>NC_140579.1:1110610167-1111957667 GCF_964204655.1 Triturus cristatus
TTTTGTCATAGAAATTATGGTCAGTGCTGCAGAAAGAAAAATTAGGCCATGTTTCAAGTGTGATCTCGAATATCTTTCTGTTATATTTCAACAGGAGCAGCCTGTCAGTTGATGCTTTTGTGTTCTACTGCAGCTTCCCAGAGTGATCTAAAAAACAACTAGAGTGCTAACAGCTAAAGTATGGCACACCTGAAGCCATCTTGATTGGAATAAACTGGTAACACTTAAAACATTTAATTTAAAAACGAACAAAATGATGGGGTTCATTTTGTCATAGAAATTAAGGTTAGTGCTGCAGAAAGAAAAACTTAGGACATGTTTCAAGAGTAATCTCAAATATTTTCCTGTTATATTTCAACAGGGGCAGCCTGTCAGTTGATGCCTTTGTGTTCTACTGCAGCTTCCCAGAGTGTTCTAAAGAACAACTTGAGCGCTAACAGCCTTACTTATGACAAAAGTATGGCACACCTGAAGCCATCTTGATTGGAATCAACTGGTAACACTTAAAACATTTAATTTAAAAAAGGAACAAAATGATGGGGCTCATTTTGTCATAGAAATTATTGTTAGTGCTGTAGAAAGAAAAATTAGCACATGTTTCAAGTGCGATCTCAAATGTCTTCCTGTAATATTTCAACAGGAGCAGCCTGTCAGTTGATGCCTTTGTGTTCTACTGCAGCTTCCCAGAGTGTTCTAAAGAACAACTAGAGCGCTAACAGTCTTACTTATGAAAAAATTATGGCACACCTGAAGCCGTCTTGATTGGAATAAACTGGTAACACTTAAAACATTGATTTAAAAAGGAACAAAATGATGGGGTTCATTTTGTCACAGAAATTATGGTTAGTGCTTTAGAAAGAAAAGTTTGGACATGTTTCAAGTGTGATCTCAAATATCTTCCTGTTATATTTCAACAGGAGCAGCCTGTCAGTTGATGCCTTTGTGTTCTACTGCAGCTTCCCAGAGTGTTCTAAAGAACAACTAGAGCGCTAACAGTCTTACTTATGACAAAATTATGGCACACCTGAAGCCATCTTGATTGCCATAAACTGGTAACTCTTAAAACATTTTATTTAAAAAGGAACAAAATGAGGGGGTCATTTTGTCATAGAAATTATGGTTAGTGCTGTAGAAAAAAAAAATAGGGCATGTTTTAAGTGAGATCTCAAATATCTGCCTGTTATATTTCAACAGGAGCAGCCTGTCTGTGATGCCTTTGTGTTCTTCCGCAGCTTACCAGAGATTTCTAAAGAAAAACTAGAGCGCTAACAGCCTTACTTATGATAAATGTATGGCACACCTGAAGCCATCTTAATTGGAATTAACTGGTAAAACTTAAAACATTTAATTTAGAAAGGAACAAAATGATGGGGTTCATTTTGTCATAGAAATTATGGTTAGTGCTGTAGAAAAAAATATTAGGACATGTTTCAAGTGTGATCTCAAATATCTTCCTGTTATATTTCAACAGGATCAGCATGTCAGTTGATGCATTTGTGTTCTACTGCAGCTTCCCAGAGTGATCTAAAGAACAACTAGAGTGCTAACAGTCTTAGTTATGACAAAATGTTGGCACACCTGAAGCCATCTTGATTGGAATAAACTGGTAACTCTTAAAACATTTAATTTAAAAAGGAACAAAATTAGGGGTTTCATTTTGTCATAGAAATTATGGTTAGTGCTGTAGAAAGAAAAATTAGCACATGTTTCAAGGGTAATCTCAAATATATTCCTGTTATATTTAAACAGGAGCAGCCTATCAGTTGATGCCTTTGTGTTCTACCGCAGCTTCCCAAAGTGTTCTAAGGAGCAACTAGAGCGCTAACAGCCTTAATTATGACAAACGTATGGCACACCTGATGCCATCTCGATTGGAATAAACTGGTAACACTTAACATATTTAATTTTAAAAAGGAACAAAATAATGGGGCTCATTTTGTCATAGAAATTATGGTTAGTGCTGTAGAAAGAAAAATTAGGACATGTTTCAAGTGTGATCTCAAATGTCTTCTTGTTACATTTCAACAGGAGCAGCCTGTCAGTTGATGCCTTTGTGTTCTACTGCAGCTTCCCAGAGTGTTCTAAAGAACAACTAGAGCGCTAACAGTCTTACTTATGACAAAATTATGGCACACCTGAAGCCATCTTGATTGGAATAAACTGGTACCACTTAAAACATTTATTTAAAAAGGAAAAAAATGATGGGGTTCATTTTGTCACAGAAATTATGGTTAGTGCTTTAGAAAGAAAAATGTGGACATGTTTCAAGTGTGATCTCAAATATCTTGCTGTTATATTTCAACAGGAGCAGCCTGTCAGTTGATGCCTTTGTGTTCTACTGCAGCTTCCCAGAGTGTTCTAAAGAACAACCAGAGCGCTAACAGTCTTACTGATGAAAAAATTATGGCACACCTGAAGCCGTCTTGATTGGAATAAACTGGTAACACTTAAAACATTGATTTAAAAAGGAACAAAATGATGGGGTTAATTTTGTCACAGAAATTATGGTTATTGCTTTAGAAAGAAAAGTTTGGACATGTTTCAAGTGAGATCTCAAATATCTTCCTGTTATATTTCAACAGGAGCAGCCTGTCAGTTGATGCCTTTGTGTTCTTCCGCAGCTTATCAGAGATTTCTAAAGAAAAACTAGAGCGCTAACAGCCTTACTTATGATAAAAGTATGGCACACCTGAAGGCATCTTAATTGGAATAAACTGGTAAAACTTAAAACATTTAATTTAAAAAGGAACAAAATGATGGGGTTCATTTTGTCATAGAAATTATGGATAGTGCTGTAGAAAAAAATATTAGGACATGTTTCAAGTGTGATCTCAAATATCTTCCTGTTATATTTCAACAGGATCAGCATGTCAGTTGATGCATTTTTGTTCTACTGCAGCTTCCCAGAGTGATCTAAAGAACAACTAGAGTGCTAACAGTCTTACTTATGACAAAGTTTTGGCACACCTGAAGCCATCTTGATTGGAATAAACTGGTAACTCTTAAAACATTTAATTTAAAACGGAACAAAATGAGGGGTTTCATTTTGTCATAGAAATTATGGTTAGTGCTGTAGAAAGAAAAATTAGCACTTGTTTCAAGGGTAATCTCAAATATATTCCTGTTATATTTAAACAGGAGCAGCCTATCAGTTGATGCCTTTGTGTTCTACTGCAGCTTCCCAAAGTGTTCTAAGGAGCAACTAGAGTGCTAACAGCCTTAATTATGACAAACATATGGCACACCTGAAGCCATCTCGATTGGAATAAACTGGTAACACTTAACATATTTAATTTTAAAAAGGAACAAAATGATGGGGCTCATTTTGTCATAGAAATTATGGTTAGTGCTGTAGAAAGAAAAATTAGGACATGTTTCAAGTGTGATCTCAAATGTCTTCCTGTTACATTTCAACAGAAGCAGCCTGTCAGTTGATGCCTTTGTGTTCTACCGCAGCTTCCCAGAGTGTTCTAAAGAACAACTAGAGCGCTAACAGTCTTACTTATGACAAAATTATGGCACACCTGAAGCCATCTTGATTGAAATAAACTGGTACCACTTAAAACATTTAATTTAAATAGGAACACAATGATGGGGTTCATTTTGTCATAGAAATTATGGTTAGTGCTGTAGAAAGAAAAATTAGGACATGTTTCAAGTGTGATCTCAAATATCTTCCTGTTATATTTCAACAGGAGCAGCCTGTCAGTTGATGCCTTTGTGTTCTACTGCAGCTTCCCAGAGTGTTCTAAAGAACAACTAGAGCGCTAACAGTCTTACTTATGACAAAATTATGGCACACCTGAAGCCATCTTGATTGGAATAAACTGGTAACACTTAAAACATTTATTTAAAAAGGAACAATATGATGGGATTCATTTTGTCACAGAAATTATGGTTAATGCTTTAGAAAGAAAAATTAGGACATGTTTCAAGTGTGATCTCAAATATCTTGCTGTTATATTTCAACAGGAGCAGCCTGTCAGTTGATGCCTTTTTGTTCTACTGCAGCTTCCCAGAGTGTTCTAAAGAACAACTAGAGCGCTAACAGCCTTACTTATGATAAAAGTATGGCACACCTGAAGCCATCTTAATTGGAATAAACTGGTAAAACTTAAAACATTTAATTTAAAAAGGAACAAAATGATGGGGTTCATTCTGTCATAGAAATTATGGTTAGTGCTGTAGAAAGAAAAATTAGGACATGTTTCAAGTGTGATCTCAAATGTCTTCCTGTTATATTTCAGCAGGATCAGCCTGTCAGTTGATGCCTTTGAGTTCTACTGCAGCTTCCCAGAGTGTTCTAAAGAACAACTGGAGCGCTAACATTCTTACTTATGACAAAATTATGGCACACCTGAAGCCATCTTGATTGGAATAAACTGGAAACACTTAAAACATTTAATTTAAAAAGGAACAAAATGATGGGGTTCATTTTGTCATAGAAATTATGGTTAGTGCTGTAGAAAGAAAAATTAGGACATGTTTCAAGTGTGATCTCAAATATCTTCCTGTTATATTTCAACAGGAGCAGCCTGTCAGTTGATTCCTTTGTGTTCTACTGCAGCTTCCCGGAGTGTTCTAAAGAACAACTAGAGCACTAACAGTCTTACTTATGACAAAATTATGGCACACCTGAAGCCATCTTGGTTGGAATAAACTGGTAACACTTAAAACATTTATTTAAAAAGGAACAAAATGATGGGGTTCATTTTGTCACAGAAATTATGGTTAGTGCTTTAGAAAGAACAATTTGGACATGTTTCAAGTGTGATCTCAAATATCTTGCTGTTATATTTCAACAGGAGCAGCCTGTCAGTTGATGCCTTTGTGTTCTACTGTAGCTTCCCAGAGTGTTCTAAAGAAGAACTAGAGTGCTAACAGTCTTACTTATGACAAAATTATGGCACACCTGAAGCCATCTTGATTGCCATAAACTGGTAACTCTTAAAACATTTTATTTAAAAAGGAACAAAATGAGGGGGTCATTTTGTCATAGAAATTATGGTTAGTACTGTAGAAAAAAAAATTAGGACATGTTTTAAGTGAGATCTCAAATATCTTCCTGTTATATTTCAACAGGAGCAGCCTGTCAGTTGATGCCTTTGTGTTCTTCCGCAGCTTACCAGAGATTTCTAAAGAAAAACTAGAGCGCTAACAGTCTTACTTATGACAAAATTATGGCACACCTGAAGCCATCTTGATTGGAATAAACTGGTACCACTTAAAACATTTATTTAAAAAGGAAAAAAATGATGGGGTTCATTTTGTCACAGAAATTATGGTTAGTGCTTTAGAAAGAAAAATGTGGACATGTTTCAAGTGTGATCTCAAATATCTTGCTGTTATATTTCAACAGGAGCAGCCTGTCAGTTGATGCCTTTGTGTTCTACTGCAGCTTCCCAGAGTGTTCTAAAGAACAACCAGAGCGCTAACAGTCTTACTGATGAAAAAATTATGGCACACCTGAAGCCGTCTTGATTGGAATAAACTTGTAACACTTAAAACATTGATTTAAAAAGGAACAAAATGATGGGGTTCATTTTGTCACAGAAATTATGGTTAGTGCTTTAGAAAGAAAAGTTTGGACATGTTTCAAGTGAGATCTCAAATATCTTCCTGTTATATTTCAACAGGAGCAGCCTGTCAGTTGATGCCTTTGTGTTCTTCCGCAGCTTACCAGAGATTTCTAAAGAAAAACTAGAGCGCTAACAGCCTTACTTATGATAAAAGTATGGCACACCTGAAGCCATCTTAATTGGAATTAACTGGTAAAACTTAAAACATTTAATTTAAAAAGGAACAAAATGATGGGGTTCATTTTGTCATAGAAATTATGGATAGTGCTGTAGAAAAAAATATTAGGACATGTTTCAAGTGTGATCTCAAATATCTTCCTGTTATATTTCAACAGGATCAGCATGTCAGTTGATGCATTTTTGTTCTACTGCAGCTTCCCAGAGTGATCTAAAGAACAACTAGAGTGCTAACAGTCTTACTTATGACAAAATTTTGGCACACCTGAAGCCATCTTGATTGGAATAAACTGGTAACTCTTAAAACATTTAATTTAAAACGGAACAAAATGAGGGGTTTCATTTTGTCATAGAAATTATGGTTAGTGCTGTAGAAAGAAAAATTAGCACTTGTTTCAAGGGTAATCTCAAATATATTCCTGTTATATTTAAACAGGAGCAGCCTATCAGTTGATGCCTTTGTGTTCTACTGCAGCTTCCCAAAGTGTTCTAAGGAGCAACTAGAGTGCTAACAGCCTTAATTATGACAAACATATGGCACACCTGAAGCCATCTCGATTGGAATAAACTGGTAACACTTAACATATTTAATTTTAAAAAGGAACAAAATGATGGGGCTCATTTTGTCATAGAAATTATGGTTAGTGCTGTAGAAAGAAAAATTAGGACATGTTTCAAGTGTGATCTCAAATGTCTTCCTGTTACATTTCAACAGGAGCAGCCTGTCAGTTGATGCCTTTGTGTTCTACTGCAGCTTCCCAGAGTGTTCTAAAGAACAACTAGAGCGCTAACAGTCTTACTTATGACAAAATTATGGCACACCTAAAGCCATCTTGATTGGAATAAACTGGTAACACTTAAAACATTTATTTAAAAAGGAACAATATGATGGGATTCATTTTGTCACAGAAATTATGGTTAATGCTTTAGAAAGAAAAATTAGGACATGTTTCAAGTGTGATCTCAAATATCTTGCTGTTATATTTCAACAGGAGCAGCCTGTCAGTTGATGCCTTGGTGTTCTACTGCAGCTTCCCAGAGTGTTCTAAAGAACAACTAGAGCGCTAACAGCCTTACTTATGATAAAAGTATGGCACACCTGAAGCCATCTTAATTGGAATAAACTGGTAAAACTTAAAACATTTAATTTAAAAAGGAACAAAATGATGGGGTTCATTTTGTCATAGAAATTATGGTTAGTGCTGTAGAAAGAAAAATTAGGACATGTTTCAAGTGTGATCTCAAATGTCTTCCTGTTATATTTCAGCAGGAGCAGCCTGTCAGTTGATGCCTTTGAGTTCTACTGCAGCTTCCCAGAGTGTTCTAAAGAACAACTGGAGCGCTAACATTCTTACTTATGACAAAATTATGGCACACCTGAAGCCATCTTGATTGGAATAAACTGGAAACACTTAAAACATTTAATTTAAAAAGGAACAAAATGATGGGGTTCATTTTGTCATAGAAATTATGGTTAGTGCTGTAGAAAGAAAAATTAGGACATGTTTCAAGTGTGATCTCAAATATCTTCCTGTTATATTTCAACAGGAGCAGCCTGTCAGTTGATTCCTTTGTGTTCTACTGCAGCTTCCCAGAGTGTTCTAAAGAACAACTAGAGCACTAACAGTCTTACTTATGACAAAATTATGGCACACCTGAAGCCATCTTGGTTGGAATAAACTGGTAACACTTAAAACATTTATTTAAAAAGGAACAAAATGATGGGGTTTATTTTGTCACAGAAATTATGGTTAGTGCTTTAGAAAGAACAATTTGGACATGTTTCAAGTGTGATCTCAAATATCTTGCTGTTATATTTCAACAGGAGCAGCCTGTCAGTTGATGCCTTTGTGTTCTACTGTAGCTTCCCAGAGTGTTCTAAAGAAGAACTAGAGTGCTAACAGTCTTACTTATGATAAGAGTATGGCACACCTGAAGCCATCTTAATTGGAATTAACTGGTAAAACTTAAAACATTTAATTTAAAAAGGAACAAAATTATGGGGTTCATTTTGTCATAGAAATTATGGTTAGTGCTGTAGAAAAAAATATTAGGCCATGTTTCAAGTGTGATCTCAAATATCTTCCTGTTATATTTCAACAGGATCAGCATGTCAGTTGATGCATTTTTGTTCTACTGCAGCTTCCCAGAGTGATCAAAAGAACAACTAGAGTGCTAACAGTCTTACTTATGACAACATTTTGGCACACCTGAAGCCATCTTGATTGGAATAAACTGGTAACTCTTAAAACATTTAATTTAAAACGGAACAAAATGAGGGGTTTCATTTTGTCATAGAAATTATGGTTAGTGCTGTAGAAAGAAAAATTAGCACTTGTTTCCAGGGTAATCTCAAATATATTCCTGTTATATTTAAACAGGAGCAGCCTATCAGTTGATGCCTTTGTTTTCTACTGCAGCTTCCCAGAGTGTTCTAAAGAACAACTAGAGCGCTAACAGTCTTACTTATGACAAAATTATGGCACACCTGAAGCCATCTTGATTGGAATAAACTGGTACCACTTAAAACATTTAATTTAAATAGGAACACAATGATGGGGTTCATTTTGTCATAGAAATTATGGTTAGTGCTGTAGAAAGAAAAATTAGGACATGTTTCAAGTTTGATCTCAAATATCTTCCTGTTATATTTCAACAGGAGCAGCCTGTCAGTTGATTCCTTTGTGTTCTACTGCAGCTTCCCAGAGTGTTCTAAAGAACAACTAGAGCACTAACAGTCTTACTTATGACAAAATTATGGCACACCTGAAGCCATCTTGATTGGAATAAACTGGTAACACTTAAAACATTTATTTAAAAAGGAACAATATGATGGGGTTCATTTTGTCACAGAAATTATGGTTAGTGCTTTAGAAAGAAAAATTAGGACATGTTTCAAGTGTGATCTCAAATATCTTGCTGTTATATTTCAACAGGAGCAGCCTGTCAGTTGATGCCTTTGTGTTCTACTGCAGCTTCACAGAGTGTTCTAAAGAACAACTAGAGCGCTAACAGCCTTACTTATGATAAAAGTATGACACACCTGAAGCCATCTTAATTGGAATAAACTGGTAATACTTAAAACATTTAATTTAAAAAGGAACAACATGATGGGGTTCATTTTGTCATAGAAATTATGGTTAGTGCTGTAGAAAGAAAAATTAGGACATGTTTCAAGTGTGATCTCAAATGTCTTCCTGTTATATTTCAGCAGGAGCAGCCTGTCAGTTGATGCCTTTGTGTTTTACTGCAGCTTCCCAGAGTGTTCTAAAGAACAACTAGAGCGCTAACAGTCTTACTTATGACAAAATTATGGCACACCTGAAGCCATCTTGATTGGAATAAACTGGAAACACTTAAAACATTTAATTTAAAAAGGAACAAAATGATGGGGTTCATTTTGTCATAGAAATTATGGTTAGTGCTGTAGAAAGAAAAATTAGGACATGTTTCAAGTGTGATCTCAAATATCTTCCTGTTATATATCAACAGGATCAGCCTGTCAGTTGATTCCTTTGTGTTCTACTGCAGCTTCCCAGAGTGTTCTAAAGAACAACTAGAGCACTAACAGTCTTACTTATGACAAAATTATGGCACGCCTGAAGCCATCTTGATTGGAATAAACTTGTAACTCTTAAAACATTTAATTTAAAAAAAGGAACAAAATGATGGGGCTCGTTTTGTCATAGAAATTATGGTTAGTGCTGTAGAAAGAAAAATTAGGACATGTTTTAAGTGAGATCTCAAATATTTTCCTGTTATATTTCAACAGGAGCAGCCTGTCAGTTGATGCCTTTGTGTTCTACTGCAGCTTCCCAGAGTGTTCTAAAGAACAACTAGAGCGCTAACAGTCTTACTTATGAAAAAATTATGGCACACCTGAAGCCGTCTTGATTGGAATAAACTGGTAACACTTAAAACATTGATTTAAAAAGGAACAAAATGATGGGGTTCATTTTGTCACAGAAATTATGATTAGTGCTTTAGAAAGAAAAGTTTGGACATGTTTCAAGTGTGATCTCAAATATCTTCCTGTTATATTTCAACAGGAGCAGCCTGTCAGTTGATGCCTTTGTGTTCTACTGCAGCTTCCCAGAGTGTTCTAAAGAACAACTAGAGCGCTAACAGTCTTACTTATGACAAAATTATGGCACACCTGAAGCCATCTTGATTGCCATAAACTGGTAACTCCTAAAACATTTTATTTAAAAAGGAACAAAATGAGGGGGTCATTTTGTCATAGAAATTATGGTTAGTGCTGTAGAAAAAAAAATTAGGGCATGTTTTAAGTGAGATCTCAAATATCTTCCTGTTATATTTCAACAGGAGCAGCCTGTCAGTTGATGCCTTTGTGTTCTTCCGCAGCTTACCAGAGATTTCTAAAGAAAAACTAGAGTGCTAACTGCCTTACTTATGATAAAAGTATGGCACACCGGAAGCCATCTTAATTGGAATTAACTGGTAAAACTTAAAACATTTAATTTAAAAAGGAACAAAATGATGGGGTTCATTTTGTCATAGAAATTATGGTTAGTGCTGTAGAAAAAAATATTAGGACATGTTTCAAGTGTGATCTCAAATATCTTCCTGTTATATTTCAACAGGATCAGCATGTCAGTTGATGCATTTGTGTTCTACTGCAGCTTCCCAGAGTGATCTAAAGAACAACTAGAGTGCTAACAGTCTTACTTATGACAACATTTTGGCACACCTGAAGCCATCTTGATTGGAATAAACTGGTAACTCTTAAAACATTTAATTTAAAACGGAACAAAATGAGGGGTTTCATTTTGTCATAGAAATTATGGTTAGTGCTGTAGAAAGAAAAATTAGCACTTGTTTCAAGGGTAATCTCAAATATATTCCTGTTATATTTAAACAGGAGCAGCCTATCAGTTGATGCCTTTGTGTTCTACTGCAGCTTCCCAGAGTGTTCTAAAGAACAACTAGAGCACTAACAGTCTTACTTATGACAAAATTATGGCACACCTGAAGCCATCTTGATTGGAATAAACTGGTAACACTTAAAACATTTAATTTAAAAAGGAACAAAAAGATGGGGTTCATTTTGTCATAGAAATTATGGTCAGTGCCGCAGAAAGAAAAATTAGGACATGTTTCAAGTGTGATCTCCAATATCTTTCTGTTATATTTCAACAGGAGCAGCCTGTCAGTTGATGCTTTTGTGTTCTACTGCAGCTTCCCAGAGTGATCTAAAAAAAAAACTAGAGTGCTAACAGTCTTACTTATGAAAAAAGTATGGCACATCTGAAGCCGTCTTGATTGGAATAAACTGGTACCAATTAAAACATTTATTTAAAAAGGAACAAAATGATGGGGTTCATTTTGTCACAGAAATTATGGTTAGTGCTTTAGAAAGAAAAATGTGGACATGTTTCAAGTGTGATCTCAAATATCTTGCTGTTATATTTCAACAGGACCAGCCTGTCAGTTGATGCCTTTGTGTTCTACTGCAGCTTCCCAGAGAGTTCTAAAGAACAACTAGAGCGCTAACAGACTTACTTATGAAAAAATTATGGCACACCTGAAGCCGTCTTGATTGGAATAAACTGGTAACACTTAAAACATTGATTTAAAAAGGAACAAAATGATGGGGTTCATTTTGTCACAGAAATTATGGTTAGTGCTTTAGAAAGAAAAGTTTGGACATGTTTCAAGTGTGATCTCAAATATCTTCCTGTTATATTTCAACAGGAGCAGCCTGTCAGTTGGTGCCTTTGTGTTCTACTGCAGCTTCCCAGAGTGTTCTAAAGAACAACTAGAGCGCTAACAGTCTTACTTATGACAAAATTATGGCACACCTGAAGCCATCTTGATTGCCATAAACTGGTAACTCTTAAAACATTTTATTTAAAAAGGAACAAAATGAGGGGGTCATTTTGTCATAGAAATTATGGTTAGTGCTGTAGAAAAAAAAATAGGGCATGTTTTAAGTGAGATCTCAAATATCTTCCTGTTATATTTCAACAGGAGCAGCCTGTCTGTGATGCCTTTGTGTTCTTCCGCAGCTTACCAGAGATTTCTAAAGAAAAACTAGAGCGCTAACAGCCTTACTTATGATAAATGTATGGCACACCTGAAGCCATCTTAATTGGAATTAACTGGTAAAACTTAAAACATTTAATTTAGAAAGGAACAAAATGATGGGGTTCATTTTGTCATAGAAATTATGGTTAGTGCTGTAGAAAAAAATATTAGGACATGTTTCAAGTGTGATCTCAAATATCTTCCTGTTATATTTCAACAGGATCAGCATGTCAGTTGATGCATTTGTGTTCTACTGCAGCTTCCCAGAGTGATCTAAAGAACAACTAGAGTGCTAACAGTCTTACTTATGACAAAATGTTGGCACACCTGAAGCCATCTTGATTGGAATAAACTGGTAACTCTTAAAACATTTAATTTAAAAAGGAACAAAATTAGGGGTTTCATTTTGTCATAGAAATTATGGTTAGTGCTGTAGAAAGAAAAATTAGCACATGTTTCAAGGGTAATCTCAAATATATTCCTGTTATATTTAAACAGGAGCAGCCTATCAGTTGATGCCTTTGTGTTCTACCGCAGCTTCCCAAAGTGTTCTAAGGAGCAACTAGAGCGCTAACATCCTTAATTATGACAAACGTATGGCACACCTGATGCCATCTCGATTGGAATAAACTGGTAACACTTAACATATTTAATTTTAAAAAGGAACAAAATGATGGGGCTCATTTTGTCATAGAAATTATGGTTAGTGCTGTAGAAAGAAAAATTAGGACATGTTTCAAGTGTGATCTCAAATGTCTTCCTGTTACATTTCAACAGGAGCAGCCTGTCAGTTGATGCCTTTGTGTTCTACTGCAGCTTCCCAGAGTGTTCTAAAGAACAACTAGAGCGCTAACAGTCTTACTTATGACAAAATTATGGCACACCTGAAGCCATCTTGATTGGAATAAACTGGTACCACTTAAAACATTTATTTAAAAAGGAAAAAAATGATGGGGTTCATTTTGTCACAGAAATTATGGTTAGTGCTTTAGAAAGAAAAATGTGGACATGTTTCAAGTGTGATCTCAAATATCTTGCTGTTATATTTCAACAGGAGCAGCCTGTCAGTTGATGCCTTTGTGTTCTACTGCAGCTTCCCAGAGTGTTCTAAAGAACAACCAGAGCGCTAACAGTCTTACTGATGAAAAAATTATGGCACACCTGAAGCCGTCTTGATTGGAATAAACTGGTAACACTTAAAACATTGATTTAAAAAGGAACAAAATTATGGGGTTAATTTTGTCACAGAAATTATGGTTAGTGCTTTAGAAAGAAAAGTTTGGACATGTTTCAAGTGAGATCTCAAATATCTTCCTGTTATATTTCAACAGGAGCAGCCTGTCAGTTGATGCCTTTGTGTTCTTCCGCAGCTTACCCGAGATTTCTAAAGAAAAACTAGAGCGCTAACAGCCTTACTTATGATAAAAGTATGGCACACCTGAAGGCATCTTAATTGGAATTAACTGGTAAAACTTAAAACATTTAATTTAAAAAGGAACAAAATGATGGGGTTCATTTTGTCATAGAAATTATGGATAGTGCTGTAGAAAGAAAAATTAGGACATGTTTTAAGTGAGATCTAAAATATCTTCCTGTTATATTTCAACAGGATCAGCATGTCAGTTGATGCATTTTTGTTCTACTGCAGCTTCCCAGAGTGATCTAAAGAACAACTAGAGTGCTAACAGTCTTACTTATGACAAAATTTTGGCACACCTGAAGCCATCTTGATTGGAATAAACTGGTAACTCTTAAAACATTTAATTTAAAACGGAACAAAATGAGGGGTTTCATTTTGTCATAGAAATTATGGTTAGTGCTGTAGAAAGAAAAATTAGCACTTGTTTCAAGGGTAATCTCAAATATATTCCTGTTATATTTAAACAGGAGCAGCCTATCAGTTGATGCCTTTGTGTTCTACTGCAGCTTCCCAAAGTGTTCTAAGGAGCAACTAGAGTGCTAACAGCCTTAATTATGACAAACATATGGCACACCTGAAGCCAGGTCGATTGGAATAAACTGGTAACACTTAACATATTTAATTTTAAAAAGGAACAAAATGATGGGGCTCATTTTGTCATAGAAATTATGGTTAGTGCTGTAGAAAGAAAAATTAGGACATGTTTCAAGTGTGATCTCAAATGTCTTCCTGTTACATTTCAACAGGAGCAGCCTGTCAGTTGATGCCTTTGTGTTCTACTGCAGCTTCCCAGAGTGTTCTAAAGAACAACTAGAGCGCTAACAGTCTTACTTATGACAAAATTATGGCACACCTGAAGCCATCTTGATTGGAATAAACTGGTAACACTTAAAACATTTATTTAAAAAGGAACAATATGATGGGATTCATTTTGTCACAGAAATTATGGTTAATGCTTCAGAAAGAAAAATGAGGACATGTTTCAAGTGTGATCTCAAATATCTTGCTGTTATATTTCAACAGGAGCAGCCTGTCAGTTGATGCCTTTTTGTTCTACTGCAGCTTCCCAGAGTGTTCTAAAGAACAACTAGAGCGCTAACAGCCTTACTTATGATAAAAGTATGGCACACCTGAAGCCATCTTAATTGGAATAAACTGGTAAAACTTAAAACATTTAATTTAAAAAGGAACAAAATGATGGGGTTCATTTTGTCATAGAAATTATGGTTAGTGCTGTAGAAAGAAAAATTAGGACATGTTTCAAGTGTGATCTCAAATGTCTTCCTGTTATATTTCAGCAGGATCAGCCTGTCAGTTGATGCCTTTGAGTTCTACTGCAGCTTCCCAGAGTGTTCTAAAGAACAACTGGAGCGCTAACATTCTTACTTATGACAAAATTATGGCACACCTGAAGCCATCTTGATTGGAATAAACTGGAAACACTTAAAACATTTAATTTAAAAAGGAACAAAATGATGGGGTTCATTTTGTCATAGAAATTATGGTTAGTGCTGTAGAAAGAAAAATTAGGACATGTTTCAAGTGTGATCTCAAATATATTCCTGTTATATTTAAACAGGAGCAGCCTATCAGTTGATGCCTTTGTGTTCTACTGCAGCTTCCCAAAGTGTTCTAAGGAGCAACTAGAGTGCTAACAGCCTTAATTATGACAAACATATGGCACACCTGAAGCCAGGTCGATTGGAATAAACTGGTAACACTTAACATATTTAATTTTAAAAAGGAACAAAATGATGGGGCTCATTTTGTCATAGAAATTATGGTTAGTGCTGTAGAAAGAAAAATTAGGACATGTTTCAAGTGTGATCTCAAATGTCTTCCTGTTACATTTCAACAGGAGCAGCCTGTCAGTTGATGCCTTTGTGTTCTACTGCAGCTTCCCAGAGTGTTCTAAAGAACAACTAGAGCGCTAACAGTCTTACTTATGACAAAATTATGGCACACCTGAAGCCATCTTGATTGGAATAAACTGGTAACACTTAAAACATTTATTTAAAAAGGAACAATATGATGGGATTCATTTTGTCACAGAAATTATGGTTAATGCTTTAGAAAGAAAAATGAGGACATGTTTCAAGTGTGATCTCAAATATCTTGCTGTTATATTTCAACAGGAGCAGCCTGTCAGTTGATGCCTTTTTGTTCTACTGCAGCTTCCCAGAGTGTTCTAAAGAACAACTAGAGCGCTAACAGCCTTACTTATGATAAAAGTATGGCACACCTGAAGCCATCTTAATTGGAATAAACTGGTAAAACTTAAAACATTTAATTTAAAAAGGAACAAAATGATGGGGTTCATTTTGTCATAGAAATTATGGTTAGTGCTGTAGAAAGAAAAATTAGGACATGTTTCAAGTGTGATCTCAAATGTCTTCCTGTTATATTTCAGCAGGATCAGCCTGTCAGTTGATGCCTTTGAGTTCTACTGCAGCTTCCCAGAGTGTTCTAAAGAACAACTGGAGCGCTAACATTCTTACTTATGACAAAATTATGGCACACCTGAAGCCATCTTGATTGGAATAAACTGGAAACACTTAAAACATTTAATTTAAAAAGGAACAAAATGATGGGGTTCATTTTGTCATAGAAATTATGGTTAGTGCTGTAGAAAGAAAAATTAGGACATGTTTCAAGTGTGATCTCAAATATCTTTCTGTTATATTTCAACAGGAGCAGCCTGTCAGTTGATTCCTTTGTGTTCTACTGCAGCTTCCCAGAGTGTTCTAAAGAACAACTAGAGCACTAACAGTCTTACTTATGACAAAATTATGGCACACCTGAAGCCATCTTGGTTGGAATAAACTGGTAACACTTAAAACATTTATTTAAAAAGGAACAAAATGATGGGGTTCATTTTGTCACAGAAATTATGGCTAGTGCTTTAGAAAGAACAATTTGGACATGTTTCAAGTGTGATCTCAAATATCTTGCTGTTATATTTCAACAGGAGCAGCCTGTCAGTTGATGCCTTTGTGTTCTACTGTAGCTTCCCAGAGTGTTCTAAAGAAGAACTAGAGTGCTAACAGTCTTACTTATGACAAAATTATGGCACACCTGAAGCCATCTTGATTGCCATAAACTGGTAACTCTTAAAACATTTTATTTAAAAAGGAACAAAATGAGGGGGTCATTTTGTCATAGAAATTATGGTTAGTGCTGTAGAAAAAAAAAATTAGGACATGTTTTAAGTGAGATCTCAAATATCTTCCTGTTATATTTCAACAGGAGCAGCCTGTCAGTTGATGCCTTTGTGTTCTTCCGCAGCTTACCAGAGATTTCTAAAGAAAAACTAGAGCGCTAACAGTCTTACTTATGACAAAATTATGGCACACCTGAAGCCATCTTGATTGGAATAAACTGGTACCACTTAAAACATTTATTTAAAAAGGAAAAAAATGATGGGGTTCATTTTGTCACAGAAATTATGGTTAGTGGTTTAGAAAGAAAAATGTGGACATGTTTCAAGTGTGATCTCAAATATCTTGCTGTTATATTTCAACAGGAGCAGCCTGTCAGTTGATGCCTTTGTGTTCTACTGCAGCTTCCCAGAGTGTTCTAAAGAACAACCAGAGCGCTAACAGTCTTACTGATGAAAAAATTATGGCACACCTGAAGCCGTCTTGATTGGAATAAACTGGTAACACTTAAAACATTGATTTAAAAAGGAACAAAATGAGGGGGTCATTTTGTCACAGAAATTATGGTTAGCGCTGTAGAAAAAAAAAATTAGGACATGTTTTAAGTGAGATCTCAAATATCTTCCTGTTATATTTCAACAGGAGCAGCCTGTCAGTTGATGCCTTTGTGTTCTTCCGCAGCTTACCAGAGATTTCTAAAGAAAAACTAGAGCGCTAACAGCCTTACTTATGATAAAAGTATGGCACACCTGAAGCCATCTTAATTGGAATTAACTGGTAAAACTTAAAACATTTAATTTAAAAAGGAACAAAATGATGGGGTTCATTTTGTCATAGAAATTATGGTTAGTGCTGTAGAAAAAAATATTAGGCCATGTTTCAAGTGTGATCTCAAATATCTTCCTGTTATATTTCAACAGGATCAGCATGTCAGTTGATGCATTTTTGTTCTACTGCAGCTTCCCAGAGTGATCAAAAGAACAACTAGAGTGCTAACAGTCTTACTTATGACAAAATTTTGGCACACCTGAAGCCATCTTGATTGGAATAAACTGGTAACTCTTAAAACATTTAATTTAAAACGGAACAAAATGAGGGGTTTCATTTTGTCATAGAAATTATGGTTAGTGCTGTAGAAAGAAAAATTAGCACTTGTTTCAAGGGTAATCTCAAATATATTCCTGTTATATTTAAACAGGAGCAGCCTATCAGTTGATGCCTTTGTTTTCTACTGCAGCTTCCCAGAGTGTTCTAAAGAACAACTAGAGCGCTAACAGTCTTACTTATGACAAAATTATGGCACACCTGAAGCCATCTTGATTGGAATAAACTGATACCACTTAAAACATTTAATTTAAATAGGAACACAATGATGGGGTTCATTTTGTCATAGAAATTATGGTTAGTGCTGTAGAAAGAAAAATTAGGACATGTTTCAAGTTTGATCTCAAATATCTTCCTGTTATATTTCAACAGGAGCAGCCTGTCAGTTGATTCCTTTGTGTTCTACTGCAGCTTCCCAGAGTGTTCTAAAGAACAACTAGAGCACTAACAGTCTTACTTATGACAAAATTATGGCACACCTGAAGCCATCTGATTGGAATAAACTGGTAACACTTAAAACATTTATTTAAAAAGGAACAATATGATGGGGTTCATTTTGTCACAGAAATTATGGTTAGTGCTTTAGAAAGAAAAATTAGGACATGTTTCAAGTGTGATCTCAAATATCTTGCTGTTATATTTCAACAGGAGCAGCCTGTCAGTTGATGCCTTTGTGTTCTACTGCAGCTTCACAGAGTGTTCTAAAGAACAACTAGAGCGCTAACAGCCTTACTTATGATAAAAGTATGACACACCTGAAGCCATCTTAATTGGAATAAACTGGTAAAACTTAAAACATTTAATTTAAAAAGGAACAACATGATGGGGTTCATTTTGTCATAGAAATTATGGTTAGTGCTGTAGAAAGAAAAATTAGGACATGTTTCAAGTGTGATCTCAAATGTCTTCCTGTTATATTTCAGCAGGAGCAGCCTGTCAGTTGATGCCTTTGTGTTTTACTGCAGCTTCCCAGAGTGTTCTAAAGAACAACTAGAGCGCTAACAGTCTTACTTATGACAAAATTATGGCACACCTGAAGCCATCCTGATTGGAATAAACTGGAAACACTTAAAACATTTAATTTAAAAAGGAACAAAATTATGGGGTTCATTTTGTCATAGAATTTATGGTTAGTGCTGTAGAAAGAAAAATTAGGACATGTTTCAAGTGTGATCTCAAATATCTTCCTGTTATATATCAACAGGATCAGCCTGTCAGTTGATTCCTTTGTGTTCTACTGCAGCTTCCCAGAGTGTTCTAAAGAACAACTAGAGCACTAACAGTCTTACTTATGACAAAATTATGGCACGCCTGAAGCCATCTTGATTGGAATAAACTTGTAACTCTTAAAACATTTAATTTAAAAAAAGGAACAAAATGATGGGGCTCGTTTTGTCATAGAAATTATGGTTAGTGCTGTAGAAAGAAAAATTAGGACATGTTTTAAGTGAGATCTCAAATATTTTCCTGTTATATTTCAACAGGAGCAGCCTGTCAGTTGATGCCTTTGTGTTCTACTGCAGCTTCCCAGAGTGTTCTAAAGAACAACTAGAGCGCTAACAGTCTTACTTATGACAAAATTATGGCACACCTGAAGCCATCTTGGTTGGAATAAACTGGTAACACTTAAAACATTTATTTAAAAAGGAACAAAATGATGGGGTTCATTTTGTCACAGAAATTATGGTTAGTGCTTTAGAAAGAACAATTTGGACATGTTTCAAGTGTGATCTCAAATATCTTGCTGTTATATTTCAACAGGAGCAGCCTGTCAGTTGATGCCTTTGTGTTCTACTGTAGCTTCCCAGAGTGTTCTAAAGAACAACTAGAGTGCTAACAGTCTTACTTATGACAAAATTATGGCACACCCGAAGCCATCTTGATTGCCATAAACTGGTAACTCTTAAAACATTTTATTTAAAAAGGAACAAAATGAGGGGGGTCATTTTGTCATAGAAATTATGGTTAGTGCTCTAAAAAGAAAAACTTAGGACATGTTTTAAGTGAGATCTCAAATATCTTTCTGTTATATTTCAACAGGAGTAGGCTGTTAGTTGATGCCTTTGTGTTCTACTGCAGCTTCCCTGAGTGTTCTTAAGAACAACTAGAGCACTAACAGCCGACTTATGACAAAAGAATGGCACACCTGAAGCCATCTTGATTGGAATAAACTGGTAACACTTAAAACATTTAATTTAAAAAGGAACAAAATTATGGGGTTCATTTTGTCATAGAAAGTATGGTTAGTGCAGTAGAAAGATAAATTAGGACATGTTCCAAGTGTGATCTCAAATATCTCTCTGTTATATTTCAACAGGAGCAGTCTGTCAGTTGATGCCTTTGTGTTCTGCTGCAGCTTCCTAGAGTGTTCTAAAGAACAACTAGAGCGCTAACAGCCTTACTTTTGACAAAAGTATGGCACACCTGAAGCCATCTTGATTGGAATAAACTGGTAACACTTAAAACATTTAATTTAAAAAAAGGAACAAAATGATGGGGCTCATTTTGTCATAGAAATTATGGTTAGTGCCGTAGAAAGAAAAACTTAGGACATGTTTCAAGTGAGATCTCAAATATCTTCCTGTTATATTTCAACAGGAGCAGCCTACCAGTTGATGCCTTTGTGTTCTACTGCAGCTTCCCAGAGTGTTCTAAAGAACAACTAGAGCGCTAACAGCTTTACTTATGACAAAAGTGTGACACAACTGAAGCCATCTTGATTGGAATAAACTGGTAACACTTAAAACATTTAATTTATAAAGGAACAAAAAGATGGGGTTCATTTTGTCATAGAAATTATGGTCAGTGCTGCAGAAAGAAAAATTAGGACATGTTTCAAGTGTGATCTCGAATATCTTTCTGTTATATTTCAACAGGAGCAGCCTGTCAGTTGATGCCTTTGTGTTCTACTGCAGCTTCCCAGAGTGATCTAAAAAACAACTAGAGTGCTAACAGCCTTACTTATGACAAACGTATGGCACACCTGAAGCCATCTTGATTGGAATAAACTGGTAACACTTAAAACATTTAATTTAAAAACGAACAAAATGATGGGGTTCATTTTGTCATAGAAATTAAGGTTAGTGCTGTAGAAAGAAAAATTAGGACATGTTTCAAGAGTAATCTCAAAAATCTATCTGTTATATTTCAACAGGGGCAGCCTGTCAGTTGATGCCTTTGTGTTCTACTGCAGCTTTCCAGAGTGTTCTAAAGAACAACTTGCGCGCTAACAGCCTTACTTATGACAAAAGTATGGCACACCTGAAGCCATCTTGATTGGAATCAACTGGTAACACTTAAAACATTTAATTTAAAAAAGGAACAAAATGATGGGGCTCATTTTGTCATAGAAATTATGGTTAGTGCTGTAGAAAGAAAAATTAGCACATGTTTCAAGTGCGATCTCAAATGTCTTCCTGTAATATTTCAACAGGAGCAGCCTGTCAGTTGACGCCTTTGTGTTCTACTGTAGCTTCCCAGAGTGTTCTAAAGAACAACTAGAGCGCTAACAGTCTTACTTATAAAAAAACTTATGGCACACCTGAAGCCGTCTTGATTGGAATAAACTGGTAACACTTAAAACATTGATTTAAAAAGGAACAAAATGATGGGGTTCATTTTGTCACAGAAATTATGGTTAGTGCTTTAGAAAGAAAAGTTTGGACATGTTTCAAGTGTGATCTCAAATATCTTCCTGTTATATTTCAACAGGAGCAGCCTGTCAGTTGATTCCTTTGTGTTCTACTGCAGCTTCCCAGAGTGTTCTAAAGAACAACTAGAGCGCTAACAGTCTTACTTATGACAAAATTATGGCACACCTGAAGCCATCTTGATTGCCATAAACTGGTAACTCTTAAGACATTTTATTTAAAAAGGAACAAAATGAGGGGCTCATTTTGTCATAGAAATTATGGTTAGTGCTGTAGAAAAAAAAACTTAGGACATGTTTTAAGTGAGATGTCAAATATCTTCCTGTTATATTTCAACAGGAGCAGCCTGTCAGTTGATGCCTTTGTGTTCTTCCATGGCTTACCAGAGATTTCTAAAGAAAAACTAGAGCGCTAACAGCCTTACTTATGATAAAAGTATGGCACACCTGAAGCCATCTTAATTGGAATTAACTGGTAAAACTTAAAACATTTAATTTAAAAAGGAACAAAATGATGGGGTTCATTTTGTCATAGAAATTATGGTTAGTGCTCTAGAAAAAAATTATTAGGACATGTTTCAAGTGTGATCTCAAATATCTTCCTGTTATATTTCAACAGGATCAGCATGTCAGTTGATGCATTTGTGTTCTACTGCAGCTTCCCAGAGTGATCTAAAGAACAACTAGAGTGCTAACAGTCTTACTTATGACAACATTTTGGCACACCTGAAGCCATCTTGATTGGAATAAACTGGTAACTCTTAAAACATTTAATTTAAAAAGGAACAAAATGAGGGGTTTCATTTTGTCATAGAAATTATGGTTAGTGCTGTAGAAAGAAAAATTAGCACATGTTTCAAGGGTAATCTCAAATATATTCCTGTTATATTTAAACAGGAGCAGCCTATCAGTTGATGCCTTTGTGTTCTACTGCAGCTTCCCAAAGTGTTCTAAGGAGAAACTAGAGCGCTAACAGCCTTAATTATGACAAACGTATGGCACACCTGAAGCCATCTTGACTGGAATAAACTGGTAACACTTAACATATTTAAATTTAAAAAGGAACAAAATGATAGGGCTCATTTTGTCATAGAAATTATGGTTAGTGCTGTAGAAAGAAAAATTAGGACATGTTTCAAGTGTGATCTCAAATGTCTTCCTGTTACATTTCAACAGGAGCAGCCTGTCAGTTGATACCTTTGTGTTCTACTGCAGCTTCCCAGAGTGTTCTAAAGAACAACTAGAGCGCTAACAGTCTTACTTATGACAAAATTATGGCACACCTGAATCCATTTTGATTGGAATAAACTGGAAACACTTAAAACATTTAATTTAAAAAGGAACACAATGATGGGGTTCATTTTGTCATAGAAATTATGGTTAGTGCTGTAGAAAGAAAAATTAGGACATGTTTCAAGTGTGATCTCGAATATCTTCCTGTTATATTTCAACAGGAGCAGCCTGTCAGTTGATTCCTTTGTGTTCTACTGCAGCTTCCCAGAGTGTTCTAAAGAACAACTAGAGCACTAAAAGTCCTACTTATGACAAAATTATGGCACACCTGAAGCCATCTTGACTGGAATAAACTTGTAACTCTTAAAACATTTAATTTAAAAAAAGGAACAGAATGATGGGGCTCATTTTGTCAGAAATTATGGTTAGTGCTGTAGAAAGAAAAATTAGGACATGTTTCAAGTGTGATCTCAAATATCTTCCCTTTATATTTCAACAGGAGCAGCCTGTCAGTTGATGCCTTTGTGTTCTACTGCACCTTCCCAGAGTGTTCTAAAGAACAACTAGAGCGCTAACAGTCTTACTTATGACAAAATTATGGCACACCTGAAGCCATCTTGATTGGAATAAACTGGTAACACTTAAAACATTTATTTAAAAAGGAACAAAATGATAGGGTTCATTTTGTCACAGAAATTATGGTTAGTGCTTTAGAAAGAACAATTTGGACATGTTTCAAGTGTGATCTCAAATATCTTGATGTTATATTTCAACAGGAGCAGCCTGTCAGTTGATGCCTTTGTGTTCTACTGCAGCTTCCCAGAGTGTTCTAAAGAACAACTAGAGCGCTAACAGTCTTACTTATGACAAAATTATGGCACACCTGAAGCCATCTTGATTGCCATAAACTGGTAACTCTTAAAACATTTTATTTAAAAAGGAACAAAATGAGGGGGTCATTTTGTCATAGAAATTATGGTTAGTGCTGTAGAAAAAAAAATTAGGACAGGTTTTAAGTGAGATCTCAAATATCTTCCTGTTATATTTCAACAGGAGCAGCCTGTCAGTTGATGCCTTTGTGTTCTTCCGCAGCTTACCAGAGATTTCGAAAGAAAAACTAGAGCGCTAACAGCCTTACTTATGATAAAACTATGGCACACCTGAAGCCATCTTAATTGGAATTAACTGGTAAAACTTAAAACATTTAATTTAAAAAGGAACAAAATGATGGGGTTCATTTTGTCATAGAAATTATGGTTAGTGCTGTAGAAAAAAATATTAGGACATGTTTCAAGTGTGATCTCAAATATCTTCCTGGTATATTTCAACAGGATCAGCATGTCAGTTGATGCATTTTTGTTCTACTGCAGCTTCCCAGAGTGATCTAAAGAACAACTAGAGTGCTAACAGTCTTACTTATGACAAAGTTTTGGCACACCTGAAGCCATCTTGATTGGAATAAACTGGTAACTCTTAAAACATTTAAATTAAAAAGGAACAAAATGAGGGGTTTCATTTTGTCATAGAAATTATGGTTAGTGCTTTAGAAAGAACAATTTGGACATGTTTCAAGTGTGATCTCAAATATCTTGATGTTATATTTCAACAGGAGCAGCCTGTCAGTTGATGCCTTTGTGTTCTACTGCAGCTTCCCAGAGTGTTCTAAAGAACAACTAGAGCGCTAACAGTCTTACTTATGACAAAATTATGGCACACCTGAAGCCATCTTGATTGCCATAAACTGGTAACTCTTAAAACATTTTATTTAAAAAGGAACAAAATGAGGGGGTCATTTTGTCATAGAAATTATGGTTAGTGCTGTAGAAAAAAAAATTAGGACAGGTTTTAAGTGAGATCTCAAATATCTTCCTGTTATATTTCAACAGGAGCAGCCTGTCAGTTGATGCCTTTGTGTTCTTCCGCAGCTTACCAGAGATTTCGAAAGAAAAACTAGAGCGCTAACAGCCTTACTTATGATAAAACTATGGCACACCTGAAGCCATCTTAATTGGAATTAACTGGTAAAACTTAAAACATTTAATTTAAAAAGGAACAAAATGATGGGGTTCATTTTGTCATAGAAATTATGGTTAGTGCTGTAGAAAAAAATATTAGGACATGTTTCAAGTGTGATCTCAAATATCTTCCTGGTATATTTCAACAGGATCAGCATGTCAGTTGATGCATTTTTGTTCTACTGCAGCTTCCCAGAGTGATCTAAAGAACAACTAGAGTGCTAACAGTCTTACTTATGACAAAGTTTTGGCACACCTGAAGCCATCTTGATTGGAATAAACTGGTAACTCTTAAAACATTTAAATTAAAAAGGAACAAAATGAGGGGTTTCATTTTGTCATAGAAATTATGGTTAGTGCTGTAGAAAGAAAAATTAGCACATGTTTCAAGGGTAATCTCAAATATATTCCTGTTATATTTAAACAGGAGCAGCCTATCAGTTGATGCCTTTGTGTTCTACTGCAGCTTCCCAAAGTGTTCTAAGGAGCAACTAGAGCACTAACAGCCTTAATTATGACAAACGTATGGCACACCTGAAGCCATCTCGATTGGAATAAACTGGTAACACTTAACATATTTAATTTTAAAAAGGAACAAAATGATGGGGCTCATTTTGTCATAGAAATTATGGTTAGTGCTGTAGAAAGAAAAATTAGGACATGTTTCAAGTGTGATCTCAAATGTCTTCCTGTTACATTTCAACAGGAGCAGCCTGTCAGTTGATGCCTTTGTGTTCTACTGCAGCTTCCCAGAGTGTTCTAAAGAACAACTAGAGCGCTAACAGTCTTACTTATGACAAAATTATGGCACACCTGAAGCCATCTTGATTGGAATAAACTGGTACCACTTAAAACATTTAATTTAAATAGGAACACAATGATGGGGTTTCATTTTGTCATAGAAATTATGGTTAGTGCTGTAGAAAGAAAAATTAGCACATGTTTCAAGGGTAATCTCAAATATATTCCTGTTATATTTAAACAGGAGCAGCCTATCAGTTGATGCCTTTGTGTTCTACTGCAGCTTCCCAAAGTGTTCTAAGGAGCAACTAGAGCACTAACAGCCTTAATTATGACAAACGTATGGCACACCTGAATCCATTTTGATTGGAATAAACTGGAAACACTTAAAACATTTAATTTAAAAAGGAACACAATGATGGGGTTCATTCTGTCATAGAAATTATGGTTAGTGCTGTAGAAAAAAAAATTAGGACATGTTTCAAGTGTGATCTCAAATATCTTCCTGTTATATTTCAACAGGAGCAGCCTGTCAGTTGATTCCTTTGTGTTCTACTGCAGCTTCCCAGAGTGTTCTAAAGAACAACTAGAGCACTAAAAGTCCTACTTATGACAAAATTATGGCACACCTGAAGCCATCTTGACTGCAATAAACTTGTAACTCTTAAAACATTTAATTTAAAAAAAGGAACAGAATGATGGGGCTCATTTTGTCAGAAATTATGGTTAGTGCTGTAGAAAGAAAAATTAGGACATGTTTCAAGTGTGATCTCAAATATCTTCCCTTTATATTTCAACAGGAGCAGCCTGTCAGTTGATGCCTTTGTGTTCTACTGCACCTTCCCAGAGTGTTCTAAAGAACAACTAGAGCGCTAACAGTCTTACTTATGACAAAATTATGGCACACCTGAAGCCATCTTGATTGGAATAAACTGGTAACACTTAAAACATTTATTTAAAATGGAACAAAATGATAGGGTTCATTTTGTCACAGAAATTATGGTTAGTGCTTTAGAAAGAACAATTTGGACATGTTTCAAGTGTGATCTCAAATATCTTGATGTTATATTTCAACAGGAGCAGCCTGTCAGTTGATGCCTTTGTGTTCTACTGCAGCTTCCCAGAGTGTTCTAAAGAACAACTAGAGCGCTAACAGTCTTACTTATGACAAAATTATGGCACACCTGAAGCCATCTTGATTGCCATAAACTGGTAACTCTTAAAACATTTTATTTAAAAAGGAACAAAATGAGGGGGTCATTTTGTCATAGAAATTATGGTTAGTGCTGTAGAAAAAAAAATTAGGACAGGTTTTAAGTGAGATCTCAAATATCTTCCTGTTATATTTCAACAGGAGCAGCCTGTCAGTTGATGCCTTTGTGTTCTTCCGCAGCTTACCAGAGATTTCGAAAGAAAAACTAGAGCGCTAACAGCCTTACTTATGATAAAACTATGGCACACCTGAAGCCATCTTGATTGGAATAAACTGGTAACTCTTAAAACATTTAAATTAAAAAGGAACAAAATGAGGGGTTTCATTTTGTCATAGAAATTATGGTTAGTGCTGTAGAAAGAAAAATTAGCACATGTTTCAAGGGTAATCTCAAATATATTCCTGTTATATTTAAACAGGAGCAGCCTATCAGTTGATGCCTTTGTGTTCTACTGCAGCTTCCCAAAGTGTTCTAAGGAGCAACTAGAGCACTAACAGCCTTAATTATGACAAACGTATGGCACACCTGAAGCCATCTCGATTGGAATAAACTGGTAACACTTAACATATTTAATTTTAAAAAGGAACAAAATGATGGGGCTCATTTTGTCATAGAAATTATGGTTAGTGCTGTAGAAAGAAAAATTAGGACATGTTTCAAGTGTGATCTCAAATGTCTTCCTGTTACATTTCAACAGGAGCAGCCTGTCAGTTGATGCCTTTGTGTTCTACTGCAGCTTCCCAGAGTGTTCTAAAGAACAACTAGAGCGCTAACAGTCTTATTTATGACAAAATTATGGCACACCTGAAGCCATCTTGATTGGAATAAACTGGTACCACTTAAAACATTTAATTTAAATAGGAACACAATGATGGGGTTCATTTTGTCATAGAAATTATGGTTAGTGCTGTAGAAATCAAAATTAGGACATGTTTCAAGTGTGATCTCAAATATCTTCCTGTTATATTTCAACAGGAGCAGCCTGTCAGTTGATTCCTTTGTGTTCTACTGCAGCTTCCCAGAGTGTTCTAAAGAACAACTAGAGCACTAAAAGTCCTACTTATGACAAAATTATGGCACACCTGAAGCCATCTTGACTGGAATAAACTTGTAACTCTTAAAACATTTAATTTAAAAAAAGGAACAGAATGATGGGGCTCATTTTGTCAGAAATTATGGTTAGTGCTGTAGAAAGAAAAATTAGGACATGTTTCAAGTGTGATCTCAAATATCTTCCCTTTATATTTCTACAGGAGCAGCCTGTCAGTTGATGCCTTTGTGTTCTACTGCACCTTCCCAGAGTGTTCTAAAGAACAACTAGAGCGCTAACAGTCTTACTTATGACAAAATTATGGCACACCTGAAGCCATCTTGATTGGAATAAACTGGTAACACTTAAAACATTTATTTATAAAGGAACAAAAAGATGGGGTTCATTTTGTCATAGAAATTATGGTCAGTGCTGCAG
The DNA here is from genome assembly GCF_964204655.1 of Triturus cristatus. Classification (NCBI taxonomy): domain Eukaryota; kingdom Metazoa; phylum Chordata; class Amphibia; order Caudata; family Salamandridae; genus Triturus; species Triturus cristatus. The sequence continues at coordinate 1,110,637,974 of NC_140579.1, forward strand.
AAAGAAAAATTAGGACATGTTTCAAGTGTGATCTCGAATATCTTTCTGTTATATTTCAACAGGAGCAGCCTGTCAGTTGATGCCTTTGTGTTCTACTGCAGCTTCCCAGAGTGATCTAAAAAACAACTAGAGTGCTAACAGCCTTACTTATGACAAAAGTATGGCACACCTGAAGCCATCTTGATTGGAATAAACTGGTAACACTTAAAACATTTAATTTAAAAACGAACAAAATGATGGGGTTCATTTTGTCATAGAAATTAAGGTTAGTGCTGTAGAAAGAAAAATTAGGACATGTTTCAAGAGTAATCTCAAAAATCTATCTGTTATATTTCAACAGGGGCAGCCTGTCAGTTGATGCCTTTGTGTTCTACTGCAGCTTTCCAGAGTGTTCTAAAGAACAACTTGCGCGCTAACAGCCTTACTTATGACAAAAGTATGGCACACCTGAAGCCATCTTGATTGGAATCAACTGGTAACACTTAAAACATTTAATTTAAAAAAGGAACAAAATGATGGGGCTCATTTTGTCATAGAAATTATGGTTAGTGCTGTAGAAAGAAAAATTAGCACATGTTTCAAGTGCGATCTCAAATGTCTTCCTGTAATATTTCAACAGGAGCAGCCTGTCAGTTGACGCCTTTGTGTTCTACTGTAGCTTCCCAGAGTGTTCTAAAGAACAACTAGAGCGCTAACAGTCTTACTTATAAAAAAACTTATGGCACACCTGAAGCCGTCTTGATTGGAATAAACTGGTAACACTTAAAACATTGATTTAAAAAGGAACAAAATGATGGGGTTCATTTTGTCACAGAAATTATGGTTAGTGCTTTAGAAAGAAAAGTTTGGACATGTTTCAAGTGTGATCTCAAATATCTTCCTGTTATATTTCAACAGGAGCAGCCTGTCAGTTGATTCCTTTGTGTTCTACTGCAGCTTCCCAGAGTGTTCTAAAGAACAACTAGAGCGCTAACAGTCTTACTTATGACAAAATTATGGCACACCTGAAGCCATCTTGATTGCCATAAACTGGTAACTCTTAAGACATTTTATTTAAAAAGGAACAAAATGAGGGGCTCATTTTGTCATAGAAATTATGGTTAGTGCTGTAGAAAAAAAAACTTAGGACATGTTTTAAGTGAGATGTCAAATATCTTCCTGTTATATTTCAACAGGAGCAGCCTGTCAGTTGATGCCTTTGTGTTCTTCCATGGCTTACCAGAGATTTCTAAAGAAAAACTAGAGCGCTAACAGCCTTACTTATGATAAAAGTATGGCACACCTGAAGCCATCTTAATTGGAATTAACTGGTAAAACTTAAAACATTTAATTTAAAAAGGAACAAAATGATGGGGTTCATTTCGTCATAGAAATTATGGTTAGTGCTCTAGAAAAAAATTATTAGGACATGTTTCAAGTGTGATCTCAAATATCTTCCTGTTATATTTCAACAGGATCAGCATGTCAGTTGATGCATTTGTGTTCTACTGCAGCTTCCCAGAGTGATCTAAAGAACAACTAGAGTGCTAACAGTCTTACTTATGACAACATTTTGGCACACCTGAAGCCATCTTAATTGGAATAAACTGGTAACTCTTAAAACATTTAATTTAAAAAGGAACAAAATGAGGGGTTTCATTTTGTCATAGAAATTATGGTTAGTGCTGTAGAAAGAAAAATTAGCACATGTTTCAAGGGTAATCTCAAATATATTCCTGTTATATTTAAACAGGAGCAGCCTATCAGTTGATGCCTTTGTGTTCTACTGCAGCTTCCCAAAGTGTTCTAAGGAGAAACTAGAGCGCTAACAGCCTTAATTATGACAAACGTATGGCACACCTGAAGCCATCTTGACTGGAATAAACTGGTAACACTTAACATATTTAATTTTAAAAAGGAACAAAATGATAGGGCTCATTTTGTCATAGAAATTATGGTTAGTGCTGTAGAAAGAAAAATTAGGACATGTTTCAAGTGTGATCTCAAATGTCTTCCTGTTACATTTCAACAGGAGCAGCCTGTCAGTTGATACCTTTGTGTTCTACTGCAGCTTCCCAGAGTGTTCTAAAGAACAACTAGAGCGCTAACAGTCTTACTTATGACAAAATTATGGCACACCTGAATCCATTTTGATTGGAATAAACTGGAAACACTTAAAACATTTAATTTAAAAAGGAACACAATGATGGGGTTCATTTTGTCATAGAAATTATGGTTAGTGCTGTAGAAAGAAAAATTAGGACATGTTTCAAGTGTGATCTCGAATATCTTCCTGTTATATTTCAACAGGAGCAGCCTGTCAGTTGATTCCTTTGTGTTCTACTGCAGCTTCCCAGAGTGTTCTAAAGAACAACTAGAGCACTAAAAGTCCTACTTATGACAAAATTATGGCACACCTGAAGCCATCTTGACTGGAATAAACTTGTAACTCTTAAAACATTTAATTTAAAAAAAGGAACAGAATGATGGGGCTCATTTTGTCAGAAATTATGGTTAGTGCTGTAGAAAGAAAAATTAGGACATGTTTCAAGTGTGATCTCAAATATCTTCCCTTTATATTTCAACAGGAGCAGCCTGTCAGTTGATGCCTTTGTGTTCTACTGCACCTTCCCAGAGTGTTCTAAAGAACAACTAGAGCGCTAACAGTCTTACTTATGACAAAATTATGGCACACCTGAAGCCATCTTGATTGGAATAAACTGGTAACACTTAAAACATTTATTTAAAAAGGAACAAAATGATAGGGTTCATTTTGTCACAGAAATTATGGTTAGTGCTTTAGAAAGAACAATTTGGACATGTTTCAAGTGTGATCTCAAATATCTTGATGTTATATTTCAACAGGAGCAGCCTGTCAGTTGATGCCTTTGTGTTCTACTGCAGCTTCCCAGAGTGTTCTAAAGAACAACTAGAGCGCTAACAGTCTTACTTATGACAAAATTATGGCACACCTGAAGCCATCTTGATTGCCATAAACTGGTAACTCTTAAAACATTTTATTTAAAAAGGAACAAAATGAGGGGGTCATTTTGTCATAGAAATTATGGTTAGTGCTGTAGAAAAAAAAATTAGGACAGGTTTTAAGTGAGATCTCAAATATCTTCCTGTTATATTTCAACAGGAGCAGCCTGTCAGTTGATGCCTTTGTGTTCTTCCGCAGCTTACCAGAGATTTCGAAAGAAAAACTAGAGCGCTAACAGCCTTACTTATGATAAAACTATGGCACACCTGAAGCCATCTTAATTGGAATTAACTGGTAAAACTTAAAACATTTAATTTAAAAAGGAACAAAATGATGGGGTTCATTTTGTCATAGAAATTATGGTTAGTGCTGTAGAAAAAAATATTAGGACATGTTTCAAGTGTGATCTCAAATATCTTCCTGGTATATTTCAACAGGATCAGCATGTCAGTTGATGCATTTTTGTTCTACTGCAGCTTCCCAGAGTGATCTAAAGAACAACTAGAGTGCTAACAGTCTTACTTATGACAAAGTTTTGGCACACCTGAAGCCATCTTGATTGGAATAAACTGGTAACTCTTAAAACATTTAAATTAAAAAGGAACAAAATGAGGGGTTTCATTTTGTCATAGAAATTATGGTTAGTGCTTTAGAAAGAACAATTTGGACATGTTTCAAGTGTGATCTCAAATACCTTGATGTTATATTTCAACAGGAGCAGCCTGTCAGTTGATGCCTTTGTGTTCTACTGCAGCTTCCCAGAGTGTTCTAAAGAACAACTAGAGCGCTAACAGTCTTACTTATGACAAAATTATGGCACACCTGAAGCCATCTTGGTTGCCATAAACTGGTAACTCTTAAAACATTTTATTTAAAAAGGAACAAAATGAGGGGGTCATTTTGTCATAGAAATTATGGTTAGTGCTGTAGAAAAAAAAATTAGGACAGGTTTTAAGTGAGATCTCAAATATCTTCCTGTTATATTTCAACAGGAGCAGCCTGTCAGTTGATGCCTTTGTGTTCTTCCGCAGCTTACCAGAGATTTCGAAAGAAAAACTAGAGCGCTAACAGCCTTACTTATGATAAAACTATGGCACACCTGAAGCCATCTTAATTGGAATTAACTGGTAAAACTTAAAACATTTAATTTAAAAAGGAACAAAATGATGGGGTTCATTTTGTCATAGAAATTATGGTTAGTGCTGTAGAAAAAAATATTAGGACATGTTTCAAGTGTGATCTCAAATATCTTCCTGGTATATTTCAACAGGATCAGCATGTCAGTTGATGCATTTTTGTTCTACTGCAGCTTCCCAGAGTGATCTAAAGAACAACTAGAGTGCTAACAGTCTTACTTATGACAAAGTTTTGGCACACCTGAAGCCATCTTGATTGGAATAAACTGGTAACTCTTAAAACATTTAAATTAAAAAGGAACAAAATGAGGGGTTTCATTTTGTCATAGAAATTATGGTTAGTGCTGTAGAAAGAAAAATTAGCACATGTTTCAAGGGTAATCTCAAATATATTCCTGTTATATTTAAACAGGAGCAGCCTATCAGTTGATGCCTTTGTGTTCTACTGCAGCTTCCCAAAGTGTTCTAAGGAGCAACTAGAGCACTAACAGCCTTAATTATGACAAACGTATGGCACACCTGAAGCCATCTCGATTGGAATAAACTGGTAACACTTAACATATTTAATTTTAAAAAGGAACAAAATGATGGGGCTCATTTTGTCATAGAAATTATGGTTAGTGCTGTAGAAAGAAAAATTAGGACATGTTTCAAGTGTGATCTCAAATGTCTTCCTGTTACATTTCAACAGGAGCAGCCTGTCAGTTGATGCCTTTGTGTTCTACTGCAGCTTCCCAGAGTGTTCTAAAGAACAACTAGAGCGCTAACAGTCTTACTTATGACAAAATTATGGCACACCTGAAGCCATCTTGATTGGAATAAACTGGTACCACTTAAAACATTTAATTTAAATAGGAACACAATGATGGGGTTTCATTTTGTCATAGAAATTATGGTTAGTGCTGTAGAAAGAAAAATTAGCACATGTTTCAAGGGTAATCTCAAATATATTCCTGTTATATTTAAACAGGAGCAGCCTATCAGTTGATGCCTTTGTGTTCTACTGCAGCTTCCCAAAGTGTTCTAAGGAGCAACTAGAGCACTAACAGCCTTAATTATGACAAACGTATGGCACACCTGAATCCATTTTGATTGGAATAAACTGGAAACACTTAAAACATTTAATTTAAAAAGGAACACAATGATGGGGTTCATTCTGTCATAGAAATTATGGTTAGTGCTGTAGAAAGAAAAATTAGGACATGTTTCAAGTGTGATCTCAAATATCTTCCTGTTATATTTCAACAGGAGCAGCCTGTCAGTTGATTCCTTTGTGTTCTACTGCAGCTTCCCAGAGTGTTCTAAAGAACAACTAGAGCACTAAAAGTCCTACTTATGACAAAATTATGGCACACCTGAAGCCATCTTGACTGGAATAAACTTGTAACTCTTAAAACATTTAATTTAAAAAAAGGAACAGAATGATGGGGCTCATTTTGTCAGAAATTATGGTTAGTGCTGTAGAAAGAAAAATTAGGACATGTTTCAAGTGTGATCTCAAATATCTTCCCTTTATATTTCAACAGGAGCAGCCTGTCAGTTGATGCCTTTGTGTTCTACTGCACCTTCCCAGAGTGTTCTAAAGAACAACTAGAGCGCTAACAGTCTTACTTATGACAAAATTATGGCACACCTGAAGCCATCTTGATTGGAATAAACTGGTAACACTTAAAACATTTATTTAAAATGGAACAAAATGATAGGGTTCATTTTGTCACAGAAATTATGGTTAGTGCTTTAGAAAGAACAATTTGGACATGTTTCAAGTGTGATCTCAAATATCTTGATGTTATATTTCAACAGGAGCAGCCTGTCAGTTGATGCCTTTGTGTTCTACTGCAGCTTCCCAGAGTGTTCTAAAGAACAACTAGAGCGCTAACAGTCTTACTTATGACAAAATTATGGCACACCTGAAGCCATCTTGATTGCCATAAACTGGTAACTCTTAAAACATTTTATTTAAAAAGGAACAAAATGAGGGGGTCATTTTGTCATAGAAATTATGGTTAGTGCTGTAGAAAAAAAAATTAGGACAGGTTTTAAGTGAGATCTCAAATATCTTCCTGTTATATTTCAACAGGAGCAGCCTGTCAGTTGATGCCTTTGTGTTCTTCCGCAGCTTACCAGAGATTTCGAAAGAAAAACTAGAGCGCTAACAGCCTTACTTATGATAAAACTATGGCACACCTGAAGCCATCTTGATTGGAATAAACTGGTAACTCTTAAAACATTTAAATTAAAAAGGAACAAAATGAGGGGTTTCATTTTGTCATAGAAATTATGGTTAGTGCTGTAGAAAGAAAAATTAGCACATGTTTCAAGGGTAATCTCAAATATATTCCTGTTATATTTAAACAGGAGCAGCCTATCAGTTGATGCCTTTGTGTTCTACTGCAGCTTCCCAAAGTGTTCTAAGGAGCAACTAGAGCACTAACAGCCTTAATTATGACAAACGTATGGCACACCTGAAGCCATCTCGATTGGAATAAACTGGTAACACTTAACATATTTAATTTTAAAAAGGAACAAAATGATGGGGCTCATTTTGTCATAGAAATTATGGTTAGTGCTGTAGAAAGAAAAATTAGGACATGTTTCAAGTGTGATCTCAAATGTCTTCCTGTTACATTTCAACAGGAGCAGCCTGTCAGTTGATGCCTTTGTGTTCTACTGCAGCTTCCCAGAGTGTTCTAAAGAACAACTAGAGCGCTAACAGTCTTACTTATGACAAAATTATGGCACACCTGAAGCCATCTTGATTGGAATAAACTGGTACCACTTAAAACATTTAATTTAAATAGGAACACAATGATGGGGTTCATTTTGTCATAGAAATTATGGTTAGTGCTGTAGAAATCAAAATTAGGACATGTTTCAAGTGTGATCTCAAATATCTTCCTGTTATATTTCAACAGGAGCAGCCTGTCAGTTGATTCCTTTGTGTTCTACTGCAGCTTCCCAGAGTGTTCTAAAGAACAACTAGAGCACTAAAAGTCCTACTTATGACAAAATTATGGCACACCTGAAGCCATCTTGACTGGAATAAACTTGTAACTCTTAAAACATTTAATTTAAAAAAAGGAACAGAATGATGGGGCTCATTTTGTCAGAAATTATGGTTAGTGCTGTAGAAAGAAAAATTAGGACATGTTTCAAGTGTGATCTCAAATATCTTCCCTTTATATTTCTACAGGAGCAGCCTGTCAGTTGATGCCTTTGTGTTCTACTGCAGCTTCCCAGAGTGTTCTAAAGAACAACTAGAGCGCTAACAGTCTTACTTATGACAAAATTATGGCACACCTGAAGCCATCTTGATTGGAATAAACTGGTAACACTTAAAACATTTATTTAAAAAGGAACAAAATGATAGGGTTCATTTTGTCACAGAAATTATGGTTAGTGCTTTAGAAAGAACAATTTGGACATGTTTCAAGTGTGATCTCAAATATCTTGATGTTATATTTCAACAGGAGCAGCCTGTCAGTTGATGCCTTTGTGTTCTACTGCAGCTTCCCAGAGTGTTCTAAAGAACAACTAGAGCGCTAACAGTCTTACTTATGACAAAATTATGGCACACCTGAAGCCATCTTGATTGCCATAAACTGGTAACTCTTAAAACATTTTATTTAAAAAGGAACAAAATGAGGGGGTCATTTTGTCATAGAAATTATGGTTAGTGCTGTAGAAAAAAAAATTAGGACAGGTTTTAAGTGAGATCTCAAATATCTTCCTGTTATATTTCAACAGGAGCAGCCTGTCAGTTGATGCCTTTGTGTTCTTCCGCAGCTTACCAGAGATTTCGAAAGAAAAACTAGAGCGCTAACAGCCTTACTTATGATAAAACTATGGCACACCTGAAGCCATCTTAATTGGAATTAACTGGTAAAACTTAAAACATTTAATTTAAAAAGGAACAAAATGATGGGGTTCATTTTGTCATAGAAATTATGGTTAGTGCTGTAGAAAAAAATATTAGGACATGTTTCAAGTGTGATCTCAAATATCTTCCTGGTATATTTCAACAGGATCAGCATGTCAGTTGATGCATTTTTGTTCTACTGCAGCTTCCCAGAGTGATCTAAAGAACAACTAGAGTGCTAACAGTCTTACTTATGACAAAGTTTTGGCACACCTGAAGCCATCTTGATTGGAATAAACTGGTAACTCTTAAAACATTTAAATTAAAAAGGAACAAAATGAGGGGTTTCATTTTGTCATAGAAATTATGGTTAGTGCTGTAGAAAGAAAAATTAGCACATGTTTCAAGGGTAATCTCAAATATATTCCTGTTATATTTAAACAGGAGCAGCCTATCAGTTGATGCCTTTGTGTTCTACTGCAGATTCCCAAAGTGTTCTAAGGAGCAACTAGAGCACTAACAGCCTTAATTATGACAAACGTATGGCACACCTGAAGCCATCTCGATTGGAATAAACTGGTAACACTTAACATATTTAATTTTAAAAAGGAACAAAATGATGGGGCTCATTTTGTCATAGAAATTATGGTTAGTGCTGTAGAAAGAAAAATTAGGACATGTTTCAAGTGTGATCTCAAATGTCTTCCTGTTACATTTCAACAGGAGCAGCCTGTCAGTTGATGCCTTTGTGTTCTACTGCAGCTTCCCAGAGTGTTCTAAAGAACAACTAGAGCGCTAACAGTCTTACTTATGACAAAATTATGGCACACCTGAAGCCATCTTGATTGGAATAAACTGGTACCACTTAAAACATTTAATTTAAATAGGAACACAATGATGGGGTTCATTTTGTCATAGAAATTATGGTTAGTGCTGTAGAAATCAAAATTAGGACATGTTTCAAGTGTGATCTCACATATCTTCCTGTTATATTTCAACAGGAGCAGCCTGTCAGTTGATTCCTTTGTGTTCTACTGCAGCTTCCCAGAGTGTTCTAAAGAACAACTAGAGCACTAACAGTCTTTCTTATGACAAAATTATGGCACACCTGAAGCCATCTTGATTGGAATAAACTGGTAACACTTAAAACATTTATTTAAAAAGGAGCAATATGATGGGGTTCATTTTGTCACAGAAATTATGGTTAGTGCTTTAGAAAGAAAAATTAGGACAAGTTTCAAGTGTGATCTCAAATATCTTGCTGTTATATTTCAACAGGAGCAGCCTGTCAGTTGATGCCTTTGTGTTCTACTGCAGCTTCCCAGAGTGTTCTAAAGAACAACTAGACCGCTAACAGCCTTACTTATGATAAAAGTATGGCACACCTGAAGCCATCTTAATTGGAATAAACTGGTAAAACTTAAAACATTTAATTTAAAAAGGAACAAAATGATGGGGTTCATTTTGTCATAGAAATTATGGTTAGTGCTGTAGAAAGAAAAATTAGGACATGTTTCAAGTGTGATCTCAAATGTCTTACTGTTATATTTCAGCAGGAGCAGCCTGTCAATTGATGCCTTTGTGTTCTACTGCAGCTTCCTAGTGTTCTAAAGAACAACTAGAGCGCTAACAGTCTTACTTATGACAAAATTATGGCACACCTGAAGCCATCTTGATTGGAATAAACTGTAAACACTTAAAACATTTAATTTAAAAAGGAACAAAATGATGGGGTTCATTTTGTCATAGAAATTATGGTTAGTGCTGTAGAAAGAAAAATTAGGACATGTTTCAAGTGTGATCTCAAATATCTTCCTGTTATATTTCAACAGGAGCAGCCTGTCAGTTGATTCCTTTGTGTTCTACTGCAGCTTCCCAGAGTGTTCTAAAGAACAACTAGAGCACTAACAGTCTTACTTATGACAAAATTATGGCACACCTGAAGCCATCTTGATTGGAGTAAACTTGTAACTCTTAAAACATTTAATTTAAAAAAAGGAACAAAATGATGGGGCTCGTTTTGTCATAGAAATTATGGTTAGTGCTGTAGAAAGAAAAATTAGGACATGTTTTAAGTGAGATCTCAAATATCTTCCTGTTATATTTCAACAGGAGCAGCCTGTCAATTGATGCCTTTGTGTTCTACTGCAGCTTCCTAGTGTTCTAAAGAACAACTAGAGCGCTAACAGTCTTACTTATGACAAAATTATGGCACACCTGAAGCCATCTTGATTGGAATAAACTGGAAACACTTAAAACATTTATTTAAAAAGGAACAAAATGATGGGGTTCATTTTGTCGCAGAAATTATGGTTAGTGCTTTAGAAAGAACAATTTGGACATGTTTCAAGTGTGATCTCAAATATCTTCCTGTTATATTTCAACAGGAGCAGCCTGTCAGTTGATGCCTTTGTGTTCTTCCATAGCTTACCAGAGATTTCTAAAGAAAAACTAGAGCGCTAACAGCCTTACTTATGATAAAAGTATGGCACACCTGAAGCCATCTTAATTGGAATTAACTGGTAAAACTTAAAACATTTAATTTAAAAAGGAACAAAATGATGGGGTTCATTTTGTCATAGAAATTATGGTTAGTGCTCTAGAAAAAAACTTATTAGGACATGTTTCAAGTGTGATCTCAAATATCTTCCTGTTATATTTCAACAGGATCAGCATGTCAGTTGATGCATTTGTGTTCTACTGCAGCTTCCCAGAGTGATCTAAAGAACAACTAGAGTGCTAACAGTCTTACTTATGACAACATTTTGGCACACCTGAAGCCATCTTGATTGGAATAAACTGGTAACTCTTAAAACATTTAATTTAAAAAGGAACAAAATGAGGGGTTTCATTTTGTCATAGAAATTATGGTTAGTGCTGTAGAAAGAAAAATTAGCACATGTTTCAAGGGTAATCTCAAATATATTCCTGTTATATTTAAACAGGAGCAGCCTATCAGTTGATGCCTTTGTGTTCTACTGCAGCTTCCCAAAGTGTTCTAAGGAGCAACTAGAGCGCTAACAGCCTTAACTATGACAAACGTATGGCACACCTGAAGCCATCTTGATTGGAATAAACTGGTAACACTTAACATATTTAATTTTAAAAAGGAACAAAATGATAGGGCTCTTTTTGTCATAGAAATTATGGTTAGTGCTGTAGAAAGAAAAATTAGGACATGTTTCAAGTGTGATCTCAAATGTCTTCCTGTTACATTTCAACAGGAGCAGCCTGTCAGTTGATACCTTTGTGTTCTACTGCAGCTTCCCAGAGTGTTCTAAAGAACAACTAGAGCGCTAACAGTCTTACTTATGACAAAATTATGGCACACCTGAAGCCATTTTGATTGGAATAAACTGGAAACACTTAAAACATTTAATTTAAAAAGGAACACAATGATGGGGTTCATTTTGTCATAGAAATTATGGTTAGTGCTGTAGAAAGAAAAAATAGGACATGTTTCAAGTGTGATCTCAAATATCATTCCTGTTATATTTCAACAGGAGCAGCCTGTCAGTTGATTCCTTTGTGTTCTACTGCAGCTTCCCAGAGTGTTCTAAAGAACAACTAGAGCACTAAAAGTCCTACTTATGACAAAATTATGGCACACCTGAAGCCATCTTGACTGGAATAAACTTGTAACTCTTAAAACATTTAATTTAAAAAAAGGAACAGAATGATGGGGCTCATTTTGTCAGAAATTATGGTTAGTGCTGTAGAAAGAAAAATTAGGACATGTTTCAAGTGTGATCTCAAATATCTTCCCTTTATATTTCAACAGGAGCAGCCTGTCAGTTGATGCCTTTGTGTTCTACTGCACCTTCCCAGAGTGTTCTAAAGAACAACTAGAGCGCTAACAGTCTTACTTATGACAAAATTATGGCACACCTGAAGCCATTTTGATTGGAATAAACTGGAAACACTTAAAACATTTAATTTAAAAAGGAACACAATGATGGGGTTCATTTTGTCATAGAAATTATGGTTAGTGCTGTAGAAAGAAAAATTAGGACATGTTTCAAGTGTGATCTCAAATATCTTCCTGTTATATTTCAACAGGAGCAGCCTGTCAGTTGATTCCTTTGTGTTCTACTGCAGCTTCCCAGAGTGTTCTAAAGAACAACTAGAGCGCTAACAGTCTTACTTATGACAAAATTATGGCACACCTGAAGCCATATTGATTGGAATAAACTGGTAACACTTAAAACATTTATTTAAAAAGGAACAAAATGATAGGGTTCATTTTGTCACAGAAATTATGGTTAGTACTTTAGAAAGAACAATTTGGACATGTTTCAAGTGTGATCTCAAATATCTTGATGTTATATTTCAACAGGAGCAGCCTGTCAGTTGATGCCTTTGTGTTCTACTGCAGCTTCCCAGAGTGTTCTAAAGAACAACTAGAGCGCTAACAGTCTTACTTATGACAAAATTATGGCACACCTGAAGCCATCTTGATTGCCATAAACTGGTAACTCTTAAAACATTTTATTTAAAAAGGAACAAAATGAGGGGGTCATTTTGTCATAGAAATTATGGTTAGTGCTGTAGAAAAAAAATTAGGACATGTTTTAAGTGAGATCTCAAATATCTTCCTGTTATATTTCAACAGGAGCAGCCTGTCAGTTGATGCCTTTGTGTTTTTCCGCAGCTTACCAGAGATTTTGAAAGAAAAACTAGAGCGCTAACAGCCTTACTTATGATAAAACTATGGCACACCTGAAGCCATCTTAATTGGAATTAACTGGTAAAACTTAAAACATTTAATTTAAAAAGGAACAAAATGAAGGGGTTCATTTTGTCATAGAAATTATGGTTAGTGCTGTAGAAAAAAATATCAGGACATGTTTCAAGTGTGATCTCAAATATCTTCCTGGTATATTTCAACAGGATCAGCATGTCAGTTGATGCATTTTTGTTCTACTGCAGCTTCCCAGAGTGATCTAAAGAACAACTAGAGTGCTAACAGTCTTACTTATGACAACATTTTGGCACACCTGAAGCCATCTTGATTGGAATAAACTGGTAACTCTTAAAACATTTAAATTAAAAAGGAACAAAATGAGGGGTTTCATTTTGTCATAGAAATTATGGTTAGTGCTGTAGAAAGAAAAATTAGCACATGTTTCAAGGGTAATCTCAAATATATTCCTGTTATATTTAAACAGGAGCAGCCTATCAGTTGATACCTTTGTGTTCTACTGCAGCTTCCCAAAGTGTTCTAAGGAGCAACTAGAGCGCTAACAGCCTTAATTATGACAAACGTATGGCACACCTGAAGCCATCTCGATTGGAATAAACTGGTAACACTTAACATATTTAATTTTAAAAAGGAACAAAATGATGGCGCTCATTTTGTCATAGAAATTATGGTTAGTGCTGTAGAAAGAAAAATTAGGACATGTTTCAAGTGTGATCTCAAATATCTTGCTGTTATATTTCAACAGAAGCAGCCTGTCAGTTGATGCCTTTGTGTTCTACTGCAGCTTCCCAGAGTGTTCTAAAGAACAACTAGAGCGCTAACAGCCTTACTTATGATAAAAGTATGGCACACCTGAAGCCATCTTAATTGGAATAAACTGGTAAAACTTAAAACATTTAATTTAAAAAGGAACAAAATGATGGGGTTCATTTTGTCATAGAAATTATGGTTAGTGCTGTAGAAAGAAAAATTAGGACATGTTTCAAGTGTGATCTCAAATGTCTTCCTGTTATATTTCAGCAGGAGCAGCCTGTCAATTGATGCCTTTGTGTTCTACTGCAGCTTCCTAGTGTTCTAAAGAACAACTAGAGCGCTAACAGTCTTACTTATGACAAAATTATGGCACACCAGAAGCCATCTTGATTGGAATAAACTGGAAACACTTAAAACATTTAATTTAAAAAGGAACAAAATGATGGGGTTCATTTTGTCATAGAAATTATGGTTAGTGCTGTAGAAAGAAAAATTAGGACATGTTTCAAGTGTGATCTCAAATATCTTCCTGTTATATTTCAACAGGAGAAGCCTGTCAGTTGATTCCTTTGTGTTCTACTGCAGCTTCCCAGAGTGTTCTAAAGAACAACTAGAGCACTAACAGTCTTACTTATGACAAAATTATGGCACACCTGAAGCCATCTTGATTGGAGTAAACTTGTAACTCTTAAAACATTTAATTTAAAAAAAGGAACAAAATGATGGGGCTCGTTTTGTCATAGAAATTATGGTTAGTGCTGTAGAAAGAAAAATTAGGACATGTTTTAAGTGAGATCTCAAATATCTTCCTGTTATATTTCAACAGGAGCAGCCTGTCAGTTGATGCCTTTGTGTTCTACTGCAGCTTCCCAGAGTGTTCTAAAGAACAACTAGAGCGCTAACAGTCTTACTTATGACAAAATTATGGCACACCTGAAGCCATCTTGGTTGGAATAAACTGGTAACACTTAAAACATTTATTTAAAAAGGAACAAAATGATGGGGTTCATTTTGTCGCAGAAATTATGGTTAGTGCTTTAGAAAGAACAATTTGGACATGTTTCAAGTGTGATCTCAAATATCTTCCTGTTATATTTCAACAGGAGCAGCCTGTCAGTTGATGCCTTTGTGTTCTTCCATAGCTTACCAGAGATTTCTAAAGAAAAACTAGAGCGCTAACAGCCTTACTTATGATAAAAGTATGGCACACCTGAAGCCATCTTAATTGGAATTAACTGGTAAAACTTAAAACATTTAATTTAAAAAGGAACAAAATGATGGGGTTCATTTTGTCATAGAAATTATGGTTAGTGCTCTAGAAAAAAATTATTAGGACATGTTTCAAGTGTGATCTCAAATATCTTCCTGTTATATTTCAACAGGATCAGCATGTCAGTTGATGCATTTGTGTTCTACTGCAGCTTCCCAGAGTGATCTAAAGAACAACTAGAGTGCTAACAGTCTTACTTATGACAACATTTTGGCACACCTGAAGCCATCTTGATTGGAATAAACTGGTAACTCTTAAAACATTTAATTTAAAAAGGAACAAAATGAGGGGTTTCATTTTGTCATAGAAATTATGGTTAGTGCTGTAGAAAGAAAAATTAGCACATGTTTCAAGGGTAATCTCAAATATATTCCTGTTATATTTAAACAGGAGCAGCCTATCAGTTGATGCCTTTGTGTTCTACTGCAGCTTCCCAAAGTGTTCTAAGGAGCAACTAGAGCGCTAACAGCCTTAATTATGACAAACGTATGGCACACCTGAAGCCATCTTGATTGGAATAAACTGGTAACACTTAACATATTTAATTTTAAAAAGGAACAAAATGATAGGGCTCATTTTGTCATAGAAATTATGGTTAGTGCTGTAGAAAGAAAAATTAGGACATGTTTCAAGTGTGATCTCAAATGTCTTCCTGTTACATTTCAACAGGAGCAGCCTGTCAGTTGATACCTTTGTGTTCTACTGCAGCTTCCCAGAGTGTTCTAAAGAACAACTAGAGCGCTAACAGTCTTACTTATGACAAAATTATGGCACACCTGAAGCCATTTTGATTGGAATAAACTGGAAACACTTAAAACATTTAATTTAAAAAGGAACACAATGATGGGGTTCATTTTGTCATAGAAATTATGGTTAGTGCTGTAGAAAGAAAAATTAGGACATGTTTCAAGTGTGATCTCAAATATCTTCCTGTTATATTTCAACAGGAGCAGCCTGTCAGTTGATTCCTTTGTGTTCTACTGCAGCTTCCCAGAGTGTTCTAAAGAACAACTGGAGAGCTAACAGCCTTACTTATGACAAAAGTATGGCACACCTGAAGCCATCTTGATTGGAGTAAACTTGTAACTCTTAAAACATTTAATTTAAAAAAAGGAACAAAATGATGGGGCTCGTTTTGTCAGAAATTATGGTTAGTGCTGTAGAAAGAAAAATTAGGACATGTTTCAAGTGTGATCTCAAATATCTTCCCTTTATATTTCAACAGGAGCAGCCTGTCAGTTGATGCCTTTGTGTTCTACTGCACCTTCCCAGAGTGTTCTAAAGAACAACTAGAGCGCTAACAGTCTTACTTATGACAAAATTATGGCACACCTGAAGCCATTTTGATTGGAATAAACTGGAAACACTTAAAACATTTAATTTAAAAAGGAACACAATGATGGGGTTCATTTTGTCATAGAAATGATGGTTAGTGCTGTAGAAAGAAAAATTAGGACATGTTTCAAGTGTGATCTCAAATATCTTCCTGTTATATTTCAACAGGAGCAGCCTGTCAGTTGATTCCTTTGTGTTCTACTGCAGCTTCCCAGAGTGTTCTAAAGAACAACTAGAGCGCTAACAGTCCTACTTATGACAAAATGATGGCACACCTGAAGCCATCTTGATTGGAATAAACTGGTAACACTTAAAACATTTATTTAAAAAGGAACAAAATGATAGGGTTCATTTTGTCACAGCAATTATGGTTAGTGCTTTAGAAAGAACAATTTGGACATGTTTCAAGTGTGATCTCAAATATCTTGATGTTATATTTCAACAGGAGCAGCCTGTCAGTTGATGCCTTTGTGTTCTACTGCAGCTTCCCAGAGTGTTCTAAAGAACAACTAGAGCGCTAACAGTCTTACTTATGACAAAATTATGGCACACCTGAAGCCATCTTGATTGCCATAAACTGGTAACTCTTAAAACATTTTATTTAAAAAGGAACAAAATGAGGGGGTCATTTTGTCATAGAAATTATGGTTAGTGCTGTAGAAAAAAAAAATAAGGACATGTTTTAAGTGAGATCTCCAATATCTTCCTGTTATATTTCAACAGGAGCAGCCTGTCAATTGATGCCTTTGTGTTCTTCCACAGCTTACCAGAGATTTTGAAAGAAAAACTAGAGCGCTAACAGCCTTACTTATGATAAAACTATGGCACACCTGAAGCCATCTTGATTGGAATAAACTGGTAACACTTAAAACATTTATTTAAAAAGGAGCAATATGATGGGGTTCATTTTGTCACAGAAATTATGGTTAGTGCTTTAGAAAGAAAAATTAGGACATGTTTCAAGTGTGATCTCAAATATCTTGCTGTTATATTTCAACAGGAGCAGCCTGTCAGTTGATGCCTTTGTGTTCTACTGCAGCTTCCCAGAGTGTTCTAAAGAACAACTAGAGCGCTAACAGCCTTACTTATGATAAAAGTATGGCACACCTGAAGCCATCTTAATTGGAATAAACTGGTAAAACTTAAAACATTTAATTTAAAAAGGAACAAAATGATGGGGTTCATTTTGTCATAGAAATTATGGTTAGTGCTGTAGAAAGAAAAATTAGGACATGTTTCAAGTGTGATCTCAAATGTCTTCCTGTTATATTTCAGCAGGAGCAGCCTGTCAATTGATGCCTTTGTGTTCTACTGCAGCTTCCTAGTGTTCTAAAGAACAACTAGAGCGCTAACAGTCTTACTTATGACAAAATTATGGCACACCTGAAGCCATCTTGATTGGAATAAACTGTAAACACTTAAAACATTTAATTTAAAAAGGAACAAAATGATGGGGTTCATTTTGTCATAGAAATTATGGTTAGTGCTGTAGAAAGAAAAATTAGGACATGTTTCAAGTGTGATCTCAAATATCTTCCTGTTATATTTCAACAGGAGCAGCCTGTCAGTTGATTCCTTTGTGTTCTACTGCAGCTTCCCAGAGTGTTCTAAAGAACAACTAGAGCACTAACAGTCTTACTTATGACAAAATTATGGCACACCTGAAGCCATCTTGATTGGAGTAAACTTGTAACTCTTAAAACATTTAATTTAAAAAAAGGAACAAAATGATGGGGCTCGTTTTGTCATAGAAATTATGGTTAGTGCTGTAGAAAGAAAAATTAGGACATGTTTTAAGTGAGATCTCAAATATCTTCCTGTTATATTTCAACAGGAGCAGCCTGTCAATTGATGCCTTTGTGTTCTACTGCAGCTTCCTAGTGTTCTAAAGAACAACTAGAGCGCTAACAGTCTTACTTATGACAAAATTATGGCACACCTGAAGCCATCTTGATTGGAATAACCTGGAAACACTTAAAACATTTATTTAAAAAGGAACAAAATGATGGGGTTCATTTTGTCGCAGAAATTATGGTTAGTGCTTTAGAAAGAACAATTTGGACATGTTTCAAGTGTGATCTCAAATATCTTCCTGTTATATTTCAACAGGAGCAGCCTGTCAGTTGATGCCTTTGTGTTCTTCCATAGCTTACCAGAGATTTCTAAAGAAAAACTAGAGCGCTAACAGCCTTACTTATGATAAAAGTATGGCACACCTGAAGCCATCTTAATTGGAATTAACTGGTAAAACTTAAAACATTTAATTTAAAAAGGAACAAAATGATGGGGTTCATTTTGTCATAGAAATTATGGTTAGTGCTCTAGAAAAAAATTATTAGGACATGTTTCAAGTGTGATCTCAAATATCTTCCTGTTATATTTCAACAGGATCAGCATGTCAGTTGATGCATTTGTGTTCTACTGCAGCTTCCCAGAGTGATCTAAAGAACAACTAGAGTGCTAACAGTCTTACTTATGACAACATTTTGGCACACCTGAAGCCATCTTGATTGGAATAAACTGGTAACTCTTAAAACATTTAATTTAAAAAGGAACAACATGAGGGGTTTCATTTTGTCATAGAAATTATGGTTAGTGCTGTAGAAAGAAAAATTAGCACATGTTTCAAGGGTAATCTCAAATATATTCCTGTTATATTTAAACAGGAGCAGCCTATCAGTTGATGCCTTTGTGTTCTACTGCAGCTTCCCAAAGTGTTCTAAGGAGCAACTAGAGCGCTAACAGCCTTAACTATGACAAACGTATGGCACACCTGAAGCCATCTTGATTGGAATAAACTGGTAACACTTAACATATTTAATTTTAAAAAGGAACAAAATGATAGGGCTCTTTTTGTCATAGAAATTATGGTTAGTGCTGTAGAAAGAAAAATTAGGACATGTTTCAAGTGTGATCTCAAATGTCTTCCTGTTACATTTCAACAGGAGCAGCCTGTCAGTTGATACCTTTGTGTTCTACTGCAGCTTCCCAGAGTGTTCTAAAGAACAACTAGAGCGCTAACAGTCTTACTTATGACAAAATTATGGCACACCTGAAGCCATTTTGATTGGAATAAACTGGAAACACTTAAAACATTTAATTTAAAAAGGAACACAATGATGGGGTTCATTTTGTCATAGAAATTATGGTTAGTGCTGTAGAAAGAAAAAATAGGACATGTTTCAAGTGTGATCTCAAATATCATTCCTGTTATATTTCAACAGGAGCAGCCTGTCAGTTGATTCCTTTGTGTTCTACTGCAGCTTCCCAGAGTGTTCTAAAGAACAACTAGAGCACTAAAAGTCCTACTTATGACAAAATTATGGCACACCTGAAGCCATCTTGACTGGAATAAACTTGTAACTCTTAAAACATTTAATTTAAAAAAAGGAACAGAATGATGGGGCTCATTTTGTCAGAAATTATGGTTAGTGCTGTAGAAAGAAAAATTAGGACATGTTTCAAGTGTGATCTCAAATATCTTCCCTTTATATTTCAACAGGAGCAGCCTGTCAGTTGATGCCTTTGTGTTCTACTGCACCTTCCCAGAGTGTTCTAAAGAACAACTAGAGCGCTAACAGTCTTACTTATGACAAAATTATGGCACACCTGAAGCCATTTTGATTGGAATAAACTGGAAACACTTAAAACATTTAATTTAAAAAGGAACACAATGATGGGGTTCATTTTGTCATAGAAATTATGGTTAGTGCTGTAGAAAGAAAAATTAGGACATGTTTCAAGTGTGATCTCAAATATCTTCCTGTTATATTTCAACAGGAGCAGCCTGTCAGTTGATTCCTTTGTGTTCTACTGCAGCTTCCCAGAGTGTTCTAAAGAACAACTAGAGCGCTAACAGTCTTACTTATGACAAAATTATGGCACACCTGAAGCCATATTGATTGGAATAAACTGGTAACACTTAAAACATTTATTTAAAAAGGAACAAAATGATAGGGTTCATTTTGTCACAGAAATTATTGTTAGTACTTTAGAAAGAACAATTTGGACATGTTTCAAGTGTGATCTCAAATATCTTGATGTTATATTTCAACAGGAGCAGCCTGTCAGTTGATGCCTTTGTGTTCTACTGCAGCTTCCCAGAGTGTTCTAAAGAACAACTAGAGCGCTAACAGTCTTACTTATGACAAAATTATGGCACACCTGAAGCCATCTTGATTGCCATAAACTGGTAACTCTTAAAACATTTTATTTAAAAAGGAACAAAATGAGGGGGTCATTTTGTCATAGAAATTATGGTTAGTGCTGTAGAAAAAAAATTAGGACATGTTTTAAGTGAGATCTCAAATATCTTCCTGTTATATTTCAACAGGAGCAGCCTGTCAGTTGATGCCTTTGTGTTTTTCCGCAGCTTACCAGAGATTTTGAAAGAAAAACTAGAGCGCTAACAGCCTTACTTATGATAAAACTATGGCACACCTGAAGCCATCTTAATTGGAATTAACTGGTAAAACTTAAAACATTTAATTTAAAAAGGAACAAAATGAAGGGGTTCATTTTGTCATAGAAATTATGGTTATGCTGTAGAAAAAAATATCAGGACATGTTTCAAGTGTGATCTCAAATATCTTCCTGGTATATTTCAACAGGATCAGCATGTCAGTTGATGCATTTTTGTTCTACTGCAGCTTCCCAGAGTGATCTAAAGAACAACTAGAGTGCTAACAGTCTTACTTATGACAAAATGTTGGCACACCTGAAGCCATCTTGATTGGAATAAACTGGTAACTCTTAAAACATTT
Source organism: Triturus cristatus (assembly GCF_964204655.1). NCBI lineage: Eukaryota > Metazoa > Chordata > Amphibia > Caudata > Salamandridae > Triturus > Triturus cristatus. Next base: position 1,110,658,754 of record NC_140579.1, read on the forward strand.
AAATTAAAAAGGAACAAAATGAGGGGTTTCATTTTGTCATAGAAATTATGGTTAGTGCTGTAGAAAGAAAAATTAGCACATGTTTCAAGGGTAATCTCAAATATATTCCTGTTATATTTAAACAGGAGCAGCCTATCAGTTGATACCTTTGTGTTCTACTGCAGCTTCCCAAAGTGTTCTAAGGAGCAACTAGAGCGCTAACAGCCTTAATTATGACAAACGTATGGCACACCTGAAGCCATCTCGATTGGAATAAACTGGTAACACTTAACATATTTAATTTTAAAAAGGAACAAAATGATGGCGCTCATTTTGTCATAGAAATTATGGTTAGTGCTGTAGAAAGAAAAATTAGGACATGTTTCAAGTGTGATCTCAAATGTCTTCCTGTTACATTTCAACAGGAGCAGCCTGTCAGTTGATGCCTTTGTGTTCTACTGCAGCTTCCCAGAGTGTTCTAAAGAACAACTAGAGCGCTAACAGTCTTACTTATGACAAAATTATGGCACACCTGAAGCCATCTTGATTGGAATAAACTGGTACCACTTAAAACATTTAATTTAAATAGGAACACAATGATGGGGTTCATTTTGTCATAGAAATTATGGTTAGTGCTGTAGAAATCAAAATTAGGACATGTTTCAAGTGTGATCTCAAATATCTTCCTGTTATATTTCAACAGGAGCAGCCTGTCAGTTGATTCCTTTGTGTTCTACTGCAGCTTCCCAGAGTGTTCTAAAGAACAACTAGAGCACTAACAGTCTTTCTTATGACAAAATTATGGCACACCTGAAGCCATCTTGATTGGAATAAACTGGTAACACTTAAAACATTTATTTAAAAAGGAGCAATATGATGGGGTTCATTTTGTCACAGAAATTATGGTTAGTGCTTTAGAAAGAAAAATTAGGACATGTTTCAAGTGTGATCTCAAATATCTTGCTGTTATATTTCAACAGGAGCAGCCTGTCAGTTGATGCCTTTGTGTTCTACTGCAGCTTCCCAGAGTGTTCTAAAGAACAACTAGAGCGCTAACAGCCTTACTTATGATAAAAGTATGGCACACCTGAAGCCATCTTAATTGGAATAAACTGGTAAAACTTAAAACATTTAATTTAAAAAGGAACAAAATGATGGGGTTCATTTTGTCATAGAAATTATGGTTAGTGCTGTAGAAAGAAAAATTAGGACATGTTTCAAGTGTGATCTCAAATGTCTTCCTGTTATATTTCAGCAGGAGCAGCCTGTCAATTGATGCCTTTGTGTTCTACTGCAGCTTCCTAGTGTTCTAAAGAACAACTAGAGCGCTAACAGTCTTACTTATGACACAATTATGGCACACCTGAAGCCATCTTGATTGGAATAAACTGGAAACACTTAAAACATTTAATTTAAAAAGGAACACAATGATGGGGTTCATTTTGTCATAGAAATTATGGTTAGTGCTGTAGAAAGAAAAATTAGGACATGTTTCAAGTGTGATCTCAAATATCTTCCTGTTATATTTCAACAGGAGCAGCCTGTCAGTTGATTCCTTTGTGTTCTACTGCAGCTTCCCAGAGTGTTCTAAAGAACAACTAGAGCGCTAACAGTCCTACTTATGACAAAATGATGGCACACCTGAAGCCATCTTGATTGGAATAAACTGGTAACACTTAAAACATTTATTTAAAAAGGAACAAAATGATAGGGTTCATTTTGTCACAGCAATTATGGTTAGTGCTTTAGAAAGAACAATTTGGACATGTTTCAAGTGTGATCTCAAATATCTTGATGTTATATTTCAACAGGAGCAGCCTGTCAGTTGATGCCTTTGTGTTCTACTGCAGCTTCCCAGAGTGTTCTAAAGAACAACTAGAGCGCTAACAGTCTTACTTATGACAAAATTATGGCACACCTGAAGCCATCTTGATTGCCATAAACTGGTAACTCTTAAAACATTTTATTTAAAAAGGAACAAAATGAGGGGGTCATTTTGTCATAGAAATTATGGTTAGTGCTGTAAAAAAAAAAAATAAGGACATGTTTCAAGTGTGATCTCAAATGTCTTCCTGTTATATTTCAGCAGGAGCAGCCTGTCAGTTGATGCCTTTGTGTTCTACTGCAGCTTCCCAGAGTGTTCTAAAGAACAACTAGAGCGCTAACAGCCTTACTTATGATAAAAGTATGGCACACCTGAAGCCATCTTAATTGGAATAAACTGGTAAAACTTAAAACATTTAATTTAAAAAGGAACAAAATGATGGGGTTCATTTTGTCATAGAAATTATGGTTAGTGCTGTAGAAAGAAAAATTAGGACATGTTTCAAGTGTGATCTCAAATGTCTTCCTGTTATATTTCAGCAGGAGCAGCCTGTCAATTGATGCCTTTGTGTTCTACTGCAGCTTCCTAGTGTTCTAAAGAACAACTAGAGCGCTAACAGTCTTACTTATGACAAAATTATGGCACACCTGAAGCCATCTTGATTGGAATAAACTGGAAACACTTAAAACATTTAATTTAAAAAGGAACAAAATGATGGGGTTCATTTTGTCATAGAAATTATGGTTAGTGCTGTAGAAAGAAAAACTAGGACATGTTTCAAGTGTGATCTCAAATATCTTCCTGTTATATTTCAACAGGAGCAGCCTGTCAGTTGATTCCTTTGTGTTCTACTGCAGCTTCCCAGAGTGTTCTAAAGAACAACTAGAGCACTAACAGTCTTACTTATGACAAAATTATGGCACACCTGAAGCCATCTTGATTGGAGTAAACTTGTAACTCTTAAAACATTTAATTTAAAAAAAGGAACAAAATGATGGGGCTCGTTTTGTCATAGAAATTATGGTTAGTGCTGTAGAAAGAAAAATTAGGACATGTTTCAAGTGTGATCTCAAATATCTTCCTGTTATATTTCAACAGGAGCAGCCTGTCAGTTGGTGCCTTTGTGTTCTACTGCAGCTTCCCAGAGTGTTCTAAAGAACAACTAGAGCGCTAACAGTCTTACTTATGACAAAATTATGGCACACCTGAAGCCATCTTGATTGCCATAAACTGGTAACTCTTAAAACATTTTATTTAAAAAGGAACAAAATGAGGGGGTCATTTTGTCATAGAAATTATGGTTAGTGCTGTAGAAAAAAAAATTAGGACAGGTTTTAAGTGAGATCTCAAATATCTTCCTGTTATATTTCAACAGGAGCAGCCTGTCAGTTGATGCCTTTGTGTTCTTCCGCAGCTTACCAGAGATTTCGAAAGAAAAACTAGAGCGCTAACAGCCTTACTTATGATAAAACTATGGCACACCTGAAGCCATCTTAATTGGAATTAACTGGTAAAACTTAAAACATTTAATTTAAAAAGGAACAAAATGATGGGGTTCATTTTGTCATAGAAATTATGGTTAGTGCTGTAGAAAAAAATATTAGGACATGTTTCAAGTGTGATCTCAAATATCTTCCTGGTATATTTTAACAGGATCAGCATGTCAGTTGATGCATTTTTGTTCTACTGCAGCTTCCCAGAGTGATCTAAAGAACAACTAGAGTGCTAACAGTCTTACTTATGACAAAGTTTTGGCACACCTGAAGCCATCTTGATTGGAATAAACTGGTAACTCTTAAAACATTTAAATTAAAAAGGAACAAAATGAGGGGTTTCATTTTGTCATAGAAATTATGGTTAGTGCTGTAGAAAGAAAAATTAGCACATGTTTCAAGGGTAATCTCAAATATATTCCTGTTATATTTAAACAGGAGCAGCCTATCAGTTGATGCCTTTGTGTTCTACTGCAGCTTCCCAAAGTGTTCTAAGGAGCAACTAGAGCACTAACAGCCTTAATTATGACAAACGTATGGCACACCTGAAGCCATCTCGATTGGAATAAACTGGTAACACTTAACATATTTAATTTTAAAAAGGAACAAAATGATGGGGCTCATTTTGTCATAGAAATTATGGTTAGTGCTGTAGAAAGAAAAATTAGGACATGTTTCAAGTGTGAACTCAAATGTCTTCCTGTTACATTTCAACAGGAGCAGCCTGTCAGTTGATGCCTTTGTGTTCTACTGCAGCTTCCCAGAGTGTTCTAAAGAACAACTAGAGCGCTAACAGTCTTACTTATGACAAAATTATGGCACACCTGAAGCCATCTTGATTGGAATAAACTGGTACCACTTAAAACATTTAATTTAAATAGGAACACAATGATGGGGTTCATTTTGTCATAGAAATTATGGTTAGTGCTGTAGAAATCAAAATTAGGACATGTTTCAAGTGTGATCTCAAATATCTTCCTGTTATATTTCAACAGGAGCAGCCTGTCAGTTGATTCCTTTGTGTTCTACTGCAGCTTCCCAGAGTGTTCTAAAGAACAACTAGAGCACTAACAATCTTTCTTATGACAAAATTATGGCACACCTGAAGCCATCTTGATTGGAATAAACTGGTAACACTTAAAACATTTATTTAAAAAGGAGCAATATGATGGGGTTCATTTTGTCACAGAAATTATGGTTAGTGCTTTAGAAAGAAAAATTAGGACATGTTTCAAGTGTGATCTCAAATATCTTGCTGTTATATTTCAACAGGAGCAGCCTGTCAGTTGATGCCTTTGTGTTCTACTGCAGCTTCCCAGAGTGTTCTAAAGAACAACTAGACCGCTAACAGCCTTACTTATGATAAAAGTATGGCACACCTGAAGCCATCTTAATTGGAATAAACTGGTAAAACTTAAAACATTTAATTTAAAAAGGAACAAAATGATGGGGTTCATTTTGTCATAGAAATTATGGTTAGTGCTGTAGAAAGAAAAATTAGGACATGTTTCAAGTGTGATCTCAAATGTCTTACTGTTATATTTCAGCAGGAGCAGCCTGTCAATTGATGCCTTTGTGTTCTACTGCAGCTTCCTAGTGTTCTAAAGAACAACTAGAGCGCTAACAGTCTTACTTATGACAAAATTATGGCACACCTGAAGCCATCTTGATTGGAATAAACTGGAAACACTTAAAACATTTAATTTAAAAAGGAACAAAATGATGGGGTTCATTTTGTCATAGAAATTATGGTTAGTGCTGTAGAAAGAAAAATTAGGACATGTTTCAAGTGTGATCTCAAATATCTTCCTGTTATATTTCAACAGGAGCAGCCTGTCAGTTGATTCCTTTGTGTTCTACTGCAGCTTCCCAGAGTGTTCTAAAGAACAACTAGAGCACTAACAGTCTTACTTATGACAAAATTATGGCACACCTGAAGCCATCTTGATTGGAGTAAACTTGTAACTCTTAAAACATTTAATTTAAAAAAAGGAACAAAATGATGGGGCTCGTTTTGTCATAGAAATTATGGTTAGTGCTGTAGAAAGAAAAATTAGGACATGTTTTAAGTGAGATCTCAAATATCTTCCTGTTATATTTCAACAGGAGCAGCCTGTCAGTTGATGCCTTTGTGTTCTTCCATAGCTTACCAGAGATTTCTAAAGAAAAACTAGAGCGCTAACAGCCTTACTTATGATAAAAGTATGGCACACCTGAAGCCATCTTAATTGGAATTAACTGGTAAAACTTAAAACATTTAATTTAAAAAGGAACAAAATGATGGGGTTCATTTTGTCATAGAAATTATGGTTAGTGCTCTAGAAAAAAATTATTAGGACATGTTTCAAGTGTGATCTCAAATATCTTCCTGTTATATTTCAACAGGATCAGCATGTCAGTTGATGCATTTGTGTTCTACTGCAGCTTCCCAGAGTGATCTAAAGAACAACTAGAGTGCTAACAGTCTTACTTATGACAACATTTTGGCACACCTGAAGCCATCTTGATTGGAATAAACTGGTAACTCTTAAAACATTTAATTTAAAAAGGAACAAAATGAGGGGTTTCATTTTGTCATAGAAATTATGGTTAGTGCTGTAGAAAGAAAAATTAGCACATGTTTCAAGGGTAATCTCAAATATATTCCTGTTATATTTAAACAGGAGCAGCCTATCAGTTGATGCCTTTGTGTTCTACTGCAGCTTCCCAAAGTGTTCTAAGGAGCAACTAGAGCGCTAACAGCCTTAACTATGACAAACGTATGGCACACCTGAAGCCATCTTGATTGGAATAAACTGGTAACACTTAACATATTTAATTTTAAAAAGGAACAACATGATAGGGCTCTTTTTGTCATAGAAATTATGGTTAGTGCTGTAGAAAGAAAAATTAGGACATGTTTCAAGTGTGATCTCAAATGTCTTCCTGTTACATTTCAACAGGAGCAGCCTGTCAGTTGATACCTTTGTGTTCTACTGCAGCTTCCCAGAGTGTTCTAAAGAACAACTAGAGCGCTAACAGTCTTACTTATGACAAAATTATGGCACACCTGAAGCCATTTTGATTGGAATAAACTGGAAACACTTAAAACATTTAATTTAAAAAGGAACACAATGATGGGGTTCATTTTGTCATAGAAATTATGGTTAGTGCTGTAGAAAGAAAAAATAGGACATGTTTCAAGTGTGATCTCAAATATCATTCCTGTTATATTTCAACAGGAGCAGCCTGTCAGTTGATTCCTTTGTGTTCTACTGCAGCTTCCCAGAGTGTTCTAAAGAACAACTAGAGCACTAAAAGTCCTACTTATGACAAAATTATGGCACACCTGAAGCCATCTTGACTGGAATAAACTTGTAACTCTTAAAACATTTAATTTAAAAAAAGGAACAGAATGATGGGGCTCATTTTGTCAGAAATTATGGTTAGTGCTGTAGAAAGAAAAATTAGGACATGTTTCAAGTGTGATCTCAAATATCTTCCCTTTATATTTCAACAGGAGCAGCCTGTCAGTTGATGCCTTTGTGTTCTACTGCACCTTCCCAGAGTGTTCTAAAGAACAACTAGAGCGCTAACAGTCTTACTTATGACAAAATTATGGCACACCTGAAGCCATTTTGATTGGAATAAACTGGAAACACTTAAAACATTTAATTTAAAAAGGAACACAATGATGGGGTTCATTTTGTCATAGAAATTATGGTTAGTGCTGTAGAAAGAAAAATTAGGACATGTTTCAAGTGTGATCTCAAATATCTTCCTGTTATATTTCAACAGGAGCAGCCTGTCAGTTGATTCCTTTGTGTTCTACTGCAGCTTCCCAGAGTGTTCTAAAGAACAACTAGAGCGCTAACAGTCTTACTTATGACAAAATTATGGCACACCTGAAGCCATCTTGATTGGAATAAACTGGTAACACTTAAAACATTTATTTAAAAAGGAACAAAATGATAGGGTTCATTTTGTCACAGAAATTATGGTTAGTACTTTAGAAAGAACAATTTGGACATGTTTCAAGTGTGATCTCAAATATCTTGATGTTATATTTCAACAGGAGCAGCCTGTCAGTTGATGCCTTTGTGTTCTACTGCAGCTTCCCAGAGTGTTCTAAAGAACAACTAGAGCGCTAACAGTCTTACTTATGACAAAATTATGGCACACCTGAAGCCATCTTGATTGCCATAAACTGGTAACTCTTAAAACATTTTATTTAAAAAGGAACAAAATGAGGGGGTCATTTTGTCATAGAAATTATGGTTAGTGCTGTAGAAAAAAAATTAGGACATGTTTTAAGTGAGATCTCAAATATCTTCCTGTTATATTTCAACAGGAGCAGCCTGTCAGTTGATGCCTTTGTGTTCTTCCGCAGCTTACCAGAGATTTTGAAAGAAAAACTAGAGCGCTAACAGCCTTACTTATGATAAAACTATGGCACACCTGAAGCCATCTTAATTGGAATTAACTGGTAAAACTTAAAACATTTAATTTAAAAAGGAACAAAATGAAGGGGTTCATTTTGTCATAGAAATTATGGTTAGTGCTGTAGAAAAAAATATCAGGACATGTTTCAAGTGTGATCTCAAATATCTTCCTGGTATATTTCAACAGGATCAGCATGTCAGTTGATGCATTTTTGTTCTACTGCAGCTTCCCAGAGTGATCTAAAGAACAACTAGAGTGCTAACAGTCTTACTTATGACAAAATTTTGGCACACCTGAAGCCATCTTGATTGGAATAAACTGGTAACTCTTAAAACATTTAAATTAAAAAGGAACAAAATGAGGGGTTTCATTTTGTCATAGAAATTATGGTTAGTGCTGTAGAAAGAAAAATTAGCACATGTTTCAAGGGTAATCTCAAATATATTCCTGTTATATTTAAACAGGAGCAGCCTATCAGTTGATGCCTTTGTGTTCTACTGCAGCTTCCCAAAGTGTTCTAAGGAGCAACTAGAGCGCTAACAGCCTTAATTATGACAAACGTATGGCACACCTGAAGCCATCTCGATTGGAATAAACTGGTAACACTTAACATATTTAATTTTAAAAAGGAACAAAATGATGGGGCTCATTTTGTCATAGAAATTATGGTTAGTGCTGTAGAAAGAAAAATTAGGACATGTTTCAAGTGTGATCTCAAATGTCTTCCTGTTACATTTCAACAGGAGCAGCCTGTCAGTTGATGCCTTTGTGTTCTACTGCAGCTTCCCAGAGTGTTCTAAAGAACAACTAGAGCGCTAACAGTCTTACTTATGACAAAATTATGGCACACCTGAAGCCATCTTGATTGGAATAAACTGGTACCACTTAAAACATTTAATTTAAATAGGAACACAATGATGGGGTTCATTTTGTCATAGAAATTATGGTTAGTGCTGTAGAAAGAAAAATTAGGACATGTTTCAAGTGTGATCTCAAATATCTTCCTGTTATATTTCAACAGGAGCAGCCTGTCAGTTGATTCCTTTGTGTTCTACTGCAGCTTCCCAGAGTGTTCTAAAGAACAACTAGAGCACTAACAGTCTTTCTTATGACAAAATTATGGCACACCTGAAGCCATCTTGATTGGAATAAACTGGTAACACTTAAAACATTTATTTAAAAAGGAGCAATATGATGGGGTTCATTTTGTCACAGAAATTATGGTTAGTGCTTTAGAAAGAAAAATTAGGACATGTTTCAAGTGTGATCTCAAATATCTTGCTGTTATATTTCAACAGGAGCAGCCTGTCAGTTGATGCCTTTGTGTTCTACTGCAGCTTCCCAGAGTGTTCTAAAGAACAACTAGAGCGCTAACAGCCTTACTTATGATAAAAGTATGGCACACCTGAAGCCATCTTAATTGGAATAAACTGGTAAAACTTAAAACATTTAATTTAAAAAGGAACAAAATGATGGGGTTCATTTTGTCATAGAAATTATGGTTAGTGCTGTAGAAAGAAAAATTAGGACATGTTTCAAGTGTGATCTCAAATGTCTTCCTGTTATATTTCAGCAGGAGCAGCCTGTCAATTGATGCCTTTGTGTTCTACTGCAGCTTCCTAGTGTTCTAAAGAACAACTAGAGCGCTAACAGTCTTACTTATGACAAAATTATGGCACACCTGAAGCCATCTTGATTGGAATAAACTGGAAACACTTAAAACATTTAATTTAAAAAGGAACAAAATGATGGGGTTCATTTTGTCATAGAAATTATGGTTAGTGCTGTAGAAAGAAAAATTAGGACATGTTTCAAGTGTGATCTCAAATATCTTCCTGTTATATTTCAACAGGAGCAGCCTGTCAGTTGATTCCTTTGTGTTCTACTGCAGCTTCCCAGAGTGTTCTAAAGAACAACTAGAGCACTAACAGTCTTACTTATGACAAAAGTATGGCACACCTGAAGCCATCTTGATTGGAGTAAACTTGTAACTCTTAAAACATTTAATTTAAAAAAAGGAACAAAATGATGGGGCTCGTTTTGTCATAGAAATTATGGTTAGTGCTGTAGAAAGAAAAATTAGGACATGTTTTAAGTGAGATCTCAAATATCTTCCTGTTATATTTCAACAGGAGCAGCCTGTCAGTTGATGCCTTTGTGTTCTACTGCAGCTTCCCAGAGTGTTCTAAAGAACAACTAGAGCGCTAACAGTCTTACTTATGACAAAATTATGGCACACCTGAAGCCATCTTGGTTGGAATAAACTGGTAACACTTAAAACATTTATTTAAAAAGGAACAAAATGATGGGGTTCATTTTGTCGCAGAAATTATGGTTAGTGCTTTAGAAAGAACAATTTGGACATGTTTCAAGTGTGATCTCAAATATCTTCCTGTTATATTTCAACAGGAGCAGCCTGTCAGTTGATGCCTTTGTGTTCTTCCATAGCTTACCAGAGATTTCTAAAGAAAAACTAGAGCGCTAACAGCCTTACTTATGATAAAAGTATGGCACACCTGAAGCCATCTTAATTGGAATTAACTGGTAAAACTTAAAACATTTAATTTAAAAAGGAACAAAATGATGGGGTTCATTTTGTCATAGAAATTATGGTTAGTGCTCTAGAAAAAAATTATTAGGACATGTTTCAAGTGTGATCTCAAATATCTTCCTGTTATATTTCAACAGGATCAGCATGTCAGTTGATGCATTTGTGTTCTACTGCAGCTTCCCAGAGTGATCTAAAGAACAACTAGAGTGCTAACAGTCTTACTTATGACAACATTTTGGCACACCTGAAGCCATCTTGATTGGAATAAACTGGTAACTCTTAAAACATTTAATTTAAAAAGGAACAAAATGAGGGGTTTCATTTTGTCATAGAAATTATGGTTAGTGCTGTAGAAAGAAAAATTAGCACATGTTTCAAGGGTAATCTCAAATATATTCCTGTTATATTTAAACAGGAGCAGCCTATCAGTTGATGCCTTTGTGTTCTACTGCAGCTTCCCAAAGTGTTCTAAGGAGCAACTAGAGCGCTAACAGCCTCAATTATGACAAACGTATGGCACACCTGAAGCCATCTTGATTGGAATAAACTGGTAACACTTAACATATTTAATTTTAAAAAGGAACAAAATGATAGGGCTCATTTTGTCATAGAAATTATGGTTAGTGCTGTAGAAAGAAAAATTAGGACATGTTTCAAGTGTGATCTCAAATGTCTTCCTGTTACATTTCAACAGGAGCAGCCTGTCAGTTGATACCTTTGTGTTCTACTGCAGCTTCCCAGAGTGTTCTAAAGAACAACTAGAGCGCTAACAGTCTTACTTATGACAAAATTATGGCACACCTGAAGCCATTTTGATTGGAATAAACTGGAAACACTTAAAACATTTAATTTAAAAAGGAACACAATGATGGGGTTCATTTTGTCATAGAAAGTATGGTTAGTGCTGTAGAAAGAAAAATTAGGACATGTTTCAAGTGTGATCTCAAATATCTTCCTGTTATATTTCAACAGGAGCAGCCTGTCAGTTGATTCCTTTGTGTTCTACTGCAGCTTCCCAGAGTGTTCTAAAGAACAACTAGAGCACTAAAAGTCCTACTTATGACAAAATTATGGCACACCTGAAGCCATCTTGACTGGAATAAACTTGTAACTCTTAAAACATTTAATTTAAAAAAAGGAACAGAATGATGGGGCTCATTTTGTCAGAAATTATGGTTAGTGCTGTAGAAAGAAAAATTAGGACATGTTTCAAGTGTGATCTCAAATATCTTCCCTTTATATTTCAACAGGAGCAGCCTGTCAGTTGATGCCTTTGTGTTCTACTGCACCTTCCCAGAGTGTTCTAAAGAACAACTAGAGCGCTAACAGTCTTACTTGTGACAAAATTATGGCACACCTGAAGCCATTTTGATTGGAATAAACTGGAAACACTTAAAACATTTAATTTAAAAAGGAACACAATGATGGGGTTCATTTTGTCATAGAAATTATGGTTAGTGCTGTAGAAAGAAAAATTAGGACATGTTTTAAGTGAGATCTCAAATATCTTCCTGTTATATTTCAACAGGAGCAGCCTGTCAGTTGATGCCTTTGTGTTCTACTGCACCTTCCCAGAGTGTTCTAAAGAACAACTAGAGCGCTAACAGTCTTACTTATGACAAAATTATGGCACACCTGAAGCCATTTTGATTGGAATAAACTGGAAACACTTAAAACATTTAATTTAAAAAGGAACACAATGATGGGGTTCATTTTGTCATAGAAATTATGGTTAGTGCTGTAGAAAGAAAAATTAGGACATGTTTCAAGTGTGATCTCAAATATCTTCCTGTTATATTTCAACAGGAGCAGCCTGTCAGTTGATTCCTTTGTGTTCTACTGCAGCTTCCCAGAGTGTTCTAAAGAACAACTAGAGCGCTAACAGTCCTACTTATGACAAAATTATGGCACACCTGAAGCCATCTTGATTGGAATAAACTGGTAACACTTAAAACATTTATTTAAAAAGGAACAAAATGATAGGGTTCGATTTTGTCACAGCAATTATGGTTAGTGCTTTAGAAAGAACAATTTGGACATGTTTCAAGTGTGATCTCAAATATCTTGATGTTATATTTCAACAGGAGCAGCCTGTCAGTTGATGCCTTTGTGTTCTACTGCAGCTTCCCAGAGTGTTCTAAAGAACAACTAGAGCGCTAACAGTCTTACTTATGACAAAATTATGGCACACCTGAAGCCATCTTGATTGCCATAAACTGGTAACTCTTAAAACATTTTATTTAAAAAGGAACAAAATGAGGGGGTCATTTTGTCATAGAAATTATGGTTAGTGCTGTAGAAAAAAAAAATAAGGACATGTTTTAAGTGAGATCTCAAATATCTTCCTGTTATATTTCAACAGGAGCAGCCTGTCAGTTGATGCCTTTGTGTTCTTCCACACCTTACCAGAGATTTTGAAAGAAAAACTAGAGCGCTAACAGCCTTACTTATGATAAAACTATGGCACACCTGAAGCCATCTTAATTGGAATTAACTGGTAAAACTTAAAACATTTAATTTAAAAAGGAACAAAATGAAGGGGTTCATTTTGTCATAGAAATTATGGTTAGTGCTGTAGAAAAAAATATCAGGACATGTTTCAAGTGTGATCTCAAATATCTTCCTGGTATATTTCAACAGGATCAGCATGTCAGTTGATGCATTTGTGTTCTACTGCAGCTTCCCAGAGTGATCTAAAGAACAACTAGAGTGCTAACAGTCTTACTTATGACAAAATTTTGACACATCTGAAGCCATCTTGATTGGAATAAACTGGTAACTCTTAAAACATTTAAATTAAAAAGGAACAAAATGAGGGGTTTCATTTTGTCATAGAAATTATGGTTAGTGCTGTAGAAAGAAAAATTAGCACATGTTTCAAGGGTAATCTCAAATGTATTCCTGTTATATTTAAACAGGAGCAGCCTATCAGTTGATGCCTTTGTGTTCTACTGCAGCTTCCCAAAGTGTTCTAAGGAGCAACTAGAGCGCTAACAGCCTTAATTATGACAAACGTATGGCACACCTGAAGCCATCTCGATTGGAATAAACTGGTAACACTTAACATATTTAATTTTAAAAAGGAACAAAATGATGGGGCTCATTTTGTCATAGAAATTATGGTTAGTGCTGTAGAAAGAAAAATTAGGACATGTTTCAAGTGTGATCTCAAATGTCTTCCTGTTACATTTCAACAGGAGCAGCCTGTCAGTTGATGCCTTTGTGTTCTACTGCAGCTTCCCAGAGTGTTCTAAAGAACAACTAGAGCGCTAACAGTCTTACTTATGACAAAATTATGGCACACCTGAAGCCATCTTTATTGGAATAAACTGGTACCACTTAAAACATTTAATTTAAATAGGAACACAATGATGGGGTTCATTTTGTCATAGAAATTATGGTTAGTGCTGTAGAAATCAAAATTAGGACATGTTTCAAGTGTGATCTCAAATATCTTCCTGTTATATTTCAACAGGAGCAGCCTGTCAGTTGATTCCTTTGTGTTCTACTGCAGCTTCCCAGAGTGTTCTAAAGAACAACTAGAGCACTAACAGTCTTTCTTATGACAAAATTATGGCACACCTGAAGCCATCTTGATTGGAATAAACTGGTAACACTTAAAACATTTATTTAAAAAGGAGCAATATGATGGGGTTCATTTTGTCACAGAAATTATGGTTAGTGCTTTAGAAAGAAAAATTAGGACAAGTTTCAAGTGTGATCTCAAATATCTTGCTGTTATATTTCAACAGGAGCAGCCTGTCAGTTGATGCCTTTGTGTTCTACTGCAGCTTCCCAGAGTGTTCTAAAGAACAACTAGAGCGCTAACAGCCTTACTTATGATAAAAGTATGGCACACCTGAAGCCATCTTAATTGGAATAAACTGGTAAAACTTAAAACATTTAATTTAAAAAGGAACAAAATGATGGGGTTCCCAGAGTGTTCTAAAGACTAAAAGTCCTACTTATGACAAAATTATGGCACATCTGAAGCCATCTTGACTGGAATAAACTTGTAACTCTTAAAACATTTAATTTAAAAAAAGGAACAGAATGATGGGGCTCATTTTGTCAGAAATTATGGTTAGTGCTGTAGAAAGAAAAATTAGGACATGTTTCAAGTGTGATCTCAAATATCTTCCCTTTATATTTCAACAGGAGCAGCCTGTCAGTTGATGCCTTTGTGTTCTACTGCACCTTCCCAGAGTGTTCTAAAGAACAACTAGAGCGCTAACAGTCTTACTTATGACAAAATTATGGCACCTCTGAAGCCATTTTGATTGGAATAAACTGGAAACACTTAAAACATTTAATTTAAAAAGGAACACAATGATGGGGTTCATTTTGTCATAGAAATTATGGTTAGTGCTGTAGAAAGAACAATTAGGACATGTTTCAAGTGTGATCTCAAATATCTTCCTGTTATATTTCAACAGGAGCAGCCTGTCAGTTGATTCCTTTGTGTTCTACTGCAGCTTCCCAGAGTGTTCTAAAGAACAACTAGAGCGCTAACAGTCTTACTTATGACAAAATTATGGCACACCTGAAGCCATCTTGATTGGAATAAACTGGAAACACTTAAAACATTTAATTTAAAAAGGAACAAAATGATGGGGTTCATTTTGTCATAGAAATTATGGTTAGTGCTGTAGAAAGAAAAATTAGGACATGTTTCAAGTGTGATCTCAAATATCTTCCTGTTATATTTCAACAGGAGCAGCCTGTCAGTTGATTCCTTTGTGTTCTACTGCAGCTTCCCAGAGTGTTCTAAAGAACAACTAGAGCACTAACAGTCTTACTTATGACAAAATTATGGCACACCTGAAGCCATCTTGATTGGAGTAAACTTGTAACTCTTAAAACATTTAATTTAAAAAAAGGAACAAAATGATGGGGCTCGTTTTGTCATAGAAATTATGGTTAGTGCTGTAGAAAGAAAAATTAGGACATGTTTTAAGTGAGATCTCAAATATCTTCCTGTTATATTTCAACAGGAGCAGCCTGTCAGTTGATGCCTTTGTGTTCTACTGCACCTTCCCAGAGTGTTCTAAAGAACAACTAGAGCGCTAACAGTCTTACTTATGACAAAATTATGGCACACCTGAAGCCATTTTGATTGGAATAAACTGGAAACACTTAAAACATTTAATTTAAAAAGGAACACAATGATGGGGTTCATTTTGTCATAGAAATTATGGTTAGTGCTGTAGAAAGAAAAATTAGGACATGTTTCAAGTGTGATCTCAAATATCTTCCTGTTATATTTCAACAGGAGCAGCCTGTCAGTTGATTCCTTTGTGTTCTACTGCAGCTTCCCAGAGTGTTCTAAAGAACAACTAGAGCGCTAACAGTCCTACTTATGACAAAATTATGGCACACCTGAAGCCATCTTGATTGGAATAAACTGGTAACACTTAAAACATTTATTTAAAAAGGAACAAAATGATAGGGTTCATTTTGTCACAGCAATTATGGTTAGTGCTTTAGAAAGAACAATTTGGACATGTTTCAAGTGTGATCTCAAATATCTTGATGTTATATTTCAACAGGAGCAGCCTGTCAGTTGATGCCTTTGTGTTCTACTGCAGCTTCCCAGAGTGTTCTAAAGAACAACTAGAGCGCTAACAGTCTTACTTATGACAAAATTATGGCACACCTGAAGCCATCTTGATTGCCATAAACTGGTAACTCTTAAAACATTTTATTTAAAAAGGAACAAAATGAGGGGGTCATTTTGTCATAGAAATTATGGTTAGTGCTGTAGAAAAAAAAAATAAGGACATGTTTTAAGTGAGATCTCAAATATCTTCCTGTTATATTTCAACAGGAGCAGCCTGTCAGTTGATGCCTTTGTGTTCTTCCACAGCTTACCAGAGATTTTGAAAGAAAAACTAGAGCGCTAACAGCCTTACTTATGATAAAACTATGGCACACCTGAAGCCATCTTAATTGGAATTAACTGGTAAAACTTAAAACATTTAATTTAAAAAGGAACAAAATGAAGGGGTTCATTTTGTCATAGAAATTATGGTTAGTGCTGTAGAAAGAAAAATTAGGACATGTTTCAAGTGTGATCTCAAATGTCTTCCTGTTATATTTCAGCAGGAGCAGCCTGTCAATTGATGCCTTTGTGTTCTACTGCAGCTTCCTAGTGTTCTAAAGAACAACTGGAGCGCTAACAGTCTTACTTATGACAAAATTTTGGCACACCTGAAGCCATCTTGATTGGAATAAACTGGTAACTCTTAAAACATTTAAATTAAAAAGGAACAAAATGAGGGGTTTCATTTTGTCATAGAAATTATGGTTAGTGCTGTAGAAAGAAAAATTAGCACATGTTTCAAGGGTAATCTCAAATGTATTCCTGTTATATTTAAACAGGAGCAGCCTATCAGTTGATGCCTTTGTGTTCTACTGCAGCTTCCCAAAGTGTTCTAAGGAGCAACTAGAGCGCTAACAGCCTTAATTATGACAAACGTATGGCACACCTGAAGCCATCTCGATTGGAATAAACTGGTAACACTTAACATATTTAATTTTAAAAAGGAACAAAATGATGGGGCTCATTTTGTCATAGAAATTATGGTTAGTGCTGTAGAAAGAAAAATTAGGACATGTTTCAAGTGTGATCTCAAATGTCTTCCTGTTACATTTCAACAGGAGCAGCCTGTCAGTTGATGCCTTTGTGTTCTACTGCAGCTTCCCAGAGTGTTCTAAAGAACAACTAGAGCGCTAACAGTCTTACTTATGACAAAATTATGGCACACCTGAAGCCATCTTTATTGGAATAAACTGGTACCACTTAAAACATTTAATTTAAATAGGAACACAATGATGGGGTTCATTTTGTCATAGAAATTATGGTTAGTGCTGTAGAAATCAAAATTAGGACATGTTTCAAGTGTGATCTCAAATATCTTCCTGTTATATTTCAACAGGAGCAGCCTGTCAGTTGATTCCTTTGTGTTCTACTGCAGCTTCCCAGAGTGTTCTAAAGAACAACTAGAGCACTAACAGTCTTTCTTATGACAAAATTATGGCACACCTGAAGCCATCTTGATTGGAATAAACTGGTAACACTTAAAACATTTATTTAAAAAGGAGCAATATGATGGGGTTCATTTTGTCACAGAAATTATGGTTAGTGCTTTAGAAAGAAAAATTAGGACATGTTTCAAGTGTGATCTCAAATATCTTGCTGTTATATTTCAACAGGAGCAGCCTGTCAGTTGATGCCTTTGTGTTCTACTGCAGCTTCCCAGAGTGTTCTAAAGAACAACTAGAGCGCTAACAGCCTTACTTATGATAAAAGTATGGCACACCTGAAGCCATCTTAATTGGAATAAACTGGTAAAACTTAAAACATTTAATTTAAAAAGGAACAAAATGATGGGGTTCCCAGAGTGTTCTAAAGACTAAAAGTCCTACTTATGACAAAATTATGGCACACCTGAAGCCATCTTGACTGGAATAAACTTGTAACTCTTAAAACATTTAATTTAAAAAAAGGAACAGAATGATGGGGCTCATTTTGTCAGAAATTATGGTTAGTGCTGTAGAAAGAAAAATTAGGACATGTTTCAAGTGTGATCTCAAATATCTTCCCTTTATATTTCAACAGGAGCAGCCTGTCAGTTGATGCCTTTGTGTTCTACTGCACCTTCCCAGAGTGTTCTAAAGAACAACTAGAGCGCTAACAGTCTTACTTATGACAAAATTATGGCACCTCTGAAGCCATTTTGATTGGAATAAACTGGAAACACTTAAAACATTTAATTTAAAAAGGAACACAATGATGGGGTTCATTTTGTCATAGAAATTATGGTTAGTGCTGTAGAAAGAACAATTAGGACATGTTTCAAGTGTGATCTCAAATATCTTCCTGTTATATTTCAACAGGAGCAGCCTGTCAGTTGATTCCTTTGTGTTCTACTGCAGCTTCCCAGAGTGTTCTAAAGAACAACTAGAGCGCTAACAGTCTTACTTATGACAAAATTATGGCACACCTGAAGCCATCTTGATTGGAATAAACTGGTAACACTTAAAACATTTATTTAAAAAGGAACACAATGATAGGGTTCATTTTGTCACAGAAATCATGGTTAGTGCTTTAGAAAGAACAATTTGGACATGTTTCAAGTGTGATCTCAAATATCTTGATGTTATATTTCAACAGGAGCAGCCTGTCAGTTGATGCCTTTGTGTTCTACTGCAGCTTCCCAGAGTGTTCTAAACAACAACTAGAGCGCTAACAGTCTTACTTATGACAAAATTATGGCACACCTGAAGCCATCTTGATTGCCATAAACTGGTAACTCTTAAAACATTTTATTTAAAAAGGAACAAAATGAGGGGGTCATTTTGTCATAGAAATTATGGTTAGTGCTGTAGAAAAAAAAATTAGAACATGTTTTAAGTGAGATCTCAAATATCTTCCTGTTATATTTCAACAGGAGCAGCCTGTCAGTTGATGCCTTTGTGTTCTTCCGCAGCTTACCAGAGATTTTGAAAGAAAAACTAGAGCGCTAACAGCCTTACTTATGATAAAACTATGGCACACCTGAAGCCATCTTAATTGGAATTAACTGGTAAAACTTAAAACATTTAATTTAAAAAGGAAAAAAATGAAGGGGTTCATTTTGTCATAGAAATTATGGTTAGTGCTGTAGAAAAAAATATCAGGACATGTTTCAAGTGTGATCTCAAATATCTTCCTGGTATATTTCAACAGGATCAGCATGTCAGTTGATGCATTTTTGTTCTACTGCAGCTTCCCAGAGTGATCTAAAGAACAACTAGAGTGCTAACAGTCTTACTTATGACAAAATTTTGGCACACCTGAAGCCATCTTGATTGGAATAAACTGGTAACTCTTAAAACATTTAAATTAAAAAGGAACAAAATGAGGGGTTTCATTTTGTCATAGAAATTATGGTTAGTGCTGTAGAAAGAAAAATTAGCACATGTTTCAAGGGTAATCTCAAATATATTCCTGTTATATTTAAACAGGAGCAGCCTATCAGTTGATGCCTTTGTGTTCTACTGCAGCTTCCCAAAGTGTTCTAAGGAGCAACTAGAGCGCTAACAGCCTTAATTATGACAAACGTATGGCACACCTGAAGCCATCTCGATTGGAATAAACTGGTAACACTTAACATATTTAATTTTAAAAAGGAACAAAATGATGGGGCTTATTTTGTCATAGAAATTATGGTTAGTGCTGTAGAAAGAAAAATTAGGACATGTTTCAAGTGTGATCTCAAATGTCTTCCTGTTACATTTCAACAGGAGCAGCCTGTCAGTTGATGCCTTTGTGTTCTACTGCAGCTTCCCAGAGTGTTCTAAAGAACAACTAGAGCGCTAACAGTCTTACTTATGACAAAATTATGGCACACCTGAAGCCATCTTGATTGGAATAAACTGGTACCACTTAAAACATTTAATTTAAATAGGAACACAATGATGGGGTTCATTTTGTCATAGAAATTATGGTTAGTGCTGTAGAAATCAAAATTAGGACATGTTTCAAGTGTGATCTCAAATATCTTCCTGTTATATTTCAACAGGAGCAGCCTGTCAGTTGATTCCTTTGTGTTCTACTGCAGCTTCCCAGAGTGTTCTACAGAACAACTAGAGCACTAACAGTCTTTCTTATGACAAAATTATGGCACACCTGAAGCCATCTTGATTGGAATAAACTGGAAACACTTAAAACATTTAATTTAAAAAGGAACAAAATGATGGGGTTCATTTTGTCATAGAAATTATGGTTAGTGCTGTAGAAAGAAAAATTAGAACATGTTTCAAGTGTGATCTCAAATATCTTCCTGTTATATTTCAACAGGAGCAGCCTATCAGTTGATTCCTTTGTGTTCTACTGCAGCTTCCCAGAGTGTTCTAAAGAACAACTAGAGCACTAACAGTCTTACTTATGACAAAATTATGGCACACCTGAAGCCATCTTGATTGGAATAAACTGGAAACACTTAAAACATTTAATTTAAAAAGGAACAAAATGATGGGGTTCATTTTGTCATAGAAATTATGGTTAGTGCTGTAGAAAGAAAAATTAGGACATGTTTCAAGTGTGATCTCAAATATCTTCCTGTTATATTTCAACAGGAGCAGCCTGTCAGTTGATTCCTTTGTGTTCTACTGCAGCTTCCCAGAGTGTTCTAAAGAACAACTAGAGCACTAACAGTCTTACTTATGACAAAATTATGGCACACCTGAAGCCATCTTGATTGGAGTAAACTTGTAACTCTTAAAACATTTAATTTAAAAAAAGGAACAAAATGATGGAGCTCGTTTTGTCATAGAAAGTATGGTTAGTGCTGTAGAAAGAAAAATTAGGACATGTTTTAAGTGAGATCTCAAATATCTTCCTGTTATATTTCAACAGGAGCAGCCTGTCAGTTGATGCCTTTGTGTTCTACTGCAGCTTCCCAGAGTGTTCTAAAGAACAACTAGAGCGCTAACAGTCTTACGTATGACAAAATTATGGCACACCTGAAGCCATCTTGGTTGGAATAAACTGGTAACACTTAAAACATTTATTTAAAAAGGAACAAAATGATGGGGTTCATTTTGTCGCAGAAATTATGGTTAGTGCTTTAGAAAGAACAATTTGGACATGTTTCAAGTGTGATCTCAAATATCTTCCTGTTATATTTCAACAGGAGCAGCCTGTCAGTTGATGCCTTTGTGTTCTTCCATAGCTTACCAGAGATTTCTAAAGAAAAACTAGAGCGCTAACAGCCTTACTTATGATAAAAGTATGGCACACCTGAAGCCATCTTAATTGGAATTAACTGGTAAAACTTAAAACATTTAATTTAAAAAGGAACAAAATGATGGGGTTCATTTTGTCATAGAAATTATGGTTAGTGCTCTAGAAAAAAATTATTAGGACATGTTTCAAGTGTGATCTCAAATATCTTCCTGTTATATTTCAACAGGATCAGCATGTCAGTTGATGCATTTGTGTTCTACTGCAGCTTCCCAGAGTGATCTAAAGAACAACTAGAGTGCTAACAGTCTTACTTATGACAACATTTTGGCACAGCTGAAGCCATCTTGATTGGAATAAACTGGTAACTCTTAAAACATTTAATTTAAAAAGGAACAAAATGAGGGGTTTCATTTTGTCATATAAATTATGGTTAGTGCTGTAGAAAGAAAAATTAGCACATGTTTCAAGGGTAATCTCAAATATATTCCTGTTATATTTAAACAGGAGCAGCCTATCAGTTGATGCCTTTGTGTTCTACTGCAGCTTCCCAAAGTGTTCTAAGGAGCAACTAGAGCGCTAACAGCCTTAATTATGATAAACGTATGGCACACCTGAAGCCATCTTGATTGGAATAAACTGGTAACACTTAACATATTTAATTTTAAAAAGGAACAAAATGATAGGGCTCATTTTGTCATAGAAATTATGGTTAGTGCTGTAGAAAGAAAAATTAGGACATGTTTCAAGTGTGATCTCAAATGTCTTCCTGTTACATTTCAACAGGAGCAGCCTGTCAGTTGATACCTTTGTGTTCTACTGCAGCTTCCCAGAGTGTTCTAAAGAACAACTAGAGCGCTAACAGTCTTACTTATGACAAAATTATGGCACACCTGAAGCCATTTTGATTGGAATAAACTGGAAACACTTAAAACATTTAATTTAAAAAGGAACACAATGATGGGGTTCATTTTGTCATAGAAATTATGGTTAGTGCTGTAGAAAGAAAAATTAGGACATGTTTCAAGTGTGATCTCAAATATCTTCCTGTTATATTTCAACAGGAGCAGCCTGTCAGTTGATTCCTTTGTGTTCTACTGCAGCTTCCCAGAGTGTTCTAAAGAACAACTAGAGCACTAAAAGTCCTACTTATGACAAAATTATGGCACACCTGAAGCCATCTTGACTGGAATAAACTTGTAACTCTTAAAACATTTAATTTAAAAAAAGGAACAGAATGATGGGGCTCATTTTGTCAGAAATTATGGTTAGTGCTGTAGAAAGAAAAATTAGGACATGTTTCAAGTGTGATCTCAAATGTCTTCCTGTTACATTTCAACAGGAGAAGCCTGTCAGTTGATGCCTTTGTGTTCTACTGCAGCTTCCCAGAGTGTTCTAAAGAACAACTAGAGCACTAACAGTCTTACTTATGACAAAATTATGGCACACCTGAAGCCATCTTGATTGGAGTAAACTGGAAACACTTAAAACATTTAATTTAAAAAGGAACAAAATGATGGGGTTCATTTTGTCATAGAAATTATGGTTAGTGCTGTAGAAAGAAAAATTAGGACATGTTTCAAGTGTGATCTCAAATATCTTCCTGTTATATTTCAACAGGAGCAGCCTGTCAGTTGATTCCTTTGTGTTCTACTGCAGCTTCCCAGAGTGTTCTAAAGAACAACTAGAGCACTAACAGTCTTACTTATGACAAAATTATGGCACACCTGAAGCCATCTTGATTGCCATAAACTGGTAACACTTAAAACATTTATTTAAAAAGGAGCAATATGATGGGGTTCATTTTGTCACAGAAATTATGGTTAGTGCTTTAGAAAGAAAAATTAGGACATGTTTCAAGTGTGATCTCAAATATCTTGCTGTTATATTTCAACAGGAGCAGCCTGTCAGTTGATGCCTTTGTGTTCTACTGCAGCTTCCCAGAGTGTTCTAAAGAACAACTAGAGCGCTAACAGCCTTACTTATGATAAAAGTATGGCACACCTGAAGCCATCTTAATTGGAATAAACTGGTAAAACTTAAAACATTTAATTTAAAAAGGAACAAAATGATGGGGTTCATTTTGTCATAGAAATTATGGTTAGTGCTGTAGAAAGAAAAATTAGGACATGTTTCAAGTGTGATCTCAAATATCTTCCTGTTATATTTCAACAGGAGCAGCCTGTCAGTTGATTCCTTTGTGTTCTACTGCAGCTTCCCAGAGTGTTCTAAAGAACAACTAGAGCACTAACAGTCTTACTTATGACAAAAGTATGGCACACCTGAAGCCATCTTGATTGGAGTAAACTTGTAACTCTTAAAACATTTAATTTAAAAAAAGGAACAAAATGATGGGGCTCGTTTTGTCATAGAAATTATGGTTAGTGCTGTAGAAAGAAAAATTAGGACATGTTTTAAGTGAGATCTCAAATATCTTCCTGTTATATTTCAACAGGAGCAGCCTGTCAGTTGATGCCTTTGTGTTCTACTGCAGCTTCCCAGAGTGTTCTAAAGAACAACTAGAGCGCTAACAGTCTTACTTATGACAAAATTATGGCACACCTGAAGCCATCTTGGTTGGAATAAACTGGTAACACTTAAAACATTTATTTAAAAAGGAACAAAATGATGGGGTTCATTTTGTCGCAGAAATTATGGTTAGTGCTTTAGAAAGAACAATTTGGACATGTTTCAAGTGTGATCTCAAATATCTTCCTGTTATATTTCAACAGGAGCAGCCTGTCAGTTGATGCCTTTGTGTTCTTCCATAGCTTACCAGAGATTTCTAAAGAAAAACTAGAGCGCTAACAGCCTTACTTATGATAAAAGTATGGCACACCTGAAGCCATCTTAATTAGAATTAACTGGTAAAACTTAAAACATTTAATTTAAAAAGGAACAAAATGATGGGGTTCATTTTGTCATAGAAATTATGGTTAGTGCTCTAGAAAAAAATTATTAGGACATGTTTCAAGTGTGATCTCAAATATCTTCCTGTTATATTTCAACAGGATCAGCATGTCAGTTGATGCATTTGTGTTCTAGTGCAGCTTCCCAGAGTGATCTAAAGAACAACTAGAGTGCTAACAGTCTTACTTATGACAACATTTTGGCACACCTGAAGCCATCTTGATTGGAATAAACTGGTAACTCTTAAAACATTTAATTTAAAAAGGAACAAAATGAGGGGTTTCATTTTGTCATAGAAATTATGGTTAGTGCTGTAGAAAGAAAAATTAGCACATGTTTCAAGGGTAATCTCAAATATATTCCTGTTATATTTAAACAGGAGCAGCCTATCAGTTGATGCCTTTGTGTTCTACTGCAGCTTCCCAAAGTGTTCTAAGGAGCAACTAGAGCGCTAACAGCCTCAATTATGACAAACGTATGGCACACCTGAAGCCATCTTGATTGGAATAAACTGGTAACACTTAACATATTTAATTTTAAAAAGGAACAAAATGATAGGGCTCATTTTGTCATAGAAATTATGGTTAGTGCTGTAGAAAGAAAAATTAGGACATGTTTCAAGTGTGATCTCAAATGTCTTCCTGTTACATTTCAACAGGAGCAGCCTGTCAGTTGATACCTTTGTGTTCTACTGCAGCTTCCCAGAGTGTTCTAAAGAACAACTAGAGCGCTAACAGTCTTACTTATGACAAAATTATGGCACACCTGAAGCCATTTTGATTGGAATAAACTGGAAACACTTAAAACATTTAATTTAAAAAGGAACACAATGATGGGGTTCATTTTGTCATAGAAAGTATGGTTAGTGCTGTAGAAAGAAAAATTAGGACATGTTTCAAGTGTGATCTCAAATATCTTCCTGTTATATTTCAACAGGAGCAGCCTGTCAGTTGATTCCTTTGTGTTCTACTGCAGCTTCCCAGAGTGTTCTAAAGAACAACTAGAGCACTAAAAGTCCTACTTATGACAAAATTATGGCACACCTGAAGCCATCTTGACTGGAATAAACTTGTAACTCTTAAAACATTTAATTTAAAAAAAGGAACAGAATGATGGGGCTCATTTTGTCAGAAATTATGGTTAGTGCTGTAGAAAGAAAAATTAGGACATGTTTCAAGTGTGATCTCAAATATCTTCCCTTTATATTTCAACAGGAGCAGCCTGTCAGTTGATGCCTTTGTGTTCTACTGCACCTTCCCAGAGTGTTCTAAAGAACAACTAGAGCGCTAACAGTCTTACTTGTGACAAAATTATGGCACACCTGAAGCCATTTTGATTGGAATAAACTGGAAACACTTAAAACATTTAATTTAAAAAGGAACACAATGATGGGGTTCATTTTGTCATAGAAATTATGGTTAGTGCTGTAGAAAGAAAAATTAGGACATGTTTTAAGTGAGATCTCAAATATCTTCCTGTTATATTTCAACAGGAGCAGCCTGTCAGTTGATGCCTTTGTGTTCTACTGCACCTTCCCAGAGTGTTCTAAAGAACAACTAGAGCGCTAACAGTCTTACTTATGACAAAATTATGGCACACCTGAAGCCATTTTGATTGGAATAAACTGGAAACACTTAAAACATTTAATTTAAAAAGGAACACAATGATGGGGTTCATTTTGTCATAGAAATTATGGTTAGTGCTGTAGAAAGAAAAATTAGGACATGTTTCAAGTGTGATCTCAAATATCTTCCTGTTATATTTCAACAGGAGCAGCCTGTCAGTTGATTCCTTTGTGTTCTACTGCAGCTTCCCAGAGTGTTCTAAAGAACAACTAGAGCGCTAACAGTCCTACTTATGACAAAATTATGGCACACCTGAAGCCATCTTGATTGGAATAAACTGGTAACACTTAAAACATTTATTTAAAAAGGAACAAAATGATAGGGTTCGATTTTGTCACAGCAATTATGGTTAGTGCTTTAGAAAGAACAATTTGGACATGTTTCAAGTGTGATCTCAAATATCTTGATGTTATATTTCAACAGGAGCAGCCTGTCAGTTGATGCCTTTGTGTTCTACTGCAGCTTCCCAGAGTGTTCTAAAGAACAACTAGAGCGCTAACAGTCTTACTTATGACAAAATTATGGCACACCTGAAGCCATCTTGATTGCCATAAACTGGTAACTCTTAAAACATTTTATTTAAAAAGGAACAAAATGAGGGGGTCATTTTGTCATAGAAATTATGGTTAGTGCTGTAGAAAAAAAAAATAAGGACATGTTTTAAGTGAGATCTCAAATATCTTCCTGTTATATTTCAACAGGAGCAGCCTGTCAGTTGATGCCTTTGTGTTCTTCCACACCTTACCAGAGATTTTGAAAGAAAAACTAGAGCGCTAACAGCCTTACTTATGATAAAACTATGGCACACCTGAAGCCATCTTAATTGGAATTAACTGGTAAAACTTAAAACATTTAATTTAAAAAGGAACAAAATGAAGGGGTTCATTTTGTCATAGAAATTATGGTTAGTGCTGTAGAAAAAAATATCAGGACATGTTTCAAGTGTGATCTCAAATATCTTCCTGGTATATTTCAACAGGATCAGCATGTCAGTTGATGCATTTGTGTTCTACTGCAGCTTCCCAGAGTGATCTAAAGAACAACTAGAGTGCTAACAGTCTTACTTATGACAAAATTTTGGCACACCTGAAGCCATCTTGATTGGAATAAACTGGTAACTCTTAAAACATTTAAATTAAAAAGGAACAAAATGAGGGGTTTCATTTTGTCATAGAAATTATGGTTAGTGCTGTAGAAAGAAAAATTAGCACATGTTTCAAGGGTAATCTCAAATGTATTCCTGTTATATTTAAACAGGAGCAGCCTATCAGTTGATGCCTTTGTGTTCTACTGCAGCTTCCCAAAGTGTTCTAAGGAGCAACTAGAGCGCTAACAGCCTTAATTATGACAAACGTATGGCACACCTGAAGCCATCTCGATTGGAATAAACTGGTAACACTTAACATATTTAATTTTAAAAAGGAACAAAATGATGGGGCTCATTTTGTCATAGAAATTATGGTTAGTGCTGTAGAAAGAAAAATTAGGACATGTTTCAAGTGTGATCTCAAATGTCTTCCTGTTACATTTCAACAGGAGCAGCCTGTCAGTTGATGCCTTTGTGTTCTACTGCAGCTTCCCAGAGTGTTCTAAAGAACAACTAGAGCGCTAACAGTCTTACTTATGACAAAATTATGGCACACCTGAAGCCATCTTTATTGGAATAAACTGGTACCACTTAAAACATTTAATTTAAATAGGAACACAATGATGGGGTTCATTTTGTCATAGAAATTATGGTTAGTGCTGTAGAAATCAAAATTAGGACATGTTTCAAGTGTGATCTCAAATATCTTCCTGTTATATTTCAACAGGAGCAGCCTGTCAGTTGATTCCTTTGTGTTCTACTGCAGCTTCCCAGAGTGTTCTAAAGAACAACTAGAGCACTAACAGTCTTTCTTATGACAAAATTATGGCACACCTGAAGCCATCTTGATTGGAATAAACTGGTAACACTTAAAACATTTATTTAAAAAGGAGCAATATGATGGGGTTCATTTTGTCACAGAAATTATGGTTAGTGCTTTAGAAAGAAAAATTAGGACAAGTTTCAAGTGTGATCTCAAATATCTTGCTGTTATATTTCAACAGGAGCAGCCTGTCAGTTGATGCCTTTGTGTTCTACTGCAGCTTCCCAGAGTGTTCTAAAGAACAACTAGAGCGCTAACAGCCTTACTTATGATAAAAGTATGGCACACCTGAAGCCATCTTAATTGGAATAAACTGGTAAAACTTAAAACATTTAATTTAAAAAGGAACAAAATGATGGGGTTCCCAGAGTGTTCTAAAGACTAAAAGTCCTACTTATGACAAAATTATGGCACATCTGAAGCCATCTTGACTGGAATAAACTTGTAACTCTTAAAACATTTAATTTAAAAAAAGGAACAGAATGATGGGGCTCATTTTGTCAGAAATTATGGTTAGTGCTGTAGAAAGAAAAATTAGGACATGTTTCAAGTGTGATCTCAAATATCTTCCCTTTATATTTCAACAGGAGCAGCCTGTCAGTTGATGCCTTTGTGTTCTACTGCACCTTCCCAGAGTGTTCTAAAGAACAACTAGAGCGCTAACAGTCTTACTTATGACAAAATTATGGCACCTCTGAAGCCATTTTGATTGGAATAAACTGGAAACACTTAAAACATTTAATTTAAAAAGGAACACAATGATGGGGTTCATTTTGTCATAGAAATTATGGTTAGTGCTGTAGAAAGAACAATTAGGACATGTTTCAAGTGTGATCTCAAATATCTTCCTGTTATATTTCAACAGGAGCAGCCTGTCAGTTGATTCCTTTGTGTTCTACTGCAGCTTCCCAGAGTGTTCTAAAGAACAACTAGAGCGCTAACAGTCTTACTTATGACAAAATTATGGCACACCTGAAGCCATCTTGATTGGAATAAACTGGAAACACTTAAAACATTTAATTTAAAAAGGAACAAAATGATGGGGTTCATTTTGTCATAGAAATTATGGTTAGTGCTGTAGAAAGAAAAATTAGGACATGTTTCAAGTGTGATCTCAAATATCTTCCTGTTATATTTCAACAGGAGCAGCCTGTCAGTTGATTCCTTTGTGTTCTACTGCAGCTTCCCAGAGTGTTCTAAAGAACAACTAGAGCACTAACAGTCTTACTTATGACAAAATTATGGCACACCTGAAGCCATCTTGATTGGAGTAAACTTGTAACTCTTAAAACATTTAATTTAAAAAAAGGAACAAAATGATGGGGCTCGTTTTGTCATAGAAATTATGGTTAGTGCTGTAGAAAGAAAAATTAGGACATGTTTTAAGTGAGATCTCAAATATCTTCCTGTTATATTTCAACAGGAGCAGCCTGTCAGTTGATGCCTTTGTGTTCTACTGCACCTTCCCAGAGTGTTCTAAAGAACAACTAGAGCGCTAACAGTCTTACTTATGACAAAATTATGGCACACCTGAAGCCATTTTGATTGGAATAAACTGGAAACACTTAAAACATTTAATTTAAAAAGGAACACAATGATGGGGTTCATTTTGTCATAGAAATTATGGTTAGTGCTGTAGAAAGAAAAATTAGGACATGTTTCAAGTGTGATCTCAAATATCTTCCTGTTATATTTCAACAGGAGCAGCCTGTCAGTTGATTCCTTTGTGTTCTACTGCAGCTTCCCAGAGTGTTCTAAAGAACAACTAGAGCGCTAACAGTCCTACTTATGACAAAATTATGGCACACCTGAAGCCATCTTGATTGGAATAAACTGGTAACACTTAAAACATTTATTTAAAAAGGAACAAAATGATAGGGTTCATTTTGTCACAGCAATTATGGTTAGTGCTTTAGAAAGAACAATTTGGACATGTTTCAAGTGTGATCTCAAATATCTTGATGTTATATTTCAACAGGAGCAGCCTGTCAGTTGATGCCTTTGTGTTCTACTGCAGCTTCCCAGAGTGTTCTAAAGAACAACTAGAGCGCTAACAGTCTTACTTATGACAAAATTATGGCACACCTGAAGCCATCTTGATTGCCATAAACTGGTAACTCTTAAAACATTTTATTTAAAAAGGAACAAAATGAGGGGGTCATTTTGTCATAGAAATTATGGTTAGTGCTGTAGAAAAAAAAAATAAGGACATGTTTTAAGTGAGATCTCAAATATCTTCCTGTTATATTTCAACAGGAGCAGCCTGTCAGTTGATGCCTTTGTGTTCTTCCTCAGCTTACCAGAGATTTTGAAAGAAAAACTAGAGCGCTAACAGCCTTACTTATGATAAAACTATGGCACACCTGAAGCCATCTTAATTGGAATTAACTGGTAAAACTTAAAACATTTAATTTAAAAAGGAACAAAATGAAGGGGTTCATTTTGTCATAGAAATTATGGTTAGTGCTGTAGAAAGAAAAATTAGGACATGTTTCAAGTGTGATCTCAAATGTCTTCCTGTTATATTTCAGCAGGAGCAGCCTGTCAATTGATGCCTTTGTGTTCTACTGCAGCTTCCTAGTGTTCTAAAGAACAACTGGAGCGCTAACAGTCTTACTTATGACAAAATTTTGGCACACCTGAAGCCATCTTGATTGGAATAAACTGGTAACTCTTAAAACATTTAAATTAAAAAGGAACAAAATGAGGGGTTTCATTTTGTCATAGAAATTATGGTTAGTGCTGTAGAAAGAAAAATTAGCACATGTTTCAAGGGTAATCTCAAATGTATTCCTGTTATATTTAAACAGGAGCAGCCTATCAGTTGATGCCTTTGTGTTCTACTGCAGCTTCCCAAAGTGTTCTAAGGAGCAACTAGAGCGCTAACAGCCTTAATTATGACAAACGTATGGCACACCTGAAGCCATCTCGATTGGAATAAACTGGTAACACTTAACATATTTAATTTTAAAAAGGAACAAAATGATGGGGCTCATTTTGTCATAGAAATTATGGTTAGTGCTGTAGAAAGAAAAATTAGGACATGTTTCAAGTGTGATCTCAAATGTCTTCCTGTTACATTTCAACAGGAGCAGCCTGTCAGTTGATGCCTTTGTGTTCTACTGCAGCTTCCCAGAGTGTTCTAAAGAACAACTAGAGCGCTAACAGTCTTACTTATGACAAAATTATGGCACACCTGAAGCCATCTTTATTGGAATAAACTGGTACCACTTAAAACATTTAATTTAAATAGGAACACAATGATGGGGTTCATTTTGTCATAGAAATTATGGTTAGTGCTGTAGAAATCAAAATTAGGACATGTTTCAAGTGTGATCTCAAATATCTTCCTGTTATATTTCAACAGGAGCAGCCTGTCAGTTGATTCCTTTGTGTTCTACTGCAGCTTCCCAGAGTGTTCTAAAGAACAACTAGAGCACTAACAGTCTTTCTTATGACAAAATTATGGCACACCTGAAGCCATCTTGATTGGAATAAACTGGTAACACTTAAAACATTTATTTAAAAAGGAGCAATATGATGGGGTTCATTTTGTCACAGAAATTATGGTTAGTGCTTTAGAAAGAAAAATTAGGACATGTTTCAAGTGTGATCTCAAATATCTTGCTGTTATATTTCAACAGGAGCAGCCTGTCAGTTGATGCCTTTGTGTTCTACTGCAGCTTCCCAGAGTGTTCTAAAGAACAACTAGAGCGCTAACAGCCTTACTTATGATAAAAGTATGGCACACCTGAAGCCATCTTAATTGGAATAAACTGGTAAAACTTAAAACATTTAATTTAAAAAGGAACAAAATGATGGGGTTCCCAGAGTGTTCTAAAGACTAAAAGTCCTACTTATGACAAAATTATGGCACACCTGAAGCCATCTTGACTGGAATAAACTTGTAACTCTTAAAACATTTAATTTAAAAAAAGGAACAGAATGATGGGGCTCATTTTGTCAGAAATTATGGTTAGTGCTGTAGAAAGAAAAATTAGGACATGTTTCAAGTGTGATCTCAAATATCTTCCCTTTATATTTCAACAGGAGCAGCCTGTCAGTTGATGCCTTTGTGTTCTACTGCACCTTCCCAGAGTGTTCTAAAGAACAACTAGAGCGCTAACAGTCTTACTTATGACAAAAGTATGGCACCTCTGAAGCCATTTTGATTGGAATAAACTGGAAACACTTAAAACATTTAATTTAAAAAGGAACACAATGATGGGGTTCATTTTGTCATAGAAATTATGGTTAGTGCTGTAGAAAGAACAATTAGGACATGTTTCAAGTGTGATCTCAAATATCTTCCTGTTATATTTCAACAGGAGCAGCCTGTCAGTTGATTCCTTTGTGTTCTACTGCAGCTTCCCACAGTGTTCTAAAGAACAACTAGAGCGCTAACAGTCTTACTTATGACAAAATTATGGCACACCTGAAGCCATCTTGATTGGAATAAACTGGTAACACTTAAAACATTTATTTAAAAAGGAACACAATGATAGGGTTCATTTTGTCACAGAAATCATGGTTAGTGCTTTAGAAAGAACAATTTGGACATGTTTCAAGTGTGATCTCAAATATCTTGATGTTACATTTCAACAGGAGCAGCCTGTCAGTTGATGCCTTTGTGTTCTACTGCAGCTTCCCAGAGTGTTCTAAAGAACAACTAGAGCGCTAACAGTCTTACTTATGACAAAATTATGGCACACCTGAAGCCATCTTTATTGGAATAAACTGGTACCACTTAAAACATTTAATTTAAATAGGAACACAATGATGGGGTTCATTTTGTCATAGAAATTATGGTTAGTGCTGTAGAAATCAAAATTAGGACATGTTTCAAGTGTGATCTCAAATATCTTCCTGTTATATTTCAACAGGAGCAGCCTGTCAGTTGATTCCTTTGTGTTCTACTGCAGCTTCCCAGAGTGTTCTAAAGAACAACTAGAGCACTAACAGTCTTTCTTATGACAAAATTATGGCACACCTGAAGCCATCTTGATTGGAATAAACTGGTAACACTTAAAACATTTATTTAAAAAGGAGCAATATGATGGGGTTCATTTTGTCACAGAAATTATGGTTAGTGCTTTAGAAAGAAAAATTAGGACAAGTTTCAAGTGTGATCTCAAATATCTTGCTGTTATATTTCAACAGGAGCAGCCTGTCAGTTGATGCCTTTGTGTTCTACTGCAGCTTCCCAGAGTGTTCTAAAGAACAACTAGAGCGCTAACAGCCTTACTTATGATAAAAGTATGGCACACCTGAAGCCATCTTAATTGGAATAAACTGGTAAAACTTAAAACATTTAATTTAAAAAGGAACAAAATGATGGGGTTCCCAGAGTGTTCTAAAGACTAAAAGTCCTACTTATGACAAAATTATGGCACATCTGAAGCCATCTTGACTGGAATAAACTTGTAACTCTTAAAACATTTAATTTAAAAAAAGGAACAGAATGATGGGGCTCATTTTGTCAGAAATTATGGTTAGTGCTGTAGAAAGAAAAATTAGGACATGTTTCAAGTGTGATCTCAAATATCTTCCCTTTATATTTCAACAGGAGCAGCCTGTCAGTTGATGCCTTTGTGTTCTACTGCACCTTCCCAGAGTGTTCTAAAGAACAACTAGAGCGCTAACAGTCTTACTTATGACAAAATTATGGCACCTCTGAAGCCATTTTGATTGGAATAAACTGGAAACACTTAAAACATTTAATTTAAAAAGGAACACAATGATGGGGTTCATTTTGTCATAGAAATTATGGTTAGTGCTGTAGAAAGAACAATTAGGACATGTTTCAAGTGTGATCTCAAATATCTTCCTGTTATATTTCAACAGGAGCAGCCTGTCAGTTGATTCCTTTGTGTTCTACTGCAGCTTCCCAGAGTGTTCTAAAGAACAACTAGAGCGCTAACAGTCTTACTTATGACAAAATTATGGCACACCTGAAGCCATCTTGATTGGAATAAACTGGAAACACTTAAAACATTTAATTTAAAAAGGAACAAAATGATGGGGTTCATTTTGTCATAGAAATTATGGTTAGTGCTGTAGAAAGAAAAATTAGGACATGTTTCAAGTGTGATCTCAAATATCTTCCTGTTATATTTCAACAGGAGCAGCCTGTCAGTTGATTCCTTTGTGTTCTACTGCAGCTTCCCAGAGTGTTCTAAAGAACAACTAGAGCACTAACAGTCTTACTTATGACAAAATTATGGCACACCTGAAGCCATCTTGATTGGAGTAAACTTGTAACTCTTAAAACATTTAATTTAAAAAAAGGAACAAAATGATGGGGCTCGTTTTGTCATAGAAATTATGGTTAGTGCTGTAGAAAGAAAAATTAGGACATGTTTTAAGTGAGATCTCAAATATCTTCCTGTTATATTTCAACAGGAGCAGCCTGTCAGTTGATGCCTTTGTGTTCTACTGCACCTTCCCAGAGTGTTCTAAAGAACAACTAGAGCGCTAACAGTCTTACTTATGACAAAATTATGGCACACCTGAAGCCATTTTGATTGGAATAAACTGGAAACACTTAAAACATTTAATTTAAAAAGGAACACAATGATGGGGTTCATTTTGTCATAGAAATTATGGTTAGTGCTGTAGAAAGAAAAATTAGGACATGTTTCAAGTGTGATCTCAAATATCTTCCTGTTATATTTCAACAGGAGCAGCCTGTCAGTTGATTCCTTTGTGTTCTACTGCAGCTTCCCAGAGTGTTCTAAAGAACAACTAGAGCGCTAACAGTCCTACTTATGACAAAATTATGGCACACCTGAAGCCATCTTGATTGGAATAAACTGGTAACACTTAAAACATTTATTTAAAAAGGAACAAAATGATAGGGTTCATTTTGTCACAGCAATTATGGTTAGTGCTTTAGAAAGAACAATTTGGACATGTTTCAAGTGTGATCTCAAATATCTTGATGTTATATTTCAACAGGAGCAGCCTGTCAGTTGATGCCTTTGTGTTCTACTGCAGCTTCCCAGAGTGTTCTAAAGAACAACTAGAGCGCTAACAGTCTTACTTATGACAAAATTATGGCACACCTGAAGCCATCTTGATTGCCATAAACTGGTAACTCTTAAAACATTTTATTTAAAAAGGAACAAAATGAGGGGGTCATTTTGTCATAGAAATTATGGTTAGTGCTGTAGAAAAAAAAAATAAGGACATGTTTTAAGTGAGATCTCAAATATCTTCCTGTTATATTTCAACAGGAGCAGCCTGTCAGTTGATGCCTTTGTGTTCTTCCTCAGCTTACCAGAGATTTTGAAAGAAAAACTAGAGCGCTAACAGCCTTACTTATGATAAAACTATGGCACACCTGAAGCCATCTTAATTGGAATTAACTGGTAAAACTTAAAACATTTAATTTAAAAAGGAACAAAATGAAGGGGTTCATTTTGTCATAGAAATTATGGTTAGTGCTGTAGAAAGAAAAATTAGGACATGTTTCAAGTGTGATCTCAAATGTCTTCCTGTTATATTTCAGCAGGAGCAGCCTGTCAATTGATGCCTTTGTGTTCTACTGCAGCTTCCTAGTGTTCTAAAGAACAACTGGAGCGCTAACAGTCTTACTTATGACAAAATTTTGGCACACCTGAAGCCATCTTGATTGGAATAAACTGGTAACTCTTAAAACATTTAAATTAAAAAGGAACAAAATGAGGGGTTTCATTTTGTCATAGAAATTATGGTTAGTGCTGTAGAAAGAAAAATTAGCACATGTTTCAAGGGTAATCTCAAATGTATTCCTGTTATATTTAAACAGGAGCAGCCTATCAGTTGATGCCTTTGTGTTCTACTGCAGCTTCCCAAAGTGTTCTAAGGAGCAACTAGAGCGCTAACAGCCTTAATTATGACAAACGTATGGCACACCTGAAGCCATCTCGATTGGAATAAACTGGTAACACTTAACATATTTAATTTTAAAAAGGAACAAAATGATGGGGCTCATTTTGTCATAGAAATTATGGTTAGTGCTGTAGAAAGAAAAATTAGGACATGTTTCAAGTGTGATCTCAAATGTCTTCCTGTTACATTTCAACAGGAGCAGCCTGTCAGTTGATGCCTTTGTGTTCTACTGCAGCTTCCCAGAGTGTTCTAAAGAACAACTAGAGCGCTAACAGTCTTACTTATGACAAAATTATGGCACACCTGAAGCCATCTTTATTGGAATAAACTGGTACCACTTAAAACATTTAATTTAAATAGGAACACAATGATGGGGTTCATTTTGTCATAGAAATTATGGTTAGTGCTGTAGAAATCAAAATTAGGACATGTTTCAAGTGTGATCTCAAATATCTTCCTGTTATATTTCAACAGGAGCAGCCTGTCAGTTGATTCCTTTGTGTTCTACTGCAGCTTCCCAGAGTGTTCTAAAGAACAACTAGAGCACTAACAGTCTTTCTTATGACAAAATTATGGCACACCTGAAGCCATCTTGATTGGAATAAACTGGTAACACTTAAAACATTTATTTAAAAAGGAGCAATATGATGGGGTTCATTTTGTCACAGAAATTATGGTTAGTGCTTTAGAAAGAAAAATTAGGACATGTTTCAAGTGTGATCTCAAATATCTTGCTGTTATATTTCAACAGGAGCAGCCTGTCAGTTGATGCCTTTGTGTTCTACTGCAGCTTCCCAGAGTGTTCTAAAGAACAACTAGAGCGCTAACAGCCTTACTTATGATAAAAGTATGGCACACCTGAAGCCATCTTAATTGGAATAAACTGGTAAAACTTAAAACATTTAATTTAAAAAGGAACAAAATGATGGGGTTCCCAGAGTGTTCTAAAGACTAAAAGTCCTACTTATGACAAAATTATGGCACACCTGAAGCCATCTTGACTGGAATAAACTTGTAACTCTTAAAACATTTAATTTAAAAAAAGGAACAGAATGATGGGGCTCATTTTGTCAGAAATTATGGTTAGTGCTGTAGAAAGAAAAATTAGGACATGTTTCAAGTGTGATCTCAAATATCTTCCCTTTATATTTCAACAGGAGCAGCCTGTCAGTTGATGCCTTTGTGTTCTACTGCACCTTCCCAGAGTGTTCTAAAGAACAACTAGAGCGCTAACAGTCTTACTTATGACAAAAGTATGGCACCTCTGAAGCCATTTTGATTGGAATAAACTGGAAACACTTAAAACATTTAATTTAAAAAGGAACACAATGATGGGGTTCATTTTGTCATAGAAATTATGGTTAGTGCTGTAGAAAGAACAATTAGGACATGTTTCAAGTGTGATCTCAAATATCTTCCTGTTATATTTCAACAGGAGCAGCCTGTCAGTTGATTCCTTTGTGTTCTACTGCAGCTTCCCAGAGTGTTCTAAAGAACAACTAGAGCGCTAACAGTCTTACTTATGACAAAATTATGGCACACCTGAAGCCATCTTGATTGGAATAAACTGGTAACACTTAAAACATTTATTTAAAAAGGAACACAATGATAGGGTTCATTTTGTCACAGAAATCATGGTTAGTGCTTTAGAAAGAACAATTTGGACATGTTTCAAGTGTGATCTCAAATATCTTGATGTTATATTTCAACAGGAGCAGCCTGTCAGTTGATGCCTTTGTGTTCTACTGCAGCTTCCCAGAGTGTTCTAAACAACAACTAGAGCGCTAACAGTCTTACTTATGACAAAATTATGGCACACCTGAAGCCATCTTGATTGCCATAAACTGGTAACTCTTAAAACATTTTATTTAAAAAGGAACAAAATGAGGGGGTCATTTTGTCATAGAAATTATGGTTAGTGCTG
Source organism: Triturus cristatus (assembly GCF_964204655.1). Taxonomy (NCBI): domain Eukaryota; kingdom Metazoa; phylum Chordata; class Amphibia; order Caudata; family Salamandridae; genus Triturus; species Triturus cristatus. Next base: position 1,110,695,994 of record NC_140579.1, read on the forward strand.
TAGAAAAAAAAATTAGAACATGTTTTAAGTGAGATCTCAAATATCTTCCTGTTATATTTCAACAGGAGCAGCCTGTCAGTTGATGCCTTTGTGTTCTTCCGCAGCTTACCAGAGATTTTGAAAGAAAAACTAGAGCGCTAACAGCCTTACTTATGATAAAACTATGGCACACCTGAAGCCATCTTAATTGGAATTAACTGGTAAAACTTAAAACATTTAATTTAAAAAGGAAAAAAATGAAGGGGTTCATTTTGTCATAGAAATTATGGTTAGTGCTGTAGAAAAAAATATCAGGACATGTTTCAAGTGTGATCTCAAATATCTTCCTGGTATATTTCAACAGGATCAGCATGTCAGTTGATGCATTTGTGTTCTACTGCAGCTTCCCAGAGTGATCTAAAGAACAACTAGAGTGCTAACAGTCTTACTTATGACAAAATTTTGGCACACCTGAAGCCATCTTGATTGGAATAAACTGGTAACTCTTAAAACATTTAAATTAAAAAGGAACAAAATGAGGGGTTTCATTTTGTCATAGAAATTATGGTTAGTGCTGTAGAAAGAAAAATTAGCACATGTTTCAAGGGTAATCTCAAATATATTCCTGTTATATTTAAACAGGAGCAGCCTATCAGTTGATGCCTTTGTGTTCTACTGCAGCTTCCCAAAGTGTTCTAAGGAGCAACTAGAGCGCTAACAGCCTTAATTATGACAAACGTATGGCACACCTGAAGCCATCTCGATTGGAATAAACTGGTAACACTTAACATATTTAATTTTAAAAAGGAACAAAATGATGGGACTTATTTTGTCATAGAAATTATGGTTAGTGCTGTAGAAAGAAAAATTAGGACATGTTTCAAGTGTGATCTCAAATGTCTTCCTGTTACATTTCAACAGGAGCAGCCTGTCAGTTGATGCCTTTGTGTTCTACTGCAGCTTCCCAGAGTGTTCTAAAGAACAACTAGAGCGCTAACAGTCTTACTTATGACAAAATTATGGCACACCTGAAGCCATCTTGATTGGAATAAACTGGTACCACTTAAAACATTTAATTTAAATAGGAACACAATGATGGGGTTCATTTTGTCATAGAAATTATGGTTAGTGCTGTAGAAATCAAAATTAGGACATGTTTCAAGTGTGATCTCAAATATCTTCCTGTTATATTTCAACAGGAGCAGCCTGTCAGTTGATTCCTTTGTGTTCTACTGCAGCTTCCCAGAGTGTTCTACAGAACAACTAGAGCACTAACAGTCTTTCTTATGACAAAATTATGGCACACCTGAAGCCATCTTGATTGGAATAAACTGGAAACACTTAAAACATTTAATTTAAAAAGGAACAAAATGATGGGGTTCATTTTGTCATAGAAATTATGGTTAGTGCTGTAGAAAGAAAAATTAGAACATGTTTCAAGTGTGATCTCAAATATCTTCCTGTTATATTTCAACAGGAGCAGCCTGTCAGTTGATTCCTTTGTGTTCTACTGCAGCTTCCCAGAGTGTTCTAAAGAACAACTAGAGCACTAACAGTCTTACTTATGACAAAATTATGGCACACCTGAAGCCATCTTGATTGGAATAAACTGGAAACACTTAAAACATTTAATTTAAAAAGGAACAAAATGATGGGGTTCATTTTGTCATAGAAATTATGGTTAGTGCTGTAGAAAGAAAAATTAGGACATGTTTCAAGTGTGATCTCAAATATCTTCCTGTTATATTTCAACAGGAGCAGCCTGTCAGTTGATTCCTTTGTGTTCTACTGCAGCTTCCCAGAGTGTTCTAAAGAACAACTAGAGCACTAACAGTCTTACTTATGACAAAATTATGGCACACCTGAAGCCATCTTGATTGGAGTAAACTTGTAACTCTTAAAACATTTAATTTAAAAAAAGGAACAAAATGATGGAGCTCGTTTTGTCATAGAAAGTATGGTTAGTGCTGTAGAAAGAAAAATTAGGACATGTTTTAAGTGAGATCTCAAATATCTTCCTGTTATATTTCAACAGGAGCAGCCTGTCAGTTGATGCCTTTGTGTTCTACTGCAGCTTCCCAGAGTGTTCTAAAGAACAACTAGAGCGCTAACAGTCTTACTTATGACAAAATTATGGCACACCTGAAGCCATCTTGGTTGGAATAAACTGGTAACACTTAAAACATTTATTTAAAAAGGAACAAAATGATGGGGTTCATTTTGTCGCAGAAATTATGGTTAGTGCTTTAGAAAGAACAATTTGGACATGTTTCAAGTGTGATCTCAAATATCTTCCTGTTATATTTCAACAGGAGCAGCCTGTCAGTTGATGCCTTTGTGTTCTTCCATAGCTTACCAGAGATTTCTAAAGAAAAACTAGAGCGCTAACAGCCTTACTTATGATAAAAGTATGGCACACCTGAAGCCATCTTAATTGGAATTAACTGGTAAAACTTAAAACATTTAATTTAAAAAGGAACAAAATGATGGGGTTCATTTTGTCATAGAAATTATGGTTAGTGCTCTAGAAAAAAATTATTAGGACATGTTTCAAGTGTGATCTCAAATATCTTCCTGTTATATTTCAACAGGATCAGCATGTCAGTTGATGCATTTGTGTTCTACTGCAGCTTCCCAGAGTGATCTAAAGAACAACTAGAGTGCTAACAGTCTTACTTATGACAACATTTTGGCACAGCTGAAGCCATCTTGATTGGAATAAACTGGTAACTCTTAAAACATTTAATTTAAAAAGGAACAAAATGAGGGGTTTCATTTTGTCATAGAAATTATGGTTAGTGCTGTAGAAAGAAAAATTAGCACATGTTTCAAGGGTAATCTCAAATATATTCCTGTTATATTTAAACAGGAGCAGCCTATCAGTTGATGCCTTTGTGTTCTACTGCAGCTTCCCAAAGTGTTCTAAGGAGCAACTAGAGCGCTAACAGCCTTAATTATGATAAACGTATGGCACACCTGAAGCCATCTTGATTGGAATAAACTGGTAACACTTAACATATTTAATTTTAAAAAGGAACAAAATGATAGGGCTCATTTTGTCATAGAAATTATGGTTAGTGCTGTAGAAAGAAAAATTAGGACATGTTTCAAGTGTGATCTCAAATGTCTTCCTGTTACATTTCAACAGGAGCAGCCTGTCAGTTGATACCTTTGTGTTCTACTGCAGCTTCCCAGAGTGTTCTAAAGAACAACTAGAGCGCTAACAGTCTTACTTATGACAAAATTATGGCACACCTGAAGCCATTTTGATTGGAATAAACTGGAAACACTTAAAACATTTAATTTAAAAAGGAACACAATGATGGGGTTCATTTTGTCATAGAAATTATGGTTAGTGCTGTAGAAAGAAAAATTAGGACATGTTTCAAGTGTGATCTCAAATATCTTCCTGTTATATTTCAACAGGAGCAGCCTGTCAGTTGATTCCTTTGTGTTCTACTGCAGCTTCCCAGAGTGTTCTAAAGAACAACTAGAGCACTAAAAGTCCTACTTATGACAAAATTATGGTACACCTGAAGCCATCTTGACTGGAATAAACTTGTAACTCTTAAAACATTTAATTTAAAAAAAGGAACAGAATGATGGGGCTCATTTTGTCAGAAATTATGGTTAGTGCTGTAGAAAGAAAAATTAGGACATGTTTCAAGTGTGATCTCAAATGTCTTCCTGTTACATTTCAACAGGAGAAGCCTGTCAGTTGATGCCTTTGTGTTCTACTGCAGCTTCCCAGAGTGTTCTAAAGAACAACTAGAGCACTAACAGTCTTACTTATGACAAAATTATGGCACACCTGAAGCCATCTTGATTGGAATAAACTGGAAACACTTAAAACATTTAATTTAAAAAGGAACAAAATGATGGGGTTCATTTTGTCATAGAAATTATGGTTAGTGCTGTAGAAAGAAAAATTAGGACATGTTTCAAGTGTGATCTCAAATATCTTCCTGTTATATTTCAACAGGAGCAGCCTGTCAGTTGATTCCTTTGTGTTCTACTGCAGCTTCCCAGAGTGTTCTAAAGAACAACTAGAGCACTAACAGTCTTACTTATGACAAAATTATGGCACACCTGAAGCCATCTTGATTGCCATAAACTGGTAACACTTAAAACATTTATTTAAAAAGGAGCAATATGATGGGGTTCATTTTGTCACAGAAATTATGGTTAGTGCTTTAGAAAGAAAAATTAGGACATGTTTCAAGTGTGATCTCAAATATCTTGCTGTTATATTTCAACAGGAGCAGCCTGTCAGTTGATGCCTTTGTGTTCTACTGCAGCTTCCCAGAGTGTTCTAAAGAACAACTAGAGCGCTAACAGCCTTACTTATGATAAAAGTATGGCACACCTGAAGCCATCTTAATTGGAATAAACTGGTAAAACTTAAAACATTTAATTTAAAAAGGAACAAAATGATGGGGTTCATTTTGTCATAGAAATTATGGTTAGTGCTGTAGAAAGAAAAATTAGGACATGTTTCAAGTGTGATCTCAAATATCTTCCTGTTATATTTCAACAGGAGCAGCCTGTCAGTTGATTCCTTTGTGTTCTACTGCAGCTTCCCAGAGTGTTCTAAAGAACAACTAGAGCACTAACAGTCTTACTTATGACAAAAGTATGGCACACCTGAAGCCATCTTGATTGGAGTAAACTTGTAACTCTTAAAACATTTAATTTAAAAAAAGGAACAAAATGATGGGGCTCGTTTTGTCATAGAAATTATGGTTAGTGCTGTAGAAAGAAAAATTAGGACATGTTTTAAGTGAGATCTCAAATATCTTCCTGTTATATTTCAACAGGAGCAGCCTGTCAGTTGATGCCTTTGTGTTCTACTGCAGCTTCCCAGAGTGTTCTAAAGAACAACTAGAGCGCTAACAGTCTTACTTATGACAAAATTATGGCACACCTGAAGCCATCTTGGTTGGAATAAACTGGTAACACTTAAAACATTTATTTAAAAAGGAACAAAATGATGGGGTTCATTTTGTCGCAGAAATTATGGTTAGTGCTTTAGAAAGAACAATTTGGACATGTTTCAAGTGTGATCTCAAATATCTTCCTGTTATATTTCAACAGGAGCAGCCTGTCAGTTGATGCCTTTGTGTTCTTCCATAGCTTACCAGAGATTTCTAAAGAAAAACTAGAGCGCTAACAGCCTTACTTATGATAAAAGTATGGCACACCTGAAGCCATCTTAATTAGAATTAACTGGTAAAACTTAAAACATTTAATTTAAAAAGGAACAAAATGATGGGGTTCATTTTGTCATAGAAATTATGGTTAGTGCTCTAGAAAAAAATTATTAGGACATGTTTCAAGTGTGATCTCAAATATCTTCCTGTTATATTTCAACAGGATCAGCATGTCAGTTGATGCATTTGTGTTCTACTGCAGCTTCCCAGAGTGATCTAAAGAACAACTAGAGTGCTAACAGTCTTACTTATGACAACATTTTGGCACACCTGAAGCCATCTTGATTGGAATAAACTGGTAACTCTTAAAACATTTAATTTAAAAAGGAACAAAATGAGGGGTTTCATTTTGTCATAGAAATTATGGTTAGTGCTGTAGAAAGAAAAATTAGCACATGTTTCAAGGGTAATCTCAAATATATTCCTGTTATATTTAAACAGGAGCAGCCTATCAGTTGATGCCTTTGTGTTCTACTGCAGCTTCCCAAAGTGTTCTAAGGAGCAACTAGAGCGCTAACAGCCTCAATTATGACAAACGTATGGCACACCTGAAGCCATCTTGATTGGAATAAACTGGTAACACTTAACATATTTAATTTTAAAAAGGAACAAAATGATAGGGCTCATTTTGTCATAGAAATTATGGTTAGTGCTGTAGAAAGAAAAATTAGGACATGTTTCAAGTGTGATCTCAAATGTCTTCCTGTTACATTTCAACAGGAGCAGCCTGTCAGTTGATACCTTTGTGTTCTACTGCAGCTTCCCAGAGTGTTCTAAAGAACAACTAGAGCGCTAACAGTCTTACTTATGACAAAATTATGGCACACCTGAAGCCATTTTGATTGGAATAAACTGGAAACACTTAAAACATTTAATTTAAAAAGGAACACAATGATGGGGTTCATTTTGTCATAGAAAGTATGGTTAGTGCTGTAGAAAGAAAAATTAGGACATGTTTCAAGTGTGATCTCAAATATCTTCCTGTTATATTTCAACAGGAGCAGCCTGTCAGTTGATTCCTTTGTGTTCTACTGCAGCTTCCCAGAGTGTTCTAAAGAACAACTAGAGCACTAAAAGTCCTACTTATGACAAAATTATGGCACACCTGAAGCCATCTTGACTGGAATAAACTTGTAACTCTTAAAACATTTAATTTAAAAAAAGGAACAGAATGATGGGGCTCATTTTGTCAGAAATTATGGTTAGTGCTGTAGAAAGAAAAATTAGGACATGTTTCAAGTGTGATCTCAAATATCTTCCCTTTATATTTCAACAGGAGCAGCCTGTCAGTTGATGCCTTTGTGTTCTACTGCACCTTCCCAGAGTGTTCTAAAGAACAACTAGAGCGCTAACAGTCTTACTTGTGACAAAATTATGGCACACCTGAAGCCATTTTGATTGGAATAAACTGGAAACACTTAAAACATTTAATTTAAAAAGGAACACAATGATGGGGTTCATTTTGTCATAGAAATTATGGTTAGTGCTGTAGAAAGAAAAATTAGGACATGTTTTAAGTGAGATCTCAAATATCTTCCTGTTATATTTCAACAGGAGCAGCCTGTCAGTTGATGCCTTTGTGTTCTACTGCACCTTCCCAGAGTGTTCTAAAGAACAACTAGAGCGCTAACAGTCTTACTTATGACAAAATTATGGCACACCTGAAGCCATTTTGATTGGAATAAACTGGAAACACTTAAAACATTTAATTTAAAAAGGAACACAATGATGGGGTTCATTTTGTCATAGAAATTATGGTTAGTGCTGTAGAAAGAAAAATTAGGACATGTTTCAAGTGTGATCTCAAATATCTTCCTGTTATATTTCAACAGGAGCAGCCTGTCAGTTGATTCCTTTGTGTTCTACTGCAGCTTCCCAGAGTGTTCTAAAGAACAACTAGAGCGCTAACAGTCCTACTTATGACAAAATTATGGCACACCTGAAGCCATCTTGATTGGAATAAACTGGTAACACTTAAAACATTTATTTAAAAAGGAACAAAATGATAGGGTTCGATTTTGTCACAGCAATTATGGTTAGTGCTTTAGAAAGAACAATTTGGACATGTTTCAAGTGTGATCTCAAATATCTTGATGTTATATTTCAACAGGAGCAGCCTGTCAGTTGATGCCTTTGTGTTCTACTGCAGCTTCCCAGAGTGTTCTAAAGAACAACTAGAGCGCTAACAGTCTTACTTATGACAAAATTATGGCACACCTGAAGCCATCTTGATTGCCATAAACTGGTAACTCTTAAAACATTTTATTTAAAAAGGAACAAAATGAGGGGGTCATTTTGTCATAGAAATTATGGTTAGTGCTGTAGAAAAAAAAAATAAGGACATGTTTTAAGTGAGATCTCAAATATCTTCCTGTTATATTTCAACAGGAGCAGCCTGTCAGTTGATGCCTTTGTGTTCTTCCACACCTTACCAGAGATTTTGAAAGAAAAACTAGAGCGCTAACAGCCTTACTTATGATAAAACTATGGCACACCTGAAGCCATCTTAATTGGAATTAACTGGTAAAACTTAAAACATTTAATTTAAAAAGGAACAAAATGAAGGGGTTCATTTTGTCATAGAAATTATGGTTAGTGCTGTAGAAAAAAATATCAGGACATGTTTCAAGTGTGATCTCAAATATCTTCCTGGTATATTTCAACAGGATCAGCATGTCAGTTGATGCATTTGTGTTCTACTGCAGCTTCCCAGAGTGATCTAAAGAACAACTAGAGTGCTAACAGTCTTACTTATGACAAAATTTTGGCACACCTGAAGCCATCTTGATTGGAATAAACTGGTAACTCTTAAAACATTTAAATTAAAAAGGAACAAAATGAGGGGTTTCATTTTGTCATAGAAATTATGGTTAGTGCTGTAGAAAGAAAAATTAGCACATGTTTCAAGGGTAATCTCAAATGTATTCCTGTTATATTTAAACAGGAGCAGCCTATCAGTTGATGCCTTTGTGTTCTACTGCAGCTTCCCAAAGTGTTCTAAGGAGCAACTAGAGCGCTAACAGCCTTAATTATGACAAACGTATGGCACACCTGAAGCCATCTCGATTGGAATAAACTGGTAACACTTAACATATTTAATTTTAAAAAGGAACAAAATGATGGGGCTCATTTTGTCATAGAAATTATGGTTAGTGCTGTAGAAAGAAAAATTAGGACATGTTTCAAGTGTGATCTCAAATGTCTTCCTGTTACATTTCAACAGGAGCAGCCTGTCAGTTGATGCCTTTGTGTTCTACTGCAGCTTCCCAGAGTGTTCTAAAGAACAACTAGAGCGCTAACAGTCTTACTTATGACAAAATTATGGCACACCTGAAGCCATCTTTATTGGAATAAACTGGTACCACTTAAAACATTTAATTTAAATAGGAACACAATGATGGGGTTCATTTTGTCATAGAAATTATGGTTAGTGCTGTAGAAATCAAAATTAGGACATGTTTCAAGTGTGATCTCAAATATCTTCCTGTTATATTTCAACAGAAGCAGCCTGTCAGTTGATTCCTTTGTGTTCTACTGCAGCTTCCCAGAGTGTTCTAAAGAACAACTAGAGCACTAACAGTCTTTCTTATGACAAAATTATGGCACACCTGAAGCCATCTTGATTGGAATAAACTGGTAACACTTAAAACATTTATTTAAAAAGGAGCAATATGATGGGGTTCATTTTGTCACAGAAATTATGGTTAGTGCTTTAGAAAGAAAAATTAGGACAAGTTTCAAGTGTGATCTCAAATATCTTGCTGTTATATTTCAACAGGAGCAGCCTGTCAGTTGATGCCTTTGTGTTCTACTGCAGCTTCCCAGAGTGTTCTAAAGAACAACTAGAGCGCTAACAGCCTTACTTATGATAAAAGTATGGCACACCTGAAGCCATCTTAATTGGAATAAACTGGTAAAACTTAAAACATTTAATTTAAAAAGGAACAAAATGATGGGGTTCCCAGAGTGTTCTAAAGACTAAAAGTCCTACTTATGACAAAATTATGGCACATCTGAAGCCATCTTGACTGGAATAAACTTGTAACTCTTAAAACATTTAATTTAAAAAAAGGAACAGAATGATGGGGCTCATTTTGTCAGAAATTATGGTTAGTGCTGTAGAAAGAAAAATTAGGACATGTTTCAAGTGTGATCTCAAATATCTTCCCTTTATATTTCAACAGGAGCAGCCTGTCAGTTGATGCCTTTGTGTTCTACTGCACCTTCCCAGAGTGTTCTAAAGAACAACTAGAGCGCTAACAGTCTTACTTATGACAAAATTATGGCACCTCTGAAGCCATTTTGATTGGAATAAACTGGAAACACTTAAAACATTTAATTTAAAAAGGAACACAATGATGGGGTTCATTTTGTCATAGAAATTATGGTTAGTGCTGTAGAAAGAACAATTAGGACATGTTTCAAGTGTGATCTCAAATATCTTCCTGTTATATTTCAACAGGAGCAGCCTGTCAGTTGATTCCTTTGTGTTCTACTGCAGCTTCCCAGAGTGTTCTAAAGAACAACTAGAGCGCTAACAGTCTTACTTATGACAAAATTATGGCACACCTGAAGCCATCTTGATTGGAATAAACTGGAAACACTTAAAACATTTAATTTAAAAAGGAACAAAATGATGGGGTTCATTTTGTCATAGAAATTATGGTTAGTGCTGTAGAAAGAAAAATTAGGACATGTTTCAAGTGTGATCTCAAATATCTTCCTGTTATATTTCAACAGGAGCAGCCTGTCAGTTGATTCCTTTGTGTTCTACTGCAGCTTCCCAGAGTGTTCTAAAGAACAACTAGAGCACTAACAGTCTTACTTATGACAAAATTATGGCACACCTGAAGCCATCTTGATTGGAGTAAACTTGTAACTCTTAAAACATTTAATTTAAAAAAAGGAACAAAATGATGGGGCTCGTTTTGTCATAGAAATTATGGTTAGTGCTGTAGAAAGAAAAATTAGGACATGTTTTAAGTGAGATCTCAAATATCTTCCTGTTATATTTCAACAGGAGCAGCCTGTCAGTTGATGCCTTTGTGTTCTACTGCACCTTCCCAGAGTGTTCTAAAGAACAACTAGAGCGCTAACAGTCTTACTTATGACAAAATTATGGCACACCTGAAGCCATTTTGATTGGAATAAACTGGAAACACTTAAAACATTTAATTTAAAAAGGAACACAATGATGGGGTTCATTTTGTCATAGAAATTATGGTTAGTGCTGTAGAAAGAAAAATTAGGACATGTTTCAAGTGTGATCTCAAATATCTTCCTGTTATATTTCAACAGGAGCAGCCTGTCAGTTGATTCCTTTGTGTTCTACTGCAGCTTCCCAGAGTGTTCTAAAGAACAACTAGAGCGCTAACAGTCCTACTTATGACAAAATTATGGCACACCTGAAGCCATCTTGATTGGAATAAACTGGTAACACTTAAAACATTTATTTAAAAAGGAACAAAATGATAGGGTTCATTTTGTCACAGCAATTATGGTTAGTGCTTTAGAAAGAACAATTTGGACATGTTTCAAGTGTGATCTCAAATATCTTGATGTTATATTTCAACAGGAGCAGCCTGTCAGTTGATGCCTTTGTGTTCTACTGCAGCTTCCCAGAGTGTTCTAAAGAACAACTAGAGCGCTAACAGTCTTACTTATGACAAAATTATGGCACACCTGAAGCCATCTTGATTGCCATAAACTGGTAACTCTTAAAACATTTTATTTAAAAAGGAACAAAATGAGGGGGTCATTTTGTCATAGAAATTATGGTTAGTGCTGTAGAAAAAAAAAATAAGGACATGTTTTAAGTGAGATCTCAAATATCTTCCTGTTATATTTCAACAGGAGCAGCCTGTCAGTTGATGCCTTTGTGTTCTTCCACAGCTTACCAGAGATTTTGAAAGAAAAACTAGAGCGCTAACAGCCTTACTTATGATAAAACTATGGCACACCTGAAGCCATCTTAATTGGAATTAACTGGTAAAACTTAAAACATTTAATTTAAAAAGGAACAAAATGAAGGGGTTCATTTTGTCATAGAAATTATGGTTAGTGCTGTAGAAAGAAAAATTAGGACATGTTTCAAGTGTGATCTCAAATGTCTTCCTGTTATATTTCAGCAGGAGCAGCCTGTCAATTGATGCCTTTGTGTTCTACTGCAGCTTCCTAGTGTTCTAAAGAACAACTGGAGCGCTAACAGTCTTACTTATGACAAAATTTTGGCACACCTGAAGCCATCTTGATTGGAATAAACTGGTAACTCTTAAAACATTTAAATTAAAAAGGAACAAAATGAGGGGTTTCATTTTGTCATAGAAATTATGGTTAGTGCTGTAGAAAGAAAAATTAGCACATGTTTCAAGGGTAATCTCAAATGTATTCCTGTTATATTTAAACAGGAGCAGCCTATCAGTTGATGCCTTTGTGTTCTACTGCAGCTTCCCAAAGTGTTCTAAGGAGCAACTAGAGCGCTAACAGCCTTAATTATGACAAACGTATGGCACACCTGAAGCCATCTCGATTGGAATAAACTGGTAACACTTAACATATTTAATTTTAAAAAGGAACAAAATGATGGGGCTCATTTTGTCATAGAAATTATGGTTAGTGCTGTAGAAAGAAAAATTAGGACATGTTTCAAGTGTGATCTCAAATGTCTTCCTGTTACATTTCAACAGGAGCAGCCTGTCAGTTGATGCCTTTGTGTTCTACTGCAGCTTCCCAGAGTGTTCTAAAGAACAACTAGAGCGCTAACAGTCTTACTTATGACAAAATTATGGCACACCTGAAGCCATCTTTATTGGAATAAACTGGTACCACTTAAAACATTTAATTTAAATAGGAACACAATGATGGGGTTCATTTTGTCATAGAAATTATGGTTAGTGCTGTAGAAATCAAAATTAGGACATGTTTCAAGTGTGATCTCAAATATCTTCCTGTTATATTTCAACAGGAGCAGCCTGTCAGTTGATTCCTTTGTGTTCTACTGCAGCTTCCCAGAGTGTTCTAAAGAACAACTAGAGCACTAACAGTCTTTCTTATGACAAAATTATGGCACACCTGAAGCCATCTTGATTGGAATAAACTGGTAACACTTAAAACATTTATTTAAAAAGGAGCAATATGATGGGGTTCATTTTGTCACAGAAATTATGGTTAGTGCTTTAGAAAGAAAAATTAGGACATGTTTCAAGTGTGATCTCAAATATCTTGCTGTTATATTTCAACAGGAGCAGCCTGTCAGTTGATGCCTTTGTGTTCTACTGCAGCTTCCCAGAGTGTTCTAAAGAACAACTAGAGCGCTAACAGCCTTACTTATGATAAAAGTATGGCACACCTGAAGCCATCTTAATTGGAATAAACTGGTAAAACTTAAAACATTTAATTTAAAAAGGAACAAAATGATGGGGTTCCCAGAGTGTTCTAAAGACTAAAAGTCCTACTTATGACAAAATTATGGCACACCTGAAGCCATCTTGACTGGAATAAACTTGTAACTCTTAAAACATTTAATTTAAAAAAAGGAACAGAATGATGGGGCTCATTTTGTCAGAAATTATGGTTAGTGCTGTAGAAAGAAAAATTAGGACATGTTTCAAGTGTGATCTCAAATATCTTCCCTTTATATTTCAACAGGAGCAGCCTGTCAGTTGATGCCTTTGTGTTCTACTGCACCTTCCCAGAGTGTTCTAAAGAACAACTAGAGCGCTAACAGTCTTACTTATGACAAAATTATGGCACCTCTGAAGCCATTTTGATTGGAATAAACTGGAAACACTTAAAACATTTAATTTAAAAAGGAACACAATGATGGGGTTCATTTTGTCATAGAAATTATGGTTAGTGCTGTAGAAAGAACAATTAGGACATGTTTCAAGTGTGATCTCAAATATCTTCCTGTTATATTTCAACAGGAGCAGCCTGTCAGTTGATTCCTTTGTGTTCTACTGCAGCTTCCCAGAGTGTTCTAAAGAACAACTAGAGCGCTAACAGTCTTACTTATGACAAAATTATGGCACACCTGAAGCCATCTTGATTGGAATAAACTGGTAACACTTAAAACATTTATTTAAAAAGGAACACAATGATAGGGTTCATTTTGTCACAGAAATCATGGTTAGTGCTTTAGAAAGAACAATTTGGACATGTTTCAAGTGTGATCTCAAATATCTTGATGTTATATTTCAACAGGAGCAGCCTGTCAGTTGATGCCTTTGTGTTCTACTGCAGCTTCCCAGAGTGTTCTAAACAACAACTAGAGCGCTAACAGTCTTACTTATGACAAAATTATGGCACACCTGAAGCCATCTTGATTGCCATAAACTGGTAACTCTTAAAACATTTTATTTAAAAAGGAACAAAATGAGGGGGTCATTTTGTCATAGAAATTATGGTTAGTGCTGTAGAAAAAAAAATTAGAACATGTTTTAAGTGAGATCTCAAATATCTTCCTGTTATATTTCAACAGGAGCAGCCTGTCAGTTGATGCCTTTGTGTTCTTCCGCAGCTTACCAGAGATTTTGAAAGAAAAACTAGAGCGGTAACAGCCTTACTTATGATAAAACTATGGCACACCTGAAGCCATCTTAATTGGAATTAACTGGTAAAACTTAAAACATTTAATTTAAAAAGGAAAAAAATGAAGGGGTTCATTTTGTCATAGAAATTATGGTTAGTGCTGTCGAAAAAAATATCAGGACATGTTTCAAGTGTGATCTCAAATATCTTCCTGGTATATTTCAACAGGATCAGCATGTCAGTTGATGCATTTTTGTTCTACTGCAGCTTCCCAGAGTGATCTAAAGAACAACTAGAGTGCTAACAGTCTTACTTATGACAAAATTTTGGCACACCTGAAGCCATCTTGATTGGAATAAACTGGTAACTCTTAAAACATTTAAATTAAAAAGGAACAAAATGAGGGGTTTCATTTTGTCATAGAAATTATGGTTAGTGCTGTAGAAAGAAAAATTAGCACATGTTTCAAGGGTAATCTCAAATATATTCCTGTTATATTTAAACAGGAGCAGCCTATCAGTTGATGCCTTTGTGTTCTACTGCAGCTTCCCAAAGTGTTCTAAGGAGCAACTAGAGCGCTAACAGCCTTAATTATGACAAACGTATGGCACACCTGAAGCCATCTCGATTGGAATAAACTGGTAACACTTAACATATTTAATTTTAAAAAGGAACAAAATGATGGGGCTTATTTTGTCATAGAAATTATGGTTAGTGCTGTAGAAAGAAAAATTAGGACATGTTTCAAGTGTGATCTCAAATGTCTTCCTGTTACATTTCAACAGGAGCAGCCTGTCAGTTGATGCCTTTGTGTTCTACTGCAGCTTCCCAGAGTGTTCTAAAGAACAACTAGAGCGCTAACAGTCTTACTTATGACAAAATTATGGCACACCTGAAGCCATCTTGATTGGAATAAACTGGTACCACTTAAAACATTTAATTTAAATAGGAACACAATGATGGGGTTCATTTTGTCATAGAAATTATGGTTAGTGCTGTAGAAATCAAAATTAGGACATGTTTCAAGTGTGATCTCAAATATCTTCCTGTTATATTTCAACAGGAGCAGCCTGTCAGTTGATTCCTTTGTGTTCTACTGCAGCTTCCCAGAGTGTTCTACAGAACAACTAGAGCACTAACAGTCTTTCTTATGACAAAATTATGGCACACCTGAAGCCATCTTGATTGGAATAAACTGGAAACACTTAAAACATTTAATTTAAAAAGGAACAAAATGATGGGGTTCATTTTGTCATAGAAATTATGGTTAGTGCTGTAGAAAGAAAAATTAGAACATGTTTCAAGTGTGATCTCAAATATCTTCCTGTTATATTTCAACAGGAGCAGCCTGTCAGTTGATTCCTTTGTGTTCTACTGCAGCTTCCCAGAGTGTTCTAAAGAACAACTAGAGCACTAACAGTCTTACTTATGACAAAATTATGGCACACCTGAAGCCATCTTGATTGGAATAAACTGGAAACACTTAAAACATTTAATTTAAAAAGGAACAAAATGATGGGGTTCATTTTGTCATAGAAATTATGGTTAGTGCTGTAGAAAGAAAAATTAGGACATGTTTCAAGTGTGATCTCAAATATCTTCCTGTTATATTTCAACAGGAGCAGCCTGTCAGTTGATTCCTTTGTGTTCTACTGCAGCTTCCCAGAGTGTTCTAAAGAACAACTAGAGCACTAACAGTCTTACTTATGACAAAATTATGGCACACCTGAAGCCATCTTGATTGGAGTAAACTTGTAACTCTTAAAACATTTAATTTAAAAAAAGGAACAAAATGATGGAGCTCGTTTTGTCATAGAAAGTATGGTTAGTGCTGTAGAAAGAAAAATTAGGACATGTTTTAAGTGAGATCTCAAATATCTTCCTGTTATATTTCAACAGGAGCAGCCTGTCAGTTGATGCCTTTGTGTTCTACTGCAGCTTCCCAGAGTGTTCTAAAGAACAACTAGAGCGCTAACAGTCTTACTTATGACAAAATTATGGCACACCTGAAGCCATCTTGGTTGGAATAAACTGGTAACACTTAAAACATTTATTTAAAAAGGAACAAAATGATGGGGTTCATTTTGTCGCAGAAATTATGGTTAGTGCTTTAGAAAGAACAATTTGGACATGTTTCAAGTGTGATCTCAAATATCTTCCTGTTATATTTCAACAGGAGCAGCCTGTCAGTTGATGCCTTTGTGTTCTTCCATAGCTTACCAGAGATTTCTAAAGAAAAACTAGAGCGCTAACAGCCTTACTTATGATAAAAGTATGGCACACCTGAAGCCATCTTAATTGGAATTAACTGGTAAAACTTAAAACATTTAATTTAAAAAGGAACAAAATGATGGGGTTCATTTTGTCATAGAAATTATGGTTAGTGCTCTAGAAAAAAATTATTAGGACATGTTTCAAGTGTGATCTCAAATATCTTCCTGTTATATTTCAACAGGATCAGCATGTCAGTTGATGCATTTGTGTTCTACTGCAGCTTCCCAGAGTGATCTAAAGAACAACTAGAGTGCTAACAGTCTTACTTATGACAACATTTTGGCACAGCTGAAGCCATCTTGATTGGAATAAACTGGTAACTCTTAAAACATTTAATTTAAAAAGGAACAAAATGAGGGGTTTCATTTTGTCATAGAAATTATGGTTAGTGCTGTAGAAAGAAAAATTAGCACATGTTTCAAGGGTAATCTCAAATATATTCCTGTTATATTTAAACAGGAGCAGCCTATCAGTTGATGCCTTTGTGTTCTACTGCAGCTTCCCAAAGTGTTCTAAGGAGCAACTAGAGCGCTAACAGCCTTAATTATGATAAACGTATGGCACACCTGAAGCCATCTTGATTGGAATAAACTGGTAACACTTAACATATTTAATTTTAAAAAGGAACAAAATGATAGGGCTCATTTTGTCATAGAAATTATGGTTAGTGCTGTAGAAAGAAAAATTAGGACATGTTTCAAGTGTGATCTCAAATGTCTTCCTGTTACATTTCAACAGGAGCAGCCTGTCAGTTGATACCTTTGTGTTCTACTGCAGCTTCCCAGAGTGTTCTAAAGAACAACTAGAGTGCTAACAGTCTTACTTATGACAAAATTATGGCACACCTGAAGCCATTTTGATTGGAATAAACTGGAAACACTTAAAACATTTAATTTAAAAAGGAACACAATGATGGGGTTCATTTTGTCATAGAAATTATGGTTAGTGCTGTAGAAAGAAAAATTAGGACATGTTTCAAGTGTGATCTCAAATATCTTCCTGTTATATTTCAACAGGAGCAGCCTGTCAGTTGATTCCTTTGTGTTCTACTGCAGCTTCCCAGAGTGTTCTAAAGAACAACTAGAGCACTAAAAGTCCTACTTATGACAAAATTATGGCACACCTGAAGCCATCTTGACTGGAATAAACTTGTAACTCTTAAAACATTTAATTTAAAAAAAGGAACAGAATGATGGGGCTCATTTTGTCAGAAATTATGGTTAGTGCTGTAGAAAGAAAAATTAGGACATGTTTCAAGTGTGATCTCAAATGTCTTCCTGTTACATTTCAACAGGAGAAGCCTGTCAGTTGATGCCTTTGTGTTCTACTGCAGCTTCCCAGAGTGTTCTAAAGAACAACTAGAGCACTAACAGTCTTACTTATGACAAAATTATGGCACACCTGAAGCCATCTTGATTGGAATAAACTGGAAACACTTAAAACATTTAATTTAAAAAGGAACAAAATGATGGGGTTCATTTTGTCATAGAAATTATGGTTAGTGCTGTAGAAAGAAAAATTAGGACATGTTTCAAGTGTGATCTCAAATATCTTCCTGTTATATTTCAACAGGAGCAGCCTGTCAGTTGATTCCTTTGTGTTCTACTGCAGCTTCCCAGAGTGTTCTAAAGAACAACTAGAGCACTAACAGTCTTACTTATGACAAAATTATGGCACACCTGAAGCCATCTTGATTGCCATAAACTGGTAATTCTTAAAACGTTTAATTTAAAAAGGAAGAAAATAATGGGGTTCATTTTGTCATAGAAATTATGGTTAGTGCTGTAGAAAAAAAAATTATGACATGTTTCAAGTGAGATCTCAAATATCTTTCTGTTATATTTCAACAGGATCAGCATTTCAGTTGATGCATTTGTGTTCTACTGCAGCTTCCCAGAGTGATCTAAAGAACAACTAGAGTGCTAACAATCTTACTTTTGACAAAATTATGGCACCCCTGAAGCCATCTTGATTGGAATAAACTGTTAACTCTTAAAACATTTAATTTAAAAAGGAACAACATGAGGGGGTTCATTTTGTCATAGAAATTATGGTTAGTGCTCTAGAAAGAAAAATTAGGACATGTTTTAAGTGAGATCTCAAATATCTTTCTGTTTTATTTCTACAGGAATAGGCTGTCAGTTGATGCCTTTGTGTTCTACTGCAGCTTCCCAGAGTTTTCTTAAGAACAACTAGAGCACTAACAGCCGGCTTATGACAAAAGAATGGCACACCTGAAGCCATCTTGATTGGAATAAACTGGTAACACTTAAAACATTTAATGTAAAAAGGAACAAAATGAAGGGGTTTATTTTGTCATAGAAATTATGGTTAGTGCTGTAGAAAGAAAAATTAGGACATGTTCCAAGTGTGATCTCAAATGTCTTCCTGTTATATTTCAACAGGAGCAGCCTGTCAGTTGATGCCTTTGTGTTCTACTGCAGCTTCCCAGAGTGTTCTAAAGAACAACTAGAGTGCTAACAGTCTTACTTATGACAAAATTATGGCACACCTGAAGCCATCTTGATTGGAATAAACTGGTAACTCTTAAAACATTTAATTTAAAATGGAACAAAATGAAGGGGTTTATTTTGTCATAGAAATTATGGTTAGTGCTGTAGAAAGAAAAAGTAGGTCGTGTTTTAAGTGAGATCTCAAATATCTTCCTTTTATATTTCAACAGGAGCAGCCTACCAGTTGATGCCTGTGTGTTCTACTGCAGCTTCCCAGAGTGATCTAAAGAACAACTAGAGCACTAACAGCTTTACTTATGACAAAAGTTCGGCACACCTGAAGCCATCTTGATTGGAATAAACTGGTAACACTTAAAACATTTAATTTAAAAAGGAAGAAAATTATGGGGTTTATTTTGTCATAGAAATTATAGTTAGTGCAGTAGAAAGAAAAATTAGGACATGTTCCAAGTGTGATCTCATATATCTCTGTTATATTTCAACAGGAGCAGCCAGTCAGTTGATGCCTTTGTGTTCTACTGCAGCTTCCCAGAGTGTTCTAAAGAACAACTAGAGCGCTAACAGCCTTACTTTTGACAAAATTATGGCACACCTGAAGCCATCTTGATTGGAATAAACTGGTAACACTTAAAACATTTAATTTTAAAAAGGAACAAAATGATGGGGCTCATTTTGTCATAGAAATTATAGTTAGTGCTGTAGAAAGAAAAATTAGGACATGTTTCAAGTGTGATCTCAAATGTCTTCCTGTTATATTTCAACAGGAGCAGCCTGTCAGTTGATGCCTTTGTGTTCTACTGCAGCTTCCCAGAGTGTTCTAAAGAACAACTAGAGCGCTAACAGTCTTACTTATGACAAAATTATGGCACACCTGAAGCCATCTTGATTGGAATAAACTGGTAACACTTAAAACATTTATTTAAAAAGGAACAACATGATGGGGTTCATTTTGTCACAGAAGTTATGGTTAGTGCTTTAGAAAGAACAATTTGGACATGTTTCAAGTGTGATCTCAAATATCTTGCTGTTATATTTCAACAGGAGCAGCCTGTCAGTTGATGCCTTTGTGTTCTACTGCAGATTCCCAGAGTGTTCTAAAGAACAACTAGAGCGCTAACAGCTTTACTTATGACAAAAGTATGGCACACCTGAAGCTATCTTGATTGGAATAAACTGGTAACACTTAAAACATTTAATTTAAAAATGAACAAAAAGATGGGGTTCATTTTGTCATAGAAATTATGGTCAGTGCTGCAGAAAAGAAAAATTAGGACATGTTTCAAGTGTGATCTCAAATATCTTTCTGTTATATTTCAACAGGAGCAGCCTGTCAGTTGATGCCTTTGTGTTCTACTGCATCTTCCCAGAGTGATCTAAAAAACAACTAGAGCGCTAACAGCCTTACTTATGACAAAAGTATGGCACACCTGAAGCCATCTTGATTGGAATAAACTGGTAACACTTAAAACATTTAATTTAAAAAGGAACAAAATGATGGGGTTCATTTTGTCATAGAAAGTAAGGTTAGTGCTGCAGAAAGAAAAATTAGGACATGTTTCAAGAGTAATCTCAAATATCTTCCTGTTATATTTCAACAGGGGCAGCCTGTCAGTTGATGCCTTTGTGTTCTACTACAGCTTCCCAGAGTGTTCTAAAGAACAACTGGAGAGCTAACAGCCTTACTTATGACAAAAGTATGGCACACCTGAAGCCATCTTGATTGGAATCAACTGGTAACACTTAAAATATTTAATTTAAAAAAGGAACAAAATGATGGGGTTCATTTTGTCACAGAAATTATGGTTAGTGCTTTAGAAAGAAAAATGTGGACATGTTTCAAGTGTGATCTGAAATATCTTCCTGATATATTTCAACAGGAGCAGCATGTCAGTTGATACCTTTGTGTTCTACTGCAGCTTCCCAGAGTGTTCTAAAGAACAACTAGAGCGCTAACAGTCTTACTTATGACAAAATATGGCACACCTGAAGCCATCTTGATTGCCATAAACTGGTAACTCTTAAAACATTTTATTTAAAAAGGAACAAAATTAGGGGGTCATTTTGTCATAGAAATTATGGTTAGTGCTGTAGAAAGAAAAATTAGGACATGTTTCAAGTGTGATCTCAAATATCTTCCTGTTATATTTCAACAGGAGCAGCCTGTCAGTTGATTCCTTTGTGTTCTACTGCAGCTTCCCAGAGTGTTCTAAAGAACAACTAGAGCACTAAAAGTCCTACTTATGACAAAATTATGGCACACCTGAAGCCATCTTGACTGGAATAAACTTGTAACTCTTAAAACATTTAATTTAAAAAACGGAACAGAATGATGGGGCTCATTTTGTCAGAAATTATGGTTAGTGCTGTAGAAAGAAAAATTAGGACATGTTTCAAGTGTGATCTCAAATATCTTCCCTTTATATTTCAACAGGAGCAGCCTGTCAGTTGATGCCTTTGTGTTCTACTGCACCTTCCCAGAGTGTTCTAAAGAACAACTAGAGCGCTAACAGTCTTACTTATGACAAAATTATGGCACACCTGAAGCCATTTTGATTGGAATAAACTGGAAACACTTAAAACATTTAATTTAAAAAGGAACACAATGATGGGGTTCATTTTGTCATAGAAATTATGGTTAGTGCTGTAGAAAGAAAAATTAGGACATGTTTCAAGTGTGATCTCAAATATCTTCCTGTTATATTTCAACAGGAGCAGCCTGTCAGTTGATTCCTTTGTGTTCTACTGCAGCTTCCCAGAGTGTTCTAAAGAACAACTAGAGCGCTAACAGTCCTACTTATGACAAAATTATGGCACACCTGAAGCCATCTTGATTGGAATAAACTGGTAACACTTAAAACATTTATTTAAAAAGGAACAAAATGATAGGGTTCATTTTGTCACAGCAATTATGGTTAGTGCTTTAGAAAGAACAATTTGGACATGTTTCAAGTGTGATCTCAAATATCTTGATGTTATATTTCAACAGGAGCAGCCTGTCAGTTGATGCCTTTGTGTTCTACTGCAGCTTCCCAGAGTGTTCTAAAGAACAACTAGAGCGCTAACAGTCTTACTTATGACAACATTATGGCACACCTGAAGCCATCTTGATTGCCATAAACTGGTAACTCTTAAAACATTTTATTTAAAAAGGAACAAAATGAGGGGGTCATTTTGTCATAGAAATTATGGTTAGTGCTGTAGAAAAAAAAAATAAGGACATGTTTTAAGTGAGATCTCAAATATCTTCCTGTTATATTTCAACAGGAGCAGCCTGTCAGTTGATGCCTTTGTGTTCTTCCACAGCTTACCAGAGATTTTGAAAGAAAAACTAGAGCGCTAACAGCCTTACTTATGATAAAACTATGGCACACCTGAAGCCATCTTGATTGGAATAAACTGGTAACACTTAAAACATTTATTTAAAAAGGAGCAATATGATGGGGTTCATTTTGTCACAGAAATTATGGTTAGTGCTTTAGAAAGAAAAATTAGGACATGTTTCAAGTGTGATCTCAAATATCTTGCTGTTATATTTCAACAGGAGCAGCCTGTCAGTTGATGCCTTTGTGTTCTACTGCAGCTTCCCAGAGTGTTCTAAAGAACAACTAGAGCGCTAACAGCCTTACTTATGATAAAAGTATGGCACACCTGAAGCCATCTTAATTGGAATAAACTGGTAAAACTTAAAACATTTAATTTAAAAAGGAACAAAATGATGGGGTTCATTTTGTCATAGAAATTATGGTTAGTGCTGTAGAAAGAAAAATTAGGACATGTTTCAAGTGTGATCTCAAATGTCTTCCTGTTATATTTCAGCAGGAGCAGCCTGTCAATTGATGCCTTTGTGTTCTACTGCAGCTTCCTAGTGTTCTAAAGAACAACTGGAGCGCTAACAGTCTTACTTATGACAAAATTATGGCACACCTGAAGCCATCTTGATTGGAATAAACTGGAAACACTTAAAACATTTAATTTAAAAAGGAACAAAATGATGGGGTTCATTTTGTCATAGCAATTATGGTTAGTGCTGTAGAAAGAAAAATTAGGACATGTTTCAAGTGTGATCTCAAATATCTTCCTGTTATATTTCAACAGGAGCAGCCTGTCAGTTGATTCCTTTGTGTTCTACTGCAGCTTCCCAGAGTGTTCTAAAGAACAACTAGAGCACTAACAGTCTTACTTGTGACAAAATTATGGCACACCTGAAGCCATCTTGATTGGAGTAAACTTGTAACTCTTAAAACATTTAATTTAAAAAAAGGAACAAAATGATGGGGCTCGTTTTGTCATAGAAATTATGGTTAGTGCTGTAGAAAGAAAAATTAGGACATGTTTTAAGTGAGATCTCAAATATCTTCCTGTTATATTTCAACAGGAGCAGCCTGTCAGTTGATGCCTTTGTGTTCTACTGCACCTTCCCAGAGTGTTCTAAAGAACAACTAGAGCGCTAACAGTCTTACTTATGACAAAATTATGGCACACCTGAAGCCATTTTGATTGGAATAAACTGGAAACACTTAAAACATTTAATTTAAAAAGGAACACAATGATGGGGTTCATTTTGTCATAGAAATTATGGTTAGTGCTGTAGAAAGAAAAATTAGGACATGTTTCAAGTGTGATCTCAAATATCTTCCTTTTATATTTCAACAGGAGCAGCCTGTCAGTTGATTCCTTTGTGTTCTACTGCAGCTTCCCAGAGTGTTCTAAAGAACAACTAGAGCGCTAACAGTCCTACTTATGACAAAATTATGGCACACCTGAAGCCATCTTGATTGGAATAAACTGGTAACACTTAAAACATTTATTTAAAAAGGAACAAAATGATAGGGTTCATTTTGTCACAGCAATTATGGTTAGTGCTTTAGAAAGAACAATTTGGACATGTTTCAAGTGTGATCTCAAATATCTTGATGTTATATTTCAACAGGAGCAGCCTGTCAGTTGATGCCTTTGTGTTCTACTGCAGCTTCCCAGAGTGTTCTAAAGAACAACTAGAGCGCTAACAGTCTTACTTATGACAAAATTATGGCACACCTGAAGCCATCTTGATTGCCATAAACTGGTAACTCTTAAAACATTTTATTTAAAAAGGAACAAAATGAGGGGGTCATTTTGTCATAGAAATTATGGTTAGTGCTGTAGAAAAAAAAATTAGGACATGTTTTAAGTGAGATCTCAAATATCTTCCTGTTATATTTCAACAGGAGCAGCCTGTCAGTTGATGCCTTTGTGTTCTTCCGCAGCTTACCAGAGATTTTGAAAGAAAAACTAGAGCGCTAACAGCCTTACTTATGATAAAACTATGGCACACCTGAAGCCATCTTAATTGGAATTAACTGGTAAAACTTAAAACATTTAATTTAAAAAGGAACAAAATGAAGGGGTTCATTTTGTCATAGAAATTATGGTTAGTGCTGTAGAAAAAAATATCAGGACATGTTTCAAGTGTGATCTCAAATATCTTCCTGGTATATTTCAACAGGATCAGCATGTCAGTTGATGCATTTTTGTTCTACTGCAGCTTCCCAGAGTGATCTAAAGAACAACTAGAGTGCTAACAGTCTTACTTATGACAAAATTTTGGCACACCTGAAGCCATCTTGATTGGAATAAACTGGTAACTCTTAAAACATTTAAATTAAAAAGGAACAAAATGAGGGGTTTCATTTTGTCATAGAAATTATGGTTAGTGCTGTAGAAAGAAAAATTAGCACATGTTTCAAGGGTAATCTCAAATGTATTCCTGTTATATTTAAACAGGAGCAGCCTATCAGTTGATGCCTTTGTGTTCTACTGCAGCTTCCCAAAGTGCTCTAAGGAGCAACTAGAGCGCTAACAGCCTTAATTATGACAAACGTATGGCACACCTGAAGCCATCTCGATTGGAATAAACTGGTAACACTTAACATATTTAATTTTAAAAAGGAACAAAATGATGGGGCTCATTTTGTCATAGAAATTATGGTTAGTGCTGTAGAAAGAAAAATTAGGACATGTTTCAAGTGTGATCTCAAATGTCTTCCTGTTACATTTCAACAGGAGCAGCCTGTCAGTTGATGCCTTTGTGTTCTACTGCAGCTTCCCAGAGTGTTCTAAAGAACAACTAGAGCGCTAACAGTCTTACTTATGACAAAATTATGGCACACCTGAAGCCATCTTTATTGGAATAAACTGGTACCACTTAAAACATTTAATTTAAATAGGAACACAATGATGGGGTTCATTTTGTCATAGAAATTATGGTTAGTGCTGTAGAAATCAAAAATAGGACATGTTTCAAGTGTGATCTCAAATATCTTCCTGTTATATTTCAACAGGAGCAGCCTGTCAGTTGATTCCTTTGTGTTCTACTGCAGCTTCCCAGAGTGTTCTAAAGAACAACTAGAGCACTAACAGTCTTTCTTATGACAAAATTATGGCACACCTGAAGCCATCTTGATTGGAATAAACTGGTAACACTTAAAACATTTATTTAAAAAGGAGCAATATGATGGGGTTCATTTTGTCACAGAAATTATGGTTAGTGCTTTAGAAAGAAAAATTAGGACATGTTTCAAGTGTGATCTCAAATATCTTGCTGTTATATTTCAACAGGAGCAGCCTGTCAGTTGATGCCTTTGTGTTCTACTGCAGCTTCCCAGAGTGTTCTAAAGAACAACTAGAGCGCTAACAGCCTTACTTATGATAAAAGTATGGCACACCTGAAGCCATCTTAATTGGAATAAACTGGTAAAACTTAAAACATTTAATTTAAAAAGGAACAAAATGATGGGGTTCCCAGAGTGTTCTAAAGACTAAAAGTCCTACTTATGACAAAATTATGGCACACCTGAAGCCATCTTGACTGGAATAAACTTGTAACTCTTAAAACATTTAATTTAAAAAAAGGAACAGAATGATGGGGCTCATTTTGCCAGAAATTATGGTTAGTGCTGTAGAAAGAAAAATTAGGACATGTTTCAAGTGTGATCTCAAATATCTTCCCTTTATATTTCAACAGCAGCAGCCTGTCAGTTGATGCCTTTGTGTTCTACTGCACCTTCCCAGAGTGTTCTAAAGAACAACTAGAGCGCTAACAGTCTTACTTATGACAAAATTATGGCACCTCTGAAGCCATTTTGATTGGAATAAACTGGAAACACTTAAAACATTTAATTTAAAAAGGAACACAATGATGGGGTTCATTTTGTCATAGAAATTATGGTTAGTGCTGTAGAAAGAACAATTAGGACATGTTTCAAGTGTGATCTCAAATATCTTCCTGTTATATTTCAACAGGAGCAGCCTGTCAGTTGATTCCTTTGTGTTCTACTGCAGCTTCCCAGAGTGTTCTAAAGAACAACTAGAGCGCTAACAGTCTTACTTATGACAAAATTATGGCACACCTGAAGCCATCTTGATTGGAATAAACTGGTAACACTTAAAACATTTATTTAAAAAGGAACAAAATGATAGGGTTCATTTTGTCACAGAAATCATGGTTAGTGCTTTAGAAAGAACAATTTGGACATGTTTCAAGTGTGATCTCAAATATCTTGATGTTATATTTCAACAGGAGCAGCCTGTCAGTTGATGCCTTTGTGTTCTACTGCAGCTTCCCAGAGTGTTCTAAACAACAACTAGAGCGCTAACAGTCTTACTTATGACAAAATTATGGCACACCTGAAGCCATCTTGATTGCCATAAACTGGTAACTCTTAAAACATTTTATTTAAAAAGGAACAAAATGAGGGGGTCATTTTGTCATAGAAATTATGGTTAGTGCTGTAGAAAAAAAAATTAGGACATGTTTTAAGTGAGATCTCAAATATCTTCCTGTTATATTTCAACAGGAGCAGCCTGTCAGTTGATGCCTTTGTGTTCTTCCGCAGCTTACCAGAGATTTTGAAAGAAAAACTAGAGCGCTAACAGCCTTACTTATGATAAAACTATGGCACACCTGAAGCCATCTTAATTGGAATTAACTGGTAAAACTTAAAACATTTAATTTAAAAAGGAACAAAATGAAGGGGTTCATTTTGTCATAGAAATTATGGTTAGTGCTGTAGAAAAAAATATCAGGACATGTTTCAAGTGTGATCTCAAATATCTTCCTGGTATATTTCAACAGGATCAGCATGTCAGTTGATGCATTTTTGTTCTACTGCAGCTTCCCAGAGTGATCTAAAGAACAACTAGAGTGCTAACAGTCTTACTTATGACAACATTTTGGCACACCTGAAGCCATCTTGATTGGAATAAACTGGTAACTCTTAAAACATTTAAATTAAAAAGGAACAAAATGAGGGGTTTCATTTTGTCATAGAAATTATGGTTAGTGCTGTAGAAAGAAAAATTAGCACATGTTTCAAGGGTAATCTCAAATATATTCCTGTTATATTTAAACAGGAGCAGCCTATCAGTTGATGCCTTTGTGTTCTACTGCAGCTTCCCAAAGTGTTCTAAGGAGCAACTAGAGCGCTAACAGCCTTAATTATGACAAACGTATGGCACACCTGAAGCCATCTCGATTGGAATAAACTGGTAACACTTAACATATTTAATTTTAAAAAGGAACAAAATGATGGGGCTTATTTTGTCATAGAAATTATGGTTAGTGCTGTAGAAAGAAAAATTAGGACATGTTTCAAGTGTGATCTCAAATGTCTTCCTGTTACATTTCAACAGGAGCAGCCTGTCAGTTGATGCCTTTGTGTTCTACTGCAGCTTCCCAGAGTGTTCTAAAGAACAACTAGAGCGCTAACAGTCTTACTTATGACAAAATTATGGCACACCTGAAGCCATCTTGATTGGAATAAACTTGTACCACTTAAAACATTTAATTTAAATAGGAACACAATGATGGGGTTCATTTTGTCATAGAAATTATGGTTAGTGCTGTAGAAATCAAAATTAGGACATGTTTCAAGTGTGATCTCAAATATCTTCCTGTTATATTTCAACAGGAGCAGCCTGTCAGTTGATTCCTTTGTGTTCTACTGCAGCTTCCCAGAGTGTTCTAAAGAACAACTAGAGCACTAACAGTCTTTCTTATGACAAAATTATGGCACACCTGAAGCCATATTGATTGGAATAAACTGGTAACACTTAAAACATTTATTTAAAAAGGAGCAATATGATGGGGTTCATTTTGTCACAGAAATTATGGTTAGTGCTTTAGAAAGAAAAATTAGGACATGTTTCAAGTGTGATCTCAAATATCTTGCTGTTATATTTCAACAGGAGCAGCCTGTCAGTTGATGCCTTTGTGTTCTACTGCAGCTTCCCAGAGTGTTCTAAAGAACAACTAGAGCGCTAACAGCCTTACTTATGATAAAAGTATGGCACACCTGAAGCCATCTTAATTGGAATAAACTGGTAAAACTTAAAACATTTAATTTAAAAAGGAACAAAATGATGGGGTTCATTTTGTCATAGAAATTATGGTTAGTGCTGTAGAAAGAAAAAGTAGGTCATGTTTTAAGTGAGATCTCAAATATCTTCCTGTTATATTTCAACAGGAGCAGCCTGCCAGTTGATGCCTGTGTGTTCTACTGCAGCTTCCCAGAGTGTTCTAAAGAACAACTAGAGCGCTAACAGCCTTACTTATGATAAAAGTATGGCACACCTGAAGCCATCTTAATTGGAATAAACTGGTAAAACTTAAAACATTTTATTTAAAAAGGAACAAAATGAGGAGGGTCATTTTGTCATAGCAATTATGGTTAGTGCTGTAGAAAGAAAAATTAGGACATGTTTTAAGTGAGATTTCAAATATCTTCCTGTTATTTTTCAACAGGAGCAGCCTGTCAGTTGATGCCTTTGTGTTCTTCTGGAGCTTACCAGAGATTTCTAAAGAACAACTAGAGCGCTAACAGCCTTACTTATGATAAAATTATGGCACACCTGAAGCCATCTTAATTAGAATAAACTGGTAAAACTTAAAACATTTAATTTAAAAAGGAACAAAAAGATGGGGTTCATTTTGTCATAGAAATTATGGTCAGTGCTGCAGAAAGAAAAATTAGGACATGTTTCAAGTGTGATCTCAAATATCTTTCTGTTATATTTCAACAGGAGCAGCCTGTCAGTTGATGCCTTTGTGTTCTACTGCAGCTTCCCAGAGTGATCTAAAAAACAACTAGAGCGCTAACAGCCTTACTTATGACAAAAGTATGGCACACCTGAAGCCATCTTGATTGGAATAAACTGGTAACACTTAAAACATTTAATTTAAAAAGGAACAAAATGATGGGGTTCATTTTGTCATAGGAATTAAGGTTAGTGCTGCAGAAAGAAAAATTAGGACATGTTTCAAGAGTAATCTCAAATATCTTCCTGTTATATTTCAACAGGGGCAGCCTGTCAGTTGATGCCTTTGTGTTCTACTGCAGCTTCCCAGAGTGTTCTAAAGAGCAACTAGAGCGCTAACAGCCTTAATTATGACAAACGTATGGCACACCTGAAGCCATCTTGATTGGAATAAACTGGTAACACTTAAAACATTTATTTAAAAAGGAACAAAATGATGGGGCTCATTTTGTCACAGAAATTATGGTTAGTGCTGTAGAAAGAATAATTTGGATATGTTTCAAGTGTGATCTCAAATATCTTCCTGTTATATTTCAACAGGAGCAGCCAGTCAGTTGATGCCTTTGTGTTCTACTGCAGCTTCCCAGAGTGTTCTAAAGAACAACTAGAGTGCTAAC
Source organism: Triturus cristatus (assembly GCF_964204655.1). Classification (NCBI taxonomy): domain Eukaryota; kingdom Metazoa; phylum Chordata; class Amphibia; order Caudata; family Salamandridae; genus Triturus; species Triturus cristatus. The sequence goes on from NC_140579.1 coordinate 1,110,725,151, forward strand.
AGTATTACTTATGACAAAATTATGGCACACCTGAAGCCATCTTGATTGCCATAAACTTGTAACTCTTAAAACATTTTATTTAAAAAGGAACAAAATGAGGGGGGTCATTTTGTCATAGAAATTATGGTTAGTGCTGTAGAAAGAAAATTAGGACATGTTTTAAGTGAGATTTCAAATATCTTCATGTTATATTTCAACAGGAGCAGCCTGTCAGTTGATGCCTTTGTGTTCTTCTGCAGCTTACCAGAGATTTCTAAATAACAAATAGAGCGCTAAGAGCCTTACTTATGATAAAAGTATGGCACACCTGAAGCCATCTTAATTGGAATAAACTGGTAAAACTTAAAACATTTTATTTAAAAAGGAACAAAATGAGGGGGGTCATTTTGTCATAGAAATTATGGTTAGTGCTGTAGAAAAAAAAATTAGGACATGTTTCAAGTGTGATCTCAAATATCTTCCTTTTATATTTCAACAGGATCAGCATGTCAGTTGATGCATTTGTGTTCTACTGCAGCTTCCCAGAGTGATCTAAAGAACAACTAGAGCGCTAACAGTATTACTTATGAAAAACTTATGGCACACCTGAAGCCATCTTGATTGGAATAAACTGGTAACTCTTAAAACATTTAATTTAAAAAGGAACAAAATGAGGGGGTTCATTTTGTCATAAATTATGGTTAGTGCTGTAGAAAGAAAAAATAGCACATGTTTCAAAGGTAATCTCAAATATCTTCCTGTTATATTTCAACAGGAGCAGCCTATCAGTTGATGCCTTTGTGTTCTACTGCAGCTTCCCAAAGTGTTCTAAAGAGCAACTAGAGCGCTAACAGCCTTAATTATGACAAACGTTTGGCACATCTGAAGCCATCTTGATTGGAATAAACTGGTAACACTTAACATATTTACTTTTAAAAAGGAACAAAATGATGGGGCTCATTTTGTCATAGAAATTATGGTTAGTGCTGTAGAAAGAAAAATTAGGACATGTTTCAAGTGTGATCTCAAATGTCTTCCTGTTACATTTCAACAGGAGCAGCCTGTCAGTTGATGCCTTTGTGTTCTACTGCAGCTTCCCAGAGTGTTCTAAAGAACAACTAGAGCGCTAACAGTCTTACTTATGACAAAATTATGGCACACCTGAAGCCATCTTGATTGCCATAAACTGGTAATTCTTAAAACGTTTAATTTAAAAAGGAACAAAATGATGGGGTTCATTTTGTCATAGAAATTATGGTTAGTGCTGTAGAAAGAAAAATTATGACATGTTTCAAGTGAGATCTCAAATATCTTTCTGTTATATTTCAACAGGATCAGCATTTCAGTTGATGCATTTGTGTTCTACTGCAGCTTCCCAGAGTGATCTAAAGAACAACTAGAGTGCTAACAATCTTACTTTTGACAAAATTATGGCACCCCTGAAGACATCTTGATTGGAATAAACTGTTAACTCTTAAAACATTTAATTTAAAAAGGAACAACATGAGGGGGTTCTGTTTTAAGTGAGATCTCAAATATCTTCCTGTTATATTTCAACAGGAGCAGCCTGCCAGTTGATGCCTGTGTGTTCTACTGCAGCTTCCCAGAGTGATCTAAAGAACAACTAGAGCACTAACAGCTTTACTTATGACAAAAGTTCGGCACACCTGAAGCCATCTTGATTGGAATAAACTGGTAACACTTAAAACATTTAATTTAAAAAGGAAGAAAATTATGGGGTTTATTTTGTCATAGAAATTATAGTTAGTGCAGTAGAAAGAAAAATTAGGACATGTTCCAAGTGTGATCTCATATATCTCTCTGTTATATTTCAACAGGAGCAGCCAGTCAGTTGATGCCTTTGTGTTCTACTGCAGCTTCCCAGAGTGTTCTAAAGAACAACTAGAGCGCTAACAGCCTTACTTATGACAAAATTATGGCACACCTGAAGCCATCTTGATTGGAATAAACTGGTAACACTTAAAACATTTATTTAAAAAGGAACAACATGATGGGGTTCATTTTGTCACAGAAGTTATGGTTAGTGCTTTAGAAAGAACAATTTGGACATGTTTCAAGTGTGATCTCAAATATCTTGCTGTTATATTTCAACAGGAGCAGCCTGTCAGTTGATGCCTGTGTGTTCTACTGCAGCTTCCCAGAGTGATCTAAAGAACAACTAGAGCACTAACAGCTTTACTTATGACAAAAGTTCGGCACACCTGAAGCCATCTTGATTGGAATAAACTGGTAACACTTAAAACATTTAATTTAAAAAGGAAGAAAATTATGGGGTTTATTTTGTCATAGAAATTATAGTTAGTGCAGTAGAAAGAAAAATTAGGACATGTTCCAAGTGTGATCTCATATATCTCTCTGTTATATTTCAACAGGAGCAGCCAGTCAGTTGATGCCTTTGTGTTCTACTGCAGCTTCCCAGAGTGTTCTAAAGAACAACTAGAGCGCTAACAGCCTTACTTATGACAAAATTATGGCACACCTGAAGCCATCTTGATTGGAATAAACTGGTAACACTTAAAACATTTATTTAAAAAGGAACAACATGATGGGGTTCATTTTGTCACAGAAGTTATGGTTAGTGCTTTAGAAAGAACAATTTGGACATGTTTCAAGTGTGATCTCAAATATCTTGCTGTTATATTTCAACAGGAGCAGCCTGTCAGTTGATGCCTTTGTGTTCTACTGCAGATTCCCAGAGTGTTCTAAAGAACAACTAGAGCGCTAACAGCTTTACTTATGACAAAAGTATGGCACACCTGAAGCTATCTTGATTGGAATAAACTGGTAACACTTAAAACATTTAATTTAAAAAGGAACAAAAAGATGGGGTTCATTTTGTCATAGAAATTATGGTCAGTGCTGCAGAAAAGAAAAATTAGGACATGTTTCAAGTGTGATCTCAAATATCTTTCTGTTATATTTCAACAGGAGCAGCCTGTCAGTTGATGCCTTTGTGTTCTACTGCATCTTCCCAGAGTGATCTAAAAAACAACTAGAGCGCTAACAGCCTTACTTATGACAAAAGTATGGCACACCTGAAGCCATCTTGATTGGAATAAACTGATAACACTTAAAACATTTAATTTAAAAAGGAACAAAATGATGGGGTTCATTTTGTCATAGAAAGTAAGGTTAGTGCTGCAGAAAGAAAAATTAGGACATGTTTCAAGAGTAATCTCAAATATCTTCCTGTTATATTTCAACAGGGGCAGCCTGTCAGTTGATGCCTTTGTGTTCTACTACAGCTTCCCAGAGTGTTCTAAAGAACAACTGGAGAGCTAACAGCCTTACTTATGACAAAAGTATGGCACACCTGAAGCCATCTTAATTGGAATCAACTGGTAACACTTAAAATATTTAATTTAAAAAAGGAACAAAATGATGGGGTCCATTTTGTCTCAGAAATTATGGTTAGTGCTTTAGAAAGAAAAATGTGGACATGTTTCAAGTGTGATCTCAAATATCTTCCTGATATATTTCAACAGGAGCAGCATGTCAGTTGATACCTTTGTGTTCTACTGCAGCTTCCCAGAGTGTTCTAAAGAACAACTAGAGCGCTAACAGTCTTACTTATGACAAAATTATGGCACACCTGAAGCCATCTTGATTGCCATAAACTGGTAACTCTTAAAACATTTTATTTAAAAAGGAACAAAATGAGGGGCTCATTTTGTCATAGAAATTATGGTTAGTGCTGTAGAAAAAAAATTAGGACATGTTTTAAGTGAGATCTCAAATATCTTCCTGTTATATTTCAACAGGAGCAGCCTGTCAGTTGATGCCTTTGTGTTCTTCTGCAGCTTACCAGAGATTTCTAAAGAACAACTAGAGCGCTAACAGCCTTACTTATGATAAAAGTATGGCACACCTGAAGCCATCTTAGTTGGAATAAACTGGTAAAACTTAAAACATTTAATTTAAAAAGGAACAAAATGATGGGGATCATTTTGTCATAGAAATTATGGTTAGTGCTGTAGAAAAAAAACATTAGGACATGTTTCAAGTGTGATCTCAAATATCTTCCTGTTATATTTCAACAGGATCAGCATGTCAGTTGATGCATTTGTGTTCTACAGCAGCTTCCCAGAGTGATCTAAAGAACAAATAGAGCGCTAACAGTCTTACTTATGACAAAATTATGGCACACCTGAAGCCATCTTGATTGGAAAAACTGGTAACTCTTAAAACATTTAATTTAAAAAGGAACAAAATGAGGGGGTTCATTTTGTCATAGAAATTATGGTTAGTGCTGTAGAAAGAAAAATTAGCACATGTTTCAAGTGTGATCTCAAATGTCTTCCTGTTACATTTCAACAGGAGCAGCCTGTCAGTTGATGCCTTTGTGTTCTACTGCAGCTTCCCAGAGTGTTCTAAAGAACAACTAGAGCGCTAACAGTCTTACTTATGACAAAATTATGGCACACCTGAAGCCATCTTGATTGGAATAAACTTGAAACACTTAAAACATTTAATTTAAAAAGGAACAAAATGATGGGGTTCATTTTGTCATAGAAATGATGGTTAGTGCTGTAGAAAGAAAAATTAGGACATGTTTCAAGTGTGATCTCAAATATGTTCCTGTTATATTTCAACAGGAGCAGCCTGTCAGTTGATTCCTTTGTGTTCTACTGCAGCTTCCCAGAGTGTTCTAAAGAACAACTAGAGCACTAACAGTCTTACTTATGACAACATTATGGCACACCTGAAGCCATCTTGATTGGAAGAAACTTGTAACTCTTAAAACATTTAATTTAAAAAAAGGAACAAAATGATGGGGCTCATTTTGTCATAGAAATTATGGTTAGTGCTGTAGAAAGAAAAATTAGGACATGTTTTAAGTGAGATTTCAAATATCTTCCTGTTATATTTCAACAGGAGCAGCCTGTCAGTTGATGCCTTTGTGTTCTACTGCAGCTTCCCGAGTGTTCTAAAGAACAACTAGAGCGCTAACAGTCTTACTTATGAAAAAATGATGGCACACCTGAAGCCATCTTGATTGGAAAAACTGGTAACTCTTAAAACATTTAATTTAAAAAGGAACAAAATGAGGGGGTTCATTTTGTCATAGAAATTATGGTTAGTGCTGTAGAAAGAAAAATTAGCACATGTTTCAAGTGTGATCTCAAATGTCTTCCTGTTACATTTCAACAGGAGCAGCCTGTCAGTTGATGCCTTTGTGTTCTACTGCAGCTTCCCAGAGTGTTCTAAAGAACAACTAGAGCGCTAACAGTCTTACTTATGACAAAATTATGGCACACCTGAAGCCATCTTGATTGGAATAAACTTGAAACACTTAAAACATTTAATTTAAAAAGGAACAAAATGATGGGGTTCATTTTGTCATAGAAATGATGGTTAGTGCTGTAGAAAGAAAAATTAGGACATGTTTCAAGTGTGATCTCAAATATGTTCCTGTTATATTTCAACAGGAGCAGCCTGTCAGTTGATTCCTTTGTGTTCTACTGCAGCCTTCCAGAGTGTTCTAAAGAACAACTAGAGCACTAACAGTCTTACTTATGACAACATTATGGCACACCTGAAGCCATCTTGATTGGAAGAAACTTGTAACTCTTAAAACATTTAATTTAAAAAAAGGAACAAAATGATGGGGCTCATTTTGTCATAGAAATTATGGTTAGTGCTGTAGAAAGAAAAATTAGGACATGTTTTAAGTGAGATTTCAAATATCTTCCTGTTATATTTCAACAGGAGCAGCCTGTCAGTTGATGCCTTTGTGTTCTACTGCAGCTTCCCGAGTGTTCTAAAGAACAACTAGAGCGCTAACAGTCTTACTTATGAAAAAATGATGGCACACCTGAACCCGTCTTGATTGGAATAAACTGGTAACACTTAAAACATTGATTTAAAAAGGAACAAAATGATGGGGTTCATTTTGTCACAGAAATTATGGTTAGTGCTTTAGAAAGAAAAGTTTGGACATGTTTCAAGTGTGATCTCAAATATCTTCCTGTTATATTTCAACAGGAGCAGCCTGTCAGTTGATGCCTTTGTGTTCTACTGCAGCTTCCCAGAGTGTTCTAAAGAACAACTAGAGCGCTAACAGTCTTACTCATGACAAAATTATGGCACACCTGAAGCCATCTTGATTGCCATAAACTGGTAACTCTTAAAACATTTTATTTAAAAAGGAACAAAATGAGGGGGTCATTTTGTCATGGAAATTATGGTTAGTGCTGTAGAAAAAAAAAATAGGACATGTTTTAAGTGAGATCTCAAATATATTCCTGTTATATTTCAACAGGAGCAGCCTGTCAGTTGATGCCTTTGCGTTCTTCCGCAGCTTACCAGAGATTTCTAAAGAAAAACTAGAGCGCTAACAGCCTTACTTATGATAAAAGTATGGCACACCTGAAGCCATCTTAATTGGAATTAACTGGTAAAACTTAAAACATTTAATTTAAAAAGGAACAAAATGATGGGGTTCATTTTGTCATAGTAATTATGGTTAGTGCTGTACAAAAAAATATTAGGACATGTTTCAAGTGTGATCTCAAAAATCTTCCTGTTATATTTCAACAGGATCAGCATGTCAGTTGATGCATGTGTGTTCTACTGCAGCTTCCCAGAGTGATCTAAAGAACAACTAGAGTGCTAACAGTCTTACTTATGACAAAATTTTGGCACACCTGAAGCCATCTTGATTGGAATAAACTGGTAACTCTTAAAACATTTAATTTAAAAAGGAACAAAATGAGGGGTTTCATTTTGTCATAGAAATTATGGTTAGTGCTGTAGAAAGAAAAATTAGCACATGTATTCAAGGGTAATCTCAAATATATTCCTGTTATAGTTAAACAGGTGCAGCCTATCAGTTGATGCCTTTGTGTTCTACTGCAGCTTCCCAAAGTGTTCTAAGGAGCAACTAGAGCGCGAACAGCCTTAATTATGACAAACGTATGGCACACCTGAAGCCATCTCGATTGGAATCAACTGGTAACACTTAACATATTTAATTTTAAAAAGGAACGAAATGATGGGGCTCATTTTGTCATAGAAATTATGGTTAGTGCTGTAGAAAGAAAAATTAGGACATGTTTCAAGTGTGATCTCAAATGTCTTCCTGTTACATTTCAACAGGAGCAGCCTCTCAGTTGATGCCTTTGTGTTCTACTGCAGCTTCCCAGAGTGTTCTAAAGAACAACTAGAGCGCTAATAGTCTTACTTATGACAAAATTATGGCACACCTGAAGCCATCTTGATTGGAATAAACTGGAAACACTTAAAACATTTAATTTAAAAAGGAACACAATGATGGGGTTCATTTTGTCATAGAAATTATGGTTAGTGCTGTAGAAAGAAAAATTAGCACATGTTTCAAGTGTGATCTCAAATGTCTTCCTGTAATATTTCAACAGGAGCAGCCTGTCAGTTGATGACTTTGTGTTCTACTGCAGCTTCCCAGAGTGTTCTAAAGAACAACTAGAGCGCTAACAGTCTTACTTATGACAAAAGTATGAGACACCTGAAGCCATGTTGATTGGAATAAACTGGTAACACTTACAACATTTATTTAAAAAGGAACAAAATGATGGGGTTCATTTTGTCACAGAAATGATGGTTAGTGCTTTAGAAAGAATAATTTGGAAATGTTTCAAGTGTGATCTCAAATATCTTCCTGTTATATTTGAACAGGAGCAGCCTGTCAGTTGATGCCTTTGTGTTCTACTGCAGCTTCCCAGAGTGTTCTAAAGAACAACTAGAGCGCTAACAGTCTTACTTATGACAAAATTATGGCACACCTGAAGCCATCTTGATTGCCATAAACTTGTAACTCTTAAAACATTTTATTTAAAAAGGAACAAAATGAGGAGGGTCATTTTATCATAGCAATTACGGTTAGTGCTGTAGAAAGAAAAATTAGGACATGTTTTAAGTGAGATTTCAAATATCTTCCTGTTATTTTTCAACAGGAGCAGCCTGTCAGTTGATGCCTTTGTGTTCTTCTGCAGCTTACCAGAGATTTCTAAAGAACAACTAGAGCGCTAACAGCCTTACTTATGATAAAATTATGGCACACCTGAAGCCATCTTAATTAGAATAAACTGGTAAAACTTAAAACATTTAATTTAAAAAGGAACAAAAAGATGGGGTTCATTTTGTCATAGAAATTATGGTCAGTGCTGCAGAAAGAAAAATTAGGACATGTTTCAAGTGTGATCTCAAATATCTTTCTGTTATATTTCAACAGGAGCAGCCTGTCAGTTGATGCCTTTGTGTTCTACTGCAGCTTCCCAGAGTGTTCTAAAGAACAACTAGAGCGCTAACAGTCTTACTTATGACAAAATTATGGCACACCTGAAGCCATCTTGATTGCCATAAACTGTTAACTATTAAAACATTTAATTTAAAAAGGAACAAAATGAGGGGGTTTATTTTGTCATAGAAATCATGGTCAGTGCTGCAGAAAGAAAAATTAGGACATGTTTCAAGTGTGATCTCAAATATCTTTCTGTTATATTTCAACAGGAGCAGCCTGTCAGTTGATGCCTTTGTGTTCTACTGCAGCTTCCCAGAGTGATCTAAAAAACAACTAGAGCGCTAACAGCCTTACTTATGACAAAAGTATGGCACACCTGAAGCCATCTTGATTGGAATAAACTGGTAACACTTAAAACATTTAATTTAAAAAGGAACAAAATGATGGGGTTCATTTTGTCATAGGAATTAAGGTTAGTGCTGCAGAAAGAAAAATTAGGATATGTTTCAAGAGTAATCTCAAATATCTTCCTGTTATATTTCAACAGGGGCAGCCTGTCAGTTGATGCCTTTGTGTTCTACTGCAGCTTCCCAGAGTGTTCTAAAGAGCAACTAGAGCGCTAACAGCCTTAATTATGACAAACGTATGGCACACCTGAAGCCATCTTGATTGGAATAAACTGGTAACACTTAAAACATTTATTTTAAAAGGAACAAAATGATGGGGCTCATTTTGTCACAGAAATTATGGTTAGTGCTGTAGAAAGAATAATTTGGATATGTTTCAAGTGTGATCTCAAATATCTTCCTGTTATATTTCAACAGGAGCAGCCAGTCAGTTGATGCCTTTGTGTTCTACTGCAGCTTCCCAGAGTGTTCTAAAGAACAACTAGAGTGCTAACAGTCTTACTTATGACAAAATTATGGCACACCTGAAGCCATCTTGATTGCCATAAACTTGTAACTCTTAAAACATTATATTTAAAAAGGAACAAAATGAGGGGGGGTCATTTTGTCATAGAAATTATGGTTAGTGCTGTAGAAAGAAAATTAGGACATGTTTCAAGTGTGATCTCAAATATCTTCCTTTTATATTTCAACAGGATCAGCATGTCAGTTGATGCATTTGTGTTCTACTGCAGCTTCCCAGAGTGATCTAAAGAACAACTAGAGCGCTAACAGTATTACTTATGAAAAACTTATGGCACACCTGAAGCCATCTTGATTGGAATAAACTGGTAACTCTTAAAACATTTAATTTAAAAAGGAACAAAATGAGGGGGTTCATTTTGTCATAAATTATGGTTAGTGCTGTAGAAAGAAAAAATAGCACATGTTTCAAAGGTAATCTCAAATATCTTCCTGTTATATTTCAACAGGAGCAGCCTATCAGTTGATGCCTTTGTGTTCTACTGCAGCTTCCCAAAGTGTTCTAAAGAGCAACTAGAGCGCTAACAGCCTTAATTATGACAAACGTTTGGCACATCTGAAGCCATCTTGATTGGAATAAACTGGTAACACTTAACATATTTAATTTTAAAAAGGAACAAAATGATGGGGCTCATTTTGTCATAGAAATTATGGTTAGTGCTGTAGAAAGAAAAATTAGGACATGTTTCAAGTGTGATCTCAAATGTCTTCCTGTTACATTTCAACAGGAGCAGCCTCTCAGTTGATGCCTTTGTGTTCTACTGCAGCTTCCCAGAGTGTTCTAAAGAACAACTAGAGCGCTAACAGTCTTACTTATGACAAAATTATGGCACACCTGAAGCCATCTTGATTGGAATAAACTGGAAACACTTAAAACATTTAATTTAAAAAGGAACTAAATGATGGGGTTCATTTTGTCATAGAAATTATGGTTAGTGCTGTAGAAAGAAAAATTAGGACATGTTTCAAGTGTGATCTCAAATATCTTCCTGTTATATTTCAACAGGAGCAGCCTGTCAGTTGATTCCTTTGTGTTCTACTGCAGCTTCCCAGAGTGTTCTAAAGAACAACTAGAGCACTAACAGTCTTACTTATGACAAAATTATGGCACACCTGAAGCCATCTTGATTGCCATAAACTGGTAATTCTTAAAACGTTTAATTTAAAAAGGAAGAAAATGATGGGGTTCATTTTGTCATAGAAATTATGGTTAGTGCTGTAGAAAAAAAAATTATGACATGTTTCAAGTGAGATCTCAAATATCTTTCTGTTATATTTCAACAGGATCAGCATTTCAGTTGATGCATTTGTGTTCTACTGCAGCTTCCCAGAGTGATCTAAAGAACAACTAGAGTGCTAACAATCTTACTTTTGACAAAATTATGGCACCCCTGAAGCCATCTTGATTGGAATAAACTGTTAACTCTTAAAACATTTAATTTAAAAAGGAACAACATGAGGGGGTTCATTTTGTCATAGAAATTATGGTTAGTGCTCTAGAAAGAAAAATTAGGACATGTTTTAAGTGAGATCTCAAATATCTTTCTGTTTTATTTCAACAGGAATAGGCTGTCAGTTGATGCCTTTGTGTTCTACTGCAGCTTCCCAGAGTGTTCTTAAGAACAACTAGAGCACTAACAGCCGGCTTATGACAAAAGAATGGCACACCTGAAGCCATCTTGATTGGAATAAACTGGTAACACTTAAAACATTTAATGTAAAAAGGAACAAAATGAAGGGGTTTATTTTGTCATAGAAATTATGGTTAGTGCTGTAGAAAGAAAAATTAGGACATGTTCCAAGTGTGATCTCAAATGTCTTCCTGTTATATTTCAACAGGAGCAGCCTGTCAGTTGATGCCTTTGTGTTCTACTGCAGCTTCCCAGAGTGTTCTAAAGAACAACTAGAGTGCTAACAGTCTTACTTATGACAAAATTATGGCACACCTGAAGCCATCTTGATTGGAATAAACTGGTAACTCTTAAAACATTTAATTTAAAATGGAACAAAATGAAGGGGTTTATTTTGTCATAGAAATTATGGTTAGTGCTGTAGAAAGAAAAAGTAGGTCATGTTTTAAGTGAGATCTCAAATATCTTCCTGTTATATTTCAACAGGAGCAGCCTGCCAGTTGATGCCTGTGTGTTCTACTGCAGCTTCCCAGAGTGATCTAAAGAACAACTAGAGCACTAACAGCTTTACTTATGACAAAAGTTCGGCACACCTGAAGCCATCTTGATTGGAATAAACTGGTAACACTTAAAACATTTAATTTAAAAAGGAAGAAAATTATGGGGTTTATTTTGTCATAGAAATTATAGTTAGTGCAGTAGAAAGAAAAATTAGGACATGTTCCAAGTGTGATCTCATATATCTCTCTGTTATATTTCAACAGGAGCAGCCAGTCAGTTGATGCCTTTGTGTTCTACTGCAGCTTCCCAGAGTGTTCTAAAGAACAACTAGAGCGCTAACAGCCTTACTTTTGACAAAAGTATGGCACACCTGAAGCCATCTTGATTGGAATAAACTGGTAACACTTAAAACATTTAATTTTAAAAAGGAACAAAATGATGGGGCTCATTTTGTCATAGAAATTATAGTTAGTGCTGTAGAAAGAAAAATTAGGACATGTTTCAAGTGTGATCTCAAATGTCTTCCTGTTATATTTCAACAGGAGCAGCCTGTCAGTTGATGCCTTTGTGTTCTACTGCAGCTTCCCAGAGTGTTCTAAAGAACAACTAGAGCGCTAACAGTCTTACTTATGACAAAATTATGTCACACCTGAAGCCATCTTGATTGGAATAAACTGGTAACACTTAAAACATTTATTTAAAAAGGAACAACATGATGGGGTTCATTTTGTCACAGAAGTTATGGTTAGTGCTTTAGAAAGAACAATTTGGACATGTTTCAAGTGTGATCTCAAATATCTTGCTGTTATATTTCAACAGGAGCAGCCTGTCAGTTGATGCCTTTGTGTTCTACTGCAGATTCCCAGAGTGTTCTAAAGAACAACTAGAGCGCTAACAGCTTTACTTATGACAAAAGTATGGCACACCTGAAGCTATCTTGATTGGAATAAACTGGTAACACTTAAAACATTTAATTTAAAAAGGAACAAAAAGATGGGGTTCATTTTGTCATAGAAATTATGGTCAGTGCTGCAGAAAAGAAAAATTAGGACATGTTTCAAGTGTGATCTCAAATATCTTTCTGTTATATTTCAACAGGAGCAGCCTGTCAGTTGATGCCTTTGTGTTCTACTGCATCTTCCCAGAGTGATCTAAAAAACAACTAGAGCGCTAACAGCCTTACTTATGACAAAAGTATGGCACACCTGAAGCCATCTTGATTGGAATAAACTGGTAACACTTAAAACATTTAATTTAAAAAGGAACACAATGATGGGGTTCATTTTGTCATAGAAAGTAAGGTTAGTGCTGCAGAAAGAAAAATTAGGACATGTTTCAAGAGTAATCTCAAATATCTTCCTGTTATATTTCAACAGGGGCAGCCTGTCAGTTGATGCCTTTGTGTTCTACTACAGCTTCCCAGAGTGTTCTAAAGAACAACTGGAGAGCTAACAGCCTTACTTATGACAAAAGTATGGCACACCTGAAGCCATCTTGATTGGAATCAAATGGTAACACTTAAAATATTTAATTTAAAAAAGGAACAAAATGATGGGGTCCATTTTGTCACAGAAATTATGGTTAGTGCTTTAGAAAGAAAAATGTGGACATGTTTCAAGTGTGATCTCAAATATCTTCCTGATATATTTCAACAGGAGCAGCATGTCAGTTGATACCTTTGTGTTCTACTGCAGCTTCCCAGAGTGTTCTAAAGAACAACTAGAGCGCTAACAGTCTTACTTATGACAAAATTATGGCACACCTGAAGCCATCTTGATTGCCATAAACTGGTAACTCTTAAAACATTTTATTTAAAAAGGAACAAAATGAGGGGGTCATTTTGTCATAGAAATTATGGTTAGTGCTGTAGAAAAAAAATTAGGACATGTTTTAAGTGAGATCTCAAATATCTTCCTGTTATATTTCAACAGGAGCAGCCTGTCAGTTGATGCCTTTGTGTTCTTCTGCAGCTTACCAGAGATTTCTAAAGAACAACTAGAGCGCTAACAGCCTTACTTATGATAAAAGTATGGCACACCTGAAGCCATCTTAGTTGGAATAAACTGGTAAAACTTAAAACATTTAATTTAAAAAGGAACAAAATGATGGGGATCATTTTGTCATAGAAATTATGGTTAGTGCTGTAGAAAAAAAACATTAGGACATGTTTCAAGTGTGATCTCAAATATCTTCCTGTTATATTTCAACAGGATCAGCATGTCAGTTGATGCATTTGTGTTCTACAGCAGCTTCCCAGAGTGATCTAAAGAACAAATAGAGCGCTAACAGTCTTACTTATGACAAAATTATGGCACACCTGAAGCCATCTTGATTGGAATAAACTGGTAACTCTTAAAACATTTAATTTAAAAAGGAACAAAATGAGGGGGTTCATTTTGTCATAGAAATTATGGTTAGTGCTGTAGAAAGAAAAATTAGCACATGTTTCAAGTGTGATCTCAAATGTCTTCCTGTTACATTTCAACAGGAGCAGCCTGTCAGTTGATGCCTTTGTGTTCTACTGCAGCTTCCCAGAGTGTTCTAAAGAACAACTAGAGCGCTAACAGTCTTACTTATGACAAAATTATGGCACACCTGAAGCCATCTTGATTGGAATAAACTTGAAACACCTAAAACATTTAATTTAAAAAGGAACAAAATGATGGGGTTCATTTTGTCATAGAAATGATGGTTAGTGCTGTAGAAAGAAAAATTAGGACATGTTTCAAGTGTGATCTCAAATATGTTCCTGTTATATTTCAACAGGAGCAGCCTGTCAGTTGATTCCTTTGTGTTCTACTGCAGCTTCCCAGAGTGTTCTAAAGAACAACTAGAGCACTAACAGTCTTACTTATGACAACATTATGGCACACCTGAAGCCATCTTGATTGGAAGAAACTTGTAACTCTTAAAACATTTAATTTAAAAAAAGGAACAAAATGATGGGGCTCATTTTGTCATAGAAATTATGGTTAGTGCTGTAGAAAGAAAAATTAGGACATGTTTTAAGTGAGATTTCAAATATCTTCCTGTTATATTTCAACAGGAGCAGCCTGTCAGTTGATGCCTTTGTGTTCTACTGCAGCTTCCCGAGTGTTCTAAAGAACAACTAGAGCGCTAACAGTCTTACTTATGAAAAAATGATGGCACACCTGAACCCGTCTTGATTGGAATAAACTGGTAACACTTAAAACATTGATTTAAAAAGGAACAAAATGATGGGGTTCATTTTGTCACAGAAATTATGGTTAGTGCTTTAGAAAGAAAAGTTTGGACATGTTTCAAGTGTGATCTCAAATATCTTCCTGTTATATTTCAACAGGAGCAGCCTGTCAGTTGATGCCTTTGTGTTCTACTGCAGCTTCCCAGAGTGTTCTAAAGAACAACTAGAGCGCTAACAGTCTTACTCATGACAAAATTATGGCACACCTGAAGCCATCTTGATTGCCATAAACTGGTAACTCTTAAAACATTTTATTTAAAAAGGAACAAAATGAGGGGGTAATTTTGTCATGGAAATTATGGTTAGTGCTGTAGAAAAAAAAAATAGGACATGTTTTAAGTGAGATCTCAAATATCTTCCTGTTATATTTCAACAGGAGCAGCCTGTCAGTTGATGCCTTTGCGTTCTTCCGCAGCTTACCAGAGATTTCTAAAGAAAAACTAGAGCGCTAACAGCCTTACTTATGATAAAAGTATGGCACACCTGAAGCCATCTTAATTGGAATTAACTGGTAAAACTTAAAACATTTAATTTAAAAAGGAACAAAATGATGGGGTTCATTTTGTCATAGTAATTATGGTTAGTGCTGTAGAAAAAAATATTAGCACATGTTTCAAGTGTGATCTCAAATGTCTTCCTGTTACATTTCAACAGGAGCAGCCTGTCAGTTGATGCCTTTGTGTTCTACTGCAGCTTCCCAGAGTGTTCTAAAGAACAACTAGAGCGCTAACAGTCTTACTTATGACAAAATTATGGCACACCTGAAGCCATCTTGATTGGAATAAACTTGAAACACTTAAAACATTTAATTTAAAAAGGAACAAAATGATGGGGTTCATTTTGTCATAGAAATGATGGTTAGTGCTGTAGAAAGAAAAATTAGGACATGTTTCAAGTGTGATCTCAAATATGTTCCTGTTATATTTCAACAGGAGCAGCCTGTCAGTTGATTCCTTTGTGTTCTACTGCAGCTTCCCAGAGTGTTCTAAAGAACAACTAGAGCACTAACAGTCTTACTTATGACAACATTATGGCACACCTGAAGCCATCTTGATTGGAAGAAACTTGTAACTCTTAAAACATTTAATTTAAAAAAAGGAACAAAATGATGGGGCTCATTTTGTCATAGAAATTATGGTTAGTGCTGTAGAAAGAAAAATTAGGACATGTTTTAAGTGAGATTTCAAATATCTTCCTGTTATATTTCAACAGGAGCAGCCTGTCAGTTGATGCCTTTGTGTTCTACTGCAGCTTCCCAGAGTGTTCTAAAGAACAACTAGAGCGCTAACAGTCTTACTTATGACAACATTATGGCACACCTGAAGCCATCTTGATTGGAAGAAACTTGTAACTCTTAAAACATTTAATTTAAAAAAAGGAACAAAATGATGGGGCTTATTTTGTCATAGAAATTATGGTTAGTGCTGTAGAAAGAAAAGTTTGGACATGTTTCAAGTGTGATCTCAAATATCTTCCTGTTATATTTCAACAGGAGCAGCCTGTCAGTTGATGCCTTTGTGTTCTACTGCAGCTTCCCAGAGTGTTCTAAAGAACAACTAGAGCGCTAACAGTCTTACTCATGACAAAATTATGGCACACCTGAAGCCATCTTGATTGCCATAAACTGGTAACTCTTAAAACATTTTATTTAAAAAGGAACAAAATGAGGGGGTCATTTTGTCATGGAAATTATGGTTAGTGCTGTAGAAAAAAAAAATAGGACATGTTTTAAGTGAGATCTCAAATATCTTCCTGTTATATTTCAACAGGAGCAGCCTGTCAGTTGATGCCTTTGCGTTCTTCCGCAGCTTACCAGAGATTTCTAAAGAAAAGCTAGAGCGCTAACAGCCTTACTTATGATAAAAGTATGGCACACCTGAAGCCATCTTAATTGGAATTAACTGGTAAAACTTAAAACATTTAATTTAAAAAGGAACAAAATGATGGGGTTCATTTTGTCATAGTAATTATGGTTAGTGCTGTAGAAAAAAATATTAGGACATGTTTCAAGTGTGATCTCAAAAATCTTCCTGTTATATTTCAACAGGATCAGCATGTCAGTTGATGCATGTGTGTTCTACTGCAGCTTCCCAGAGTGATCTAAAGAACAACTAGAGTGCTAACAGTCTTACTTATGACAAAATTTTGGCACACCTGGAGCCATCTTGATTGGAATAAACTGGTAACTCTTAAAACATTTAATTTAAAAAGGAACAAAATGAGGGGTTTCATTTTGTCATAGAAATTATGGTTAGTGCTGTAGAAAGAAAAATTAGCACATGTATTCAAGGGTAATCTCAAATATATTCCTGTTATAGTTAAACAGGTGCAGCCTATCAGTTGATGCCTTTGTGTTCTACTGCAGCTTCCCAAAGTGTTCTAAGGAGCAACTAGAGCGCGAACAGCCTTAATTATGACAAACGTATGGCACACCTGAAGCCATCTCGATTGGAATCAACTGGTAACACTTAACATATTTAATTTTAAAAAGGAACGAAATGATGGGGCTCATTTTGTCATAGAAATTATGGTTAGTGCTGTAGAAAGAAAAATTAGGACATGTTTCAAGTGTGATCTCAAATGTCTTCCTGTTACATTTCAACAGGAGCAGCCTGTCAGTTGATGCCTTTGTGTTCTACTGCAGCTTCCCAGAGTGTTCTAAAGAACAACTAGAGCGCTAATAGTCTTACTTATGACAAAATTATGGCACACCTGAAGCCATCTTGATTGGAATAAACTGGAAACACTTAAAACATTTAATTTAAAAAGGAACACAATGATGGGGTTCATTTTGTCATAGAAATTATGGTTAGTGCTGTAGAAAGAAATATTAGCACATGTTTCAAGTGTGATCTCAAATGTCTTCCTGTAATATTTCAACAGGAGCAGCCTGTCAGTTGATGACTTTGTGTTCTACTGCAGCTTCCCAGAGTGTTCTAAAGAACAACTAGAGCGCTAACAGTCTTACTTATGACAAAAGTATGAGACACCTGAAGCCATGTTGATTGGAATAAACTGGTAACACTTACAACATTTATTTAAAAAGGAACAAAATGATGGGGTTCATTTTGTCACAGAAATGATGGTTAGTGCTTTAGAAAGAATAATTTGGAAATGTTTCAAGTGTGATCTCAAATATCTTCCTGTTATATTTGAACAGGAGCAGCCTGTCAGTTGATGCCTTTGTGTTCTACTGCAGCTTCCCAGAGTGTTCTAAAGAACAACTAGAGCGCTAAGAGTCTTACTTATGACAAAAGTATGGCACACCTGAAGCCATCTTGATTGCCATAAACTTGTAACTCTTAAAACATTTTATTTAAAAAGGAACAAAATGAGGAGGGTCATTTTGTCATAGCAATTATGGTTAGTGCTGTAGAAAGAAAAATTAGGACATGTTTTAAGTGAGATTTCAAATATCTTCCTGTTATTTTTCAACAGGAGCAGCCTGTCAGTTGATGCCTTTGTGTTCTTCTGCAGCTTACCAGAGATTTCTAAAGAACAACTAGAGCGCTAACAGCCTTACTTATGATAAAATTATGGCACACCTGAAGCCATCTTAATTAGAATAAACTGGTAAAACTTAAAACATTTAATTTAAAAAGGAACAAAAAGATGGGGTTCATTTTGTCATAGAAATTATGGTCAGTGCTGCAGAAAGAAAAATTAGGACATGTTTCAAGTGTGATCTCAAATATCTTTCTGTTATATTTCAACAGGAGCAGCCTGTCAGTTGATGCCTTTGTGTTCTACTGCAGCTTCCCAGAGTGTTCTAAAGAACAACTAGAGCGCTAACAGTCTTACTTATGACAAAATTATGGCACAACTGAAGCCATCTTGATTGCCATAAACTGTTAACTATTAAAACATTTAATTTAAAAAGGAACAAAATGAGGGGGTTTATTTTGTCATAGAAATCATGGTCAGTGCTGCAGAAAGAAAAATTAGGACATGTTTCAAGTGTGATCTCAAATATCTTTCTGTTATATTTCAACAGGAGCAGCCTGTCAGTTGATGCCTTTGTGTTCTACTGCAGCTTCCCAGAGTGATCTAAAAAACAACTAGAGCGCTAACAGCCTTACTTATGACATAAGTATGGCACACCTGAAGCCATCTTGATTGGAATAAACTGGTAACACTTAAAACATTTAATTTAAAAAGGAACAAAATGATGGGGTTCATTTTGTCATAGGAATTAAGGTTAGTGCTGCAGAAAGAAAAATTAGGACATGTTTCAAGAGTAATCTCAAATATCTTCCTGTTATATTTCAACAGGGGCAGCCTGTCAGTTGATGCCTTTGTGTTCTACTGCAGCTTCCCAGAGTGTTCTAAAGAGCAACTAGAGCGCTAACAGCCTTAATTATGACAAACGTATGGCACACCTGAAGCCATCTTGATTGGAATAAACTGGTAACACTTAAAACATTTATTTAAAAAGGAACAAAATGATGGGGCTCATTTTGTCACAGAAATTATGGTTAGTGCTGTAGAAAGAATAATTTGGATATGTTTCAAGTGTGATCTCAAATATCTTCCTGTTATATTTCAACAGGAGCAGCCAGTCAGTTGATGCCTTTGTGTTCTACTGCAGCTTCCCAGAGTGTTCTAAAGAACAACTAGAGTGCTAACAGTCTTACTTATGACAAAATTATGGCACACCTGAAGCCATCTTGATTGCCATAAACTTGTAACTCTTAAAACATTTTATTTAAAAAGGAACAAAATGAGGGGGGTCATTTTGTCATAGAAATTATGGTTAGTGCTGTAGAAAGAAAATTAGGACATGTTTCAAGTGTGATCTCAAATATCTTCCTTTTATATTTCAACAGGATCAGCATGTCAGTTGATGCATTTGTGTTCTACTGCAGCTTCCCAGAGTGATCTAAAGAACAACTAGAGCGCTAACAGTATTACTTATGAAAAACTTATGGCACACCTGAAGCCATCTTGATTGGAATAAACTGGTAACTCTTAAAACATTTAATTTAAAAAGGAACAAAATGAGGGGGTTCATTTTGTCATAAATTATGGTTAGTGCTATAGAAAGAAAAAATAGCACATGTTTCAAAGGTAATCTCAAATATCTTCCTGTTATATTTCAACAGGAGCAGCCTATCAGTTGATGCCTTTGTGTTCTACTGCAGCTTCCCAAAGTGTTCTAAAGAGCAACTAGAGCGCTAACAGCCTTAATTATGACAAACGTTTGGCACATCTCAAGCCATCTTGATTGGAATAAACTGGTAACACTTAACATATTTAATTTTAAAAAGGAACAAAATGATGGGGCTCATTTTGTCATAGAAATTATGGTTAGTGCTGTAGAAAGAAAAATTAGGACATGTTTCAAGTGTGATCTCAAATGTCTTCCTGTTACATTTCAACAGGAGCAGCCTGTCAGTTGATGCCTTTGTGTTCTACTGCAGCTTCCCAGAGTGTTCTAAAGAACAACTAGAGCGCTAACAGTCTTACTTATGACAAAATTATGGCACACCTGAAGCCATCTTGATTGGAATAAACTGGAAACACTTAAAACATTTAATTTAAAAAGGAACAAAATGATGGGGTTCATTTTGTCATAGAAATTATGGTTAGTGCTGTAGAAAGAAAAATTAGGACATGTTTCAAGTGTGATCTCAAATATCTTCCTGTTATATTTCAACAGGAGCAGCCTGTCAGTTGATTCCTTTGTGTTCTACTGCAGCTTCCCAGAGTGTTCTAAAGAACAACTAGAGCACTAACAGTCTTACTTATGACAAAATTATGGCACACCTGAAGCCATCTTGATTGCCATAAACTGGTAATTCTTAAAACGTTTAATTTAAAAAGGAAGAAAATGATGGGGTTCATTTTGTCATAGAAATTATGGTTAGTGCTGTAGAAAAAAAAATTATGACATGTTTCAAGTGAGATCTCAAATATCTTTCTGTTATATTTCAACAGGATCAGCATTTCAGTTGATGCATTTGTGTTCTACTGCAGCTTCCCAGAGTGATCTAAAGAACAACTAGAGTGCTAACAATCTTACTTTTGACAAAATTATGGCACCCCTGAAGCCATCTTGATTGGAATAAACTGTTAACTCTTAAAACATTTAATTTAAAAAGGAACAACATGAGGGGGTTCATTTTGTCATAGAAATTATGGTTAGTGCTCTAGAAAGAAAAATTAGGACATGTTTTAAGTGAGATCTCAAATATCTTTCTGTTTTATTTCAACAGGAATAGGCTGTCAGTTGATGCCTTTGTGTTCTACTGCAGCTTCCCAGAGTGTTCTTAAGAACAACTAGAGCACTAACAGCCGGCTTATGACAAAAGAATGGCACACCTGAAGCCATCTTGATTGGAATAAACTGGTAACACTTAAACATTTAATGTAAAAAGGAACAAAATGAAGGGGTTTATTTTGTCATAGAAATTATGGTTAGTGCTGTAGAAAGAAAAATTAGGACATGTTCCAAGTGTGATCTCAAATGTCTTCCTGTTATATTTCAACAGGAGCAGCCTGTCAGTTGATGCCTTTGTGTTCTACTGCAGCTTCCCAGAGTGTTCTAAAGAACAACTAGAGTGCTAACAGTCTTACTTATGACAAAATTATGGCACACCTGAAGCCATCTTGATTGGAATAAACTGGTAACTCTTAAAACATTTAATTTAAAATGGAACAAAATGAAGGGGTTTATTTTGTCATAGAAATTATGGTTAGTGCTGTAGAAAGAAAAAGTAGGTCATGTTTTAAGTGAGATCTCAAATATCTTCCTGTTATATTTCAACAGGAGCAGCCTGCCAGTTGATGCCTGTGTGTTCTACTGCAGCTTCCCAGAGTGATCTAAAGAACAACTAGAGCACTAACAGCTTTACTTATGACAAATGTTTGGCACACCTGAAGCCATCTTGATTGGAATAAACTGGTAACACTTAAAACATTTAATTTAAAAAGGAAGAAAATTATGGGGTTTATTTTGTCATAGAAATTATAGTTAGTGCAGTAGAAAGAAAAATTAGGACATGTTCCAAGTGTGATCTCATATATCGCTCTGTTATATTTCAACAGGAGCAGCCAGTCAGTTGATGCCTTTGTGTTCTACTGCAGCTTCCCAGAGTGTTCTAAAGAACAACTAGTTCGCTAACAGCCTTACTTTTGACAAAATTATGGCACACCTGAAGCCATCTTGATTGGAATAAACTGGTAACACTTAAAACATTTAATTTTAACAAAGGAACAAAATGATGGGGCTCATTTTGTCATAGAAATTATAGTTAGTGCTGTAGAAAGAAAAATTAGGACATGTTTCAAGTGTGATCTCAAATGTCTTCCTGTTATATTTCAACAGGAGCAGCCTGTCAGTTGATGCCTTTGTGTTCTACTGCAGCTTCCCAGAGTGTTCTAAAGAACAACTAGAGCGCTAACAGTCTTACTTATGACAAAATTATGGCACACCTGAAGCCATCTTGATTGGAATAAACTGGTAACACTTAAAACATTTATTTAAAAAGGAACAACATGATGGGGTTCATTTTGTCACAGAAGTTATGGTTAGTGCTTTAGAAAGAACAATTTGGACATGTTTCAAGTGTGATCTCAAATATCTTGCTGTTATATTTCAACAGGAGCAGCCTGTCAGTTGATGCCTTTGTGTTCTACTGCAGATTCCCAGAGTGTTCTAAAGAACAACTAGAGCGCTAACAGTCTTACTTATGACACAATTATGGCACACCTGAAGCCATCTTGATTGCCATAAACTGGTAACTCTTAAAACATTTTATTCAAAAAGGAACAAAATGAGGGGGGTCATTTTGTCATAGAAATTATGGTTAGTGCTGTAGAAAGAAAAATTAGGACATGTTTTAAGTGAGATCTCAAATATCTTCCTGTTATATTTCAACAGGAGCAGCCTGTCAGTTGATGCCTTTGTGTTCTTCTGCAGCTTACCAGAGATTTCTAAAGAACAACTAGAGCGCTAACAGCCTTACTTATGATAAAAGTATGGCACACCTGAAGCCATCTTAATTGGAATAAACTTGTAAAACTTAAAACATTTAATTTAAAAAGGTACAAAATGATGGGGTTCATTTTGTCATAGAAATTATGGTTAGTGCTGTAGAAAAAAAATTAGGACATGTTTCAAGTGTGATCTCAAATATCTTCCTGTTATATTTCAACAGGATCAGCATGTCAGTTGATGCATTTGTGTTCTACTGCAGCTTCCCAGAGTGATCTAAAGATTGACTAGAGTGCTAACAATCTTACTTTTGACAAAATTATGGCACCCCTGAAGCCATCTTGATTGGAATAAACTGGTAACTCTTAAAACATTTAATTTAAAAAGGAACAAAATGAGGGGGTTCATTTTGTCATAGAAATTATGGTTAGTGCTCTAGAAAGAACAATTAGGACATGTTTTAAGTGAGATCTCAAATATCTTCCTGTTATATTTCAACAGGAGCAGCCTGCCAGTTGATGCCTTTGTGTTCTACTGCAGCTTCCCAGAGTGTTCTAAAGAACAACTAGAGCGCTAACAGCTTTACTTATGACAAAATTTCGGCACACCTGAAGCCATCTTGATTGGAATAAACTGGTAACACTTAAAACATTTAATTTAAAAAGGAACAAAAAGATGGGGTTCATTTTGTCATAGAAGTTATGGTCAGTGCTGCAGAAAGAAAAATTAGGACATGTTTCAAGTGTGATCTCAAATATCTTTCTGTTATATTTCAACAGGAGCAGCCTGTCAGTTGATGCCTTTGTGTTCTACTGCAGCTTCCCATAGTGATCTAAAGAACAACTAGAGCGCTAACAGTCTTACTTATGACAAAATTATGGCACACCTGAAGCCATCTTGATTGGAATAAACTGGTAACTCTTAAAACATTTAATTTAAAAAGGAACAAAATGAGGGGGTTCATTTTGTCATAAATTATGGTTAGTGCTGTAGAAAGAAAAATTAGCACATGTTTCAAGGGTAATCTCAAATATCTTCCTGTTATATTTCAACAGGAGCAGCCTGTCAGTTGATGCCTTTGTGTTCTACCGCAGCTTCCCAGAGTGTTCTAAAGAACAACTAGAGCGCTAACAGTCTTACTTATGACAAAATTATGGCACCCCTGAAGCCATCTTGATTGGAATAAACTGTTAACTCTTAAAACATTTAATTTAAAAAGGAACAACTGGAGGGGGTTCATTTTGTCATAGAAATTATGGTTAGTGCTCTAGAAAGAAAAATTAGGACATGTTTTAAGTGAGATCTCAAATATCTTTCTGTTTTATTTCAACAGGAATAGGCTGTCAGTTGATGCCTTTGTGTTCTACTGCAGCTTCCCAGAGTGTTCTTAAGAACAACTAGAGCACTAACAGCCGGCTTATGACAAAAGAATGGCACACCTGAAGCCATCTTGATTGGAATAAACTGGTAACACTTAAAACATTTAATGTAAAAAGGAACAAAATGAAGGGGTTTATTTTGTCATAGAAATTATGGTTAGTGCTGTAGAAAGAAAAATTAGGACATGTTCCAAGTGTGATCTCAAATGTCTTCCTGTTATATTTCAACAGGAGCAGCCTGTCAGTTGATGCCTTTGTGTTCTACTGCAGCTTCCCAGAGTGTTCTAAAGAACAACTAGAGTGCTAACAGTCTTACTTATGACAAAATTATGGCACACCTGAAGCCATCTTGATTGGAATAAACTGGTAACTCTTAAAACATTTAATTTAAAATGGAACAAAATGAAGGGGTTTATTTTGTCATAGAAATTATGGTTAGTGCTGTAGAAAGAAAAAGTAGGTCATGTTTTAAGTGAGATCTCAAATATCTTCCTGTTATATTTCAACAGGAGCAGCCTGCCAGTTGATGCCTGTGTGTTCTACTGCAGCTTCCCAGAGTGATCTAAAGAACAACTAGAGCACTAACAGCTTTACTTATGACAAAAGTTCGGCACACCTGAAGCCATCTTGATTGGAATAAGCTGGTAACACTTAAAACATTTAATTTAAAAAGGAAGAAAATTATGGGGTTTATTTTGTCATAGAAATTATAGTTAGTGCAGTAGAAAGAAAAATTAGGACATGTTCCAAGTGTGATCTCATATATCTCTCTGTTATATTTCAACAGGAGCAGCCAGTCAGTTGATGCCTTTGTGTTCTACTGCAGCTTCCCAGAGTGTTCTAAAGAACAACTAGAGCGCTAACAGCCTTACTTTTGACAAAAGTATGGCACACCTGAAGCCATCTTGATTGGAATAAACTGGTAACACTTAAAACATTTAATTTTAAAAAGGAACAAAATGATGGGGCTCATTTTGTCATAGAAATTATAGTTAGTGCTGTAGAAAGAAAAATTAGGACATGTTTCAAGTGTGATCTCAAATGTCTTCCTGTTATATTTCAACAGGAGCAGCCTGTCAGTTGATGCCTTTGTGTTCTACTGCAGCTTCCCAGAGTGTTCTAAAGAACAACTAGAGCGCTAACAGTCTTACTTATGACAAAATTATGGCACACCTGAAGCCATCTTGATTGGAATAAACTGGTAACACTTAAAACATTTATTTAAAAAGGAACAACATGATGGGGTTCATTTTGTCACAGAAGTTATGGTTAGTGCTTTAGAAAGAACAATTTGGACATGTTTCAAGTGTGATCTCTAATATCTTTCTGTTATATTTCAACAGGAGCAGCCTGTCAGTTGATGCCTTTGTGTTCTACTTCATCTTTCCAGAGTGATCTAAAAAACAACTAGAGCGCTAACAGCCTTACTTATGACAAAAGTATGGCACACCTGAAGCCATCTTGATTGGAATAAACTGGTAACACTTAAAACATTTAATTTAAAAAGGAACAAAATGATGGGGTTCATTTTGTCATAGAAAGTAAGGTTAGTGCTGCAGAAAGAAAAATTAGGACATGTTTCAAGAGTAATCTCAAATATCTTCCTGTTATATTTCAACAGGGGCAGCCTGTCAGTTGATGCCTTTGTGTTCTACTACAGCTTCCCAGAGTGTTCTAAAGAACAACTGGAGAGCTAACAGCCTTACTTATGACAAAAGTATGGCACACCTGAAGCCATCTTGATTGGAATCAACTGGTAACACTTAAAATATTTAATTTAAAAAAGGAACAAAATGATGGGGTCCATTTTGTCACAGAAATTATGGTTAGTGCTTTAGAAAGAAAAATGTGGACATGTTTCAAGTGTGATCTCAAATATCTTCCTGATATATTTCAACAGGAGCAGCATGTCAGTTGATACCTTTGTGTTCTACTGCAGCTTCCCAGAGTGTTCTAAAGAACAACTAGAGCGCTAACAGTCTTACTTATGACAAAATTATGGCACACCTGAAGCCATCTTGATTGCCATAAACTGGTAACTCTTAAAACATTTTATTTAAAAAGGAACAAAATGAGGGGTTCATTTTGTCTTAGAAATTATGGTTAGTGCTGTAGAAAAAAAATTTAGGACATGTTTTAAGTGAGATCTCAAATATCTTCCTGTTATATTTCAACAGGAGCAGCCTGTCAGTTGATGCCTTTGTGTTCTTCTGCAGCTTACCAGAGATTTCTAAAGAACAACTAGAGCGCTAACAGCCTTACTTATGATAAAAGTATGGCACACCTGAAGCCATCTTAGTTGGAATAAACTGGTAAAACTTAAAACATTTAATTTAAAAAGGAACAAAATGATGGGGATCATTTTGTCATAGAAATTATGGTTAGTGCTGTAGAAAAAAAACATTAGGACATGTTTCAAGTGTGATCTCAAATATCTTCCTGTTATATTTCAACAGGATCAGCATGTCAGTTGATGCATTTGTGTTCTACAGCAGCTTCCCAGAGTGATCTAAAGAACAAATAGAGCGCTAACAGTCTTACTTATGACAAAATTATGGCACACCTGAAGCCATCTTGATTGGAATAAACTGGTAACTCTTAAAACATTTAATTTAAAAAGGAACAAAATGAGGGGGTTCATTTTGTCATAGAAATTATGGTTAGTGCTGTAGAAAGAAAAATTAGCACATGTTTCAAGTGTGATCTCAAATGTCTTCCTGTTACATTTCAACAGGAGCAGCCTGTCAGTTGATGCCTTTGTGTTCTACTGCAGCTTCCCAGAGTGTTCTAAAGAACAACTAGAGCGCTAACAGTCTTACTTATGACAAAATTATGGCACACCTGAAGCCATCTTGATTGGAATAAACTTGAAACACTTAAAACATTTAATTTAAAAAGGAACAAAATGATGGGGTTCATTTTGTCATAGAAATGATGGTTAGTGCTGTAGAAAGAAAAATTAGGACATGTTTCAAGTGTGATCTCAAATATGTTCCTGTTATATTTCAACAGGAGCAGCCTGTCAGTTGATTCCTTTGTGTTCTACTGCAGCTTCCCAGAGTGTTCTAAAGAACAACTAGAGCACTAACAGTCTTACTTATGGACAACATTATGGCACACCTGAAGCCATCTTGATTGGAAGAAACTTGTAACTCTTAAAACATTTAATTTAAAAAAAGGAACAAAATGATGGGGCTCATTTTGTCATAGAAATTATGGTTAGTGCTGTAGAAAGAAAAATTAGGACATGTTTTAAGTGAGATTTCAAATATCTTCCTGTTATATTTCAACAGGAGCAGCCTGTCAGTTGATGCCTTTGTGTTCTACTGCAGCTTCCCGAGTGTTCTAAAGAACAACTAGAGCGCTAACAGTCTTACTTATGAAAAAATGATGGCACACCTGAACCCGTCTTGATTGGAATAAACTGGTAACACTTAAAACATTGATTTAAAAAGGAACAAAATGATGGGGTTCATTTTGTCACAGAAATTATGGTTAGTGCTTTAGAAAGAAAAGTTTGGACATGTTTCAAGTGTGATCTCAAATATCTTCCTGTTATATTTCAACAGGAGCAGCCTGTCAGTTGATGCCTTTGTGTTCTACTGCAGCTTCCCAGAGTGATCTAAAGAACAACTAGAGTGCTAACAGTCTTACTTATGACAAAATTTTGGCACACCTGAAGCCATCTTGATTGCCATAAACTGGTAACTCTTAAAACATTTTATTTAAAAAGGAACAAAATGAGGGGGTCATTTTGTCATGGAAATTATGGTTAGTGCTGTAGAAAAAAAAAATAGGACATGTTTTAAGTGAGATCTCAAATATCTTCCTGTTATATTTCAACAGGAGCAGCCTGTCAGTTGATGCCTTTGCGTTCTTCCGCAGCTTACCAGAGATTTCTAAAGAAAAACTAGAGCGTTAACAGCCTTACTTATGATAAAAGTATGGCACACCTGAAGCCATCTTAATTGGAATTAACTGGTAAAACTTAAAACATTTAATTTAAAAAGGAACAAAATGATGGGGTTCATTTTGTCATAGTAATTATGGTTAGTGCTGTAGAAAAAAATATTAGGACATGTTTCAAGTGTGATCTCAAAAATCTTCCTGTTATATTTCAACAGGATCAGCATGTCAGTTGATGCATGTGTGTTCTCCTGCAGCTTCCCAGAGTGATCTAAAGAACAACTAGAGTGCTAACAGTCTTACTTATGACAAAATTTTGGCACACCTGAAGCCATCTTGATTGGAATAAACTGGTAACTCTTAAAACATTTAATTTAAAAAGGAACAAAATGAGGGGTTTCATTTTGTCATAGAAATTATGGTTAGTGCTGTAGAAAGAAAAATTAGCACATGTATTCAAGGGTAATCTCAAATATATTCCTGTTATATTTAAACAGGTGCAGCCTATCAGTTGATGCCTTTGTGTTCTACTGCAGCTTCCCAAAGTGTTCTAAGGAGCAACTAGAGCGCGAACAGCCTTAATTATGACAAACGTATGGCACACCTGAAGCCATCTCGATTGGAATCAACTGGTAACACTTAACATATTTAATTTTAAAAAGGAACGAAATGATGGGGCTCATTTTGTCATAGAAATTATGGTTAGTGCTGTAGAAAGAAAAATTAGGACATGTTTCAAGTGTGATCTCAAATGTCTTCCTGTTACATTTCAACAGGAGCAGCCTGTCAGTTGATGCCTTTGTGTTCTACTGCAGCTTCCCAGAGTGTTCTAAAGAACAACTAGAGCGCTAATAGTCTTACTTATGACAAAATTATGGCACACCTGAAGCCATCTTGATTGGAATAAACTGGAAACACTTAAAACATTTAATTTAAAAAGGAACACAATGATGGGGTTCATTTTGTCATAGAAATTATGGTTAGTGCTGTAGAAAGAAAAATTAGCACATGTTTCAAGTGTGATCTCAAATGTCTTCCTGTAATATTTCAACAGGAGCAGCCTGTCAGTTGATGACTTTGTGTTCTACTGCAGCTTCCCAGAGTGTTCTAAAGAACAACTAGAGCGCTAACAGTCTTACTTATGACAAAAGTATGAGACACCTGAAGCCATCTTGATTGGAATAAACTGGTAACACTTAAAACATTTATTTAAAAAGGAACAAAATGATGGGGTTCATTTTGTCACAGAAATGATGGTTAGTGCTTTAGAAAGAATAATTTGGAAATGTTTCAAGTGTGATCTCAAATATCTTCCTGTTATATTTGAACAGGAGCAGCCTGTCAGTTGATGCCTTTGTGTTCTACTGCAGCTTCCCAGAGTGTTCTAAAGAACAACTAGAGCGCTAACAGTCTTACTTATGACAAAATTATGGCACACCTGAAGCCATCTTGATTGCCATAAACTTGTAACTCTTAAAACATTTTATTTAAAAAGGAACAAAATGAGGAGGGTCATTTTGTCATAGCAATTATGTTAGTGCTGTAGAAAGAAAAATTAGGACATGTTTTAAGTGAGATTTCAAATATCTTCCTTTTATTTTTCAACAGGAGCAGCCTGTCAGTTGATGCCTTTGTGTTCTTCTGCAGCTTACCAGAGATTTCTAAAGAACAACTAGAGCGCTAACAGCCTTACTTATGATAAAATTATGGCACACCTGAAGCCATCTTAATTAGAATAAACTGGTAAAACTTAAAACATTTAATTTAAAAAGGAACAAAAAGATGGGGTTCATTTTGTCATAGAAATTATGGTCAGTGCTGCAGAAAGAAAAATTAGGACATGTTTCAAGTGTGATCTCAAATATCTTTCTGTTATATTTCAACAGGAGCAGCCTGTCAGTTGATGCCTTTGTGTTCTACTGCAGCTTCCCAGAGTGTTCTAAAGAACAACTAGAGCGCTAACAGTCTTACTTATGACAAAATTATGGCACACCTGAAGCCATCTTGATTGCCATAAACTGTTAACTATTAAAACATTTAATTTAAAAAGGAACAAAATGAGGGGGTTTATTTTGTCATAGAAATCATGGTCAGTGCTGCAGAAAGAAAAATTAGGACATGTTTCAAGTGTGATCTCAAATATCTTTCTGTTATATTTCAACAGGAGCAGCCTGTCAGTTGATGCCTTTGTGTTCTACTGCAGCTTCCCAGAGTGATCTAAAAAACAACTAGAGCGCTAACAGCCTTACTTATGACAAAAGTATGGCACACTTGAAGCCATCTTGATTGGAATAAACTGGTAACACTTAAAACATTTAATTTAAAAAGGAACAAAATGATGGGGTTCATTTTGTCATAGGAATTAAGGTTAGTGCTGCAGAAAGAAAAATTAGGACATGTTTCAAGAGTAATCTCAAATATCTTCCTGTTATATTTCAACAGGGGCAGCCTGTCAGTTGATGCCTTTGTGTTCTACTGCAGCTTCCCAGAGTGTTCTAAAGAGCAACTAGAGCGCTAACAGCCTTAATTATGACAAACGTATGGCACACCTGAAGCCATCTTGATTGGAATAAACTGGTAAAACTTAAAACATTTATTTAAAAAGGAACAAAATGATGGGGCTCATTTTGTCAAAGAAATTATGGTTAGTGCTGTAGAAAGAATAATTTGGATATGTTTCAAGTGTGATCTCAAATATCTTCCTGTTATATTTCAACAGGAGCAGCCAGTCAGTTGATGCCTTTGTGTTCTACTGCAGCTTCCCAGAGTGTTCTAAAGAACAACTAGAGTGCTAACAGTCTTACTTATGACAAAATTATGGCACACCTGAAGCCATCTTGATTGCCATAAACTTGTAACTCTTAAAAATTTTATTTAAAAAGGAACAAAATGAGGGGGGTCATTTTGTCATAGAAATTATGGTTAGTGCTGTAGAAAGAAAATTAGGACATGTTTCAAGTGTGATCTCAAATATCTTCCTTTTATATTTCAACAGGATCAGCATGTCAGTTGATGCATTTGTGTTCTACTGCAGCTTCCCAGAGTGATCTAAAGAACAACTAGAGCGCTAACAGTATTACTTATGAAAAACTTATGGCACACCTGAAGCCATCTTGATTGGAATAAACTGGTAACTCCTAAAACATTTAATTTAAAAAGGAACAAAATGAGGGGGTTCATTTTGTCATAAATTATGGTTAGTGCTGTAGAAAGAAAAAATAGCACATGTTTCAAAGGTAATCTCAAATATCTTCCTGTTATATTTCAATAGGAGCAGCCTATCAGTTAAAGCCTTTGTGTTCTACTGCAGCTTCCCAAAGTGTTCTAAAGAGCAACTAGAGCGCTAACAGCCTTAATTATGACAAACGTTTGGCACATCTGAAGCCATCTTGATTGGAATAAACTGGTAACACTTAACATATTTAATTTTAAAAAGGAACAAAATGATGGGGCTCATTTTGTCATAGAAATTATGGTTAGTGCTGTAGAAAGAAAAATTAGGACATGTTTCAAGTGTGATCTCAAATGTCTTCCTGTTACATTTCAACAGGAGCAGCCTGTCAGTTGATGCCTTTGTGTTCTACTGCAGCTTCCCAGAGTGTTCTAAAGAACAACTAGAGCGCTAACAGTCTTACTTATGACAAAATTATGGCACACCTGAAGCCATCTTGATTGGAATAAACTGGAAACACTTAAAACATTTAATTTAAAAAGGAACAAAATGATGGGGTTCATTTTGTCATAGAAATTATGGTTAGTGCTGTAGAAAGAAAAATTAGGACATGTTTCAAGTGTGATCTCAAATATCTTCCTGTTATATTTCAACAGGAGCAGCCTGTCAGTTGATTCCTTTGTGTTCTACTGCAGCTTCCCAGAGTGTTCTAAAGAACAACTAGAGCGCTAACAGTCTTACTTATGACAAAAGTATGAGACACCTGAAGCCATGTTGATTGGAATAAACTGGTAACACTTACAACATTTATTTAAAAAGGAACAAAATGATGGGGTTCATTTTGTCACAGAAATGATGGTTAGTGCTTTAGAAAGAATAATTTGGAAATGTTTCAAGTGTGATCTCAAATATCTTCCTGTTATATTTGAACAGGAGCAGCCTGTCAGTTGATGCCTTTGTGTTCTACTGCAGCTTCCCAGAGTGTTCTAAAGAACAACTAGAGCGCTAACAGTCTTACTTATGACAAAATTATGGCACACCTGAAGCCATCTTGATTGCCATAAACTTGTAACTCTTAAAACATTTTATTTAAAAAGGAACAAAATGAGGAGGGTCATTTTGTCATAGCAATTATGGTTAGTGCTGTAGAAAGAAAAATTAGGACATGTTTTAAGTGAGATTTCAAATATCTTCCTGTTATTTTTCAACAGGAGCAGCCTGTCAGTTGATGCCTTTGTGTTCTTCTGCAGCTTACCAGAGATTTCTAAAGAACAACTAGAGCGCTAACAGCCTTACTTATGATAAAATTATGGCACACCTGAAGCCATCTTAATTAGAATAAACTGGTAAAACTTAAAACATTTAATTTAAAAAGGAACAAAAAGATGGGGTTCATTTTGTCATAGAAATTATGGTCAGTGCTGCAGAAAGAAAAATTAGGACATGTTTCAAGTGTGATCTCAAATATCTTTCTGTTATATTTCAACAGGAGCAGCCTGTCAGTTGATGCCTTTGTGTTCTACTGCAGCTTCCCAGAGTGTTCTAAAGAACAACTAGAGCGCTAACAGTCTTACTTATGACAAAATTATGGCACACCTGAAGCCATCTTGATTGCCATAAACTGTTAACTATTAAAACATTTAATTTAAAAAGGAACAAAATGAGGGGGTTTATTTTGTCATAGAAATCATGGTCAGTGCTGCAGAAAGAAAAATTAGGACATGTTTCAAGTGTGATCTCAAATATCTTTCTGTTATATTTCAACAGGAGCAGCCTGTCAGTTGATGCCTTTGTGTTCTACTGCAGCTTCCCAGAGTGATCTAAAAAACAACTAGAGCGCTAACAGCCTTACTTATGACAAAAGTATGGCACACTTGAAGCCATCTTGATTGGAATAAACTGGTAACACTTAAAACATTTAATTTAAAAAGGAACACAATGATGGGGTTCATTTTGTCATAGAAATTATGGTCAGTGCTGTAGAAAGAAAATTAGGACATGTTTCAAGTGTGATCTCAAATATCTTCCTTTTATATTTCAACAGGATCAGCATGTCAGTTGATGCATTTGTGTTCTACTGCAGCTTCCCAGAGTGATCTAAAGAACAACTAGAGCGCTAACAGTATTACTTATGAAAAACTTATGGCACACCTGAAGCCATCTTGATTGGAATAAACTGGTAACTCCTAAAACATTTAATTTAAAAAGGAACAAAATGAGGGGGTTCATTTTGTCATAAATTATGGTTAGTGCTGTAGAAAGAAAAAATAGCACATGTTTCAAAGGTAATCTCAAATATCTTCCTGTTATATTTCAATAGGAGCAGCCTATCAGTTAAAGCCTTTGTGTTCTACTGCAGCTTCCCAAAGTGTTCTAAAGAGCAACTAGAGCGCTAACAGCCTTAATTATGACAAACGTTTGGCACATCTGAAGCCATCTTGATTGGAATAAACTGGTAACACTTAAAACATTTAATTTAAAAAGGAACAAAATGATGGGGTTCATTTTGTCATAGGAATTAAGGTTAGTGCTGCAGAAAGAAAAATTAGGACATGTTTCAAGAGTAATCTCAAATATCTTCCTGTTATATTTCAACAGGGGCAGCCTGTCAGTTGATGCCTTTGTGTTCTACTGCAGCTTCCCAGAGTGTTCTAAAGAGCAACTAGAGCGCTAACAGCCTTAATTATGACAAACGTATGGCACACCTGAAGCCATCTTGATTGGAATAAACTGGTAACACTTAAAACATTTATTTAAAAAGGAACAAAATGATGGGGCTCATTTTGTCACAGAAATTATGGTTAGTGCTGTAGAAAGAATAATTTGGATATGTTTCAAGTGTGATCTCAAATATCTTCCTGTTATATTTCAACAGGAGCAGCCAGTCAGTTGATGCCTTTGTGTTCTACTGCAGCTTCCCAGAGTGTTCTAAAGAGCAACTAGAGTGCTAACAGTCTTACTTATGACAAAATTATGGCACACCTGAAGCCATCTTGATTGCCATAAACTTGTAACTCTTAAAAATTTTATTTAAAAAGGAACAAAATGAGGGGGGTCATTTTGTCATAGAAATTATGGTTAGTGCTGTAGAAAGAAAATTAGGACATGTTTCAAGTGTGATCTCAAATATCTTCCTTTTATATTTCAACAGGATCAGCATGTCAGTTGATGCATTTGTGTTCTACTGCAGCTTCCCAGAGTGATCTAAAGAACAACTAGAGCGCTAACAGTATTACTTATGAAAAACTTATGGCACACCTGAAGCCATCTTGATTGGAATAAACTGGTAACTCCTAAAACATTTAATTTAAAAAGGAACAAAATGAGGGGGTTCATTTTGTCATAAATTATGGTTAGTGCTGTAGAAAGAAAAAATAGCACATGTTTCAAAGGTAATCTCAAATATCTTCCTGTTATATTTCAATAGGAGCAGCCTATCAGTTAAAGCCTTTGTGTTCTACTGCAGCTTCCCAAAGTGTTCTAAAGAGCAACTAGAGCGCTAACAGCCTTAATTATGACAAACGTTTGGCACATCTGAAGCCATCCTTATTGGAATAAACTGGTAACACTTAACATATTTAATTTTAAAAAGGAACAAAATGATGGGGCTCATTTTGTCATAGAAATTATGGTTAGTGCTGTAGAAAGAAAAATTAGGACATGTTTCAAGTGTGATCTCAAATGTCTTCCTGTTACATTTCAACAGGAGCAGCCTGTCAGTTGATGCCTTTGTGTTCTACTGCAGCTTCCCAGAGTGTTCTAAAGAACAACTAGAGCGCTAACAGTCTTACTTATGACAAAATTATGGCACACCTGAAGCCATCTTGATTGGAATAAACTGGAAACACTTAAAACATTTCATTTAAAAAGGAACAAAATGATGGGGTTCATTTTGTCATAGAAATTATGGTTAGTGCTGTAAAAAGAAAAATTAGGACATGTTTCAAGTGTGATCTCAAATATCTTCCTGTTATATTTCAACAGGAGCAGCCTGTCAGTTGATTCCTTTGTGTTCTACTGCAGCTTCCCAGAGTGTTCTAAAGAACAACTAGAGCACTAACAGTCTTACTTATGACAAAATTATGGCACACCTGAAGCCATCTTGATTGCCATAAACTGGTAATTCTTAAAACGTTTAATTTAAAAAGGAAGAAAATGATGGGGTTCATTTTGTCATAGAAATTATGGTTAGTGCTGTAGAAAAAAAAATTATGACATGTTTCAAGTGAGATCTCAAATATCTTTCTGTTATATTTCAACAGGATCAGCATTTCAGTTGATGCATTTGTGTTCTACTGCAGCTTCCCAGAGTGATCTAAAGAACAACTAGAGTGCTAACAATCTTACTTTTGACAAAATTATGGCACCCCTGAAGCCATCTTGATTGGAATAAACTGTTAACTCTTAAAACATTTAATTTAAAAAGGAACAACATGAGGGGGTTCATTTTGTCATAGAAATGATGGTTAGTGCTCTAGAAAGAAAAATTAGGACATGTTTTAAGTGAGATCTCAAATATCTTTCTGTTTTATTTCAACAGGAATAGGCTGTCAGTTGATGCCTTTGTGTTCTACTGCAGCTTCCCAGAGTGTTCTTAAGAACAACTAGAGCACTAACAGCCGGCTTATGACAAAAGAATGGCACACCTGAAGCCATCTTGATTGGAATAAACTGGTAACACTTAAAACATTTAATGTAAAAAGGAACAAAATGAAGGGGTTTATTTTGTCATAGAAATTATGGTTAGTGCTGTAGAAAGAAAAATTAGGACATGTTCCAAGTGTGATCTCAAATGTCTTCCTGTTATATTTCAACAGGAGCAGCCTGTCAGTTGATGCCTTTGTGTTCTACTGCAGCTTCCCAGAGTGTTCTAAAGAACAACTAGAGTGCTAACAGTCTTACTTATGACAAAATTATGGCACACCTGAAGCCATCTTGATTGGAATAAACTGGTAACTCTTAAAACATTTAATTTAAAATGGAACAAAATGAAGGGGTTTATTTTGTCATAGAAATTATGGTTAGTGCTGTAGAAAGAAAAAGTAGGTCATGTTTTAAGTGAGATCTCAAATATCTTCCTGTTATATTTCAACAGGAGCAGCCTGCCAGTTGATGCCTGTGTGTTCTACTGCAGCTTCCCAGAGTGATCTAAAGAACAACTAGAGCACTAACAGCTTTACTTATGACAAAAGTTCGGCACACCTGAAGCCATCTTGATTGGAATAAACTGGTAACACTTAAAACATTTAATTTAAAAAGGAAGAAAATTATGGGGTTTATTTTGTCATAGAAATTATAGTTAGTGCAGTAGAAAGAAAAATTAGGACATGTTCCAAGTGTGATCTCATATATCTCTCTGTTATATTTCAACAGGAGCAGCCAGTCAGTTGATGCCTTTGTGTTCTACTGCAGCTTCCCAGAGTGTTCTAAAGAACAACTAGAGCGCTAACAGCCTTACTTTTGACAAAAGTATGGCACACCTGAAGCCATCTTGATTGGAATAAACTGGTAACACTTAAAACATTTAATTTTAAAAAGGAACAAAATGATGGGGCTCATTTTGTCATAGAAATTATAGTTAGTGCTGTAGAAAGAAAAATTAGGACATGTTTCAAGTGTGATCTCAAATGTCTTCCTGTTATATTTTAACAGGAGCAGCCTGTCAGTTGATGCCTTTGTGTTCTACTGCAGCTTCCCAGAGTGTTCTAAAGAACAACTAGAGCGCTAACAGTCTTACTTATAACAAAATTATGGCACACCTGAAGCCATCTTGATTGGAATAAACTGGTAACACTTAAAACATTTAATTTAAAAAGGAACAAAATGAGGGGGTTCATTTTGTCATAGAAATGATGGTTAGTGCTGTAGAAAGAAAAATTAGGACATGTTTCAAGTGTGATCTCAAATATGTTCCTGTTATATTTCAACAGGAGCAGCCTGTCAGTTGATTCCTTTGTGTTCTACTGCAGCTTCCCAGAGTGTTCTAAAGAACAACTAGAGCACTAACAGTCTTACTTATGACAACATTATGGCACACCTGAAGCCATCTTGATTGGAAGAAACTTGTAACTCTTAAAACATTTAATTTAAAAAAAGGAACAAAATGATGGGGCTCATTTTGTCATAGAAATTATGGTTAGTGCTGTAGAAAGAAAAATTAGGACATGTTTTAAGTGAGATTTCAAATATCTTCCTGTTATATTTCAACAGGAGCAGCCTGTCAGTTGATGCCTTTGTGTTCTACTGCAGCTTCCCGAGTGTTCTAAAGAACAACTAGAGCGCTAACAGTCTTACTTATGAAAAAATGATGGCACACCTGAACCCGTCTTGATTGGAATAAACTGGTAACACTTAAAACATTGATTTAAAAAGGAACAAAATGATGGGGTTCATTTTGTCACAGAAATTATGGTTAGTGCTTTAGAAAGAAAAGTTTGGACATGTTTCAAGTGTGATCTCAAATATCTTCCTGTTATATTTCAACAGGAGCAGCCTGTCAGTTGATGCCTTTGTGTTCTACTGCAGCTTCCCAGAGTGTTCTAAAGAACAACTAGAGCGCTAACAGTCTTACTCATGACAAAATTATGGCACACCTGAAGCCATCTTGATTGCCATAAACTGGTAACTCTTAAAACATTTTATTTAAAAAGGAACAAAATGAGGGGGTCATTTTGTCATGGAAATTATGGTTAGTGCTGTAGAAAAAAAAAATAGGACATGTTTTAAGTGAGATCTCAAATATCTTCCTGTTATATTTCAACAGGAGCAGCCTGTCAGTTGATGCCTTTGCGTTCTTCCGCAGCTTACCAGAGATTTCTAAAGAAAAACTAGAGCGCTAACAGCCTTACTTATGATAAAAGTATGGCACACCTGAAGCCATCTTAATTGGAATTAACTGGTAAAACTTAAAACATTTAATTTAAAAAGGAACAAAATGATGGGGTTCATTTTGTCATAGTAATTATGGTTAGTGCTGTAGAAAAAAATATTAGGACATGTTTCAAGTGTGATCTCAAAAATCTTCCTGTTATATTTCAACAGGATCAGCATGTCAGTTGATGCATGTGTGTTCTCCTGCAGCTTCCCAGAGTGATCTAAAGAACAACTAGAGTGCTAACAGTCTTACTTATGACAAAATTTTGGCACACCTGAAGCCATCTTGATTGGAATAAACTGGTAACTCTTAAAACATTTAATTTAAAAAGGAACAAAATGAGGGGTTTCATTTTGTCATAGAAATTATGGTTAGTGCTGTAGAAAGAAAAATTAGCACATGTATTCAAGGGTAATCTCAAATATATTCCTGTTATATTTAAACAGGTGCAGCCTATCAGTTGATGCCTTTGTGTTCTACTACAGCTTCCCAAAGTGTTCTAAGGAGCAACTAGAGCGCGAACAGCCTTAATTATGACAAACGTATGGCACACCTGAAGCCATCTCGATTGGAATCAACTGGTAACACTTAACATATTTAATTTTAAAAAGGAACGAAATGATGGGGCTCATTTTGTCATAGAAATTATGGTTAGTGCTGTAGAAAGAAAAATTAGGACATGTTTCAAGTGTGATCTCAAATGTCTTCCTGTTACATTTCAACAGGATCAGCCTGTCAGTTGATGCCTTTGTGTTCTACTGCAGCTTCCCAGAGTGTTCTAAAGAACAACTAGAGCGCTAATAGTCTTACTTATGACAAAATTATGGCACACCTGAAGCCATCTTGATTGGAATAAACTGGAAACACTTAAAACATTTAATTTAAAAAGGAACACAATGATGGGGTTCATTTTGTCATAGAAATTATGGTTAGTGCTGTAGAAAGAAAAATTAGCACATGTTTCAAGTGTGATCTCAAATGTCTTCCTGTAATATTTCAACAGGAGCAGCCTGTCAGTTGATGACTTTGTGTTCTACTGCAGCTTCCCAGAGTGTTCTAAAGAACAACTAGAGCGCTAACAGTCTTACTTATGACAAAAGTATGAGACACCTGAAGCCATGTTGATTGGAATAAACTGGTAACACTTACAACATTTATTTAAAAAGGAACAAAATGATGGGGTTCATTTTGTCACAGAAATGATGGTTAGTGCTTTAGAAAGAATAATTTGGAAATGTTTCAAGTGTGATCTCAAATATCTTCCTGTTATATTTGAACAGGAGCAGCCTGTCAGTTGATGCCTTTGTGTTCTACTGCAGCTTCCCAGAGTGTTCTAAAGAACAACTAGAGCGCTAACAGTCTTACTTATGACAAAATTATGGCACACCTGAAGCCATCTTGATTGCCATAAACTTGTAACTCTTAAAACATTTTATTTAAAAAGGAACAAAATGAGGAGGGTCATTTTGTCATAGCAATTATGGTTAGTGCTGTAGAAAGAAAAATTAGGACATGTTTTAAGTGAGATTTCAAATATCTTCCTTTTATTTTTCAACAGGAGCAGCCTGTCAGTTGATGCCTTTGTGTTCTTCTGCAGCTTACCAGAGATTTCTAAAGAACAACTAGAGCGCTAACAGCCTTACTTATGATAAAATTATGGCACACCTGAAGCCATCTTAATTAGAATAAACTGGTAAAACTTAAAACATTTAATTTAAAAAGGAACAAAAAGATGGGGTTCATTTTGTCATAGAAATTATGGTCAGTGCTGCAGAAACAAAAATTAGGACATGTTTCAAGTGTGATCTCAAATATCTTTCTGTTATATTTCAACAGGAGCAGCCTGTCAGTTGATGCCTTTGTGTTCTACTGCAGCTTCCCAGAGTGTTCTAAAGAACAACTAGAGCGCTAACAGTCTTACTTATGACAAAATTATGGCACACCTGAAGCCATCTTGATTGCCATAAACTGTTAACTATTAAAACATTTAATTTAAAAAGGAACAAAATGAGGGGGTTTATTTTGTCATAGAAATCATGGTCAGTGCTGCAGAAAGAAAAATTAGGACATGTTTCAAGTGTGATCTCAAATATCTTTCTGTTATATTTCAACAGGAGCAGCCTGTCAGTTGATGCCTTTGTGTTCTACTGCAGCTTCCCAGAGTGATCTAAAAAACAACTAGAGCGCTAACAGCCTTACTTATGACAAAAGTATGGCACACTTGAAGCCATCTTGATTGGAATAAACTGGTAACACTTAAAACATTTAATTTAAAAAGGAACAAAATGATGGGGTTCATTTTGTCATAGGAATTAAGGTTAGTGCTGCAGAAAGAAAAATTAGGACATGTTTCAAGAGTAATCTCAAATATCTTCCTGTTATATTTCAACAGGGGCAGCCTGTCAGTTGATGCCTTTGTGTTCTACTGCAGCTTCCCAGAGTGTTCTAAAGAGCAACTAGAGCGCTAACAGCCTTAATTCTGACAAACGTATGGCACACCTGAAGCCATCTTGATTGGAATAAACTGGTAACACTTAAAACATTTATTTAAAAAGGAACAAAATGATGGGGCTCATTTTGTCAAAGAAATTATGGTTAGTGCTGTAGAAAGAATAATTTGGATATGTTTCAAGTGTGATCTCAAATATCTTCCTGTTATATTTCAACAGGAGCAGCCAGTCAGTTGATGCCTTTGTGTTCTACTGCAGCTCCCCAGAGTGTTCTAAAGAACAACTAGAGTGCTAACAGTCTTACTTATGACAAAATTATGGCACACCTGAAGCCATCTTGATTGCCATAAACTTGTAACTCTTAAAAATTTTATTTAAAAAGGAACAAAATGAGGGGGGTCATTTTGTCATAGAAATTATGGTTAGTGCTGTAGAAAGAAAATTAGGACATGTTTCAAGTGTGATCTCAAATATCTTCCTTTTATATTTCAACAGGATCAGCATGTCAGTTGATGCATTTGTGTTCTACTGCAGCTTCCCAGAGTGATCTAAAGAACAACTAGAGCGCTAACAGTATTACTTATGAAAAACTTATGGCACACCTGAAGCCATCTTGATTGGAATAAACTGGTAACTCCTAAAACATTTAATTTAAAAAGGAACAAAATGAGGGGGTTCATTTTGTCATAAATTATGGTTAGTGCTGTAGAAAGAAAAAATAGCACATGTTTCAAAGGTAATCTCAAATATCTTCCTGTTATATTTCAATAGGAGCAGCCTATCAGTTAAAGCCTTTGTGTTCTACTGCAGCTTCCCAAAGTGTTCTAAAGAGCAACTAGAGCGCTAACAGCCTTAATTATGACAAACGTTTGGCACATCTGAAGCCATCTTGATTGGAATAAACTGGTAACACTTAAAACATTTAATTTAAAAAGGAACAAAATGATGGGGTTCATTTTGTCATAGGAATTAAGGTTAGTGCTGCAGAAAGAAAAAT
This sequence comes from Triturus cristatus, assembly GCF_964204655.1. Classification (NCBI taxonomy): domain Eukaryota; kingdom Metazoa; phylum Chordata; class Amphibia; order Caudata; family Salamandridae; genus Triturus; species Triturus cristatus. Next base: position 1,110,766,367 of record NC_140579.1, read on the forward strand.
TAGGACATGTTTCAAGAGTAATCTCAAATATCTTCCTGTTATATTTCAACAGGGGCAGCCTGTCAGTTGATGCCTTTGTGTTCTACTGCAGCTTCCCAGAGTGTTCTAAAGAGCAACTAGAGCGCTAACAGCCTTAATTATGACAAACGTATGGCACACCTGAAGCCATCTTGATTGGAATAAACTGGTAACACTTAAAACATTTATTTAAAAAGGAACAAAATGATGGGGCTCATTTTGTCACAGAAATTATGGTTAGTGCTGTAGAAAGAATAATTTGGATATGTTTCAAGTGTGATCTCAAATATCTTCCTGTTATATTTCAACAGGAGCAGCCAGTCAGTTGATGCCTTTGTGTTCTACTGCAGCTTCCCAGAGTGTTCTAAAGAACAACTAGAGTGCTAACAGTCTTACTTATGACAAAATTATGGCACACCTGAAGCCATCTTGATTGCCATAAACTTGTAACTCTTAAAAATTTTATTTAAAAAGGAACAAAATGAGGGGGGTCATTTTGTCATAGAAATTATGGTTAGTGCTGTAGAAAGAAAATTAGGACATGTTTCAAGTGTGATCTCAAATATCTTCCTTTTATATTTCAACAGGATCAGCATGTCAGTTGATGCATTTGTGTTCTACTGCAGCTTCCCAGAGTGATCTAAAGAACAACTAGAGCGCTAACAGTATTACTTATGAAAAACTTATGGCACACCTGAAGCCATCTTGATTGGAATAAACTGGTAACTCCTAAAACATTTAATTTAAAAAGGAACAAAATGAGGGGGTTCATTTTGTCATAAATTATGGTTAGTGCTGTAGAAAGAAAAAATAGCACATGTTTCAAAGGTAATCTCAAATATCTTCCTGTTATATTTCAACAGGAGCAGCCTGTCAGTTGATTCCTTTGTGTTCTACTGCAGCTTCCCAAAGTGTTCTAAAGAGCAACTAGAGCGCTAACAGCCTTAATTATGACAAACGTTTGGCACATCTGAAGCCATCTTGATTGGAATAAACTGGTAACACTTAACATATTTAATTTTAAAAAGGAACAAAATGATGGGGCTCATTTTGTCATAGAAATTATGGTTAGTGCTGTAGAAAGAAAAATTAGGACATGTTTCAAGTGTGATCTCAAATGTCTTCCTGTTACATTTCAACAGGAGCAGCCTGTCAGTTGATGCCTTTGTGTTCTACTGCAGCTTCCCAGAGTGTTCTAAAGAACAACTAGAGCGCTAACAGTCTTACTTATGACAAAATTATGGCACACCTGAAGCCATCTTGATTGGAATAAACTGGAAACACTTAAAACATTTAATTTAAAAAGGAACAAAATGATGGGGTTCATTTTGTCATAGAAATTATGGTTAGTGCTGTAGAAAGAAAAATTAGGACATGTTTCAAGTGTGATCTCAAATATCTTCCTGTTATATTTCAACAGGAGCAGCCTGTCAGTTGATTCCTTTGTGTTCTACTGCAGCTTCCCAGAGTGTTCTAAAGAACAACTAGAGCGCTAACAGTCTTACTTATGACAAAAGTATGAGACACCTGAAGCCATGTTGATTGGAATAAACTGGTAACACTTACAACATTTATTTAAAAAGGAACAAAATGATGGGGTTCATTTTGTCACAGAAATGATGGTTAGTGCTTTAGAAAGAATAATTTGGAAATGTTTCAAGTGTGATCTCAAATATCTTCCTGTTATATTTGAACAGGAGCAGCCTGTCAGTTGATGCCTTTGTGTTCTACTGCAGCTTCCCAGAGTGTTCTAAAGAACAACTAGAGCGCTAACAGTCTTACTTATGACAAAATTATGGCACACCTGAAGCCATCTTGATTGCCATAAACTTGTAACTCTTAAAACATTTTATTTAAAAAGGAACAAAATGAGGAGGGTCATTTTGTCATAGCAATTATGGTTAGTGCTGTAGAAAGAAAAATTAGGACATGTTTCAAGTGTGATCTCAAATATCTTCCTGTTATATTTCAACAGGAGCAGCCTGTCAGTTGATTCCTTTGTGTTCTACTGCAGCTTCCCAGAGTGTTCTAAAGAACAACTAGAGCGCTAACAGTCTTACTTATGACAAAAGTATGAGACACCTGAAGCCATGTTGATTGGAGTAAACTGGTAACACTTACAACATTTATTTAAAAAGGAACAAAATGATGGGGTTCATTTTGTCACAGAAATGATGGTTAGTGCTTTAGAAAGAATAATTTGGAAATGTTTCAAGTGTGATCTCAAATATCTTCCTGTTATATTTGAACAGGAGCAGCCTGTCAGTTGATGCCTTTGTGTTCTACTGCAGCTTCCCAGAGTGTTCTAAAGAACAACTAGAGCGCTAACAGTCTTACTTATGACAAAATTATGGCACACCTGAAGCCATCTTGATTGCCATAAACTTGTAACTCTTAAAACATTTTATTTAAAAAGGAACAAAATGAGGAGGGTCATTTTGTCATAGCAATTATGGTTAGTGCTGTAGAAAGAAAAATTAGGACATGTTTTAAGTGAGATTTCAAATATCTTCCTGTTATTTTTCAACAGGAGCAGCCTGTCAGTTGATGCCTTTGTGTTCTTCTGCAGCTTACCAGAGATTTCTAAAGAACAACTAGAGCGCTAACAGCCTTACTTATGATAAAATTATGGCACACCTGAAGCCATCTTAATTAGAATAAACTGGTAAAACTTAAAACATTTAATTTAAAAAGGAACAAAAAGATGGGGTTCATTTTGTCATAGAAATTATGGTCAGTGCTGCAGAAAGAAAAATTAGGACATGTTTCAAGTGTGATCTCAAATATCTTTCTGTTATATTTCAACAGGAGCAGCCTGTCAGTTGATGCCTTTGTGTTCTACTGCAGCTTCCCAGAGTGTTCTAAAGAACAACTAGAGCGCTAACAGTCTTACTTATGACAAAATTATGGCACACCTGAAGCCATCTTGATTGCCATAAACTGTTAACTATTAAAACATTTAATTTAAAAAGGAACAAAATGAGGGGGTTTATTTTGTCATAGAAATCATGGTCAGTGCTGCAGAAAGAAAAATTAGGACATGTTTCAAGTGTGATCTCAAATATCTTTCTGTTATATTTCAACAGGAGCAGCCTGTCAGTTGATGCCTTTGTGTTCTACTGCAGCTTCCCAGAGTGATCTAAAAAACAACTAGAGCGCTAACAGCCTTACTTATGACAAAAGTATGGCACACTTGAAGCCATCTTGATTGGAATAAACTGGTAACACTTAAAACATTTAATTTAAAAAGGAACACAATGATGGGGTTCATTTTGTCATAGAAATTATGGTCAGTGCTGTAGAAAGAAAATTAGGACATGTTTCAAGTGTGATCTCAAATATCTTCCTTTTATATTTCAACAGGATCAGCATGTCAGTTGATGCATTTGTGTTCTACTGCAGCTTCCCAGAGTGATCTAAAGAACAACTAGAGCGCTAACAGTATTACTTATGAAAAACTTATGGCACACCTGAAGCCATCTTGATTGGAATAAACTGGTAACTCCTAAAACATTTAATTTAAAAAGGAACAAAATGAGGGGGTTCATTTTGTCATAAATTATGGTTAGTGCTGTAGAAAGAAAAAATAGCACATGTTTCAAAGGTAATCTCAAATATCTTCCTGTTATATTTCAATAGGAGCAGCCTATCAGTTAAAGCCTTTGTGTTCTACTGCAGCTTCCCAAAGTGTTCTAAAGAGCAACTAGAGCGCTAACAGCCTTAATTATGACAAACGTTTGGCACATCTGAAGCCATCTTGATTGGAATAAACTGGTAACACTTAAAACATTTAATTTAAAAAGGAACAAAATGATGGGGTTCATTTTGTCATAGGAATTAAGGTTAGTGCTGCAGAAAGAAAAATTAGGACATGTTTCAAGAGTAATCTCAAATATCTTCCTGTTATATTTCAACAGGGGCAGCCTGTCAGTTGATGCCTTTGTGTTCTACTGCAGCTTCCCAGAGTGTTCTAAAGAGCAACTAGAGCGCTAACAGCCTTAATTATGACAAACGTATGGCACACCTGAAGCCATCTTGATTGGAATAAACTGGTAACACTTAAAACATTTATTTAAAAAGGAACAAAATGATGGGGCTCATTTTGTCACAGAAATTATGGTTAGTGCTGTAGAAAGAATAATTTGGATATGTTTCAAGTGTGATCTCAAATATCTTCCTGTTATATTTCAACAGGAGCAGCCAGTCAGTTGATGCCTTTGTGTTCTACTGCAGCTTCCCAGAGTGTTCTAAAGAACAACTAGAGTGCTAACAGTCTTACTTATGACAAAATTATGGCACACCTGAAGCCATCTTGATTGCCATAAACTTGTAACTCTTAAAAATTTTATTTAAAAAGGAACAAAATGAGGGGGGTCATTTTGTCATAGAAATTATGGTTAGTGCTGTAGAAAGAAAATTAGGACATGTTTCAAGTGTGATCTCAAATATCTTCCTTTTATATTTCAACAGGATCAGCATGTCAGTTGATGCATTTGTGTTCTACTGCAGCTTCCCAGAGTGATCTAAAGAACAACTAGAGCGCTAACAGTATTACTTATGAAAAACTTATGGCACACCTGAAGCCATCTTGATTGGAATAAACTGGTAACTCCTAAAACATTTAATTTAAAAAGGAACAAAATGAGGGGGTTCATTTTGTCATAAATTATGGTTAGTGCTGTAGAAAGAAAAAATAGCACATGTTTCAAAGGTAATCTCAAATATCTTCCTGTTATATTTCAATAGGAGCAGCCTATCAGTTAAAGCCTTTGTGTTCTACTGCAGCTTCCCAAAGTGTTCTAAAGAGCAACTAGAGCGCTAACAGCCTTAATTATGACAAACGTTTGGCACATCTGAAGCCATCCTTATTGGAATAAACTGGTAACACTTAACATATTTAATTTTAAAAAGGAACAAAATGATGGGGCTCATTTTGTCATAGAAATTATGGTTAGTGCTGTAGAAAGAAAAATTAGGACATGTTTCAAGTGTGATCTCAAATGTCTTCCTGTTACATTTCAACAGGAGCAGCCTGTCAGTTGATGCCTTTGTGTTCTACTGCAGCTTCCCAGAGTGTTCTAAAGAACAACTAGAGCGCTAACAGTCTTACTTATGACAAAATTATGGCACACCTGAAGCCATCTTGATTGGAATAAACTGGAAACACTTAAAACATTTAATTTAAAAAGGAACAAAATGATGGGGTTCATTTTGTCATAGAAATTATGGTTAGTGCTGTAAAAAGAAAAATTAGGACATGTTTCAAGTGTGATCTCAAATATCTTCCTGTTATATTTCAACAGGAGCAGCCTGTCAGTTGATTCCTTTGTGTTCTACTGCAGCTTCCCAGAGTGTTCTAAAGAACAACTAGAGCACTAACAGTCTTACTTATGACAAAATTATGGCACACCTGAAGCCATCTTGATTGCCATAAACTGGTAATTCTTAAAACGTTTAATTTAAAAAGGAAGAAAATGATGGGGTTCATTTTGTCATAGAAATTATGGTTAGTGCTGTAGAAAAAAAAATTATGACATGTTTCAAGTGAGATCTCAAATATCTTTCTGTTATATTTCAACAGGATCAGCATTTCAGTTGATGCATTTGTGTTCTACTGCAGCTTCCCAGAGTGATCTAAAGAACAACTAGAGTGCTAACAATCTTACTTTTGACAAAATTATGGCACCCCTGAAGCCATCTTGATTGGAATAAACTGTTAACTCTTAAAACATTTAATTTAAAAAGGAACAACATGAGGGGGTTCATTTTGTCATAGAAATGATGGTTAGTGCTCTAGAAAGAAAAATTAGGACATGTTTTAAGTGAGATCTCAAATATCTTTCTGTTTTATTTCAACAGGAATAGGCTGTCAGTTGATGCCTTTGTGTTCTACTGCAGCTTCCCAGAGTGTTCTTAAGAACAACTAGAGCACTAACAGCCGGCTTATGACAAAAGAATGGCACACCTGAAGCCATCTTGATTGGAATAAACTGGTAACACTTAAAACATTTAATGTAAAAAGGAACAAAATGAAGGGGTTTATTTTGTCATAGAAATTATGGTTAGTGCTGTAGAAAGAAAAATTAGGACATGTTCCAAGTGTGATCTCAAATGTCTTCCTGTTATATTTCAACAGGAGCAGCCTGTCAGTTGATGCCTTTGTGTTCTACTGCAGCTTCCCAGAGTGTTCTAAAGAACAACTAGAGTGCTAACAGTCTTACTTATGACAAAATTATGGCACACCTGAAGCCATCTTGATTGGAATAAACTGGTAACTCTTAAAACATTTAATTTAAAATGGAACAAAATGAAGGGGTTTATATTGTCATAGAAATTATGGTTAGTGCTGTAGAAAGAAAAAGTAGGTCATGTTTTAAGTGAGATCTCAAATATCTTCCTGTTATATTTCAACAGGAGCAGCCTGCCAGTTGATGCCTGTGTGTTCTACTGCAGCTTCCCAGAGTGATCTAAAGAACAACTAGAGCACTAACAGCTTTACTTATGACAAAAGTTTGGCACACCTGAAGCCATCTTGATTGGAATAAACTGGTAACACTTAAAACATTTAATTTAAAAAGGAAGAAAATTATGGGGTTTATTTTGTCATAGAAATTATAGTTAGTGCAGTAGAAAGAAAAATTAGGACATGTTCCAAGTGTGATCTCATATATCTCTCTGTTATATTTCAACAGGAGCAGCCAGTCAGTTGATGCCTTTGTGTTCTACTGCAGCTTCCCAGAGTGTTCTAAAGAACAACTAGAGCGCTAACAGCCTTACTTTTGACAAAAGTATGGCACACCTGAAGCCATCTTGATTGGAATAAACTGGTAACACTTAAAACATTTAATTTTAAAAAGGAACAAAATGATGGGGCTCATTTTGTCATAGAAATTATAGTTAGTGCTGTAGAAAGAAAAATTAGGACATGTTTCAAGTGTGATCTCAAATGTCTTCCTGTTATATTTCAACAGGAGCAGCCTGTCAGTTGATGCCTTTGTGTTCTACTGCAGCTTCCCAGAGTGTTCTAAAGAACAACTAGAGCGCTAACAGTCTTACTTATGACAAAATTATGGCACACCTGAAGCCATCTTGATTGGAATAAACTGGTAACACTTAAAACATTTAATTTAAAAAGGAACAAAATGAGGGGGTTCATTTTGTCATAGAAATGATGGTTAGTGCTGTAGAAAGAAAAATTAGGACATGTTTCAAGTGTGATCTCAAATATGTTCCTGTTATATTTCAACAGGAGCAGCCTGTCAGTTGATTCCTTTGTGTTCTACTGCAGCTTCCCAGAGTGTTCTAAAGAACAACTAGAGCACTAACAGTCTTACTTATGACAACATTATGGCACACCTGAAGCCATCTTGATTGGAAGAAACTTGTAACTCTTAAAACATTTAATTTAAAAAAAGGAACAAAATGATGGGGCTCATTTTGTCATAGAAATTATGGTTAGTGCTGTAGAAAGAAAAATTAGGACATGTTTTAAGTGAGATTTCAAATATCTTCCTGTTATATTTCAACAGGAGCAGCCTGTCAGTTGATGCCTTTGTGTTCTACTGCAGCTTCCCGAGTGTTCTAAAGAACAACTAGAGCGCTAACAGTCTTACTTATGAAAAAATGATGGCACACCTGAACCCGTCTTGATTGGAATAAACTGGTAACACTTAAAACATTGATTTAAAAAGGAACAAAATGATGGGGTTCATTTTGTCACAGAAATTATGGTTAGTGCTTTAGAAAGAAAAGTTTGGACATGTTTCAAGTGTGATCTCAAATATCTTCCTGTTATATTTCAACAGGAGCAGCCTGTCAGTTGATGCCTTTGTGTTCTACTGCAGCTTCCCAGAGTGTTCTAAAGAACAACTAGAGCGCTAACAGTCTTACTCATGACAAAATTATGGCACACCTGAAGCCATCTTGATTGCCATAAACTGGTAACTCTTAAAACATTTTATTTAAAAAGGAACAAAATGAGGGGGTCATTTTGTCATGGAAATTATGGTTAGTGCTGTAGAAAAAAAAAATAGGACATGTTTTAAGTGAGATCTCAAATATCTTCCTGTTATATTTCAACAGGAGCAGCCTGTCAGTTGATGCCTTTGCGTTCTTCCGCAGCTTACCAGAGATTTCTAAAGAAAAACTAGAGCGCTAACAGCCTTACTTATGATAAAAGTATGGCACACCTGAAGCCATCTTAATTGGAATTAACTGGTAAAACTTAAAACATTTAATTTAAAAAGGAACAAAATGAGGGGGTTCATTTTGTCATAGAAATTATGGTTAGTGCTGTAGAAAGAAAAATTAGCACATGTTTCAAGGGTAATCTCAAATATCTTCCTGTTATATTTCAACAGGAGCAGCCTGTCAGTTGATGCCTTTGTGTTCTACTGCAGCTTCCCAGAGTGTTCTAAAGAACAACTAGAGCGCAAACTGTCTTACTTATGACAAAATTATGGCACCCCTGAAGCCATCTTGATTGGAATAAACTGTTAACTCTTAAAACATTTAATTTAAAAAGGAACAAAATGAGGGGGTTCATTTTGTCATAGAAATTATGGTTAGTGCTCTAGAAAGAAAAATTAGGACATGTTTTAAATGAGATCTCAAATATCTTTCTGTTTTATTTCAACAGGAGTAGGCTGTCAGTTGATGCCTTTGTGTTCTACTGCAGCTTCCCAGAGTGTTCTTAAGAACAACTAGAGCACTAACAGCCGACTTATGACAAAAGAATGGCACACCTGAAGCCATCTTGATTGGAATAAACTGGTAACACTTAAAACATTTAATGTAAAAAGGAACAAAATTATGGGGTTCATTTTGTCATAGAAATTATGGTTAGTGCAGTAGAAAGAAAAATTAGGGCATGTTCCAAGTGTGATCTCAAATGTCTTCCTGTTATATTTCAACAGGAGCAGCCTGTCAGTTGATGCCTTTGTGTTCTACTGCAGCTTCCCAGAGTGTTCTAAAGAACAACTAGAGTGCTAACAGTCTTACTTATGACAAAATTATGGCACACCTGAAGCCATCTTGATTGGAATAAACTGGTAACACTTAAAACATTTAATTTTAAAAAAGGAACAAAATGATGGGGCTCATTTTGTCATAGAAATTATGGTTAGTGCTGTAGAAAGAAAAATTAGGACATGTTTCAAGTGTGATCTCAAATGTCTTCCTGTTATATTTCAACAGGAGCAGCCTGTCAGTTGATGCCTTTGTGTTCTACTGCAGCTTCCCAGAGTGTTCTAAAGAACAACTAGAGCGTTAACAGTCTTACTTATGACAAAATTATGGCACACCTGAAGCCATCTTGATTGGAATAAACTGGTAACACTTAAAACATTTATTTAAAAAGGAACAACATGATGGGGTTCATTTTGTCACAGAAGTTATGGTTAGTGCTTTAGAAAGAACAATTTGGACATGTTTCAAGTGTGATCTCAAATATCTTGCTGTTATATTTCAACAGGAGCAGCCTGTCAGTTGATGCCTTTGTGTTCTACTGCAGATTCCCAGAGTGTTCTAAAGAACAACTAGAGCGCTAACAGTCTTACTTATGACACAATTATGGCACACCTGAAGCCATCTTGATTGCCATAAACTGGTAACTCTTAAAACATTTTATTCAAAAAGGAACAAAATGAGGGGGGTCATTTTGTCATAGAAATTATGGTTAGTGCTGTAGAAAGAAAAATTAGGACATGTTTTAAGTGAGATCTCAAATATCTTTCTGTTATATTTCAACAGGAGCAGCCTGTCAGTTGATGCCTTTGTGTTCTTCTGCAGCTTACCAGAGATTTCTAAAGAACAACTAGAGCGCTAACAGTCTTACTTATGACAAAATTATGGCACACCTGAAGCCATCTTGATTGGAATAAACTGGAAACACTTAAAACATTTAATTTAAAAAGGAACAAAATGATGGGGTTCATTTTGTCATAGAAATTATGGTTAGTGCTGTAGAAAGAAAAATTAGGACATGTTTCAAGTGTTATCTCAAATATCTTCCTGTTATATTTCAACAGGAGCAGCCTGTCAGTTGATTCCTTTGTGTTCTACTGCAGCTTCCCAGAGTGTTCTAAAGAACAACTAGAGCACTAACAGTCTTACTTATGACAATATTATGGCACACCTGAAGCCATCTTGATTGGAATAAACTTGTAACTCTTAAAACATTTAATTTAAAAAAAGGAACAAAATGATGGGGCTCATTTTGTCATAGCAATTATGGTTAGTGCTGTAGAAAGAAAAATTATGACATGTTTCAAGTGAGATCTCAAATATCTTTCTGTCATATTTCAACAGGATCAGTATTTCAGTTGATGCATTTGTGTTCTACTGCAGCTTCCCAGAGTGATCTAAAGAACAACTAGAGTGCTAACAATCTTACTTTTGACAAAATTCTGGCACCCCTGAAGCCATCTTGATTGGAATAAACTGTTAACTCTTAAAACATTTAATTTAAAAAGGAACAAAATGAGGGGGTTCATTTTGTCATAGAAATTATGGTTAGTGCTCTAGAAAGAAAAATTAGGACATGTTTTAAATGAGATCTCAAATATCTTTCTGTTTTATTTCAACAGGAGTAGGCTGTCAGTTGATGCCTTTGTGTTCTACTGCAGCTTCCCAGAGTGTTCTTAAGAACAACTAGAGCACTAACAGCCGACTTATGACAAAAGAATGGCACACCTGAAGCCATCTTGATTGGAATAAACTGGTAACACTTAAAACATTTAATGTAAAAAGGAACAAAATTATGGGGTTCATTTTGTCATAGAAATTATGGTTAGTGCAGTAGAAAGAAAAATTAGGACATGTTCCAAGTGTGATCTCAAATGTCTTCCTGTTATATTTCAACAGGAGCAGCCTGTCAGTTGATGCCTTTGTGTTCTACTGCAGCTTCCCAGAGTGTTCTAAAGAACAACTAGAGTGCTAACAGTCTTACTTATGACAAAATTATGGCACACCTGAAGCCATCTTGATTGGAATAAACTGGTAACTCTTAAAACATTTAATTTAAAATGGAACAAAATGAAGGGGTTTATTTTGTCATAGAAATTATGGTTAGTGCTGTAGAAAGAAAAAGTAGGACATGTTTTAAGTGAGATCTCAAATATCTTCCTGTTATATTTCAACAGGAGCAGCCTGCCAGTTGATGCCTTTGTGTTCTACTGCAGCTTCCCAGAGTGATCTAAAGAACAACTAGAGCGCTAACAGCTTTACTTATGACAAAAGTTCGGCACACCTGAAGCCATCTTGATTGGAATAAACTGGTAACACTTAAAACATTTAATTTAAAAAGGAAGAAAATTATGGGGTTCATTTTGTCATAGAAATTATAGTTAGTGCAGTAGAAAGAAAAATTAGGACATGTTCCAAGTGTGATCTCATATATCTCTCTGTTATATTTCAACAGGAGCAGCCAGTCAGTTGATGCCTTTGTGTTCTACTGCAGCTTCCCAGAGTGTTCTAAAGAACAACTAGAGCGCTAACAGCCTTACTTTTGACAAAATTATGGCACACCTGAAGCCATCTTGATTGGAATAAACTGGTAACACTTAAAACATTTAATTTTAAAAAAGGAACAAAATGATGGGGCTCATTTTGTCATAGAAATTATGGTTAGTGCTGTAAAAAGAAAAATTAGGACATGTTTCAAGTGTGATCTCAAATGTCTTCCTGTTATATTTCAACAGGAGCAGCCTGTCAGTTGATGCCTTTGTGTTCTACTGCAGCTTCCCAGAGTGTTCTAAAGAACAACTAGAGCGCTAACAGTCTTACTTATGACAAAATTATGGCACACCTGAAGCCATCTTGATTGGAATAAACTGGTAACACTTAAAACATTTATTTAAAAAGGAACAACATGATGGGGTTCATTTTGTCACAGAAGTTATGGTTAGGGCTTTAGAAAGAACAATTTGGACATGTTTCAAGTGTGATCTCAAATATCTTGCTGTTTTTTTTCAACAGGAGCAGCCTGTCAGTTGATGCCTTTGTGTTCTACTGCAGATTCCCAGAGTGTTCTAAAGAACAACTAGAGCGCTAACAGTCTTACTTATGACACAATTATGGCACACCTGAAGCCATCTTGATTGCCATAAACTGGTAACTCTTAAAACATTTTATTCAAAAAGGAACAAAATGAGGGGGGTCATTTTGTCATAGAAATTATGGTTAGTGCTGTAGAAAGAAAAATTAGGACATGTTTTAAGTGAGATCTCAAATATCTTCCTGTTATATTTCAACAGGAGCAGCCTGTCAGTTGATGCCTTTGTGTTCTTCTGCAGCTTACCAGAGATTTCTAAAGAACAACTAGAGCGCTAACAGCCTTACTTATGATAAAAGTATGGCAGACCTGAAGCCATCTTAATTGGAATAAACTGGTAAAACTTAAAACATTTAATTTAAAAAGGTACAAAATGATGGGGTTCATTTTGTCATAGAAATTATGGTTAGTGCTGTAGAAAAAAAATTAGGACATGTTTCAAGTGTGATCTCAAATATCTTCCTGTTATATTTCAACAGGATCAGCATGTCAGTTGAGGCATTTGTGTTCTACTGCAGCTTCCCAGAGTGATCTAAAGAATGACTAGAGTGCTAACAATCTTACTTTTGACAAACTTATGGCACCCCTGAAGCCATCTTGATTGGAATAAACTGTTAACTCTTAAAACATTTAATTTAAAAAGGAACAAAATGAGGGGGTTCATTTTGTCATAGAAATTATGGTTAGTGCTCTAGAAAGAACAATTAGGACATGTTTTAAGTGAGATCTCAAATATCTTCCTGTTATATTTCAACAGGAGCAGCCTGCCAGTTGATGCCTTTGTGTTCTACTGCAGCTTCCCAGAGTGTTCTAAAGAACAACTAGAGCGCTAACAGCTTTACTTATGACAACATTTCGGCACACCTGAAGCCATCTTGATTGGAATAAACTGGTAACACTTAAAACATTTAATTTAAAAAGGAACAAAAAGATGGGGTTCATTTTGTCATAGAAGTTATGGTCAGTGCTGCAGAAAGAAAAATTAGGACATGTTTCAAGTGTGATCTCAAATATCTTTCTGTTATATTTCAACAGGAGCAGCCTGTCAGTTGATGCCTTTGTGTTCTACCGCAGCTTCCCAGAGTGTTCTAAAGAACAACTAGAGCGCTAACAGTCTTACTTATGACAAAATTATGGCACACCTGAAGCCATCTTGATTGGAATAAACTGGAAACACTTAAAACATTTAATTTAACAAGGAACAAAATGATGGGGTTCATTTTGTCATAGAAATTATGGTTAGTGCTGTAGAAAGAAAAATTAGGACATGTTTCAAGTGTGATCTCAAATATCTTCCTGTTATATTTCAACAGGAGCAGCCTGTCAGTTGATGCCTTTGTGTTCTACTGCAGATTCCCAGAGTGTTCTAAAGAACAACTAGAGCGCTAACAGTCTTACTTATGACACAATTATGGCACACCTGAAGCCATCTTGATTGCCATAAACTGGTAACTCTTAAAACATTTTATTCAAAAAGGAACAAAATGAGGGGGGTCATTTTGTCATAGAAATTATGGTTAGTGCTGTAGAAAGAAAAATTAGGACATGTTTTAAGTGAGATCTCAAATATCTTCCTGTTATATTTCAACAGGAGCAGCCTGTCAGTTGATGCCTTTGTGTTCTTCTGCAGCTTACCAGAGATTTCTAAAGAACAACTAGAGCGCTAACAGCCTTACTTATGATAAAAGTATGGCACACCTGAAGCCATCTTAATTGGAATAAACTGGTAAAAATTAAAACATTTAATTTAAAAAGGTACTAAATGATGGGGTTCATTTTGTCATAGAAATTATGGTTAGTGCTGTAGAAAAAAAACTTAGGACATGTTTCAAGTGTGATCTCAAATATCTTCTTGTTATATTTCAACAGGATCAGCATGTCAGTTGATGCATTTGTGTTCTACTGCAGCTTCCCAGAGTGATCTAAAGAATGACTAGAGTGCTAACAATCTTACTTTTGACAAAATTATGGCACCCCTGAAGCCATCTTGATTGGAATAAACTGTTAACTCTTAAAACATTTAATTTAAAAAGGAACAAAATGAGGGGGTTCATTTTGTCATAAATTATGGTTAGTGCTGTAGAAAGAAAAATTAGCACATGTTTCAAGGGTAATCTCAAATATCTTCCTGTTATATTTCAACAGGAGCAGCCTGTCAGTTGATGCCTTTGTGTTCTACCGCAGCTTCCCAGAGTGTTCTAAACAACAACTAGAGCGTTAACAGTCTTACTTATGACAAAATTATGGCACACCTGAAGCCATCTTGATTGGAATAAACTGGTAACACTTAAAACATTTATTTAAAAAGGAACAACATGATGGGGTTCATTTTGTCACAGAAGTTATGGTTAGTGCTTTAGAAAGAACAATTTGGACATGTTTCAAGTGTGATCTCAAATATCTTGCTGTTATATTTCAACAGGAGCAGCCTGTCAGTTGATGCCTTTGTGTTCTACTGCAGATTCCCAGAGTGTTCTAAAGAACAACTAGAGCGCTAACAGTCTTACTTATGACACAATTATGGCACACCTGAAGCCATCTTGATTGCCATAAACTGGTAACTCTTAAAACATTTTATTCAAAAAGGAACAAAATGAGGGGGGTCATTTTGTCATAGAAATTATGGTTAGTGCTGTAGAAAGAAAAATTAGGACATGTTTTAAGTGAGATCTCAAATATCTTTCTGTTATATTTCAACAGGAGCAGCCTGTCAGTTGATGCCTTTGTGTTCTTCTGCAGCTTACCAGAGATTTCTAAAGAACAACTAGAGCGCTAACAGTCTTACTTATGACAAAATTATGGCACACCTGAAGCCATCTTGATTGGAATAAACTGGAAACACTTAAAACATTTAATTTAAAAAGGAACAAAATGATGGGGTTCATTTTGTCATAGAAATTATGGTTAGTGCTGTAGAAAGAAAAATTAGGACATGTTTCAAGTGTTATCTCAAATATCTTCCTGTTATATTTCAACAGGAGCAGCCTGTCAGTTGATTCCTTTGTGTTCTACTGCAGCTTCCCAGAGTGTTCTAAAGAACAACTAGAGCACTAACAGTCTTACTTATGACAATATTATGGCACACCTGAAGCCATCTTGATTGGAATAAACTTGTAACTCTTAAAACATTTAATTTAAAAAAAGGAACAAAATGATGGGGCTCATTTTGTCATAGCAATTATGGTTAGTGCTGTAGAAAGAAAAATTATGACATGTTTCAAGTGAGATCTCAAATATCTTTCTGTCATATTTCAACAGGATCAGTATTTCAGTTGATGCATTTGTGTTCTACTGCAGCTTCCCAGAGTGATCTAAAGAACAACTAGAGTGCTAACAATCTTACTTTTGACAAAATTCTGGCACCCCTGAAGCCATCTTGATTGGAATAAACTGTTAACTCTTAAAACATTTAATTTAAAAAGGAACAAAATGAGGGGGTTCATTTTGTCATAGAAATTATGGTTAGTGCTCTAGAAAGAAAAATTAGGACATGTTTTAAATGAGATCTCAAATATCTTTCTGTTTTATTTCAACAGGAGTAGGCTGTCAGTTGATGCCTTTGTGTTCTACTGCAGCTTCCCAGAGTGTTCTTAAGAACAACTAGAGCACTAACAGCCGACTTATGACAAAAGAATGGCACACCTGAAGCCATCTTGATTGGAATAAACTGGTAACACTTAAAACATTTAATGTAAAAAGGAACAAAATTATGGGGTTCATTTTGTCATAGAAATTATGGTTAGTGCAGTAGAAAGAAAAATTAGGACATGTTCCAAGTGTGATCTCAAATGTCTTCCTGTTATATTTCAACAGGAGCAGCCTGTCAGTTGATGCCTTTGTGTTCTACTGCAGCTTCCCAGAGTGTTCTAAAGAACAACTAGAGTGCTAACAGTCTTACTTATGACAAAATTATGGCACACCTGAAGCCATCTTGATTGGAATAAACTGGTAACTCTTAAAACATTTAATTTAAAATGGAACAAAATGAAGGGGTTTATTTTGTCATAGAAATTATGGTTAGTGCTGTAGAAAGAAAAAGTAGGACATGTTTTAAGTGAGATCTCAAATATCTTCCTGTTATATTTCAACAGGAGCAGCCTGCCAGTTGATGCCTTTGTGTTCTACTGCAGCTTCCCAGAGTGATCTAAAGAACAACTAGAGCGCTAACAGCTTTACTTATGACAAAAGTTCGGCACACCTGAAGCCATCTTGATTGGAATAAACTGGTAACACTTAAAACATTTAATTTAAAAAGGAAGAAAATTATGGGGTTCATTTTGTCATAGAAATTATAGTTAGTGCAGTAGAAAGAAAAATTAGGACATGTTCCAAGTGTGATCTCATATATCTCTCTGTTATATTTCAACAGGAGCAGCCAGTCAGTTGATGCCTTTGTGTTCTACTGCAGCTTCCCAGAGTGTTCTAAAGAACAACTAGAGCGCTAACAGCCTTACTTTTGACAAAATGATGGCACACCTGAAGCCATCTTGATTGGAATAAACTGGTAACACTTAAAACATTTAATTTTAAAAAAGGAACAAAATGATGGGGCTCATTTTGTCATAGAAATTATGGTTAGTGCTGTAAAAAGAAAAATTAGGACATGTTTCAAGTGTGATCTCAAATGTCTTCCTGTTATATTTCAACAGGAGCAGCCTGTCAGTTGATGCCTTTGTGTTCTACTGCAGCTTCCCAGAGTGTTCTAAAGAACAACTAGAGCGCTAACAGTCTTACTTATGACAAAATTATGGCACACCTGAAGCCATCTTGATTGGAATAAACTGGTAACACTTAAAACATTTATTTAAAAAGGAACAACATGATGGGGTTCATTTTGTCACAGAAGTTATGGTTAGGGCTTTAGAAAGAACAATTTGGACATGTTTCAAGTGTGATCTCAAATATCTTGCTGTTTTTTTTCAACAGGAGCAGCCTGTCAGTTGATGCCTTTGTGTTCTACTGCAGATTCCCAGAGTGTTCTAAAGAACAACTAGAGCGCTAACAGTCTTACTTATGACATAATTATGGCACACCTGAAGCCATCTTGATTGCCATAAACTGGTAACTCTTAAAACATTTTATTCCAAAAGGAACAAAATGAGGGGGGTCATTTTGTCATAGAAATTATGGTTAGTGCTGTAGAAAGAAAAATTAGGACATGTTTTAAGTGAGATCTCAAATATCTTCCTGTTATATTTCAACAGGAGCAGCCTGTCAGTTGATGCCTTTGTGTTCTTCTGCAGCTTACCAGAGATTTCTAAAGAACAACTAGAGCGCTAACAGCCTTACTTATGATAAAAGTATGGCACACCTGAAGCCATCTTAATTGGAATAAACTGGTAAAACTTAAAACATTTAATTTAAAAAGGTACAAAATGATGGGGTTCATTTTGTCATAGAAATTATGGTTAGTGCTGTAGAAAAAAAATTAGGACATGTTTCAAGTGTGATCTCAAATATCTTCCTGTTATATTTCAACAGGATCAGCATGTCAGTTGATGCATTTGTGTTCTACTGCAGCTTCCCAGAGTGATCTAAAGAATGACTAGAGTGCTAACAATCTTACTTTTGACAAACTTATGGCACCCCTGAAGCCTTCTTGATTGGAATAAACTGTTAACTCTTAAACATTTAATTTAAAAAGGAACAAAATGAGGGGGTTCATTTTGTCATAGAAATTATGGTTAGTGCTCTAGAAAGAACAATTAGGACATGTTTTAAGTGAGATCTCAAATATCTTCCTGTTATATTTCAACAGGAGCAGCCTGCCAGTTGATGCCTTTGTGTTCTACTGCAGCTTCCCAGAGTGTTCTAAAGAACAACTAGAGCGCTAACAGCTTTACTTATGACAACATTTCGGCACACCTGAAGCCATCTTGATTGGAATAAACTGGTAACACTTAAAACATTTAATTTAAAAAGGAACAAAAAGATGGGGTTCATTTTGTCATAGAAATTATGGTTAGTGCTGTAGAAAGAAAAATTAGGACATGTTTCAAGTGTGATCTCAAATATCTTCCTGTTATATTTCAACAGGAGCAGCCTGTCAGTTGATGCCTTTGTGTTCTACCGCAGCTTCCCAGAGTGTTCTAAAGAACAACTAGAGCGCTAACAGTCTTACTTATGACAAAATTATGGCACACCTGAAGCCATCTTGATTGGAATAAACTGGAAACACTTAAAACATTTAATTTAACAAGGAACAAAATGATGGGGTTCATTTTGTCATAGAAATTATGGTTAGTGCTGTAGAAAGAAAAATTAGGACATGTTTCAAGTGTGATCTCAAATATCTTCCTGTTATATTTCAACAGGAGCAGCCTGTCAGTTGATGCCTTTGTGTTCTACTGCAGATTCCCAGAGTGTTCTAAAGAACAACTAGAGCGCTAACAGTCTTACTTATGACACAATTATGGCACACCTGAAGCCATCTTGATTGCCATAAACTGGTAACTCTTAAAACATTTTATTCAAAAAGGAACAAAATGAGGGGGGTCATTTTGTCATAGAAATTATGGTTAGTGCTGTAGAAAGAAAAATTAGGACATGTTTTAAGTGAGATCTCAAATATCTTCCTGTTATATTTCAACAGGAGCAGCCTGTCAGTTGATGCCTTTGTGTTCTTCTGCAGCTTACCAGAGATTTCTAAAGAACAACTAGAGCGCTAACAGCCTTACTTATGATAAAAGTATGGCACACCTGAAGCCATCTTAATTGGAATAAACTGGTAAAACTTAAAACATTTAATTTAAAAAGGTACTAAATGATGGGGTTCATTTTGTCATAGAAATTATGGTTAGTGCTGTAGAAAAAAAACTTAGGACATGTTTCAAGTGTGATCTCAAATATCTTCTTGTTATATTTCAACAGGATCAGCATGTCAGTTGATGCATTTGTGTTCTACTGCAGCTTCCCAGAGTGATCTAAAGAATGACTAGAGTGCTAACAATCTTACTTTTGACAAAATTATGGCACCCCTGAAGCCATCTTGATTGGAATAAACTGTTAACTCTTAAAACATTTAATTTAAAAAGGAACAAAATGAGGGGGTTCATTTTGTCATAAATTATGGTTAGTGCTGTAGAAAGAAAAATTAGCACATGTTTCAAGGGTAATCTCAAATATCTTCCTGTTATATTTCAACAGGAGCAGCCTGTCAGTTGATGCCTTTGTGTTCTACCGCAGCTTCCCAGAGTGTTCTAAACAACAACTAGAGCGCTAACAGTCTTACTTATGACAAAATTATGGCACACCTGAAGCCATCTTGATTGGAATAAACTGGAAACACTTAAAACATTTAATTTAAAAAGGAACAAAATGATGGGGTTCATTTTGTCATAGAAATTATGGTTAGTGCTGTAGAAAGAAAAATTAGGACATGTTTCAAGTGTGATCTCAAATATCTTCCTGTTATATTTCAACAGGAGCAGCCTGTCAGTTGATTCCTTTGTGTTCTACTGCAGCTTCCCAGAGTGTTCTAAAGAACAACTAGAGCACTAACAGTCTTACTTATGACAATATTATGGCACACCTGAAGCCATCTTGATTGGAATAAACTTGTAACTCTTAAAACATTTAATTTAAAAAAAGGAACAAAATGATGGGGCTCATTTTGTCATAGCAATTATGGTTAGTGCTGTAGAAAGAAAAATTAGGACATGTTTTAAGTGAGATCTCAAATATCTTCCTGTTATATTTCAACAGGATCAGCATGTCAGTTGATGCATTTGTGTTCTACTGCAGCTTCCCAGAGTGTTCTAAAGAACAACTAGAGCGCAAACAGTCTTACTTATGACAAAATTATGGCACACCTGAAGCCATCTTGATTGGAATAAACTGGTAACTCTTAAAACATTTAATTTAAAAAGGAACAAAATGAGGGGGTTCATTTTGTCATAAATTATGGTTAGTGCTGTAGAAAAAAAAAATTATGACATGTTTCAAGTGAGATCTCAAATATCTTTCTGTCATATTTCAACAGGATCAGTATTTCAGTTGATGCATTTGTGTTCTACTGCAGCTTCCCAGAGTGATCTAAAGAACAACTAGAGTGCTAACAATCTTACTTTTGACAAAATTCTGGCACCCCTGAAGCCATCTTGATTGGAATAAACTGTTAACTCTTAAAACATTTAATTTAAAAAGGAACAAAATGAGGGGGTTCATTTTGTCATAGAAATTATGGTTAGTGCTCTAGAAAGAAAAATTAGGACATGTTTTAAATGAGATCTCAAATATCTTTCTGTTTTATTTCAACAGGAGTAGGCTGTCAGTTGATGCCTTTGTGTTCTACTGCAGCTTCCCAGAGTGTTCTTAAGAACAACTAGAGCACTAACAGCCGACTTATGACAAAAGAATGGCACACCTGAAGCCATCTTGATTGGAATAAACTGGTAACACTTAAAACATTTAATGTAAAAAGGAACAAAATTATGGGGTTCATTTTGTCATATAAATTATGGTTAGTGCAGTAGAAAGAAAAATTAGGACATGTTCCAAGTGTGATCTCAAATGTCTTCCTGTTATATTTCAACAGGAGCAGCCTGTCAGTTGATGCCTTTGTGTTCTACTGCAGCTTCCCAGAGTGTTCTAAAGAACAACTAGAGTGCTAACAGTCTTACTTATGACAAAATTATGGCACACCTGAAGCCATCTTGATTGGAATAAACTGGTAACTCTTAAAACATTTAATTTAAAATGGAACAAAATGAAGGGGTTTATTTTGTCATAGAAATTATGGTTAGTGCTGTAGAAAGAAAAAGTAGGACATGTTTTAAGTGAGATCTCAAATATCTTCCTGTTATATTTCAACAGGAGCAGCCTGCCAGTTGATGCCTTTGTGTTCTACTGCAGCTTCCCAGAGTGATCTAAAGAACAACTAGAGCGCTAACAGCTTTACTTATGACAAAAGTTCGGCACACCTGAAGCCATCTTGATTAGAATAAACTGGTAACACTTAAAACATTTAATTTAAAAAGGAAGAAAATTATGGGGTTCATTTTGTCATAGAAATTATAGTTAGTGCAGTAGAAAGAAAAATTAGGACATGTTCCAAGTGTGATCTCATATATCTCTCTGTTATATTTCAACAGGAGCAGCCAGTCAGTTGATGCCTTTGTGTTCTACTGCAGCTTCCCAGAGTGTTCTAAAGAACAACTAGAGCGCTAACAGCCTTACTTTTGACAAAATTATGGCACACCTGAAGCCATCTTGATTGGAATAAACTGGTAACACTTAAAACATTTAATTTTAAAAAAGGAACAAAATGATGGGGCTCATTTTGTCAAAGAAATTATGGTTAGTGCTGTAAAAAGAAAAATTAGGACATGTTTCAAGTGTGATCTCAAATGTCTTCCTGTTATATTTCAACAGGAGCAGCCTGTCAGTTGATGCCTTTGTGTTCGACTGCAGCTTCCCAGAGTGTTCTAAAGAACAACTAGAGCGCTAACAGTCTTACTTATGACAAAATTATGGCACACCTGAAGCCATCTTGATTGGAATAAACTGGTAACACTTAAAACATTTATTTAAACAGGAACAACATGATGGGGTTCATTTTGTCACAGAAGTTATGGTTAGTGCTTTAGAAAGAACAATTTGGACATGTTTCAAGTGTGATCTCAAATATCTTGCTGTTATATTTCAACAGGAGCAGCCTGCCAGTTGATGCCTTTGTGTTCTACTGCAGATTCCCAGAGTGTTCTAAAGAACAACTAGAGCGCTAACAGTCTTACTTATGACACAATTATGGCACACCTGAAGCCATCTTGATTGCCATAAACTGGTAACTCTTAAAACATTTTATTCAAAAAGGAACAAAATGAGGGGGGTCATTTTGTCATAGAAATTATGGTTAGTGCTGTAGAAAGAAAAATTAGGACATGTTTTAAGTGAGATCTCAAATATCTTCCTGTTATATTTCAACAGGAGCAGCCTGTCAGTTGATGCCTTTGTGTTCTTCTGCAGCTTACCAGAGATTTCTAAAGAACAACTAGAGCGCTAACAGCCTTACTTATGATAAAAGTATGGCACACCTGAAGCCATCTTAATTGGAATAAACTGGTAAAACTTAAAACATTTAATTTAAAAAGGTACAAAATGATGGGGTTCTTTTTGTCATCGAAATTATGGTTAGTGCTGTAGAAAAAAAATTAGGACATGTTTCAAGTGTGATCTCAAATATCTTCCTGTTATATTTCAACAGGATCAGCATGTCAGTTGATGCATTTGTGTTCTACTGCAGCTTCCCAGAGTGATCTAAAGAATGACTAGAGTGCTAACAATCTTACTTTTGACAAAATTATGGCACCCCTGAAGCCATCTTGATTGGAATAAACTGTTAACTCTTAAAACATTTAATTTAAAAAGGAACAAAATGAGGGGGTTCATTTTGTCATAGAAATTATGGTTAGTTCTCTAGAAAGAACAATTAGGACATGTTTTAAGTGAGATCTCAAATATCTTCCTATTATATTTCAACAGGAGCAGCCTGTCAGTTGATGCCTTTGTGTTCTACTGCAGCTTCCCAGAGTGTTCTAAAGAACAACTAGAGCGCTAACAGCTTTACTTATGACAAAATTTCGGCACACCTGAAGCCATCTTGATTGCCATAAACTGGTAACTCTTAAAACATTTTATTCAAAAAGGAACAAAATGAGGAGGGTCATTTTGTCATAGAAATTATGGTTAGTGCTGTAGAAAGAAAAATTAGGACATGTTTTAAGTGAGATCTCAAATATCTTCCTGTTATATTTCAACAGGAGCAGCCTGTCAGTTGATGCCTTTGTGTTCTTCTGCAGCTTACCAGAGATTTCTAAAGAACAACTAGAGCGCTAACAGCCTTACTTATGATAAAAGTATGGCACACCTGAAGACATCTTAATTGGAATAAACTGGTAAAACGTAAAACATTTAATTTAAAAAGGTACAAAATGATGGGGTTCATTTTGTCATAGAAATTATGGTTAGTGCTGTAGAAAAAAAATTAGGACATGTTTCAAGTGTGATCTCAAATATCTTCCTGTTATATTTCAACAGGATCAGCATGTCAGTTGATGCATTTGTGTTCTACTGCAGCTTCCCAGAGTGATCTAAAGAATGACTAGAGTGCTAACAATCTTACTTTTGACAAAATTATGGCACCCCTGAAGCCATCTTGATTGGAATAAACTGTTAACTCTTAAAACATTTAATTTAAAAAGGAACAAAATGAGGGGGTTCATTTTGTCATAGACATTATGGTTAGTGCTCTAGAAAGAACAATTAGGACATGTTTTAAGTGAGATCTCAAATATCTTCCTGTTATATTTCAACAGGAGCAGCCTGCCAGTTGATGCCTTTGTGTTCTACTGCAGCTTCCCAGAGTGTTCTAAAGAACAACTAGAGCGCTAACAGCTTTACTTATGACAACATTTCGGCACACCTGAAGCCATCTTGATTGGAATAAACTGGTAACACTTAAAACATTTAATTTAAAAAGGAACAAAAAGATGGGGTTCATTTTGTCATAGAAGTTATGGTCAGTGCTGCAGAAAGAAAAATTAGGACATGTTTCAAGTGTGATCTCAAATATCTTTCTGTTATATTTCAACAGGAGCAGCCTGTCAGTTGATGCCTTTGTGTTCTACTGCAGCTTCCCAGAGTGATCTAAAGAACAACTAGAGCGCTAACAGTCTTACTTATGACAAAATTATGGCACACCTGAAGCCATCTTGATTGGAATAAACTGGTAACTCTTAAAACATTTAATTTAAAAAGGAACAAAATGAGGGGGTTCATTTTGTCATAAATTATGGTTAGTGCTGTAGAAAGAAAAATTAGCACATGTTTCAAGGGTAATCTCAAATATCTTCCTGTTATATTTCAACAGGAGCAGCCTGTCAGTTGATGCCTTTGTGTTCTACCGCAGCTTCCCAGAGTGTTCTAAACAACAACTAGAGCGCTAACAGTCTTACTTATGACAAAATTATGGAACACCTGAAGCCATCTTGATTGGAATAAACTGGAAACACTTAAAACATTTAATTTAAAAAGGAACAAAATGATGGGGTTCATTTTGTCATAGAAATTATGGTTAGTGCTGTAGAAAGAAAAATTAGGACATGTTTCAAGTGTGATCTCAAATATCTTCCTGTTATATTTCAACAGGAGCAGCCTGTCAGTTGATTCCTTTGTGTTCTACTGCAGCTTCCCAGAGTGTTCTAAAGAACAACTAGAGCACTAACAGTCTTACTTATGACAATATTATGGCACACCTGAAGCCATCTTGATTGGAATAAACTTGTAACTCTTAAAACATTTAATTTAAAAAAATGAACAAAATGATGGGGCTCATTTTGTCATAGCAATTATGGTTAGTGCTGTAGAAAGAAAAATTAGGACATGTTTTAAGTGAGATCTCAAATATCTTCCTGTTATATTTCAACAGGATCAGCATGTCAGTTGATGCATTTGTGTTCTACTGCAGCTTCCCAGAGTGTTCTAAAGAACAACTAGAGCGCAAACAGTCTTACTTATGACAAAATTATGGCACACCTGAAGCCATCTTGATTGCCATAAACTGGTAACTCTTAAAACGTTTAATTTAAAAAGGAAGAAAATGATGGGGTTCATTTTGTCATAGAAATTTTGGTTAGTGCTGTAGAAAAAAAAATTATGACATGTTTCAAGTGAGATCTCAAATATCTTTCTGTCATATTTCAACAGGATCAGTATTTCAGTTGATGCATTTGTGTTCTACTGCAGCTTCCCAGAGTGATCTAAAGAACAACTAGAGTGCTAACAATCTTACTTTTGACAAAATTCTGGCACCCCTGAAGCCATCTTGATTGGAATAAACTGTTAACTCTTAAAACATTTAATTTAAAAAGGAACAAAATGAGGGGGTTCATTTTGTCATAGAAATTATGGTTAGTGCTCTAGAAAGAAAAATTAGGACATGTTTTAAATGAGATCTCAAATATCTTTCTGTTTTATTTCAACAGGAGTAGGCTGTCAGTTGATGCCTTTGTGTTCTACTGCAGCTTCCCAGAGTGTTCTTAAGAACAACTAGAGCACTAACAGCCGACTTATGACAAAAGAATGGCACACCTGAAGCCATCTTGATTGGAATAAACTGGTAACACTTAAAACATTTAATGTAAAAAGGAACAAAATTATGGGGTTCATTTTGTCATAGAAATTATGGTTAGTGCAGTAGAAAGAAAAATTAGGACATGTTCCAAGTGTGATCTCAAATGTCTTCCTGTTATATTTCAACAGGAGCATCCTGTCAGTTGATGCCTTTGTGTTCTACTGCAGATTCCCAGAGTGTTCTAAAGAACAACTAGAGCGCTAACAGTCTTACTTATGACACAATTATGGCACACCTGAAGCCATCTTGATTGCCATAAACTGGTAACTCTTAAAACATTTTATTCAAAAAGGAACAAAATGAGGGGAGTCATTTTGTCATAGAAATTATGGTTAGTGCTGTAGAAAGAAAAATTAGGACATGTTTTAAGTGAGATCTCAAATATCTTCCTGTTATATTTCAACAGGAGCAGCCTGTCAGTTGATGCCTTTGTGTTCTACTGCAGCTTACCAGAGATTTCTAAAGAACAACTAGAGCGCTAACAGCCTTACTTATGATAAAAGTATGGCACACCTGAAGCCATCTTAATTGGAATAAACTGGTAAAACTTAAAACATTTAATTTAAAAAGGTACAAAATGATGGGGTTCATTTTGTCATAGAAATTATGGTTAGTGCTGTAGAAAAAAAATTAGGACATGTTTCAAGTGTGATCTCAAATATCTCCCTGTTATATTTCAACAGGATCAGCATGTCAGTTGATGCATTTGTGTTCTACTGCAGCTTCCCAGAGTGATCTAAAGAATGACTAGAGTGCTAACAATCTTACTTTTGACAAAATTATGGCACCCCTGAAGCCATCTTGATTGGAATAAACTGTTAACTCTTAAAACATTTAATTTAAAAAGGAACAAAATGAGGGGGTTCATTTTGTCATAGAAATTATGGTTAGTGCTCTAGAAAGAACAATTAGGACATGTTTTAAGTGAGATCTCAAATATCTTCCTGTTATATTTCAACAGGAGCAGCCTGCCAGTTGATGCCTTTGTGTTCTACTGCAGCTTCCCAGAGTGTTCTAAAGAACAACTAGAGCGCTAACAGCTTTACTTATGACAAAATTTCGGCACACCTGAAGCCATCTTGATTGGAATAAACTGGTAACACTTAAAACATTTAATTTAAAAAGGAACAAAAAGATGGGGTTCATTTTGTCATAGAAGTTATGGTCAGTGCTGCAGAAAGAAAAATTAGGACATGTTTCAAGTGTGATCTCAAATATCTTTCTGTTATATTTCAACAGGAGCAGCCTGTCAGTTGATGCCTTTGTGTTCTACTGCAGCTTCCCAGAGTGATGTAAAGAACAACTAGAGCGCTAACAGTCTTACTTATGACAAAATTATGGCACACATGAAGCCATCTTGATTGGAATAAACTGGTAACTCTTAAAACATTTAATTTAAAAAGGAACAAAATGAGGGGGTTCATTTTGTCATAAATTATGGTTAGTGCTGTAGAAAGAAAAATTAGCACATGTTTCAAGGGTAATCTCAAATATCTTCCTGTTATATTTCAACAGGAGCAGCCTGTCAGTTGATGCCTTTGTGTTCTACCGCAGCTTCCCAGAGTGTTCTAAAGAACAACTAGAGCGCTAACAGTCTTACTTATGACAAAATTATGGCACACCTGAAGCCATCTTGATTGGAATAAACTGGAAACACTTAAAACATTTAATTTAACAAGGAACAAAATTATGGGGTTCATTTTGTCATAGAAATTATGGTTAGTGCTGTAGAAAGAAAAATTAGGACATGTTTCAAGTGTGATCTCAAATATCTTCCTGTTATATTTCAACAGGGGCAGCCTGTCAGTTGATTCCTTTGTGTTCTACTGCAGCTTCCCAGAGTGTTCTAAAGAACAACTAGAGCACTAACAGTCTTACTTATGACAATATTATGGCACACCTGAAGCCATCTTGATTGCCATAAACTGGTAACTCTTAAAACGTTTAATTTAAAAAGGAAGAAAATGATGGGGTTCATTTTGTCATAGAAATTATGGTTAGTGCTGTAGAAAAAAAAATGATGACATGTTTCAAGTGAGATCTCAAATATCTTTCTGTCATATTTCAACAGGATCAGCATTTCAGTTGATGCATTTGTGTTCTACTGCAGCTTCCCAGAGTGATCTAAAGAACAACTAGAGTGCTAACAATCTTACTTTTGACAAAATTATGGCACCCCTAAAGCCATCTTGATTGGAATAAACTGTTAACTCTTAAAACATTTAATTTAAAAAGGAACAAAATGAGGGGGTTCATTTTGTCATAGCAATTATGGTTAGTGCTGTAGAAAGAAAAATTAGGACATGTTTTAAGTGAGATCTCAAATATCTTCCTGTTATATTTCAACAGGATCAGCATGTCAGTTGATGCATTTGTGTTCTACTGCAGCTTCCCAGAGTGTTCTAAAGAACAACTAGAGCGCAAACAGTCTTACTTATGACAAAATTATGGCACACCTGAAGCCATCTTGATTGCCATAAACTGGTAACTCTTAAAACGTTTAATTTAAAAAGGAAGAAAATGATGGGGTTCATTTTGTCATAGAAATTATGATTAGTGCTGTAGAAAAAAAAATGATGACATGTTTCAAGTGAGATCTCAAATATCTTTCTGTCATATTTCAACAGGATCAGCATTTCAGTTGATGCATTTGTGTTCTACTGCAGCTTCCCAGAGTGATCTAAAGAACAACTAGAGTGCTAACAATCTTACTTTTGACAAAATTATGGCACCCCTGAAGCCATCTTGATTGGAATAAACTGTTAACTCTTAAAACATTTAATTTAAAAAGGAACAAAATGAGGGGGTTCATTTTGTCATAGAAATTATGGTTAGTGCTCTAGAAAGAAAAATTAGGACATGTTTTAAATGAGATCTCAAATATCTTTCTGTTTTATTTCAACAGGAGTAGGCTGTCAGTTGATGCATTTGTGTTCTACTGCAGCTTCCCAGAGTGTTCTTAAGAACAACTAGAGCACTAACAGCCGACTTATGACAAAAGAATGGCACACCTGAAGCCATCTTGATTGGAATAAACTGGTAACACTTAAAACATTTAATGTAAAAAGGAACAAAATTATGGGGTTCATTTTGTCATAGAAATTATGGTTAGTGCAGTAGAAAGAAAAATTAGGACATGTTCCAAGTGTGATCTCAAATGTCTTCCTGTTATATTTCAACAGGAGCAGCCTGTCAGTTGATGCCTTTGTGTTCTACTGCAGCTTCCCAGAGTGTTCTAAAGAACAACTAGAGCGCTAACAGCTTTACTTATGACAACATTTCGGCACACCTGAAGCCATCTTGATTGGAATAAACTGGTAACACTTAAAACATTTAATTTAAAAAGGAACAAAAAGATGGGGTTCATTTTGTCATAGAAGTTATGGTCAGTGCTGCAGAAAGAAAAATTAGGACATGTTTCAAGTGTGATCTCAAATATCTTTCTGTTATATTTCAACAGGAGCAGCCTGTCAGTTGATGCCTTTGTGTTCTACCGCAGCTTCCCAGAGTGTTCTAAAGAACAACTAGAGC
This sequence comes from Triturus cristatus, assembly GCF_964204655.1. Lineage (NCBI taxonomy): Eukaryota > Metazoa > Chordata > Amphibia > Caudata > Salamandridae > Triturus > Triturus cristatus. The sequence continues at coordinate 1,110,795,100 of NC_140579.1, forward strand.
GCTAACAGTCTTACTTATGACAAAATTATGGCACACCTGAAGCCATCTTGATTGGAATAAACTGGAAACACTTAAAACATTTAATTTAACAAGGAACAAAATGATGGGGTTCATTTTGTCATAGAAATTATGGTTAGTGCTGTAGAAAGAAAAATTAGGACATGTTTCAAGTGTGATCTCAAATATCTTCCTGTTATATTTCAACAGGAGCAGCCTGTCAGTTGATGCCTTTGTGTTCTACTGCAGATTCCCAGAGTGTTCTAAAGAACAACTAGAGCGCTAACAGTCTTACTTATGACACAATTATGGCACACCTGAAGCCATCTTGATTGCCATAAACTGGTAACTCTTAAAACATTTTATTCAAAAAGGAACAAAATGAGGGGGGTCATTTTGTCATAGAAATTATGGTTAGTGCTGTAGAAAGAAAAATTAGGACATGTTTTAAGTGAGATCTCAAATATCTTCCTGTTATATTTCAACAGGAGCAGCCTGTCAGTTGATGCCTTTGTGTTCTTCTGCAGCTTACCAGAGATTTCTAAAGAACAACTAGAGCGCTAACAGCCTTACTTATGATAAAAGTATGGCACACCTGAAGCCATCTTAATTGGAATAAACTGGTAAAACTTAAAACATTTAATTTAAAAAGGTACTAAATGATGGGGTTCATTTTGTCATAGAAATTATGGTTAGTGCTGTAGAAAAAAAACTTAGGACATGTTTCAAGTGTGATCTCAAATATCTTCTTGTTATATTTCAACAGGATCAGCATGTCAGTTGATGCATTTGTGTTCTATTGCAGCTTCCCAGAGTGATCTAAAGAATGACTAGAGTGCTAACAATCTTACTTTTGACAAAATTTTGGCACCCCTGAAGCCATCTTGATTGGAATAAACTGTTAACTCTTAAAACATTTAATTTAAAAAGGAACAAAATGAGGGGGTTCATTTTGTCATAAATTATGGTTAGTGCTGTAGAAAGAAAAATTAGCACATGTTTCAAGGGTAATCTCAAATATCTTCCTGTTATATTTCAACAGGAGCAGCCTGTCAGTTGATGCCTTTGTGTTCTACCGCAGCTTCCCAGAGTGTTCTAAACAACAACTAGAGCGCTAACAGTCTTACTTATGACAAAATTATGGCACACCTGAAGCCATCTTGATTGGAATAAACTGGAAACACTTAAAACATTTAATTTAAAAAGGAACAAAATGATGGGGTTCATTTTGTCATAGAAATTATGGTTAGTGCTGTAGAAAGAAAAATTAGGACATGTTTCAAGTGTGATCTCAAATATCTTCCTGTTATATTTCAACAGGAGCAGCCTGTCAGTTGATTCCTTTGTGTTCTACTGCAGCTTCCCAGAGTGTTCTAAAGAACAACTAGAGCACTAACAGTCTTACTTATGACAATATTATGGCACACCTGAAGCCATCTTGATTGGAATAAACTTGTAACTCTTAAAACATTGAATTTAAAAAAAGGAACAAAATGATGGGGCTCATTTTGTCATAGCAATTATGGTTAGTGCTGTAGAAAGAAAAATTAGGACATGTTTTAAGTGAGATCTCAAATATCTTCCTGTTATATTTCAACAGGATCAGCATGTCAGTTGATGCATTTGTGTTCTACTGCAGCTTCCCAGAGTGTTCTAAAGAACAACTAGAGCGCAAACAGTCTTACTTATGACAAAATTATGGCACACCTGAAGCCATCTTGATTGCCATAAACTGGTAACTCTTAAAACTTTTAATTTAAAAAGGAAGAAAATGATGGGGTTCATTTTGTCATAGAAATTATGGTTAGTGCTGTAGAAAAAAAAAATTATGACATGTTTCAAGTGAGATCTCAAATATCTTTCTGTCATATTTCAACAGGATCAGTATTTCAGTTGATGCATTTGTGTTCTACTGCAGCTTCCCAGAGTGATCTAAAGAACAACTAGAGTGCTAACAATCTTACTTTTGACAAAATTCTGGCACCCCTGAAGCCATCTTGATTGGAATAAACTGTTAACTCTTAAAACATTTAATTTAAAAAGGAACAAAATGAGGGGGTTCATTTTGTCATAGAAATTATGGTTAGTGCTCTAGAAAGAAAAATTAGGACATGTTTTAAATGAGATCTCAAATATCTTTCTGTTTTATTTCAACAGGAGTAGGCTGTCAGTTGATGCCTTTGTGTTCTACTGCAGCTTCCCAGAGTGTTCTTAAGAACAACTAGAGCACTAACAGCCGACTTATGACAAAAGAATGGCACACCTGAAGCCATCTTGATTGGAATAAACTGGTAACACTTAAAACATTTAATGTAAAAAGGAACAAAATTATGGGGTTCATTTTGTCATATAAATTATGGTTAGTGCAGTAGAAAGAAAAATTAGGACATGTTCCAAGTGTGATCTCAAATGTCTTCCTGTTATATTTCAACAGGAGCAGCCTGTCAGTTGATGCCTTTGTGTTCTACTGCAGCTTCCCAGAGTGTTCTAAAGAACAACTAGAGTGCTAACAGTCTTACTTATGACAAAATTATGGCACACCTGAAGCCATCTTGATTGGAATAAACTGGTAACTCTTAAAACATTTAATTTAAAATGGAACAAAATGAAGGGGTTTATTTTGTCATAGAAATTATGGTTAGTGCTGTAGAAAGAAAAAGTAGGACATGTTTTAAGTGAGATCTCAAATATCTTCCTGTTATATTTCAACAGGAGCAGCCTGCCAGTTGATGCCTTTGTGTTCTACTGCAGCTTCCCAGAGTGATCTAAAGAACAACTAGAGCGCTAACAGCTTTACTTATGACAAAAGTTCGGCACACCTGAAGCCATCTTGATTGGAATAAACTGGTAACACTTAAAACATTTAATTTAAAAAGGAAGAAAATTATGGGGTTCATTTTGTCATAGGAATTATAGTTAGTGCAGTAGAAAGAAAAATTAGGACATGTTCCAAGTGTGATCTCATATATCTCTCTGTTATATTTCAACAGGAGCAGCCAGTCAGTTGATGCCTTTGTGTTCTACTGCAGCTTCCCAGAGTGTTCTAAAGAACAACTAGAGCGCTAACAGCCTTACTTTTGACAAAATTATGGCACACCTGAAGCCATCTTGATTGGAATAAACTGGTAACACTTAAAACATTTAATTTTAAAAAAGGAACAAAATGATGGGGCTCATTTTGTCAAAGAAATTATGGTTAGTGCTGTAAAAAGAAAAATTAGGACATGTTTCAAGTGTGATCTCAAATGTCTTCCTGTTATATTTCAACAGGAGCAGCCTGTCAGTTGATGCCTTTGTGTTCGACTGCAGCTTCCCAGAGTGTTCTAAAGAACAACTAGAGCGCTAACAGTCTTACTTATGACAAAATTATGGCACACCTGAAGCCATCTTGATTGGAATAAACTGGTAACACTTAAAACATTTATTTAAACAGGAACAACATGATGGGGTTCATTTTGTCACAGAAGTTATGGTTAGTGCTTTAGAAAGAACAATTTGGACATGTTTCAAGTGTGATCTCAAATATCTTGCTGTTATATTTCAACAGGAGCAGCCTGCCAGTTGATGCCTTTGTGTTCTACTGCAGATTCCCAGAGTGTTCTAAAGAACAACTAGAGCGCTAACAGTCTTACTTATGACACAATTATGGCACACCTGAAGCCATCTTGATTGCCATAAACTGGTAACTCTTAAAACATTTTATTCAAAAAGGAACAAAATGAGGGGGGTCATTTTGTCATAGAAATTATGGTTAGTGCTGTAGAAAGAAAAATTAGGACATGTTTTAAGTGAGATCTCAAATATCTTCCTGTTATATTTCAACAGGAGCAGCCTGTCAGTTGATGCCTTTGTGTTCTTCTGCAGCTTACCAGAGATTTCTAAAGAACAACTAGAGCGCTAACAGCCTTACTTATGATAAAAGTATGGCACACCTGAAGCCATCTTAATTGGAATAAACTGGTAAAACTTAAAACATTTAATTTAAAAAGGTACAAAATGATGGGGTTCTTTTTGTCATCGAAATTATGGTTAGTGCTGTAGAAAAAAAATTAGGACATGTTTCAAGTGTGATCTCAAATATCTTCCTGTTATATTTCAACAGGATCAGCATGTCAGTTGATGCATTTGTGTTCTACTGCAGCTTCCCAGAGTGATCTAAAGAATGACTAGAGTGCTAACAATCTTACTTTTGACAAAATTATGGCACCCCTGAAGCCATCTTGATTGGAATAAACTGTTAACTCTTAAAACATTTAATTTAAAAAGGAACAAAATGAGGGGGTTCATTTTGTCATAGAAATTATGGTTAGTGCTCTAGAAAGAACAATTAGGACATGTTTTAAGTGAGATCTCAAATATCTTCCTATTATATTTCAACAGGAGCAGCCTGCCAGTTGATGCCTTTGTGTTCTACTGCAGCTTCCCAGAGTGTTCTAAAGAACAACTAGAGCGCTAACAGCTTTACTTATGACAAAATTTCGGCACACCTGAAGCCATCTTGATTGCCATAAACTGGTAACTCTTAAAACATTTTATTCAAAAAGGAACAAAATGAGGAGGGTCATTTTGTCATAGAAATTATGGTTAGTGCTGTAGAAAGAAAAATTAGGACATGTTTTAAGTGAGATCTCAAATATCTTCCTGTTATATTTCAACAGGAGCAGCCTGTCAGTTGATGCCTTTGTGTTCTTCTGCAGCTTACCAGAGATTTCTAAAGAACAACTAGAGCGCTAACAGCCTTACTTATGATAAAAGTATGGCACACCTGAAGACATCTTAATTGGAATAAACTGGTAAAACGTAAAACATTTAATTTAAAAAGGTACAAAATGATGGGGTTCATTTTGTCATAGAAATTATGGTTAGTGCTGTAGAAAAAAAATTAGGACATGTTTCAAGTGTGATCTCAAATATCTTCCTGTTATATTTCAACAGGATCAGCATGTCAGTTGATGCATTTGTGTTCTACTGCAGCTTCCCAGAGTGATCTAAAGAATGACTAGAGTGCTAACAATCTTACTTTTGACAAAATTATGGCACCCCTGAAGCCATCTTGATTGGAATAAACTGTTAACTCTTAAAACATTTAATTTAAAAAGGAACAAAATGAGGGGGTTCATTTTGTCATAGACATAATGGTTAGTGCTCTAGAAAGAACAATTAGGACATGTTTTAAGTGAGATCTCAAATATCTTCCTGTTATATTTCAACAGGAGCAGCCTGCCAGTTGATGCCTTTGTGTTCTACTGCAGCTTCCCAGAGTGTTCTAAAGAACAACTAGAGCGCTAACAGCTTTACTTATGACAAAATTTCGGCACACCTGAAGCCATCTTGATTGGAATAAACTGGTAACACTTAAAACATTTAATTTAAAAAGGAACAAAAAGATGGGGTTCATTTTGTCATAGAAGTTATGGTCAGTGCTGCAGAAAGAAAAATTAGGACATGTTTCAAGTGTGATCTCAAATATCTTTCTGTTATATTTCAACAGGAGCAGCCTGTCAGTTGATGCCTTTGTGTTCTACTGCAGCTTCCCAGAGTGATCTAAAGAACAACTAGAGCGCTAACAGTCTTACTTATGACAAAATTATGGCACACCTGAAGCCATCTTGATTGGAATAAACTGGTAACTCTTAAAACATTTAATTTAAAAAGGAACAAAATGAGGGGGTTCATTTTGTCATAAATTATGGTTAGTGCTGTAGAAAGAAAAATTAGCACATGTTTCAAGGGTAATCTCAAATATCTTCCTGTTATATTTCAACAGGAGCAGCCTGTCAGTTGATGCCTTTGTGTTCTACCGCAGCTTCCCAGAGTGTTCTAAACAACAACTAGAGCGCTAACAGTCTTACTTATGACAAAATTATGGAACACCTGAAGCCATCTTGATTGGAATAAACTGGAAACACTTAAAACATTAAATTTAATAAGGAACAAAATGATGGGGTTCATTTTGTCATAGAAATTATGGTTAGTGCTGTAGAAAGAAAAATTAGGACATGTTTCAAGTGTGATCTCAAATATCTTCCTGTTATATTTCAACAGGAGCAGCCTGTCAGTTGATTCCTTTGTGTTCTACTTCAGCTTCCCAGAGTGTTCTAAAGAACAACTAGAGCACTAACAGTCTTACTTATGACAATATTATGGCACACCTGAAGCCATCTTGATTGGAATAAACTTGTAACTCTTAAAACATTTAATTTAAAAAAAGGAACAAAATGATGGGGCTCATTTTGTCATAGCAATTATGGTTAGTGCTGTAGAAAGAAAAATTAGGACATGTTTTAAGTGAGATCTCAAATATCTTCCTGTTATATTTCAACAGGATCAGCATGTCAGTTGATGCATTTGTGTTCTACTGCAGCTTCCCAGAGTGTTCTAAAGAACAACTAGAGCGCAAACAGTCTTACTTATGACAAAATTATGGCACACCTGAAGCCATCTTGATTGCCATAAACTGGTAACTCTTAAAACGTTTAATTTAAAAAGGAAGAAAATGATGGGGTTCATTTTGTCATAGAAATTTTGGTTAGTGCTGTAGAAAAAAAAATTATGACATGTTTCAAGTGAGATCTCAAATATCTTTCTGTCATATTTCAACAGGATCAGTATTTCAGTTGATGCATTTGTGTTCTACTGCAGCTTCCCAGAGTGATCTAAAGAACAACTAGAGTGCTAACAATCTTACTTTTGACAAAATTCTGGCACCCCTGAAGCCATCTTGATTGGAATAAACTGTTAACTCTTAAAACATTTAATTTAAAAAGGAACAAAATGAGGGGGTTCATTTTGTCATAGAAATTATGGTTAGTGCTCTAGAAAGAAAAATTAGGACATGTTTTAAATGAGATCTCATATCTTTCTGTTTTATTTCAACAGGAGTAGGCTGTCAGTTGATGCCTTTGTGTTCTACTGCAGCTTCCCAGAGTGTTCTTAAGAACAACTAGAGCACTAACAGCCGACTTATGACAAAAGAATGGCACACCTGAAGCCATCTTGATTGGAATAAACTGGTAACACTTAAAACATTTAATGTAAAAAGGAACAAAATTATGGGGTTCATTTTGTCATAGAAATTATGGTTAGTGCAGTAGAAAGAAAAATTAGGACATGTTCCAAGTGTGATCTCAAATGTCTTCCTGTTATATTTCAACAGGAGCATCCTGTCAGTTGATGCCTTTGTGTTCTACTGCAGATTCCCAGAGTGTTCTAAAGAACAACTAGAGCGCTAACAGTCTTACTTATGACACAATTATGGCACACCTGAAGCCATCTTGATTGCCATAAACTGGTAACTCTTAAAACATTTTATTCAAAAAGGAACAAAATGAGGGGAGTCATTTTGTCATAGAAATTATGGTTAGTGCTGTAGAAAGAAAAATTAGGACATGTTTTAAGTGAGATCTCAAATATCTTCCTGTTATATTTCAACAGGAGCAGCCTGTCAGTTGATGCCTTTGTGTTCTACTGCAGCTTACCAGAGATTTCTAAAGAACAACTAGAGCGCTAACAGCCTTACTTATGATAAAAGTATGGCACACCTGAAGCCATCTTAATTGGAATAAACTGGTAAAACTTAAAACATTTAATTTAAAAAGGTACAAAATGATGGGGTTCATTTTGTCATAGAAATTATGGTTAGTGCTGTAGAAAAAAAATTAGGACATGTTTCAAGTGTGATCTCAAATATCTCCCTGTTATATTTCAACAGGATCAGCATGTCAGTTGATGCATTTGTGTTCTACTGCAGCTTCCCAGAGTGATCTAAAGAATGACTAGAGTGCTAACAATCTTACTTTTGACAAAATTATGGCACCCCTGAAGCCATCTTGATTGGAATAAACTGTTAACTCTTAAAACATTTAATTTAAAAAGGAACAAAATGAGGGGGTTCATTTTGTCATAGAAATTATGGTTAGTGCTCTAGAAAGAACAATTAGGACATGTTTTAAGTGAGATCTCAAATATCTTCCTGTTATATTTCAACAGGAGCAGCCTGCCAGTTGATGCCTTTGTGTTCTACTGCAGCTTCCCAGAGTGTTCTAAAGAACAACTAGAGCGCTAACAGCTTTACTTATGACAAAATTTCGGCACACCTGAAGCCATCTTGATTGGAATAAACTGGTAACACTTAAAACATTTAATTTAAAAAGGAACAAAAAGATGGGGTTCATTTTGTCATAGAAGTTATGGTCAGTGCTGCAGAAAGAAAAATTAGGACATGTTTCAAGTGTGATCTCAAATATCTTTCTGTTATATTTCAACAGGAGCAGCCTGTCAGTTGATGCCTTTGTGTTCTACTGCAGCTTCCCAGAGTGATGTAAAGAACAACTAGAGCGCTAACAGTCTTACTTATGACAAAATTATGGCACACATGAAGCCATCTTGATTGGAATAAACTGGTAACTCTTAAAACATTTAATTTAAAAAGGAACAAAATGAGGGGGTTCATTTTGTCATAAATTATGGTTAGTGCTGTAGAAAGAAAAATTAGCACATGTTTCAAGGGTAATCTCAAATATCTTCCTGTTATATTTCAACAGGAGCAGCCTGTCAGTTGATGCCTTTGTGTTCTACCGCAGCTTCCCAGAGTGTTCTAAAGAACAACTAGAGCGCTAACAGTCTTACTTATGACAAAATTATGGCACACCTGAAGCCATCTTGATTGGAATAAACTGGAAACACTTAAAACATTTAATTTAACAAGGAACAAAATTATGGGGTTCATTTTGTCATAGAAATTATGGTTAGTGCTGTAGAAAGAAAAATTAGGACATGTTTCAAGTGTGATCTCAAATATCTTCCTGTTATATTTCAACAGGGGCAGCCTGTCAGTTGATTCCTTTGTGTTCTACTGCAGCTTCCCAGAGTGTTCTAAAGAACAACTAGAGCACTAACAGTCTTACTTATGACAATATTATGGCACACCTGAAGCCATCTTGATTGCCATAAACTGGTAACTCTTAAAACGTTTAATTTAAAAAGGAAGAAAATGATGGGGTTCATTTTGTCATAGAAATTATGGTTAGTGCTGTAGAAAAAAAAATGATGACATGTTTCAAGTGAGATCTCAAATATCTTTCTGTCATATTTCAACAGGATCAGCATTTCAGTTGATGCATTTGTGTTCTACTGCAGCTTCCCAGAGTGATCTAAAGAACAACTAGAGTGCTAATAATCTTACTTTTGACAAAATTATGGCACCCCTAAAGCCATCTTGATTGGAATAAACTGTTAACTCTTAAAACATTTAATTTAAAAAGGAACAAAATGAGGGAGTTCATTTTGTCATAGCAATTATGGTTAGTGCTGTAGAAAGAAAAATTAGGACATGTTTTAAGTGAGATCTCAAATATCTTCCTGTTATATTTCAACAGGATCAGCATGTCAGTTGATGCATTTGTGTTCTACTGCAGCTTCCCAGAGTGTTCTAAAGAACAACTAGAGCGCAAACAGTCTTACTTATGACAAAATTATGGCACACCTGAAGCCATCTTGATTGCCATAAACTGGTAACTCTTAAAACGTTTAATTTAAAAAGGAAGAAAATGATGGGGTTCATTTTGTCATAGAAATTATGGTTAGTGCTGTAGAAAAAAAAATGATGACATGTTTCAAGTGAGATCTCAAATATCTTTCTGTCATATTTCAACAGGATCAGCATTTCAGTTGATGCATTTGTGTTCTACTGCAGCTTCCCAGAGTGATCTAAAGAACAACTAGAGTGCTAACAATCTTACTTTTGACAAAATTATGGCACCCCTAAAGCCATCTTGATTGGAATAAACTGTTAACTCTTAAAACATTTAATTTAAAAAGGAACAAAATGAGGGGGTTCATTTTGTCATAGAAATTATGATTAGTGCTCTAGAAAGAAAAATTAGGACATGTTTTAAATGAGATCTCAAATATCTTTCTGTTTTATTTCAACAGGAGTAGGCTGTCAGTTGATGCCTTTGTGTTCTACTGTAGCTTCCCAGAGTGTTCTTAAGAACAACTAGAGCACTAACAGCCGACTTATGACAAAATAATGGCACACCTGAAGCCATCTTGATTGGAATAAACTGGTAACACTTAAAACATTTAATGTAAAAAGGAACAAAATTATGGGGTTCATTTTGTCATAGAAATTATGGTTAGTGCAGTAGAAAGAAAAATTAGGACATGTTCCAAGTGTGATCTCAAATGTCTTCCTGTTATATTTCAACAGGAGCAGCCTGTCAGTTGATGCCTTTGTGTTCTACTGCAGCTTCCCAGAGTGTTCTAAAGAACAACTAGAGTGCTAACAGTCTTACTTATGACAAAATTATGGCACACCTGAAGCCACCTTGATTGGAATAAACTGGTAACTCTTAAAACATTTAATTTAAAATGGAACAAAATGAAGGGGTTTATTTTGTCATAGAAATTATGGTTAGTGCTGTAGAAAGAAAAAGTAGGACATGTTTTAAGTGAGATCTCAAATATCTTCCTGTTATATTTCAACAGGAGCAGCCTGCCAGTTGATGCCTTTGTGTTCTACTGCAGCTTCCCAGAGTGATCTAAAGAACAACTAGAGCGCTAACAGCTTTACTTATGACAAAAGTTCGGCACACCTGAAGCCATCTTGATTGGAATAAACTGGTAACACTTAAAACATTTAATTTAAAAAGGAAGAAAATTATGGGGTTCATTTTGTCATAGAAATTATAGTTAGTGCAGTAGAAAGAAAAATTAGGACATGTTCCAAGTGTGATCTCATATATCTCTCTGTTATATTTCAACAGGAGCAGCCAGTCAGTTGATGCCTTTGTGTTCTACTGCAGCTTCCCTGAGTGTTCTAAAGAACAACTAGAGCGCTAACAGCCTTACTTTTGACAAAATTATGGCACACCTGAAGCCATCTTGATTGGAATAAACTGGTAACACTTAAAACATTTAATTTTAAAAAAGGAACAAAATGATGGGGCTCATTTTGTCATAGAAATTATGGTTAGTGCTGTAGAAAGAAAAATTAGGACATGTTTCAAGTGTGATCTCAAATGTCTTCCTGTTATATTTCAACAGTAGCAGCCTGTCAGTTGAAGCCTTTGTGTTCTACTGCAGCTTCCCAGAGTGTTCTAAAGAACAACTAGAGCGCTAACAGTCTTACTTATGACAAAATTATGGCACACCTGAAGCCATCTTGATTGGAATAAACTGGTAACACTTAAAACATTTATTTAAAAAGGAACAACATGATGGGGTTCATTTTGTCACAGAAGTTATGGTTAGTGCTTTAGAAAGAACAATTTGGACATGTTTCAAGTGTGATCTCAAATATCTTGCTGTTATATTTCAACAGGAGCAGCCTGTCAGTTGATGCCTTTGTGTTCTACTGCAGATTCCCAGAGTGTTCTAAAGAAGAACTAGAGCGCTAACAGTCTTACTTATGACAAAATTATGGCACACCTGAAGCCATCTTGATTGCCATAAACTGGTAATTCTTAAAACATTTTATTCAAAAAGGAACAAAATGAGGGGGGTCATTTTGTCATAGAAATTATGGTTAGTGCTGTAGAAAGAAAAATTAGGACATGTTTTAAGTGAGATCTCAAATATCTTCCTGTTATAGTTCAACAGGAGCAGCCTGTCAGTTGATGCCTTTGTGTTCTTTTGCAGCTTACCAGAGATTTCTAAAGAACAACTAGAGCGCTAACAGCCTTACTTATGATAATAGTATGGCACACCTGAAGCCATCTTAATTGGAATAAACTGGTAAAACTTAAAACATTTAATTTAAAAAGGAACAAAATGATGGGGTTCATTTTGTCATAGAAATTATGGTTAGCGCTGTAGAAAAAAAAAATTAGGACATGTTTCAAGTGTGATCTCAAATATCTTCCTGTTATATTTCAACAGGATCAGCATGTCAGTTGATGCATTTGTGTTCTACTGCAGCTTCCCAGAGTGATCTAAAGAATGACTAGAGTGCTAACAATCTTACTTTGACAAAATTATGGCACCCCTGAAGCCATCTTGATTGGAATAAACTGTTAACTCTTAAAACATTTAATTGAAAAAGGAACAAAATGAGGGGGTTCATTTTGTCATAGAAATTATGGTTAGTGCTCTAGAAAGAACAATTAGGACATGTTTTAAGTGAGATCTCAAATATCTTCCTGTTATATTTCAACCGGAGCAGCCTGCCAGTTGATGCCTTTGTGTTCTACTGCAGCTTCCCAGAGTGTTCTAAAGAACAACTAGAGCGCTAACAGCTTTACTTATGACAAAAGTTCGGCACACCTGAAGCCATCTTGATTGGAATAAACTGGTAACACTTAAAACATTTAATTTAAAAAGGAACAAAAAGATGGGGTTCATTTTGTCATAGAAGTTATGGTCAGGGCTGCAGAAAGAAAAATTAGGACATGTTTCAAGTGTGATCTCAAATATCTTTCTGTTATATTTCAACAGGAGCAGCCTGTCAGTTGATGCCTTTGTGTTCTACTGCAGCTTCCCAGCGTGATCTAAAGAATGACTAGAGTGCTAACAATCTTACTTTTGACAAAATTATGGCACCCCTGAAGCCATCTTGATTGGAATAAACTGTTAACTCTTAAAACATTTAATTTAAAAAGGAACAAAATGATGGGGGTTCATTTTGTCATAGAAATTAAGATTAGTGCTGCAGAAAGAAAAATTAGGACATGTTTCAATAGTAATCTCAAATATCTTCCTGTAATATTTCAACAGGAGCAGCCTGTCAGTTGATGCCTTTGTGTTCTACTGCAGCGTCCCAGAGTGTTCTAAAGAACAACTTGAGTGCTAACAGCCTTACTTATGACAAAAGTATGGCACACCTGAAGCCATCTTGATTGGAATCAACTGGTAACACTTAAAACATTTAATTTAAAAAAAGAACAAAATGATAGGGCTCATTTTGTCATAGAAATTATAGTTAGTGCTGCAGAAAGAAAAATTAGCACATGTTTCAAGTGTGATCTCAAATGTCTTCCTGTAATATTTCAACAGGAGCAGCCTGTCAGTTGATGCCTTTGTGTTCTACTGCAGCTTCCCAGAGTGTTCTAAAGAACAACTAGAGCGCTAACAGTCTTACTTATGACAAAAGTATGGCACACCTGAAGCCATCTTGATTGGAATAAACTGGTAACACTTACAACATTTATTTAAAAAGGAACAAAATGATGGGGTTTATTTTGTCACAGAAATTATGGTTAGTGCTTTAGAAAGAATAATTTGGAAATGTTTCAAGTGTGATCTCAAATATCTTCCTGTTATATTTCAACAGGAGCAGCCTGTCAGTTGATGCCTTTGTGTTCTACTGCAGCTTCCCAGAGTGTTCTAAAGAACAACTAGAGCGCTAACAGTCTTACTTATGACAAAATTATGGCACACCTGAAGCCATCTTGATTGCCATAAACTGGTAACTCTTAAAACATTTTATATAAAAAGGAACAAAATGAGGAGGGTCATTTTGTCATAGAAATTATGGTTAGTGCTGTAGAAAGAAAAATTAGGACATGTTTTAAGTGAGATTTCAAATATCTTCCTGTTATTTTTCAACAGGAGCAGCCTGTCAGTTGATGCCTTTGTGTTCTTCTGCAGCGTACCAGAGATTTCTAAAGAACAACTAGAGCACTAACAGCCTTACTTATGATAAAAGTATGGCACACCTGAAGCCATCTTAATTGGAATAAACTGGTAAAATTTAAACATTTAATTTAAAAAGGAACAAAATGATGGTGTTCATTTTGTCATAGAAATTATGGTTAGTGCTGTAGAAAAAAAAAACTTTGGACATTTTTCAAGTGTGATCTCGAATATCTTCCTGTTATATTTCAACAGGATCAGCATGTCAGTTGATGCATTTGTGTTCTACTGCAGCTTCCCAGAGTGATCTAAAGAACAACTAGAGCGCTAACAGTCTTACTTATGACAAAATTATGGCACACCTGAAGCCATCTTGTTTGGAATAAACTGGTAACTCTTAAAACCTTTAATTTAAAAAGGAACAAAATGAGGGGGTTCATTTTGTCATAAATTAGGGTTAGTGCTGTAGAAAGAAACATTAGCACATGTTTCAAGGGTAATCTCAAATATCTTCCTGTTATATTTCAACAGGAGCAGTCTATCAGTTGATGCCTTTGTGTTCTACTGCAGCTTCCCAAAGTGTTCTAAAGAGCAACTAGAGCGCTAACAGCCTTAATTATGACAAACATATGGCACACTTGAAGCCATCTTGATTGGAATAAACTGGTAACACTTAACTTATTTAATATTAAAAAGGAACAACATGATGGGGCTCATTTCGTCACACCTGAAGCCATCTTGATTGGAATAAACTGGTAACTCTTAAAACCTTTAATTTAAAAAGGAACAAAATGAGGGGGTTCATTTTGTCATAAATTATGGTTAGTACTGTAGAAAGAAAAATTAGCACATGTTTCAAGGGTAATCTCAAATATCTTCCTGTTATATTTCAACAGGAGCAGTCTATCAGTTGATGCCTTTGTGTTCTACTGCAGCTTCCCAAAGTGTTCTAAAGAGCAACTAGAGCGCTAACAGCCTTAATTATGACAAACATATGGCACACCTGAAGCCATCTTGATTGGAATAAACTGGTAACACTTAACATATTTAATTTTAAAAAGGAACAACATGATGGGGCTCACTTCGTAATAGAAATTATGGTTAGTGCTGTAGAAAGAAAAATTAGGACATGTTTTAAGTGAGATTTCAAATATCTTCCTGTTATTTTTCAACAGGAGCAGCCTGTCAGTTGATGCCTTTGTGTTCTTCTGCAGCGTACCAGAGATTTCTAAAGAACAACTAGAGCACTAACAGCCTTACTTATGATAAAAGTATGGCACACCTGAAACCATCTTAATTGGAATAAACTGGTAAAACTTAAAACATTTAATTTAAAAAGGAACAAAATGATGGGGTTCATTTTGTCATAGAAATTATGGTTAGTGCTGTAGAAAAATAAACTTAGGACATGTTTCAAGTGTGATCTCAAATATCTTCCTGTTATATTTCAACAGGATCAGCATGTCAGTTGATGCATTTGTGTTCTACTGCAGCTTCCCAGAGTGATCTAAAGAACAACTAGAGCGCTAACAGTCTTACTTATGACAAAATTATGGCACACCTGAAGCCATCTTGATTGGAATAAACTGGTAACTCTTAAAACCTTTAATTTAAAAAGGAACAAAATGAGGGGGTTCATTTTGTCATAAATTATGGTTAGTGCTGAAGAAAGAAAAATTAGCAGATGTTTCAAGGGTAATCTCAAATATCTTCCTGTTATATTTTAACAGGAGCAGCCTATCAGTTGATGCCTTTGTGTTCTACTGCAGCTTCCCAAAGTGTTCTAAAGAGCAACTAGAGCGCTACCAGCCTTAATTATGACAAACATATGGCACACCTGAAGCCATCTTGATTGGAATAAACTGGTAACACTTAACATATTTAATTTTAAAAAGGAACAACATGATGGGGCTCATTTCATCATAGAAATTATGGTTAGTGCTGTAGAAAGAAAAATTAGGACATGTTTCAAGGGTAATCTCAAATATCTTTCTGTTATATTTCAACAGGAGCAGCCTGTCAGTTGATGCCTTTGTGTTCTACTGCAGCTTCCCAGAGTGTTCTAAAGAACAACTAGAGCGCTAACAGTCTTACTTATGACAAAATTATGGCACACCTGAAGCCATCTTGATTGGAATAAACTGGAAAAACTTAAAACATTTAATTTAAAAAGGAACACAATGATGGGGTTCATTTTGTCATAGAAATTATGGTTAGTGCTTTAGAAAGAACAATTTGGACATGTTTCAAGGGTAATCTCAAATATCTTTCTGTTATATTTCAACAGGAGCAGCCTGTCAGTTGATGCCTTTGTGTACTTCTGCAGCTTACCAGAGATTTCTAAAGAACAACTAGAGCGCTAACAGCCTTACTTATGATAAAATTATGGCACCCCTGAAGCCATCTTAATTGGAATAAACTGGTAAAACTTAAAACATTTAATTTAAAAAGGTACAAAATGATGGGGTTCATTTTGTCATAGAAATATGGTTAGTGCTGTAGAAAAAAAAATAGGACATGTTTCAAGTGTGATCTCAAATATCCTCCTGTTATATTTCAACAGGAGCAGCCTGCCAGTTGATGCCTTTGTGTTCTACTGCAGCTTCCCAGAGTGTTCTAAAGAACAACTAGAGCGCTAACAGCTTTACTTATGACAAAATTTCGGCACACCTGAAGCCATCTTGATTGGAATAAACTGGTAACACTTAAAACATTTAATTTAAAAAGGAACAAAAAGATGGGGTTCATTTTGTCATAGAAGTTATGGTCAGTGCTGCAGAAAGAAAAATTAGGACATGTTTCAAGTGTGATCTCAAATATCTTTCTGTTATATTTCAACAGGAGCAGCCTGTCAGTTGATGCCTTTGTGTTCTACTGCAGCTTCCCAGAGTGATCTAAAGAACAACTAGAGCGCTAACAGTCTTACTTATGACAAAATTATGGCACACCTGAAGCCATCTTGATTGGAATAAACTGGTAACTCTTAAAACATTTAATTTAAAAAGGAACAAAATGAGGGGGTTTATTTTGTCATAAATTATGGTTAGTGCTGTAGAAAGAAAAATTAGGACATGTTTCAAGTGTGATCTCAAATATCTTTCTGTTATATTTCAACAGGAGCAGCCTGTCAGTTGATGCCTTTGTGTTCTACTGCAGCTTCCCAGAGTGATCTAAAAAACAACTAGAGCGCTAACAGCCTTAATTATGACAAAAGTATGGCACACCTGAAGCCATATTGATTGGTATAAACTTGTAACACTTAAAACATTTAATTTAAAAAGGAACAAAATGATGGGGTTCATTTTGTCATAGAAATTAAGGTTAGTGCTGCAGAAAGAAAAATTAGTACGTGTTTCAAGAGTAATCTCTAATATCTTCCTGTTATATTTCAACAGGGGCAGGTTGTCAGTTGATGCCTTTGTGTTCTACTGCAGCTTCCCAGAGTGTTCTAAAGAGCAACTAGAGCGCTAACAGCCTTAATTATGACAAATGTATGGCACACCTGAAGCCATCTTGATTGGAATAAACTGGTAACACTTAAAACATTTATTTAAAAAGGAACACAATGATGGGGCTCATTTTGTCACAGAAATTATGGTTAGTGCTGTAGAAAGAATAATTTGGATATGTTTCAAGTGTGATCTCAAATATCTTCCTGTTATATTTCAGCAGGAGCAGCCTGTCAGTTGATGCCTTTGTGTTCTACTGCAGCTTCCCAGAGTGTTCTAAAGAACAACTAGAGTGCTAACAGTCTTACTTATGACAAAATTATGGCACACCTGAAGCCATCTTGATTGCCATAAACTTGTAACTCTTAAAACATTTTATTTGAAAAGGAACAAAATGAGGGGGGTCATTTTGTCATAGAAATTATGGTTAGTGCTGTAGAAAGAAAATTAGGACATGTTTTAAGTGAGATTTCAAATATCTTCATGTTATATTTCAACAGGAGCAGCCTGTCAGTTGATGCCTTTGTGTTCTTCTGCAGCTTACCAGAGATTTCTAAATAACAAATAGAGCGCTAACAGCCTTACTTATGATAAAAGTATGGCACACCTGAAGCCATCTTAATTGAAATAAACTGGTAAAACTTAAAACATTTAATTTAAAAAGGAACAAAATGATGGGGCTCATTTTGTCATAGAAATTATGGTTAGTGCTGTAGAAAAAAAAACTTAGGACATGTTTCAGGTGTGATCTCAAATATCTTCCTTTTATATTTCAACACGATCAGCATGTCAGTTGATGCATTTGTGTTCTACTGCAGCTTCCCAGAGTGATCTAAAGAACAACTAGAGCGCTAACAGTCTTACTTATGACAAAATTATGGCACACCTGAAGCCATCTTGATTGGAATAAACTGGTAACTCTTAAAACATTTAATTTAAAAAGGAACAAAATGAGGGGGTTCATTTTGTCATAAATTATGGTTAGTGCTGTAGAAAGAAAAATTAGCACATGTTTCAAAGGTAATCTCAAATATCTTCCTGTTATATTTCAACAGGAGCAGCCTATCAGTTGATGCCTTTGTGTTCTACTGCAGCTTCCCAAAGTGTTCTAAAGAGCAACTAGAGCGCTAACAGGCTTAATTATGACAAACGTTTGGCACATCTGAAGCCATCTTGAATGGAATAAACTGGTAACACTTAACATATTTAATTTTAAAAAGGAACAAAATGATGGGGCTCATTTTGTCATAGAAATTATGGTTAGTGCTGTAGAAAGAAAAATTAGGACATGTTTCAAGTGTGATCTCAAATGTCTTCCTGTTACATTTCAACAGGAGCAGCCTGTCAGTTGATGCCTTTGTGTTCTACTGCAGCTTCCCAGAGTGTTCTAAAGAACAACTAGAGCGCTAACAGTCTTACTTATGACAAAATTATGGCACACCTGAAGCCATCTTGATTGGAATAAACTGGAAACACTTAAAACATTTAATTTAAAAAGGAACAAAATGATGGGGTTTATTTTGTCATAGAAATTATGGTTAGTGCTGTAGAAAGAAAAATTAGGACATGTTTCAAGTGTGATCTCAAATATCTTCCTGTTATATTTCAACAGGAGCAGCCTGTCAGTTGATTCCTTTGTGTTCTACTGCAGCTTCCCAGAGTGTTCTAAAGAACAACTAGAGCACTAACAGTCTTACTTATGACAATATTATGGCACACCTGAAACCATCTTGATTGGAATAAACGTGTAACTCTTAAAACATTTAATTTAAAAAAAGGAACAAAATGATGGGGCTCATTTTGTCATAGAAATTATGGTTAGTGCTGTAGAAAGAAAAATTAGGACATGTTTTAAGTGAGATCTAAAATATCTTCCTGTTATATTTCAACAGGAGCAGCCTGTCAGTTGATGCCTTTGTGTTCTACTGCAGCTTCCAAGAGTGTTCTAAAGAACAACTAGAGCGCTAACAGTCTTACTTATGACAAAATTATGGCACACCTGAAGCCATCTTGATTGGAATAAACTGGTAACACTTAAAACATTTATTTAAAAAGGAACAAAATGATGGGGTTCATTTTGTCACAGAAGATATGGTTAGTGCTTTAGAAAGAACAATTTGGATATGTTTCAAGTGTGATCTCAAATATCTTGCTGTTATATTTCAACAGGAGCAGCCTGTCAGTTGATGCCTTTGTGTTCTACTGCAGCTTCCCAGAGTGTTCTAAAGAACAACTAGAGCGCTAACAGTCTTACTTATGACAAAATTATGGCACACCTGAAGCCATCTTGATTGCCATTAACTGGTAACTCGTAAAACATTTTATTCAAAAAGGAACAAAATGAGGGGGGTCATTTTGTCATAGAAATTATGGTTAGTGCTGTAGAAAGAAAAATTTGGACATGTTTCAAGTGTGATCTCAAATATCTTCCTGATATATTTCAACAGGAGCAGCATGTCAGTTGATACCTTTGTGTTCTACTGCAGCTTCCCAGAGTGTTCTAAAGAACAACTAGAGCGCTAACAGTCTTACTTATGACAAAATTATGGCACACCTGAAGCCATCTTGATTGCCATAAACTGGTAACTCTTAAAACATTTTATTTAAAAAGGAACAAAATGATGGGGTTCATTTTGTCATAGAAATTATGGTTAGTGCTGTAGAAAAAAAAATTAGGACATGTTTCAAGTGTGATCTCAAATATCTTCCTGTTATATGTCAACAGGATCAGCATGTCAGTTGATGCATTTGTGTTCTACTGCAGCTTACCAGAGGGATCTAAAGAACAACTAGAGTGCTAACAATCTTACTTTTGACAAAATTATGGCACCCCTGAAGCCATCTTGATTGGAATAAACTGTTAACTCTTAAAACATTTTATTTAAAAAGGAACAAAATGAGAGGGTTCATTTTGTCATAGAAATTATGGTTAGTGCTCTAGAAAGAAAAATTAGGACATGTTTTAAGTGAGATCTCAAATATCTTTCTGTTATATTTCAGCAGGAGTAGGCTCTCAGTTGATGCCTTTGTGTTCTACTGCAGCTTCCCAGAGTGTTCTTAAGAACAACTAGAGCACTAACAGCCGACTTATGACAAAAGAATGGCACACTTGAAGCCATCTTGATTGGAATAAACTGATAACACTTAAAACATTTAATTTAAAAAGGAACAACATTTTGGGGTTCATTTTGTCATAGAAATTATGGTTAGTGCAGTAGAAAGAAAAATTAGGACATGTTCCAAGTGTGATCTCAAATATCTCTTAGTTATATTTCAACAGGAGCAGCCTGTCAGTTGATGCCTTTGTGTTCTACTGCAGCTTCCCAGAGTGTTCTAAAGAACAACTAGAGCGCTAACAGCCTTACTTTTGACAAAATTATGGCACACCTGAAGCCATCTTGATTGGAATAAACTGGGAACACTTAAAACATTTAATTTTAAAAATGGAACAAAATGAAGGGGTTTGTTTTGTCATAGAAATTATGGTTAGTGCTGTAGAAAGAAAAAGTAGGACATGTTTTAAGTGAGATCTCAAATATCTTCCTGTTATATTTCAACAGGAGCAGCCTGCCAGTTGATGCCTTTGTGCTCTACTGCAGCTTCCTAGAGTGTTCTAAAGAACAACTAGAGCGCTAACAGCCTTAATTATGACAAACGTTTGGCACATCTGAAGCCATCTTGAATGGAATAAACTGGTAACACTTAACATATTTAATTTTAAAAAGGAACAAAATGATGGGGCTCATTTTGTCATAGAAATTATGGTTAGTGCTGTAGAAAGAAAAATTAGGACATGTTTCAAGTGTGATCTCAAATGTCTTCCTGTTACATTTCAACAGGAGCAGCCTGTCAGTTGATGCCTTTGTGTTCTACTGCAGCTTCCCAGAGTGTTCTAAAGAACAACTAGAGCGCTAACAGTCTTACTTATGACAAAATTATGGCACACCTGAAGCCATCTTGATTGGAATAAACTGGAAACACTTAAAACATTTAATTTAAAAAGGAACAAAATGATGGGGTTCATTTTGTCATAGAAATTATGGTTAGTGCTGTAGAAAGAAAAATTAGGACATGTTTCAAGTGTGATCTCAAATATCTTCCTGTTATATTTCAACAGGAGCAGCCTGTCAGTTGATTCCTTTGTGTTCTACTGCAGCTTCCCAGAGTGTTCTAAAGAACAACTAGAGCACTAACAGTCTTACTTATGACAATATTATGGCACACCTGAAGCCATCTTGATTGGAATAAACTTGTAACTCTTAAAACATTTAATTTAAAAAAAGGAACAAAATGATGGGGCTCATTTTGTCATAGAAATTATGGTTAGTGCTGTAGAAAGAAAAAATAGGACATGTTTTAAGTGAGATCTAAAATATCTTCCTGTTATATTTCAACAGGAGCAGCCTGTCAGTTGATGCCTTTGTGTTCTACTGCAGCTTCCAAGAGTGTTCTAAAGAACAACTAGAGCGCTAACAGTCTTACTTATGACAAAATTATGGCACACCTGAAGCCATCTTGATTGGAATAAACTGGTAACACTTAAAACATTTATTTAAAAAGGAACAAAATGATGGGGTTCATTTTGTCATAGAAGTTATGGTCAGTGCTGCAGAAAGAAAAATTAGGACATGTTTCAAGTGTGATCTCAAATATCTTCCTGTTATATTTCAACAGGAGCAGCCTGTCAGTTGATTCCTTTGTGTTCTACTGCAGCTTCCCAGAGTGTTCTAAAGAACAACTAGAGCACTAACAGTCTTACTTATGACAATATTATGGCACACCTGAAGCCATCTTGATTGGAATAAACTTGTAACTCTTAAAACATTTAATTTAAAAAAAGGAACAAAATGATGGGGCTCATTTTGTCATAGAAATTATGGTTAGTGCTGTAGAAAGAAAAATTAGGACATGTTTTAAGTGAGATCTAAAATATCTTCCTGTTATATTTCAACAGGAGCAGCCTGTCAGTTGATGCCTTTGTGTTCTACTGCAGCTTCCCAGAGTGTTCTAAAGAACAACTAGAGCGCTAACAGTCTTACTTATGACAAAATTATGGCACACCTGAAGCCATCTTGATTGGAATAAACTGGAAAAACTTAAAACATTTAATTTAAAAAGGAACACAATGATGGGGTTCATTTTGTCATAGAAATTATGGTTAGTGCTTTAGAAAGAACAATTTGGACATGTTTCAAGTGTGATCTCAAATATCTTGCTGTTATATTTCAACAGGAGCAGCCTGTCAGTTGATGCCTTTGTGTACTTCTGCAGCTTACCAGAGATTTCTAAAGAACAACTAGAGCGCTAACAGCCTTACTTATGATAAAATTATGGCACCCCTGAAGCCATCTTAATTGGAATAAACTGGTAAAACTTAAAACATTTAATTTAAAAAGGTACAAAATGATGGGGTTCATTTTGTCATAGAAATATGGTTAGTGCTGTAGAAAAAAAAATAGGACATGTTTCAAGTGTGATCTCAAATATCCTCCTGTTATATTTCAACAGGAGCAGCCTGCCAGTTGATGCCTTTGTGTTCTACTGCAGTTTCCCAGAGTGTTCTAAAGAACAACTAGAGCGCTAACAGCTTTACTTATGACAAAATTTCGGCACACCTGAAGCCATCTTGATTGGAATAAACTGGTAACACTTAAAACATTTAATTTAAAAAGGAACAAAAAGATGGGGTTCATTTTGTCATAGAAGTTATGGTCAGTGCTGCAGAAAGAAAAATTAGGACATGTTTCAAGTGTGATCTCAAATATCTTTCTGTTATATTTCAACAGGAGCAGCCTGTCAGTTGATGCCTTTGTGTTCTACTGCAGCTTCCCAGAGTGATCTAAAGAACAACTAGAGCGCTAACAGTCTTACTTATGACAAAATTATGGCACACCTGAAGCCATCTTGATTGGAATAAACTGGTAACTCTTAAAACATTTAATTTTAAAAATGGAACAAAATGAAGGGGTATGTTTTGTCATAGAAATTATGGTTAGTGCTGTAGAAAGAAAAAGTAGGACATGTTTTAAGTGAGATCTCAAATATCTTCCTGTTATATTTCAACAGGAGCAGCCTGCCAGTTGATGCCTTTGTGCTCTACTGCAGCTTCCTAGAGTGTTCTAAAGAACAACTAGAGCGCTAACAGCCTTAATTATGACAAACGTTTGGCACATCTGAAGCCATCTTGAATGGAATAAACTGGTAACACTTAACATATTTAATTTTAAAAAGGAACAAAATGATGGGGCTCATTTTGTCATAGAAATTATGGTTAGTGCTGTAGAAAGAAAAATTAGGACATGTTTCAAGTGTGATCTCAAATGTCTTCCTGTTACATTTCAACAGGAGCAGCCTGTCAGTTGATGCCTTTGTGTTCTACTGCAGCTTCCCAGAGTGTTCTAAAGAACAACTAGAGCGCTAACAGTCTTACTTATGACAAAATTATGGCACACCTGAAGCCATCTTGATTGGAATAAACTGGAAACACTTAAAACATTTAATTTAAAAAGGAACAAAATGATGGGGTTCATTTTGTCATAGAAATTATGGTTAGTGCTGTAGAAAGAAAAATTAGGACATGTTTCAAGTGTGATCTCAAATATCTTCCTGTTATATTTCAACAGGAGCAGCCTGTCAGTTGATTCCTTTGTGTTCTACTGCAGCTTCCCAGAGTGTTCTAAAGAACAACTAGAGCACTAACAGTCTTACTTATGACAATATTATGGCACACCTGAAGCCACCTTGATTGGAATAAACTTGTAACTCTTAAAACATTTAATTTAAAAAAAGGAACAAAATGATGGGGCTCATTTTGTCATAGAAATTATGGTTAGTGCTGTAGAAAGAAAAATTAGGACATGTTTTAAGTGAGATCTAAAATATCTTCCTGTTATATTTCAACAGGAGCAGCCTGTCAGTTGATGCCTTTGTGTTCTACTGCAGCTTCCAAGAGTGTTCTAAAGAACAACTAGAGCGCTAACAGTCTTACTTATGACAAAATTATGGCACACCTGAAGCCATCTTGATTGGAATAAACTGGAAAAACTTAAAACATTTAATTTAAAAAGGAACACAATGATGGGGTTCATTTTGTCATAGAAATTATGGTTAGTGCTTTAGAAAGAACAATTTGGACATGTTTCAAGTGTGATCTCAAATATCTTGCTGTTATATTTCAACAGGAGCAGCCTGTCAGTTGATGCCTTTGTGTACTTCTGCAGCTTACCAGAGATTTCTAAAGAACAACTAGAGCGCTAACAGCCTTACTTATGATAAAATTATGGCACCCCTGAAGCCATCTTAATTGGAATAAACTGGTAAAACTTAAAACATTTAATTTAAAAAGGTACAAAATGATGGGGTTCATTTTGTCATAGAAATATGGTTAGTGCTGTAGAAAAAAAAATAGGACATGTTTCAAGTGTGATCTCAAATATCCTCCTGTTATATTTCAACAGGAGCAGCCTGCCAGTTGATGCCTTTGTGTTCTACTGCAGCTTCCCAGAGTGTTCTAAAGAACAACTAGAGCGCTAACAGCTTTACTTATGACAAAATTTCGGCACACCTGAAGCCATCTTGATTGGAATAAACTGGTAACACTTAAAACATTTAATTTAAAAAGGAACAAAAAGATGGGGTTCATTTTGTCATAGAAGTTATGGTCAGTGCTGCAGAAAGAAAAATTAGGACATGTTTCAAGTGTGATCTCAAATATCTTTCTGTTATATTTCAACAGGAGCAGCCTGTCAGTTGATGCCTTTGTGTTCTACTGCAGCTTCCCAGAGTGATCTAAAGAACAACTAGAGCGCTAACAGTCTTACTTATGACAAAATTATGGCACACCTGAAGCCATCTTGATTGGAATAAACTGGTAACTCTTAAAACATTTAATTTAAAAAGGAACAAAATGAGGGGGTTCATTTTGTCATAAATTATGGTTAGTGCTGTAGAAAGAAAAATTAGGACATGTTTCAAGTGTGATCTCAAATATCTTTCTGTTATATTTCAACAGGAGCAGCCTGTCAGTTGATGCCTTTGTGTTCTACTGCAGCTTCCCAGAGTGATCTAAAAAACAACTAGAGCGCTAACAGCCTTACTTATGACAAAAGTATGGCACACCTGAAGCCATATTGATTGGTATAAACTGGTAACACTTAAAACATTTAATTTAAAAAGGAACAAAATGATGGGGTTCATTTTGTCATAGAAATTAAGGTTAGTGCTGCAGAAAGAAAAATTAGTACGTGTTTCAAGAGTAATCTCTAATATCTTCCTGTTATATTTCAACAGGGGCAGGTTGTCAGTTGATGCCTTTGTGTTCTACTGCAGCTTCCCAGAGTGTTCTAAAGAGCAACTAGAGCGCTAACAGCCTTAATTATGACAAATGTATGGCACACCTGAAGCCATCTTGATTGGAATAAACTGGTAACACTTAAAACATTTATTTAAAAAGGAACACAATGATGGGGCTCATTTTGTCACAGAAATTATGGTTAGTGCTGTAGAAAGAATAATTTGGATATGTTTCAAGTGTGATCTCAAATATCTTCCTGTTATATTTCAGCAGGAGCAGCCTGTCAGTTGATGCCTTTGTGTTCTACTGCAGCTTCCCAGAGTGTTCTAAAGAACAACTAGAGTGCTAACAGTCTTACTTATGACAAAATTATGGCACACCTGAAGCCATCTTGATTGCCATAAACTTGTAACTCTTAAAACATTTTATTTGAAAAGGAACAAAATGAGGGGGGTCATTTTGTCATAGAAATTATGGTTAGTGCTGTAGAAAGAAAATTAGGACATGTTTTAAGTGAGATTTCAAATATCTTCATGTTATATTTCAACAGGAGCAGCCTGTCAGTTGATGCCTTTGTGTTCTTCTGCAGCTTACCAGAGATTTCTAAATAACAAATAGAGCGCTAACAGCCTTACTTATGATAAAAGTATGGCACACCTGAAGCCATCTTAATTGAAATAAACTGGTAAAACTTAAAACATTTAATTTAAAAAGGAACAAAATGATGGGGCTCATTTTGTCATAGAAATTATGGTTAGTGCTGTAGAAAAAAAAACTTAGGACATGTTTCAGGTGTGATCTCAAATATCTTCCTTTTATATTTCAACACGATCAGCATGTCAGTTGATGCATTTGTGTTCTACTGCAGCTTCCCAGAGTGATCTAAAGAACAACTAGAGCGCTAACAGTCTTACTTATGACAAAATTATGGCACACCTGAAGCCATCTTGATTGGAATAAACTGGTAACTCTTAAAACATTTAATTTAAAAAGGAACAAAATGAGGGGGTTCATTTTGTCATAAATTATGGTTAGTGCTGTAGAAAGAAAAATTAGCACATGTTTCAAAGGTAATCTCAAATATCTTCCTGTTATATTTCAACAGGAGCAGCCTATCAGTTGATGCCTTTGTGTTCTACTGCAGCTTCCCAAAGTGTTCTAAAGAGCAACTAGCGCGCTAACAGGCTTAATTATGACAAACGTTTGGCACATCTGAAGCCATCTTGAATGGAATAAACTGGTAACACTTAACATATTTAATTTTAAAAAGGAACAAAATGATGGGGCTCATTTTGTCATAGAAATTATGGTTAGTGCTGTAGAAAGAAAAATTAGGACATGTTTCAAGTGTGATCTCAAATGTCTTCCTGTTACATTTCAACAGGAGCAGCCTGTCAGTTGATGCCTTTGTGTTCTACTGCAGCTTCCCAGAGTGTTCTAAAGAACAACTAGAGCGCTAACAGTCTTACTTATGACAAAATTATGGCACACCTGAAGCCATCTTGATTGGAATAAACTGGAAACACTTAAAACATTTAATTTAAAAAGGAACAAAATGATGGGGTTCATTTTGTCATAGAAATTATGGTTAGTGCTGTAGAAAGAAAAATTAGGACATGTTTCAAGTGTGATCTCAAATATCTTCCTGTTATATTTCAACAGGAGCAGCCTGTCAGTTGATTCCTTTGTGTTCTACTGCAGCTTCCCAGAGTGTTCTAAAGAACAACTAGAGCACTAACAGTCTTACTTATGACAATATTATGGCACACCTGAAACCATCTTGATTGGAATAAACTTGTAACTCTTAAAACATTTAATTTAAAAAAAGGAACAAAATGATGGGGCTCATTTTGTCATAGAAATTATGGTTAGTGCTGTAGAAAGAAAAATTAGGACATGTTTTAAGTGAGATCTAAAATATCTTCCTGTTATATTTCAACAGGAGCAGCCTGTCAGTTGATGCCTTTGTGTTCTACTGCAGCTTCCAAGAGTGTTCTAAAGAACAACTAGAGCGCTAACAGTCTTACTTATGACAAAATTATGGCACACCTGAAGCCATCTTGATTGGAATAAACTGGTAACACTTAAAACATTTATTTAAAAAGGAACAAAATGATGGGGTTCATTTTGTCACAGAAGATATGGTTAGTGCTTTAGAAAGAACAATTTGGATATGTTTCAAGTGTGATCTCAAATATCTTGCTGTTATATTTCAACAGGTGCAGCCTGTCAGTTGATGCCTTTGTGTTCTACTGCAGCTTCCCAGAGTGTTCTAAAGAACAACTAGAGCGCTAACAGTCTTACTTATGACAAAATTATGGCACACCTGAAGCCATCTTGATTGCCATTAACTGGTAACTCGTAAAACATTTTATTCAAAAAGGAACAAAATGAGGGGGGTCATTTTGTCATAGAAATTATGGTTAGTGCTGTAGAAAGAAAAATTTGGACATGTTTCAAGTGTGATCTCAAATATCTTCCTGATATATTTCAACAGGAGCAGCATGTCAGTTGATACCTTTGTGTTCTACTGCAGCTTCCCAGAGTGTTCTAAAGAACAACTAGAGCGCTAACAGTCTTACTTATGACAAAATTATGGCACACCTGAAGCCATCTTGATTGCCATAAACTGGTAACTCTTAAAACATTTTATTTAAAAAGGAACAAAATGATGGGGTTCATTTTGTCATAGAAATTATGGTTAGTGCTGTAGAAAAAAAAATTAGGACATGTTTCAAGTGTGATCTCAAATATCTTCCTGTTATATGTCAACAGGATCAGCATGTCAGTTGATGCATTTGTGTTCTACTGCAGCTTACCAGAGGGATCTAAAGAACAACTAGAGTGCTAACAATCTTACTTTTGACAAAATTATGGCACCCCTGAAGCCATCTTGATTGGAATAAACTGTTAACTCTTAAAACATTTTATTTAAAAAGGAACAAAATGAGAGGGTTCATTTTGTCATAGAAATTATGGTTAGTGCTCTAGAAAGAAAAATTAGGACATGTTTTAAGTGAGATCTCAAATATCTTTCTGTTATATTTCAGCAGGAGTAGGCTCTCAGTTGATGCCTTTGTGTTCTACTGCAGCTTCCCAGAGTGTTCTTAAGAACAACTAGAGCACTAACAGCCGACTTATGACAAAAGAATGGCACACTTGAAGCCATCTTGATTGGAATAAACTGATAACACTTAAAACATTTAATTTAAAAAGGAACAACATTTTGGGGTTCATTTTGTCATAGAAATTATGGTTAGTGCAGTAGAAAGAAAAATTAGGACATGTTCCAAGTGTGATCTCAAATATCTCTTAGTTATATTTCAACAGGAGCAGCCTGTCAGTTGATGCCTTTGTGTTCTACTGCAGCTTCCCAGAGTGTTCTAAAGAACAACTAGAGCGCTAACAGCCTTACTTTTGACAAAATTATGGCACACCTGAAGCCATCTTGATTGGAATAAACTGGGAACACTTAAAACATTTAATTTTAAAAATGGAACAAAATGAAGGGGTTTGTTTTGTCATAGAAATTATGGTTAGTGCTGTAGAAAGAAAAAGTAGGACATGTTTTAAGTGAGATCTCAAATATCTTCCTGTTATATTTCAACAGGAGCAGCCTGCCAGTTGATGCCTTTGTGCTCTACTGCAGCTTCCTAGAGTGTTCTAAAGAACAACTAGAGCGCTAACAGCCTTAATTATGACAAACGTTTGGCACATCTGAAGCCATCTTGAATGGAATAAACTGGTAACACTTAACATATTTAATTTTAAAAAGGAACAAAATGATGGGGCTCATTTTGTCATAGAAATTATGGTTAGTGCTGTAGAAAGAAAAATTAGGACATGTTTCAAGTGTGATCTCAAATGTCTTCCTGTTACATTTCAACAGGAGCAGCCTGTCAGTTGATGCCTTTGTGTTCTACTGCAGCTTCCCAGAGTGTTCTAAAGAACAACTAGAGCGCTAACAGTCTTACTTATGACAAAATTATGGCACACCTGAAGCCATCTTGATTGGAATAAACTGGAAACACTTAAAACATTTAATTTAAAAAGGAACAAAATGATGGGGTTCATTTTGTCATAGAAATTATGGTTAGTGCTGTAGAAAGAAAAATTAGGACATGTTTCAAGTGTGATCTCAAATATCTTCCTGTTATATTTCAACAGGAGCAGCCTGTCAGTTGATTCCTTTGTGTTCTACTGCAGCTTCCCAGAGTGTTCTAAAGAACAACTAGAGCACTAACAGTCTTACTTATGACAATATTATGGCACACCTGAAGCCATCTTGATTGGAATAAACTTGTAACTCTTAAAACATTTAATTTAAAAAAAGGAACAAAATGATGGGGCTCATTTTGTCATAGAAATTATGGTTAGTGCTGTAGAAAGAAAAATTAGGACATGTTTTAAGTGAGATCTAAAATATCTTCCTGTTATATTTCAACAGGAGCAGCCTGTCAGTTGATGCCTTTGTGTTCTACTGCAGCTTCCAAGAGTGTTCTAAAGAACAACTAGAGCGCTAACAGTCTTACTTATGACAAAATTATGGCACACCTGAAGCCATCTTGATTGGAATAAACTGGTAACACTTAAAACATTTATTTAAAAAGGAACAAAATGATGGGGTTCATTTTGTCACAGAAGATATGGTTAGTGCTTTAGAAAGAACAATTTGGATATGTTTCAAGTGTGATCTCAAATATCTTGCTGTTATATTTCAACAGGAGCAGCCTGTCAGTTGATGCCTTTGTGTTCTACTGCAGCTTCCCAGAGTGTTCTAAAGAACAACTAGAGCGCTAACAGTCTTACTTATGACAAAATTATGGCACACCTGAAGCCATCTTGATTGCCATTAACTGGTAACTCGTAAAACATTTTATTCAAAAAGAAACAAAATGAGGGGGGTCATTTTGTCATAGAAATTATGGTTAGTGCTGTAGAAAGAAAAATTTGGACATGTTTCAAGTGTGATCTCAAATATCTTCCTGATATATTTCAACAGGAGCAGCATGTCAGTTGATACCTTTGTGTTCTACTGCAGCTTCCAAGAGTGTTCTAAAGAACAACTAGAGCGCTAACAGTCTTACTTATGACAAAATTATGGCACACCTGAAGCCATCTTGATTGCCATAAACTGGTAACTCTTAAAACATTTTATTTAAAAAGGAACAAAATGATGGGGTTCATTTTGTCATAGAAATTATGGTTAGTGCTGTAGAAAAAAAAATTAGGACATGTTTCAAGTGTGATCTCAAATATCTTCCTGTTATATGTCAACAGTATCAGCATGTCAGTTGATGCATTTGTGTTCTACTGCAGCTTCCCAGAGGGATCTAAAGAACAACTAGAGTGCTAACAATCTTACTTTTGACAAAATTATGGCACCCCTGAAGCCATCTTGATTGGAATAAACTGATAACACTTAAAACATTTAATTTAAAAAGGAACAACATTTTGGGGTTCATTTTGTCATAGAAATTATGGTTAGTGCAGTAGAAAGAAAAATTCGGACATGTTCCAAGTGTGATCTCAAATATCTCTTAGTTATATTTCAACAGGAGCAGCCTGTCAGTTGATGCCTTTGTGTTCTACTGCAGCTTCCCAGAGTGTTCTAAAGAACAACTAGAGCGCTAACAGCCTTACTTTTGACAAAATTATGGCACACCTGAAGCCATCTTGATTGGAATAAACTGGTAACACTTAAAACATTTAATTTAAAAAATGGAACAAAATGAAGGGGTTTGTTTTGTCATAGAAAGTATGGTTAGTGCTGTAGAAAGACAAAGTAGGACATGTTTTAAGTGAGATCTCAAATATCTTCCTGTTATATTTGAACAGGAGCAGCCTGCCAGTTGATGCCTTTGTGCTCTACTGCAGCTTCCTAGAGTGTTCTAAAGAACAACTAGAGCGCTAACAGCTTTACTTATGACAAAAGTATGGCACACCTGAAGCTATCTTGATTGGAATAAAATGGTAACACTTAAAACATTTAATTTAAAAAGGAACAAAAAGATGGGGTTCATTTTGTAATAGAAATTATGGTCAGTGCTGCAGAAAAGAAAAATTAGGACATGTTTCAAGTGTGATCTCAAATATCTTTCTGTTATATTTCAACAGGAGCAGCCTGTCAGTTGATGCCTTTGTGTTCTACTGCATCTTCCCAGAGTGATCTAAAAAACAACTAGAGCGCTAACAGCCTTACTTATGACAAAAGTATGGCACACCTGAAGCCATCTTGATTGGAATAAACTGGTAACACTTAAAACATTTAATTTAAAAAGGAACAAAATGATGGGGTTCATTTTGTCATAGAAAGTAAGGTTAGTGCTGCAGAAAGAAAAATTAGGACATGTTTTAAGAGTAATCTCAAATATCTTCCTGTTATATTTCAACAGGGGCAGCCTGTCAGTTGATGCCTTTGTGTTCTACTACAGCTTCCCAGAGTGTTCTAAAGAACAACTGGAGAGCTAACAGCCTTACTTATGACAAAAGTATGGCACACCTGAAGCCATCTTGATTGGAATCAACTGGTAACACTTAAAATATTTAATTTAAAAAAGGAACAAAATGATGGGGTTCATTTTGTCACAGAAATTATGGTTAGTGCTTTAGAAAGAAAAATGTGGACATGTTTCAAGTGTGATCTCAAATATCTTCCTGATATATTTCAACAGGAGCAGCATGTCAGTTGATACCTTTGTGTTCTACTGCAGCTTCCCAGAGTGTTCTAAAGAACAACTAGAGCGCTAAGAGTCTTACTTATGACAAAATTATGGCACACCAGAAGCCATCTTGATTGCCATAAACTGGTTTCTCTTAAAACATTTTATTTAAAAAGGAACAAAATGAGGGGGTGATTTTGTCATAGAAATTATGGTTAGTGCTGTAGAAAAAAAATTAGGACATGTTTTAAGTGAGATCTCAAATATCTTCCTGTTATATTTCAACAGGAGCAGCCTGTCAGTTGATGCCTTTGTGTTCTTCTGCAGCTTACCAGAGATTTCTAAAGAACAACTAGAGCGCTAACAGCCTTACTTATGATAAAAGTATGGCACACCTGAAGCCATCTTAGTTGGAATAAATTGGTAAAACTTAAAACATTTAATTTAAAAAGGAACAAAAAGATGGGGATCATTTTGTCATAGAAATTATGGTTAGTGCTGTAGAAAAAAGCATTAGGACATGTTTCAAGTGTGATCTCAAATATCTTCCTGTTATATTTAAACAGGATCAGCATGTCAGTTGATGCATTTGTGTTCTACAGCAGCTTCCCAGAGTGATCTAAAGAACAAATAGAGCGCTAACAGTCTTACTTATGACAAAATTATGGCACACCTGAAGCCATCTTGATTGGAATAAACTGGTAACTCTTAAAACATTTAATTTAAAAAGGAACAAAATGAGGGGGTTCATTTTGTCATAGAAATTATGGTTAGTGCTGTAGAAAGAAAAATTAGCACATGTTTCAAGTGTGATCTCAAATGTCTTCCTGTTACATTTCAACAGGAGCAGCCTGTCAGTTGATGCCTTTGTGTTCTACTGCAGCTTCCCAGAGTGTTCTAAAGAACAACTAGAGCGCTAACAGTCTTACTTATGACAAAATTATGGCACACCTGAAGCCATCTTGATTGGAATAAACTTGAAACACTTAAAACATTTAATTTAAAAAGGAACAAAATGATGGGGTTCATTTTGTCATAGAAATGATGGTTAGTGCTGTAGAAAGAAAAATAAGGACATGTTTCAAGTGTGATCTCAAATATGTTCCTGTTATATTTCAACAGGAGCAGCCTGTCAGTTGATTCCTTTGTGTTCTACTGCAGCTTCCCAGAGTGTTCTAATGAACAACTAGAGCACTAACAGTCTTACTTATGACAACATTATGGCACACCTGAAGCCATCTTGATTGGAAGAAACTTGTAACTCTTAAAACATTTAATTTAAAAAAAGGAACAAAATGATGGGGCTCATTTTGTCATAGAAATTATGGTTAGTGCTGTAGAAAGAAAAATTAGGACACGTTTTAAGTGAGATTTCAAATATCTTCCTGTTATATTTCAACAGGAGCAGCCTGTCAGTTGATGCCTTTGTGTTCTACTGCAGCTTCCCGAGTGTTCTAAAGAACAACTAGAGCGCTAACAGTCTTACTTATGAAAAAATGATGGCACACCTGAACCCGTCTTGATTGGAATAAACTGGTAACACTTAAAACATTGATTTAAAAAGGAACAAAATGATGGGGTTCATTTTGTCACAGAAATTATGGTTAGTGCTTTAGAAAGAAAAGTTTGGACATGTTTCAAGTGTGATCTCAAATATCTTCCTGTTATATTTCAACAGGAGCAGCCTGTCAGTTGATGCCGTTGTGTTCTACTGCAGCTTCCCAGAGTGTTCTAAAGAACAACTAGAGCGCTAACAGTCTTACTCATGACAAAATTATGGCACACCTGAAGCCATCTTTATTGCCATAAACTGGTAACTCTTAAAACATTTTATTTAAAAAGGAACAAAATGAGGGGGTCATTTTGTCATGGAAATTATGGTTAGTGCTGTAGAAAAAAAAACTACGACATGTTTTAAGTGAGATCTCAAATATCTTCCTGTTATATTTCAACAGGAGCAGCCTGTCAGTTGATGCCTTTGCGTTCTTCTGCAGCTTACCAGAGATTTCTAAAGAAAAACTAGAGCGCTAACAGCCTTACTTATGATAAAAGTATGGCACACCTGAAGCCATCTTAATTGGAATTAACTGGTAAAACTTAAAACATTTAATTTAAAAAGGAACAAAATGATGGGGTTCATTTTGTCATAGAAATTATGGTTAGTGCTGTGGAAAAAAATATTAGGACATGTTTCAAGTGTGATCTCAAAAATCTTCCTGTTATATTTCAACAGGATCAGCATGTCAGTTGATGCATTTGTGTTCTACTGCAGCTTCCCAGAGTGATCTAAAGAACAACTAGAGTGCTAACAGTCTTACTTATGCCAAATTTTGGCACACCTGAAGCCATCTTGATTGGAATAAACTGGTAACTCTTAAAACATTTAATTTAAAAAGGAACAAAATGAGGGGTTTCATTTTGTCATAGAAATTATGGTTAGTGCTGTAGAAAGAAAAATTAGCACATGTATTCAAGGGTAATCTCAAATATATTCCTGTTATATTTAAACAGGTGCAGCCTATCAGTTGATGCCTTTGTGTTCTACTGCAGCTTCCCAAAGTGTTCTAAGGAGCAACTACAGCGCGAACAGCCTTAATTATGACAAACGTATGGCACACCTGAAGCCATCTCGATTGGAATCAACTGGTAACACTTAACATATTTAATTTTAAAAAGGAACGAAATGATGGGGCTCATTTTGTCATAGAAATTATGGTTAGTGCTGTAGAAAGAAAAATTAGGACATGTTTCAAGTGTGATCTCAAATGTCTTCCTGTTACATTTCAACAGGAGCAGCCTGTCAGTTGATGCCTTTGTGTTCTACTGCAGCTTCCCAGAGTGTTCTAAAGAACAACTAGAGCGCTAATAGTCTTACTTATGACAAAATTATGGCACACCTGAAGCCATCTTGATTGGAATAAACTGGAAACACTTAAAACATTTAATTTAAAAAGGAACACAATGATGGGGTTCATTTTGTCATAGAAATTATGTTTAGTGCTGTAGAAAGAAAAATTAGGACATGTTTCAAGTGTTATCTCAAATATCTTACTGTTATATTTCAACAGGAGCAGCCTGTCAGTTGATTCCTTTGTGCTCTACTGCAGCTTCCCAGAGTGTTCTAAAGAACAACTAGAGCACTAACAGTCTTACTTATGACAAAATGATGGCACACCTGAAGCCATCTTGATTGGAATAAACTGGTAACACTTAAAACATTTAATTTAAAAAGGAACAAAAAGATGGGGTTCATTTTGTCATAGAAATTATGGTCAGTGCTGCAGAAAGAAAAATTAGGACATGTTTCAAGGGTAATCTCAAATATATTCCTGTTATATTTAAACAGGAGCAGCCTATCAGTTGATGCCTTTGTGTTCTACTGCAGCTTCCCAAAGTGTTCTAAGGAGCAACTAGAGCGCTAACAGCCTTAATTATGACAAACGTATGGCACACCTGAAGCCATCTCGATTGGAATAAACTGGTAACACTTAACATATTTATTTTAAAAAGGAACAAAATGATGGGGCTCATTTTGTCATAGAAATTATGGTTAGTGCTGTAGAAAGAAAAATTAGGACATGTTTCAAGTGTGATCTCAAATGTCTTCCTGTTACATTTCAACAGGAGCAGCCTGCCAGTTGATGCCTTTGTGTTCTACTGCAGCTTCCCAGAGTGTTCTAAAGAACAACTAGAGCGCTAACAGTCTTACTTATGACAAAATTATGGCACACCTGAAGCCATCTTGATTGGAATAAACTGGTACCACTTAAAACATTTATTTAAAAAAGAACAAAATGATGGGGTTCATTTTGTCACAGAAATTATGGTTAGTGCTTTAGAAAGAAAAATGTGGACATGTTTCAAGTGTGATCTCAAATATCTTGCTGTTATATTTCAACAGGAGCAGCCTGTCAGTTGATGCCTTTGTGTTCTACTGCAGCTTCCCAGAGTGTTCTAAAGAACAACTAGAGAGCTAACAGTCTTACTTATGAAAAAATTATGGCACACCTGAAGCCGTCTTGATTGGAATAAACTGGTAACACTTAAAACATTGATTTAAAAAGGAACAAAATGATGGGGTTCATTTTGTCACAGAAATTATGGTTAGTGCTTTAGAAAGAAAAGTTTGGACATGTTTCAAGTGTGATCTCAAATATCTTCCTGTTATATTTCAACAGGAGCAGCCTGTCAGTTGATGCCTTTGTGTTCTACTGCAGCTTCCCAGAGTGTTCTAAAGAACAACTAGAGCGCTAACAGTCTTACTTATGACAAAATTATGGCACACCTGAAGCCATGTTGATTGCCATAAACTAGCTCTTCAAACATTTTATTTAAAAAGGAACAAAATGAGGGGGTCATTTTGTCACTGAAATTATGGTTAGTGCTGTAGAAATAAAAATTAGGACATGTTTTAAGTGAGATCTCAAATATCTTCCTGTTATATTTCAACAGGAGCAGCGTGTCAGTTGATGCCCTTGTGTTCTTCCGCAGCTTACCAGCGATTTCTAAAGAAAAACTAGAGCGCTAACAGCCTTACTTATGATAAAAGTATGGCACACCTGAAGCCCTCTTAATTGGAATTAACTGGTAAAACTTAAAACATTTAATTTAAAAAGGAACAAAATGATGGGGTTCATTTTGTCATAGAAATTATGGTTAGTGCTGTAGAAAAAAATATTAGGACATGTTTCAAGTGTGATCTCAAATATCTTCCTGTTATATTTCAACAGGATCAGCATGTCAGTTGATGCATTTGTGTTCTACTGCAGCTTCCCAGAGTGATCTAAAGAACAACTAGAGTGCTAACAGTCTTACTTATGACAACATTTTGGCACACCTGAAGCCATCTTGATTGGAATAAACTGGTAACTCTTAAAACATTTAATTTAAAACTGAACAAAATAAGGGGTTTCATTTTGTCATAGAGATTATGGTTAGTGCTGTAGAAAGAAAAATTAGCACTTGTTTCAAGGGTAATCTCAAATATATTCCTGTTATATTTAAACAGGAGCAGCCTATCAGTTGATGCCTTTGTGTTCTACTGCAGCTTCCCAAAGTGTTCTAAGGAGCAACTAGAGCACTAACAGCCTTAATTATGACAAACGTATGGCACACCTGAAGCCATCTTGATTGGAATCAACTGGTAACACTTAACATATTTAATTTTAAAAAGGAACGAAATGATGGGGCTCATTTTGTCATAGAAATTATGGTTAGTGCTGTAGAAAGAATAATTTGGATATGTTTCAAGTGTGATCTCAAATATCTTCCTGTTATATTTCAGCAGGAGCAGCCTGTCAGTTGATGCCTTTGTGTTCTACTGCAGCTTCCCAGAGTGTTCTAAAGAACAACTAGAGTGCTAACAGTCTTACTTATGACAAAATTATGGCACACCTGAAGCCATCTTGATTGCCATAAACTTGTAACTCTTAAAACATTTTATTTGAAAAGGAACAAAATGAGGGGGGTCATTTTGTCATAGAAATTATGGTTAGTGCTGTAGAAAGAAAATTAGGACATGTTTTAAGTGAGATTTCAAATATCTTCATGTTATATTTCAACAGGAGCAGCCTGTCAGTTGATGCCTTTGTGTTCTTCTGCAGCTTACCAGAGATTTCTAAATAACAAATAGAGCGCTAACAGCCTTACTTATGATAAAAGTATGGCACACCTGAAGCCATCTTAATTGAAATAAACTGGTAAAACTTAAAACATTTAATTTAAAAAGGAACAAAATGATGGGGCTCATTTTGTCATAGAAATTATGGTTAGTGCTGTAGAAAAAAAAACTTAGGACATGTTTCAGGTGTGATCTCAAATATCTTCCTTTTATATTTCAACACGATCAGCATGTCAGTTGATGCATTTGTGTTCTACTGCAGCTTCCCAGAGTGATCTAAAGAACAACTAGAGCGCTAACAGTCTTACTTATGACAAAATTATGGCACACCTGAAGCCATCTTGATTGGAATAAACTGGTAACTCTTAAAACATTTAATTTAAAAAGGAACAAAATGAGGGGGTTCATTTTGTCATAAATTATGGTTAGTGCTGTAGAAAGAAAAATTAGCACATGTTTCAAAGGTAATCTCAAATATCTTCCTGTTATATTTCAACAGGAGCAGCCTATCAGTTGATGCCTTTGTGTTCTACTGCAGCTTCCCAAAGTGTTCTAAAGAGCAACTAGAGCGCTAACAGGCTTAATTATGACAAACGTTTGGCACATCTGAAGCCATCTTGAATGGAATAAACTGGTAACACTTAACATATTTAATTTTAAAAAGGAACAAAATGATGGGGCTCATTTTGTCATAGAAATTATGGTTAGTGCTGTAGAAAGAAAAATTAGGACATGTTTCAAGTGTGATCTCAAATGTCTTCCTGTTACATTTCAACAGGAGCAGCCTGTCAGTTGATGCCTTTGTGTTCTACTGCAGCTTCCCAGAGTGTTCTAAAGAACAACTAGAGCGCTAACAGTCTTACTTATGACAAAATTATGGCACACCTGAAGCCATCTTGATTGGAATAAACTGGAAACACTTAAAACATTTAATTTAAAAAGGAACAAAATGATGGGGTTCATTTTGTCATAGAAATTATGGTTAGTGCTGTAGAAAGAAAAATTAGGACATGTTTCAAGTGTGATCTCAAATATCTTCCTGTTATATTTCAACAGGAGCAGCCTGTCAGTTGATTCCTTTGTGTTCTACTGCAGCTTCCCAGAGTGTTCTAAAGAACAACTAGAGCACTAACAGTCTTACTTATGACAATATTATGGCACACCTGAAACCATCTTGATTGGAATAAACTTGTAACTCTTAAAACATTTAATTTAAAAAAAGGAACAAAATGATGGGGCTCATTTTGTCATAGAAATTATGGTTAGTGCTGTAGAAAGAAAAATTAGGACATGTTTTAAGTGAGATCTAAAATATCTTCCTGTTATATTTCAACAGGAGCAGCCTGTCAGTTGATGCCTTTGTGTTCTACTGCAGCTTCCAAGAGTGTTCTAAAGAACAACTAGAGCGCTAACAGTCTTACTTATGACAAAATTATGGCACACCTGAAGCCATCTTGATTGGAATAAACTGGTAACACTTAAAACATTTATTTAAAAAGGAACAAAATGATGGGGTTCATTTTGTCACAGAAGATATGGTTAGTGCTTTAGAAAGAACAATTTGGATATGTTTCAAGTGTGATCTCAAATATCTTGCTGTTATATTTCAACAGGAGCAGCCTGTCAGTTGATGCCTTTGTGTTCTACTGCAGCTTCCCAGAGTGTTCTAAAGAACAACTAGAGCGCTAACAGTCTTACTTATGACAAAATTATGGCACACCTGAAGCCATCTTGATTGCCATTAACTGGTAACTCGTAAAACATTTTATTCAAAAAGGAACAAAATGAGGGGGGTCATTTTGTCATAGAAATTATGGTTAGTGCTGTAGAAAGAAAAATTTGGACATGTTTCAAGTGTGATCTCAAATATCTTCCTGATATATTTCAACAGGAGCAGCATGTCAGTTGATACCTTTGTGTTCTACTGCAGCTTCCCAGAGTGTTCTAAAGAACAACTAGAGCGCTAACAGTCTTACTTATGACAAAATTATGGCACACCTGAAGCCATCTTGATTGCCATAAACTGGTAACTCTTAAAACATTTTATTTAAAAAGGAACAAAATGATGGGGTTCATTTTGTCATAGAAATTATGGTTAGTGCTGTAGAAAAAAAAATTAGGACATGTTTCAAGTGTGATCTCAAATATCTTCCTGTTATATGTCAACAGGATCAGCATGTCAGTTGATGCATTTGTGTTCTACTGCAGCTTACCAGAGGGATCTAAAGAACAACTAGAGTGCTAACAATCTTACTTTTGACAAAATTATGGCACCCCTGAAGCCATCTTGAT
Source organism: Triturus cristatus (assembly GCF_964204655.1). NCBI lineage: Eukaryota > Metazoa > Chordata > Amphibia > Caudata > Salamandridae > Triturus > Triturus cristatus. Next base: position 1,110,834,985 of record NC_140579.1, read on the forward strand.
TGGAATAAACTGTTAACTCTTAAAACATTTTATTTAAAAAGGAACAAAATGAGAGGGTTCATTTTGTCATAGAAATTATGGTTAGTGCTCTAGAAAGAAAAATTAGGACATGTTTTAAGTGAGATCTCAAATATCTTTCTGTTATATTTCAGCAGGAGTAGGCTCTCAGTTGATGCCTTTGTGTTCTACTGCAGCTTCCCAGAGTGTTCTTAAGAACAACTAGAGCACTAACAGCCGACTTATGACAAAAGAATGGCACACTTGAAGCCATCTTGATTGGAATAAACTGAGAACACTTAAAACATTTAATTTAAAAAGGAACAACATTTTGGGGTTCATTTTGTCATAGAAATTATGGTTAGTGCAGTAGAAAGAAAAATTAGGACATGTTCCAAGTGTGATCTCAAATATCTCTTAGTTATATTTCAACAGGAGCAGCCTGTCAGTTGATGCCTTTGTGTTCTACTGCAGCTTCCCAGAGTGTTCTAAAGAACAACTAGAGCGCTAACAGCCTTACTTTTGACAAAATTATGGCACACCTGAAGCCATCTTGATTGGAATAAACTGGGAACACTTAAAACATTTAATTTTAAAAATGGAACAAAATGAAGGGGTTTGTTTTGTCATAGAAATTATGGTTAGTGCTGTAGAAAGAAAAAGTAGGACATGTTTTAAGTGAGATCTCAAATATCTTCCTGTTATATTTCAACAGGAGCAGCCTGCCAGTTGATGCCTTTGTGCTCTACTGCAGCTTCCTAGAGTGTTCTAAAGAACAACTAGAGCGCTAACAGCCTTAATTATGACAAACGTTTGGCACATCTGAAGCCATCTTGAATGGAATAAACTGGTAACACTTAACATATTTAATTTTAAAAAGGAACAAAATGATGGGGCTCATTTTGTCATAGAAATTATGGTTAGTGCTGTAGAAAGAAAAATTAGGACATGTTTCAAGTGTGATCTCAAATGTCTTCCTGTTACATTTCAACAGGAGCAGCCTGTCAGTTGATGCCTTTGTGTTCTACTGCAGCTTCCCAGAGTGTTCTAAAGAACAACTAGAGCGCTAACAGTCTTACTTATGACAAAATTATGGCACACCTGAAGCCATCTTGATTGGAATAAACTGGAAACACTTAAAACATTTAATTTAAAAAGGAACAAAATCATGGGGTTCATTTTGTCATAGAAATTATGGTTAGTGGTGTAGAAAGAAAAATTAGGACATGTTTCAAGTGTGATCTCAAATATCTTCCTGTTATATTTCAACAGGAGCAGCCTGTCAGTTGATTCCTTTGTGTTCTACTGCAGCTTCCCAGAGTGTTCTAAAGAACAACTAGAGCACTAACAGTCTTACTTATGACAATATTATGGCACACCTGAAGCCATCTTGATTGGAATAAACTTGTAACTCTTAAAACATTTAATTTAAAAAAAGGAACAAAATGATGGGGCTCATTTTGTCATAGAAATTATGGTTAGTGCTGTAGAAAGAAAAATTAGGACATGTTTTAAGTGAGATCTAAAATATCTTCCTGTTATATTTCAACAGGAGCAGCCTGTCAGTTGATGCCTTTGTGTTCTACTGCAGCTTCCAAGAGTGTTCTAAAGAACAACTAGAGCGCTAACAGTCTTACTTATGACAAAATTATGGCACACCTGAAGCCATCTTGATTGGAATAAACTGGTAACACTTAAAACATTTATTTAAAAAGGAACAAAATGATGGGGTTCATTTTGTCACAGAAGATATGGTTAGTGCTTTAGAAAGAACAATTTGGATATGTTTCAAGTGTGATCTCAAATATCTTGCTGTTATATTTCAACAGGAGCAGCCTGTCAGTTGATGCCTTTGTGTTCTACTGCAGCTTCCCAGAGTGTTCTAAAGAACAACTAGAGCGCTAACAGTCTTACTTATGACAAAATTATGGCACACCTGAAGCCATCTTGATTGCCATTAACTGGTAACTCGTAAAACATTTTATTCAAAAAGAAACAAAATGAGGGGGGTCATTTTGTCATAGAAATTATGGTTAGTGCTGTAGAAAGAAAAATTTGGACATGTTTCAAGTGTGATCTCAAATATCTTCCTGATATATTTCAACAGGAGCAGCATGTCAGTTGATACCTTTGTGTTCTACTGCAGCTTCCAAGAGTGTTCTAAAGAACAACTAGAGCGCTAACAGTCTTACTTATGACAAAATTATGGCACACCTGAAGCCATCTTGATTGCCATAAACTGGTAACTCTTAAAACATTTTATTTAAAAAGGAACAAAATGATGGGGTTCATTTTGTCATAGAAATTATGGTTAGTGCTGTAGAAAAAAAAATTAGGACATGTTTCAAGTGTGATCTCAAATATCTTCCTGTTATATGTCAACAGTATCAGCATGTCAGTTGATGCATTTGTGTTCTACTGCAGCTTCCCAGAGGGATCTAAAGAACAACTAGAGTGCTAACAATCTTACTTTTGACAAAATTATGGCACCCCTGAAGCCATCTTGATTGGAATAAACTGATAACACTTAAAACATTTAATTTAAAAAGGAACAACATTTTGGGGTTCATTTTGTCATAGAAATTATGGTTAGTGCAGTAGAAAGAAAAATTCGGACATGTTCCAAGTGTGATCTCAAATATCTCTTAGTTATATTTCAACAGGAGCAGCCTGTCAGTTGATGCCTTTGTGTTCTACTGCAGCTTCCCAGAGTGTTCTAAAGAACAACTAGAGCGCTAACAGCCTTACTTTTGACAAAATTATGGCACACCTGAAGCCATCTTGATTGGAATAAACTGGTAACACTTAAAACATTTAATTTAAAAAATGGAACAAAATGAAGGGGTTTGTTTTGTCATAGAAAGTATGGTTAGTGCTGTAGAAAGACAAAGTAGGACATGTTTTAAGTGAGATCTCAAATATCTTCCTGTTATATTTGAACAGGAGCAGCCTGCCAGTTGATGCCTTTGTGCTCTACTGCAGCTTCCTAGAGTGTTCTAAAGAACAACTAGAGCGCTAACAGCTTTACTTATGACAAAAGTATGGCACACCTGAAGCTATCTTGATTGGAATAAAATGGTAACACTTAAAACATTTAATTTAAAAAGGAACAAAAAGATGGGGTTCATTTTGTAATAGAAATTATGGTCAGTGCTGCAGAAAAGAAAAATTAGGACATGTTTCAAGTGTGATCTCAGATATCTTTCTGTTATATTTCAACAGGAGCAGCCTGTCAGTTGATGCCTTTGTGTTCTACTGCATCTTCCCAGAGTGATCTAAAAAACAACTAGAGCGCTAACAGCCTTACTTATGACAAAAGTATGGCACACCTGAAGCCATCTTGATTGGAATAAACTGGTAACACTTAAAACATTTAATTTAAAAAGGAACAAAATGATGGGGTTCATTTTGTCATAGAAAGTAAGGTTAGTGCTGCAGAAAGAAAAATTAGGACATGTTTTAAGAGTAATCTCAAATATCTTCCTGTTATATTTCAACAGGGGCAGCCTGTCAGTTGATGCCTTTGTGTTCTACTACAGCTTCCCAGAGTGTTCTAAAGAACAACTGGAGAGCTAACAGCCTTACTTATGACAAAAGTATGGCACACCTGAAGCCATCTTGATTGGAATCAACTGGTAACACTTAAAATATTTAATTTAAAAAAGGAACAAAATGATGGGGTTCATTTTGTCACAGAAATTATGGTTAGTGCTTTAGAAAGAAAAATGTGGACATGTTTCAAGTGTGATCTCAAATATCTTCCTGATATATTTCAACAGGAGCAGCATGTCAGTTGATACCTTTGTGTTCTACTGCAGCTTCCCAGAGTGTTCTAAAGAACAACTAGAGCGCTAAGAGTCTTACTTATGACAAAATTATGGCACACCAGAAGCCATCTTGATTGCCATAAACTGGTAACTCTTAAAACATTTTATTTAAAAAGGAACAAAATGAGGGGGTGATTTTGTCATAGAAATTATGGTTAGTGCTGTAGAAAAAAAATTAGGACATGTTTTAAGTGAGATCTCAAATATCTTCCTGTTATATTTCAACAGGAGCAGCCTGTCAGTTGATGCCTTTGTGTTCTTCTGCAGCTTACCAGAGATTTCTAAAGAACAACTAGAGCGCTAACAGCCTTACTTATGATAAAAGTATGGCACACCTGAAGCCATCTTAGTTGGAATAAATTGGTAAAACTTAAAACATTTAATTTAAAAAGGAACAAAAAGATGGGGATCATTTTGTCATAGAAATTATGGTTAGTGCTGTAGAAAAAAGCATTAGGACATGTTTCAAGTGTGATCTCAAATATCTTCCTGTTATATTTAAACAGGATCAGCATGTCAGTTGATGCATTTGTGTTCTACAGCAGCTTCCCAGAGTGATCTAAAGAACAAATAGAGCGCTAACAGTCTTACTTATGACAAAATTATGGCACACCTGAAGCCATCTTGATTGGAATAAACTGGTAACTCTTAAAACATTTAATTTAAAAAGGAACAAAATGAGGGGGTTCATTTTGTCATAGAAATTATGGTTAGTGCTGTAGAAAGAAAAATTAGCACATGTTTCAAGTGTGATCTCAAATGTCTTCCTGTTACATTTCAACAGGAGCAGCCTGTCAGTTGATGCCTTTGTGTTCTACTGCAGCTTCCCAGAGTGTTCTAAAGAACAACTAGAGCGCTAACAGTCTTACTTATGACAAAATTATGGCACACCTGAAGCCATCTTGATTGGAATAAACTTGAAACACTTAAAACATTTAATTTAAAAAGGAACAAAATGATGGGGTTCATTTTGTCATAGAAATGATGGTTAGTGCTGTAGAAAGAAAAATAAGGACATGTTTCAAGTGTGATCTCAAATATGTTCCTGTTATATTTCAACAGGAGCAGCCTGTCAGTTGATTCCTTTGTGTTCTACTGCAGCTTCCCAGAGTGTTCTAAAGAACAACTAGAGCACTAACAGTCTTACTTATGACAACATTATGGCACACCTGAAGCCATCTTGATTGGAAGAAACTTGTAACTCTTAAAACATTTAATTTAAAAAAAGGAACAAAATGATGGGGCTCATTTTGTCATAGAAATTATGGTTAGTGCTGTAGAAAGAAAAATTAGGACACGTTTTAAGTGAGATTTCAAATATCTTCCTGTTATATTTCAACAGGAGCAGCCTGTCAGTTGATGCCTTTGTGTTCTACTGCAGCTTCCCGAGTGTTCTAAAGAACAACTAGAGCGCTAACAGTCTTACTTATGAAAAAATGATGGCACACCTGAACCCGTCTTGATTGGAATAAACTGGTAACACTTAAAACATTGATTTAAAAAGGAACAAAATGATGGGGTTCATTTTGTCACAGAAATTATGGTTAGTGCTTTAGAAAGAAAAGTTTGGACATGTTTCAAGTGTGATCTCAAATATCTTCCTGTTATATTTCAACAGGAGCAGCCTGTCAGTTGATGCCGTTGTGTTCTACTGCAGCTTCCCAGAGTGTTCTAAAGAACAACTAGAGCGCTAACAGTCTTACTCATGACAAAATTATGGCACACCTGAAGCCATCTTTATTGCCATAAACTGGTAACTCTTAAAACATTTTATTTAAAAAGGAACAAAATGAGGGGGTCATTTTGTCATGGAAATTATGGTTAGTGCTGTAGAAAAAAAAACTACGACATGTTTTAAGTGAGATCTCAAATATCTTCCTGTTATATTTCAACAGGAGCAGCCTGTCAGTTGATGCCTTTGCGTTCTTCTGCAGCTTACCAGAGATTTCTAAAGAAAAACTAGAGCGCTAACAGCCTTACTTATGATAAAAGTATGGCACACCTGAAGCCATCTTAATTGGAATTAACTGGTAAAACTTAAAACATTTAATTTAAAAAGGAACAAAATGATGGGGTTCATTTTGTCATAGTAATTATGGTTAGTGCTGTGGAAAAAAATATTAGGACATGTTTCAAGTGTGATCTCAAAAATCTTCCTGTTATATTTCAACAGGATCAGCATGTCAGTTGATGCATTTGTGTTCTACTGCAGCTTCCCAGAGTGATCTAAAGAACAACTAGAGTGCTAACAGTCTTACTTATGCCAAATTTTGGCACACCTGAAGCCATCTTGATTGGAATAAACTGGTAACTCTTAAAACATTTAATTTAAAAAGGAACAAAATGAGGGGTTTCATTTTGTCATAGAAATTATGGTTAGTGCTGTAGAAAGAAAAATTAGCACATGTATTCAAGGGTAATCTCAAATATATTCCTGTTATATTTAAACAGGTGCAGCCTATCAGTTGATGCCTTTGTGTTCTACTGCAGCTTCCCAAAGTGTTCTAAGGAGCAACTACAGCGCGAACAGCCTTAATTATGACAAACGTATGGCACACCTGAAGCCATCTCGATTGGAATCAACTGGTAACACTTAACATATTTAATTTTAAAAAGGAACGAAATGATGGGGCTCATTTTGTCATAGAAATTATGGTTAGTGCTGTAGAAAGAAAAATTAGGACATGTTTCAAGTGTGATCTCAAATGTCTTCCTGTTACATTTCAACAGGAGCAGCCTGTCAGTTGATGCCTTTGTGTTCTACTGCAGCTTCCCAGAGTGTTCTAAAGAACAACTAGAGCGCTAATAGTCTTACTTATGACAAAATTATGGCACACCTGAAGCCATCTTGATTGGAATAAACTGGAAACACTTAAAACATTTAATTTAAAAAGGAACACAATGATGGGGTTCATTTTGTCATAGAAATTATGTTTAGTGCTGTAGAAAGAAAAATTAGGACATGTTTCAAGTGTTATCTCAAATATCTTACTGTTATATTTCAACAGGAGCAGCCTGTCAGTTGATTCCTTTGTGCTCTACTGCAGCTTCCCAGAGTGTTCTAAAGAACAACTAGAGCACTAACAGTCTTACTTATGACAAAATGATGGCACACCTGAAGCCATCTTGATTGGAATAAACTGGTAACACTTAAAACATTTAATTTAAAAAGGAACAAAAAGATGGGGTTCATTTTGTCATAGAAATTATGGTCAGTGCTGCAGAAAGAAAAATTAGGACATGTTTCAAGGGTAATCTCAAATATATTCCTGTTATATTTAAACAGGAGCAGCCTATCAGTTGATGCCTTTGTGTTCTACTGCAGCTTCCCAAAGTGTTCTAAGGAGCAACTAGAGCGCTAACAGCCTTAATTATGACAAACGTATGGCACACCTGAAGCCATCTCGATTGGAATAAACTGGTAACACTTAACATATTTATTTTAAAAAGGAACAAAATGATGGGGCTCATTTTGTCATAGAAATTATGGTTAGTGCTGTAGAAAGAAAAATTAGGACATGTTTCAAGTGTGATCTCAAATGTCTTCCTGTTACATTTCAACAGGAGCAGCCTGCCAGTTGATGCCTTTGTGTTCTACTGCAGCTTCCCAGAGTGTTCTAAAGAACAACTAGAGCGCTAACAGTCTTACTTATGACAAAATTATGGCACACCTGAAGCCATCTTGATTGGAATAAACTGGTACCACTTAAAACATTTATTTAAAAAAGAACAAAATGATGGGGTTCATTTTGTCACAGAAATTATGGTTAGTGCTTTAGAAAGAAAAATGTGGACATGTTTCAAGTGTGATCTCAAATATCTTGCTGTTATATTTCAACAGGAGCAGCCTGTCAGTTGATGCCTTTGTGTTCTACTGCAGCTTCCCAGAGTGTTCTAAAGAACAACTAGAGAGCTAACAGTCTTACTTATGAAAAAATTATGGCACACCTGAAGCCGTCTTGATTGGAATAAACTGGTAACACTTAAAACATTGATTTAAAAAGGAACAAAATGATGGGGTTCATTTTGTCACAGAAATTATGGTTAGTGCTTTAGAAAGAAAAGTTTGGACATGTTTCAAGTGTGATCTCAAATATCTTCCTGTTATATTTCAACAGGAGCAGCCTGTCAGTTGATGCCTTTGTGTTCTACTGCAGCTTCCCAGAGTGTTCTAAAGAACAACTAGAGCGCTAACAGTCTTACTTATGACAAAATTATGGCACACCTGAAGCCATGTTGATTGCCATAAACTAGCTCTTCAAACATTTTATTTAAAAAGGAACAAAATGAGGGGGTCATTTTGTCACTGAAATTATGGTTAGTGCTGTAGAAATAAAAATTAGGACATGTTTTAAGTGAGATCTCAAATATCTTCCTGTTATATTTCAACAGGAGCAGCGTGTCAGTTGATGCCCTTGTGTTCTTCCGCAGCTTACCAGCGATTTCTAAAGAAAAACTAGAGCGCTAACAGCCTTACTTATGATAAAAGTATGGCACACCTGAAGCCCTCTTAATTGGAATTAACTGGTAAAACTTAAAACATTTAATTTAAAAAGGAACAAAATGATGGGGTTCATTTTGTCATAGAAATTATGGTTAGTGCTGTAGAAAAAAATATTAGGACATGTTTCAAGTGTGATCTCAAATATCTTCCTGTTATATTTCAACAGGATCAGCATGTCAGTTGATGCATTTGTGTTCTACTGCAGCTTCCCAGAGTGATCTAAAGAACAACTAGAGTGCTAACAGTCTTACTTATGACAACATTTTGGCACACCTGAAGCCATCTTGATTGGAATAAACTGGTAACTCTTAAAACATTTAATTTAAAACTGAACAAAATAAGGGGTTTCATTTTGTCATAGAGATTATGGTTAGTGCTGTAGAAAGAAAAATTAGCACTTGTTTCAAGGGTAATCTCAAATATATTCCTGTTATATTTAAACAGGAGCAGCCTATCAGTTGATGCCTTTGTGTTCTACTGCAGCTTCCCAAAGTGTTCTAAGGAGCAACTAGAGCACTAACAGCCTTAATTATGACAAACGTATGGCACACCTGAAGCCATCTCGATTGGAATAAACTGGTAACACTTAACATATTTATTTTAAAAAGGAACAAAATGATGGGGCTCATTTTGTCATAGAAATTATGGTTAGTGCTGTAGAAAGAAAAATTAGGACATGTTTCAAGTGTGATCTCAAATGTCTTCCTGTTACATTTCAACAGGAGCAGCCTGTCAGTTGATGCCTTTGTGTTCTACTGCAGCTTCCCAGAGTGTTCTAAAGAACAACTAGAGCGCTAACAGTCTTACTTATGACAAAATTATGGCACACCTGAAGCCATCTTGATTGGAATAAACTGGTACCACTTAAAACATTTATTTAAAAAAGAACAAAATGATGGGGTTCATTTTGTCACAGAAATTATGGTTAGTGCTTTAGAAAGAAAAATGTGGACATGTTTCAAGTGTGATCTCAAATATCTTGCTGTTATATTTCAACAGGAGCAGCCTGTCAGTTGATGCCTTTGTGTTCTACTGCAGCTTCCCAGAGTGTTCTAAAGAACAACTAGAGAGCTAACAGTCTTACTTATGAAAAAATTATGGCACACCTGAAGCCGTCTTGATTGGAATAAACTGGTAACACTTAAAACATTGATTTAAAAAGGAACAAAATGATGGGGTTCATTTTGTCACAGAAATTATGGTTAGTGCTTTAGAAAGAAAAGTTTGGACATGTTTCAAGTGTGATCTCAAATATCTCCCTGTTATATTTCAACAGGAGCAGCCTGTCAGTTGATGCCTTTGTGTTCTACTGCAGCTTCCCAGAGTGTTCTAAAGAACAACTAGAGCGCTAACAGTCTTACTTATGACAAAATTATGGCACACCTGAAGCCATGTTGATTGCCATAAACTAGCTCTTCAAACATTTTATTTAAAAAGGAACAAAATGAGGGGGTCATTTTGTCATTGAAATTATGGTTAGTGCTGTAGAAATAAAAATTAGGACATGTTTTAAGTGAGATCTCAAATATCTTCCTGTTATATTTCAACAGGAGCAGCCTGTCAGTTGATGCCCTTGTGTTCTTCCGCAGCTTACCAGAGATTTCTAAAGAAAAACTAGAGCGCTAACAGCCTTACTTATGATAAAAGTATGGCACACCTGAAGCCCTCTTAATTGGAATTAACTGGTAAAACTTTAAAACATTTAATTTAAAAAGGAACAAAATGATGGGGTTCATTTTGTCATAGAAATTATGGTTAGTGCTGTAGAAAAAAATATTAGGACATGTTTCAAGTGTGATCTCAAATATCTTCCTGTTATATTTCAACAGGATCAGCATGTCAGTTGATGCATTTGTGTTCTACTGCAGCTTCCCAGAGTGATCTAAAGAACAACTAGAGTGCTAACAGTCTTACTTATGACAAAATTTTGGCACACCTGAAGCCATCTTGATTGGAATAAACTGGTAACTCTTAAAACATTTAATTTAAAACTGAACAAAATAAGGGGTTTCATTTTGTCATAGAGATTATGGTTAGTGCTGTAGAAAGAAAAATTTGCACTTGTTTCAAGGGTAATCTCAAATATATTCCTGATATATTTAAACAGGAGCAGCCTATCAGTTGATGCCTTTGTGTTCTACTGCAGCTTCCCAAAGTGTTCTAAGAAGCAACTAGAGCGCTAACAGCCTTAATTATGACAAACGTATGGCACACCTGAAGCCATCTCGATTGGAATAAACTGGTAACACTTAACATATTTAATTTTAAAAAGGAACAAAATGATGGGGCTCATTTTGTCATAGAAATTATGGTTAGTGCTGTAGAAAGAAAAATTAGGACATGTTTCAAGTGTGATCTCAAATGTCTTCCTGTTACATTTCAACAGGAGCAGCCTGTCAGCTGATGCCTTTGTGTTCTACTGCAGCTTCCCAGAGTGTTCTAAAGAACAACTAGAGCGCTAACAGTCTTACTTATGACAAAAGTATGGCACACCTGAAGCCATCTTGATTGGAATAAACTGGAAACACTTAAAACATTTAATTTAAAAAGGAACACAATGATGGGGTTCATTTTGTCATAGAAATTATGGTTAGTGCTGTAGAAAGAAAAATTAGGACATGTTTCAAGTATGATCTCAAATATCTTCCTGTTATATTTCAACAGGAGCAGCCTGTCAGTTGATTCCTTTGTGTTCTACTGCAGCTTCCCAGTGTGTTCTAAAGAACAACTAGAGCACTAACAGTCTTACTTATGACAAAATTATGGCACACCTGAAGCCATCTTGATTGGAATAAACTGGTAACACTTAAAACATTTAATTTAAAAAGGAACAAAAAGATGGGGATTATTTTGTCATAGAAATTATGGTCAGTGCTGCAGAAAGAAAAATTAGGCCATGTTTCAAGTGTGATCTCGAATATCTTTCTGTTATATTTCAACAGGAGCAGCCTGTCAGTTGATGCTTTTGTGTTCTACTGCAGCTTCCCAGAGAGATCTAAAAAACAACTAGAGTGCTAACAGCTTTACTTATGACAAAAGTATGGCACACCTGAAGCCATCTTGATTGGAATAAACTGGTAACACTTAAAACATTTAATTTAAAAACGAACAAAATGATGGGGTTCATTTTGTCATAGAAATTAAGGTTAGTGCTGCAGAAAGAAAAACTTAGGACATGTTTCAAGAGTAATCTGAAATATCTTCCTGTTATATTTCAACAGGGGCAGCCTGTCAGTTGATGTATTTGTGTTCTACTGCAGCTTCCCAGAGTGTTCTAAAGAACAACTTGAGCGCTAACAGCCTTACTTATGACAAAAGTATGGCACACCTGAAGCCATCTTGATTGGAATCAACTGGTTAAAAAAAAGGAACAAAATGATGGGGCTCATTTTGTCATAGAAATTATGGTTAGTGCTGCAGAAAGAAAAATTAGCACATGTTTCAAGTGCGATCTCAAATGTCTTCCTGTAATATTTCGACAGGAGCAGCCTGTCAGTTGATGCCTTTGTGTTCTACTGCAGCTTCCCAGAGTGTTCTAAAGAACAACTAGAGCGCTAACAGTCTTACTTATGAAAAAATTATGGCACACCTGAAGCCGTCTTGATTGGAATAAACTGGTAACACTTAAAACATTGATTTAAAAAGGAACAAAATGATGGGGTTCATTTTGTCACAGAAATTATGGTTAGTGCTTTAGAAAGAAAAGTTTGGACATGTTTCAAGTGTGATCTCAAATATCTTCCTGTTATATTTCAACAGGAGCAGCCTGTCAGTTGATGCCTTTGTGTTCTACTGCAGCTTCCCAGAGTGTTTTAAAGAACAACTAGAGCGCTAACAGTCTTACTTATGAAAAAATTATGGCACACCTGAAGCCGTCTTGATTGGAATAAACTGGTAACACTTAAAACATTGATTTAAAAAGGAACAAAATGATGGGGTTCATTTTGTCACAGAAATTATGGTTAGTGCTTTAGAAAGAAAAGTTTGGACATGTTTCAAGTGTGATCTCAAATATCTTCCTGTTATATTTCAACAGGATCAGCATGTCAGTTGATGCATTTGTGTTCTACTGCAGCTTCCCAGAGTGATCTAAAGAACAACTAGAGTGCTAACAGTCTTACTTATGACAAAATGTTGGCACACCTGAAGCCATCTTGATTGGAATAAACTGGTAACTCTTAAAACATTTAATTTAAAAAGGAACAAAATGAGGGGTTTCATTTTGTCATAGAAATTATGGTTAGTGCTGTAGAAAGAAAAATTAGCACATGTTTCAAGGGTAATCTCAAATATATTCCTGTTATATTTAAACAGGAGCAGCCTATCAGTTGATGCCTTTGTGTTCTACTGCAGCTTCCCAAAGTGTTCTAAGGAGCAACTAGAGCGCTAACAGCCTTAATTATGACAAACGTATGGCACACCTGAAGCCATCTCGATTGGAATAAACTGGTAACACTTAACATATTTATTTTAAAAAGGAACAAAATGATGGGGCTCATTTTGTCATAGAAATTATGGTTAGTGCTGTAGAAAGAAAAATTAGGACATGTTTCAAGTGTGATCTCAAATGTCTTCCTGTTACATTTCAACAGGAGCAGCCTTTCAGTTGATGCCTTTGTGTTCTACTGCAGCTTCCCAGAGTGTTCTAAAGAACAACTAGAGCGCTAACAGTCTAACTTATGACAAAATTATGGCACACCTGAAGCCATCTTGATTGGAATAAACTGGTACCACTTAAAACATTCATTTAAAAAAGAACAAAATGATGGGGTTCATTTTGTCACAGAAATTATGGTTAGTGCTTTAGAAAGAAAAATGTGGACATGTTTCAAGTGTGATCTCAAATATCTTGCTGTTATATTTCAACAGGAGCAGCCTGTCAGTTGATGCCTTTGTGTTCTACTGCAGCTTCCCAGAGTGTTCTAAAGAACAACTAGAGAGCTAACAGTCTTACTTATGAAAAAATTATGGCACACCTGAAGCCGTCTTGATTGGAATAAACTGGTAACACTTAAAACATTGATTTAAAAAGGAACAAAATGATGGGGTTCATTTTGTCACAGAAATTATGGTTAGTGCTTTAGAAAGAAAAGTTTGGACATGTTTCAAGTGTGATCTCAAATATCTTCCTGTTATATTTCAACAGGAGCAGCCTGTCAGTTGATGCCTTTGTGTTCTACTGCAGCTTCCCAGAGTGTTGTAAAGAACAACTAGAGCGCTAACAGTCTTACTTAAGACAAAATTATGGCACACCTGAAGCCATGTTGATTGCCATAAACTAACTCTTCAAACATTTTATTTAAAAAGGAACAAAATGAGGGGGTCATTTTGTCATTGAAATTATGGTTAGTGCTGTAGAAAAAAAAAATTAGGACATGTTTTAAGTGAGATCTCAAATATCTTCCTGTTATATTTCAACAGGAGCAGCCTGTCAGTTGATGCCCTTGTGTTCTTCCGCAGCTTACCAGAGATTTCTAAAGAAAAACTAGAGCGCTAACAGCCTTACTTATGATAAAAGTATGGCACACCTGAAGCCCTCTTAATTGGAATTAACTGGTAAAACTTAAAACATTTAATTTAAAAAGGAACAAAATGATGGGGTTCATTTTGTCATAGAAATTATGGTTAGTGCTGTAGAAAAAAATATTAGGACATGTTTCAAGTGTGATCTCAAATATCTTCCTGTTATATTTCAACAGGATCAGCATGTCAGTTGATGCATTTGTGTTCTACTGCAACTTCCCAGAGTGATCTAAAGAACAACTAGAGTGCTAACAGTCTTACTTATGACAAAATTTTGGCACACCTGAAGCCATCTTGATTGGAATAAACTGGTAACTCTTAAAACATTTAATTTAAAACTGAACAAAATAAGGGGTTTCATTTTGTCATAGAGATTATGGTTAGTGCTGTAGAAAGAAAAATTAGCACTTGTTTCAAGGGTAATCTCAAATATATTCCTGTTATATTTAAACAGGAGCAGCCTATCAGTTGATGCCTTTGTGTTCTACTGCAGCTTCCCAAAGTGTTCTAAGGAGCAACTAGAGCGCTAACAGCCTTAATTATGACAAACGTATGGCACACCTGAAGCCATCTCGATTGGAATAAACTGGTAACACTTAACATATTTAATTTTAAAAAGGAACAAAATGATGGGGCTCATTTTGTCATAGAAATTATGGTTAGTGCTGTAGAAAGAAAAATTAGGACATGTTTCAAGTGTGATCTCAAATGTCTTCCTGTTACATTTCAACAGGAGCAGCCTGTCAGTTGATGCCTTTGTGTTCTACTGCAGCTTCCCAGAGTGTTCTAAAGAACAACTAGAGCGCTAACAGTCTTACTTATGACAAAATTATGGCACACCTGAAGCCATCTTGATTGGAATAAACTGGAAACACTTAAAACATTTAATTTAAAAAGGAACACAATGATGGGGTTCATTTTGTCATAGAAATTATGGTTAGTGCTGTAGAAAGAAAAATTAGGACATGTTTCAAGTATGATCTCAAATATCTTCCTGTTATATTTCAACAGGAGCAGCCTGTCAGTTGATTCCTTTGTGTTCTACTGCAGCTTCCCAGTGTGTTCTAAAGAACAACTAGAGCACTAACAGTCTTACTTATGACAAAATTATGGCACACCTGAAGCCATCTTGATTGGAATAAACTGGTAACACTTAAAACATTTAATTTAAAAAGGAACAAAAAGATGGGGATTATTTTGTCATAGAAATTATGGTCAGTGCTGCAGAAAGAAAAATTAGGCCATGTTTCAAGTGTGATCTCGAATATCTTCCTGTTATATTTCAACAGGAGCAGCCTGTCAGTTGATGCTTTTGTGTTCTACTGCAGCTTCCCAGAGTGATCTAAAAAACAACTAGAGTGCTAACAGCTAAAGTATGGCACACCTGAAGCCATCTTGATTGGAATAAACTGGTAACACTTAAAACATTTAATTTAAAAACGAACAAAATGATGGGGTTCATTTTGTCATAGAAATTAAGGTTAGTGCTGCAGAAAGAAAAACTTAGGACATGTTTCAAGAGTAATCTCAAATATCTTCCTGTTATATTTCAACAGGGGCAGCCTGTCAGTTGATGCCTTTGTGTTCTACTGCAGCTTCCCAGAGTGTTCTAAAGAACAACTTGAGCGCTAACAGCCTTACTTATGACAAAAGTATGGCACACCTGAAGCCATCTTGATTGGAATCAACTGGTAACACTTAAAACATTTAATTTAAAAAAGGAACAAAATGATGGGGCTCATTTTGTCATAGAAATTATTGTTAGTGCTGTAGAAAGAAAAATTAGCACATGTTTCAAGTGCGATCTCAAATGTCTTCCTGTAATATTTCAACAGGAGCAGCCTGTCAGTTGATGCCTTTGTGTTCTACTGCAGCTTCCCAGAGTGTTCTAAAGAACAACTAGAGCGCTAACAGTCTTACTTATGAAAAAATTATGGCACACCTGAAGCCGTCTTGATTGGAATAAACTGGTAACACTTAAAACATTGATTTAAAAAGGAACAAAATGATGGGGTTCATTTTGTCACAGAAATTATGGTTAGTGCTTTAGAAAGAAAAGTTTGGACATGTTTCAAGTGTGATCTCAAATATCTTCCTGTTATATTTCAACAGGAGCAGCCTGTCAGTTGATGCCTTTGTGTTCTACTGCAGCTTCCCAGAATGTTCTAAAGAACAACTAGAGCGCTAACAGTCTTACTTATGACAAAATTATGGCACACCTGAAGCCATCTTGATTGGAATCAACTGGTAACACTTAAAACATTTAATTTAAAAAAGGAACAAAATGATGGGGTTCATTTTGTCACAGAAATTATGGTTAGTGCTTTAGAAAGAAAAGTTTGGACATGTTTCAAGTGTGATCTCAACTATCTTCCTGTTATATTTCAACAGGAGCAGCCTGTCAGTTGATGCCTTTGTGTTCTACTGCAGCTTCCCAGAGTGTTCTAAAGAACAACTAGAGCGCTAACAGTCTTACTTATGAAAAAATTATGGCACACCTGAAGCCGTCTTGATTGGAATAAACTGGTAACACTTAAAACATTGATTTAAAAAGGAACAAAATGATGGGGTTCATTTTGTCACAGAAATTATGGTTAGTGCTTTAGAAAGAAAAGTTTGGACATGTTTCAAGTGTGATCTCAAATATCTTCCTGTTATATTTCAACAGGAGCAGCCTGTCAGTTGATGCCTTTGTGTTCTACTGCAGCTTCCCAGAGTGTTCTAAAGAACAACTAGAGCGCTAACAGTCTTACTTATGACAAAATTATGGCACACCTGAAGCCATCTTGATTGCTATAAACTGGTAACTCTTAAAACATTTTCTTTAAAAAGGAACAAAATGAGGGGGTCATTTTGTCATAGAAATTATGGTTAGTGCTGTAGAAAAAAAAAAGTTAGGACATGTTTTAAGTGAGATCTCAAATATCTTCCTGTTATATTTCAACAGGAGCAGCCTGTCAGTTGATGCCTTTGTGTTCTTCCGCAGCTTACCAGAGATTTCTAAAGAAAAACTAGAGCGCTAACAGCCTTACTTATAATAAAAGTATGGCACACCTGAAGCCATCTTAATTGGAATTAACTGGTAGAACTTAAAACATTTAATTTACAAAGGAACAAAATGATGGGGTTCATTTTGTCATAGAAATTATGGTTAGTGCTGTAGAAAAAAATATTAGGACATGTTTCAAGTGTGATCTCAAATATCTTCCTGTTATATTTCAACAGGATCTGCATGTCAGTTGATGCATTTGTGTTCTACTGCAGCTTCCCAGAGTGATCTAAAGAACAACTAGAGTGCTAACAGTCTTACTTATGACAACATTTTGGCACACCAGAAGCCATCTTGATTGGAATAAACTGGTAACTCTTAAAACATTTAATTTAAAACGGAACAAAATGAGGGGTTTCATTTTGTCATAGAAATTATGGTTAGTGCTGTAGAAAGAAAAATTAGCACTTGTTTCAAGGGTAATCTCAAATATATTCCTGTTATATTTAAACAGGAGCAGCCTATCAGTTGATGCCTTTGTGTTCTACTGCAGCTTCCCAAAGTGTTCTAAGGAGCAACTAGAGCGCTAACAGCCTTAATTATGACAAACGTATGGCACACCTGAAGCCATCTCGATTGGAATAAACTGGAAACACTTAAAACATTTAATTTAAAAAGGAACAAAATGATGGGGCTCATTTTGTCATAGAAAGTATGGTTAGTGCTGTAGAAAGAAAAATTAGGACATGTTTCAAGTGTGATCTCAAATGTCTTCCTGTTACATTTCAACAGGAGCAGCCTGTCAGTTGATGCCTTTGTGTTCTACTGCAGCTTCGCAGAGTGTTCTAAAGAACAACTAGAGCGCTAACATTCTTACTTATGACAAAATTATGGCACACCTGAAGCCATCTTGATTGGAATAAACTGGAAACACTTAAAACATTTAATTTAAAAAGGAACACAATGATGGGGTTCATTTTGTCATAGAAATTATGGTTAGTGCTGTAGAAAGAAAAATTAGGACATGTTTCAAGTGTGATCTCAAATATCTTCCTGTTATATTTCAACAGGAGCAGCCTGTCAGTTGATTCCTTTGTGTTCTACTGCAGCTTCCCAGAGTGTTCTAAAGAACAACTAGAGCACTAACAGTCTTACTTATGACAAAATTATGGCACACCTGAAGCCATCTTGATTGGAATAAACTGGTAACACTTAAAACATTTAATTTAAAAAGGAACAAAAAGATGGGGTTCATTTTGTCATAGAAATTATGGTCAGTGCTGCAGAAAGAAAAATTAGCACTTGTTTCAAGGGTAATCTCAAATATATTCCTGTTATATTTAAACAGGAGCAGCCTATCAGTTGATGCCTTTGTGTTCTACTGCAGCTTCCCAAAGTGTTCTAAGGAGCAACTAGAGCGCTAACAGCCTTAATTATGACAAACGTATGGCACACCTGAAGCCATCACGATTGGAATAAAAAGGTAACACTTAACATATTTAATTTTAAAAAGGAACAAAATGATGGGGCTCATTTTGTCATAGAAATTATGGTTAGTGCTGTAGAAAGAAAAATTAGGACATGTTTCAAGTGTGATCTCAAATGTCTTCCTGTTACATTTCAACAGGAGCAGCCTGTCAGTTGATGCCTTTGTGTTCTACTGCAGCTTCCCAGAGTGTTCTAAAGAACAACTAGAGCGCTAACAGTCTTACTTATGAAAAAATTATGGCACACCTGAAGCCGTCTTGATTGGAATAAACTGGTAACACTTAAAACATTGATTTAAAAAGGAACAAAATGATGGGGTTCATTTTGTCACAGAAATTATGGTTAGTGCTTTAGAAAGAAAAGTTTGGACATGTTTCAAGTGTGATCTCAAATATCTTCCTGTTATATTTCAACAGGAGCAGCCTGTCAGTTGATGCTTTTGTGTTCTACTGCAGCTTCCCAGAGTGATCTAAAAAACAACTAGAGTGCTAACAGCTAAAGTATGGCACACCTGAAGCCATCTTGATTGGAATAAACTGGTAACACTTAAAACATTTAATTTAAAAACGAACAAAATGATGGGGTTCATTTTGTCATAGAAATTAAGGTTAGTGCTGCAGAAAGAAAAACTTAGGACATGTTTTAAGAGTAATCTCAAATATCTTCCTGTTATATTTCAACAGGGGCAGCCTGTCAGTTGATGCCTTTGTGTTCTACTGCAGCTTCCCAGAGTGTTCTAAAGAACAACTTGAGCGCTAACAGCCTTACTTATGACAAAAGTATGGCACACCTGAAGCCATCTTGATTGGAATCAACTGGTAACACTTAAAACATTTAATTTAAAAAAGGAACAAAATGATGGGGCTCATTTTGTCATAGAAATTAGTGTTAGTGCTGTAGAAAGAAAAATTAGCACATGTTTCAAGTGCGATCTCAAATGTCTTCCTGTAATATTTCAACAGGAGCAGCCTGTCAGTTGATGCCTTTGTGTTCTACTGCAGCTTCCCAGAGTGTTCTAAAGAACAACTAGAGCGCTAACAGTCTTACTTATGAAAAAATTATGGCACACCTGAAGCCGTCTTGATTGGAATAAACTGGTAACACTTAAAACATTGATTTAAAAAGGAACAAAATGATGGGGTTCATTTTGTCACAGAAATTATGGTTAGTGCTTTAGAAAGAAAAGTTTGGACATGTTTCAAGTGTGATCTCAAATATCTTCCTGTTATATTTCAACAGGAGCAGCCTGTCAGTTGATGTCTTTGTGTTCTACTGCAGCTTCCCAGAGTGTTCTAAAGAACAACTAGAGCGCTAACAGTCTTACTTATGAAAAAATTATGGCACACCTGAAGCCGTCTTGATTGGAATAAACTGGTAACACTTAAAACATTGATTTAAAAAGGAACAAAATGATGGGGTTCATTTTGTCACAGAAATTATGGTTAGTGCTTTAGAAAGAAAAGTTTGGACATGTTTCAAGTGTGATCTCAAATATCTTCCTGTTATATTTCAACAGGAGCAGCCTGTCAGTTGATGCCTTTGTGTTCTACTGCAGCTTCCCAGAGTGTTCTAAAGAACAACTAGAGCGCTAACAGTCTTACTTATGACAAAATTATGGCACACATGAAGCCATCTTGATTGCCATAAACTGGTAACTCTTAAAACATTTTATTTAAAAAGGAACAAAATGAGGGGGTCATTTTGTCATAGAAATTATGGTTAGTGCTGTAGAAAAAAAAACTTAGGACATGTTTTAAGTGAGATCTCAAATATCTTCCTGTTATATTTCAACAGGAGCAGCCTGTCAGTTGATGCCTTTGTGTTCTTCCGCAGCTTACCAGAGATTTCTAAAGAAAAACTAGAGCGCTAACAGCCTTACTTATAATAAAAGTATGGTACACCTGAAGCCATCTTAATTGGAATTAATTGGTAAAACTTAAAACATTTAATTTAAAAAGGAACAAAATGATGGGGTTCATTTTGTCATAGAAATTATGGTTAGTGCTGTAGAAAAAAATATTAGGACATGTTTCAAGTGTGATCTCAAATATCTTCCTGTTATATTTCAACAGGATCAGCATGTCAGTTGATGCATTTGTGTTCTACTGCAGCTTCCCAGAGTGATCTAAAGAACAACTAGAGTGCTAACAGTCTTACTTATGACAAAATTTTGGCACACCTGAAGCCATCTTGATTGGAATAAACTGGTAACTCTTAAAACATTTAATTTAAAACGGAACAAAATGAGGGGTTTCATTTTGTCATAGAAATTATGGTTAGTGCTGTAGAAAGAAAAATTAGCACTTGTTTCAAGGGTAATCTCAAATATATTCCTGTTATATTTAAACAGGAGCATCCTATCAGTTGATACCTTTGTGTTCTACTGCAACTTCCCAAAGTGTTCTAAGGAGCAACTAGAGCGCTAACAGCCTTAATTATGACAAACGTATGGCACACCTGAAGCCATCTCGATTGGAATAAACTGGTAACACTTAACATATTTAATTTTAAAAAGGAACAAAATGATGGGGCTCATTTTGTCATAGAAAGTATGGTTAGTGCTGTAGAAAGAAAAATTAGGACATGTTTCAAGTGTGATCTCAAATGTCTTCCTGTTACATTTCAACAGGAGCAGCCTGTCAGTTGATGCCTTTGTGTTCTACTGCAGCTTCCCAGAGTGTTCTAAAGAACAACTAGAGCGCTAACAGTCTTACTTATGAAAAAATTATGGCACACCTGAAGCCGTCTTGATTGTAATAAACTGGTAACACTTAAAACATTGATTTAAAAAGGAACAAAATGATGGGGTTCATTTTGTCACAGAAATTATGGTTAGTGCTTTAGAAAGAAAAGTTTGGACATGTTTCAAGTGTGATCTCAAATATCTTCCTGTTATATTTCAACAGGAGCAGCCTGTCAGTTGATGCTTTTGTGTTCTACTGCAGCTTCCCAGAGTGATCTAAAAAACAACTAGAGTGCTAACAGCTAAAGTATGGCACACCTGAAGCCATCTTGATTGGAATAAACTGGTAACACTTAAAACATTTAATTTAAAAACGAACAAAATGATGGGGTTCATTTTGTCATAGAAATTAAGGTTAGTGCTGCAGAAAGAAAAACTTAGGACATGTTTTAAGAGTAATCTCAAATATCTTCCTGTTATATTTCAACAGGGGCAGCCTGTCAGTTGATGCCTTTGTGTTCTACTGCAGCTTCCCAGAGTGTTCTAAAGAACAACTTGAGCGCTAACAGCCTTACTTATGACAAAAGTATGGCACACCTGAAGCCATCTTGATTGGAATCAACTGGTAACACTTAAAACATTTAATTTAAAAAAGGAACAAAATGATGGGGCTCATTTTGTCATAGAAATTAGTGTTAGTGCTGTAGAAAGAAAAATTAGCACATGTTTCAAGTGCGATCTCAAATGTCTTCCTGTAATATTTCAACAGGAGCAGCCTGTCAGTTGATGCCTTTGTGTTCTACTGCAGCTTCCCAGAGTGTTCTAAAGAACAACTAGAGCGCTAACAGTCTTACTTATGAAAAAATTATGGCACACCTGAAGCCGTCTTGATTGGAATAAACTGGTAACACTTAAAACATTGATTTAAAAAGGAACAAAATGATGGGGTTCATTTTGTCACAGAAATTATGGTTAGTGCTTTAGAAAGAAAAGTTTGGACATGTTTCAAGTGTGATCTCAAATATCTTCCTGTTATATTTCAACAGGAGCAGCCTGTCAGTTGATGTCTTTGTGTTCTACTGCAGCTTCCCAGAGTGTTCTAAAGAACAACTAGAGCGCTAACAGTCTTACTTATGAAAAAATTATGGCACACCTGAAGCCGTCTTGATTGGAATAAACTGGTAACACTTAAAACATTGATTTAAAAAGGAACAAAATGATGGGGTTCATTTTGTCACAGAAATTATGGTTAGTGCTTTAGAAAGAAAAGTTTGGACATGTTTCAAGTGTGATCTCAAATATCTTCCTGTTATATTTCAACAGGAGCAGCCTGTCAGTTGATGCCTTTGTGTTCTACTGCAGCTTCCCAGAGTGTTCTAAAGAACAACTAGAGCGCTAACAGTCTTACTTATGACAAAATTATGGCACACATGAAGCCATCTTGATTGCCATAAACTGGTAACTCTTAAAACATTTTATTTAAAAAGGAACAAAATGAGGGGGTCATTTTGTCATAGAAATTATGGTTAGTGCTGTAGAAAAAAAAACTTAGGACATGTTTTAAGTGAGATCTCAAATATCTTCCTGTTATATTTCAACAGGAGCAGCCTGTCAGTTGATGCCTTTGTGTTCTTCCGCAGCTTACCAGAGATTTCTAAAGAAAAACTAGAGCGCTAACAGCCTTACTTATAATAAAAGTATGGTACACCTGAAGCCATCTTAATTGGAATTAATTGGTAAAACTTAAAACATTTAATTTAAAAAGGAACAAAATGATGGGGTTCATTTTGTCATAGAAATTATGGTTAGTGCTGTAGAAAAAAATATTAGGACATGTTTCAAGTGTGATCTCAAATATCTTCCTGTTATATTTCAACAGGATCAGCATGTCAGTTGATGCATTTGTGTTCTACTGCAGCTTCCCAGAGTGATCTAAAGAACAACTAGAGTGCTAACAGTCTTACTTATGACAAAATTTTGGCACACCTGAAGCCATCTTGATTGGAATAAACTGGTAACTCTTAAAACATTTAATTTAAAACGGAACAAAATGAGGGGTTTCATTTTGTCATAGAAATTATGGTTAGTGCTGTAGAAAGAAAAATTAGCACTTGTTTCAAGGGTAATCTCAAATATATTCCTGTTATATTTAAACAGGAGCATCCTATCAGTTGATACCTTTGTGTTCTACTGCAACTTCCCAAAGTGTTCTAAGGAGCAACTAGAGCGCTAACAGCCTTAATTATGACAAACGTATGGCACACCTGAAGCCATCTCGATTGGAATAAACTGGTAACACTTAACATATTTAATTTTAAAAAGGAACAAAATGATGGGGCTCATTTTGTCATAGAAAGTATGGTTAGTGCTGTAGAAAGAAAAATTAGGACATGTTTCAAGTGTGATCTCAAATGTCTTCCTGTTACATTTCAACAGGAGCAGCCTGTCAGTTGATGCCTTTGTGTTCTACTGCAGCTTCGCAGAGTGTTCTAAAGAACAACTAGAGCGCTAACATTCTTACTTATGACAAAATTATGGCACACCTGAAGCCATCTTGATTGGAATAAACTGGAAACACTTAAAACATTTAATTTAAAAAGGAACACAATGACGGGGTTCATTTTGTCATAGAAATTATGGTTAGTGCTGTAGAAAGAAAAATTAGGACATGTTTCAAGTGTGATCTCAAATATCTTCCTGTTATATTTCAACAGGAGCAGCCTGTCAGTTGATTCCTTTGTGTTCTACTGCAGCTTCCCAGAGTGTTCTAAAGAACAATTAGAGCACTAACAGTCTTACTTATGACAAAATTATGGCACACCTGAAGCCATCTTGATTGGAATAAACTGGTAACACTTAAAACATTTAATTTAAAAAGGAACAAAAAGATGGGGTTCATTTTGTCGTAGAAATTATGGTCAGTGCTGCAGAAAGAAAAATTAGCACTTGTTTCAAGGGTAATCTCAAATATATTCCTGTTATATTTAAACTGGAGCAGCCTATCAGTTGATGCCTTTGTGTTCTACTGCAGCTTCCCAAAGTGTTCTAAGGAGCAACTAGAGCGCTAACAGCCTTAATTATGACAAACGTATGGCACACCTGAAGCCATCACGATTGGAATAAACTGGTAACACTTAACATATTTAATTTTAAAAAGGAACACAATGATGGGGCTCATTTTGTCATAGAAATTATGGTTAGTGCTGTAGAAAGAAAAATTAGGACATGTTTCAAGTGTGATCTCAAATGTCTTCCTGTTACATTTCAACAGGAGCAGCCTGTCAGTTGATGCCTTTGTGTTCTACTGCAGCTTCCCAGAGTGTTCTAAAGAACAACTAGAGCGCTAACAGTCTTACTTATGCCAAAATGATGGCACACCTGAAGCCATCTTGATTGGAATAAACTGGAAACACTTAAAACATTTAATTTAAAAAGGAACACAATGATGGGGTTCATTTTGTCATAGAAATTATGGTTAGTGCTGTAGAAAGAAAAATTAGGACATGTTTCAAGTGTGATCTCAAATATCTTCCTGTTATATTTCAACAGGAGCAGCCTGTCAGTTGATGCTTTTGTGTTCTACTGCAGCTTCCCAGAGTGATCTAAAAAACAACTAGAGTGCTAACAGCGAAAGTATGGCACACCTGAAGCCATCTTGATTGGAATAAACTGGTAACACTTAAAACATTTAATTTAAAAACGAACAAAATGATGGGGTTCATTTTGTCATAGAAATTAAGGTTAGTGCTGCAGAAAGAAAAACTTAGGACATGTTTCAAGAGTAATCTCAAATATCTTCCTGTTATATTTCAACAGGGGCAGCCTGTCAGTTGATGCCTTTGTGTTCTACTGCAGCTTCCCAGAGTGTTCTAAAGAACAACTTGAGCGCTAACAGCCTTACTTATGACAAAAGTATGGCACACCTGAAGCCATCTTGATTGGAATCAACTGGTAACACTTAAAACATTTAATTTAAAAAAGGAACAAAATGATGGGGCTCATTTTGTCATAGAAATTATTGTTAGTGCTGTAGAAAGAAAAATTAGCACATGTTTCAAGTGCGATCTCAAATGTCTTCCTGTAATATTTCAACAGGAGCAGCCTGTCAGTTGATGCCTTTGTGTTCTACTGCAGCTTCCCAGAGTGTTCTAAAGAACAACTAGAGCGCTAACAGTCTTACTTATGAAAAAATTATGGCACACCTGAAGCCGTCTTGATTGGAATAAACTGGTAACACTTAAAACATTGATTTAAAAAGGAACAAAATGATGGGGTTCATTTTGTCACAGAAATTATGGTTAGTGCTTTAGAAAGAAAAGTTTGGACATGTTTCAAGTGTGATCTCAAATATCTTCCTGTTATATTTCAACAGGAGCAGCCTGTCAGTTGATGCCTTTGTGTTCTACTGCAGCTTCCCAGAATGTTCTAAAGAACAACTAGAGCGCTAACAGTCTTACTTATGACAAAATTATGGCACACCTGAAGCCATCTTGATTGCCATAAACTGGTAACTCTTAAAACATTTTATTTAAAAAGGAACAAAATGAGGGGGTCATTTTGTCATAGAAATTATGGTTAGTGCTGTAGAAAAAAAAACATAGGACATGTTTTAAGTGAGATCTCAAATATCTTCCTGTTATATTTCAACAGGAGCAGCCTGTCAGTTGATGCCTTTGTGTTCTTCCGCAGCTTACCAGAGATTTCTAAAGAAAAACTAGAGCGCTAACAGCCTTACTTATAATAAAAGTATGGTACACCTGAAGCCATCTTAATTGGAATTAATTGGTAAAACTTAAAACATTTAATTTAAAAAGGAACAAAATGATGGGGTTCATTTTGTCATAGAAATTATGGTTAGTGCTGTAGAAAAAAATATTAGGACATGTTTCAAGTGTGATCTCAAATATCTTCCTGTTATATTTCAACAGGATCAGCATGTCAGTTGATGCATTTGTGTTCTACTGCAGCTTCCCAGAGTGATCTAAAGAACAACTAGAGTGCTAACAGTCTTACTTATGACAAAATGTTGGCACACCTGAAGCCATCTTGATTGGAATAAACTGGTAACTCTTAAAACATTTAATTTAAAACGGAACAAAATGAGGGGTTTCATTTTGTCATAGAAATTATGGTTAGTGCTGTAGAAAGAAAAATTAGCACTTGTTTCAAGGGTAATCTCAAATATATTCCTGTTATATTTAAACAGGAGCATCCTGTCAGTTGATACCTTTGTGTTCTACTGCAACTTCCCAAAGTGTTCTAAGGAGCAACTAGAGCGCTAACAGCCTTAATTATGACAAACGTATGGCACACCTGAAGCCATCTCGATTGGAATAAACTGGTAACACTTAACATATTTAATTTTAAAAAGGAACAAAATGATGGGGCTCATTTTGTCATAGAAAGTATGGTTAGTGCTGTAGAAAGAAAAATTAGGACATGTTTCAAGTGTGATCTCAAATGTCTTCCTGTTACATTTCAACAGGAGCAGCCTGTCAGTTGATGCCTTTGTGTTCTACTGCAGCTTCGCAGAGTGTTCTAAAGAACAACTAGAGCGCTAACATTCTTACTTATGACAAAATTATGGCACACCTGAAGCCATCTTGATTGGAATAAACTGGAAACACTTAAAACATTTAATTTAAAAAGGAACACAATGACGGGGTTCATTTTGTCATAGAAATTATGGTTAGTGCTGTAGAAAGAAAAATTAGGACATGTTTCAAGTGTGATCTCAAATATCTTCCTGTTATATTTCAACA
This sequence comes from Triturus cristatus, assembly GCF_964204655.1. Taxonomy (NCBI): domain Eukaryota; kingdom Metazoa; phylum Chordata; class Amphibia; order Caudata; family Salamandridae; genus Triturus; species Triturus cristatus. The sequence continues at coordinate 1,110,861,758 of NC_140579.1, forward strand.
GGAGCAGCCTGTCAGTTGATTCCTTTGTGTTCTACTGCAGCTTCCCAGAGTGTTCTAAAGAACAACTAGAGCACTACCAGTCTTACTTATGACAAAATTATGGCACACCTGAAGCCATCTTGATTGGAATAAACTGGTAACACTTAAAACATTTAATTTAAAAAGGAACAAAAAGATGGGGTTCATTTTGTCATAGAAATTATGGTCAGTGCTGCAGAAAGAAAAATTAGCACTTGTTTCAAGGGTAATCTCAAATATATTCCTGTTATATTTAAACAGGAGCAGCCTATCAGTTGATGCCTTTGTGTTCTACTGCAGCTTCCCAAAGTGTTCTAAGGAGCAACTAGAGCGCTAACAGCCTTAATTATGACAAACGTATGGCACACCTGAAGCCATCACGATTGGAATAAACTGGTAACACTTAACATATTTAATTTTAAAAAGGAACACAATGATGGGGCTCATTTTGTCATAGGAATTATGGTTAGTGCTGTAGAAAGAAAAATTAGGACATGTTTCAAGTGTGATCTCAAATGTCTTCCTGTTACATTTCAACAGGAGCAGCCTGTCAGTTGATGCCTTTGTGTTCTACTGCAGCTTCCCAGAGTGTTCTAAAGAACAACTAGAGCGCTAACAGTCTTACTTATGCCAAAATGATGGCACACCTGAAGCCATCTTGATTGGAATAAACTGGAAACACTTAAAACATTTAATTTAAAAAGGAACACAATGATGGGGTTCATTTTGTCATAGAAATTATGGTTAGTGCTGTAGAAAGAAAAATTAGGACATGTTTCAAGTGTGATCTCAAATATCTTCCTGTTATATTTCAACAGGAGCAGCCTGTCAGTTGATTCCTTTGTGTTCTACTGCAGCTTCCCAGAGTGTTCTAAAGAACAACTAGAGCACTAACAGTCTTACTTATGAAAAAAATTATGGCACACCTGAAGCCATCTTGATTGGAATAAACTGGTAACACTTAAAACATTTAATTTAAAAAGGAACAAAAAGATGGGGATTATTTTGTCATAGAAATTATGGTCAGTGCTGCAGAAAGAAAAATTAGGCCATATTTCAAGTGTGATCTCGAATATCTTTCTGTTATATTTCAACAGGAGCAGCCTGTCAGTTGATGCTTTTGTGTTCTACTGCAGCTTCCCAGAGTGATCTAAAAAACAACTAGAGTGCTAACAGCTAAAGTATGGCACACCTGAAGCCATCTTGATTGGAATAAACTGGTAACACTTAAAACATTTAATTTAAAAACGAACAAAATGATGGGGTTCATTTTGTCATAGAAATTAAGGTTAGTGCTGCAGAAAGAAAAACTTAGGACATGTTTCAAGAGTAATCTCAAATATCTTCCTGTTATATTTCAACAGGGGCAGCCTGTCAGTTGATGCCTTTGTGTTCTACTGCAGCTTCCCAGAGTGTTCTAAAGAACAACTTGAGCGCTAACAGCCTTACTTATGACAAAAGTATGGCACACCTGAAGCCATCTTGATTGGAATCAACTGGTAACACTTAAAACATTTAATTTAAAAAAGGAACAAAATGATGGGGCTCATTTTGTCATAGAAATTATTGTTAGTGCTGTAGAAAGAAAAATTAGCACATGTTTCAAGTGCGATCTCAAATGTCTTCCTGTAATATTTCAACAGGAGCAGCCTGTCAGTTGATGCCTTTGTGTTCTACTGCAGCTTCCCAGAGTAATCTAAAGAACAACTAGAGCGCTAACAGTCTTACTTATGAAAAAATTATGGCACACCTGAAGCCGTCTTGATTGGAATAAACTGGTAACACTTAAAACATTGATTTAAAAAGGAACAAAATGATGGGGTTCATTTTGTCACAGAAATTATGGTTAGTGCTTTAGAAAGAAAAGTTTGGACATGTTTCAAGTGTGATCTCAAATATCTTCCTGTTATATTTCAACAGGAGCAGCCTGTCAGTTGATGCCTTTGTGTTCTACTGCAACTTCCCAGAGTGTTCTAAAGAACAACTAGAGCGCTAACAGTCTTACTTATGACAAAATTATGGCACACCTGAAGCCATCTTGATTGGAATAAACTGGTAACTCTTAAAACATTTAATTTAAAACGGAACAAAATGAGGGGTTTCATTTTGTCATAGAAATTATGGTTAGTGCTATAGAAAGAAAAATTAGCACTTGTTTCAAGGGTAATCTCAAATATATTCCTGTTATATTTAAACAGGAGCATCCTATCAGTTGATACCTTTGTGTTCTACTGCAACTTCCCAAAGTGTTCTAAGGAGCAACTAGAGCGCTAACAGTCTTAATTATGACAAACGTATGGCACACCTGAAGCCATCTCGATTGGAATAAACTGGTAACACTTAACATATTTAATTTTAAAAATGAACAAAATGATGGGGCTCATTTTGTCATAGCAATTATGGTTAGTGCTGTAGAAAGAAAAATTAGGACATGTTTCAAGTGTGATCTAAAATGTCTTCCTGTTACATTTCAACAGGAGCAGCCTGTCAGTTGATGCCTTTGTGTTCTACTGCAGCTTCGCAGAGTGTTCTAAAGAAGAACTAGAGCGCTAACAGTCTTACTCATGACAAAATTATGGCACACCTGAAGCCATCTTGATTGGAATAAACTGGAAACACTTAAAACATTTAATTTAAAAAGGAACAAAAAGATGGGGTTAATTTTGTCATAGAAATTATGGTCAGTGCTGCAGAAAGAAAAATTAGGACATGTTTCAAGTGTGATCTCGAATATCATTCTGTTATATTTCAACAGGAGCAGCCTGTCAGTTGATGCTTTTGTGTTCTACTGCAGCTTCCCAGAGTGATCTAAAAAAAAACTAGAGTGCTAACAGACTTACCTATGAAAAAATTATGGCACACCTGAAGCCGTCTTGATTGGAATAAACTGGTACCACTTAAAACAATTATTTAAAAAGGAACAAAATGATGGGGTTCATTTTGTCACAGAAATTATGGTTAGTGCTTTAGAAAGAAAAATGTGGACATGTTTCAAGTGTGATCTCAAATATCTTGCTGTTATATTTCAACAGGGGCAGCCTGTCAGTTGATGCCTTTGTGTTCTACTGCAGCTTCCCAGAGTGTTCTAAAGAACAACTTGAGCGCTAACAGCCTTACTTATGACAAAAGTATGGCACACCTGAAGCCATCTTGATTGGAATCAACTGGTAACACTTAAAACATTTAATTTAAAAAAGGAACAAAATGATGGGGCTCATTTTGTCATAGAAATTATGGTTAGTGCTGTAGAAAGAAAAATTAGCACATGTTTCAAGTGCGATCTCAAATGTCTTCCTGTAATATTTCAACAGGAGCAGCCTGTCAGTTGATGCCTTTGTGTTCTACTGCAGCTTCCCAGAGTGTTCTAAAGAACAACTAGAGCACTAACAGTCTTACTTATGAAAAAATTATGGCACACCTGAAGCCGTCTTGATTGGAATAAACTGGTAACACTTAAAACATTGATTTAAAAAGGAACAAAATGATGGGGTTCATTTTGTCACAGAAATTATGGTTAGTGCTTTAGAAAGAAAAGTTTGGACATGTTTCAAGTGTGATCTCAAATATCTTCCTGTTATATTTCAACAGGAGTAGCCTGTCAGTTGATGCGTTTGTGTTCTACTGCAGCTTCCCAGAGTGTTCTAATGAACAACTAGAGCGCTAACAGTCTTACTTATGACAAAATTATGGCACACCTGAAGCCATCTTGATTGCCATAAACTGGTAACTCTTAAAACATTTTATTTAAAAAGGAACAAAATGAGGGGGTCATTTTGTCATAGAAATTATGGTTAGTGCTGTAGAAAAAAAAAATTAGGGCATGTTTTAAGTGAGATCTCAAATATCTTCCTGTTATATTTCAACAGGAGCAGCCTGTCAGTTGATGCCTTTGTGTTCTTCCGCAGCTTACCAGAGATTTCTAAAGAAAAACTAGAGCGCTAACAGCCTTACTTATGATAAAAGTATGGCACACCTGAAGCCATCCTAATTGGAATTAACTGGTAAAACTTAAAACATTTAATTTAAAAAGGAACAAAATGATGGGGTTCATTTTGTCATAGAAATTATGGTTAGTGCTGTAGAAAAAAATATTAGGACATGTTTCAAGTGTGATCTCAAATATCTTCCTGTTATATTTCAACAGGATCAGCATGTCAATTGATGCATTTGTGTTCTACTGCAGCTTCCCAGAGTGATCTAAAGAACAACTAGAGTGCTAACAGTCTTACTTATGACAAAATTTTGGCACACCTGAAGCCATCTTGATTGGAATAAACTGGTAACTCTTAAAACATTTAATTTAAAACGGAACAAAATGAGGGGTTTCATTTTGTCATAGAAATTATGGTTAGTGCTGTAGAAAGAAAAATTAGCACTTGTTTCAAGGGTAATCTCAAATATATTCCTGTTATATTTAAACAGGAGCAGCCTATCAGTTGATGCCTTTGTGTTCTACTGCAGCTTCCCAAAGTGTTCTAAGGAGCAACTAGAGAGCTAACAGCCTTAATTATGACAAACGTATGGCACACCTGAAGCCATCTCGATTGGAATAAACTGGTAACACTTAACATATTTAATTTTAAAAAGGAACAAAATGATGGGGCTCATTTTGTCATAGAAATTATGGTTAGTGCTGTAGAAAGAAAAATTAGGACATGTTTCAAGTGTGATCTCAAATGTCTTCCTGTTACATTTCAACAGGAGCAGCCTGTCAGTTGATGCCTTTGTGTTCTACTGCAGCTTCCCAGAGTGTTCTAAAGAACAACTAGAGCGCTAACAGTCTTACTTATGACAAAATTATGGCACACCTGAAGCCATCTTGATTGGAATAAACTGGTAACACTTAAAACATTTAATTTAAAAAGGAACAAAAAGATGGGGTTCATTTTGTCATAGAAATTATGGTCAGTGCTGCGGAAAGAAAAATTAGGACATGTTTCAAGTGTGATCTCGAATATCTTTCTGTTATATTTCAACAGGAGCAGCCTGTCAGTTGATGCTTTTGTGTTCTACTGCAGCTTCCCAGAGTGATCTAAAAAAAAAAACTAGAGTGCTAACAGTCTTACTTATGAAAAAAGTATGGCACACCTGAAGCCGTCTTGATTGGAATAAACTGGTACCAATTAAAACATTTATTTAAAAAGGAACAAAATGATGGGGTTCATTTTGTCACAGAAATTATGGTTAGTGCTTTAGAAAGAAAAATGTGGACATGTTTCAAGTGTGATCTCAAATATCTTGCTGTTATATTTCAACAGGACCAGCCTGTCAGTTGATGCCTTTGTGTTCTACTGCAGCTTCCCAGAGTGTTCTAAAGAACAACTAGAGCGCTAACAGACTTACTTATGAAAAAATTATGGCACACCTGAAGCCGTCTTGATTGGAATAAACTGGTAACACTTAAAACATTGATTTAAAAAGGAACAAAATGATGGGGTTCATTTTGTCACAGAAATTATGGTTAGTGCTTTAGAAGGAAAAGTTTGGACATGTTTCAAGTGTGATCTCAAATATCTTCCTGTTATATTTCAACAGGAGCAGCCTGTCAGTTGGTGCCTTTGTGTTCTACTGCAGCTTCCCAGAGTGTTCTAAAGAACAACTAGAGCGCTAACAGTCTTACTTATGACAAAATTATGGCACACCTGAAGCCATCTTGATTGCCATAAACTGGTAACTCTTAAAACATTTTATTTAAAAAGGAACAAAATGAGGGGGTCATTTTGTCATAGAAATTATGGTTAGTGCTGTAGAAAAAAAAATTAGGGCATGTTTTAAGGGAGATCTCAAATATCTTCCTGTTATATTTCAACAGGAGCAGCCTGTCAGTTGATGCCTTTGTGTTCTTCCGCAGCTTACCAGAGATTTCTAAAGAAAAACTAGAGCGCTAACAGCCTTACTTATGATAAATGTATGGCACACCTGAAGCCATCTTAATTGGAATTAACTGGTAAAACTTAAAACATTTAATTTAGAAAGGAACAAAATGATGGGGTTCATTTTGTCATAGAAATTATGGTTAGTGCTGTAGAAAAAAATATTAGGACATGTTTCAAGTGTGATCTCAAATATCTTCCTGTTATATTTCAACAGGATCAGCATGTCAGTTGATGCATTTCTGTTCTACTGCAGCTTCCCAGAGTGATCTAAAGAACAACTAGAGTGCTAACAGTCTTAATTATGACAAACGTATGGCACACCTGATGCCATCTCGATTGGAATAAACTGGTAACACTTAACATATTTAATTTTAAAAAGGAACAAAATGATGGGGTTCATTTTGTCATAGAAATTATGGTCAGTGCTGCAGAAAGAAAAATTAGGCCATGTTTCAAGTGTGATCTCGAATATCTTTCTGTTATATTTCAACAGGAGCAGCCTGTCAGTTGATGCTTTTGTGTTCTACTGCAGCTTCCCAGAGTGATCTAAAAAACAACTAGAGTGCTAACAGCTAAAGTATGGCACACCTGAAGCCATCTTGATTGGAATAAACTGGTAACACTTAAAACATTTAATTTAAAAACGAACAAAATGATGGGGTTCATTTTGTCATAGAAATTAAGGTTAGTGCTGCAGAAAGAAAAACTTAGGACATGTTTCAAGAGTAATCTCAAATATCTTCCTGTTATATTTCAACAGGGGCAGCCTGTCAGTTGATGCCTTTGTGTTCTACTGCAGCTTCCCAGAGTGTTCTAAAGAACAACTTGAGCGCTAACAGCCTTACTTATGACAAAAGTATGGCACACCTGAAGCCATCTTGATTGGAATCAACTGGTAACACTTAAAACATTTAATTTAAAAAAGGAACAAAATGATGGGGCTCATTTTGTCATAGAAATTATTGTTAGTGCTGTAGAAAGAAAAATTAGCACATGTTTCAAGTGCGATCTCAAATGTCTTCCTGTAATATTTCAACAGGAGCAGCCTGTCAGTTGATGCCTTTGTGTTCTTCTGCAGCTTACCAGAGATTTCTAAAGAACAACTAGAGCGCTAACAGTCTTACTTATGACAAAATTATGGCACACCTGAAGCCATCTTGATTGGAATAAACTGGTACCACTTAAAACATTTATTTAAAAAGGAACAAAATGATGGGGTTTATTTTGTCACAGAAATTATGGTTAGTGCTTTAGAAAGAAAAATGTGGACATGTTTCAAGTGTGATCTCAAATATCTTGCTGTTATATTTCAACAGGAGCAGCCTGTCAGTTGATGCCTTTGTGTTCTACTGCAGCTTCCCAGAGTGTTCTAAAGAACAACCAGTGCGCTAACAGTCTTACTGATGAAAAAATTATGGCACACCTGAAGCCGTCTTGATTGGAATAAACTGGTAACACTTAAAACATTGATTTACAAAGGAACAAAATGATGGGGTTCATTTTGTCACAGAAATTATGGTTAGTGCTTTAGAAAGAAAAGTTTGGACATGTTTCAAGTGTGATCTCAAATATCTTCCTGTTATATTTCAACAGGAGCAGCCTGTCAGTTGGTGCCTTTGTGTTCTACTGCAGCTTCCCAGAGTGTTCTAAAGAACAACTAGAGCGCTAACAGTCTTACTTATGACAAAATTATGGCACACCTGAAGCCATCTTGATTGCCATAAACTGGTAACTCTTAAAACATTTTATTTAAAAAGGAACAAAATGAGGGGGTCATTTTGTCATAGAAATTATGGTCAGTGCTGCAGAAAGAAAAATTAGGCCATGTTTCAAGTGTGATCTCGAATATCTTTCTGTTATATTTCAACAGGAGCAGCCTGTCAGTTGATGCTTTTGTGTTCTACTGCAACTTCCCAGAGTGATCTAAAAAACAACTAGAGTGCTAACAGCTAAAGTATGGCACACCTGAAGCCATCTTGATTGGAATAAACTGGTAACACTTAAAACATTTAATTTAAAAATGAACAAAATGATGGGGTTCATTTTGTCATAGAAATTAAGGTTAGTGCTGCAGAAAGAAAAACTTAGGACATGTTTCAAGAGTAATCTCAAATGTCTTCCTGTAATATTTCAACAGGAGCAGCCTGTCAGTTGATGCCTTTGTGTTCTACTGCAGCTTCCCAGAGTGTTCTAAAGAACAACTAGAGCGCTAACAGTCTTACTTATGACAAAATTATGGCACACCTGAAGCCATCTTGATTGGAATAAACTGGTACCACTTAAAACATTTATTTAAAAAGGAACAAAATGATGGGGTTCATTTTGTCACAGAAATTATGGTTAGTGCTTTAGAAAGAAAAATGTGGACATGTTTCAAGTGTGATCTCAAATATCTTGCTGTTATATTTCAACAGGAGCAGCCTGTCAGTTGATGCCTTTGTGTTCTACTGCAGCTTCCCAGAGTGATCTAAAGAACAACTAGAGTGCTAACAGTCTTACTTATGACAAAATGTTGGCACACCTGAAGCCATCTTGATTGGAATAAACTGGTAACTCTTAAAACATTTAATTTAAAAAGGAACAAAATTAGGGGTTTCATTTTGTCATAGAAATTATGGTTAGTGCTGTAGAAAGAAAAATTAGCACATGTTTCAAGGGTAATCTCAAATATATTCCTGTTATATTTAAACAGGAGCAGCCTATCAGTTGATGCCTTTGTGTTCTACCGCAGCTTCCCAAAGTGTTCTAAGGAGCAACTAGAGCGCTAACAGCCTTAATTATGACAAACGTATGGCACACCTGATGCCATCTCGATTGGAATAAACTGGTAACACTTAACATATTTAATTTTAAAAAGGAACAAAATGATGGGGCTCATTTTGTCATAGAAATTATGGTTAGTGCTGTAGAAAGAAAAATTAGCACATGTTTCAAGTGCGATCTCAAATGTCTTCCTGTAATATTTCAACAGGAGCAGCCTGTCAGTTGATGCCTTTGTGTTCTTCCGCAGCTTACCAGAGATTTCTAAAGAAAAACTAGAGCGCTAACAGCCTTACTTATGATAAAAGTATGGCACACCTGAAGCCATCTTAATTGGAATTAACTGGTAAAACTTAAAACATTTAATTTAAAAAGGAACAAAATGATGGGGTTCATTTTGTCATAGAAATTATGGTCAGTGCTGCAGAAAGAAAAATTAGGCCATGTTTCAAGTGTGATCTCGAATATCTTTCTGTTATATTTCAACAGGAGCAGCCTGTCAGTTGATGCTTTTGTGTTCTACTGCAGCTTCCCAGAGTGATCTAAAAAACAACTAGAGTGCTAACAGCTAAAGTATGGCACACCTGAAGCCATCTTGATTGGAATAAACTGGTAACACTTAAAACATTTAATTTAAAAATGAACAAAATGATGGGGTTCATTTTGTCATAGAAATTAAGGTTAGTGCTGCAGAAAGAAAAACTTAGGACATGTTTCAAGAGTAATCTCAAATATCTTCCTGTTATATTTCAACAGGGGCAGCCTGTCAGTTGATGCCTTTGTGTTCTACTGCAGCTTCCCAGAGTGTTCTAAAGAACAACTTGAGCGCTAACAGCCTTACTTATGACAAAAGTATGGCACACCTGAAGCCATCTTGATTGGAATCAACTGGTAACACTTAAACATTTAATTTAAAAAAGGAACAAAATGATGGGGCTCATTTTGTCATAGAAATTATTGTTAGTGCTGTAGAAAGAAAAATTAGCACATGTTTCAAGTGCGATCTCAAATGTCTTCCTGTAATATTTCAACAGGAGCAGCCTGTCAGTTGATGCCTTTGTGTTCTACTGCAGCTTCCCAGAGTGTTCTAAAGAACAACTAGAGCGCTAACAGTCTTACTTATGACAAAATTATGGCACACCTGAAGCCATCTTGATTGGAATAAACTGGTACCACTTAAAACATTTATTTAAAAAGGAACAAAATGATGGGGTTCATTTTGTCACAGAAATTATGGTTAGTGCTTTAGAAAGAAAAATGTGGACATGTTTCAAGTGTGATCTCAAATATCTTGCTGTTATATTTCAACAGGAGCAGCCTGTCAGTTGATGCCTTTGTGTTCTACTGCAGCTTCCCAGAGTGTTCTAAAGAACAACCAGAGCGCTAACAGTCTTACTGATGAAAAAATTATGGCACACCTGAAGCCGTCTTGATTGGAATAAACTGGTAACACTTAAAACATTGATTTACAAAGGAACAAAATGATGGGGTTCATTTTGCCACAGAAATTATGGTTAGTGCTTTAGAAAGAAAAGTTTGGACATGTTTCAAGTGTGATCTCAAATATCTTCCTGTTATATTTCAACAGGAGCAGCCTGTCAGTTGGTGCCTTTGTGTTCTACTGCAGCTTCCCAGAGTGTTCTAAAGAACAACTAGAGCGCTAACAGTCTTACTTATGACAAAATTATGGCACACCTGAAGCCATCTTGATTGCCATAAACTGGTAACTCTTAAAACATTTTATTTAAAAAGGAACAAAATGAGGGGGTCATTTTGTCATAGAAATTATGGTTAGTGCTGTAGAAAAAAAAATTAGGGCATGTTTTAAGGGAGATCTCAAATATCTTCCTGTTATATTTCAACAGGAGCAGCCTGTCAGTTGATGCCTTTGTGTTCTTCCGCAGCTTACCAGAGATTTCTAAAGAAAAACTAGAGCGCTAACAGCCTTACTTATGATAAATTTATGGCACACCTGAAGCCATCTTAATTGGAATTAACTGGTAAAACTTAAAACATTTAATTTAGAAAGGAACAAAATGATGGGGTTCATTTTGTCATAGAAATTATGGTTAGTGCTGTAGAAAAAAATATTAGGACATGTTTCAAGTGTGATCTCAAATATCTTCCTGTTATATTTCAACAGGATCAGCATGTCAGTTGATGCATTTGTGTTCTACTGCAGCTTCCCAGAGTGATCTAAAGAACAACTAGAGTGCTAACAGTCTTACTTATGACAAAATGTTGGCACACCTGAAGCCATCTTGATTGGAATAAACTGGTAACTCTTAAAACATTTAATTTAAAAAGGAACAAAATTAGGGGTTTCATTTTGTCATAGAAATTATGGTTAGTGCTGTAGAAAGAAAAATTAGCAGATGTTTCAAGGGTAATCTCAAATATATTCCTGTTATATTTAAACAGGAGCAGCCTATCAGTTGATGCCTTTGTGTTCTACCGCAGCTTACCAAAGTGTTCTAAGGAGCAACTAGAGCGCTAACAGCCTTAATTATGACAAACGTATGGCACACCTGATGCCATCTCGATTGGAATAAACTGGTAACACTTAACATATTTAATTTTAAAAAGGAACAAAATGATGGGGCTCATTTTGTCATAGAAATTATGGTTAGTGCTGTAGAAAGAAAAATTAGGACATGTTTCAAGTGTGATCTCAAATGTCTTCCTGTTACATTTCAACAGGAGCAGCCTGTCAGTTGATGCCTTTGTGTTCTACTGCAGCTTCCCAGAGTGTTCTAAAGAACAACTAGAGCGCTAACAGTCTTACATATGACAAAATTATGGCACACCTGAAGCCATCTTGATTGGAATAAACTGGTACCACTTAAAACATTTATTTAAAAAGGAACAAAATGATGGGGTTCATTTTGTCACAGAAATTATGGTTAGTGCTTTAGAAAGAAAAATGTGGACATGTTTCAAGTGTGATCTCAAATATCTTGCTGTTATATTTCAACAGGAGCAGCCTGTCAGTTGATGCCTTTGTGTTCTACTGCAGCTTCCCAGAGTGTTCTAAAGAACAACCAGAGCGCTAACAGTCTTACTGATGAAAAAGTTATGGCACACCTGAAGCCGTCTTGATTGGAATAAACTGGTAACACTTAAAACATTGATTTAAAAAGGAACAAAATGATGGGGTTCATTTTGTCACAGAAATTATGGTTAGTGCTTTAGAAAGAAAAGTTTGGACATGTTTCAAGTGTGATCTCAAATATCTTCCTGTTATATTTCAACAGGAGCAGCCTGTCAGTTGATGCCTTTGTGTTCTACTGCAGCTTCCCAGAGTGTTCTAAAGAACAACTAGAGCGCTAACAGTCTTACTTATGACAAAATTATGGCACACCTGAAGCCATCTTGATTGCCATAAACTGGTAACTCTTAAAACATTTTATTTAAAAAGGAACAAAATGAGGGGGTCATTTTGTCATAGAAATTATGGTTAGTGCTGTAGAAAAAAAAAATTAGGACATGTTTTAAGTGAGATCTCAAATATCTTCCTGTTATATTTCAACAGGAGCAGCCTGTCAGTTGATGCCTTTGTGTTCTTCCGCAGCTTACCAGAGATTTCTAAAGAAAAACTAGAGCGCTAACAGCCTTACTTATGATAAAAGTATGGCACACCTGAAGCCATCTTAATTGGAATTAACTGGTAAAACTTAAAACATTTAATTTAAAAAGGAACAAAATGATGGGGTTCATTTTGTCATAGAAATTATGGTCAGTGCTGCAGAAAGAAAAATTAGGCCATGTTTCAAGTGTGATCTCGAATATCTTTCTGTTATATTTCAACAGGAGCAGCCTGTCAGTTGATGCTTTTGTGTTCTACTGCTGCTTCCCAGAGTGATCTAAAAAACAACTAGAGTGCTAACAGCTAAAGTATGGCACACCTGAAACCATCTTGATTGGAATAAACTGGTAACACTTAAAACATTTAATTTAAAAACGAACAAAATGATGGGGTTCATTTTGTCATAGAAATTAAGGTTAGTGCTGCAGAAAGAAAAACTTAGGACATGTTTCAAGAGTAATCTCAAATATCTTCCTGTTATATTTCAACAGGGGCAGCCTGTCAGTTGATGCCTTTGTGTTCTACTGCAGCTTCCCAGAGTGTTCTAAAGAACAACTTGAGCGCTAACAGCCTTACTTATGACAAAAGTATGGCACACCTGAAGCCATCTTGATTGGAATCAACTGGTAACACTTAAAACATTTAATTTAAAAAAGGAACAAAATGATGGGGCTCATTTTGTCATAGAAATTATTGTTAGTGCTGTAGAAAGAAAAATTAGCACATGTTTCAAGTGCGATCTCAAATGTCTTCCTGTAATATTTCAACAGGAGCAGCCTGTCAGTTGATGCCTTTGTGTTCTACTGCAGCTTCCCAGAGTGTTCTAAAGAACAACTAGAGCGCTAACAGTCTTACTTATGACAAAATTATGGCACACCTGAAGCCATCTTGATTGGAATAAACTGGTACCACTTAAAACATTTATTTAAAAAGGAACAAAATGATGGGGTTCATTTTGTCACAGAAATTATGGTTAGTGCTTTAGAAAGAAAAATGTGGACATGTTTCAAGTGTGATCTCAGATATCTTGCTGTTATATTTCAACAGGAGCAGCCTGTCAGTTGATGCCTTTGTGTTCTACTGCAGCTTCCCAGAGTGTTCTAAAGAACAACCAGAGCGCTAACAGTCTTACTGATGAAAAAATTATGGCACACCTGAAGCCGTCTTGATTGGAATAAACTGGTAACACTTAAAACATTGATTTACAAAGGAACAAAATGATGGGGTTCATTTTGTCACAGAAATTTTGGTTAGTGCTTTAGAAAGAAAAGTTTGGACATGTTTCAAGTGTGATCTCAAATATCTTCCTGTTATATTTCAACAGGAGCAGCCTGTCAGTTGATGCCTTTGTGTTCTACTGCAGCTTCCCAGAGTGTTCTAAAGAACAACTAGAGCGCTAACAGTCTTACTTATGACAAAATTATGGCACACCTGAAGCCATCTCGATTGCCATAAACTGGTAACTCTTAAAACATTAAATTTAAAAAGGAACAAAATGAGGGGGTCATTTTGTCATAGAAATTATGGTTAGTGCTGTAGAAAAAAAAAATTAGGACATGTTTTAAGTGAGATCTCAAATATCTTCCTGTTATATTTCAACAGGAGCAGCCTGTCAGTTGATGCCTTTGTGTTCTTCCGCAGCTTCCCAGAGTGTTCTAAAGAACAACTAGAGCGCTAACAGTCTTACTTATGACAAAATTATTGCACACCTGAAGCCATCTTGATTGCCATAAACTGGTAACTCTTAAAACATTTTATTTAAAAAGGAACAAAATGAGGGGGTCATTTTGTCATAGAAATTATGGTTAGTGCTGTAGAAAAAAAAAATTAGGACATGTTTTAAGTGAGATCTCAAATATCTTCCTGTTATATTTCAACAGGAGCAGCCTGTCAGTTGATGCCTTTGTGTTCTTCCGCAGCTTACCAGAGATTTCTAAAGAAAAACTAGAGCGCTAACAGCCTTACTTATAATAAAAGTATGGCACACCTGAAGCCATATTAATTGGAATTAACTGGTAGAACTTAAAACATTTAATTTAAAAAGGAACAAAATGATGGGGTTCATTTTGTCATAGAAATTATGGTTAGTGCTGTAGAAAAAAACTATTAGGACATGTTTCAAGTGTGATCTCAAATATCTTCCTGTTATATTTCAACAGGATCTGCATGTCAGTTGATGCATTTGTGTTCTACTGCAGCTTCCCAGAGTGATCTAAAGAACAACTAGAGTGCTAACAGTCTTACTTATGACAACATTTTGGCACATCAGAAGCCATCTTGATTGGAATAAACTGGTAACTCTTAAAACATTTAATTTAAAACGGAACAAAATGAGGGGTTTCATTTTGTCATAGAAATTATGGTTAGTGCTGTAGAAAGAAAAATTAGCACTTGTTTCAAGGGTAATCTCAAATATATTCCTGTTATATTTAAACAGGAGCAGCCTATCAGTTGATGCCTTTGTGTTCTACTGCAGCTTCCCAAAGTGTTCTAAGGAGCAACTAGAGCGCTAACAGCCTTAATTATGACAAACGTATGGCACACCTTAAGCCATCTCGATTGGAATAAACTGGTAACACTTAACATATTTAATTTTAAAAAGGAACAAAATGATGGGGCTCATTTTGTCATAGAAAGTATGGTTAGTGCTGTAGAAAGAAAAATTAGGACATGTTTCAAGTGTGATCTCAAATGTCTTCCTGTTACATTTCAACAGGAGCAGCCTGTCAGTTGATGCCTTTGTGTTCTACTGCAGCTTCGCAGAGTGTTCTAAAGAACAACTAGAGCGCTAACATTCTTACTTATGACAAAATTATGGCACACCTGAAGCCATCTTGATTGGAATAAACTGGAAACACTTAAAACATTTAATTTAAAAAGGAACACAATGATGGGGTTCATTTTGTCATAGAAATTATGGTTAGTGCTGTAGAAAGAAAAATTAGGACATGTTTCAAGTGTGATCTCAAATATCTTCCTGTTATATTTCAACAGGAGCAGCCTGTCAGTTGATTCCTTTGTGTTCTACTGCAGTTTCCCAGAGTGTTCTAAAGAACAACTAGAGCACTAACAGTCTTACTTATGAAAAAATTATGGCACACCTGAAGCCATCTTGATTGGAATAAACTGGTAACACTTAAAACATTTAATTTAAAAAGGAACAAAAAGATGGGGATTATTTTGTCATAGAAATTATGGTCAGTGCTGCAGAAAGAAAAATTAGGCCATGTTTCAAGTGTGATTTCGAATATCTTTCTGTTATATTTCAACAGGAGCAGCCTGTCAGTTGATGCCTTTGTGTTCTACTGTAGCTTCCCAGAGTGTTCTAAAGAACAACTAGAGCGCTAACAGTCTTACTTATGACAAAATTATGGCACACCTGAAGCCATCTTGATTGGAATAAACTGGTACCACTTAAAACATTTATTTAAAAAGGAACAAAATGATGGGGTTCATTTTGTCACAGAAATTATGGTTAGTGCTTTAGAAAGAAAAATGTGGACATGTTTCAAGTGTGATCTCAAATATCTTGCTGTTATATTTCAACAGGAGCAGCCTGTCAGTTGATGCCTTTGTGTTCTACTGCAGCTTCCCAGAGTGTTCTAAAGAACAACCAGAGCGCTAACAGTCTTACTGATGAAAAAATTATGGCACACCTGAAGCCGTCTTGATTGGAATAAACTGGTAACACTTAAAACATTGATTTACAAAGGAACAAAATGATGGGGTTCATTTTGTCACAGAAATTATGGTTAGTGCTTTAGAAAGAAAAGTTTGGACATGTTTCAAGTGTGATCTCAAATATCTTCCTGTTATATTTCAACAGGAGCAGCCTGTCAGTTGATGCCTTTGTGTTCTACTGCAGCTTCCCAGAGTGTTCTAAAGAACAACTAGAGCGCTAACAGTCTTACTTATGACAAAATTATGGCACACCTGAAGCCATCTTGATTGCCATAAACTGGTAACTCTTAAAACATTTTATTTAAAAAGGAACAAAATGAGGGGGTCATTTTGTCATAGAAATTATGGTTAGTGCTGTAGAAAAAAAAAATTAGGACATGTTTTAAGTGAGATCTCAAATATGTTCCTGTTATATTTCAACAGGAGCAGCCTGTCAGTTGATGCCTTTGTGTTCTTCCGCAGCTTACCAGAGATTTCTAAAGAAAAACTAGAGCGCTAACAGCCTTACTTATGATAAAAGTATGGCACACCTGAAGCCATCTTAATTGGAATTAACTGGTAAAACTTAAAACATTTAATTTAAAAAGGAACAAAATGATGGGGTTCATTTTGTCATTGAAATTATGGTCAGTGCTGCAGAAAGAAAAATTAGGCCATGTTTCAAGTGTGATCTCGAATATCTTTCTGTTATATTTCAACAGGAGCAGCCTGTCAGTTGATGCTTTTGTGTTCTACTGCAGCTTCCCAGAGTGATCTAAAAAACAACTAGAGTGCTAACAGCTAAAGTATGGCACACCTGAAGCCATCTTGATTGGAATAAACTGGTAACACTTAAAACATTTAATTTAAAAACGAACAAAATGATGGGGTTCATTTTGTCATAGAAATTAAGGTTAGTGCTGCAGAAAGAAAAACTTAGGACATGTTTCAAGAGTAATCTCAAATATCTTCCTGTTATATTTCAACAGGGGCAGCCTGTCAGTTGATGCCTTTGTGTTCTACTGCAGCTTCCCAGAGTGTTCTAAAGAACAACTTGAGCGCTAACAGCCTTACTTATGACAAAAGTATGGCACACCTGAAGCCATCTTGATTGGAATCAACTGGTAACACTTAAAACATTTAATTTAAAAAAGGAACAAAATGATGGGGCTCATTTTGTCATAGAAATTATTGTTAGTGCTGTAGAAAGAAAAATTAGCACATGTTTCAAGTGCGATCTCAAATGTCTTCCTGTAATATTTCAACAGGAGCAGCCTGTCAGTTGATGCCTTTGTGTTCTACTGCAGCTTCCCAGAGTGTTCTAAAGAACAACTAGAGCGCTAACAGTCTTACTTATGACAAAATTATGGCACACCTGAAGCCATCTTGATTGGAATAAACTGGTACCACTTAAAACATTTATTTAAAAAGGAACAAAATGATGGGGTTCATTTTGTCACAGAAATTATGGTTAGTGCTTTAGAAAGAAAAATGTGGACATGTTTCAAGTGTGATCTCAAATATCTTGCTGTTATATTTCAACAGGAGCAGCCTGTCAGTTGATGCCTTTGTGTTCTACTGCAGCTTCCCAGAGTGTTCTAAAGAACAACCAGAGCGCTAACAGTCTTACTTATGACAAAATTATGGCACACCTGAAGCCGTCTTGATTGGAATAAACTGGTAACACTTAAAACATTGATTTACAAAGGAACACAATGATGGGGTTCATTTTGTCACAGAAATTATGGTTAGTGCTTTAGAAAGAAAAATGTGGACATGTTTCAAGTGTGATCTCAAATATCTTGCTGTTATATTTCAACAGGAGCAGCCTGTCAGTTGATGCCTTTGTGTTCTACTGCAGCTTCCCAGAGTGTTCTAAAGAACAACCAGAGCGCTAACAGTCTTACTGATGAAAAAATTATGGCACACCTGAAGCCGTCTTGATTGGAATAAACTGGTAACACTTAAAACATTGATTTACAAAGGAACAAAATGATGGGGTTCATTTTGCCACAGAAATTATGGTTAGTGCTTTAGAAAGAAAAGTTTGGACATGTTTCAAGTGTGATCTCAAATATCTTCCTGTTATATTTCAACAGGAGCAGCCTGTCAGTTGGTGCCTTTGTGTTCTACTGCAGCTTCCCAGAGTGTTCTAAAGAACAACTAGAGCGCTAACAGTCTTACTTATGACAAAATTATGGCACACCTGAAGCCATCTTGATTGCCATAAACTGGTAACTCTTAAAACATTTTATTTAAAAAGGAACAAAATGAGGGGGTCATTTTGTCATAGAAATTATGGTTAGTGCTGTAGAAAAAAAAATTAGGGCATGTTTTAAGGGAGATCTCAAATATCTTCCTGTTATATTTCAACAGGAGCAGCCTGTCAGTTGATGCCTTTGTGTTCTTCCGCAGCTTACCAGAGATTTCTAAAGAAAAACTAGAGCGCTAACAGCCTTACTTATGATAAATTTATGGCACACCTGAAGCCATCTTAATTGGAATTAACTGGTAAAACTTAAAACATTTAATTTAGAAAGGAACAAAATGATGGGGTTCATTTTGTCATAGAAATTATGGTTAGTGCTGTAGAAAAAAATATTAGGACATGTTTCAAGTGTGATCTCAAATATCTTCCTGTTATATTTCAACAGGATCAGCATGTCAGTTGATGCATTTGTGTTCTACTGCAGCTTCCCAGAGTGATCTAAAGAACAACTAGAGTGCTAACAGTCTTACTTATGACAAAATGTTGGCACACCTGAAGCCATCTTGATTGGAATAAACTGGTAACTCTTAAAACATTTAATTTAAAAAGGAACAAAATTAGGGGTTTCATTTTGTCATAGAAATTATGGTTAGTGCTGTAGAAAGAAAAATTAGCAGATGTTTCAAGGGTAATCTCAAATATATTCCTGTTATATTTAAACAGGAGCAGCCTATCAGTTGATGCCTTTGTGTTCTACCGCAGCTTACCAAAGTGTTCTAAGGAGCAACTAGAGCGCTAACAGCCTTAATTATGACAAACGTATGGCACACCTGATGCCATCTCGATTGGAATAAACTGGTAACACTTAACATATTTAATTTTAAAAAGGAACAAAATGATGGGGCTCATTTTGTCATAGAAATTATGGTTAGTGCTGTAGAAAGAAAAATTAGGACATGTTTCAAGTGTGATCTCAAATGTCTTCCTGTTACATTTCAACAGGAGCAGCCTGTCAGTTGATGCCTTTGTGTTCTACTGCAGCTTCCCAGAGTGTTCTAAAGAACAACTAGAGCGCTAACAGTCTTACATATGACAAAATTATGGCACACCTGAAGCCATCTTGATTGGAATAAACTGGTACCACTTAAAACATTTATTTAAAAAGGAACAAAATGATGGGGTTCATTTTGTCACAGAAATTATGGTTAGTGCTTTAGAAAGAAAAATGTGGACATGTTTCAAGTGTGATCTCAAATATCTTGCTGTTATATTTCAACAGGAGCAGCCTGTCAGTTGATGCCTTTGTGTTCTACTGCAGCTTCCCAGAGTGTTCTAAAGAACAACCAGAGCGCTAACAGTCTTACTGATGAAAAAGTTATGGCACACCTGAAGCCGTCTTGATTGGAATAAACTGGTAACACTTAAAACATTGATTTAAAAAGGAACAAAATGATGGGGTTCATTTTGTCACAGAAATTATGGTTAGTGCTTTAGAAAGAAAAGTTTGGACATGTTTCAAGTGTGATCTCAAATATCTTCCTGTTATATTTCAACAGGAGCAGCCTGTCAGTTGATGCCTTTGTGTTCTACTGCAGCTTCCCAGAGTGTTCTAAAGAACAACTAGAGCGCTAACAGTCTTACTTATGACAAAATTATGGCACACCTGAAGCCATCTTGATTGCCATAAACTGGTAACTCTTAAAACATTTTATTTAAAAAGGAACAAAATGAGGGGGTCATTTTGTCATAGAAATTATGGTTAGTGCTGTAGAAAAAAAAAATTAGGACATGTTTTAAGTGAGATCTCAAATATCTTCCTGTTATATTTCAACAGGAGCAGCCTGTCAGTTGATGCCTTTGTGTTCTTCCGCAGCTTACCAGAGATTTCTAAAGAAAAACTAGAGCGCTAACAGCCTTACTTATGATAAAAGTATGGCACACCTGAAGCCATCTTAATTGGAATTAACTGGTAAAACTTAAAACATTTAATTTAAAAAGGAACAAAATGATGGGGTTCATTTTGTCATAGAAATTATGGTCAGTGCTGCAGAAAGAAAAATTAGGCCATGTTTCAAGTGTGATCTCGAATATCTTTCTGTTATATTTCAACAGGAGCAGCCTGTCAGTTGTTGCTTTTGTGTTCTACTGCTGCTTCCCAGAGTGATCTAAAAAACAACTAGAGTGCTAACAGCTAAAGTATGGCACACCTGAAACCATCTTGATTGGAATAAACTGGTAACACTTAAAACATTTAATTTAAAAACGAACAAAATGATGGGGTTCATTTTGTCATAGAAATTAAGGTTAGTGCTGCAGAAAGAAAAACTTAGGACATGTTTCAAGAGTAATCTCAAATATCTTCCTGTTATATTTCAACAGGGGCAGCCTGTCAGTTGATGCCTTTGTGTTCTACTGCAGCTTCCCAGAGTGTTCTAAAGAACAACTTGAGCGCTAACAGCCTTACTTATGACAAAAGTATGGCACACCTGAAGCCATCTTGATTGGAATCAACTGGTAACACTTAAAACATTTAATTTAAAAAAGGAACAAAATGATGGGGCTCATTTTGTCATAGAAATTATTGTTAGTGCTGTAGAAAGAAAAATTAGCACATGTTTCAAGTGCGATCTCAAATGTCTTCCTGTAATATTTCAACAGGAGCAGCCTGTCAGTTGATGCCTTTGTGTTCTACTGCAGCTTCCCAGAGTGTTCTAAAGAACAACTAGAGCGCTAACAGTCTTACTTATGACAAAATTATGGCACACCTGAAGCCATCTTGATTGGAATAAACTGGTACCACTTAAAACATTTATTTAAAAAGGAACAAAATGATGGGGTTCATTTTGTCACAGAAATTATGGTTAGTGCTTTAGAAAGAAAAATGTGGACATGTTTCAAGTGTGATCTCAGATATCTTGCTGTTATATTTCAACAGGAGCAGCCTGTCAGTTGATGCCTTTGTGTTCTACTGCAGCTTCCCAGAGTGTTCTAAAGAACAACCAGAGCGCTAACAGTCTTACTGATGAAAAAATTATGGCACACCTGAAGCCGTCTTGATTGGAATAAACTGGTAACACTTAAAACATTGATTTACAAAGGAACAAAATGATGGGGTTCATTTTGTCACAGAAATTTTGGTTAGTGCTTTAGAAAGAAAAGTTTGGACATGTTTCAAGTGTGATCTCAAATATCTTCCTGTTATATTTCAACAGGAGCAGCCTGTCAGTTGATGCCTTTGTGTTCTACTGCAGCTTCCCAGAGTGTTCTAAAGAACAACTAGAGCGCTAACAGTCTTACTTATGACAAAATTATGGCACACCTGAAGCCATCTCGATTGCCATAAACTGGTAACTCTTAAAACATTAAATTTAAAAAGGAACAAAATGAGGGGGTCATTTTGTCATAGAAATTATGGTTAGTGCTGTAGAAAAAAAAAATTAGGACATGTTTTAAGTGAGATCTCAAATATCTTCCTGTTATATTTCAACAGGAGCAGCCTGTCAGTTGATGCCTTTGTGTTCTTCCGCAGCTTCCCAGAGTGTTCTAAAGAACAACTAGAGCGCTAACAGTCTTACTTATGACAAAATTATTGCACACCTGAAGCCATCTTGATTGCCATAAACTGGTAACTCTTAAAACATTTTATTTAAAAAGGAACAAAATGAGGGGGTCATTTTGTCATAGAAATTATGGTTAGTGCTGTAGAAAAAAAAAATTAGGACATGTTTTAAGTGAGATCTCAAATATCTTCCTGTTATATTTCAACAGGAGCAGCCTGTCAGTTGATGCCTTTGTGTTCTTCCGCAGCTTACCAGAGATTTCTAAAGAAAAACTAGAGCGCTAACAGCCTTACTTATAATAAAAGTATGGCACACCTGAAGCCATATTAATTGGAATTAACTGGTAGAACTTAAAACATTTAATTTAAAAAGGAACAAAATGATGGGGTTCATTTTGTCATAGAAATTATGGTTAGTGCTGTAGAAAAAAACTATTAGGACATGTTTCAAGTGTGATCTCAAATATCTTCCTGTTATATTTCAACAGGATCTGCATGTCAGTTGATGCATTTGTGTTCTACTGCAGCTTCCCAGAGTGATCTAAAGAACAACTAGAGTGCTAACAGTCTTACTTATGACAACATTTTGGCACATCAGAAGCCATCTTGATTGGAATAAACTGGTAACTCTTAAAACATTTAATTTAAAACGGAACAAAATGAGGGGTTTCATTTTGTCATAGAAATTATGGTTAGTGCTGTAGAAAGAAAAATTAGCACTTGTTTCAAGGGTAATCTCAAATATATTCCTGTTATATTTAAACAGGAGCAGCCTATCAGTTGATGCCTTTGTGTTCTACTGCAGCTTCCCAAAGTGTTCTAAGGAGCAACTAGAGCGCTAACAGCCTTAATTATGACAAACGTATGGCACACCTTAAGCCATCTCGATTGGAATAAACTGGTAACACTTAACATATTTAATTTTAAAAAGGAACAAAATGATGGGGCTCATTTTGTCATAGAAAGTATGGTTAGTGCTGTAGAAAGAAAAATTAGGACATGTTTCAAGTGTGATCTCAAATGTCTTCCTGTTACATTTCAACAGGAGCAGCCTGTCAGTTGATGCCTTTGTGTTCTACTGCAGCTTCGCAGAGTGTTCTAAAGAACAACTAGAGCGCTAACATTCTTACTTATGACAAAATTATGGCACACCTGAAGCCATCTTGATTGGAATAAACTGGAAACACTTAAAACATTTAATTTAAAAAGGAACACAATGATGGGGTTCATTTTGTCATAGAAATTATGGTTAGTGCTGTAGAAAGAAAAATTAGGACATGTTTCAAGTGTGATCTCAAATATCTTCCTGTTATATTTCAACAGGAGCAGCCTGTCAGTTGATTCCTTTGTGTTCTACTGCAGTTTCCCAGAGTGTTCTAAAGAACAACTAGAGCACTAACAGTCTTACTTATGAAAAAATTATGGCACACCTGAAGCCATCTTGATTGGAATAAACTGGTAACACTTAAAACATTTAATTTAAAAAGGAACAAAAAGATGGGGATTATTTTGTCATAGAAATTATGGTCAGTGCTGCAGAAAGAAAAATTAGGCCATGTTTCAAGTGTGATTTCGAATATCTTTCTGTTATATTTCAACAGGAGCAGCCTGTCAGTTGATGCCTTTGTGTTCTACTGTAGCTTCCCAGAGTGTTCTAAAGAACAACTAGAGCGCTAACAGTCTTACTTATGACAAAATTATGGCACACCTGAAGCCATCTTGATTGGAATAAACTGGTACCACTTAAAACATTTATTTAAAAAGGAACAAAATGATGGGGTTCATTTTGTCACAGAAATTATGGTTAGTGCTTTAGAAAGAAAAATGTGGACATGTTTCAAGTGTGATCTCAAATATCTTGCTGTTATATTTCAACAGGAGCAGCCTGTCAGTTGATGCCTTTGTGTTCTACTGCAGCTTCCCAGAGTGTTCTAAAGAACAACCAGAGCGCTAACAGTCTTACTGATGAAAAAATTATGGCACACCTGAAGCCGTCTTGATTGGAATAAACTGGTAACACTTAAAACATTGATTTACAAAGGAACAAAATGATGGGGTTCATTTTGTCACAGAAATTATGGTTAGTGCTTTAGAAAGAAAAGTTTGGACATGTTTCAAGTGTGATCTCAAATATCTTCCTGTTATATTTCAACAGGAGCAGCCTGTCAGTTGATGCCTTTGTGTTCTACTGCAGCTTCCCAGAGTGTTCTAAAGAACAACTAGAGCGCTAACAGTCTTACTTATGACAAAATTATGGCACACCTGAAGCCATCTTGATTGCCATAAACTGGTAACTCTTAAAACATTTTATTTAAAAAGGAACAAAATGAGGGGGTCATTTTGTCATAGAAATTATGGTTAGTGCTGTAGAAAAAAAAAATTAGGACATGTTTTAAGTGAGATCTCAAATATGTTCCTGTTATATTTCAACAGGAGCAGCCTGTCAGTTGATGCCTTTGTGTTCTTCCGCAGCTTACCAGAGATTTCTAAAGAAAAACTAGAGCGCTAACAGCCTTACTTATGATAAAAGTATGGCACACCTGAAGCCATCTTAATTGGAATTAACTGGTAAAACTTAAAACATTTAATTTAAAAAGGAACAAAATGATGGGGTTCATTTTGTCATTGAAATTATGGTCAGTGCTGCAGAAAGAAAAATTAGGCCATGTTTCAAGTGTGATCTCGAATATCTTTCTGTTATATTTCAACAGGAGCAGCCTGTCAGTTGATGCTTTTGTGTTCTACTGCAGCTTCCCAGAGTGATCTAAAAAACAACTAGAGTGCTAACAGCTAAAGTATGGCACACCTGAAGCCATCTTGATTGGAATAAACTGGTAACACTTAAAACATTTAATTTAAAAACGAACAAAATGATGGGGTTCATTTTGTCATAGAAATTAAGGTTAGTGCTGCAGAAAGAAAAACTTAGGACATGTTTCAAGAGTAATCTCAAATATCTTCCTGTTATATTTCAACAGGGGCAGCCTGTCAGTTGATGCCTTTGTGTTCTACTGCAGCTTCCCAGAGTGTTCTAAAGAACAACTTGAGCGCTAACAGCCTTACTTATGACAAAAGTATGGCACACCTGAAGCCATCTTGATTGGAATCAACTGGTAACACTTAAAACATTTAATTTAAAAAAGGAACAAAATGATGGGGCTCATTTTGTCATAGAAATTATTGTTAGTGCTGTAGAAAGAAAAATTAGCACATGTTTCAAGTGCGATCTCAAATGTCTTCCTGTAATATTTCAACAGGAGCAGCCTGTCAGTTGATGCCTTTGTGTTCTACTGCAGCTTCCCAGAGTGTTCTAAAGAACAACTAGAGCGCTAACAGTCTTACTTATGACAAAATTATGGCACACCTGAAGCCATCTTGATTGGAATAAACTGGTACCACTTAAAACATTTATTTAAAAAGGAACAAAATGATGGGGTTCATTTTGTCACAGAAATTATGGTTAGTGCTTTAGAAAGAAAAATGTGGACATGTTTCAAGTGTGATCTCAAATATCTTGCTGTTATATTTCAACAGGAGCAGCCTGTCAGTTGATGCCTTTGTGTTCTACTGCAGCTTCCCAGAGTGTTCTAAAGAACAACCAGAGCGCTAACAGTCTTACTTATGACAAAATTATGGCACACCTGAAGCCGTCTTGATTGGAATAAACTGGTAACACTTAAAACATTGATTTACAAAGGAACACAATGATGGGGTTCATTTTGTCACAGAAATTTTGGTTAGTGCTTTAGAAAGAAAAGTTTGGACATGTTTCAAGTGTGATCTCAAATATCTTCCTGTTATATTTCAACAGGAGCAGCCTGTCAGTTGATGCCTTTGTGTTCTACTGCAGCTTCCCAGAGTGTTCTAAAGAACAACTAGAGCGCTAACAGTCTTACTTATGACAAAATTATGGCACACCTGAAGCCATCTCGATTGCCATAAACTGGTAACTCTTAAAACATTTTATTTAAAAAGGAACAAAATGAGGGGGTCATTTTGTCATAGAAATTATGGTTAGTGCTGTAGAAAAAAAAAATTAGGACATGTTTTAAGTGAGATCTCAAATATCTTCCTGTTATATTTCAACAGGAGCAGCCTGTCAGTTGATGCCTTTGTGTTCTTCCGCAGCTTACCAGAGATTTCTAAAGAAAAACTAGAGCGCTAACAGCCTTACTTATAATAAAAGTATGGCACACCTGAAGCCATCCTAATTGGAATTAACTGGTAGAACTTAAAACATTTAATTTAAAAAGGAACAAAAAGATGGGGTTCATTTTGTCATAGAAATTATGGTCAGTGCTGCAGAAAGAAAAATTAGCACTTGTTTCAAGGGTAATCTCAAATATATTCCTGTTATATTTAAACAGGAGCAGCCTATCAGTTGATGCCTTTGTGTTCTACTGCAGCTTCCCAAAGTGTTCTAAGGAGCAACTAGAGCGCTAACAGCCTTAATTATGACAAACGTATGGCACACCTGAAGCCATCACGATTGGAATAAACTGGTAACACTTAACATATTTAATTTTAAAAAGGAACAAAATGATGGGGCTCATTTTGTCATAGAAATTATGGTTAGTGCTGTAGAAAGAAAAATTAGGACATGTTTCAAGTGTGATCTCAAATGTCTTCCTGTTACATTTCAACAGGAGCAGCCTGTCAGTTGATGCCTTTGTGTTCTACTGCAGCTTCCCAGAGTGTTCTAAAGAACAACTAGAGCGCTAACAGTCTTACTTATGCCAAAATGATGGCACACCTGAAGCCATCTTGATTGGAATAAACTGGAAACACTTAAAACATTTAATTTAAAAAGGAACACAATGATGGGGTTCATTTTGTCATAGAAATTATGGTTAGTGCTGTAGAAAGAAAAATTAGGACATGTTTCAAGTGTGATCTCAAATATCTTCCTGTTATATTTCAACAGGAGCAGCCTGTCAGTTGATGCCTTTGTGTTCTACTGTAGCTTCCCAGAGTGTTCTAAAGAAGAACTAGAGTGCTAACAGTCTTACTTATGACAAAATTATGGCACACCTGAAGCCATCTTGATTGCCATAAACTGGTAACTCTTAAAACATTTTATTTAAAAAGGAACAAAATGAGGGGGTCATTTTGTCATAGAAATTATGGTTAATGCTTTAGAAAGAAAAATTAGGACATGTTTCAAGTGTGATCTCAAATATCTTCCTGTTATATTTCAACAGGAGCAGCCTGTCAGTTGATGCCTTTGTGTTCTACTGCAGCTTCCCAGAGTGTTCTAAAGAACAACTAGAGTGCTAACAGCCTTACTTATGATAAAAGTATGGCACACCTGAAGCCATCTTAATTGGAATAAACTGGTAAAACTTAAAACATTTAATTTAAAAAGGAACAAAATGATGGGGTTCATTTTGTCATAGAAATTATGGTTAGTGCTGTAGAAAGAAAAATTAGGACATGTTTCAAGTGTGATCTCAAATGTCTTCCTGTTATATTTCAGCAGGAGCAGCCTGTCAGTTGATGCCTTTGAGTTCTACTGCAGCTTCCCAGAGTGTTCTAAAGAACAACTGGAGCGCTAACATTCTTACTTATGACAAAATTATGGCACACCTGAAGCCATCTTGATTGGAATAAACTGGAAACACTTAAAACATTTAATTTAAAAAGGAACAAAATGATGGGGTTCATTTTGTCATAGAAATTATGGTTAGTGCTGTAGAAAGAAAAATTAGGACATGTTTCAAGTGTGATCTCAAATATCTTCCTGTTATATTTCAACAGGAGCAGCCTGTCAGTTGATTCCTTTGTGTTCTACTGCAGCTTCCCAGAGTGTTCTAAAGAACAACTAGAGCACTAACAGTCTTACTTATGACAAAATTATGGCACACCTGAAGCCATCTTGGTTGGAATAAACTGGTAACACTTAAAACATTTATTTAAAAAGGAACAAAATGATGGGGTTCATTTTGTCACAGAAATTATGGTTAGTGCTTTAGAAAGAACAATTTGGACATGTTTCAAGTGTGATCTCAAATATCTTGCTGTTATATTTCAACAGGAGCAGCCTGTCAGTTGATGCCTTTGTGTTCTACTGTAGCTTCCCAGAGTGTTCTAAAGAAGAACTAGAGTGCTAACAGTCTTACTTATGACAAAATTATGGCACACCTGAAGCCATCTTGATTGCCATAAACTGGTAACTCTTAAAACATTTTATTTAAAAAGGAACAAAATGAGGGGGTCATTTTGTCATAGAAATTATGGTTAGTGCTGTAGAAAAAAAAAATTAGGACATGTTTTAAGTGAGATCTCAAATATCTTCCTGTTATATTTCAACAGGAGCAGCCTGTCAGTTGATGCCTTTGTGTTCTTCCGCAGCTTACCAGAGATTTCTAAAGAAAAACTAGAGCGCTAACAGCCTTACTTATGATAAAAGTATGGCACACCTGAAGCCATCTTGACTGGAATAAACTTGTAACTCTTAAAACATTTAATTTAAAAAAAGGAACAGAATGATGGGGCTCATTTTGTCAGAAATTATGGTTAGTGCTGTAGAAAGAAAAATTAGGACATGTTTCAAGTGTGATCTCAAATATCTTCCCTTTATATTTCAACAGGAGCAGCCTGTCAGTTGATGCCTTTGTGTTCTACTGCACCTTCCCAGAGTGTTCTAAAGAACAACTAGAGCGCTAACAGTCTTACTTATGACAAAATTATGGCACACCTGAAGCCATCTTGATTAGAATAAACTGGTAACACTTAAAACATTTATTTAAAAAGGAACAAAATGATGGGGTTCATTTTGTCACAGAAATTATGGTTAGTGCTTTAGAAAGAACAATTTGGACATGTTTCAAGTGTGATCTCAAATATCTTCCTGTTATATTTCAACAGGAGCAGCCTGTCAGTTGATTCCTTTGTGTTCTACTGCAGCTTCCCAGAGTGTTCTAAAGAACAACTAGAGCGCTAACAGTCTTACTTATGACAAAATTATGGCACACCTGAAGCCATCTTGATTGCCATAAACTGGTAACTCTTAAAACATTTTATTTAAAAAGGAACAAAATGAGGGGGTCATTTTGTCATAGAAATTATGGTTAATGCTGTAGAAAAAAAAATTAGGACAGGTTTTAAGTGAGATCTCAAATATCTTCCTGTTATATTTCAACAGGAGCAGCCTGTCAGTTGATGCCTTTGTGTTCTTCCGCAGCTTACCAGAGATTTCGAAAGAAAAACTAGAGCTCTAACAGCCTTACTTATGATAAAACTATGGCACACCTGAAGCCATCTTAATTGGAATTAACTGGTAAAACTTAAAACATTTAATTTAAAAAGGAACAAAATGATGGGGTTCATTTTGTCATAGAAATTATGGTTAGTGCTGTAGAAAAAAATATTAGGACATGTTTCAAGTGTGATCTCAAATATCTTCCTGGTATATTTCAACAGGATCAGCATGTCAGTTGATGCATTTTTGTTCTACTGCAGCTTCCCAGAGTGATCTAAAGAACAACTAGAGTGCTAACAGTCTTACTTATGACAAAGTTTTGGCACACCTGAAGCCATCTTGATTGGAATAAACTGGTAACTCTTAAAACATTTAAATTAAAAAGGAACAAAATGAGGGGTTTCATTTTGTCATAGAAATTATGGTTAGTGCTGTAGAAAGAAAAATTAGCACATGTTTCAAGGGTAATCTCAAATATATTCCTGTTATATTTAAACAGGAGCAGCCTATCAGTTGATGCCTTTGTGTTCTACTGCAGCTTCCCAAAGTGTTCTAAGGAGCAACTAGAGCACTAACAGCCTTAATTATGACAAATGTATGGCACACCTGAAGCCATCTCGATTGGAATAAACTGGTAACACTTAACATATTTAATTTTAAAAAGGAACAAAATGATGGGGCTCATTTTGTCATAGAAATTATGGTTAGTGCTGTAGAAAGAAAAATTAGGACATGTTTCAAGTGTGATCTCAAATGTCTTCCTGTTACATTTCAACAGGAGCAGCCTGTCAGTTGATGCCTTTGTGTTCTACTGCAGCTTCCCAGAGTGTTCTAAAGAACAACTAGAGCGCTAACAGTCTTACTTATGACAAAATTATGGCACACCTGAAGCCATCTTGATTGGAATAAACTGGTACCACTTAAAACATTTAATTTAAATAGGAACACAATGATGGGGTTCATTTTGTCATAGAAATTATGGTTAGTGCTGTAGAAATCAAAATTAGGACATGTTTCAAGTGTGATCTCAAATATCTTCCTGTTATATTTCAACAGGAGCAGCCTGTCAGTTGATTCCTTTGTGTTCTACTGCAGCTTCCCAGAGTGTTCTAAAGAACAACTAGAGCGCTAACAGCCTTACTTATGATAAAAGTATGGCACACCTGAAGCCATCTTAATTGGAATAAACTGGTAAAACTTAAAACATTTAATTTAAAAAGGAACAAAATGATGGGGTTCATTTTGTCATAGAAATTATGGTTAGTGCTGTAGAAAGAAAAATTAGGACATGTTTCAAGTGTGATCTCAAATGTCTTACTGTTATATTTCAGCAGGAGCAGCCTGTCAATTGATGCCTTTGTGTTCTACTGCAGCTTCCCAGAGTGTTCTAAAGAACAACTAGAGTGCTAACAGCCTTACTTATGATAAAAGTATGGCACACCTGAAGCCATCTTAATTGGAATAAACTGGTAAAACTTAAAACATTTAATTTAAAAAGGAACAAAATGATGGGGTTCATTTTGTCATAGAAATTATGGTTAGTGCTGTAGAAAGAAAAATTAGGACATGTTTCAAGTGTGATCTCAAATGTCTTCCTGTTATATTTCAGCAGGAGCAGCCTGTCAGTTGATGCCTTTGAGTTCTACTGCAGCTTCCCAGAGTGTTCTAAAGAACAACTGGAGCGCTAACATTCTTACTTATGACAAAATTATGGCACACCTGAAGCCATCTTGATTGGAATAAACTGGAAACACTTAAAACATTTAATTTAAAAAGGAACAAAATGATGGGGTTCATTTTGTCATAGAAATTATGGTTAGTGCTGTAGAAAGAAAAATTAGGACATGTTTCAAGTGTGATCTCAAATATCTTCCTGTTATATTTCAACAGGAGCAGCCTGTCAGTTGATTCCTTTGTGTTCTACTGCAGCTTCCCAGAGTGTTCTAAAGAACAACTAGAGCACTAACAGTCTTACTTATGACAAAATTATGGCACACCTGAAGCCATCTTGGTTGGAATAAACTGGTAACACTTAAAACATTTATTTAAAAAGGAACAAAATGATGGGGTTCATTTTGTCACAGAAATTATGGTTAGTGCTTTAGAAAGAACAATTTGGACATGTTTCAAGTGTGATCTCAAATATCTTGCTGTTATATTTCAACAGGAGCAGCCTGTCAGTTGATGCCTTTGTGTTCTACTGTAGCTTCCCAGAGTGTTCTAAAGAAGAACTAGAGTGCTAACAGTCTTACTTATGACAAAATTATGGCACACCTGAAGCCATCTTGATTGCCATAAACTGGTAACTCTTAAAACATTTTATTTAAAAAGGAACAAAATGAGGGGGTCATTTTGTCATAGAAATTATGGTTAATGCTTTAGAAAGAAAAATTAGGACATGTTTCAAGTGTGATCTCAAATATCTTCCTGTTATATTTCAACAGGAGCAGCCTGTCAGTTGATGCCTTTGTGTTCTACTGCAGCTTCCCAGAGTGTTCTAAAGAACAACTAGAGTGCTAACAGCCTTACTTATGATAAAAGTATGGCACACCTGAAGCCATCTTAATTGGAATAAACTGGTAAAACTTAAAACATTTAATTTAAAAAGGAACAAAATGATGGGGTTCATTTTGTCATAGAAATTATGGTTAGTGCTGTAGAAAGAAAAATTAGGACATGTTTCAAGTGTGATCTCAAATGTCTTCCTGTTATATTTCAGCAGGAGCAGCCTGTCAGTTGATGCCTTTGAGTTCTACTGCAGCTTCCCAGAGTGTTCTAAAGAACAACTGGAGCGCTAACATTCTTACTTATGACAAAATTATGGCACACCTGAAGCCATCTTGATTGGAATAAACTGGAAACACTTAAAACATTTAATTTAAAAAGGAACAAAATGATGGGGTTCATTTTGTCATAGAAATTATGGTTAGTGCTGTAGAAAGAAAAATTAGGACATGTTTCAAGTGTGATCTCAAATATCTTCCTGTTATATTTCAACAGGAGCAGCCTGTCAGTTGATTCCTTTGTGTTCTACTGCAGCTTCCCAGAGTGTTCTAAAGAACAACTAGAGCACTAACAGTCTTACTTATGACAAAATTATGGCACACCTGAAGCCATCTTGGTTGGAATAAACTGGTAACACTTAAAACATTTATTTAAAAAGGAACAAAATGATGGGGTTCATTTTGTCACAGAAATTATGGTTAGTGCTTTAGAAAGAACAATTTGGACATGTTTCAAGTGTGATCTCAAATATCTTGCTGTTATATTTCAACAGGAGCAGCCTGTCAGTTGATGCCTTTGTGTTCTACTGTAGCTTCCCAGAGTGTTCTAAAGAAGAACTAGAGTGCTAACAGTCTTACTTATGACAAAATTATGGCACACCTGAAGCCATCTTGATTGCCATAAACTGGTAACTCTTAAAACATTTTATTTAAAAAGGAACAAAATGAGGGGGTCATTTTGTCATAGAAATTATGGTTAGTGCTGTAGAAAAAAAAAATTAGGACATGTTTTAAGTGAGATCTCAAATATCTTCCTGTTATATTTCAACAGGAGCAGCCTGTCAGTTGATGCCTTTGTGTTCTTCCGCAGCTTACCAGAGATTTCTAAAGAAAAACTAGAGCGCTAACAGCCTTACTTATGATAAAAGTATGGCACACCTGAAGCCATCTTGACTGGAATAAACTTGTAACTCTTAAAACATTTAATTTAAAAAAAGGAACAGAATGATGGGGCTCATTTTGTCAGAAATTATGGTTAGTGCTGTAGAAAGAAAAATTAGGACATGTTTCAAGTGTGATCTCAAATATCTTCCCTTTATATTTCAACAGGAGCAGCCTGTCAGTTGATGCCTTTGTGTTCTACTGCACCTTCCCAGAGTGTTCTAAAGAACAACTAGAGCGCTAACAGTCTTACTTATGACAAAATTATGGCACACCTGAAGCCATCTTGATTAGAATAAACTGGTAACACTTAAAACATTTATTTAAAAAGGAACAAAATGATGGGGTTCATTTTGTCACAGAAATTATGGTTAGTGCTTTAGAAAGAACAATTTGGACATGTTTCAAGTGTGATCTCAAATATCTTGATGTTATATTTCAACAGGAGCAGCCTGTCAGTTGATGCCTTTGTGTTCTACTGCAGCTTCCCAGAGTGTTCTAAAGAACAACTAGAGCGCTAACAGTCTTACTTATGACAAAATTATGGCACACCTGAAGCCATCTTGATTGCCATAAACTGGTAACTCTTAAAACATTTTATTTAAAAAGGAACAAAATGAGGGGGTCATTTTGTCATAGAAATTATGGTTAATGCTGTAGAAAAAAAAATTAGGACAGGTTTTAAGTGAGATCTCAAATATCTTCCTGTTATATTTCAACAGGAGCAGCCTGTCAGTTGATGCCTTTGTGTTCTTCCGCAGCTTACCAGAGATTTCGAAAGAAAAACTAGAGCTCTAACAGCCTTACTTATGATAAAACTATGGCACACCTGAAGCCATCTTAATTGGAATTAACTGGTAAAACTTAAAACATTTAATTTAAAAAGGAACAAAATGATGGGGTTCATTTTGTCATAGAAATTATGGTTAGTGCTGTAGAAAAAAATATTAGGACATGTTTCAAGTGTGATCTCAAATATCTTCCTGGTATATTTCAACAGGATCAGCATGTCAGTTGATGCATTTTTGTTCTACTGCAGCTTCCCAGAGTGATCTAAAGAACAACTAGAGTGCTAACAGTCTTACTTATGACAAAGTTTTGGCACACCTGAAGCCATCTTGATTGGAATAAACTGGTAACTCTTAAAACATTTAAATTAAAAAGGAACAAAATGAGGGGTTTCATTTTGTCATAGAAATTATGGTTAGTGCTGTAGAAAGAAAAATTAGCACATGTTTCAAGGGTAATCTCAAATATATTCCTGTTATATTTAAACAGGAGCAGCCTATCAGTTGATGCCTTTGTGTTCTACTGCAGCTTCCCAAAGTGTTCTAAGGAGCAACTAGAGCACTAACAGCCTTAATTATGACAAATGTATGGCACACCTGAAGCCATCTCGATTGGAATAAACTGGTAACACTTAACATATTTAATTTTAAAAAGGAACAAAATGATGGGGCTCATTTTGTCATAGAAATTATGGTTAGTGCTGTAGAAAGAAAAATTAGGACATGTTTCAAGTGTGATCTCAAATGTCTTCCTGTTACATTTCAACAGGAGCAGCCTGTCAGTTGATGCCTTTGTGTTCTACTGCAGCTTCCCAGAGTGTTCTAAAGAACAACTAGAGCGCTAACAGTCTTACTTATGACAAAATTATGGCACACCTGAAGCCATCTTGATTGGAATAAACTGGTACCACTTAAAACATTTAATTTAAATAGGAACACAATGATGGGGTTCATTTTGTCATAGAAATTATGGTTAGTGCTGTAGAAATCAAAATTAGGACATGTTTCAAGTGTGATCTCAAATATCTTCCTGTTATATTTCAACAGGAGCAGCCTGTCAGTTGATTCCTTTGTGTTCTACTGCAGCTTCCCAGAGTGTTCTAAAGAACAACTAGAGCGCTAACAGCCTTACTTATGATAAAAGTATGGCACACCTGAAGCCATCTTAATTGGAATAAACTGGTAAAACTTAAAACATTTAATTTAAAAAGGAACAAAATGATGGGGTTCATTTTGTCATAGAAATTATGGTTAGTGCTGTAGAAAGAAAAATTAGGACATGTTTCAAGTGTGATCTCAAATGTCTTACTGTTATATTTCAGCAGGAGCAGCCTGTCAATTGATGCCTTTGTGTTCTACTGCAGCTTCCTAGTGTTCTAAAGAACAACTAGAGCGCTAACAGTCTTACTTATGACAAAATTATGGCACACCTGAAGCCATCTTGATTGGAATAAACTGGAAACACTTAAAACATTTAATTTAAAAAGGAACAAAATGATGGGGTTCATTTTGTCATAGAAATTATGGTTAGTGCTGTAGAAAGAAAAATTAGGACATGTTTCAAGTGTGATCTCAAATATCTTCCTGTTATATTTCAACAGGAGCAGCCTGTCAGTTGATTCCTTTGTGTTCTACTGCAGCTTCCCAGAGTGTTCTAAAGAACAACTAGAGCACTAACAGTCTTACTTATGACAAAATTATGGCACACCTGAAGCCATCTTGATTGGAGTAAACTTGTAACTCTTGAAACATTTAATTTAAAAAAAGGAACAAAATGATGGGGCTCGTTTTGTCATAGAAATTATGGTTAGTGCTGTAGAAAGAAAAATTAGGACATGTTTTAAGTGAGATCTCAAATATCTTCCTGTTATATTTCAACAGGAGCAGCCTGTCAGTTGATGCCTTTGTGTTCTACTGCAGCTTCCCAGAGAGTTCTAAAGAACAACTAGAGCGCTAACAGTCTTACTTATGACAAAATTATGGCACACCTGAAGCCATCTTGGTTGGAATAAACTGGTAACACTTAAAACATTTATTTAAAAAGGAACAAAATGATGGGGTTCATTTTGTCGCACAAATTATGGTTAGTGCTTTAGAAAGAACAATTTGGACATGTTTCAAGTGTGATCTCAAATATCTTCCTGTTATATTTCAACAGGAGCAGCCTGTCAGTTGATGCCTTTGTGTTCTTCCATAGCTTACCCGAGATTTCTAAAGAAAAACTAGAGCGCTAACAGCCTTACTTATGATAAAAGTATGGCACACCTGAAGCCATCTTAATTGGAATTAACTGGTAAAACTTAAAACATTTAATTTAAAAAGGAACAAAATGATGGGGTTCATTTTGTCATAGAAATTATGGTTAGTGCTCTAGAAAAAAATTATTAGGACATGTTTCAAGTGTGATCTCAAATATCTTCCTGTTATATTTCAACAGGATCAGCATGTCAGTTGATGCATTTGTGTTCTACTGCAGCTTCCCAGAGTGATCTAAAGAACAACTAGAGTGCTAACAGTCTTACTTATGACAACATTTTGGCACACCTGAAGCCATCTTGATTGGAATAAACTGGTAACTCTTAAAACATTTAATTTAAAAAGGAACAAAATGAGGGGTTTCATTTTGTCATAGAAATTATGGTTAGTGCTGTATAAAGAAAAATTAGCACATGTTTCAAGGGTAATCTCAAATATATTCCTGTTATATTTAAACAGGAGCAGCCTATCAGTTGATGCCTTTGTGTTCTACTGCAGCTTCCCAAAGTGTTCTAAGGAGCAACTAGAGCGCTAACAGCCTTAATTATGACAAACATATGGCACACCTGAAGCCATCTTGATTGGAATAAACTGGTAACACTTAACATATTTAATTTTAAAAAGGAACAAAATGATAGGGCTCATTTTGTCATAGAAATTATGGTTAGTGCTGTAGAAAGAAAAATTAGGACATGTTTCAAGTGTGATCTCAAATGTCTTCCTGTTACATTTCAACAGGAGCAGCCTGTCAGTTGATACCTTTGTGTTCTACTGCAGCTTCCCAGAGTGTTCTAAAGAACAACTAGAGCGCTAACAGTCTTACTTATGACAAAATTATGGCACACCTGAAGCAATTTTGATTGGAATAAACTGGAAACACTTAAAACATTTAATTTAAAAAGGAACACAATGATGGGGTTCATTTTGTCATAGAAATTATGGTTAGTGCTGTAGAAAGAAAAATTAGGACATGTTTCAAGTGTGATCTCAAATATCTTCCTGTTATATTTCAACAGGAGCAGCCTGTCAGTTGATTCCTTTGTGTTCTACTGCAGCTTCCCAGAGTGTTCTAAAGAACAACTAGAGCGCTAACAGTCTTACTTATGACAAAATTATGGCACACCTGAAGCCATCTTGATTGGAATAAACTGGTAACACTTAAAACATTTATTTAAAAAGGAACAAAATGATAGGGTTCATTTTGTCACAGCAATTATGGTTAGTGCTTTAGAAAGAACAATTTGGACATGTTTCAAGTGTGATCTCAAATATCTTGATGTTATATTTCAACAGGAGCAGCCTGTCAGTTGATGCCTTTGTGTTCTACTGCAGCTTCCCAAAGTGTTCTAAGGAGCAACTAGAGCGCTAACAGCCTTAATTATGACAAACGTATGGCACACCTGAAGCCATCTTGATTGGAATAAACTGGTAACACTTAACATATTTAATTTTAAAAAGGAACAAAATGATAGGGCTCATTTTGTCATAGAAATTATGGTTAGTGCTGTAGAAAGAAAAATTAGGACATGTTTCAAGTGTGATCTCAAATGTCTTCCTGTTATATTTCAACAGGAGCAGCCTGTCAGTTGATACCTTTGTGTTCTACTGCAGCTTCCCAGAGTGTTCTAAAGAACAACTAGAGCGCTAACAGTCTTACTTATGACAAAATTATGGCACACCTGAAGCCATTTTGATTGGAATAAACTGGAAACACTTAAAACATTTAATTTAAAAAGGAACACAATGATGGGGTTCATTTTGTCATAGAAATTATGGTTAGTGCTGTAGAAAGAAAAATTAGGACATGTTTCAAGTGTGATCTCAAATATCTTCCTGTTATATTTCAACAGGAGCAGCCTGTCAGTTGATTCCTTTGTGTTCTACTGCAGCTTCCCAGAGTGTTCTAAAGAACAACTAGAGCACTAAAAGTCCTACTTATGACAAAATTATGGCACACCTGAAGCCATCTTGACTGGAATAAACTTGTAACTCTTAAAACATTTAATTTAAAAAAAGGAACAGAATGATTGGGCTCATTTTGTCAGAAATTATGGTTAGTGCTGTAGAAAGAAAAATTAGGACATGTTTCAAGTGTGATCTCAAATATCTTCCCTTTATATTTCAACAGGAGCAGCCTGTCAGTTGATGCCTTTGTGTTCTACTGCACCTTCCCAGAGTGTTCTAAAGAACAACTAGAGCGCTAACAGTCTTACTTATGACAAAATTATGGCACACCTGAAGCCATTTTGATTGGAATAAACTGGAAACACTTAAAACATTTAATTTAAAAAGGAACACAATGATGGGGTTCATTTTGTCATAGAAATTATGGTTAGTGCTGTAGAAAGAAAAATTAGGACATGTTTCAAGTGTGATCTCAAATATCTTCCTGTTATATTTCAACAGGAGCAGCCTGTCAGTTGATTCCTTTGTGTTCTACTGCAGCTTCCCAGAGTGTTCTAAAGAACAACTAGAGCGCTAACAGTCTTATTTATGACAAAATTATGGCACACCTGAAGCCATCTTGATTGGAATAAACTGGTAACACTTAAAACATTTATTTAAAAAGGAACAAAATGATAGGGTTCATTTTGTCACAGAAATTATGGTTAGTGCTTTAGAAAGAACAATTTGGACATGTTTCAAGTGTGATCTCAAATATCTTGATGTTATATTTCAACAGGAGCAGCCTGTCAGTTGATGCCTTTGTGTTCTACTGCAGCTTCCCAGAGTGTTCTAAAGAACAACTAGAGCGCTAACAGTCTTACTTATGACAAAATTATGGCACACCTGAAGCCATCTTGATTGCCATAAACTGGTAACTCTTAAAACATTTTATTTAAAAAGGAACAAAATGAGGGGGTCATTTTGTCATAGAAATTATGGTTAGTGCTGTAGAAAAAAAAATTAGGACATGTTTTAAGTGAGATCTCAAATATCTTCCTGTTATATTTCAACAGGAGCAGCCTGTCAGTTGATGCCTTTGTGTTCTTCCGCAGCTTACCAGAGATTTTGAAAGAAAAACTAGAGCGCTAACAGCCTTACTTATGATAAAACTATGGCACACCTGAAGCCATCTTAATTGGAATTAACTGGTAAAACTTAAAACATTTAATTTAAAAAGGAACAAAATGAAGGGGTTCATTTTGTCATAGAAATTATGGTTAGTGCTGTAGAAAAAAATATCAGGACATGTTTCAAGTGTGATCTCAAATATCTTCCTGGTATATTTCAACAGGATCAGCATGTAAGTTGATGCATTTTTGTTCTACTGCAGCTTCCCAGAGTGATCTAAAGAACAACTAGAGTGCTAACAGTCTTACTTATGATAAAATTTTGGCACACCTGAAGCCATCTTGATTGGAATAAACTGGTAACTCTTAAAACATTTAAATTAAAAAGGAACAAAATGAGGGGTTTCATTTTGTCATAGAAACTATGGTTAGTGCTGTAGAAAGAAAAATTAGCACATGTTTCAAGGGTAATCTCAAATATATTCCTGTTATATTTAAACAGGAGCAGCCTATCAGTTGATGCCTTTGTGTTCTACTGCAGCTTCCCAGAGTGTTCTAAAGAACAACTAGAGCGCTAACAGCCTTACTTATGATAAAAGTATGGCACACCTGAAGCCATCTTAATTGGAATAAACTGGTAAAACTTAAAACATTTAATTTAAAAAGGAACAAAATGATGGGGTTCATTTTGTCATAGAAATTATGGTTAGTGCTGTAGAAAGAAAAATTAGGACATGTTTCAAGTGTGATCTCAAATGTCTTACTGTTATATTTCAGCAGGAGCAGCCTGTCAATTGATGCCTTTGTGTTCTACTGCAGCTTCCCAGAGTGTTCTAAAGAACAACTAGAGTGCTAACAGCCTTACTTATGATAAAAGTATGGCACACCTGAAGCCATCTTAATTGGAATAAACTGGTAAAACTTAAAACATTTAATTTAAAAAGGAACAAAATGATGGGGTTCATTTTGTCATAGAAATTATGGTTAGTGCTGTAGAAAGAAAAATTAGGACATGTTTCAAGTGTGATCTCAAATGTCTTCCTGTTATATTTCAGCAGGAGCAGCCTGTCAGTTGATGCCTTTGAGTTCTACTGCAGCTTCCCAGAGTGTTCTAAAGAACAACTGGAGCGCTAACATTCTTACTTATGACAAAATTATGGCACACCTGAAGCCATCTTGATTGGAATAAACTGGAAACACTTAAAACATTTAATTTAAAAAGGAACAAAATGATGGGGTTCATTTTGTCATAGAAATTATGGTTAGTGCTGTAGAAAGAAAAATTAGGACATGTTTCAAGTGTGATCTCAAATATCTTCCTGTTATATTTCAACAGGAGCAGCCTGTCAGTTGATTCCTTTGTGTTCTACTGCAGCTTCCCAGAGTGTTCTAAAGAACAACTAGAGCACTAACAGTCTTACTTATGACAAAATTATGGCACACCTGAAGCCATCTTGGTTGGAATAAACTGGTAACACTTAAAACATTTATTTAAAAAGGAACAAAATGATGGGGTTCATTTTGTCACAGAAATTATGGTTAGTGCTTTAGAAAGAACAATTTGGACATGTTTCAAGTGTGATCTCAAATATCTTGCTGTTATATTTCAACAGGAGCAGCCTGTCAGTTGATGCCTTTGTGTTCTACTGTAGCTTCCCAGAGTGTTCTAAAGAAGAACTAGAGTGCTAACAGTCTTACTTATGACAAAATTATGGCACACCTGAAGCCATCTTGATTGCCATAAACTGGTAACTCTTAAAACATTTTATTTAAAAAGGAACAAAATGAGGGGGTCATTTTGTCATAGAAATTATGGTTAATGCTTTAGAAAGAAAAATTAGGACATGTTTCAAGTGTGATCTCAAATATCTTCCTGTTATATTTCAACAGGAGCAGCCTGTCAGTTGATGCCTTTGTGTTCTACTGCAGCTTCCCAGAGTGTTCTAAAGAACAACTAGAGTGCTAACAGCCTTACTTATGATAAAAGTATGGCACACCTGAAGCCATCTTAATTGGAATAAACTGGTAAAACTTAAAACATTTAATTTAAAAAGGAACAAAATGATGGGGTTCATTTTGTCATAGAAATTATGGTTAGTGCTGTAGAAAGAAAAATTAGGACATGTTTCAAGTGTGATCTCAAATGTCTTCCTGTTATATTTCAGCAGGAGCAGCCTGTCAGTTGATGCCTTTGAGTTCTACTGCAGCTTCCCAGAGTGTTCTAAAGAACAACTGGAGCGCTAACATTCTTACTTATGACAAAATTATGGCACACCTGAAGCCATCTTGATTGGAATAAACTGGAAACACTTAAAACATTTAATTTAAAAAGGAACAAAATGATGGGGTTCATTTTGTCATAGAAATTATGGTTAGTGCTGTAGAAAGAAAAATTAGGACATGTTTCAAGTGTGATCTCAAATATCTTCCTGTTATATTTCAACAGGAGCAGCCTGTCAGTTGATTCCTTTGTGTTCTACTGCAGCTTCCCAGAGTGTTCTAAAGAACAACTAGAGCACTAACAGTCTTACTTATGACAAAATTATGGCACACCTGAAGCCATCTTGGTTGGAATAAACTGGTAACACTTAAAACATTTATTTAAAAAGGAACAAAATGATGGGGTTCATTTTGTCACAGAAATTATGGTTAGTGCTTTAGAAAGAACAATTTGGACATGTTTCAAGTGTGATCTCAAATATCTTGCTGTTATATTTCAACAGGAGCAGCCTGTCAGTTGATGCCTTTGTGTTCTACTGTAGCTTCCCAGAGTGTTCTAAAGAAGAACTAGAGTGCTAACAGTCTTACTTATGACAAAATTATGGCACACCTGAAGCCATCTTGATTGCCATAAACTGGTAACTCTTAAAACATTTTATTTAAAAAGGAACAAAATGAGGGGGTCATTTTGTCATAGAAATTATGGTTAGTGCTGTAGAAAAAAAAAATTAGGACATGTTTTAAGTGAGATCTCAAATATCTTCCTGTTATATTTCAACAGGAGCAGCCTGTCAGTTGATGCCTTTGTGTTCTTCCGCAGCTTACCAGAGATTTCTAAAGAAAAACTAGAGCGCTAACAGCCTTACTTATGATAAAAGTATGGCACACCTGAAGCCATCTTGACTGGAATAAACTTGTAACTCTTAAAACATTTAATTTAAAAAAAGGAACAGAATGATGGGGCTCATTTTGTCAGAAATTATGGTTAGTGCTGTAGAAAGAAAAATTAGGACATGTTTCAAGTGTGATCTCAAATATCTTCCCTTTATATTTCAACAGGAGCAGCCTGTCAGTTGATGCCTTTGTGTTCTACTGCACCTTCCCAGAGTGTTCTAAAGAACAACTAGAGCGCTAACAGTCTTACTTATGACAAAATTATGGCACACCTGAAGCCATCTTGATTAGAATAAACTGGTAACACTTAAAACATTTATTTAAAAAGGAACAAAATGATGGGGTTCATTTTGTCACAGAAATTATGGTTAGTGCTTTAGAAAGAACAATTTGGACATGTTTCAAGTGTGATCTCAAATATCTTGATGTTATATTTCAACAGGAGCAGCCTGTCAGTTGATGCCTTTGTGTTCTACTGCAGCTTCCCAGAGTGTTCTAAAGAACAACTAGAGCGCTAACAGTCTTACTTATGACAAAATTATGGCACACCTGAAGCCATCTTGATTGCCATAAACTGGTAACTCTTAAAACATTTTATTTAAAAAGGAACAAAATGAGGGGGTCATTTTGTCATAGAAATTATGGTTAATGCTGTAGAAAAAAAAATTAGGACAGGTTTTAAGTGAGATCTCAAATATCTTCCTGTTATATTTCAACAGGAGCAGCCTGTCAGTTGATGCCTTTGTGTTCTTCCGCAGCTTACCAGAGATTTCGAAAGAAAAACTAGAGCTCTAACAGCCTTACTTATGATAAAACTATGGCACACCTGAAGCCATCTTAATTGGAATTAACTGGTAAAACTTAAAACATTTAATTTAAAAAGGAACAAAATGATGGGGTTCATTTTGTCATAGAAATTATGGTTAGTGCTGTAGAAAAAAATATTAGGACATGTTTCAAGTGTGATCTCAAATATCTTCCTGGTATATTTCAACAGGATCAGCATGTCAGTTGATGCATTTTTGTTCTACTGCAGCTTCCCAGAGTGATCTAAAGAACAACTAGAGTGCTAACAGTCTTACTTATGACAAAGTTTTGGCACACCTGAAGCCATCTTGATTGGAATAAACTGGTAACTCTTAAAACATTTAAATTAAAAAGGAACAAAATGAGGGGTTTCATTTTGTCATAGAAATTATGGTTAGTGCTGTAGAAAGAAAAATTAGCACATGTTTCAAGGGTAATCTCAAATATATTCCTGTTATATTTAAACAGGAGCAGCCTATCAGTTGATGCCTTTGTGTTCTACTGCAGCTTCCCAAAGTGTTCTAAGGAGCAACTAGAGCACTAACAGCCTTAATTATGACAAATGTATGGCACACCTGAAGCCATCTCGATTGGAATAAACTGGTAACACTTAACATATTTAATTTTAAAAAGGAACAAAATGATGGGGCTCATTTTGTCATAGAAATTATGGTTAGTGCTGTAGAAAGAAAAATTAGGACATGTTTCAAGTGTGATCTCAAATGTCTTCCTGTTACATTTCAACAGGAGCAGCCTGTCAGTTGATGCCTTTGTGTTCTACTGCAGCTTCCCAGAGTGTTCTAAAGAACAACTAGAGCGCTAACAGTCTTACTTATGACAAAATTATGGCACACCTGAAGCCATCTTGATTGGAATAAACTGGTACCACTTAAAACATTTAATTTAAATAGGAACACAATGATGGGGTTCATTTTGTCATAGAAATTATGGTTAGTGCTGTAGAAATCAAAATTAGGACATGTTTCAAGTGTGATCTCAAATATCTTCCTGTTATATTTCAACAGGAGCAGCCTGTCAGTTGATTCCTTTGTGTTCTACTGCAGCTTCCCAGAGTGTTCTAAAGAACAACTAGAGCGCTAACAGCCTTACTTATGATAAAAGTATGGCACACCTGAAGCCATCTTAATTGGAATAAACTGGTAAAACTTAAAACATTTAATTTAAAAAGGAACAAAATGATGGGGTTCATTTTGTCATAGAAATTATGGTTAGTGCTGTAGAAAGAAAAATTAGGACATGTTTCAAGTGTGATCTCAAATGTCTTACTGTTATATTTCAGCAGGAGCAGCCTGTCAATTGATGCCTTTGTGTTCTACTGCAGCTTCCTAGTGTTCTAAAGAACAACTAGAGCGCTAACAGTCTTACTTATGACAAAATTATGGCACACCTGAAGCCATCTTGATTGGAATAAACTGGAAACACTTAAAACATTTAATTTAAAAAGGAACAAAATGATGGGGTTCATTTTGTCATAGAAATTATGGTTAGTGCTGTAGAAAGAAAAATTAGGACATGTTTCAAGTGTGATCTCAAATATCTTCCTGTTATATTTCAACAGGAGCAGCCTGTCAGTTGATTCCTTTGTGTTCTACTGCAGCTTCCCAGAGTGTTCTAAAGAACAACTAGAGCACTAACAGTCTTACTTATGACAAAATTATGGCACACCTGAAGCCATCTTGATTGGAGTAAACTTGTAACTCTTGAAACATTTAATTTAAAAAAAGGAACAAAATGATGGGGCTCGTTTTGTCATAGAAATTATGGTTAGTGCTGTAGAAAGAAAAATTAGGACATGTTTTAAGTGAGATCTCAAATATCTTCCTGTTATATTTCAACAGGAGCAGCCTGTCAGTTGA
This sequence comes from Triturus cristatus, assembly GCF_964204655.1. Taxonomy (NCBI): domain Eukaryota; kingdom Metazoa; phylum Chordata; class Amphibia; order Caudata; family Salamandridae; genus Triturus; species Triturus cristatus. The sequence continues at coordinate 1,110,906,148 of NC_140579.1, forward strand.
TGCCTTTGTGTTCTACTGCAGCTTCCCAGAGAGTTCTAAAGAACAACTAGAGCGCTAACAGTCTTACTTATGACAAAATTATGGCACACCTGAAGCCATCTTGGTTGGAATAAACTGGTAACACTTAAAACATTTATTTAAAAAGGAACAAAATGATGGGGTTCATTTTGTCGCACAAATTATGGTTAGTGCTTTAGAAAGAACAATTTGGACATGTTTCAAGTGTGATCTCAAATATCTTCCTGTTATATTTCAACAGGAGCAGCCTGTCAGTTGATGCCTTTGTGTTCTTCCATAGCTTACCCGAGATTTCTAAAGAAAAACTAGAGCGCTAACAGCCTTACTTATGATAAAAGTATGGCACACCTGAAGCCATCTTAATTGGAATTAACTGGTAAAACTTAAAACATTTAATTTAAAAAGGAACAAAATGATGGGGTTCATTTTGTCATAGAAATTATGGTTAGTGCTCTAGAAAAAAATTATTAGGACATGTTTCAAGTGTGATCTCAAATATCTTCCTGTTATATTTCAACAGGATCAGCATGTCAGTTGATGCATTTGTGTTCTACTGCAGCTTCCCAGAGTGATCTAAAGAACAACTAGAGTGCTAACAGTCTTACTTATGACAACATTTTGGCACACCTGAAGCCATCTTGATTGGAATAAACTGGTAACTCTTAAAACATTTAATTTAAAAAGGAACAAAATGAGGGGTTTCATTTTGTCATAGAAATTATGGTTAGTGCTGTATAAAGAAAAATTAGCACATGTTTCAAGGGTAATCTCAAATATATTCCTGTTATATTTAAACAGGAGCAGCCTATCAGTTGATGCCTTTGTGTTCTACTGCAGCTTCCCAAAGTGTTCTAAGGAGCAACTAGAGCGCTAACAGCCTTAATTATGACAAACATATGGCACACCTGAAGCCATCTTGATTGGAATAAACTGGTAACACTTAACATATTTAATTTTAAAAAGGAACAAAATGATAGGGCTCATTTTGTCATAGAAATTATGGTTAGTGCTGTAGAAAGAAAAATTAGGACATGTTTCAAGTGTGATCTCAAATGTCTTCCTGTTACATTTCAACAGGAGCAGCCTGTCAGTTGATACCTTTGTGTTCTACTGCAGCTTCCCAGAGTGTTCTAAAGAACAACTAGAGCGCTAACAGTCTTACTTATGACAAAATTATGGCACACCTGAAGCAATTTTGATTGGAATAAACTGGAAACACTTAAAACATTTAATTTAAAAAGGAACACAATGATGGGGTTCATTTTGTCATAGAAATTATGGTTAGTGCTGTAGAAAGAAAAATTAGGACATGTTTCAAGTGTGATCTCAAATATCTTCCTGTTATATTTCAACAGGAGCAGCCTGTCAGTTGATTCCTTTGTGTTCTACTGCAGCTTCCCAGAGTGTTCTAAAGAACAACTAGAGCGCTAACAGTCTTACTTATGACAAAATTATGGCACACCTGAAGCCATCTTGATTGGAATAAACTGGTAACACTTAAAACATTTATTTAAAAAGGAACAAAATGATAGGGTTCATTTTGTCACAGCAATTATGGTTAGTGCTTTAGAAAGAACAATTTGGACATGTTTCAAGTGTGATCTCAAATATCTTGATGTTATATTTCAACAGGAGCAGCCTGTCAGTTGATGCCTTTGTGTTCTACTGCAGCTTCCCAAAGTGTTCTAAGGAGCAACTAGAGCGCTAACAGCCTTAATTATGACAAACGTATGGCACACCTGAAGCCATCTTGATTGGAATAAACTGGTAACACTTAACATATTTAATTTTAAAAAGGAACAAAATGATAGGGCTCATTTTGTCATAGAAATTATGGTTAGTGCTGTAGAAAGAAAAATTAGGACATGTTTCAAGTGTGATCTCAAATGTCTTCCTGTTATATTTCAACAGGAGCAGCCTGTCAGTTGATACCTTTGTGTTCTACTGCAGCTTCCCAGAGTGTTCTAAAGAACAACTAGAGCGCTAACAGTCTTACTTATGACAAAATTATGGCACACCTGAAGCCATTTTGATTGGAATAAACTGGAAACACTTAAAACATTTAATTTAAAAAGGAACACAATGATGGGGTTCATTTTGTCATAGAAATTATGGTTAGTGCTGTAGAAAGAAAAATTAGGACATGTTTCAAGTGTGATCTCAAATATCTTCCTGTTATATTTCAACAGGAGCAGCCTGTCAGTTGATTCCTTTGTGTTCTACTGCAGCTTCCCAGAGTGTTCTAAAGAACAACTAGAGCACTAAAAGTCCTACTTATGACAAAATTATGGCACACCTGAAGCCATCTTGACTGGAATAAACTTGTAACTCTTAAAACATTTAATTTAAAAAAAGGAACAGAATGATTGGGCTCATTTTGTCAGAAATTATGGTTAGTGCTGTAGAAAGAAAAATTAGGACATGTTTCAAGTGTGATCTCAAATATCTTCCCTTTATATTTCAACAGGAGCAGCCTGTCAGTTGATGCCTTTGTGTTCTACTGCACCTTCCCAGAGTGTTCTAAAGAACAACTAGAGCGCTAACAGTCTTACTTATGACAAAATTATGGCACACCTGAAGCCATTTTGATTGGAATAAACTGGAAACACTTAAAACATTTAATTTAAAAAGGAACACAATGATGGGGTTCATTTTGTCATAGAAATTATGGTTAGTGCTGTAGAAAGAAAAATTAGGACATGTTTCAAGTGTGATCTCAAATATCTTCCTGTTATATTTCAACAGGAGCAGCCTGTCAGTTGATTCCTTTGTGTTCTACTGCAGCTTCCCAGAGTGTTCTAAAGAACAACTAGAGCGCTAACAGTCTTATTTATGACAAAATTATGGCACACCTGAAGCCATCTTGATTGGAATAAACTGGTAACACTTAAAACATTTATTTAAAAAGGAACAAAATGATAGGGTTCATTTTGTCACAGAAATTATGGTTAGTGCTTTAGAAAGAACAATTTGGACATGTTTCAAGTGTGATCTCAAATATCTTGATGTTATATTTCAACAGGAGCAGCCTGTCAGTTGATGCCTTTGTGTTCTACTGCAGCTTCCCAGAGTGTTCTAAAGAACAACTAGAGCGCTAACAGTCTTACTTATGACAAAATTATGGCACACCTGAAGCCATCTTGATTGCCATAAACTGGTAACTCTTAAAACATTTTATTTAAAAAGGAACAAAATGAGGGGGTCATTTTGTCATAGAAATTATGGTTAGTGCTGTAGAAAAAAAAATTAGGACATGTTTTAAGTGAGATCTCAAATATCTTCCTGTTATATTTCAACAGGAGCAGCCTGTCAGTTGATGCCTTTGTGTTCTTCCGCAGCTTACCAGAGATTTTGAAAGAAAAACTAGAGCGCTAACAGCCTTACTTATGATAAAACTATGGCACACCTGAAGCCATCTTAATTGGAATTAACTGGTAAAACTTAAAACATTTAATTTAAAAAGGAACAAAATGAAGGGGTTCATTTTGTCATAGAAATTATGGTTAGTGCTGTAGAAAAAAATATCAGGACATGTTTCAAGTGTGATCTCAAATATCTTCCTGGTATATTTCAACAGGATCAGCATGTAAGTTGATGCATTTTTGTTCTACTGCAGCTTCCCAGAGTGATCTAAAGAACAACTAGAGTGCTAACAGTCTTACTTATGATAAAATTTTGGCACACCTGAAGCCATCTTGATTGGAATAAACTGGTAACTCTTAAAACATTTAAATTAAAAAGGAACAAAATGAGGGGTTTCATTTTGTCATAGAAATTATGGTTAAGGCTGTAGAAAGAAAAATTAGCACATGTTTCAAGGGTAATCTCAAATATATTCCTGTTATATTTAAACAGGAGCAGCCTATCAGTTGATGCCTTTGTGTTCTACTGCAGCTTCCCAAAGTGTTCTAAGGAGCAACTAGAGCGCTAACAGCCTTAATTATGACAAACGTATGGCACACCTGAAGCCATCTCGATTGGAATAAACTGGTAACACTTAACATATTTAATTTTAAAAAGGAACAAAATGATGGGGCTCATTTTGTCATATAAATTATGGTTAGTGCTGTAGAAAGAAAAATTAGGACATGTTTCAAGTGTGATCTCAAATGTCTTCCTGTTACATTTCAACAGGAGCAGCCTGTCAGTTGATGCCTTTGTGTTCTACTGCAGCTTCCCAGAGTGTTCTAAAGAACAACTAGAGCGCTAACAGTCTTACTTATGACAAAATTATGGCACACCTGAAGCCATCTTGATTGGAATAAACTGGTACCACTTAAAGCATTTAATTTAAATAGGAACACAATGATGGGGTTCATTTTGTCACAGAAATTATGGTTAGTGCTTTAGAAAGAACAATTTGGACATGTTTCAAGTGTGATCTCAAATATCTTGATGTTATATTTCAACAGGAGCAGCCTGTCAGTTGATGCCTTTGTGTTCTACTGCAGCTTCCCAGAGTGTTCTAAAGAACAACTAGAGCGCTAACAGTCTTACTTATGACAAAATTATGGCACACCTGAAGCCATCTTGATTGCCATCAACTGGTAACTCTTAAAACATTTTATTTAAAAAGGAACAAAATGAGGGGGTCATTTTGTCATAGAAATTATGGTTAGTGCTGTAGAAAAAAAAATTAGGACATGTTTTAAGTGAGATCTCAAATATCTTCCTGTTATATTTCAACAGGAGCAGCCTGTCAGTTGATGCCTTTGTGTTCTTCCGCAGCTTACCAGAGATTTTGAAAGAAAAACTAGAGCGCTAACAGCCTTACTTATGATAAAACTATGGCACACCTGAAGCCATCTTAATTGGAATTAACTGGTAAAACTTAAAACATTTAATTTAAAAAGGAACAAAATGAAGGGGTTCATTTTGTCATAGAAATTATGGTTAGTGCTGTAGAAAAAAATATCAGGACATGTTTCAAGTGTGATCTCAAATATCTTCCTGGTATATTTCAACAGGATCAGCATGTCAGTTGATGCATTTTTGTTCTACTGCAGCTTCCCAGAGTGATCTAAAGAACAACTAGAGTGCTAACAGTCTTACTTATGACAAAATTTTGGCACACCTGAAGCCATCTTGATTGGAATAAACTGGTAACTCTTAAAACATTTAAATTAAAAAGGAACAAAATGAGGGGTTTCATTTTGTCATAGAAATTATGGTTAGTGCTGTAGAAAGAAAAATTAGCACATGTTTCAAGGGTAATCTCAAATATATTCCTGTTATATTTAAACAGGAGCAGCCTATCAGTTGATGCCTTTGTGTTCTACTGCAGCTTCCCAAAGTGTTCTAAGGAGCAACTAGAGCGCTAACAGCCTTAATTATGACAAACGTATGGCACACCTGAAGCCATCTCGATTGGAATAAACTGGTAACACTTAACATATTTAATTTTAAAAAGGAACAAAATGATGGGGCTCATTTTGTCATAGAAATTATGGTTAGTGCTGTAGAAAGAAAAATTAGGACATGTTTCAAGTGTGATCTCAAATGTCTTCCTGTTACATTTCAACAGGAGCAGCCTGTCAGTTGATGCCTTTGTGTTCTACTGCAGCTTCCCAGAGTGTTCTAAAGAACAACTAGAGCGCTAACAGTCTTACTTATGACAAAATTATGGCACACCTGAAGCCATTTTGATTGGAATAAACTGGAAATACTTAAAACATTTAATTTAAAAAGGAACACAATGATGGGGTTCATTTTGTCATAGAAATTATGGTTAGTGCTGTAGAAAGAAAAATTAGGACATGTTTCAAGTGTGATCTCAAATATCTTCCTGTTATATTTCAACAGGAGCAGCCTGTCAGTTGATTCCTTTGTGTTCTACGGCAGCTTCCCAGAGTGTTCTAAAGAACAACTAGAGCACTAAAAGTCCTACTTATGACAAAATTATGGCACACCTGAAGCCATCTTGACTGGAATAAACTTGTAACTCTTAAAACATTTAATTTAAAAAAAGGAACAGAATGATGGGGCTCATTTTGTCAGAAATTATGGTTAGTGCTGTAGAAAGAAAAATTAGGACATGTTTCAAGTGTGATCTCAAATGTCTTCCCTTTATATTTCAACAGGAGCAGCCTGTCAGTTGATGCCTTTGTGTTCTACTGCACCTTCCCAGAGTGTTCTAAAGAACAACTAGAGCGCTAACAGTCTTACTTATGACAAAATTATGGCACACCTGAAGCCATTTTGATTGGAATAAACTGGAAACACTTAAAACATTTAATTTAAAAAGGAACACAATGATGGGGTTCATTTTGTCATAGAAATTATGGTTAGTGCTGTAGAAAGAAAAATTAGGACATGTTTCAAGTGTGATCTCAAATATCTTCCTGTTATATTTCAACAGGAGCAGCCTGTCAGTTGATTCCTTTGTGTTCTACTGCAGCTTCCCAGAGTGTTCTAAAGAACAACTAGAGCGCTAACAGTCTTACTTATGACAAAATTATGGCACACCTGAAGCCATCTTGATTGGAATAAACTGGTAACACTTAAAACATTTATTTAAAAAGGAACAAAATGATAGGGTTCATTTTGTCACAGAAATTATGGTTAGTGCTTTAGAAAGAACAATTTGGACATGTTTCAAGTGTGATCTCAAATATCTTGATGTTATATTTCAACAGGAGCAGCCTGTCAGTTGATGCCTTTGTGTTCTACTGCAGCTTCCCAGAGTGTTCTAAAGAACAACTAGAGCGCTAACAGTCTTACTTATGACAAAATTATGGCACACCTGAAGCCATCTTAATTGGAATAAACTGGTAAAACTTAAAACATTTTATTTAAAAAGGAACAAAATGATGGGGTTCATTTTGTCATAGAAATTATGGTTAGTGCTGTAGAAAGAAAAATTAGGACATGTTTCAAGTGTGATCTCAAATGTCTTCCTGTTATATTTCAGCAGTAGCAGCCTGTCAATTGATGCCTTTGTGTTCTACTGCAGCTTCCTAGTGTTCTAAAGAACAACTAGAGCGCTAACAGTCTTACTTATGACAAAATTATGGCACACCTGAAGCCATCTTGATTGGAATAAACTGGAAACACTTAAAACATTTAATTTAAAAAGGAACAAAATGATGGGGTTCATTTTGTCATAGAAATTATGGTTAGTGCTGTAGAAAGAAAAATTAGGACATGTTTCAAGTGTGATCTCAAATATCTTCCTGTTATATTTCAACAGGAGCAGCCTGTCAGTTGATTCCTTTGTGTTCTACTGCAGCTTCCCAGAGTGTTCTAAAGAACAACTAGAGCACTAACAGTCTTACTTATGACAAAATTATGGCACACCTGAAGCCATCTTGATTGGAGTAAACTTGTAACTCTTAAAACATTTAATTTAAAAAAAGGAACAAAATGATGGGGCTCGTTTTGTCATAGAAATTATGGTTAGTGCTGTAGAAAGAAAAATTAGGACATGTTTTAAGTGAGATCTCAAATATCTTCCTGTTATATTTCAACAGGAGCAGCCTGTCAGTTGATGCCTTTGTGTTCTACTGCAGCTTCCCAGAGTGTTCTAAAGAACAACTAGAGCGCTAACAGTCTTACTTATGACAAAATTATGGCACACCTGAAGCCATCTTGGTTGGAATAAACTGGTAACACTTAAAACATTTATTTAAAAAGGAACAAAATGATGGGGTTCATTTTGTCGCAGAAATTATGGTTAGTGCTTTAGAAAGAACAATTTGGACATGTTTCAAGTGTGATCTCAAATATCTTCCTGTTATATTTCAACAGGAGCAGCCTGTCAGTTGATGCCTTTGTGTTCTTCCATAGCTTACCAGAGATTTCTAAAGAAAAACTAGAGCGCTAACAGCCTTACTTATGATAAAAGTATGGCACACCTGAAGCCATCTTAATTGGAATTAACTGGTAAAACTTAAAACATTTAATTTAAAAAGGAACAAAATGATGGGGTTCATTTTGTCATCGAAATTATGGTTAGTGCTCTAGAAAAAAATTATTAGGACATGTTTCAAGTGTGATCTCAAATATCTTCCTGTTATATTTCAACAGGATCAGCATGTCAGTTGATGCATTTGTGTTCTACTGCAGCTTCCCAGAGTGATCTAAAGAACAACTAGAGTGCTAACAGTCTTACTTATGACAACATTTTGGCACACCTGTAGCCATCTTGATTGGAATAAACTGGTAACTCTTAAAACATTTAATTTAAAAAGGAACAAAATGAGGGGTTTCATTTTGTCATAGAAATTATGGTTAGTGCTGTAGAAAGAAAAATTAGCACATGTTTCAAGGGTAATCTCAAATATATTCCTGTTATATTTAAACAGGAGCAGCCTATCAGTTGATGCCTTTGTGTTCTACTGCAGCTTCCCAAAGTGTTCTAAGGAGCAACTAGAGCGCTAACAGCCTTAATTATGACAAACGTATGGCACACCTGAAGCCATCTTGATTGGAATAAACTGGTAACACTTAACATATTTAATTTTAAAAAGGAACAAAATGATAGGGCTCATTTTGTCATAGAAATTATGGTTAGTGCTGTAGAAAGAAAAATTAGGACATGTTTCAAGTGTGATCTCAAATGTCTTCCTGTTACATTTCAACAGGAGCAGCCTGTCAGTTGATACCTTTGTGTTCTACTGCAGCTTCCCAGAGTGTTCTAAAGAACAACTAGAGCGCTAACAGTCTTACTTATGACAAAATTATGGCACACCTGAAGCCATTTTGATTGGAATAAACTGGAAACACTTAAAACATTTAATTTAAAAAGGAACACAATGATGGGGTTCATTTTGTCATAGAAATTATGGTTAGTGCTGTAGAAAGAAAAATTAGGACATGTTTCAAGTGTGATCTCAAATATCTTCCTGTTATATTTCAACAGGAGCAGCCTGTCAGTTGATTCCTTTGTGTTCTACTGCAGCTTCCCAGAGTGTTCTAAAGAACAACTAGAGCACTAAAAGTCCTACTTATGACAAAATTATGGCACACCTGAAGCCATCTTGACTGGAATAAACTTGTAACTCTTAAAACATTTAATTTAAAAAAAGGAACAGAATGATGGGGCTCATTTTGTCAGAAATTATGGTTAGTGCTGTAGAAAGAAAAATTAGGACATGTTTCAAGTGGGATCTCAAATATCTTCCCTTTATATTTCAACAGGAGCAGCCTGTCAGTTGATGCCTTTGTGTTCTACTGCACCTTCCCAGAGTGTTCTAAAGAACAACTAGAGCGCTAACAGTCTTACTTATGACAAAATTATGGCACACCTGAAGCCATTTTGATTGGAATAAACTGGAAACACTTAAAACATTTAATTTAAAAAGGAACACAATGATGGGGTTCATTTTGTCATAGAAATTATGGTTAGTGCTGTAAAAAGAAAAATTAGGACATGTTTCAAGTGTGATCTCAAATATCTTCCCTTTATATTTCAACAGGAGCAGCCTGTCAGTTGATTCCTTTGTGTTCTACTGCAGCTTCCCAGAGTGTTCTAAAGAACAACTAGAGCACTAAAAGTCCTACTTATGACAAAATTATGGCACACCTGAAGCCATCTTGACTGGAATAAACTTGTAACTCTTAAAACATTTAATTTAAAAAAAGGAACAGAATGATGGGGCTCATTTTGTCAGAAATTATGGTTAGTGCTGTAGAAAGAAAAATTAGGACATGTTTCAAGTGGGATCTCAAATATCTTCCCTTTATATTTCAACAGGAGCAGCCTGTCAGTTGATTCCTTTGTGTTCTACTGCAGCTTCCCAGAGTGTTCTAAAGAACAACTAGAGCGCTAACAGTGTTACTTATGACAAAATTATGGCACCCCTGAAGCCATCTTGATTGGAATAAACTGGTAACACTTAAAACATTTATTTAAAAAGGAACAAAATGATAGGGTTCATTTTGTCACAGAAATTATGGTTAGTGCTTTAGAAAGAACAATTTGGACATGTTTCAAGTGTGATCTCAAATATCTTGATGTTATATTTCAACAGGAGCAGCCTGTCAGTTGATGCCTTTGTGTTCTACTGCAGCTTCCCAGAGTGTTCTAAAGAACAACTAGAGCGCTAACAGTCTTACTTATGACAAAATTATGGCACACCTGAAGCCATCTTGATTGCCATAAACTGGTAACTCTTAAAACATTTTATTTAAAAAGGAACAAAATGAGGGGGTCATTTTGTCATAGAAATTATGGTTAGTGCTGTAGAAAAAAAAATTAGGACATGTTTTAAGTGAGATCTCAAATATCTTCCTGTTATATTTCAACAGGAGCAGCCTGTCAGTTGATGCCTTTGTGTTCTTCTGCAGCTTACCAGAGATTTTGAAAGAAAAACTAGAGCGCTAACAGCCTTACTTATGATAAAACTATGGCACACCTGAAGCCATCTTAATTGGAATTAACTGGTAAAACTTAAAACATTTAATTTAAAAAGGAACAAAATGAAGGGGTTCATTTTGTCATAGAAATTATGGTTAGTGCTGTAGAAAAAAATATCAGGACATGTTTCAAGTGTGATCTCAAATATCTTCCTGGTATATTTCAACAGGATCAGCATGTCAGTTGATGCATTTTTGTTCTACTGCAGCTTCCCAGAGTGATCTAAAGAACAACTAGAGTGCTAACAGTCTTACTTATGACAAAATGTTGGCACACCTGAAGCCATCTTGATTGGAATAAACTGGTAACTCTTAAAACATTTAAATTAAAAAGGAACAAAATGAGGGGTTTCATTTTGTCATAGAAATTATGGTTAGTGCTGTAGAAAGAAAAATTAGCACATGTTTCAAGGGTAATCTCAAATATATTCCTGTTATATTTAAACAGGAGCAGCCTATCAGTTGATGCCTTTGTGTTCTACTGCAGCTTCCCAAAGTGTTCTAAGGAGCAACTAGAGCGCTAACAGCCTTAATTATGACAAATGTATGGCACACCTGAAGCCATCTCGATTGGAATAAACTGGTAACACTTAACATATTTAATTTTAAAAATGAACAAAATGATGGGGCTCATTTTGTCATAGAAATTATGGTTAGTGCTGTAGAAAGAAAAATTAGGACATGTTTCAAGTGTGATCTCAAATGTCTTCCTGTTACATTTCAACTGGACCAGCCTGTCAGTTGATGCCTTTGTGTTCTACTGCAGCTTCCCAGAGTGTTCTAAAGAACAACTAGAGCGCTAACAGTCTTACTTATGACAAAATTATGGCACACCTGAAGCCATCTTGATTGGAATGAACTGGTACCACTTAAAACATTTAATTAAAATAGGAACACAATGATGGGGTTCATTTTGTCATAGAAATTATGGTTAGTGCTGTAGAAATCAAAATTAGGACATGTTTCAAGTGTGATCTCAAATATCTTCCTGTTATATTTCAACAGGAGCAGCCTGTCAGTTGATTCCTTTGTGTTCTACTGCAGCTTCCCAGAGTGTTCTAAAGAACAACTAGAGCACTAACAGTCTTTCTTATGACAAAATTATGGCACACCTGAAGCCATCTTGATTGGAATAAACTGGTAACACTTAAAACATTTATTTAAAAAGGAGCAATATGATGGGGTTCATTTTGTCACAGAAATTATGGTTAGTGCTTTAGAAAGAAAAATTAGGACATGTTTCAAGTGTGATCTCAAATATCTTGCTGTTATATTTCAACAGGAGCAGCCTGTCAGTTGATGCCTTTGTGTTCTACTGCAGCTTCCCAGAGTGTTTTAAAGAACAACTAGAGCGCTAACAGGCTTACTTATGATAAAAGTATGGCACACCTGAAGCCATCTTAATTGGAATAAACTGGTAAAACTTAAAACATTTAATTTAAAAAGGAACAAAATGATGGGGTTCATTTTGTCATAGAAATTATGGATAGTGCTGTAGAAAGAAAAATTAGGACATGTTTCAAGTGTGATCTCAAATGTCTTCCTGTTACATTTCAACAGGAGCAGCCTGTCAGTTGATGCCTTTGTGTTCTACTGCAGCTTCCCAGAGTGTTCTAAAGAACAACTAGAGCGCTAACAGTCTTACTTATGACAAAATTATGGCACACCTGAAGCCATCTTGATTGGAATAAACTGGTACCACTTAAAACATTTAATTTAAATAGGAACACAATGATGGGGTTCATTTTGTCACAGAAATTATGGTTAGTGCTTTAGAAAGAACAATTTGGACATGTTTCAAGTGTGATCTCAAATATCTTGATGTTATATTTCAACAGGAGCAGCCTGTCAGTTGATGCCTTTGTGTTCTACTGCAGCTTCCCAGAGTGTTCTAAAGAACAACTAGAGCGCTAACAGTCTTACTTATGACAAAATTATGGCACACCTGAAGCCATCTTGATTGCCATAAACTGGTAACTCTTAAAACATTTTATTTAAAAAGGAACAAAATGAGGGGGTCATTTTGTCATAGAAATTATGGTTAGTGCTGTAGAAAAAAAAATTAGGACATGTTTTAAGTGAGATCTCAAATATCTTCCTGTTATATTTCAACAGGAGCAGCCTGTCAGTTGATGCCTTTGTGTTCTTCCGCAGCTTACCAGAGATTTTGAAAGAAAAACTAGAGCGCTAACAGCCTTACTTATGATAAAACTATGGCACACCTGAAGCCATCTTAATTGGAATTAACTGGTAAAACTTAAAACATTTCATTTAAAAAGGAACAAAATGAAGGGGTTCATTTTGTCATAGAAATTATGGTTAGTGCTGTAGAAAAAAATATCAGGACATGTTTCAAGTGTGATCTCAAATATCTTCCTGGTATATTTCAACAGGATCAGCATGTCAGTTGATGCATTTTTGTTCTACTGCAGCTTCCCAGAGTGATCTAAAGAACAACTAGAGTGCTAACAGTCTTACTTATGACAAAATTTTGGCACACCTGAAGCCATCTTGATTGGAATAAACTGGTAACTCTTAAAACATTTAAATTAAAAAGGAACAAAATGAGGGGTTTCATTTTGTCATAGAAATTATGGTTAGTGCTGTAGAAAGAAAAATTAGCACATGTTTCAAGGGTAATCTCAAATATATTCCTGTTATATTTAAACAGGAGCAGCCTATCAGTTGATGCCTTTGTGTTCTACTGCAGCTTCCCAAAGTGTTCTAAGGAGCAACTAGAGCGCTAACAGCCTTAATTATGACAAACGTATGGCACACCTGAAGCCATCTCGATTGGAATAAACTGGTAACACTTAACATATTTAATTTTAAAAAGGAACAAAATGATGGGGCTCATTTTGTCATAGAAATTATGGTTAGTGCTGTAGAAAGAAAAATTAGGACATGTTTCAAGTGTGATCTCAAATGTCTTCCTGTTACATTTCAACAGGAGCAGCCTGTCAGTTGATGCCTTTGTGTTCTACTGCAGCTTCCCAGAGTGTTCTAAAGAACAACTAGAGCGCTAACAGTCTTACTTATGACAAAATTATGGCACACCTGAAGCCATTTTGATTGGAATAAACTGGAAATACTTAAAACATTTAATTTAAAAAGGAACACAATGATGGGGTTCATTTTGTCATAGAAATTATGGTTAGTGCTGTAGAAAGAAAAATTAGGACATGTTTCAAGTGTGATCTCAAATATCTTCCTGTTATATTTCAACAGGAGCAGCCTGTCAGTTGATTCCTTTGTGTTCTACGGCAGCTTCCCAGAGTGTTCTAAAGAACAACTAGAGCACTAAAAGTCCTACTTATGACAAAATTATGGCACACCTGAAGCCATCTTGACTGGAATAAACTTGTAACTCTTAAAACATTTAATTTAAAAAAAGGAACAGAATGATGGGGCTCATTTTGTCAGAAATTATGGTTAGTGCTGGAGAAAGAAAAATTAGGACATGTTTCAAGTGTGATCTCAAATGTCTTCCCTTTATATTTCAACAGGAGCAGCCTGTCAGTTGATGCCTTTGTGTTCTACTGCACCTTCCCAGAGTGTTCTAAAGAACAACTAGAGCGCTAACAGTCTTACTTATGACAAAATTATGGCACACCTGAAGCCATTTTGATTGGAATAAACTGGAAACACTTAAAACATTTAATTTAAAAAGGAACACAATGATGGGGTTCATTTTGTCATAGAAATTATGGTTAGTGCTGTAGAAAGAAAAATTAGGACATGTTTCAAGTGTGATCTCAAATATCTTCCTGTTATATTTCAACAGGAGCAGCCTGTCAGTTGATTCCTTTGTGTTCTACTGCAGCTTCCCAGAGTGTTCTAAAGAACAACTAGAGCGCTAACAGTCTTACTTATGACAAAATTATGGCACACCTGAAGCCATCTTGATTGGAATAAACTGGTAACACTTAAAACATTTATTTAAAAAGGAACAAAATGATAGGGTTCATTTTGTCACAGAAATTATGGTTAGTGCTTTAGAAAGAACAATTTGGACATGTTTCAAGTGTGATCTCAAATATCTTGATGTTATATTTCAACAGGAGCAGCCTGTCAGTTGATGCCTTTGTGTTCTACTGCAGCTTCCCAGAGTGTTCTAAAGAACAACTAGAGCGCTAACAGTCTTACTTATGACAAAATTATGGCACACCTGAAGCCATCTTAATTGGAATAAACTGGTAAAACTTAAAACATTTTATTTAAAAAGGAACAAAATGATGGGGTTCATTTTGTCATAGAAATTATGGTTAGTGCTGTAGAAAGAAAAATTAGGACATGTTTCAAGTGTGATCTCAAATGTCTTCCTGTTATATTTCAGCAGGAGCAGCCTGTCAATTGATGCCTTTGTGTTCTACTGCAGCTTCCTAGTGTTCTAAAGAACAACTAGAGCGCTAACAGTCTTACTTATGACAAAATTATGGCACACCTGAAGCCATCTTGATTGGAATAAACTGGAAACACTTAAAACATTTAATTTAAAAAGGAACAAAATGATGGGGTTCATTTTGTCATAGAAATTATGGTTAGTGCTGTAGAAAGAAAAATAAGGACATGTTTCAAGTGTGATCTCAAATATCTTCCTGTTATATTTCAACAGGAGCAGCCTGTCAGTTGATTCCTTTGTGTTCTACTGCAGCTTCCCAGAGTGTTCTAAAGAACAACTAGAGCACTAACAGTCTTACTTATGACAAAATTATGGCACACCTGAAGCCATCTTGATTGGAGTAAACTTGTAACTCTTAAAACATTTAATTTAAAAAAAGGAACAAAATGATGGGGCTCGTTTTGTCATAGAAATTATGGTTAGTGCTGTAGAAAGAAAAATTAGGACATGTTTTAAGTGAGATCTCAAATATCTTCCTGTTATATTTCAACAGGAGCAGCCTGTCAGTTGATGCCTTTGTGTTCTACTGCAGCTTCCCAGAGTGTTCTAAAGAACAACTAGAGCGCTAACAGTCTTACTTATGACAAAATTATGGCACACCTGAAGCCATCTTGGTTGGAATAAACTGGTAACACTTAAAACATTTATTTAAAAAGGAACAAAATGATGGGGTTCATTTTGTCGCAGAAATTATGGTTAGTGCTTTAGAAAGAACAATTTGGACATGTTTCAAGTGTGATCTCAAATATCTTCCTGTTATATTTCAACAGGAGCAGCCTGTCAGTTGATGCCTTTGTGTTCTTCCATAGCTTACCAGAGATTTCTAAAGAAAAACTAGAGCGCTAACAGCCTTACTTATGATAAAAGTATGGCACACCTGAAGCCATCTTAATTGGAATTAACTGGTAAAACTTAAAACATTTAATTTAAAAAGGAACAAAATGATGGGGTTCATTTTGTCATCGAAATTATGGTTAGTGCTCTAGAAAAAAATTATTAGGACATGTTTCAAGTGTGATCTCAAATATCTTCCTGTTATATTTCAACAGGATCAGCATGTCAGTTGATGCATTTGTGTTCTACTGCAGCTTCCCAGAGTGATCTAAAGAACAACTAGAGTGCTAACAGTCTTACTTATGACAACATTTTGGCACACCTGTAGCCATCTTGATTGGAATAAACTGGTAACTCTTAAAACATTTAATTTAAAAAGGAACAAAATGAGGGGTTTCATTTTGTCATAGAAATTATGGTTAGTGCTGTAGAAAGAAAAATTAGCACATGTTTCAAGGGTAATCTCAAATATATTCCTGTTATATTTAAACAGGAGCAGCCTATCAGTTGATGCCTTTGTGTTCTACTGCAGCTTCCCAAAGTGTTCTAAGGAGCAACTAGAGCGCTAACAGCCTTAATTATGACAAACGTATGGCACACCTGAAGCCATCTTGATTGGAATAAACTGGTAACACTTAACATATTTAATTTTAAAAAGGAACAAAATGATAGGGCTCATTTTGTCATAGAAATTATGGTTAGTGCTGTAGAAAGAAAAATTAGGACATGTTTCAAGTGTGATCTCAAATGTCTTCCTGTTACATTTCAACAGGAGCAGCCTGTCAGTTGATACCTTTGTGTTCTACTGCAGCTTCCCAGAGTGTTCTAAAGAACAACTAGAGCGCTAACAGTCTTACTTATGACAAAATTATGGCACACCTGAAGCCATTTTGATTGGAATAAACTGGAAACACTTAAAACATTTAATTTAAAAAAAGGAACAGAATGATGGGGCTCATTTTGTCAGAAATTATGGTTAGTGCTGTAGAAAGAAAAATTAGGACATGTTTCAAGTGGGATCTCAAATATCTTCCCTTTATATTTCAACAGGAGCAGCCTGTCAGTTGATGCCTTTGTGTTCTACTGCACCTTCCCAGAGTGTTCTAAAGAACAACTAGAGCGCTAACAGTCTTACTTATGACAAAATTATGGCACACCTGAAGCCATTTTGATTGGAATAAACTGGAAACACTTAAAACATTTAATTTAAAAAGGAACACAATGATGGGGTTCATTTTGTCATAGAAATTATGGTTAGTGCTGTAGAAAGAAAAATTAGGACATGTTTCAAGTGTGATCTCAAATATCTTCCTGTTATATTTCAACAGGAGCAGCCTGTCAGTTGATTCCTTTGTGTTCTACTGCAGCTTCCCAGAGTGTTCTAAAGAACAACTAGAGCGCTAACAGTCTTACTTATGACAAAATTATGGCACCCCTGAAGCCATCTTGATTGGAATAAACTGGTAACACTTAAAACATTTATTTAAAAAGGAACAAAATGATAGGGTTCATTTTGTCACAGAAATTATGGTTAGTGCTTTAGAAAGAACAATTTGGACATGTTTCAAGTGTGATCTCAAATATCTTGATGTTATATTTCAACAGGAGCAGCCTGTCAGTTGATGCCTTTGTGTTCTACTGCAGCTTCCCAGAGTGTTCTAAAGAACAACTAGAGCGCTAACAGTCTTACTTATGACAAAATTATGGCACACCTGAAGCCATCTTGATTGCCATAAACTGGTAACTCTTAAAACATTTTATTTAAAAAGGAACAAAATGAGGGGGTCATTTTGTCATAGAAATTATGGTTAGTGCTGTAGAAAAAAAAATTAGGACATGTTTTAAGTGAGATCTCAAATATCTTCCTGTTATATTTCAACAGGAGCAGCCTGTCAGTTGATACCTTTGTGTTCTTCCGCAGCTTACCAGAGATTTTGAAAGAAAAACTAGAGCGCTAACAGCCTTACTTATGATAAAACTATGGCACACCTGAAGCCATCTTAATTGGAATTAACTGGTAAAACTTAAAACATTTAATTTAAAAAGGAACAAAATGAAGGGGTTCATTTTGTCATAGAAATTATGGTTAGTGCTGTAGAAAAAAATATCAGGACATGTTTCAAGTGTGATCTCAAATATCTTCCTGGTATATTTCAACAGGATCAGCATGTCAGTTGATGCATTTTTGTTCTACTGCAGCTTCCCAGAGTGATCTAAAGAACAACTAGAGTGCTAACAGTCTTACTTATGACAAAATGTTGGCACACCTGAAGCCATCTTGATTGGAATAAACTGGTAACTCTTAAAACATTTAATTTAAAAAGGAACAAAATGAGGGGTTTCATTTTGTCATAGAAATTATGGTTAGTGCTGTAGAAAGAAAAATTAGCACATGTTTCAAGGGTAATCTCAAATATATTCCTGTTATATTTAAACAGGAGCAGCCTATCAGTTGATGCCTTTGTGTTCTACTGCAGCTTCCCAAAGTGTTCTAAGGAGCAACTAGAGCGCTAACAGCCTTAATTATGACAAATGTATGGCACACCTGAAGCCATCTCGATTGGAATAAACTGGTAACACTTAACATATTTAATTTTAAAAATGAACAAAATGATGGGGCTCATTTTGTCATAGAAATTATGGTTAGTGCTGTAGAAAGAAAAATTAGGACATGTTTCAAGTGTGATCTCAAATGTCTTCCTGTTACATTTCAACTGGACCAGCCTGTCAGTTGATGCCTTTGTGTTCTACTGCAGCTTCCCAGAGTGTTCTAAAGAACAACTAGAGCGCTAACAGTCTTACTTATGACAAAATTATGGCACACCTGAAGCCATCTTGATTGGAATGAACTGGTACCACTTAAAACATTTAATTAAAATAGGAACACAATGATGGGGTTCATTTTGTCATAGAAATTATGGTTAGTGCTGTAGAAATCAAAATTAGGACATGTTTCAAGTGTGATCTCAAATATCTTCCTGTTATATTTCAACAGGAGCAGCCTGTCAGTTGATTCCTTTGTGTTCTACTGCAGCTTCCCAGAGTGTTCTAAAGAACAACTAGAGCACTAACAGTCTTTCTTATGACAAAATTATGGCACACCTGAAGCCATCTTGATTGGAATAAACTGGTAACACTTAAAACATTTATTTAAAAAGGAGCAATATGATGGGGTTCATTTTGTCACAGAAATTATGGTTAGTGCTTTAGAAAGAAAAATTAGGACATGTTTCAAGTGTGATCTCAAATATCTTGCTGTTATATTTCAACAGGAGCAGCCTGTCAGTTGATGCCTTTGTGTTCTACTGCAGCTTCCCAGAGTGTTCTAAAGAACAACTAGAGCGCTAACAGGCTTACTTATGATAAAAGTATGGCACACCTGAAGCCATCTTAATTGGAATAAACTGGTAAAACTTAAAACATTTAATTTAAAAAGGAACAAAATGATGGGGTTCATTTTGTCATAGAAATTATGGATAGTGCTGTAGAAAGAAAAATTAGGACATGTTTCAAGTGTGATCTCAAATGTCTTCCTGTTATATTTCAGCAGGAGCAGCCTGTCAATTGATGCCTTTGTGTTCTACTGCAGCTTCCTAGTGTTCTAAAGAACAACTAGAGCGCTAACAGGCTTACTTATGACAAAATTATGGCACACCTGAAGCCATCTTGATTGGAATAAACTGGAAACACTTAAAACATTTAATTTAAAAAGGAACAAAATGATGGGGTTCATTTTGTCATAGAAATTATGGTTAGTGCTGTAGAAAGAAAAATTAGGACATGTTTCAAGTGTGATCTCAAATATCTTCCTGTTATATTTCAACAGGAGCAGCCTGTCAGTTGATTCCTTTGTGTTCTACTGCAGCTTCCCAGAGTGTTCTAAAGAACAACTAGAGCACTAACAGTTTTACTTATGACAAAATTATGGCACACCTGAAGCCATCTTGATTGGAGTAAACTTGTAACTCTTAAAACATTTAATTTAAAAAAAGGAACAAAATGATGGGGCTCGTTTTGTCATACAAAATTATGGTTAGTGCTGTAGAAAGAAAAATTAGGACATGTTTTAAGTGAGATCTCAAATATCTTCCTGTTATATTTCAACAGGAGCAGCCTGTCAGTTGATGCCTTTGTGTTCTACTGCAGCTTCCCAGAGTTTTCTAAAGAACAACTAGAGCGCTAACAGTCTTACTTATGACAAAATTATGGCACACCTGAAGCCATCTTGATTGGAGTAAACTGGTAACACTTAAAACATTTATTTAAAAAGGAACAAAATGATGGGGTTCATTTTGTCGCAGAAATTATGGTTAGTGCTTTAGAAAGAACAATTTGGACATGTTTCAAGTGTGATCTCAAATATCTTCCTGTTATATTTCAACAGGAGCAGCCTGTCAGTTGATGCCTTTGTGTTCTTCCATAGCTTACCAGAGATTTCTAAAGAAAAACTAGAGCGCTAACAGCCTTACTTATGATAAAAGTATGGCACACCTGAAGCCATCTTAATTGGAATTAACTGGTAAAACTTAAAACATTTAATTTAAAAAGGAACAAAATGATGGGGTTCATTTTGTCATAGAAATTATGGTTAGTGCTCTAGAAAAAAATTATTAGGACATGTTTCAAGTGTGATCTCAAATATCTTCCTGTTATATTTCAACAGGATCAGCATGTCAGTTGATGCATTTGTGTTCTACTGCAGCTTCCCAGAGTGATCTAAAGAACAACTAGAGTGCTAACAGTCTTACTTATGACAACATTTTGGCACACCTGAAGCCATCTTGATTGGAATAAACTGGTAACTCTTAAAACATTTAATTTAAAAAGGAACAAAATGAGGGGTTTCATTTTGTCATAGAAATTATGGTTAGTGCTGTAGAAAGAAAAATTAGCACATGTTTCAAGGGTAATCTCAAATATATTCCTGTTATATTTAAACAGGAGCAGCCTATCAGTTGATGCCTTTGTGTTCTACTGCAGCTTCCCAAAGTGTTCTAAGGAGCAACTAGAGCGCTAACAGCCTTAATTATGACAAACGTATGGCACACCTGAAGCCATCTTGATTGGAATAAACTGGTAACACTTAACATATTTAATTTTAAAAAGGAACAAAATGATAGGGCTCAGTTTGTCATAGAAATTATGGTTAGTGCTGTAAAAAGAAAAATTAGGACATGTTTCAAGTGTGATCTCAAATGTCTTCCTGTTACATTTCAACAGGAGCAGCCTGTCAGTTGATACCTCTGTGTTCTACTGCAGCTTCCCAGAGTGTTCTAAAGAACAACTAGAGCGCTAGCAGTCTTACTTATGACAAAATTATGGCACACCTGAAGCCATTTTGATTGGAATAAACTGGAAACACTTAAAACATTTAATTTAAAAAGGAACACAATGATGGGGTTCATTTTGTCATAGAAATTATGGTTAGTGCTGTAGAAAGAAAAATTAGGACATGTTTCAAGTGTGATCTCAAATATCTTCCTGTTATATTTCAACAGGAGCAGCCTGTCAGTTGATTCCTTTGTGTTCTACTGCAGCTTCCCAGAGTGTTCTAAAGAACAACTAGAGCACTAAAAGTCCTACTTATGACAAAATTATGGCACACCTGAAGCCATCTTGACTGGAATAAACTTGTAACTCTTAAAACATTTAATTTAAAAAAAGGAACAGAATGATGGGGCTCATTTTGTCAGAAATTATGGTTAGTGCTGTAGAAAGAAAAATTAGGACATGTTTCAAGTGTGATCTCAAATATCTTCCCTTTATATTTCAACAGGAGCAGCCTGTCAGTTGATGCCTTTGTGTTCTACTGCACCTTCCCAGAGTGTTCTAAAGAACAACTAGAGCGCTAACAGTCTTACTTATGACAAAATTATGGCACACCTGAAGCCATTTTGATTGGAATAAACTGGAAACACTTAAAACATTTAATTTAAAAAGGAACACAATGATGGGGTTCATTTTTTCATAGAAATTATGGTTAGTGCTGTAGAAAGAAAAATTAGGACATGTTTCAAGTGTGATCTCAAATATCTTCCTGTTATATTTCAACAGGAGCAGCCTGTCAGTTGATTCCTTTGTGTTCTACTGCAGCTTCCCAGAGTGTTCTAAAGAACAACTAGAGCGCAAACAGTCTTACTTATGACAAAATTATGGCACACCTGAAGCCATCTTGATTGGAATAAACTGGTAACACTTAAAACATTTATTTAAAAAGGAACAAAATGATAGGGTTCATTTTGTCACAGAAATTATGGTTAGTGCTTTAGAAAGAACAATTTGGACATGTTTCAAGTGTGATCTCAAATATCTTGATGTTATATTTCAACAGGAGCAGCCTGTCAGTTGATGCCTTTGTGTTCTACTGCAGCTTCCCAGAGTGTTCTAAAGAACAACTAGAGCGCTAACAGTCTTACTTATGACAAAATTATGGCACACCTGAAGCCATCTTGATTGGAATAAACTGGTAACACTTAAAACATTTATTTAAAAAGGAACAAAATGAGGGGGTCATTTTGTCATAGAAATTATGGTTAGTGCTGTAGAAAAAAAAATTAGGACATGTTTTAAGTGAGATCTCAAATATCTTCCTGTTATATTTCAACAGGAGCAGCCTGTCAGTTGATGCCTTTGTGTTCTTCCGCAGCTTACCAGAGATTTTGAAAGAAAAACTAGAGCGCTAACAGCCTTACTTATGATAAAACTATGGCACACCTGAAGCCATCTTAATTGGAATTAACTGGTAAAACTTAAAACATTTAATTTAAAAAGGAACAAAATGAAGGGGTTCATTTTGTCATAGAAATTATGGTTAGTGCTGTAGAAAAAAATATCAGGACATGTTTCAAGTGTGATCTCAAATATCTTCCTGGTATATTTCAACAGGATCAGCATGTCAGTTGATGCATTTTTGTTCTACTGCAGCTTCCCAGAGTGATCTAAAGAACAACTAGAGTGCTAACAGTCTTACTTATGACAAAATTTTGGCACACCTGAAGCCATCTTGATTGGAATAAACTGGTAACTCTTAAAACATTTAAATTAAAAAGGAACAAAATGAGGGGTTTCATTTTGTCATAGAAATTATGGTTAGTGCTGTAGAAAGAAAAATTAGCACATGTTTCAAGGGTAATCTCAAATATATTCCTGTTATATTTAAACAGGAGCAGCCTATCAGTTGATGCCTTTGTGTTCTACTGCAGCTTCCCAAAGTGTTCTAAGGAGCAACTAGAGCGCTAACAGCCTTAATTATGACAAACGTATGGCACACCTGAAGCCATCTCGATTGGAATAAACTGGTAACACTTAACATATTTAATTTTAAAAAGGAACAAAATGATGGGGCTCATTTTGTCACAGAAATTATGGTTAGTGCTGTAGAAAGAAAAATTAGGACATGTTTCAAGTGTGATCTCAAATGTCTTCCTGTTACATTTCAACAGGAGCAGCCTGTCAGTTGATGCCTTTGTGTTCTACTGCAGCTTCCCAGAGTGTTCTAAAGAACAACTAGAGCGCTAACAGTCTTACTTATGACAAAATTATGGCACACCTGAAGCCATCTTGATTGGAATATACTGGTACCACTTAAAACATTTAATTTAAATAGGAACACAATGATGGGGTTCATTTTGTCATAGAAATTATGGTTAGTGCTGTAGAAATCAAAATTAGGACATGTTTCAAGTGTGATCTCAAATATCTTCCTGTTATATTTCAACAGGAGCAGCCTGTCAGTTGATTCCTTTGTGTTCTACTGCAGCTTCCCAGAGTGTTCTAAAGAACAACTAGAGCACTAACAGTCTTTCTTATGACAAAATTATGGCACACCTGAAGCCATCTTGATTGGAATAAACTGGTAACACTTAAAATATTTATTTAAAAAGGAGCAATATGATGGGGTTCATTTTGTCACAGAAATTATGGTTAGTGCTTTAGAAAGAAAAATTAGGACATGTTTCAAGTGTGATCTCAAATATCTTGCTGTTATATTTCAACAGGAGCAGCCTGTCAGTTGATGCCTTTGTGTTCTACTGCAGCTTCCCAGAGTGTTCTAAAGAACAACTAGAGCGCTAACAGCCTTACTTATGATAAAAGTATGGCACACCTGAAGCCATCTTAATTGGAATAAACTGGTAAAACTTAAAACATTTAATTTAAAAAGGAACAAAATGATGGGGTTCATTTTGTCATAGAAATTATGGTTAGTGCTGTAGAAAGAAAAATTAGGACATGTTTCAAGTGTGATCTCAAATGTCTTCCTGTTATATTTCAGCAGGAGCAGCCTGTCAATTGATGCCTTTGTGTTCTACTGCAGCTTCCTAGTGTTCTAAAGAACAACTAGAGCGCTAACAGTCTTACTTATGACAACATTATGGCACACCTGAAGCCATCTTGATTGGAATAAACTGGAAACACTTAAAACATTTAATTTAAAAAGGAACAAAATGATGGGGTTCATTTTGTCATAGAAATTATGGTTAGTGCTGTAGAAAGAAAAATTAGGACATGTTTCAAGTGTGATCTCAAATATCTTCCTGTTATATTTCAACAGGAGCAGCCTGTCAGTTGATTCCTTTGTGTTCTACTGCAGCTTCCCAGAGTGTTCTAAAGAACAACTAGAGCACTAACAGTCTTACTTATGACAAAATTATGGCACACCTGAAGCCATCTTGATTGGAGTAAACTTGTAACTCTTAAAACATTTAATTTAAAAAAAGGAACAAAATGATGGGGCTCGTTTTGTCATAGAAATTATGGTTAGTGCTGTAGAAAGAAAAATTAGGACATGTTTTAAGTGAGATCTCAAATATCTTCCTGTTATATTTCAACAGGAGCAGCCTGTCAGTTGATGCCTTTGTGTTCTACTGCAGCTTCCCAGAGTGTTCTAAAGAACAACTAGAGCGCTAACAGTCTTACTTATGACAAAATTATGGCACACCTGAAGCCATCTTGGTTGGAATAAACTGGTAACACTTAAAACATTTATTTAAAAAGGAACAAAATGATGGGGTTCATTTTGTCGCAGAAATTATGGTTAGTGCTTTAGAAAGAACAATTTGGACATGTTTCAAGTGTGATCTCAAATATCTTCCTGTTATATTTCAACAGGAGCAGCCTGTCAGTTGATGCATTTGTGTTCTTCCATAGCTTACCAGAGATTTCTAAAGAAAAACTAGAGCGCTAACAGCCTTACTTATGATAAAAGTATGGCACACCTGAAGCCATCTTAATTGGAATTAACTGGTAAAACTTAAAACATTTAATTTAAAAAGGAACAAAATGGTGGGGTTCATTTTGTCATAGAAATTATGGTTAGTGCTCTAGAAAAAAATTATTAGGACATGTTTCAAGTGTGATCTCAAATATCTTCCTGTTATATTTCAACAGGATCAGCATGTCAGTTGATGCATTTGTGTTCTACTGCAGCTTCCCAGAGTGATCTAAAGAACAACTAGAGTGCTAACAGTCTTACTTATGACAACATTTTGGCACACCTGAAGCCATCTTGATTGGAATAAACTGGTAACTCTTAAAACATTTAATTTAAAAAGGAACAAAATGAGGGGTTTCATTTTGTCATAGAAATTATGGTTAGTGCTGTAGAAAGAAAAATTAGCACATGTTTCAAGGGTAATCTCAAATATATTCCTGTTATATTTAAACAGGAGCAGCCTATCAGTTGATGCCTTTGTGTTCTACTGCAGCTTCCCAAAGTGTTCTAAGGAGCAACTAGAGCACTAACAGCCTTAATTATGACAAACGTATGGCACACCTGAAGCCATCTTGATTGGAATAAACTGGTAACACTTAACATATTTAATTTTAAAAAGGAACAAAATGATAGGGCTCATTTTGTCATAGAAATTATGGTTAGTGCTGTAGAAAGAAAAATTAGGACATGTTTCAAGTGTGATCTCAAATGTCTTCCTGTTACATTTCAACAGGAGCAGCCTGTCAGTTGATACCTTTGTGTTCTACTGCAGCTTCCCAGAGTGTTCTAAAGAACAACTAGAGCGCTAACAGTCTTACTTATGACAAAATTATGGCACACCTGAAGCCATTTTGATTGGAATAAACTGGAAACACTTAAAACATTTAATTTAAAAAGGAACACAATGATGGGGTTCATTTTGTCATAGAAATTATGGTTAGTGCTGTAGAAAGAAAAATTAGGACATGTTTCAAGTGTGATCTCAAATATCTTCCTGTTATATTTCAACAGGAGCAGCCTGTCAGTTGATTCCTTTGTGTTCTACTGCAGCTTCCCAGAGTGTTCTAAAGAACAACTAGAGCACTAAAAGTCCTACTTATGACAAAATTATGGCACACCTGAAGCCATCTTGACTGGAATAAACTTGTAACTCTTAAAACATTTAATTTAAAAAAAGGAACAGAATGATGTGGCTCATTTTGTCAGAAATTATGGTTAGTGCTGTAGAAAGAAAAATTAGGACATGTTTCAAGTGTGATCTCAAATATCTTCCCTTTATATTTCAACAGGAGCAGCCTGTCAGTTGATGCCTTTGTGTTCTACTGCACCTTCCCAGAGTGTTCTAAAGAACAACTAGAGCGCTAACAGTCTTACTTATGACACACCTGAAGCCATTTTGATTGGAATAAACTGGAAACACTTAAAACATTTAATTTAAAAAGGAACACAATGATGGGGTTCATTTTGTCATAGAAATTATGGTTAGTGCTGTAGAAAGAAAAATTAGGACATGTTTCAAGTGTGATCTCAAATATCTTCCTGTTATATTTCAACAGGAGCAGCCTGTCAGTTGATTCCTTTGTGTTCTACTGCAGCTTCCCAGAGTGTTCTAAAGAACAACTAGAGCGCTAACAGTCTTACTTATGACAAAATTATGGCACACCTGAAGCCATCTTGATTGGAATAAACTGGTAACACTTAAAACATTTATTTAAAAAGGAACACAATGATAGGGTTCATTTTGTCACAGAAATTATGGTTAGTGCTTTAGAAAGAACAATTTGGACATGTTTCAAGTGTGATCTCAAATATCTTGATGTTATATTTCAACAGGAGCAGCCTGTCAGTTGATGCCTTTGTGTTCTACTGCAGCTTCCCAGAGTGTTCTAAAGAACAACTAGAGCGCTAACAGTCTTACTTATGACAAAATTATGGCACACCTAAAGCCATCTTGATTGCCATAAACTGGTAACTCTTAAAACATTTTATTTAAAAAGGAACAAAATGAGGGGGTCATTTTGTCATAGAAATTATGGTTAGTGCTGTAGAAAAAAAAATTAGGACGTGTTTTAAGTGAGATCTCAAATATCTTCCTGTTATATTTCAACAGGAGCAGCCTGTCAGTTGATGCCTTTGTGTTCTTCCGCAGCTTACCAGAGATTTTGAAAGAAAAACTAGAGCGCTAACAGCCTTACTTATGATAAAACTATGGCACACCTGAAGCCATCTTAATTGGAAATAACTGGTAAAACTTAAAACATTTAATTTAAAAAGGAACAAAATGAAGGGTTTCATTTTGTCATAGAAATTATGGTTAGTGCTGTAGAAAAAAATATCAGGACATGTTTCAAGTGTGATCTCAAATATCTTCCTGGTATATTTCAACAGGATCAGCATGTCAGTTGATGCATTTTTGTTCTACTGCAGCTTCCCAGAGTGATCTAAAGAACAACTAGAGTGCTAACAGTCTTACTTATGACAAAATTTTGGCACACCTGAAGCCATCTTGATTGGAATAAACTGGTAACTCTTAAAACATTTAAATTAAAAAGGAACAAAATGAGGGGTTTCATTTTGTCATAGAAATTATGGTTAGTGCTGTAGAAAGAAAAATTAGCACATATTTCAAGGGTAATCTCAAATATATTCCTGTTATATTTAAACAGGAGCAGCCTATCAGTTGATGCCTTTGTGTTCTACTGCAGCTTCCCAAAGTGTTCTAAGGAGCAACTAGAGCGCTAACAGCCTTAATTATGACAAACGTATGGCACACCTGAAGCCATCTCGATTGGAATAAACTGGTAACACTTAACATATTTAATTTTAAAAAGTAACAAAATGATGGGGCTCATTTTGTCATAGAAATTATGGTTAGTGCTGTAGAAAGAAAAATTAGGACATGTTTCAAGTGTGATCTCAAATGTCTTCCTGTTACATTTCAACAGGAGCAGCCTGTCAGTTGATGCCTTTGTGTTCTACTGCAGCTTCCCACAGTGTTCTAAAGAACAACTAGAGCGCTAACAGTCTTACTTATGACAAAATTATGGCACACCTGAAGCCATCTTGATTGGAATAAACTGGTACCACTTAAAACATTTAATTTAAATAGGAACACAATGATGGGGTTCATTTTGTCATAGAAATTATGGTTAGTGCTGTAGAAATCAAAATTAGGACATGTTTCAAGTGTGATCGCAAATATCTTCCTGTTATATTTCAACAGGAGCAGCCTGTCAGTTGATTCCTTTGTGTTCTACTGCAGCTTCCCAGTGTGTTCTAAAGAACAACTAGAGCACTAACAGTCTTTCTTATGACAAAATTATGGCACACCTGAAGCCATCTTGATTGGAATAAACTGGTAACACTTAAAACATTTATTTAAAAAGGAGCAATATGATGGGGTTCATTTTTTCACAGAAATTATGGTTAGTGCTTTAGAAAGAAAAATTAGGACATGTTTCAAGTGTGATCTCAAATATCTTGCTGTTATATTTCAACAGGAGCAGCCTGTCAGTTGATGCCTTTGTGTTCTACTGCAGCTTCCCAGAGTGTTCTAAAGAACAAGTAAAGCGCTAACAGCCTTACTTATGATAAAAGTATGGCACACCTGAAGCCATCTTAATTGGAATAAACTGGTAAAACTTAAAACATTTAATTTAAAAAGGAACAAAATGATGGGGTTCATTTTGTCATAGAAATTATGGTTAGTGCTGTAGAAAGAAAAATTAGGACATGTTTCAAGTGTGATCTCAAATGTCTTCCTGTTATATTTCAACAGGAGCAGCCTGTCAATTGATGCCTTTGTGTTCTACTGCAGCTTCCTAGTGTTCTAAAGAACAACTAGAGCGCTAACAGTCTTACTTATGACAAAATTATGGCACACCTGAAGCCATCTTGATTGGAATAAACTGGAAACACTTAAAACATTTAATTTAAAAAGGAACAAAATGATGGGGTTCATTTTGTCATAGAAATTATGGTTAGTGCTGTAGAAAGAAAAATTAGGACATGTTTCAAGTGTGATCTCAAATATCTTCCTGTTATATTTCAACAGGAGCAGCCTGTCAGTTGATTCCTTTGTGTTCTACTGCAGCTTCCCAGAGTGTTCTAAAGAACAACTAGAGCGCTAACAGTCTTACTTATGACAAAATTATGGCACACCTGAAGCCATCTTGGTTGGAATAAACTGGTAACACTTAAAACATTTATTTAAAAAGGAACAAAATGATGGGGGTCATTTTGTCGCAGAAATTATGGTTAGTGCTTTAGAAAGAACAATTTGGACATGTTTCAAGTGTGATCTCAAATATCTTCCTGTTATATTTCAACAGGAGCAGCCTGTCAGTTGATGCCTTTGTGTTCTTCCATAGCTTACCAGAGATTTCTAAAGAAAAACTAGAGCGCTAACAGCCTTACTTATGATAAAAGTATGGCACACCTGAAGCCATCTTAATTGGAATTAACTGGTAAAACTTAAAACATTTAATTTAAAAAGGAACACAATGATGGGGTTCATTTTGTCATAGAAATTATGGTTAGTGCTCTAGAAAAAAATTATTAGGACATGTTTCAAGTGTGATCTCAAATATCTTCCTGTTATATTTCAACAGGATCAGCATGTCCGTTGATGCATTTGTGTTCTACTGCAGCTTCCCAGAGTGATCTAAAGAACAACTAGAGTGCTAACAGTCTTACTTATGACAACATTTTGGCACACCTGAAGCCATCTTGATTGGAATAAACTGGTAACTCTTAAAACATTTAATTTAAAAAGGAACAAAATGAGGGGTTTCATTTTGTCATAGAAATTATGGTTAGTGCTGTAGAAAGAAAAATTAGCACATGTTTCAAGGGTAATCTCAAATATATTCCTGTTATATTTAAACAGGAGCAGCCTATCAGTTGATGCCTTTGTGTTCTACTGCAGCTTCCCAAAGTGTTCTAAGGAGCAACTAGAGCGCTAACAGCCTTAATTATGACAAACGTGTGGCACACCTGAAGCCATTTTGATTGGAATAAACTGGTAACACTTAACATATTTAATTTTAAAAAGGAACAAAATGATAGGGCTCATTTTGTCAAAGAAATTATGGTTAGTGCTGTAGAAAGAAAAATTAGGACATGTTTCAAGTGTGATCTCAAATGTCTTCCTGTTACATTTCAACAGGAGCAGCCTGTCAGTTGATACATTTGTGTTCTACTGCAGCTTCCCAGAGTGTTCTAAAGAACAACTAGAGCGCTAACAGTCTTACTTATGACAAAATTATGGCACACCTGAAGCCATTTTGATTGGAATAAACTGGAAACACTTAAAACATTTAATTTAAAAAGGAACACAATGATGGGGTTCATTTTGTCATAGAAATTATGGTTAGTGCTGTAGAAAGAAAAATTAGGACATGTTTCAAGTGTGATCTCAAATATCTTCCTGTTATATTTCAACAGGAGCAGCCTGTCAGTTGATTCCTTTGTGTTCTACTGCAGCTTCCCAGAGTGTTCTAAAGAACAACTAGAGCACTAAAAGTCCTACTTATGACAAAATTATGGCACACCTGAAGCCATCTTGACTGGAATAAACTTGTAACTCTTAAAACATTTAATTTAAAAAAAGGAACAGAATGATGGGGCTCATTTTGTCAGAAATTATGGTTAGTGCTGTAGAAAGAAAAATTAGGACATGTTTCAAGTGTGATCTCAAATATCTTCCCTTTATATTTCAACAGGAGCAGCCTGTCAGTTGATGCCTTTGTGTTCTACTGCACCTTCCCAGAGTGTTCTAAAGAACAACTAGAGCGCTAACAGTCTTACTTATGACAAAATTATGGCACACCTGAAGCCATTTTGATTGGAATAAACTGGAAACACTTAAAACATTTAATTTAAAAAGGAACACAATGATGGGGTTCATTTTGTCATAGAAATTATGGTTAGTGCTGTAGAAAGAAAAATTAGGACATGTTTCAAGTGTGATCTCAAATATCTTCCTGTTATATTTCAACAGGAGCAGCCTGTCAGTTGATTCCTTTGTGTTCTACTGCAGCTTCCCAGAGTGTTCTAAAGAACAACTAGAGCGCTAACAGTCTTACTTATGACAAAATTATGGCACACCTGAAGCCATCTTGATTGGAATAAACTGGTAACACTTAAAACATTTATTTAAAAAGGAACAAAATGATAGGGTTCATTTTGTCACAGAAATTATGGTTAGTGCTTTAGAAAGAACAATTTGGACATGTTTCAAGTGTGATCTCAAATATCTTGATGTTATATTTCAACAGGAGCAGCCTGTCAGTTGATGCCTTTGTGTTCTACTGCAGCTTCCCAGAGTGTTCTAAAGAACAACTAGAGCGCTAACAGTCTTACTTATGACAAAATTATGGCACACCTGAAGCCATCTTGATTGCCATAAACTGGTAACTCTTAAAACATTTTATTTAAAAAGGAACAAAATGAGGGGGTCATTTTGTCATAGAAATTATGGTTAGTGCTGTAGAAAAAAAAATTAGGACATGTTTTAAGTGAGATCTCAAATATCTTCCTGTTATATTTCAACAGGAGCAGCCTGTCAGTTGATGCCTTTGTGTTCTTCCGCAGCTTACCAGAGATTTTGAAAGAAAAACTAGAGCGCTAACAGCCTTACTTATGATAAAACTATGGCACACCTGAAGCCATCTTAATTGGAATTAACTGGTAAAACTTAAAACATTTAATTTAAAAAGGAACAAAATGAAGGGGTTCATTTTGTCATAGAAATTATGGTTAGTGCTGTAGAAAAAAATATCATGACATGTTTCAAGTGTGATCTCAAATATCTTCCTGGTATATTTCAACAGGATCAGCATGTCAGTTGATGCATTTTTGTTCTACTGCAGCTTCCCAGAGTGATCTAAAGAACAACTAGAGTGCTAACAGTCTTACTTATGACAAAATTTTGGCACACCGGAAGCCATCTTGATTGGAATAAACTGGTAACTCTTAAAACATTTAAATTAAAAAGGAACAAAATGAGGGGTTTCATTTTGTCATAGAAATTATGGTTAGTGCTGTAGAAAGAAAAATTAGCACATGTTTCAAGGGTAATCTCAAATATATTCCTGTTATATTTAAACAGGAGCAGCCTATCAGTTGATGCCTTTGTGTTCTACTGCAGCTTCCCAAAGTGTTCTAAGGAGCAACTAGAGCGCTAACAGCCTTAATTATGACAAACGTATGGCACACCTGAAGCCATCTCGATTGGAATAAACTGGTAACACTTAACATATTTAATTTTAAAAAGGAACAAAATGATGGGGCTCATTTTGTCATAGAAATTATGGTTAGTGCTGTAGAAAGAAAAATTAGGACATGTTTCAAGTGTGATCTCAAATGTCTTCCTGTTACATTTCAACAGGAGCAGCCTGTCAGTTGATGCCTTTGTGTTCTACTGCAGCTTCCCAGAGTGTTCTAAAGAACAACTAGAGCGCTAACAGTCTTACTTATGACAAAATTATGGCACACCTGAAGCCATCTTGATTGGAATAAACTGGTACCACTTAAAACATTTAATTTAAATAGGAACACAATGATGGGGCTCATTTTGTCATAGAAATTATGGTTAGTGCAGTAGAAATCAAAATTAGGACATGTTTCAAGTGTGATCTCAAATATCTTCCTGTTATATTTCAACAGGAGCAGCCTGTCAGTTGATTCCTTTGTGTTCTACTGCACCTTCCCAGAGTGTTCTAAAGAACAACTAGAGCGCTAACAGTCTAACTTATGACAAAATTATGGCACACCTGAAGCCATTTTGATTGGAATAAACTGGAAACACTTAAAACATTTAATTTAAAAAGGAACACAATGATGGGGTTCATTTTGTCATAGAAATTATGGTTAGTGCTGTAGAAAGAAAAATTAGGACATGTTTCAAGTGTGATCTCAAATATCTTCCTGTTATATTTCAACAGGAGCAGCCTGTCAGTTGATTCCTTTGTGTTCTACTGCAGCTTCCCAGAGTGTTCTAAAGAACAACTAGAGCGCTAACAGTCTTACTTATGACAAAATTATGGCACACCTGAAGCCATCTTGATTGGAATAAACTGGTAACACTTAAAACATTTATTTAAAAAGGAACAAAATGATAGGGTTCATTTTGTCACAGAAATTATGGTTAGTGCTTTAGAAAGAACAATTTGGACATGTTTCAAGTGTGATCTCAAATATCTTGATGTTATATTTCAACAGGAGAAGCCTGTCAGTTGATGCCTTTGTGTTCTACTGCAGCTTCCCAGAGTGTTCTAAAGAACAACTAGAGCACTAACAGTCTTTCTTATGACAAAATTATGGCACACCTGAAGCCATCTTGATTGGAATAAACTGGTAACACTTAAAACATTTATTTAAAAAGGAGCAATATGATGGGGTTCATTTTGTCACAGAAATTATGGTTAGTGCTTTAGAAAGAAAAATTAGGACATGTTTCAAGTGTGATCTCAAATATCTTGCTGTTATATTTCAACATGAGCAGCCTGTCAGTTGATGCCTTTGTGTTCTACTGCAGCTTCCCAGAGTGTTCTAAAGAACAACTAGAGCGCTAACAGCCTTACTTATGATAAAAGTATGGCACACCTGAAGCCATCTTAATTGGAATAAACTGGTAAAACTTAAAACATTTAATTTAAAAAGGAACAAAATGATGGGGTTCATTTTGTCATAGAAATTATGGTTAGTGCTGTAGAAAGAAAAATTAGGACATGTTTCAAGTGTGATCTCAAATGTCTTCCTGTTATATTTCAGCAGGAGCAGCCTGTCAATTGATGCCTTTGTGTTCTACTGCAGCTTCCTAGTGTTCTAAAGAACAACTAGAGCGCTAACAGTCTTACTTATGACAAAATTATGGCACACCTGAAGCCATCTTGATTGGAATAAACTGGTAACACTTAAAACATTTATTTAAAAAGGAACAAAATGATAGGGTTCATTTTGTCACAGAAATTATGGTTAGTGCTTTAGAAAGAACAATTTGGACATGTTTCAAGTGTGATCTCAAATATCTTGATGTTATATTTCAACAGGAGCAGCCTGTCAGTTGATGCCTTTGTGTTCTACTGCAGCTTCCCAAAGTGTTCTAAGGAGCAACTAGAGCGCTAACAGCCTTAATTATGACAAACGTATGGCACACCTGAAGCCATCTTGATTGGAATAAACTGGTAACACTTAACATATTTAATTTTAAAAAGGAACAAAATGATAGGGCTCATTTTGTCATAGAAATTATGGTTAGTGCTGTAGAAAGAAAAATTAGGACATGTTTCAAGTGTGATCTCAAATGTCTTCCTGTTACATTTCAACAGGAGCAGCCTGTCAGTTGATACCTTTGTGTTCTACTGCAGCTTCCCAGAGTGTTCTAAAGAACAACTAGAGCGCTAACAGTCTTACTTATGACAAAATTATGGCACACCTGAAGCCATTTTGATTGGAATAAACTGGAAACACTTAAAACATTTAATTTAAAAAGGAACACAATGATGGGGTTCATTTTGTCATAGAAATTATGGTTAGTGCTGTAGAAAGAAAAATTAGGACATGTTTCAAGTGTGATCTCAAATATCTTCCTGTTATATTTCAACAGGAGCAGCCTGTCAGTTGATTCCTTTGTGTTCTACTGCAGCTTCCCAGAGTGTTCTAAAGAACAACTAGAGCACTAAAAGTCCTACTTATGACAAAATTATGGCACACCTGAAGCCATCTTGACTGGAATAAACTTGTAACTCTTAAAACATTTAATTTAAAAAAAGGAACAGAATGATGGGGCTCATTTTGTCAGAAATTATGGTTAGTGCTGTAGAAAGAAAAATTAGGACATGTTTCAAGTGTGATCTCAAATATCTTCCCTTTATATTTCAACAGGAGCAGCCTGTCAGTTGATGCCTTTGTGTTCTACTGCACCTTCCCAGAGTGTTCTAAAGAACAACTAGAGCGCTAACAGTCTTACCTATGACAAAATTATGGCACACCTGAAGCCATTTTGATTGGAATAAACTGGAAACACTTAAAACATTTAATTTAAAAAGGAACACAATGACGGGGTTCATTTTGTCATAGAAATTATGGTTAGTGCTGTAGAAAGAAAAATTAGGACATGTTTCAAGTGTGATCTCAAATATCTTCCTGTTATATTTCAACAGGAGCAGCCTGTCAGTTGATTCCTTTGTGTTCTACTGCAGCTTCCCAGAGTGTTCTAAAGAACAACTAGAGCGCTAACAGTCTTACTTATGACAAAATTATGGCACACCTGAAGCCATCTTGATTGGAATAAACTGGTAACACTTAAAACATTTATTTAAAAAGGAACAAAATGATAGGGTTCATTTTGTCACAGAAATTATGGTTAGTGCTTTAGAAAGAACAATTTGGACATGTTTCAAGTGTGATCTCAAATATCTTGATGTTATATTTCAACAGGAGCAGCCTGTCAGTTGATGCCTTTGTGTTCTACTGCAGCTTCCCAGAGTGTTCTAAAGAACAACTAGAGCGCTAACAGTCTTACTTATGACAAAATTATGGCACACCTGAAGCCATCTTGATTGCCATAAACTGGTAACTCTTAAAACATTTTATTTAAAAAGGAACAAAATGAGGGGGTCATTTTGTCATAGAAATTATGGTTAGTGCTGTAGAAAAAAAAATTAGGACATGTTTTAAGTGAGATCTCAAATATCTTCCTGTTATATTTCAACAGGAGCAGCCTGTCAGTTGATGCCTTTGTGTTCTTCCGCAGCTTACCAGAGATTTTGAAAGAAAAACTAGAGCGCTAACAGCCTTACTTATGATAAAACTATGGCACACCTGAAGCCATCTTAATTGGAATTAACTGGTAAAACTTAAAACATTTAATTTAAAAAGGAACAAAATGAAGGGGTTCATTTTGTCATAGAAATTATGGTTAGTGCTGTAGAAAAAAATATCAGGACATGTTTCAAGTGTGATCTCAAATATCTTCCTGGTATATTTCAACAGGATCAGCATGTCAGTTGATGCATTGTTGTTCTACTGCAGCTTCCCAGAGTGATCTAAAGAACAACTAGAGTGCTAACAGTCTTACTTATGACAAAATTTTGGCACACCTGAAGCCATCTTGATTGGAATAAACTGGTAACTCTTAAAACATTTAAATTAAAAAGGAACAAAATGAGGGGTTTCATTTTGTCATAGAAATTATGGTTAGTGCTGTAGAAAGAAAAATTAGCACATGTTTCAAGGGTAATCTCAAATATATTCCTGTTATATTTAAACAGGAGCAGCCTATCAGTTGATGCCTTTGTGTTCTACTGCAGCTTCCCAAAGTGTTCTAAGGAGCAACTAGAGCGCTAACAGCCTTAATTATGACAAACGTATGGCACACCTGAAGCCATCTCGATTGGAATAAACTGGTAACACTTAACATATTTAATTTTAAAAAGGAACAAAATGATGGGGCTCATTTTGTCATAGAAATTATGGTTAGTGCTGTAGAAAGAAAAATTAGGACATGTTTCAAGTGTGATCTCAAATGTCTTCCTGTTACATTTCAACAGGAGCAGCCTGTCAGTTGATGCCTTTGTGTTCTACTGCAGCTTCCCAGAGTGTTCTAAAGAACAACTAGAGCGCTAACAGTCTTACTTATGACAAAATTATGGCACACCTGAAGCCATCTTGATTGGAATAAACTGGTACCACTTAAAACATTTAATTTAAATAGGAACACAATGATGGGGTTCATTTTGTCATAGAAATTATGGTTAGTGCTGTAGAAATCAAAATTAGGACATGTTTCAAGTGTGATCTCAAATATCTTCCTGTTATATTTCAACAGGAGCAGCCTGTCAGTTGATTCCTTTGTGTTATACTGCAGCTTCCCAGAGTGTTCTAAAGAACAACTAGAGCACTAA
Source organism: Triturus cristatus (assembly GCF_964204655.1). Taxonomy (NCBI): domain Eukaryota; kingdom Metazoa; phylum Chordata; class Amphibia; order Caudata; family Salamandridae; genus Triturus; species Triturus cristatus. The sequence continues at coordinate 1,110,942,878 of NC_140579.1, forward strand.
CAGTCTTTCTTATGACAAAATTATGGCACACCTGAAGCCATCTTGATTGGAATAAACTGGTAACACTTAAAACATTTATTTAAAAAGGAGCAATATGATGGGGTTCATTTTGTCACAGAAATTATGGTTAGTGCTTTAGAAAGAAAAATTAGGACATGTTTCAAGTGTGATCTCAAATATCTTGCTGTTATATTTCAACAGGAGCAGCCTGTCAGTTGATGCCTTTGTGTTCTACTGCAGCTTCCCAGAGTGTTCTAAAGAACAACTAGAGCGCTAACAGCCTTACTTATGATAAAAGTATGGCACACCTGAAGCCATCTTAATTGGAATAAACTGGTAAAACTTAAAACATTTAATTTAAAAAGGAACAAAATGATGGGGTTCATTTTGTCATAGAAATTATGGTTAGTGCTGTAGAAAGAAAAATTAGGACATGTTTCAAGTGTGATCTCAAATGTCTTCCTGTTATATTTCAGCAGGAGCAGCCTGTCAATTGATGCCTTTGTGTTCTACTGCAGCTTCCTAGTGTTCTAAAAAACAACTAGAGCGCTAACAGTCTTACTTATGACAAAATTATGGCACACCTGAAGCCATTTTGATTGGAATAAACTGGAAACACTTAAAACATTTAATTTAAAAAGGAACACAATGATGGGGTTCATTTTGTCATAGAAATTATGGTTAGTGCTGTAGAAAGAAAAATTAGGACATGTTTCAAGTGTGATCTCAAATATCTTCCTGTTATATTTCAACAGGAGCAGCCTGTCAGTTGATTCCTTTGTGTTCTACTGCAGCTTCCCAGAGTGTTCTAAAGAACAACTAGAGCACTAACAGTCTTACTTATGACAAAATTATGTCACACCTGAAGCCATCTTGATTGGAATAAACTGGTAACACTTAAAACATTTATTTAAAAAGGAACAAAATGATAGGGCTCGTTTTGTCATAGAAATTATGGTTAGTGCTGTAGAAAGAAAAATTAGGACATGTTTTAAGTGAGATCTCAAATATCTTCCTGTTATATTTCAACAGGAGCAGCCTGTCAGTTGATGCCTTTGTGTTCTACTGCAGCTTCCCAGAGTGTTCTAAAGAACAACTAGAGCGCTAACAGTCTTACTTATGACAAAATTATGGCACACCTGAAGCCATCTTGGTTGGAATAAACTGGTAACACTTAAAACATTTATTTAAAACGGAACAAAATGATGGGGTTCATTTTGTCGCAGAAATTATGGTTAGTGCTTTAGAAAGAACAATTTGGACATGTTTCAAGTGTGATCTCAAATATCTTCCTGTTATATTTCAACAGGAGCAGCCTGTCAGTTGATGCCTTTGTGTTCTTCCATAGCTTACCAGAGATTTCTAAAGAAAAACTAGAGCGCTAACAGCCTTACTTATGATAAAAGTATGGCACACCTGAAGCCATCTTAATTGGAATTAACTGGTAAAACTTAAAACATTTAATTTAAAAAGGAACAAAATGATGGGGTTCATTTTGTCATAGAAATTATGGTTAGTGCTCTAGAAAAAAATTATTAGGACATGTTTCAAGTGTGATCTCAAATATCTTCCTGTTATATTTCAACAGGATCAGCATGTCAGTTGATGCATTTGTGTTCTACTGCAGCTTCCCAGAGTGATCTAAAGAACAACTAGAGTGCTAACAGTCTTACTTATGACAACATTTTGGCACACCTGAAGCCATCTTGATTGGAATAAACTGGTAACTCTTAAAACATTTAATTTAAAAAGGAACAAAATGAGGGGTTTCATTTTGTCATAGAAATTATGGTTAGTGCTGTAGAAAGAAAAATTAGCACATGTTTCAAGGGTAATCTCAAATATATACCTGTTATATTTAAACAGGAGCAGCCTATCAGTTGATGCCTTTGTGTTCTACTGCAGCTTCCCAAAGTGTTCTAAGGAGCAACTAGAGCGCTAACAGCCTTAATTATGACAAACGTATGGCACACCTGAAGCCATCTTGATTGGAATAAACTGGTAACACTTAACATATTTAATTTTAAAAAGGAACAAAATGATAGGGCTCATTTTGTCATAGAAATTATGGTTAGTGCTGTAGAAAGAAAAATTAGGACATGTTTCAAGTGTGATCTCAAATGTCTTCCTGTTACATTTCAACAGGAGCAGCCTGTCAGTTGATACCTCTGTGTTCTACTGCAGCTTCCCAGAGTGTTCTAAAGAACAACTAGAGCACTAACAGTCTTTCTTATGACAAAATTATGGCACACCTGAAGCCATCTTGATTGGAATAAACTGGTAACACTTAAAACATTTATTTAAAAAGGAGCAATATGATGGGGTTCATTTTGTCACAGAAATTATGGTTAGTGCTTTAGAAAGAAAAATTAGGACATGTTTCAAGTGTGATCTCAAATATCTTGCTGTTATATTTCAACAGGAGCAGCCTGTCAGTTGATGCCTTTGTGTTCTACTGCAGCTTCCCAGAGTGTTCTAAAGAACAACTAGAGCGCTAACAGCCTTACTTATGATAAAAGTATGGCACACCTGAAGCCATCTTAATTGGAATAAACTGGTAAAACTTAAAACATTTAATTTAAAAAGGAACAAAATGATGGGGTTCATTTTGTCATAGAAATTATGGTTAGTGCTGTAGAAAGAAAAATTAGGACATGTTTCAAGTGTGATCTCAAATGTCTTCCTGTTATATTTCAGCAGGAGCAGCCTGTCAATTGATGCCTTTGTGTTCTACTGCAGCTTCCTAGTGTTCTAAAGAACAACTAGAGCGCTAACAGTCTTACTTATGACAAAAGTATGTCACACCTGAAGCCATCTTGATTGGAGTAAACTTGTAACTCTTAAAACATTTAATTTAAAAAAAGGAACAAAATGATGGGGCTCGTTTTGTCATAGAAATTATGGTTAGTGCTGTAGAAAGAAAAATTAGGACATGTTTTAAGTGAGATCTCAAATATCTTCCTGTTATATTTCAACAGGAGCAGCCTGTCAGTTGATGCCTTTGTGTTCTACTGCAGCTTCCCAGAGTGTTCTAAAGAACAACTAGAGCGCTAACAGTCTTACTTATGACAAAATTATGGCACACCTGAAGCCATCTTGGTTGGAATAAACTGGTAACACTTAAAACATTTATTTAAAACGGAACAAAATGATGGGGTTCATTTTGTCGCAGAAATTATGGTTAGTGCTTTAGAAAGAACAATTTGGACATGTTTCAAGTGTGATCTCAAATATCTTCCTGTTATATTTCAACAGGAGCAGCCTGTCAGTTGATGCCTTTGTGTTCTTCCATAGCTTACCAGAGATTTCTAAAGAAAAACTAGAGCGCTAACAGCCTTACTTATGATAAAAGTATGGCACACCTGAAGCCATCTTAATTGGAATTAACTGGTAAAACTTAAAACATTTAATTTAAAAAGGAACAAAATGATGGGGTTCATTTTGTCATAGAAATTATGGTTAGTGCTCTAGAAAAAAATTATTAGGACATGTTTCAAGTGTGATCTCAAATATCTTCCTGTTATATTTCAACAGGATCAGCATGTCAGTTGATGCATTTGTATTCTACTGCAGCTTCCCAGAGTGATCTAAAGAACAACTAGAGTGCTAACAGTCTTACTTATGACAACATTTTGGCACACCTGAAGCCATCTTGATTGGAATAAACTGGTAACTCTTAAAACATTTAATTTAAAAAGGAACAAAATGAGGGGTTTCATTTTGTCATAGAAATTATGGTTAGTGCTGTAGAAAGAAAAATTAGCACATGTTTCAAGGGTAATCTCAAATGTCTTCCTGTTACATTTCAACAGGAGCAGCCTGTCAGTTGATGCCTTTGTGTTCTACTGCAGCTTCCCAGAGTGTTCTAAAGAACAACTAGAGCGCTAACAGTCTTACTTATGACAAAATTATGGCACACCTGAAGCCATCTTGATTGGAATAAACTGGTACCACTTAAAACATTTAATTTAAATAGGAACACAATGATGGGGTTCATTTTGTCATAGAAATTATGGTTAGTGCTGTAGAAATCAAAATTAGGACATGTTTCAAGTGTGATCTCAAATATCTTCCTGTTATATTTCAACAGGAGCAGCCTGTCAGTTGTTTCCTTTGTGTTCTACTGCAGCTTCCCAGAGTGTTCTAAAGATCAACTAGAGCACTAACAGTCTTTCTTATGACAAAATTATGGCACACCTGAAGCCATCTTGATTGGAATAAACTGGTAACACTTAAAACATTTATTTAAAAAGGAGCAATATGATGGGGTTCATTTTGTCATAGAAATTATGGTTAGTGCTGTAGAAAGAAAAATTAGGACATGTTTCAAGTGTGATCTCAAATATCTTCCTGTTATATTTCAACAGGAGCAGCCTGTCAGTTGATTCCTTTGTGTTCTACTGCAGCTTCCCAGAGTGTTCTAAAGAACAACTAGAGCACTAACAGTCTTACTTATGACAAAATTATGTCACACCTGAAGCCATCTTGATTGGAGTAAACTTGTAACTCTTAAAACATTTAATTTAAAAAAAGGAACAAAATGATGGGGCTCGTTTTGTCATAGAAATTATGGTTAGTGCTGTAGAAAGAAAAATTAGGACATGTTTTAAGTGAGATCTCAAATATCTTCCTGTTATATTTCAACAGGAGCAGCCTGTCAGTTGATGCCTTTGTGTTCTACTGCAGCTTCCCAGAGTGTTCTAAAGAACAACTAGAGCGCTAACAGTCTTACTTATGACAAAATTATGGCACACCTGAAGCCATCTTGGTTGGAATAAACTGGTAACACTTAAAACATTTATTTAAAACGGAACAAAATGATGGGGTTCATTTTGTCGCAGAAATTATGGTTAGTGCTTTAGAAAGAACAATTTGGACATGTTTCAAGTGTGATCTCAAATATCTTCCTGTTATATTTCAACAGGAGCAGCCTGTCAGTTGATGCCTTTGTGTTCTTCCATAGCTTACCAGAGATTTCTAAAGAAAAACTAGAGCGCTAACAGCCTTACTTATGATAAAAGTATGGCACACCTGAAGCCATCTTAATTGGAATTAACTGGTAAAACTTAAAACATTTAATTTAAAAAGGAACAAAATGATGGGGTTCATTTTGTCATAGAAATTATGGTTAGTGCTCTAGAAAAAAATTATTAGGACATGTTTCAAGTGTGATCTCAAATATCTTCCTGTTATATTTCAACAGGATCAGCATGTCAGTTGATGCATTTGTGTTCTACTGCAGCTTCCCAGAGTGATCTAAAGAACAACTAGAGTGCTAACAGTCTTACTTATGACAACATTTTGACACACCTGAAGCCATCTTGATTGGAATAAACTGGTAACTCTTAAAACATTTAATTTAAAAAGGAACAAAATGAGGGGTTTCATTTTGTCATAGAAATTATGGTTAGTGCTGTAGAAAGAAAAATTAGCACATGTTTCAAGGGTAATCTCAAATATATTCCTGTTATATTTAAACAGGAGCAGCCTATCAGTTGATGCCTTTGTGTTCTACTGCAGCTTCCCAAAGTGTTCTAAGGAGCAACTAGAGCGCTAACAGCCTTAATTATGACAAACGTATGGCACACCTGAAGCCATCTTGATTGGAATAAACTGGTAACACTTAACATATTTAATTTTAAAAAGGAACAAAATGATAGGGCTCATTTTGTCATAGAAATTATGGTTAGTGCTGTAGAAAGAAAAATTAGGACATGTTTCAAGTGTGATCTCAAATGTCTTCCTGTTACATTTCAACAGGAGCAGCCTGTCAGTTGATACCTCTGTGTTCTACTGCAGCTTCCCAGAGTGTTCTAAAGAACAACTAGAGCACTAACAGTCTTTCTTATGACAAAATTATGGCACACCTGAAGCCATCTTGATTGGAATAAACTGGTAACACTTAAAACATTTATTTAAAAAGGAGCAATATGATGGGGTTCATTTTGTCACAGAAATTATGGTTAGTGCTTTAGAAAGAAAAATTAGGACATGTTTCAAGTGTGATCTCAAATATCTTGCTGTTATATTTCAACAGGAGCAGCCTGTCAGTTGATGCCTTTGTGTTCTACTGCAGCTTCCCAGAGTGTTCTAAAGAACAACTAGAGCGCTAACAGCCTTACTTATGATAAAAGTATGGCACACCTGAAGCCATCTTAATTGGAATAAACTGGTAAAACTTAAAACATTTAATTTAAAAAGGAACAAAATGATGGGGTTCATTTTGTCATAGAAATTATGGTTAGTGCTGTAGAAAGAAAAATTAGGACATGTTTCAAGTGTGATCTCAAATGTCTTCCTGTTATATTTCAGCAGGAGCAGCCTGTCAATTGATGCCTTTGTGTTCTACTGCAGCTTCCTAGTGTTCTAAAGAACAACTAGAGCGCTAACAGTCTTACTTATGACAAAATTATGGCACACCTGAAGCCATCTTGATTGGAATAAACTGGAAACACTTAAAACATTTAATTTAAAAAGGAACAAAATGATGGGGTTCATTTTGTCATAGAAATTATGGTTAGTGCTGTAGAAAGAAAAATTAGGACATGTTTCAAGTGTGATCTCAAATATCTTCCTGTTATATTTCAACAGGAGCAGCCTGTCAGTTGATTCCTTTGTGTTCTACTGCAGCTTCCCAGAGTGTTCTAAAGAACAACTAGAGCACTAACAGTCTTACTTATGACAAAATTATGGCACACCTGAAGCCATCTTGATTGGAGTAAACTTGTAACTCTTAAAACATTTAATTTAAAAAAAGGAACAAAATGATGGGGCTCGTTTTGTCATAGAAATTATGGTTAGTGCTGTAGAAAGAAAAATTAGGACATGTTTTAAGTGAGATCTCAAATATCTTCCTGTTATATTTCAACAGGAGCAGCCTGTCAGTTGATGCCTTTGTGTTTTACTGCAGCTTCCCAGAGTGTTCTAAAGAACAACTAGAGCGTTAACAGTCTTACTTATGACAAAATTATGGCACACCTGAAGCCATCTTGGTTGGAATAAACTGGTAACACTTAAAACATTTATTTAAAAAGGAACAAAATGATGGGGTTCATTTTGTCGCAGAAATTATGGTTAGTGCTTTAGAAAGAACAATTTGGACATGTTTCAAGTGTGATCTCAAATATCTTCCTGTTATATTTCAACAGGAGCAGCCTGTCAGTTGATGCCTTTGTGTTCTTCCATAGCTTACCAGAGATTTCTAAAGAAAAACTAGAGCGCTAACAGCCTTACTTATGATAAAAGTATGGCACACCTGAAGCCATCTTAATTGGAATTAACTGGTAAAACTTAAAACATTTAATTTAAAAAGGAACAAAATGATGGGGTTCATTTTGTCATAGAAATTATGGTTAGTGCTCTAGAAAAAAATTATTAGGACATGTTTCAAGTGTGATCTCAAATATCTTCCTGTTATATTTCAACAGGATCAGCATGTCAGTTGATGCATTTGTGTTCTACTGCAGCTTCCCAGAGTGATCTAAAGAACAACTAGAGTGCTAACAGTCTTACTTATGACAACATTTTGGCACACCTGAAGCCATCTTGATTGGAATAAACTGGTAACTCTTAAAACATTTAATTTAAAAAGGAACAAAATGAGGGGTTTCATTTTGTCATAGAAATTATGGTTAGTGCTGTAGAAAGAAAAATTAGCACATGTTTCAAGGGTAATCTCAAATATATTCCTGTTATATTTAAACAGGAGCAGCCTATCAGTTGATGCCTTTGTGTTCTACTGCAGCTTCCCAAAGTGTTCTAAGGAGCAACTAGAGCGCTAACAGCCTTAATTATGACAAACGTATGGCACACCTGAAGCCATCTTGATTGGAATAAACTGGTAACACTTAACATATTTAATTTTAAAAAGGAACAAAATGATAGGGCTCATTTTGTCATAGAAATTATGGTTAGTGCTGTAGAAAGAAAAATTAGGACATGTTTCAAGTGTGATCTCAAATGTCTTCCTGTTACATTTCAACAGGAGCAGCCTGTCAGTTGATACCTCTGTGTTCTACTGCAGCTTCCCAGAGTGTTCTAAAGAACAACTAGAGCACTAACAGTCTTTCTTATGACAAAATTATGGCACACCTGAAGCCATCTTGATTGGAATAAACTGGTAACACTTAAAACATTTATTTAAAAAGGAGCAATATGATGGGGTTCATTTTGTCACAGAAATTATGGTTAGTGCTTTAGAAAGAAAAATTAGGACATGTTTCAAGTGTGATCTCAAATATCTTGCTGTTATATTTCAACAGGAGCAGCCTGTCAGTTGATGCCTTTGTGTTCTACTGCAGCTTCCCAGAGTGTTCTAAAGAACAACTAGAGCGCTAACAGCCTTACTTATGATAAAAGTATGGCACACCTGAAGCCATCTTAATTGGAATAAACTGGTAAAACTTAAAACATTTAATTTAAAAAGGAACAAAATGATGGGGTTCATTTTGTCATAGAAATTATGGTTAGTGCTGTAGAAAGAAAAATTAGGACATGTTTCAAGTGTGATCTCAAATGTCTTCCTGTTATATTTCAGCAGGAGCAGCCTGTCAATTGATGCCTTTGTGTTCTACTGCAGCTTCCTAGTGTTCTAAAGAACAACTAGAGCACTAACAGTCTTACTTATGACAAAATTATGGCACACCTGAAGCCATCTTGATTGGAATAAACTTGTAACTCTTAAAACATTTAATTTAAAAAAAGGAACAAAATGATGGGGCTCGTTTTGTCATAGAAATTATGGTTAGTGCTGTAGAAAGAAAAATTAGGACATGTTTTAAGTGAGATCTCAAATATCATCCTGTTATATTTCAACAGGAGCAGCCTGTCAGTTGATGCCTTTGTGTTCTACTGCAGCTTCCCAGAGTGTTCTAAAGAACAACTAGAGCGCTAACAGTCTTACTTATGACAAAATTATGGCACACCTGAAGCCATCTTGGTTGGAATAAACTGGTAACACTTAAAACATTTATTTAAAAAGGAACAAAATGATGGGGTTCATTTTGTCACAGAAATTATGGTTAGTGCTTTAGAAAGAACAATTTGGACATGTTTCAAGTGTGATCTCAAATATCTTCCTGTTATATTTCAACAGGAGCAGCCTGTCAGTTGATGCCTTTGTGTTCTTCCATAGCTTACCAGAGATTTCTAAAGAAAAACTAGAGCGCTAACAGCCTTACTTATGATAAAAGTATGGCACACCTGAAGCCATCTTAATTGGAATTAACTGGTAAAACTTAAAACATTTAATTTAAAAAGGAACAAAATGATGGGGTTCATTTTGTCATAGAAATTATGGTTAGTGCTCTAGAAAAAAATTATTAGGACATGTTTCAAGTGTGATCTCAAATATCTTCCTGTTATATTTCAACAGGATCAGCATGTCAGTTGATGCATTTGTGTTCTACTGCAGCTTCCCAGAGTGATCTAAAGAACAACTAGAGTGCTAACAGTCTTACTTATGACAACATTTTGGCACACCTGAAGCCATCTTGATTGGAATAAACTGGTAACTCTTAAAACATTTAATTTAAAAAGGAACAAAATGAGGGGTTTCATTTTGTCATAGAAATTATGGTTAGTGCTGTAGAAAGAAAAATTAGCACATGTTTCAAGGGTAATCTCAAATATATTCCTGTTATATTTAAACAGGAGCAGCCTATCAGTTGATGCCTTTGTGTTCTACTGCAGCTTCCCAAAGTGTTCTAAGGAGCAACTAGAGCGCTAACAGCCTTAATTATGACAAACGTATGGCACACCTGAAGCCATCTTGATTGGAATAAACTGGTAACACTTAACATATTTAATTTTAAAAAGGAACAAAATGATAGGGCTCATTTTGTCATAGAAATTATGGTTAGTGCTGTAGAAAGAAAAATTAGGACATGTTTCAAGTGTGATCTCAAATGTCTTCCTGTTACATTTCAACAGGAGCAGCCTGTCAGTTGATACCTCTGTGTTCTACTGCAGCTTCCCAGAGTGTTCTAAAGAACAACTAGAGCACTAACAGTCTTTCTTATGACAAAATTATGGCACACCTGAAGCCATCTTGATTGGAATAAACTGGTAACACTTAAAACATTTATTTAAAAAGGAGCAATATGATGGGGTTCATTTTGTCACAGAAATTATGGTTAGTGCTTTAGAAAGAAAAATTAGGACATGTTTCAAGTGTGATCTCAAATATCTTGCTGTTATATTTCAACAGGAGCAGCCTGTCAGTTGATGCCTTTGTGTTCTACTGCAGCTTCCCAGAGTGTTCTAAAGAACAACTAGAGCGCTAACAGCCTTACTTATGATAAAAGTATGGCACACCTGAAGCCATCTTAATTGGAATAAACTGGTAAAACTTAAAACATTTAATTTAAAAAGGAACAAAATGATGGGGTTCATTTTGTCATAGAAATTATGGTTAGTGCTGTAGAAAGAAAAATTAGGACATGTTTCAAGTGTGATCTCAAATGTCTTCCTGTTATATTTCAGCAGGAGCAGCCTGTCAATTGATGCCTTTGTGTTCTACTGCAGCTTCCTAGTGTTCTAAAGAACAACTAGAGCGCTAACAGTCTTACTTATGACAAAATTATGGCACACCTGAAGCCATCTTGATTGGAATAAACTGGAAACACTTAAAACATTTAATTTAAAAAGGAACAAAATGATGGGGTTCATTTTGTCATAGAAATTATGGTTAGTGCTGTAGAAAGAAAAATTAGGACATGTTTCAAGTGTGATCTCAAATATCTTCCTGTTATATTTCAACAGGAGCAGCCTGTCAGTTGATTCCTTTGTGTTCTACTGCAGCTTCCCAGAGTGTTCTAAAGAACAACTAGAGCACTAACAGTCTTACTTATGACAAAATTATGGCACACCTGAAGCCATCTTGATTGGAGTAAACTTGTAACTCTTAAAACATTTAATTTAAAAAAAGGAACAAAATGATGGGGCTCGTTTTGTCATAGAAATTATGGTTAGTGCTGTAGAAAGAAAAATTAGGACATGTTTTAAGTGAGATCTCAAATATCTTCCTGTTATATTTCAACAGGAGCAGCCTGTCAGTTGATGCCTTTGTGTTTTACTGCAGCTTCCCAGAGTGTTCTAAAGAACAACTAGAGCGTTAACAGTCTTACTTATGACAAAATTATGGCACACCTGAAGCCATCTTGGTTGGAATAAACTGGTAACACTTAAAACATTTATTTAAAAAGGAACAAAATGATGGGGTTCATTTTGTCGCAGAAATTATGGTTAGTGCTTTAGAAAGAACAATTTGGACATGTTTCAAGTGTGATCTCAAATATCTTCCTGTTATATTTCAACAGGAGCAGCCTGTCAGTTGATGCCTTTGTGTTCTTCCATAGCTTACCAGAGATTTCTAAAGAAAAACTAGAGCGCTAACAGCCTTACTTATGATAAAAGTATGGCACACCTGAAGCCATCTTAATTGGAATTAACTGGTAAAACTTAAAACATTTAATTTAAAAAGGAACAAAATGATGGGGTTCATTTTGTCATAGAAATTATGGTTAGTGCTCTAGAAAAAAATTATTAGGACATGTTTCAAGTGTGATCTCAAATATCTTCCTGTTATATTTCAACAGGATCAGCATGTCAGTTGATGCATTTGTGTTCTACTGCAGCTTCCCAGAGTGATCTAAAGAACAACTAGAGTGCTAACAGTCTTACTTATGACAACATTTTGGCACACCTGAAGCCATCTTGATTGGAATAAACTGGTAACTCTTAAAACATTTAATTTAAAAAGGAACAAAATGAGGGGTTTCATTTTGTCATAGAAATTATGGTTAGTGCTGTAGAAAGAAAAATTAGCACATGTTTCAAGGGTAATCTCAAATATATTCCTGTTATATTTAAACAGGAGCAGCCTATCAGTTGATGCCTTTGTGTTCTACTGCAGCTTCCCAAAGTGTTCTAAGGAGCAACTAGAGCGCTAACAGCCTTAATTATGACAAACGTATGGCACACCTGAAGCCATCTTGATTGGAATAAACTGGTAACACTTAACATATTTAATTTTAAAAAGGAACAAAATGATAGGGCTCATTTTGTCATAGAAATTATGGTTAGTGCTGTAGAAAGAAAAATTAGGACATGTTTCAAGTGTGATCTCAAATGTCTTCCTGTTACATTTCAACAGGAGCAGCCTGTCAGTTGATACCTCTGTGTTCTACTGCAGCTTCCCAGAGTGTTCTAAAGAACAACTAGAGCACTAACAGTCTTTCTTATGACAAAATTATGGCACACCTGAAGCCATCTTGATTGGAATAAACTGGTAACACTTAAAACATTTATTTAAAAAGGAGCAATATGATGGGGTTCATTTTGTCACAGAAATTATGGTTAGTGCTTTAGAAAGAAAAATTAGGACATGTTTCAAGTGTGATCTCAAATATCTTGCTGTTATATTTCAACAGGAGCAGCCTGTCAGTTGATGCCTTTGTGTTCTACTGCAGCTTCCCAGAGTGTTCTAAAGAACAACTAGAGCGCTAACAGCCTTACTTATGATAAAAGTATGGCACACCTGAAGCCATCTTAATTGGAATAAACTGGTAAAACTTAAAACATTTAATTTAAAAAGGAACAAAATGATGGGGTTCATTTTGTCATAGAAATTATGGTTAGTGCTGTAGAAAGAAAAATTAGGACATGTTTCAAGTGTGATCTCAAATGTCTTCCTGTTATATTTCAGCAGGAGCAGCCTGTCAATTGATGCCTTTGTGTTCTACTGCAGCTTCCTAGTGTTCTAAAGAACAACTAGAGCACTAACAGTCTTACTTATGACAAAATTATGGCACACCTGAAGCCATCTTGATTGGAATAAACTTGTAACTCTTAAAACATTTAATTTAAAAAAAGGAACAAAATGATGGGGCTCGTTTTGTCATAGAAATTATGGTTAGTGCTGTAGAAAGAAAAATTAGGACATGTTTTAAGTGAGATCTCAAATATCATCCTGTTATATTTCAACAGGAGCAGCCTGTCAGTTGATGCCTTTGTGTTCTACTGCAGCTTCCCAGAGTGTTCTAAAGAACAACTAGAGCGCTAACAGTCTTACTTATGACAAAATTATGGCACACCTGAAGCCATCTTGGTTGGAATAAACTGGTAACACTTAAAACATTTATTTAAAAAGGAACAAAATGATGGGGTTCATTTTGTCACAGAAATTATGGTTAGTGCTTTAGAAAGAACAATTTGGACATGTTTCAAGTGTGATCTCAAATATCTTCCTGTTATATTTCAACAGGAGCAGCCTGTCAGTTGATGCCTTTGTGTTCTTCCATAGCTTACCAGAGATTTCTAAAGAAAAACTAGAGCGCTAACAGCCTTACTTATGATAAAAGTATGGCACACCTGAAGCCATCTTAATTGGAATTAACTGGTAAAACTTAAAACATTTAATTTAAAAAGGAACAAAATGATGGGGTTCATTTTGTCATAGAAATTATGGTTAGTGCTCTAGAAAAAAATTATTAGGACATGTTTCAAGTGTGATCTCAAATATCTTCCTGTTATATTTCAACAGGATCAGCATGTCAGTTGATGCATTTGTGTTCTACTGCAGCTTCCCAGAGTGATCTAAAGAACAACTAGAGTGCTAACAGTCTTACTTATGACAACATTTTGGCACACCTGAAGCCATCTTGATTGGAATAAACTGGTAACTCTTAAAACATTTAATTTAAAAAGGAACAAAATGAGGGGTTTCATTTTGTCATAGAAATTATGGTTAGTGCTGTAGAAAGAAAAATTAGCACATGTTTCAAGGGTAATCTCAAATATATTCCTGTTATATTTAAACAGGAGCAGCCTATCAGTTGATGCCTTTGTGTTCTACTGCAGCTTCCCAAAGTGTTCTAAGGAGCAACTAGAGCGCTAACAGCCTTAATTATGACAAACGTATGGCACACCTGAAGCCATCTCGATTGGAATAAACTGGTAACACTTAACATATTTAATTTTAAAAAGGAACAAAATGATGGGGCTCATTTTGTCATAGAAATTATGGTTAGTGCTGTAGAAAGAAAAATTAGCACATGTTTCAAGGGTAATCTCAAATATATACCTGTTATATTTAAACAGGAGCAGCCTATCAGTTGATGCCTTTGTGTTCTACTGCAGCTTCCCAAAGTGTTCTAAGGAGCAACTAGAGCGCTAACAGCCTTAATTATGACAAACGTATGGCACACCTGAAGCCATCTTGATTGGAATAAACTGGTAACACTTAACATATTTAATTTTAAAAAGGAACAAAATGATAGGGCTCATTTTGTCATAGAAATTATGGTTAGTGCTGTAGAAAGAAAAATTAGGACATGTTTCAAGTGTGATCTCAAATGTCTTCCTGTTACATTTCAACAGGAGCAGCCTGTCAGTTGATACCTCTGTGTTCTACTGCAGCTTCCCAGAGTGTTCTAAAGAACAACTAGAGCACTAACAGTCTTTCTTATGACAAAATTATGGCACACCTGAAGCCATCTTGATTGGAATAAACTGGTAACACTTAAAACATTTATTTAAAAAGGAGCAATATGATGGGGTTCATTTTGTCACAGAAATTATGGTTAGTGCTTTAGAAAGAAAAATTAGGACATGTTTCAAGTGTGATCTCAAATATCTTGCTGTTATATTTCAACAGGAGCAGCCTGTCAGTTGATGCCTTTGTGTTCTACTGCAGCTTCCCAGAGTGTTCTAAAGAACAACTAGAGCGCTAACAGCCTTACTTATGATAAAAGTATGGCACACCTGAAGCCATCTTAATTGGAATAAACTGGTAAAACTTAAAACATTTAATTTAAAAAGGAACAAAATGATGGGGTTCATTTTGTCATAGAAATTATGGTTAGTGCTGTAGAAAGAAAAATTAGGACATGTTTCAAGTGTGATCTCAAATGTCTTCCTGTTATATTTCAGCAGGAGCAGCCTGTCAATTGATGCCTTTGTGTTCTACTGCAGCTTCCTAGTGTTCTAAAGAACAACTAGAGCGCTAACAGTCTTACTTATGACAAAATTATGTCACACCTGAAGCCATCTTGATTGGAGTAAACTTGTAACTCTTAAAACATTTAATTTAAAAAAAGGAACAAAATGATGGGGCTCGTTTTGTCATAGAAATTATGGTTAGTGCTGTAGAAAGAAAAATTAGGACATGTTTTAAGTGAGATCTCAAATATCTTCCTGTTATATTTCAACAGGAGCAGCCTGTCAGTTGATGCCTTTGTGTTCTACTGCAGCTTCCCAGAGTGTTCTAAAGAACAACTAGAGCGCTAACAGTCTTACTTATGACAAAACTATGGCACACCTGAAGCCATCTTGGTTGGAATAAACTGGTAACACTTAAAACATTTATTTAAAACGGAACAAAATGATGGGGTTCATTTTGTCGCAGAAATTATGGTTAGTGCTTTAGAAAGAACAATTTGGACATGTTTCAAGTGTGATCTCAAATATCTTCCTGTTATATTTCAACAGGAGCAGCCTGTCAGTTGATGCCTTTGTGTTCTTCCATAGCTTACCAGAGATTTCTAAAGAAAAACTAGAGCGCTAACAGCCTTACTTATGATAAAAGTATGGCACACCTGAAGCCATCTTAATTGGAATTAACTGGTAAAACTTAAAACATTTAATTTAAAAAGGAACAAAATGATGGGGTTCATTTTGTCATAGAAATTATGGTTAGTGCTCTAGAAAAAAATTATTAGGACATGTTTCAAGTGTGATCTCAAATATCTTCCTGTTATATTTCAACAGGATCAGCATGTCAGTTGATGCATTTGTGTTCTACTGCAGCTTCCCAGAGTGATCTAAAGAACAACTAGAGTGCTAACAGTCTTACTTATGACAACATTTTGGCACACCTGAAGCCATCTTGATTGGAATAAACTGGTAACTCTTAAAACATTTAATTTAAAAAGGAACAAAATGAGGGGTTTCATTTTGTCATAGAAATTATGGTTAGTGCTGTAGAAAGAAAAATTAGCACATGTTTCAAGGGTAATCTCAAATGTCTTCCTGTTACATTTCAACAGGAGCAGCCTGTCAGTTGATGCCTTTGTGTTCTACTGCAGCTTCCCAGAGTGTTCTAAAGAACAACTAGAGCGCTAACAGTCTTACTTATGACAAAATTATGGCACACCTGAAGCCATCTTGATTGGAATAAACTGGTACCACTTAAAACATTTAATTTAAATAGGAACACAATGATGGGGTTCATTTTGTCATAGAAATTATGGTTAGTGCTGTAGAAATCAAAATTAGGACATGTTTCAAGTGTGATCTCAAATATCTTCCTGTTATATTTCAACAGGAGCAGCCTGTCAGTTGTTTCCTTTGTGTTCTACTGCAGCTTCCCAGAGTGTTCTAAAGATCAACTAGAGCACTAACAGTCTTTCTTATGACAAAATTATGGCACACCTGAAGCCATCTTGATTGGAATAAACTGGTAACACTTAAAACATTTATTTAAAAAGGAGCAATATGATGGGGTTCATTTTGTCATAGAAATTATGGTTAGTGCTGTAGAAAGAAAAATTAGGACATGTTTCAAGTGTGATCTCAAATATCTTCCTGTTATATTTCAACAGGAGCAGCCTGTCAGTTGATTCCTTTGTGTTCTACTGCAGCTTCCCAGAGTGTTCTAAAGAACAACTAGAGCACTAACAGTCTTACTTATGACAAAATTATGTCACACCTGAAGCCATCTTGATTGGAGTAAACTTGTAACTCTTAAAACATTTAATTTAAAAAAAGGAACAAAATGATGGGGCTCGTTTTGTCATAGAAATTATGGTTAGTGCTGTAGAAAGAAAAATTAGGACATGTTTTAAGTGAGATCTCAAATATCTTCCTGTTATATTTCAACAGGAGCAGCCTGTCAGTTGATGCCTTTGTGTTCTACTGCAGCTTCCCAGAGTGTTCTAAAGAACAACTAGAGCGCTAACAGTCTTACTTATGACAAAATTATGGCACACCTGAAGCCATCTTGGTTGGAATAAACTGGTAACACTTAAAACATTTATTTAAAACGGAACAAAATGATGGGGTTCATTTTGTCGCAGAAATTATGGTTAGTGCTTTAGAAAGAACAATTTGGACATGTTTCAAGTGTGATCTCAAATATCTTCCTGTTATATTTCAACAGGAGCAGCCTGTCAGTTGATGCCTTTGTGTTCTTCCATAGCTTACCAGAGATTTCTAAAGAAAAACTAGAGCGCTAACAGCCTTACTTATGATAAAAGTATGGCACACCTGAAGCCATCTTAATTGGAATTAACTGGTAAAACTTAAAACATTTAATTTAAAAAGGAACAAAATGATGGGGTTCATTTTGTCATAGAAATTATGGTTAGTGCTCTAGAAAAAAATTATTAGGACATGTTTCAAGTGTGATCTCAAATATCTTCCTGTTATATTTCAACAGGATCAGCATGTCAGTTGATGCATTTGTGTTCTACTGCAGCTTCCCAGAGTGATCTAAAGAACAACTAGAGTGCTAACAGTCTTACTTATGACAACATTTTGGCACACCTGAAGCCATCTTGATTGGAATAAACTGGTAACTCTTAAAACATTTAATTTAAAAAGGAACAAAATGAGGGGTTTCATTTTGTCATAGAAATTATGGTTAGTGCTGTAGAAAGAAAAATTAGCACATGTTTCAAGGGTAATCTCAAATATATACCTGTTATATTTAAACAGGAGCAGCCTATCAGTTGATGCCTTTGTGTTCTACTGCAGCTTCCCAAAGTGTTCTAAGGAGCAACTAGAGCGCTAACAGCCTTAATTATGACAAACGTATGGCACACCTGAAGCCATCTTGATTGGAATAAACTGGTAACACTTAACATATTTAATTTTAAAAAGGAACAAAATGATAGGGCTCATTTTGTCATAGAAATTATGGTTAGTGCTGTAGAAAGAAAAATTAGGACATGTTTCAAGTGTGATCTCAAATGTCTTCCTGTTACATTTCAACAGGAGCAGCCTGTCAGTTGATACCTCTGTGTTCTACTGCAGCTTCCCAGAGTGTTCTAAAGAACAACTAGAGCACTAACAGTCTTTCTTATGACAAAATTATGGCACACCTGAAGCCATCTTGATTGGAATAAACTGGTAACACTTAAAACATTTATTTAAAAAGGAGCAATATGATGGGGTTCATTTTGTCACAGAAATTATGGTTAGTGCTTTAGAAAGAAAAATTAGGACATGTTTCAAGTGTGATCTCAAATATCTTGCTGTTATATTTCAACAGGAGCAGCCTGTCAGTTGATGCCTTTGTGTTCTACTGCAGCTTCCCAGAGTGTTCTAAAGAACAACTAGAGCGCTAACAGCCTTACTTATGATAAAAGTATGGCACACCTGAAGCCATCTTAATTGGAATAAACTGGTAAAACTTAAAACATTTAATTTAAAAAGGAACAAAATGATGGGGTTCATTTTGTCATAGAAATTATGGTTAGTGCTGTAGAAAGAAAAATTAGGACATGTTTCAAGTGTGATCTCAAATGTCTTCCTGTTATATTTCAGCAGGAGCAGCCTGTCAATTGATGCCTTTGTGTTCTACTGCAGCTTCCTAGTGTTCTAAAGAACAACTAGAGCGCTAACAGTCTTACTTATGACAAAATTATGGCACACCTGAAGCCATCTTGATTGGAATAAACTGGAAACACTTAAAACATTTAATTTAAAAAGGAACAAAATGATGGGGTTCATTTTGTCATAGAAATTATGGTTAGTGCTGTAGAAAGAAAAATTAGGACATGTTTCAAGTGTGATCTCAAATATCTTCCTGTTATATTTCAACAGGAGCAGCCTGTCAGTTGATTCCTTTGTGTTCTACTGCAGCTTCCCAGAGTGTTCTAAAGAACAACTAGAGCACTAACAGTCTTACTTATGACAAAATTATGGCACACCTGAAGCCATCTTGATTGGAGTAAACTTGTAACTCTTAAAACATTTAATTTAAAAAAAGGAACAAAATGATGGGGCTCGTTTTGTCATAGAAATTATGGTTAGTGCTGTAGAAAGAAAAATTAGGACATGTTTTAAGTGAGATCTCAAATATCTTCCTGTTATTTTTCAACAGGAGCAGCCTGTCAGTTGATGCCTTTGTGTTCTTCTGCAGCGTACCAGAGATTCCTAAAGAACAACTAGAGCACTAACAGCCTTACTTATGATAAAAGTATGGCACACCTGAAGCCATCCTAATTGGAATAAACTGGTAATACTTAAAACATTTAATTTAAAAAGGAACAAAATGATGGGGTTCATTTTGTCATAGAAATATGGTTAGTGCTGTAGAAAGAAAAATTAGGACATGTTTCAAGTGTGATCTCAAATATCTTCCTGTTATATTTCAACAGGAGCAGCCTGTCAGTTGATTCCTTTGTGTTCTACTGCAGCTTCCCAGAGTGTTCTAAAGAACAACTAGAGCGCTAACAGTCTTACTTATGACAAAATTATGGCACACCTGAAGCCATCTTGGTTGGAATAAACTGGTAACACTTAAAACATTTATTTAAAAAGGAACAAAATGATGGGGTTCATTTTGTCACAGAAATTATGGTTAGTGCTTTAGAAAGAACAATTTGGACATGTTTCAAGTGTGATCTCAAATATCTTCCTGTTATATTTCAACAGGAGCAGCCTGTCAGTTGATGCCTTTGTGTTCTTCCATAGCTTACCAGAGATTTCTAAAGAAAAACTAGAGCGCTAACAGCCTTACTTATGATAAAAGTATGGCACACCTGAAGCCATCTTAATTGGAATTAACTGGTAAAACTTAAAACATTTAATTTAAAAAGGAACAAAATGATGGGGTTCATTTTGTCATAGAAATTATGGTTAGTGCTCTAGAAAAAAATTATTAGGACATGTTTCAAGTGTGATCTCAAATATCTTCCTGATATATTTCAACAGGATCAGCATGTCAGTTGATGCATTTGTGTTCTACTGCAGCTTCCCAGAGTGATCTAAAGAACAACTAGAGTGCTAACAGTCTTACTTATGACAACATTTTGGCACACCTGAAGCCATCTTGATTGGAATAAACTGGTAACTCTTAAAACATTTAATTTAAAAAGGAACAAAATGAGGGGTTTCATTTTGTCATAGAAATTATGGTTAGTGCTGTAGAAAGAAAAATTAGCACATGTTTCAAGGGTAATCTCAAATATATTCCTGTTATATTTAAACAGGAGCAGCCTATCAGTTGATGCCTTTGTGTTCTACTGCAGCTTCCCAAAGTGTTCTAAGGAGCAACTAGAGCGCTAACAGCCTTAATTATGACAAACGTATGGCACACCTGAAGCCATCTTGATTGGAATAAACTGGTAACACTTAACATATTTAATTTTAAAAAGGAACAAAATGATAGGGCTCATTTTGTCATAGAAATTATGGTTAGTGCTGTAGAAAGAAAAATTAGGACATGTTTCAAGTGTGATCTCAAATGTCTTCCTGTTACATTTCAACAGGAGCAGCCTGTCAGTTGATACCTCTGTGTTCTACTGCAGCTTCCCAGAGTGTTCTAAAGAACAACTAGAGCACTAACAGTCTTTCTTATGACAAAATTATGGCACACCTGAAGCCATCTTGATTGGAATAAACTGGTAACACTTAAAACATTTATTTAAAAAGGAGCAATATGATGGGGTTCATTTTGTCACAGAAATTATGGTTAGTGCTTTAGAAAGAAAAATTAGGACATGTTTCAAGTGTGATCTCAAATATCTTGCTGTTATATTTCAACAGGAGCAGCCTGTCAGTTGATGCCTTTGTGTTCTACTGCAGCTTCCCAGAGTGTTCTAAAGAACAACTAGAGCGCTAACAGCCTTACTTATGATAAAAGTATGGCACACCTGAAGCCATCTTAATTGGAATAAACTGGTAAAACTTAAAACATTTAATTTAAAAAGGAACAAAATGATGGGGTTCATTTTGTCATAGAAATTATGGTTAGTGCTGTAGAAAGAAAAATTAGGACATGTTTCAAGTGTGATCTCAAATGTCTTCCTGTTATATTTCAGCAGGAGCAGCCTGTCAATTGATGCCTTTGTGTTCTACTGCAGCTTCCTAGTGTTCTAAAGAACAACTAGAGCACTAACAGTCTTACTTATGACAAAATTATGGCACACCTGAAGCCATCTTGATTGGAATAAACTTGTAACTCTTAAAACATTTAATTTAAAAAAAGGAACAAAATGATGGGGCTCGTTTTGTCATAGAAATTATGGTTAGTGCTGTAGAAAGAAAAATTAGGACATGTTTTAAGTGAGATCTCAAATATCTTCCTGTTATATTTCAACAGGAGCAGCCTGTCAGTTGATGCCTTTGTGTTCTACTGCAGCTTCCCAGAGTGTTCTAAAGAACAACTAGAGCGCTAACAGTCTTACTTATGACAAAATTATGGCACACCTGAAGCCATCTTGGTTGGAATAAACTGGTAACACTTAAAACATTTATTTAAAAAGGAACAAAATGATGGGGTTCATTTTGTCACAGAAATTATGGTTAGTGCTTTAGAAAGACCAATTTGGACATGTTTCAAGTGTGATCTCAAATATCTTCCTGTTATATTTCAACAGGAGCAGCCTGTCAGTTGATGCCTTTGTGTTCTTCCATAGCTTACCAGAGATTTCTAAAGAAAAACTAGAGCGCTAACAGCCTTACTTATGATAAAAGTATGGCACACCTGAAGCCATCTTAATTGGAATTAACTGGTAAAACTTAAAACATTTAATTTAAAAAGGAACAAAATGATGGGGTTCATTTTGTCATAGAAATTATGGTTAGTGCTCTAGAAAAAAATTATTAGGACATGTTTCAAGTGTGATCTCAAATATCTTCCTGTTATATTTCAACAGGATCAGCATGTCAGTTGATGCATTTGTGTTCTACTGCAGCTTCCCAGAGTGATCTAAAGAACAACTAGAGTGCTAACAGTCTTACTTATGACAACATTTTGGCACACCTGAAGCCATCTTGATTGGAATAAACTGGTAACTCTTAAAACATTTAATTTAAAAAGGAACAAAATGAGGGGTTTCATTTTGTCATAGAAATTATGGTTAGTGCTGTAGAAAGAAAAATTAGCACATGTTTCAAGGGTAATCTCAAATATATTCCTGTTATATTTAAACAGGAGCAGCCTATCAGTTGATGCCTTTGTGTTCTACTGCAGCTTCCCAAAGTGTTCTAAGGAGCAACTAGAGCGCTAACAGCCTTAATTATGACAAACGTATGGCACACCTGAAGCCATCTTGATTGGAATAAACTGGTAACACTTAACATATTTAATTTTAAAAAGGAACAAAATGATAGGGCTCATTTTGTCATAGAAATTATGGTTAGTGCTGTAGAAAGAAAAATTAGGACATGTTTCAAGTGTGATCTCAAATGTCTTCCTGTTACATTTCAACAGGAGCAGCCTGTCAGTTGATACCTCTGTGTTCTACTGCAGCTTCCCAGAGTGTTCTAAAGAACAACTAGAGCGCTAGCAGTCTTACTTATGACAAAATTATGGCACACCTGAAGCCATTTTGATTGGAATAAACTGGAAACACTTAAAACATTTAATTTAAAAAGGAACACAATGATGGGGTTCATTTTGTCATAGAAATTATGGTTAGTGCTGTAGAAAGAAAAATTAGGACATGTTTCAAGTGTGATCTCAAATATCTTCCTGTTATATTTCAACAGGAGCAGCCTGTCAGTTGATTCCTTTGTGTTCTACTGCAGCTTCCCAGAGTGTTCTAAAGAACAACTAGAGCACTAAAAGTCCTACTTATGACAAAATTATGGCACACCTGAAGCCATCTTGACTGGAATAAACTTGTAACTCTTAAAACATTTAATTTAAAAAAAGGAACAGAATGATGGGGCTCATTTTGTCAGAAATTATGGTTAGTGCTGTAGAAAGAAAAATTAGGACATGTTTCAAGTGTGATCTCAAATATCTTCCCTTTATATTTCAACAGGAGCAGCCTGTCAGTTGATGCCTTTGTGTTCTACTGCACCTTCCCAGAGTGTTCTAAAGAACAACTAGAGCGCTAACAGTCTTACTTATGACAAAATTATGGCACACCTGAAGCCATTTTGATTGGAATAAACTGGAAACACTTAAAACATTTAATTGAAAAAGGAACACAATGATGGGGTTCATTTTGTCATAGAAATTATGGTTAGTGCTGTAGAAAGAAAAATTAGGACATGTTTCAAGTGTGATCTCAAATATCTTCCTGTTATATTTCAACCGGAGCAGCCTGTCAGTTGATTCCTTTGTGTTCTACTGCAGCTTCCCAGAGTGTTCTAAAGAACAACTAGAGCGCAAACAGTCTTACTTATGACAAAATTATGGCACACCTGAAGCCATCTTGATTGGAATAAACTGGTAACACTTAAAACATTTATTTAAAAAGGAACAAAATGATAGGGTTCATTTTGTCACAGAAATTATGGTTAGTGCTTTAGAAAGAACAATTTGGACATGTTTCAAGTGTGATCTCAAATATCTTGATGTTATATTTCAACAGGAGCAGCCTGTCAGTTGATGCCTTTGTGTTCTACTGCAGCTTCCCAGAGTGTTCTAAAGAACAACTAGAGCGCTAACAGTCTTACTTATGACAAAATTATGGCACACCTGAAGCCATCTTGATTGCCATAAACTGGTAACTCTTAAAACATTTTATTTAAAAAGGAACAAAATGAGGGGGTCATTTTGTCATAGAAATTATGGTTAGTGCTGTAGAAAAAAAAATTAGGACATGTTTTAAGTGAGATCTCAAATATCTTCCTGTTATATTTCAACAGGAGCAGCCTGTCAGTTGATGCCTTTGTGTTCTTCCGCAGCTTACCAGAGATTTTGAAAGAAAAACTAGAGCGCTAACAGCCTTACTTATGATAAAACTATGGCACACCTGAAGCCATCTTAATTGGAATTAACTGGTAAAACTTAAAACATTTAATTTAAAAAGGAACACAATGAAGGGGTTCATTTTGTCATAGAAATTATGGTTAGTGCTGTAGAAAAAAATATCAGGACATGTTTCAAGTGTGATCTCAAATATCTTCCTGGTATATTTCAACAGGATCAGCATGAGAGTTGATGCATTTTTGTTCTACTGCAGCTTCCCAGAGTGATCTAAAGAACAACTAGAGTGCTAACAGTCTTACTTATGACAAAATTTTGGCACACCTGAAGCCATCTTGATTGGAATAAACTGGTAACTCTTAAAACATTTAAATTAAAAAGGAACAAAATGAGGGGTTTCATTTTGTCATAGAAATTATGGTTAGTGCTGTAGAAAGAAAAATTAGCACATGTTTCAAGGGTAATCTCAAATATATTCCTGTTATATTTAAACAGGAGCAGCCTATCAGTTGATGCCTTTGTGTTCTACTGCAGCTTCCCAAAGTGTTCTAAGGAGCAACTAGAGCGCTAACAGCCTTAATTATGACAAACGTATGGCACACCTGAAGCCATCTCGATTGGAATAAACTGGTAACACTTAACAAATTTAATTTTAAAAAGGAACAAAATGATGGGGCTCATTTTGTCATAGAAATTATGGTTAGTGCTGTAGAAAGAAAAATTAGGACATGTTTCAAGTGTGATCTCAAATGTCTTCCTGTTACATTTCAACAGGAGCAGCCTGTCAGTTGATGCCTTTGTGTTCTACTGCAGCTTCCCAGAGTGTTCTAAAGAACAACTAGAGCGCTAACAGTCTTACTTATGACAAAATTATGGCACACCTGAAGCCATCTTGATTGGAATAAACTGGTACCACTTAAAACATTTAATTTAAATAGGAACACAATGATGGGGTTCATTTTGTCATAGAAATTATGGTTAGTGCTGTAGAAATCAAAATTAGGACATGTTTCAAGTGTGATCTCAAATATCTTCCTGTTATATTTCAACAGGAGCAGCCTGTCAGTTGATTCCTTTGTGTTCTACTGCAGCTTCCCAGAGTGTTCTAAAGAACAACTAGAGCACTAACAGTCTTTCTTATGACAAAATTATGGCACACCTGAAGCCATCTTGATTGGAATAAACTGGTAACACTTAAAACATTTATTTAAAAAGGAGCAATATGATGGGGTTCATTTTGTCACAGAAATTATGGTTAGTGCTTTAGAAAGAAAAATTAGGACATGTTTCAAGTGTGATCTCAAATATCTTGCTGTTATATTTCAACAGGAGCAGCCTGTCAGTTGATGCCTTTGTGTTCTACTGCAGCTTCCCAGAGTGTTCTAAAGAACAACTAGAGCGCTAACAGCCTTACTTATGATAAAAGTATGGCACACCTGAAGCCATCTTAATTGGAATAAACTGGTAAAACTTAAAACATTTAATTTAAAAAGGAACAAAATGATGGGGTTCATTTTGTCATAGAAATTATGGTTAGTGCTGTAGAAAGAAAAATTAGGACATGTTTCAAGTGTGATCTCAAATGTCTTCCTGTTATATTTCAGCAGGAGCAGCCTGTCAATTGATGCCTTTGTGTTCTACTGCAGCTTCCTAGTGTTCTAAAGAACAACTAGAGCGCTAACAGTCTTACTTATGAGAAAATTATGGCACACCTGAAGCCATCTTGATTGGAATAAACTGGAAACACTTAAAACATTTAATTTAAAAAGGAACAAAATGATGGGGTTCATTTTGTCATAGAAATTATGGTTAGTGCTGTAGAAAGAAAAATTAGGACATGTTTCAAGTGTGATCTCAAATATCTTCCTGTTATATTTCAACAGGAGCAGCCTGTCAGTTGATTCCTTTGTGTTCTACTGCAGCTTCCCAGAGTGTTCTAAAGAACAACTAGAGCACTAACAGTCTTACTTATGACAAAATTATGGCACACCTGAAGCCATCTTGATTGGAGTAAACTTGTAACTCTTAAAACATTTAATTTAAAAAAAGGAACAAAATGATGGGGCTCGTTTTGTCATAGAAATTATGGTTAGTGCTGTAGAAAGAAAAATTAGGACATGTTTTAAGTGAGATCTCAATTATCTTCCTGTTATATTTCAACAGGAGCAGCCTGTCAGTTGATGCCTTTGTGTTCTACTGCAGCTTCCCAGAGTGTTCTAAAGAACAACTAGAGCGCTAACAGTCTTACTTATGACAAAATTATGGCACACCTGAAGCCATCTTGGTTGGAATAAACTGGTAACACTTAAAACATTTATTTAAAAAGGAACAAAATGATGGGGCTCATTTTGTCGCAGAAATTATGGTTAGTGCTTTAGAAAGAACAATTTGGACATGTTTCAAGTGTGATCTCAAATATCTTCCTGTTATATTTCAACAGGAGCAGCCTGTCAGTTGATGCCTTTGTGTTCTTCCATAGCTTACCAGAGATTTCTAAAGAAAAACTAGAGCGCTAACAGCCTTACTTATGATAAAAGTATGGCACACCTGAAGCCATCTTAATTGGAATTAACTGGTAAAACTTAAAACATTTAATTTAAAAAGGAACAAAATGATGGGGTTCATTTTGTCATAGAAATTATGGTTAGTGCTCTAGAAAAAAATTATTAGGACATGTTTCAAGTGTGATCTCAAATATCTTCCTGTTATATTTCAACAGGATCAGCATGTCAGTTGATGCATTTGTGTTCTACTGCAGCTTCCCAGAGTGATCTAAAGAACAACTAGAGTGCTAACAGTCTTACTTATGACAACATTTTGGCACACCTGAAGCCATCTTGATTGGAATAAACTGGTAACTCTTAAAACATTTAATTTAAAAAGGAACACAATGATGGGGTTCATTTTGTCATAGAAATTATGGTTAGTGCTGTAGAAAGAAAAATTAGCACATGTTTCAAGGGTAATCTCAAATATATTCCTGTTATATTTAAACAGGAGCAGCCTATCAGTTGATGCCTTTGTGTTCTACTGCAGCTTCCCAAAGTGTTCTAAGGAGCAACTAGAGCGCTAACAGCCTTAATTATGACAAACGTATGGCACACCTGAAGCCATCTTGATTGGAATAAACTGGTAACACTTAACATATTTAATTTTAAAAAGGAACAAAATGATAGGGCTCATTTTGTCATAGAAATTATGGTTAGTGCTGTAGAAAGAAAAATTAGGACATGTTTCAAGTGTGATCTCAAATGTCTTCCTGTTACATTTCAACAGGAGCAGCCTGTCAGTTGATACCTTTGTGTTCTACTGCAGCTTCCCAGAGTGTTCTAAAGAACAACTAGAGCGCTAACAGTCTTACTTATGACAAAATTATGGCACACCTGAAGCCATTTTGATTGGAATAAACTGGAAACACTTAAAACATTTAATTTAAAAAGGAACACAATGATGGGGTTCATTTTGTCATAGAAATTATGGTTAGTGCTGTAGAAAGAAAAATTAGGACATGTTTCAAGTGTGATCTCAAATATCTTCCTGTTATATTTCAACAGGAGCAGCCTGTCAGTTGATTCCTTTGTGTTCTACTGCAGCTTCCCAGAGTGTTCTAAAGAACAACTAGAGCACTAAAAGTCCTACTTATGACAAAATTATGGCACACCTGAAGCCATCTTGACTGGAATAAACTTGTAACTCTTAAAACATTTAATTTAAAAAAAGGAACAGAATGATGGGGCTCATTTTGTCAGAAAATATGGTTAGTGCTGTAGAAAGAAAAATTAGGACATGTTTCAAGTGTGATCTCAAATATCTTCCCTTTATATTTCAACAGGAGCAGCCTGTCAGTTGATGCCTTTGTGTTCTACTGCACCTTCCCAGAGTGTTCTAAAGAACAACTAGAGCGCTAACAGTCTTACTTATGACAAAATTATGGCACACCTGAAGCCATTTTGATTGGAATAAACTGGAAACACTTAAAACATTTAATTTAAAAAGGAACACAATGATGGGGTTCATTTTGTCATAGAAATTATGGTTAGTGCTGTAGAAAGAAAAATTAGGACATGTTTCAAGTGTGATCTCAAATATCTTCCTGTTATATTTCAACAGGAGCAGCCTGTCAGTTGATTCCTTTGTGTTCTACTGCAGCTTCCCAGAGTGTTCTAAAGAACAACTAGAGCACTAAAAGTCCTACTTATGACAAAATTATGGCACACCTGAAGCCATCTTGACTGGAATAAACTGGAAACACTTAAAACATTTAATTTAAAAAGGAACACAATGATGGGGTTCATTTTGTCATAGAAATTATGGTTAGTGCTGTAGAAAGAAAAATTAGGACATGTTTCAAGTGTGATCTCAAATATCTTCCTGTTATATTTCAACAGGAGCAGCCTGTCAGTTGATTCCTTTGTGTTCTACTGCAGCTTCCCAGAGTGTTCTAAAGAACAACTAGAGCACTAAAAGTCCTACTTATGACAAAATTATGGCACACCTGAAGCCATCTTGACTGGAATAAACTTGTAACTCTTAAAACATTTAATTTAAAAAAAGGAACAGAATGATGGGGCTCATTTTGTCAGAAATTATGGTTAGTGCTGTAGAAAGAAAAATTAGGACATGTTTCAAGTGTGATCTCAAATATCTTCCCTTTATATTTCAACAGGAGCAGCCTGTCAGTTGATGCCTTTGTTTTCTACTGCACCTTCCCAGAGTGTTCTAAAGAACAACTAGAGCGCTAACAGTCTTACTTATGACAAAATTATGGCACACCTGAAGCCATCTTGATTGGAATAAACTGGTAACACTTAAAACATTTATTTAAAAAGGAACAAAATGATGGGGTTCATTTTGTCACAGAAATTATGGTTAGTGCTTTAGAACGAACAATTTGGACATGTTTCAAGTGTGATCTCAAATATATTGATGTTATATTTCAACAGGAGCAGCCTGTCAGTTGATGCCTTTGTGTTCAACTGCAGCTTCCCAGAGTGTTCTAAAGAACAACTAGAGCGCTAACAGCCTTACTTATGATAAAAGTATGGCACACCTGAAGCCATCTTAATTGGAATTAACTGGTAAAACTTAAAACATTTAATTTAAAAAGGAACAAAATGATGGGGTTCATTTTGTCATAGAAATTATGGTTAGTGCTCTAGAAAAAAATTATTAGGACATGTTTCAAGTGTGATCTCAAATATCTTCCTGTTATATTTCAACAGGAGCAGCCTGCCAGTTGATACCTTTGTGTTCTACTGCAGATTCCCAGAGTGTTCTAAAGAACAACTAGAGCGCTAACAGTCTTACTTATGACAAAATTATGGCACACCTGAAGCCATTTTGATTGGAATAAACTGGAAACTCTTAAAACATTTAATTTAAAAAGGAACACAATGATGGGGTTCATTTTGTCATAGAAATTATGGTTAGTGCTGTAGAAAGAAAAATTAGGACATGTTTCAAGTGTGATCTCAAATATCTTGCTGTTATATTTCAACAGGAGCAGCCTGTCAGTTGATGCCTTTGTGTTCTACTGCAGCTTCCCAGAGTGTTCTAAAGAACAACTAGAGCGCTAACAGTCTTACTTATGACACAATTATGGCACACCTGAAGCCATCTTGATTGCCATAAACTGGTAACTCTTAAAACATTTTATTCAAAAAGGAACAAAATGAGGGGGGTCATTTTGTCATAGAAATTATGGTTAGTGCTGTAGAAATACAAATTAGGACATGTTTTAAGTGAGATCTCAAATATCTTCCTGTTTTATTTCAACAGGAGCAGCCCGTCAGTTGATGCCTTTGTGTTCTTCTGCAGCTTACCAGAGATTTCTAAAGAACAACTAGAGCGCTAACAGCCTTACTTATGATAAAAGTATGGCACACCTGAAGCCATCTTAATTGGAATAAACTGGTAAAACTTAAAACATTTAATTTAAAAAGGGTCAAAATGATGGGGTTCATTTTGTCATAGAAATTATGGTTAGTGCTCTAGAAAGAAAAACTTAGGACATGTTTTAAGTGAGATCTCAAATATCTTTCTGTTATATTTCAACAGGAGTAGGCTGTCAGTTGATGCCTTTGTGTTCTACTGCAGCTTCCCAGAGTGTTCTTAAGAACAACTAGAGCACTAACAGCCGACTTATGACAAAAGAATGGCACACCTGAAGCCATCTAGATTGGAATAAACTGGTAACACTTAAAACACTTAATTTAAAAAGGAACAAAATTATGGGGTTCATTTTGTCATAGAAATTATGGTTAGTGCAGTAGAAAGAAAAATTAGGACATGTTCCAAGTGTGATCTCAAATGTCTTCCTGTTATATTTCAACAGGAGCAGCCTGTCAGTTGATGCCTTTGTGTTCTACTGCAGCTTCCCAGAGTGTTCTAAAGAACAACTAGAGTGCTAACAGTCTTACTTATGACAAAATTGTGGCACACCTGAAGCCACCTTGAATGGAATAAACTGGAAACTCTTAAACATTTAATTTAAAATGGAACAAAATGAAGAGGTTTATTGTGTCATAGAAATTATGGTTAGTGCTGTAGAAAGAAAAAGTACTACATGTTTTAAGTGAGATCTCAAATATCTTCCTGTTATATTTCAACAGGAGCAGCCTACCAGTTGATGCCTTTGTGTTCTACTGTAGCTTCCCAGAGTGTTCTAAAGAACAACTAGAGCGCTAACAGCTTTACTTATGACAAAAGTGTGGCACAACTGAACCCATCTTGATTGGAATAAACTGGTAACACTTAAAACATTTAATTTATAAAGGAACAAAAATATGGGGTTCATTTTGTCATAGAAATTATGGTCAGTGCTGCAGAAAGAAAAATTAGGACATGTTTCAAGTGTGATCTCAAATATATTCCTGTTATATGTCAACAGGAGCAGTCTGTCAGTTGATGCCTTTGTGTTCTGCTGCAGCTTCCTAGAGTGTTCTAAAGAACAACTAGAGCGCTAACAGCCTTACTTTTGACAAAATTATGGCACACCTGAAGCCATCTTGATTGGAATAAACTGGAAACACTTAAAACATTAAATTTAAAAAGGAACACAATGATGGGGTTCATTTTGTCATAGAAATTATGGTTAGTGCTGTAGAAAGAAAAATTAGGACATGTTTCAAGTGTGATCTCAAATATCTTCCTGTTATATTTCAACAGGAGCAGCCTGTCAGTTGATTCCTTTGTGTTCTACTGCAGCTTCCCAGAGTGTTCTAAAGAACAACTAGAGCACTAACAGTCTTACTTATGACAAAATTATGGCACACCTGAAGCCATCTTGATTGGAATAAACTTGTAACTCTTAAAATGTTTAATTTAAAAAAAGGAACAAAATGATGGGGCTTGTTTTGTCAAAGAAATTATGGTTAGTGCTGTAGAAAGAAAAATTAGGACATGTTTTAAGTGAGATCTCAAATATCTTCCTGTTATATTTCAACAGGAGCAGCCTGTCAGTTGATGCCTTTGTGTTCTACTGCAGCTTCCCAGAGTGTTCTAAAGAACAACTAGAGCGCTAACAGTCTTACTTATGACAAAATTATGGCACACCTGAAGCCATCTTGATTGGAATATACTGGTAACACTTAAAACATTTATTTAAAAAGGAACAAAATGATGGGGTTCATTTTGTCACCGAAATTATGGTTAGTGCTTTAGAAAGAACAATTTGGACATGTTTCAAGTGTGATCTCAAATATCTTGCTGTTATATTTCAACAGGAGCAGCCTGTCAGTTGATGCCTTTGTGTTCTACTGTAGCTTCCCAGAGTGTTCTAAAGAACAACTAGAGTGCTAACAGTCTTACTTATGACAACATTATGGCACACCTGAAGCCATCTTGATTGGAATAAACTGGTAACACTTAAAACATTTATTTAAAAAGGAACAAAATGATGGGGTTCATTTTGTCACAGAAATTATGGTTAGTGCTGTATGAAGAAAAATTAGGACATGTTTCAAGTGTGATCTCAAATATCTTCCCTTTATATTTCAACAGGAGCAGCCTGTCAGTTGATGCCTTTGTGTTCTACTGCAGCTTCCCAGAGTGTTCTAAAGAACAACTTGAGCGCTAACAGCCTTACTTATGACAAAAGTATGGCACACCTGAAGCCATCTTGATTGGAATCAACTGGTAACACTTAAAACATTTAATTGAAAAAAGGAACAAAATGATGGGGCTCATTTTGTCATAGAAATTATGGTTAGTGCTGTAGAAAGAAAAATTAGCACATGTTTCAAGTGCGATCTCAAATGTCTTCCTGTAATATTTCAACAGGAGCAGCCTGTCAGTTGATGCCTTTGTGTTCTACTGCAGCTTCCCAGAGTGTTCTAAAGAACAACTAGAGCGCTAACAGTCTTACTTATAAAAAAATTATGGCACTTCTGAAGCCGTCTTGATTGGAATGAACTGGTAACACTTAAAACATTTATTTAAAAAGGAACAAAATGATGGGGTTCATTTTGTCACAGAAATTATGGTTAGTGCTTTAGAAAGAACAATTTGGACCTGTTTCAAGTGTGATCTCAAATATCTTGCTGTTATATTTCAACAGGAGCAGCCTGTCAGTTGATGCCTTTGTGTTCTACTGTAGCTTCCCAGAGTGTTCTAAAGAACAACTAGAGTGCTAACAGTCTTACTTATGACAAAATGATGGCACACCTGAAGCCATCTTGATTGCCATAAACTGGTAACTCTTAAAACATTTTATTTAAAAAGAAACAAAATGAGGGGGGTCATTTTGTCATAGAAATTATGGTTAGTGCTCTAGAAAGAAAAACTTAGGACATGTTTTAAGTGAGATATCAAATATCTTTCTGTTATATTTCAACAGGAGTAGGCTGTCAGTTGATGCCTTTGTGTTCTACTGCAGCTTCCCAGAGTGTTCTTAAGAACAACTAGAGCACTAACAGCCGACTTATGACAAAAGAATGGCACACCTGAAGCCATCTTGATTGGAATAAACTGGTAACACTTAAAACATTTAATTTAAAAAGGAACAAAATTATGGGGTTCATTTTGTCATAGAAATTATGGTTAGTGCAGTAGAAAGAAAAATTAGGACATGTTCCAAGTGTGATCTCAAATGTCTTCCTGTTATATTTCAACAGGAGCAGCCTGTCAGTTGATGCCTTTGTGTTCTACTGAAGCTTCCCAGAGTGTTCTAAAGAACAACTAGAGTGCTAACAGTCTTACTTATGACAAAATTGTGGCACACCTGAAGCCATCTTGATTGCCATAAACTGGTAACTCTTAAAACATTTTATTCAAAAAGGAACAAAATGAGGGGGGTCATTTTGTCATAGAAATTATGGTTAGTGCTGTAGAAATACAAATTAGGACATGTTTTAAGTGAGATCTCAAATATCTTCCTGTTTTATTTCAACAGGAGCAGCCCGTCAGTTGATGCCTTTGTGTTCTTCTGCAGCTTACCAGAGATTTCTAAAGAACAACTGCACTGCCATAAACCCTGAAACACCATCCCCACACGACACCCTACACTGCACGAACACCACTTCACTACCCTAAACCCTAAAACAGCAACCCCAGCACGACCCCTTCACTGCCCGAACACCACTGCACTTCCCTAAACCCTAAAACACCACTCCCAGCACAACCCCCTACACTGCCCAAACACCACTGCACTACCCTAAACCCTGAAACACCACCCCCAGCATGACCCCCAACACTGCCCGAACACCACTGCACTGCCCTAATCCCTGAAACACCCCCCCCAGCATGACCCCCTGCACTGCACGAACACCACTGCACTGCCCTAAACCATGAACACCACCCCCAGCATGACCCCCTACACTGCCCGAACACCACTGCACTGCCCTAATCCCTGAAACACCACCCCCAACACGACCCCCTACACTGCACGAACACCACTGCACTGCCCTAAACCATGAACACCACCCCCAGCATGACCCCCTACACTGCCCGAACACCACTGCACTGCCCAAACCCTGAAACACCACCCCCAGCATGACCTCCTACACTGCCCGAACACCACTGCACTGCCCTAAACCCTGAAACACCACCCCCAGCACGACCCCCTACACTGCCCGAACAACACTGCACTGACCTAAACCCTGAACCCCCAGCACGACCCTGTACACTACCCGAACACCACGGCACTGACCTATACCCTGAAACATCAGCCCCAGCACGACTCCCCACACTGCCCGAACACCACTGCACTGCTCTAAACCCTGAAACACCAGCCCAGCATGACCCCCTACACTGCTCGAACACCACTGCACTGCCCTAAACCCTGAAACACCACTCCCAACATGACCTCCTACACTGCCCGAACACCACTGCACTGCCCTAAACCCTGAAACACCACCCCCAGCAAGACCCCCTACACTGCCCGAACAACACTGCACTGACATAAACCCTGAACCCCCAGCACGACCCCGTACACTACCCGAACACCACTGCACTGGCCTATACCCTGAAACATCAGCCCCAGCATGACCCTCTACACTGCCCGAACACCACTGCACTGCCCAAAACCCTGAAACACCAGCCTCAGCACGACCCCCTACACTGCCCAAACACTACTGCACTGCCCTAAACCCTGAAACACCAGCCCCAGCACGACCACCTACACTGCCCGAACACCACTGCACTGCCCTAAACCCAGAAACACCAGCCCCGGCACGACCCCCTACACTACCCCAACACCACTGCACTGCCCTAAACCCTGAAATACCACCACCCTGCACGACCACCTACACTGCCCGAACACCACTGCACTGCCATAAACCCTGAAACACCACCCCCACACGACACCCTACACTGCACGAACACCGCTTCACTACCCTAAACCCTAAAATAGCAACCCCAGCACGACCCCTACACTGCCCGAACACCACTGCACTTCCCTGAACCCTAAAACACAACTCCCAGCACAACTCCCTACACTGCCCGAACGTCACTGCACTGCCCTAAACCCTAAAACACTACCCCCAGCATGAACCCTTGCACTGCCCAAACACCACTGCACTACCCTAAACCCTGAAACACCACCCCCAGCATGACACCCAACACAGCCCGAACACCACTGCACTGCCCTAATCCCTGAAACACCACCCCCAGCACGACCCCCTACACTGCCCGAACACCACTACACTGCCCGAACTCCACTGCACTGCCCTAAACCCTGAAACCACCAGCCCCAGCATGACCCCCTACACTGCCTGAACACCACTCCACTACCCTAAACCCTGAAACACCAGCCCCAGCACAACCCCTACTCTGCCCAAACACCACTGCACTGCCCTAACTGAATCACCAGCCCCAGCACGACCCCCTACACTGCACGAACACCACTGCACTGCCCTAAACCCTGAAACACTACCCTCAGCACAACCCCCTACACTGCACGAACACCACTGCACTGCCCTAAACCCTGAAACACCACCTTCAGCACAACCCCCTACACTGCATGAACACCACTGCACTGCCCTAAACCCTAAAACACCACCCCCACCGCGACCCCCTTCACTGCCCGAACACCACTGCACTTCCCTAAACCTTAAAACACCACTCCCAGCATGACCCCCTACACTGCCCAAACACCACTGCACTGCCATAAAACCCTGAAACACCACCCCCAGCATGACCCCCTACACTGCCCGAACATCACGGCACTGCCCTAAAATCTAAAAACACCACCCCCAGCACGACCCCCTAAACTGCCCGAACACCACTGCACTGCCCTGAACCCTAAAACACCACCCCCAACACCACCCCTACACTACACAAACACCACTGCACTACCCTAAACCCTAAAACACCACCCCAAGCATGACCCCCTATACTACCCAAACACCACTGCTCTACCCTAAACCCTAAAACACTAACCCCCAGCACGACCTCCTACACTACCCAAAGACCACTGCACTACCCTAAACCCTAAAACACTACCACCAGCACGAACCTCTACACTACCCAAAGACAACTGCACTACCCTAAAACCTAAAACACGACCCCCTACACAACACAAACATCGCTGAACTTCCCTAAAACCTAAAACACTACCAGCAGCACGACCCCCTACACTACACAAACACCACTGCACTACCCTAAACCCTAAAACACTACCCCCAGCACGACCCCCTACACACTACCCAAACACCACTGCACTACCCTAAACCCTAACACACGACCCCCACCAGTACCCCTACACTACCCAAACACCACTGCACTACCCTAAACCCTAAAACACTACCCCCAGCAGTACCCACTACACTACCCAAACACGATTGCTCTACCTAAACCCTAAAACACTAACCCCAGCAGGACCCCCTACACTACCCAAACACCACTGCACTCCCCTAAACCCTAAACCACTACCCCCAGCACGACCCCCTATCAATCAATCAGTAGATTTGTAAAGCGCACTACTCACCCGCAAGGGTCTCAAGGCGCTGGGAGGAGGGGGGGAGCTGCTATTGCTCGAACAGCCAGGTCTTGAGCTTTTTCCTGAAGGAGAGGTGGTCCTGGGTCAGCCGTAGGTGGGTGGGGAGGGAGTTCCATGTCTTGGCCGCCAGGTAGGAGAAGGATCTTCCTCCGGCGGTGGCTCTGCGGATGCGTGGGACGTGGCGAGGGCGAGGCTGGCGGAGCGGAGCTGGCGAGTGGGTGTGTAGAATGTGAGGTGGCTGTTGAGGTATTTGGGGCCCATGTCGTGGAGAGCTTTGTGAGCGTGGGTGAGGAGTCTGAACGTGATCCTCTTGCTGACTGGGAGCCAGTGCAGGTCTTTCAGATGGGCGGAGATGTGGCTGTGGCGGGGGATGTCTAGGATGAGTCGTGCAGAGGCGTTCTGTATATGCTGGAGTATTTTCTGGAGTTTGGCTGTGGTTCCCGCGTAGAGGGTGTTCCCGTGGTCCAGTCGGCTGGTGACGAGGACCTGGCTGACCGTCTTCCTGGTTTCGAAGGGGATCCACCGGAAGATCTTTCGGAGCATGCGCAGAGTGTTGAAGCAAGATGACGAGACGGCGTTGACTTGTTTGGTCATCGTGAGGGAGGAGTCGAGGATGAAGCCCAGGATGCGTGCATGATCCATTGGCTTGGGGGCGGTGCCCAGGGCAGGGGGCCACCAGGAGTCGTCCCAGGCCGAGTGGGATGGTCCGAGGATGAGGACTTCTGTCTTGTCAGAGTTCAGTTTCAGACGGCTGAGCTTCATCCATTCCGCGACGTTTTTCATTCCTGCCTGGAGGTTGGCTCTGGCTGTGGCAGGGTCGTTGGTGAGGGAGAGGATCAGCTGGGTGTCGTCGGCGTAGGAGATGATGTTGAGGTTGTGTTGGCGTGCGATGGCTGCGAGCGGGCTCATGTAGACGTTGTAGAGGGTGGGACTGAGCGAGGATCCTTGTGGAACGCCGCAGATGACTTCGGTGGCCGCGGAAAGGAATGGGGGAGTCGGACTCTCTGGGTTCTTCCGGCGAGGAACGAGATGATCCACTCCAGGGCCGTTCCTTGGATTCCGGTGTTGCTGAGGAGATGTATCAGGGTGCGATGGCATACGGTGTCGAAGGCTGCTGAGAGGACCAGGCGGATGAGGGCAGCTGTTTCCCCGTTGTCGAGCAAGGACCTGATGTCGTCGGTAGCTGCGATGAGGGCGGTCTCGGTGCTGTGGTTAGCTCGGAAACCGGACTGCGAGTTGTCGAGGGATCCGTTGGTCTCGAGGAAGGCGGAGAGTTGTTTGTTGATGGTCTTCTCTATGACTTTGGCAGGAAAAGGGAGGAGAGAGATGGGGCGGAAGTTCTTGAGGTCGGTGGGGTCCGCGTTGGGTTTCTTCAGGAGGGTGCTGAGCTCGGCATGTTTCCAGGTTCCGGGAAGGTGGCGGATGCGAAGGAGCTGTTGATGATGTCCCGGAGTTGGGGTGCGATGATGGAGTCGGCTTTGTTGAAGATGTGGTGTGGACAGGGGTCAGTAGGGGAGAAGGAGTGGATGGAGTTCATCGTGCGGGTGGTGTCTTCGGTGTTGACCGGGGTCCAGGTGCAGAGGGTGGTGGTGGGGGGGTGCTGGTTCGGTGGTTGGGTGCGTGGTTTGTGCGTCGAAGCTGTTGTGTATGTCGGTGATCTTGTGGTGAAAGAACGAGGCGAGTGAGTCACAGAGGTCCTGCGAAAGTGTGATGTCGTTGCTGCAGGCGCTGGGGTCGGCAAGCTCTTTGACGATTCTGAAGAGTTCCTTGCTGTGTTGGGTGTTGTTGTCCAGTCCACACTACCCAAACACCACTGGACTACCCTAAACCATAAAACACTGCCCCCAGCATGACCCCCTACACTACCCAAAAACCACTGCACTACCCTAAACCCTAAAACACTCCCCCAGCACGACTACCTACACTACCCAAACACCACTGCACTACCTTAAGCCCTAAAACACTACCCCCAGCACGACCCCCTACACTACCCAAACACCACTGCACTACTCTAAACCCTAAATCTACCCTTAGCACGGCCGCCTATACTACCCAAACACCTCTGCACTACCCTAAACCCTAAAACACTACCCCCAGTACGACACCCTACACTACACCAACACCACTGCACTACCCTAAACCCTAAAACACTACCCCAGCACGACCCCCTACACTACTCTAACACCACTGCACTACCCTAAACCCTAAAACACTGCCCCCAGCACGACCCCCTACACCACCCAAACAGCACTGCAGTATGCTAAACCCTAAAACACTACCCCCAGCACGACCCCCTACAATACACAAGCACCACTGCACTACCCTTAACCCTAAAACACTACCACAAGCACGACTCCCAACACTACACAAACACCACTGCACTGCCCTAAACCCTGAAACACCGCCCCCAGCATGAACCACTACGCTGCCCGAACACCACTGCACTGCCCTAAACCATAAACACCACCCCCAGCACGACCCCCCTATGCTGCCCGAACAGCACTGCTCTGCCCTAAACCCTGAAACACCACCCCCAGCAAGACCCCCTACGCTGCCCGAACACCACTGCACTGCCCTAAACCCTGAAACACCAGCCCCAACACGACTCCATACACTGTCGAACACCACTGCACTGCCCTAATTCCTGAAACACCAGCCCCAGCACGACCCACTACACTCCCCGAACACCACTGCACTACCCTAAACCCTGAAACACAACCCACAGCATGACCCCCTACACTGCCAGAACACCACTGCACTGCCCTAAACCCTGAACCACCAGCCCCAGCACTACCCCCTACACTGCCCGAACACCACTGCACTGCCCTAAACCCTGAAGCATCAGCCCCAGCACGACCCCCTACACTGCCCGTACACCACTGCACTGCCCTAAACCCTGAAACACCAGCCCCAGCACGACCCCCTACACTGCCTGAACACCACTCCACTGCCCTAAACCCTGAAACACCAGCCCCAGCACGACCCCTACTCTGCCCAAACACCACTGCACTGCCCTAAACCCTGAAACACCAGCCCCAGCACGACCCCTACACTACCCAAACACCACTGCACTGCCCTAAACCCTGAAACACCACTCTCAGCACAACCCCCTATACTGCACGAACACCAGTGCACTGCCCTAAACCCTAAAACACCACCCCCAGCATGACCCCCTTCACTGCCCGAACACCACTGCACTTTCCTAAACCTTAAAACACCACTCCCAGCATGACCCCCTAAATTCCCCGAACACCACTGCACTGCCCTAAACCCTTAAACGCTATCCCCAGCATGACCCCCTACACTGCCTGAGCACCACTGCACTGCCCTAAACCCTGAAACACCACCCCTAGCATGACCCCCTGCACTGCCCGTGAGAAAATTTGGTTTTCGATCGTGATCGAATCGACCCGCCATTTTGTGCTCTGCCGCCATTTTGTTTTGCCCTCACTCAGGCAGCACGGCGAACAAAGTCTATTCTGCTTTTCCTGCAGCTTCGTGTCGAAATAAGCCTTCTGCCTCTATTTACAAAGCTGGTGTTAGGACTGGCCGAGTACACTAATCCCTGTCTGGTTTTCCTAATCCCCGTCTCAACTATCTGTAGGTTCACACTATTCTCTTCTGACTTAATCTTATCGTCTGGCCTTCGCTGTCCTCTGCTAGCATTCTCTCGTTTCACAACTGTCCTCCAAAACACACAAACGTATCTCGCCACCTGCAAGTTGGTTACAGATCTGTTAATGAATTAGTTTGTGGGAGGGGTGATAAACACAGTCGGAGGAGAGGTTTCTTCGAGTTATCTGATACTTTATTTTCAAACCTTTTCTATTGGTTCTGTTCTGTTTTCCAACTTTTCTTATTGGCTCTTTCTTGTATGTTTTGGGTGTGTATTTGGTTAATGTATATTTCACATATGTACTATATAAGATTGTGCACCACAGAGTGAAGTGGCAGCCTCCCGAGAACCTACCTCGTGTATTTCTGGGATAACTGTACTAGCTGCAGCTAATAAATCCGATCTTCTAACGCCTAACAGAGTGTCCCGTGTCTCTGTGTAGCTGAGCAGGAGAACCCCGGAGATTAAGGCGTACCCTGCGCCGCCAGGCCCAAAAGGTTCTGGTTCTTCAACTGGCGCCCAACGTGGGGTGGCTTCAGTGGTACCGGTTCTGCCTGAAGGTCGTGAGGAACCCCGCAAGAAAATTCTGGAGGATTCGCGAGCCACGTCAAGCGACCCCATTATGTCGAAAGTGGTCCGAAGGTCTTTTTCAGTGTGGTTACTTCTTCCTGACGGCTACAGACGACTGCTGCCCTGACTGCTGCCCTGCCTTGGCCCTTCCTTTGGTGATGCATGGTAAGGCGAGACAATAGACGGGCCTCTGTTGGCGTGAGAAGACATCCTTAGTTAAGTATTTGGTGGGTCGCTCCCACAATTTTGGTCCTTTGTTCCTTTGTTCCTTTGTTTCTTTAGTCCTTCGACTATTGCAATAGCTGAAGCCGAGGGGTAAGTGCATTTGTGCTGCGTAAACTGAGTTTTACCCCCTTGAAGTCTGTGAACAGTCCGGTGAAATCACGAGATGCCTGGTCTTACTAAGTTTGGAAAACTTTGTTGCTTTGGTTGTAATAGGGATTCCCGGCTTGAGGTCTCCTGTCCGAATCCTTCGTTTGGAACTCCCATATACGAGCTCTATTCAAAACATGGTATTGGCCCCATTGCCTTTAACGAGGCATGGACCCGATACACGAAGAAAGATGGTGTTTTAAAATGGCCAGATAATGGTAGTTTTGAGCCTGATGTACTAGAAAATTTAGAAGCAGTTTTATTCAAAAGAAAAGCCCGGCCGGCAATGTTTGTCTCTTTCCGCCTTTGGCGTAAGGAAGCCAAACAGAGAGAAATTAAGCAAACAAAACGAGATAGGAAAGCACAGGGTATGACAATTATACAGGCTGCCCAACGATTTAAAGATGATAAAATTGATAATGCGATGGAAATTTCAGAGAGACAGCATTGTATGGCGATAGATAAATGCTATCCGGTGTTGCCTGTTTCCCCTTCCAATAACAAGAAAGATTTAGAAGATCCCCTAATGTCTCATTTATTGAGATTGCCTCCGCCCTATGCACAAGGTGCCAATGCACCCTAGTTGTTACAGCCTGTTCAGCCGCCAGCAGTACCTCCGCCTGTTCCGGCTCTTCCGCATTTGCCTCCTCCAGTATTACCGCCTCTACTGGTTTTGCCATCAACTTCGACTTCTTTGCCCTCATCTCCTGATCTTCGATCTCCTTTGCCTTCTGCACCTCCTGCAATTACCGGTTCTCCTTCCGTTAGTTCGCCTAATACCTTGTCCCCTATCCTCATGTCCAATTCTCCATCTGTGCGTAGGCGACTCACGGACACTGTCTCTGGTATTCTATCTCCTTTCTTTGAAGCTTTTAATGTATCTCCGGCTTTTTCTCGAAGACAATCTCGTAGTCAATTCCCAGCTGCCGAAGAACGAGAACATTTGGAATCTCTCACACGTAAATGGATCAAAAAGGGTCCCCAATACAGTGTGCTCGATATTATGCCTACCTTCTCACAATGGAATGCGCCTACGCAAAGATATGTTTTCGATGTAATGTGTGATACTCTCATTAAAGAATGGGAGGATGTGAATTTGAATTCGGTTCCACAGGGTCTGTTAGATGTTCAGGCTGACTTTGATAAAGGACTTATTGTGGGTTCCAAAGTTGAAAACGCTGTAAGGACACTTATTTCCTTTAGAAACTTATTGTCCTCTCAGACTTTCCTTGATTCCGATCCGTCGGTTAGACTGACACTGAAAAATTATCCCATGAGAGAGGTTCCTCCAGTATGGAAGGAAGAGGTTGCAGCTCAAGGTAATAATCCAGTTATTCCCGCTCATTTTCAACGTATATGGGTACATGTCCCCTGGAAGAGATCTGAAGTTTTAGCCCTTAAACAGACTCTCCCGGATCCTTGTAAAAACCCTGTGGGTTATTATAAAGAATTATCACAGACAGTTGATGCTTGCATCATGAATCTAGCTGATATCGATATGTTGATGGGAAATGTAGTCCCACAAACATTATGGGCTAGGATTCGTAAGGAGAATCACGCACAGGAATTAGGTGCTGATTGGGATACTATAATTGCCGCAGATAGAGACCAAGTGGGTGGTGCGAAGCCTGATGCTTTGATTTCAGAACTCCCTGGTAGGATTATTACATTAATGAAAACGATGATGCCTGCCTTGAGAGTTAATTGGGATAAATTAGCGGCATGCAAACAAAAAAAAGATGAAAGTGTCTCTGATTTCTTTACTCGTTTCGAGGAGACATTTATTGATCACAGTGGTCAAGATATGGCTACAGAGGGTGGACAGCGATTATTTGTGGACAAATTTGTATTTAATTTGCTTCCCGAGCTGTCACACAAATTGAAAGATTCTGAAAGTTCATGGGCTGTTTCTTCTTCTGCCCAGATATTGGCTACTGCACAATATTATGAAAACAGAGATAAAGAAGAAAAAGAAAAGCAAGAGAAAAAGACGAAAGAATTAAAAACGAAGGTTCTCTTGCAACAAGCTTATCCTCCACGCTATGCTCAGCCTCAGTTTCAACAGCCTCCGCAGTTTCAGAGGTTGTATCAAAAACCTGAGCCATACATTCTGCGACCTTTGTTAGGACCTAATCAATGTGCCTATTGTAGAGAGGAAGGTCATTTTAAGAATAATTGTCCGGTTTTATTGCAGCGTAGTGGGACACTATCTGCTCCACGAGGTCGTGCTGGCCTCCAGTCAGCAAATAGAGGTAGAGGTCGAGGTGTGTTGACTCAAGAACAGCGAGCCCTTCCTCCTCCCAATTCCATGAATTACTTTGATCAGCAAAACGTTTGGTCTACACAGTACTACAATGAAGATCATTATATTGAAAGCGAGAATAAAAGTCTTCATGCTAACTAGGACAGCCATGGACAAAGTAAGGGAGTTGTGTCGGTTCCAGTAGATCAGAATGGACCTTATGTTAATGTCACTACAATGGGTGTTTTAGAGCCATTTCTTCTAGATACTGGGGCGATGAGAAGTTCTATTATTCATTCTAAACTCCCTGGGGCACCTTTGTCTGGCTTAACAAATGTATCTGTAGGATTTTCTGGCGCCCCTGTTCGTAATCCGGTTTCTTGCCCTTTGCCTATTTCAATTGGCCCTTATGATTTGGAAGCTCCACTTCTTTTGACGAATGGTTGCGGTGAGAATCTGTTGGGTCTGGACTTATTGAAAAGAATGCATGCTACGATATATTGTTCTCCTTCTGGTGTAC
The DNA here is from genome assembly GCF_964204655.1 of Triturus cristatus. NCBI lineage: Eukaryota > Metazoa > Chordata > Amphibia > Caudata > Salamandridae > Triturus > Triturus cristatus. The sequence continues at coordinate 1,110,986,524 of NC_140579.1, forward strand.
ATCTTACTTTAGGACAGAAACTGATTCCTCCAATGTATTTGTCCAAAGATCAGTTTCCACCTGTATTGCTTTCTCTTCCGGCAACGCTTTGGGCCACGGGTCCGAACGATGTGGGTTGTCTTGAGAGTCCACCTTATGTTGTCACTCTCAAGCCTAATGTTGAATTGCCACGTATTCCGCAGTATAGAATTTCCACTGAAGGTGAAAAAGCGCTTTTGGAAATCATTCATGATTTGATTCAGAAGGGTGTGGTTGAAGAAACGAGAGGAAACATATGCAATAGTCCTATTCTTCCTGTTCTTAAACGCACTGATCCTTCTCAGCCACCTGTATATCGTTTCGTAATTGATCTTCGGGAGGTAAACAAAATTGTTGTACCACAATTTCCTGTTGTCCCAGATATCACTGCTCTGTTGACAATGATACCCTCCACAGCGACTTGGTTTTCTGTTATCGATCTAAAGAATGCCTTCTTTAGTATACCCATTGCCGAAGAGAGTAGGGATATTTTTGGCTTCTCTCTTGGAGGCCGAAGCTTCCGGTTCAAGCGCGCACCTCAGGGCTATTGTGAAAGTCCCTCTATTTACAGCCAAGCCTTAAAATGTCATCTTGATACTTTCCATTTGCCGTCTGGTGCTGCTCTTATTCAGTACATGGACGACTTGTTAATCGCTGCTAATTCAGAAGATATTTGCAAAAATGTGACTGTTGCATTGTTACGCCATTTGTTTAATCTAAATCATAAGGTTTCACCTTCCAAACTACAATATGTCCGTCGAGAGGTTACCTACTTGGATCATCTCCTATCAAAGGAGGGACAACGATTAACCCCAGAACTAATTCAGGCGATTGCGCAAATGTCTATGCCATCCACACAAAGGGAGGTACGTGCCTTTCTAGGTATTACTTCCTATTGTAGGCAGTGGATCCCTAACTTCTCTCTGTTGGCCAAGCCTTTGTTGGCACTCACTTTGAAAGATACACCTCAGACCCTTCCTTGGACTGACGAGTGCCAAAGGAGTTTTACTGATTTACGTGCTGCTCTGTGTTCCGCTCCTGTACTAGGTACTCCTGATTACTATAAGCCTTTTACGCTCTATGTCCATGAGAGAGAGGGTTGTGCGTTGTCAGTTTTAACACAGCAATTTGGAGACAAGCAGCGGCCATGTGCCTATTTTTCGGCTACTTAGATCCCGTAGCTAAAGCATTGCCTAGTTGTCTCAAAGCGACAGCAGCAGCAGCAATTTCTATTCGACAGTCTGCTGGAGTGGTGCTAGATAATACTCTCATTATTATGGTGCCACATGCAGTGGATACTTTACTAAATAGAACGAAAACGCAGCATCTTACGAGTGCTCGTTTAACTGGATACGAGCTGACGCTCTTGGCTAGTCACGTACACATCAAATGATGTAATACCCTAAATCCAGCTACTCTGTTACCCCTTCCAGAGGAGAAAGGTGTTGGCGAGCAACATGATTGTTTCCTCCGTACTGAGGAAGAGACAAAAGGAAGAATTGACTTGAAAGATACGCCGCTAGAGAATCCGTATGGAATTCTATGGGTGGATGGTTCTTGTTTTAAAATGCCTAATGGAGGTACAGTTTCAGCCTATGCTGTTACTACTTTACATACAGTTGTGGAAACAGAACGCATCAGACACAATTCAGCTCAAGCAGCAGAACTGATAGCTTTAACGAGAGCATGTGTGTTGTCAAAAGGAAAAAGAGTGAACGTGTACACCGACAGTCAATACGCTTTTGGTGTAGCGTTCAGTTTTGGGCGTCTTTGGAAAGAGAGGGGATTCCTTACTTCACATGGCACTAAAATACAATATGGTCAGTTGGTGACTGATCTTCTTGAGTCACTTGCTTTGCCCACCCAAATAGCAATTGTGAAGTGTAGTGCGCACAAAAAGATTACAGATGATGTTGGCTGAGGAAATGCATTTGCAGATGAAGTAGCAAAAAAGACAGCGAGAGACGCTACAATTCGAAAATATGAGGCGGGTCCTGCGAATTGGGTCAGAGAAAGAGGAATGTATGAGGATACAGAAGAAAGTGTAAAGTCGATTCAGAAAGAGGCCACAGAGAAAGAATTGAGTAAGTGGAAAGAAAGTACGGGAATGTTAGATGAGATGGGCTGTTGGGTGGAATTATCTGAACACCAACGTTGGCTGTTACCAGATGCCTATGTACTCCCAGTAGTTACTATGGCGCATGGTCCAGCCCATTTAAGTGCGAAAGGTATATGCAAGCTTCTGGCTCCAGTGTGGCAAAATGAAGGAATCCCAAAGTGTGGAGACAATGTAGTGAAACATTGTATTGTTTGTTTGATGTACAACCCGGGAAAGGGAACCCCAACTCCAGCGGGTCACTTTGCTCCTCCGACATATCCATTTGAGGTGTTGCAGATCGATTACATTCACATGGAACGATGCAACAATCTCAAATATGTTCTAGTGGTAGTATGCGCCTTTTCTAGGTGGATAGAAGCATACCCTCTAAAAGATAATACAGCCTTATCCACAGCCAAAATTCTACTAAAATAATTTTTCCCCAGGTTTGGTTTGCCGCGCATTGTCTGGAGTGACAATGGGAGCGAATTTGTGGGCCAAGTCATGCAAAAAGTTTGTGCGGGTCTTGGTATCAAGCAAAAGTTCCATGCGGCAAACCATCCACAGTCAGCGGGTTTAGTGGAATGCTACAACGGAACTTTGAAACTCAAATTAGCGAAAGTGCAGGCTAGTACAGGACTTAATTGGCCTGATGCTTTACCACTGGCTCTCCTGTCCACCAGAACTGCTGTGCACTCTCGTTTGGGAGTTAGCCCTTACGAGGTGGTCTTTGGGCGCCCAGCTAATATATGGGGAGTCCCTCGCCCTAAAAAATATTCGGACTTGCCATAACCAATGTTGATTGACTACTTGCATGAACTTACAACTAAATTGCGTGTTCTCCATCAACAGGTTCAGAGTGCTTTGCTGGAGGCTTCCACAGACCCAGGTCATTCTATCCGAGCAGGTGACTGGGTTTGCATAAAGAATTTCCAAAGGACGAAAAATTTGGAGCCCAGGTGGAGGGAGCCCCGTTTGGTACTTTTGGTCACGAGAACAGCAGTCAAAGTCGAAGGAAAGAAAAATTGGATTCACGGCGTGCATTGTAAGAAAGTGCCTTTGCCTCTACCCTTCGATCAATGGGTGCGTAGGGGCATTGGTGACTCTGAGAGTGAGAAGGTTCCACGATTCATACCTTTTAGCGATGCACGCCTGAATGGAACATTGTCTGTGAAAGAGGACGACGACATTCTTCAGGAAGCGATAACACCACATCGTCGCTTGAATACGACAAATCCGCGAACATTGTTCCGAGACCAAACTGTACCTGATAAAGAACACTATAATCTAAGACCTAGACTAAAGAACACTTAAGATTTTTCTCTCTCCTATGTAGTATTCTATCCCGGTTGCAGGGTCACGGTAGGAGTCTTGGTTGTGACCTGAGTAGTGGCAATAGGCCTGCAGGACTTGCAGTGTCATAGGACGGCAGATAATCATAATTAAGTGATCGAGGAAGATTGCCGTGAGCATCCATTTAGAAAGATGGAAACTACATTAGGCAAAAGAGAGAGAAAGGATACAATGAAAAAAGAATCCTGTAGATTAATGTACAGTTGTTTTAGTATAACCTTATGTATTATTATATTATTGTGTATCCTTTTGGCGTTTATAGGTTGGATTATTTATGCTCTGCAGCAAAAAGTTGTCTCTCCTTCTACCTCTTCGTCTTCTTCTACTGTCTCTCCACATCTATTTCATACCCTTCCTCAACATGAACTCATTAGAAGAACTGAATATTACAACAATTCCTTTGTCCAGTTATTACATCAACACTAATTAGTGATCCACACAACTGACTGTTGGGTGTGTGGACTTATGCCACATACCACAGAAAAAGGAATGCCATATTTAGTTCTTCCGTTTTCTTATGAGGGTTCTGCTTGGGCTTATTTTGTTATCTTTTCCAATGCTTATCAAAGCAAATTCAGACGATCCGTTAGTTCATATATTGGTGGTCCGGATTTTAGTCATAGTTCTTTGATAAAGGGAATGGTAGCTATGGCTAAAATCATGGAAAATAGTAAGATTTCCGTTGACGAAAGGAAAGCGTACACAAACTGGAACGTCACCCATTATGTCACTAGCCTTAGTGATAAGGTTAAACAAAGAAAATATCCACCGATTTGGACTATTCCTCATCAGGGAAATTTCTGTCTGCAAATAAATGGTCAGTCTTCTGACACCATACAAAGAAACAACTGTTCCCACACATACGTCTACTCCTCTCAGAACTCGCCGCCTCTAGTGCCATCTCAAGGCATGTATTTTATCTGCCACAATAGGGCTTACACGTGGTTGACAACTGGTTTTTCTGGTACCTGTTATATAGCTTTCCTTCTTCCCCCTACATACACCGCTTCTGCAAACTACCATCGGAACAGACATGGCAGAGGGATTATTGATTCTAAAGACACAGCAGGACAAGAGGGAGGATTTCTTCCTTTTTGGGGTCCAAGGGCAAACAGCAGAAACATAAGGCAACTGGTTCATGTCGTAGAAACCACTATAGACATCACTGTAGGAGCCTTAAGTAATATCACGGCAGAACTACAGGCGGATCGTCTTATGACCTTACAAAACAGAGTTGCCTTAGATTTTGTTCTTGCGGATCGTGGTGGAGTGTGCAAATTGATCGGGTCAAGTTGCAGTATTTTCATTCCTGATGACGGCTCCGACAGTATATCAAGCTATCTCTAAATTACATATAATCTCTGAGTCGATTCATCAGGACGAAGGAGATTGGTCATTATTGGAGTGGTTTTGGGGACTACTGTCCAAATGGGGTTGGAAGGCATTGACATTCCTTGGAGTAGATTTGACCATCATTTTCTCTTGTTGCCTTTCTATGCACTGTGGTCCCGCCATCTGCGACCTTTGTACTACTATGTGCATCCCTAAACCCAAATCACAAAGAACTGAGAATATTAGAATGATGCTACAGCAACAGCTCGATGACCTCATGGCCATCGACATTGACTCAGATTAACGTGAGTCTATGTATCTTGCCTGAGTTCTGGCAAAAGGAGGGTCTGAGAAAATTCGGTTTTCGATCGTGATCGAATCGACCCGCCATTTTGTGCTCCGCCGCCATTTTGTGTTGCCCTCACTCAGGCAGCACGGCGAACAAAGTCTATTCTGCTTTTCCTGCAGCTTCGTGTCGAAATAAGCCTTCTGCTCTATTTACAAAGCTGGTGTTAGGACTGGCCGAGTACACTAATCCCTGTCTGGTTTTCCTAATCTGTTCTGTTTTCCAACTTTTTTTATTGGCTATTTCTTGTATGTTTTGGGTGTGTATTTGGTTAATGTATATTTCACATATCTACTATATAAGATTGTGCGCCACGGAGTGAAGTGGCAGCCTCCCGAGAACCTACCATGTGTACTTCTGGGATAACTGTACTAGCTGCAGCTAATAAATCCGATCTTCTAACGCCTAACAGTGTGTCCCGTGTCTCTGTGTAGCTGAGCAGGAGAACCCCGGAGATTAAAGCGTACCCTGTGCCACCAGGCCCAAAAGGTTCTGGTTCTTCACCCGAACACCACTGCTCTGCCCTAAACCCTGAAAACCAGCCCCTGCACGACCACCTTCACTGCCCGAACACCACTGCACTGACCTAAACACTGTAACACCATCCCCATGCACGACCCCCTACACTGCCCGAACACCACTGCACTGCCCTAAACCCTAAAACACCACCCCCCGCACTGCCAGAAGACCACTGCACTGCCCTAAACTCTGAAAAACCATCCGCATGCACCCCTACACTGCCAGAACACCACTGCACTGCCCTAAACCCTAAACACCACCCCCAGCATGACCCACTACTCTGCCCGAACACCACTGCTCTGCCCTAAACCCTGAAAGACCCCCCAGCACGACCCCCTATGCTGCCCGAACACCATTGCTCTGCCCTAAACCCTGAAACACCAGCCCCAGCACGACTTCCCACACTGCCCGAACACCACTGCACTGCCCTAAACCCTGAAACACCAGCCCAGCATGACCCCCTACACTGCCCGAACACAACTACACTGCCCTAAACCCTGAAACACAACCCACAGCACGACCCCCTACACTGCCCGAACACCACTGCACTGCCCTAAACCCTGAAACACCACCCCCAGCATGACCTCCTACACTGCCCGAACACCACTGCACTGCCCAAAACCCTGAAACACCGCCCCCAGCATGACCCCCAACACTGCCCGAACACCACTGCACTACCCTAAACCCTGAAACACCAGCCCCGGCACGGCCCCCTACACTACCCAAACACCACTGCACTGCCCTAAACCCTGAAACACCACCACCCTGCACGACCACCTACACTGCTCGAACACCACTGCACTGACCTAAACACTGTAACACCACCCCCATGCATGACCCCCTACACTGCCCGAACACCACTGCACTGCCATAAACCCTGAAACACCACCCCATACGAAACCCTACACTGCACGAACACCACTTCACTACCCTAAACCCTAAAACAGCAACCCCAGCACGACCCCCTTCACTGCCCGAACACCACTGCACTTCCCTAAACCCTAAAACACCACTCCCAGCATGACCCCCTACACTGCCCAAACACCACTGCACTGCCCTAAACCCTAAAACACTACCCCCAGCATGAACCCCTACACTGTCCATACACCCCTGCACTGCCCTAAACCCTGAAACACCGCCCCCAGCATGACCCCCAACACTGCCCAAACACTACTGCACTGCCCTAATCCCTGAAACACCACCCCAGCACGACCCCCTACACTGCACGAAAACCACTGCACTGCCCTAAACCATGAAACACCACCTCCAGCATGACCCCTATACTGCCCGAACACCACTGCACTGCCCTAAGCCCTGAAACACCACCCCAGTATGACCCCCCCTACACTGCCTGAACACCACTGCACTGCCCTAAACCCTGAAACACCAGCCCCAGCACGACCCCCTACACTGCCTGAACACCACTCCACTCTCCTAAACACTGAAACACCAGACCCAGCACGACCCCTACTCTGCCCGAACACCACTGCACTGCCCTAAACCCTGAAACACCAGCCCCATCATGACCCCCTACACTACCCAAACACCACTGCACTGCCCTAAACCCTGAAACACCACCCTCAGCACAACCCCCTACACTGCACGAACACCACTGCACTGCCATAAACCCTAAAACACCACCCCAGCACGACCCCCTTCACTGCCCGAACACCACTGCACTTCCCTAAACCTTAAAACACCACTCCCAGCATGACCCCCTACACTGCCAGAACACCACTGCACTGCCCTAAATCCTGAAACACCACCCCCAGCATGACCCCCTACACTGCCCGAACACCACTGCACTGCCCTAAATCCTAAAACACCACCCCCAGCACGACCTCCTAAACTGCCCGAACACCACTGCACTGCCCTAAACCCTAAAACACCACCCCCAGCACGACCTCCTACACTGCTCGAACACCACTGCACTGCCCTAAACCCTAAAACACCACCCCCAACACGACCCCCTACACTACACAAACACCACTGCACTCCCCTAAACCCTAAACCACTACCCCCAGCACGACCCCCTACACTACCCAAACACCACTGCACTGCCCTAAACCAAAAAACACTCCCCCAGCACGACTACCTACACTACCCAAACACCACTGCACTACCCTAAACCCTAAAACACTACCCCCAGCACAACCCGCTATACTACCCAAACACCACTGTCACGGCCCGCTGTGGCTCCTGTAGATCCGAATGAAGCACAAGGGTTCCACCTCCCGACGTCCCTGGCTCTGATTTACAGAAACACAGAGTACCAGGGCAATCAGGCGAGGGAAAAGGAATAGGAGGGGCACAGCGGGGAGTGGGAGCCCTGCAATGAAAGAACATAAAAGAACTTAGGAAACGACCACAAGTTAAACTACTCTCATTTAGGTCTCACTAAGTGTACATACCAAATGTGTCACCTCAGACATACCACTGCACCCGTAGTTTATCTAGCCCTAAGCTCAGACTCGAGAGGACAAGCCCCCTCCAACACCAGCAGGATCTGTCAGACCTTTCTCCCCTTCGTTCCCCTGTTTGCTTCCCCTGGAATAAGTGGCACTACTGAGCGTTTCTCGGATTGATGCTCGATTGCCCTAATCCCAAAGTCACTACTCCAGCATTAATTCCATGTAGAGTTCTAGCGCTTCCTGTTTCCTCGCCAGAACGAAGGTAAAGGGATGACCAAATGTCTCGTACTCCTTATCCCCTATAACTCCGCCTCTCTGGCATATTATACAGTCCCGAACTGAGCCGCCCCTCCCGGGTTCCGGAGATACCTGTTTCCTTCTGATAGTCCCAACGCGTCACACTCAACGTCCGATGGGACGAAACCGCTCCGAACCTCTTCCTAGTTCTGAGGTCTTGAAACGCGGTGACGCTTACGTCAGCGTCCCGCGTGGAGTTCTTGAAGCCAGAACCAAAACTTCCCGGAGCCGTTTACCTCACGGCGGCACTCTGCCACGGCCAGGCACCAGCTTCCAACGATGTTGCAGACGCGAACACCCGCGTCTTCCTCGTTCCCTGCTGGGCGTCTTCTCCAACACCAAACCACAATCCAGTATTACGCGTCTCGATTGGCTCGCAACGCGCGTATTTACCCATCTTGGCCACGCCTAAGTACAGCCGGGGGATGTAGTCCTCCTCTGACTGTACTTTCGGTAGGCGCCTCCTAAGACCAGGCTTGCCCGGGAATCGGGCGTGGAACGAACGCACCGCCTCCGGCGCGTGGACATCCGAGGCCGGGACCCAGGAATCTTCCTCTGCCGAGTAACCCTTCCAGGCCAGAAGATACCACAGCCGACCCCTCCGATATCGGGAATCCAACACCTTCCGCACCTCGTATTCCAGATGGCCGTCTCGGTAAATCGGCGGGGCTGCCACCCTCCTAGCCCCCGCCACCGGCTTCAGCAAGCTGCAGTGGAACACCGGATGGATGCGCAAAGAGGCAGGTAAAGCCAACCGATACGCCACAGAGCCCACGCGACGGATCACGGGATACGGACTGATGAATCGAGGATGAAAAACGCTGCGCAACTTGAAACAGAGGTATTTCGTGGACAACCACACCCTGTTGCCCGGTTGATAGGACGGTCCGTCCTGCCGATGGCGGTCAGCCCATTCCTTGTAAATGCCTTTAGCTCTCTCCAGATTTGCCTTGAGGCGCTCGTGCAATTTCCCCAGAACCTGCAACTGGGCAGCAAGAGTGGGCTGGTCCCGTACTTCCGCGGGGAAAGACAACGGAAGAACCTTGGCGTGATATCCGTAGTTAGCCCTAAAGGGAGATTCCTTGATGGAGCAATGCCACGCATTGTTGTAAGAGATTTCAGCCAACCAGTGGAGCGACACCCACGAAGCACTTGCTTCCTTGGAGTAGCATCGGAGATACGTCTTGAGCGTTTGATTAAGGCGCTCGGTCTGGCCATCCGTCTGTGGGTGGAAGCTGGTGGACGTGGCCACCTCCACTTGCAGGGCCGTTCACCATGTTTTCCATAATCGCGCAATAAACTGTGGGCCTCTGTCCGATACGATCACACCAGGAAATCCATGCAGTCGCACCACATGAGATAGCAACAACTGAGCGGTCTGACTGGCCGAGGGTAGGTTTTTGCACGGCATGAAATGGCCCATTTTGGTGAGGCTGTCCACCACCACCATGATCGCATTGCATCCCTGGTCCATCGGTAGACCCACCACGAAGTCGATGCTGATGTTCTGCCAGGGCCCTGCGGGAGTCGGCATCGGGACCAACTTGCCTTTGGCTTTCGAGCGGTCTCCCTTGGCTCGGGCGCATACGTCGCACTGTTGTATCCATCGTCGGACGTCCTCGTTCATGCGTTCCCACCAAAAGTGACGTTGTAGAAGATGAAGAGTTTTTGTACACCCGGGGTGACCCACTATCAGCGACTCATGACACCATTCGAAAGCCTGGCGCTGCAGCGCCACTGACGGAACAAATAAACGGTCCCGGAAAAAAGGCAACCCTCCTTTCATTTGCTGATCCGCCCCCTGTTCCTCCCATTGCAGCCATTGCGCCATAGTACGGTGTGTCCTTACGGAGTTCAAAAACGTGTCTGCCCTGATCCCACATATCACCTTTTCCGGGGGAATGATGGCCTCTAGGACTTCCCGACGAGCCGTATGCCCTCCGACTTGTCGAGATAGTGAATCTGCTTTTTTGTTCTCCGAACCAGGTCGGAAAGTGATGACAAAGTCAAAACCTGCAAAAAACAGCATCCACCGCATCTGCCGTTGCGTGAGATGCCGGGCTGTCTTTAGGTATTGCAAATTCCTGTGGTCAGTATACACTGTTACTGGATGTGTGGCCCCCCACAGGTAGTGCCTCCATTCCTGAAACGCCTTTCTCACGGCTAGCAACTCCTTTTCAGCGATCGTGTAGTGTGTTTCAGCCGGGGTTAATTTCCTAGATAGAAAGGCTATGGGATGCAGTTGTCCTGACAGCGCTTCACGTTGCGAGAGTACAACCCCCACTGCTATGTCGGAAGCGTCCGCTTCTACTATGAACGGCGATTCGGATCTGGGATGTTGTAGAATTGGGGCGGTAGTGAACGCTTGTTTTAGCTCGCAGAACGCCTGCATAGCCTCCTGAGTCCATGAAAACAGGTGACCTTTCCTTAGCAAACGGGTAAGAGGAGAGACGAGCTGTGAGAAGTGAGAGATAAACCTCCTGTAATAGTTAGAAAAGCCCAGAAAACACTGTAGGTCTCTCACTGTCTTTGGGATAGGCCACTCCTGTACAGCGGACACCTTCCTCTCAGCCATACTCAACCCCGAAGGACTTAGGACCACTCCCAGGAACTCCACCCTCTCGACATGAAATTCGCACTTGCTCAACTTGCAAAACAAATTGTTCTCACTCAACTTGTGTAGTATTTGCGAAACATGTGTGCTGTGGGTTCTACGATCCTTGGAATATATCAGTATATCGTCTATGTATACCACAGCTGTTTTATCGATATACTCCTTGAGTACGTCATCGAGAAAGTATTGGAATGCTGCCGGGGCATTACACAGCCCAAACGGCATTACTCTATACTCAAAAGACCATATCGCGTTTTGAATGCCGTCTTCCACTCATCACCCTCCCTTATCCGGACCAGGTGATAGGCCCCCCTCAAGTCCAATCTAGTGTAAATGGTTGCCTCCTTCACCTGGTCCAGCAAGACAGGGATGAGCGGAAGAGGGTAACGGTTGCGTACCGTGTTTTTATTCAAAGCGCGATAATCGATGCATGTCCTCAATTCGCCATTAGCCTTCTTGATAAAGAAAAGAGGTGACGCTGCCGGAGAACGGGAAGGTCTGATGAACCCTATTTCTACATAGTGCTCTAAGTACTGTCGCAGATGCTCTGTCTCCGGCTCAGATAAGGCATACACTCTACAAGAGGGCATGATAGCCCCAAGGATTAACTCTATTTGGCGGTCATAAATGCGGTGTGGTGGCAGGTCTTCCGCCTTACTCTCGCTAAATACTTCCCCATACTGGTCATATACTGCAGGAAGGACCGTCTCTTTCTCAGCGGCCGTGAGAATGTGATACCCCTGGGTGAGGGCAAGAAGATGTGTTCGGTGAGCGTTAGCGCATTCCCCTTTGCAATATTCGGTTTCGAATTCCACCGTTTTCCTCTTCCAATCTATCGTGGGATTATGGGTTGTTAACCAAGGCATCCCTAGGATCACTTCATACTGGGGAGCCTCGATGATATTTAAGGCGCCCTCTTCCACATGATCCCAGAGAGGTCCCGGTTTGGTCAGGGTCAAAGCGTCAGTGACTTCCGTGATGGGCCCTGATTTAAGAGGTTTCCCATCGACTGCCTATACCGTTTCTGGACTTGTTCTAGGTATGCGCCTCAATCCCAGCCGCTTCACCAACCCGCTATCCACGAAATTCCCGGTGGCCCCGGAGTCAACCATCACTCCGACCTCATGGTCTTGTGTTCCCACCGTCAATCGCATGGTTAGCATAACGTGTGATTCAGATGCGACTGATTCTATGACCGCCAAAGAAGGCAACTGCAACGCACGAGGTTCGGATACCTGTACACTCTGTTCTGTAGCCAGGGTGTCTGGGAGGGATGCCTGCATCGTGGCCACCGCCACTTTCTTCATACCAGCGTACCCACTCTTTTTGGGTTTTATGGGGCAATCCCGAACATAGTGGCCCTTCTTACCGCAGTACATGCATAAACCGGCTATTCTGCGATTTTCTCTTTCCGCCCTAGATAACGGGGCCCGGATTGCACCCACCTCCATGGGTTCTGCCTGGACCTCAGAAGGGGTTCAGGCGTTCCTGGTGCCCCTCTCTGGTTTCTCAACATGGGCATATACTCTCTCTCCCCTTCGTTCAGACAATCTATGATCTAGTCTCAACGTGAGATTCATCAAATCCGTGTACGTGGAGGGCTGCGGATCAATCTGGGCCAGCACGTCCTTCATGTGGTCGCGTAAGCCTTGGTAATAGAGGGACATTCTTTTTTCCTCGGGCCATGCCGTTTCAGCAACGAGACGGTTGAATTGGGTCAGATACGTTACCAGGTCCTGTTTACCCTGTCGGAGTTCCAACAATTCTCGGTCAGCCGAGAAGGTGGTGGCCCTTCGATCAAACACCCGCTCGAACTCGCTTCTAAAGGCGTTCCAATCTGACAGCAGGGGGTCGTCGTATTTGACCAAGGGCACAGCCCAATTGGCAGCGTCCCCAGTCATATACGAGATCGCAAAAGCCACTCTCGAATGGTTAGAGGGAAAGGAAACGGGTTTGCACGAAAAGTGCAAGGCTATTTGCGTCAGAAAGGTTTGGATCTTGTGGGGATCCCCCGAGAACCTCTCCGGGCTAGCCAGGGGTACGGGAGAAGACACGTTCACCTGTATAGGTGACGAAGACTGTGTGGCGTCAAACGGATTTCTACCCTGTCGATCCACCCTCTCTCTCAGGGCGGCCGTTTCTGCCTATGAGGCGGCCAATTCCTGTTGCACTACCAGGAGAGCCTGCAACACATCGTCTAATGACGCCATACCTGTGCTTTACTCGAACCCACAGGAGTATTATCGTGGGCGTGTAATTCTGTCACGGCCCGCTGTGGCTCCTGTAGATCCGAATGAAGCACAAGGGTTCCACCTCCCGACGTCCCCGGCTCTGGTTTACAGAAACACAGAGTACCAGGGCAATCAGGCGAGGGAAAAGGAATAGGAGGGGGACAGCGGGGAGTGGGAGCCCTGCAATGAAAGAACATAAAAGAACATAGGAAACGACCACAAGTTAAACTACTCTCATTTAGGTCTCACTAAGTGTACATACCAAATGTGTCACCTCAGACATACCACTGCACCCGTAGTTTATCGAGCCTTAAGCTCAGACTCGAGAGGACAAGCCCCCTCCAACACCAGCAGGATCTGTCAGACCTTTCTCCCCTTCGTTCCCCTGTTTGCTTCCCCTGGTTTAAGTGGCACTACTGAGCGTTTCTCGGATTGATGCTCGATTGCCCTAATCCCAAAGTCACTACTCCAGCATTAATTCCATGTAGAGTTATAGCGCTTCCTGTTTCCTCGCCAGAACGAAGGTAAAGGGATGACCAAATGTCTCGTACTCCTTATCCCCTATAACTCCTCCTCTCTGGCATATTATACAGTCCCGAACTGAGCCGCCCCTCCCGGGTTCCGGAGATACCTGTTTCCTTCTGATAGTCCCAACGCGTCACCCTCAACGTCCGATGGGACGAAACCGCTCCGAACCTCTTCCTAGTTCTGAGGTCTTGAAACGCGGCAACGCTTACGTCAGCGTCTCGCGTGGAGTTCTTGAAGCCGGAACCAAAACTTCCCGGAGCCGTGTACCTCACGGCGGCACTCTTCCACAGCCAAGCACCAGCTTCCAACGATGTTGCAGACGCGAACACCCGCGTCTTCCTCGTTCCCTGCTGGGCGTCTTCTCCAACACCAAACCACAATCCAGTATTACGCGCCTCGATTGGCTCGCAACGCGCGTATTTACCCATCTTGGCCACGCCTACCTACAGCTGGGGATTCTGGGGGATGTAGTCCTCCTCTGACTGTAGTTTCGGTAGGCGCCCTAGATCAGCGCATGACAACCACTGCACTAATCTAAACCCTAAATCTACCCTTAGCATAGCCCCCTACACTACCCAAACACCTCTGCACTACCCTAAACCCTAAAACACTACCCCCAGCACAACCCCCTACACTACACCAACACCACTGCACTAACCTAAACCCTAAAACACTACCCCAGCATGACCCCCTACACTACTCTAACACCACTGCACTACACTAAACTCTAAAACACTGCCCCCAGCACGACCCCCTACACCACCCAAACAGCACTGCAGTACCCTAAACCCTAAAACACTACCCCCAGCACGACCCCCTACAATACACAAGCACCACTGCACTACCCTTAACCCTAAAACACTACCACAAGCATGACTCCCAACACTACACAAACACCACTGCACTGCCCTAAACCCTGAAACACCGCCCCCAGCATGAACCACTACGCTGCCCGAACACCACTGCACTGTCCTAAACCATAAACAACACCCCCAGCACGACCCACTACTCTGCCCGAACACCACTGCTCTGCCCTAAACCCTGAAACACCACCCCCAGCACGACCCCCCTATGCTGCCCGAACACCACTGCTCTGCCCTTAACCCTGAAACACCACCCCCAGCAGGACCCCCTACGCTGCCCGAACACCACAGCACTGCCCTAAACCCTGAAACACCAGCCCCAGCACGACTCCATACACTGTCGAACACCACTGCACTGCCCTAATTCCTGAAACACCAGCCCCAGAACGACCCACTACACTCCCCGAACACCACTGCACTGCCCTAAACCCTGAAACACAACCCACAGCACAACCCCCTACACTGCCTGAACACCACTGCACTGCCCTAAACCCTGAACCCCCAGCCCCAGCACCACCCCCTACACTACCCAAACACCACTGCACTGCCCTAAACCCTGAAGCATCAGCCCCAGCACGACCCCATATACTGCCCGAACACCACTGCACTGCCCTAAACCCTGAAACACCAGCCCCAGCATGACCCCCTACACTGCCTGAACACCACTCCACTGGCCTAAACCCTGAAACACCAGCCCCAGCACGACACCTACTCTGCCCAAACACCACTGCACTGCCCTAAACCCTGAAACACCAGCCCCAGCACGACCCCCTACACTACCCAAACACCACTGCACTACCCTAAACCCTGAAACACCACCCTCAGCACAACCCCCTACACTGCACGAACACCACTGCACTGCCCTAAACCCTAAAACACCACCCCCAGCACGACCCCCTTCACTGCCCGAACACAACTGCACTTCCCTAAACCTTAAAACACCACTACCAGCATGACCCCCTACACTGCCCGAACATCACTGCACTGCCCTAAACCCTAAAACGCTGCACCCAGCATGACCCCCTACACTGCCAGAGCAATACTGCACTGCCCTAAACCCTGAAACACCACCCCAAGCATGACCCCCTACACTGCCCGAACACCACTGCTCTGCCCTAAACCCTGAAACACCAGCCCCTGCACGACCACCTTCACTGCCCGAACACCACTGCACTGACCTAAACACTGTATTACCATCCCCATGCACGACCCCCTACACTGCCCGAACACCACTGCACTGCCCTAAACCCTGAAACACCACCCCCCTGCACGACCCCCCTACACTGCCCGAACAACACTGCACTGCCCTAAACCCTGAAACACCACCCCCCTGCACGACCCCCTACACTGCCCGAACAACACTGCACTGCCCTAAACCCTGACACACCACCCCTGCACTGCAAGAACACCACTGCACTTCCCTAAACTCTGAAAAACCACCCCGCATGCACCCCTACACAGCCAGAACACCACTGCACTGCCCTAAACCCTAAACACCACCTCCAGCATGACCAACTACTCTGCCCGAACACCACTGCTCTGCCCTAAACCCTGAAAGACCCCACCAGCACGACCCCCTATGCTGCCCAAACACCACTGCTCTGCTCTAAACCCTAAAACACCAGCCCCAGCACGACTCCCCACACTGCCCGGACACCACTGCACTGCCCTAAACCCTGAAACACCAGCCCAGCACGATCCCCTACACTGCCCGAACACCACTACACTGCCCTAAAACCTGAAGCACAACCCACAGCACGACCCCCTACACTGCCCGAACACCACTGCACTGCCCTAAACCCTGAAACACCACCCCCCAGCATGACCTCCTACACTGCCCCAACACCACTGCACTGCCCTAAACCCTGAAACACCACCCCTAGAACGACCCCCTACACTGCCCGATCAACACTGCACTGACCTAAACCCTGAACCAGCAGCCCCAGCACGACCCCCTACACTGCCCAAACACCACTGCACTGACCTATACCCTGAAACATCAGCCCCAGCATGACCCCCTACACTGCCCGAACACCACTGCACTGCCCTAAACCCTGAAACACCAGCCCCAGCACGACCCCCTACACTGCCCGAACACCACTGCACTGCCCTAAACCCTGAAACACCAGCCCCAGCATGACCACCTACACTGCCCGAACACCACTGCACTGCCCTAATCCCTGAAACACCAGCCCCGGCACGACCCCCTACACTACCCAAACACCACTGCACTGCCCTAAACCCTGAAACACCACCACCCTGCATGACCCCCTACACTGCCCGAACACCACTGCACTGCAATAAACCCTGAAACACCACCCCCACACGACACCCTACACTGCTCAAACACCACTGCACTACCCTAAACCCTAAAACTGCAACCCCAGCACGACCCCCTTCACTGCCCGAACACCACTGCCTTTCCCTAAACCCTAAAACACCACCCCCAGCATGACCTCCTACACTGCTCGAACACCACTGCACTGCCCTAAACTCTAAAACACCACCCCCAACACGACCCCCTACACTACACAAACACCACTGCACTACCCTAAACCCTGAAACACCACCCCAAGCATGACCCCCCTATACTACCCAAACACCACTGCACTACCCTAAACCCTAAAACACTAACCCCCAGCACGAACCTCTACACTACCCAAAGACCACTGCACTACCTTAAAACCTAATACACGACCCCCTACGCTACACAAACTCCGCTGCACTTCCCTAAAATCTAAAACACTACCAGCAGCACGACCCCCTACACTACACAAACACTACTTCACTACCCTAAACCCTATCACACTACCCCCAGCATGACCCCCTACACACTACCCAAACACCACTGCACTACCCTAAACCCTAAAACACTACCCACAGCAGTACCCACTACACTACCCAAACACGATTGCTCTACCCTAAACCATAAAACAATAACCCCAGCAGGACCCCCTACACTACCCAAACACCACTGCACTCCCCTAAACCACTACCCCCAGCACGACCCCCTACACTACCCAAAAACCACTGCACTACCCTTAACCCTAAAAAACTCCCCCAGCACGACTACCTACACTACCCAAACACCACTGCACTACTCTAAACCCTAAATCTACCCTTAGCACGGCCCCCTACACTACGCAAACACCTCTGCACTACCCTAAACCCTACAACACTACCCCCAGCATGACCCCCTACACTACACCAACACCACTGCACTACCGTAAACCCTAAAACACTACCCCAGCACGACCCCCTACACTACTCTAACACGACTGCACTACCCTAAACCCTAAAACACTGCCCCCAGCATGACCCCCTACACGGCCCATACAGCACTGCAGTACCATAAACCTTAAAACACTACCCCCAGCATGACCCCCTACAATACACAAGCACCACTGCACTACCCTTAACCCTAAAACACTACCACAAGCACGACTCCCAACACTACACAAACACCACTGCACTTCCCTAAACCCTGAAACACCGCCCTCAGCATGAACCACTAAGCTGCCAGAACACCACTGCACTGCCCTAAACCATAAACACCACCGCCAGCACGACCCACTACTCTGCCCGAACACCGCTGCTCTGCCCTAAACCCTGAAACACCACCCCCAGCACGACCCCCCTATGCTGCCCGAACACCACTGCTCTGCCCTAAACCCTGAAACACTACCCCCAGCAAGACCCCCTACGCTGCCCGAACACCACTGCACTGCCCTAAACCCTGAAACCCCAGCCCCAGCATGACTCCATACACTGTCGAACACCACTGCACTGCCCTAATTCCTGAAACACCAGCCCCAGCACGACCCACTACACTCCCCGAACACCACTGCACTGCCCTAAACCCTGAAACACAACCCACAGCACGACCCCCTACACTGCATGAACACCACTGCACTGCCCTAAACCCTGAACCACCAGCACCAGCACAACCCCCTACACTGCCCGAACACCACTGCACTGCCCTAAACTCTGAAGCATCAGTCCCAGCACGACCCCCTACACTGCCCGAACACCACTGCACTGCCTTAAACCCTGAAACACCAGCCCCAGCACGACCCCCTACACTGTCTGAACACCACTCCACTGCCCTAAACCCTGAAACACCAGCCCCAGCATGACCCCTACTCTGCCCGAACACCACTACACTGCCCTAAACCCTGAAACACCACCACCAGCATGACCCCGTACACTACCCAAACACCACTGCACTGCCCTAAACCCTGAAACACCACCCCCAGAAAAACCCCCTACACTGCACGAACACCACTGCACTGCCCTAAACCCTAAAACACCACCCCCAGCACAACCCCCTTCACTGCCCGAACACGACTGCACTTCCCTAAACCTTAAAACACCACTCCCAGCATGACCCCCTACACTGCCCGAACACCACTGCACTGCCCTAAACCCTAAAACGCTACCCCCAGCATGACCCCCTACACTGCCTGAGCACCACTGCACTGCCATAAACCCTGAAACACCACCTTTAGCATGATCCCCTACACTGCCCGAACACCACTGCTCTGCCCTAAACCCTGAAATACCAGCCCCTGCACGACCACCTTCACTGCCCGAACACCACTGCACTGACCTAAACACTAACACCATCCCCATGCACGACCCCCTACACTACCCAAACACCACTGCACTGCCCTAAACCCTAAACACCACCCCCTGCACGACCCCAACACTGCCCGAACAACACTGCACTGCCCTAAACCCTGAAACACCACCCCCTGCAAGAACCCCTACACTGCCCGAGTGTAGGAGAGTAGGGTCTGCTATCCTATGGTCACCCCAAATTTTTGCTTTTTGCTTCACTGGTTTTTGACATATTAAGGCTGTGGGCCTGCCAATCAGACCCCCAGCCTGCTGTTCTCTCTACTAAATTAAAACTATGCACCCTAGGTGCATAACCAATTGGAAGTGGATCACCCTGTCAGCCCCTGTACCAGTGTACACTAGGTACCCAGGGCATTGGTGTACCCAAGGCCTGCCAGGGGCTGCAGCATGTATTATGCCACCCCAGGCTTGGCCTAACAATCTGACACAACTGGCTGATCACTCAGCTGGGGTAAGTTGGTGTAATCACCTCTTACTTAGGTGTAGTATACCTATACCTAACCCTAAATGGGACACCTGGTAACCTATAAGTCACTCCTATGGCAGGCCTTAACAATCCTGAAGGCAGAGTGCTTGGTTCCATGTGAGATGGTGCTCTGGCATGAGCTGAGCCTGTCTGCAGTGGTCGGAACAACTTCCTTCTACTGTTTCCAGATATCGTCATACCATATACTCTTAAGTGCATTATGAACCTCGCGGTTAAATGCTATCTTTGGTTTGGCTTTATCAAAACATGTCGAGTAAGGTGTCATACGAATTGGAATACTAACCCCTCGCCAATTCTGGCGACGGGGTTAGCATTCCACCCTTCTAGAGGGACACGACATGTACAGTACCTGAAACCCGGGTAAAATCAGACATAGCCTCAGCTCCACAAAATGGATGCTGCCACCACAGACACAAGTCTGCCCTCCTGCTGCTGGGAGTCCTTCCAGCTTGGGAGGTGTGGACAAAGGGTTTCCTGCCAGGGGAGGTGCGTGCACCACCCCAGACAGGATTTTGTGTATTGGTCAGGTAGGGCTTGAAAGAAACCAGACATGCCTGTGGCTCACAAGGAGCCTCGGTGCATATGCCAGTTCAAACCGGTCCTGGGGCACACCAGTCCCGGGCCTGGGGCGAGCTGGACAAAGGATTGGGGGTGTAACCACCCCCCTTCCTGGTCCCACCCATAGGGAGGGACCTAGCAGGTAGTCCGGCCCCTAGAATCCGAATAAAGGTAGGAGCTGTGTCCTAAGACTTCAGACATCCTGGAATCAACTTGAAACTAAGAAGAAGACGGGAACTTCGACATTCTGCTGCACAGAAGACTGAAGAAAATCTCCCCTGTGGTCAGGGAGTGACCACCTTGCTAACGCAAGCACCATCCAGCGAATCACCGTCTGCTTTGCCGCCGCCTCCCGCCGGAGCCCGAGCCCAGAGACTGACAAGACCTGGACCTCCAGACCTCTCACCGCCCGATCCACAGTCCCTGAAAGGAGGAGACCCGTGGAGGCACCGAGACACGTGGAGCCAGCCATCTTGGAACGACTACGACAAGCTGACAAGTGCAACAACCGAGGCTCCCTCCAAGTTGTGCTTTGGGTCCTGAGAAGCCCAACCCTCGAGCAGCATCTGCACCAAAGGTGAGCCCTCCAGCATCTCCACGATCTGCGTGGGGCCCTTCTGCATTTTGCCACTCGACGCGCCTAACCGGTTGCTGGCCCGCTGGCTAGTGGCCATCTTGGCGACGAAATCTACGACAAACACCGCTGGTCTGGTTGCTCCAGACTGGCCCTTGCTCCCCTCCAAAGGAGCAATCCCTCTGACCTTGCTGGTCAGAACCAACAGCTGATTTCCGAATCCTTCTACAATTGCTTTTGCCAAGGCTTGTTTGCTTCGATCAAGTCGCCGACACCGCCGACAGCGAGAGCCTGCGTGGGACAGCTCGTGAGCCGACTCCTGGACGTCGTCGACCTTCAGGGACCACGTGGCTGCGGAGACAAGCTACCCCTCATCACCTGTTTGCGCCCGACATCGCCTGGTACCCACCTGGTGCCACGCTGGTCACTGGCTAGTGACTGTGAACACTGTCCCCTCTGCTTACAGGTCTTCAACATCTCCGATCCACTCTTGGATCCACTGCATCTCTTCCCGACCGACCGCCTGCAGCACTTTTGTCTACAGGCCCCACGGAACAGATAGAAGAAACCCGACGCACTTCGAGGCCTATGCACCCGCTTCCTGTGGGTGAGGTAAAGCTGGCACACCTGTGCCCAAGTGTAGTATTACATCTCTAGTGCCTGTGTTCCAAATCTTAAGTTCCTAGGTCATCCGGAAGATTCCTTTTGCAGTAACTTTGTACTTTTTACGCACCCATTGAAACCTATGGGAGCACGCGTGTGACTATTTGCTCTGCACACGCCACCCGTGGACCTCCTGGTCACTAACTGACGTTAGCTCCTTGTAGGCCCAGCGATTCTAGAGGCCCTAGGCCTTTTCCCTTTTCTGTTCGTGGTACTTATACCACTATTTTAGTATATGGTTCGAGTGGCCACCAGGGCCTATCCATATAAAGTGCAACTTCTGTGTATTATGTGATAATCTTGTTTGACGATTTGTGCTCCTGTGCTCATAAAGAGACTAGGGGTTACTTTGAGAAATAAATACATATATATTTTGAATATATATCTGTGTGGTGTCCTTTCATTGGTATAAAAGGGGGTTACTATTGGTAAAACAGCTTGCTTAACACGCTTCACGAGTTTAGCCTCAAAGACTGCTTAGCCTACGCTACCACTAGGGCAGCTAGTCCAAAAAGGTTGACTTACAACCACACCATAAGGGTTGCTTGGCATGGTACAAGGTGGTCACTAGAACTAGTGAACAGCATATACCAGGCCAACTTCTCACATTGGTGAGCAGCGGTTGGATTTGAGCTTGCTGTGTTTTACCATTGTAATCTCTTGGTTACCAATTGAAAGATCACAACGGTACCTGTAGGTACATATAAAACAAGATTAGATATACATAAGTTCTACTGAACTTAGTTGTTGTAGAGCAAAGGGAGTAGCACACCCTGACTACAACTACTAGATAGGTTTAGTAGGTAAACCCAAGTGTAGGTAGATTGCAACACATCCACCCACACTTAAGAGCAATGGCCGGGGCAGAGGGGTCCACTGTACCCATCTCTGTTGAGAGTGACCCCCAGAGGGCACCATCCAGCTTTGCTACCCTTAATCAGAATGAGCTCAGGCATTTGGCAACTCTTAGAGGCCTTAAACAGCCCAAGAACCCAAACTCTGCTGAGCTCAGAGAGCTCTTACAGAATGATGAGAATCAGAGAGCACTCAAGAAAGCTTCCCAGTTAGCCCCCTTAGGGACAGGAACAGGAGGCCCCCCTTCTAAAGATGCCACTGAAGTACCCCTTCCCAATAGTCACCCCTTAGATGGGATGCCTACCACAGAGGATGAGAGTGAAAAGGATACTGACAGTAGTGAGGATGAAGGGAGAACTAGCCCAGTGCCAAGTGTTATACTTGGCCCAGCTAAACCAAGGCTATTGGGGACTGACAGTGGGTTCAACCCACTGGATCTCCCCAGTGGACTTAACACAGGGCTGGGAAGGCAAAGGAATCGCTCAGGTGACTCCAATGCTTCCCATGGCTCTAGAGGCTCTCAAGGTCACTCCAGGAGAAGGATGACCACCCCTCAGAGGAGGGAACATGAGGCCAAGATGCAAGAGGCCCAGCTGAGGATCAGGAAGCAGGAGCTAGAAGTAGCCCTGATGGAAGAGAAACTTAGCAAGGCTAGACAGCATAAAGAGAGTGGGTCTATACCCACTGGTGGCAGCATTGTCCCTAAGGACAAAGATAGGGTCTTTGACAATAGGAACCTGTCTAAGGTTGTGCCCCCCTACAAAAGTGGGGATGACATCCACAAATGGATAACTGCTCTTGAGAGAGCCTGCAAAGTACAGCAGGTTCCTGAAGACCAGTGGGCAGCAATCCTCTGGCTCTCCTTTGAAGGAAGAGGCAGAGACAGACTCCTCACTGTTAGAGAAGAGGATGTCAGAAACTACAGAGTCCTGAAGAGTGTTCTAGTTGATGGGTTAGGCTTAACCACTGAGCAGTACAGGTTAATGTTCAGAGACACCCAAAAGACACAGACTCAGGACTGGTCTGAATACATTGAATGTGCCACTAAGGCTTTGGAGGGTTGGTTGCTGGGAAGTAAGGTATCTGATTTTACAGGATTGTATAATTTGATGATGAGAGAACAGATTTTAAATAACTGTCAAAACCAGCAACTGCATCAACACTTGGTTGACTCTGATCTGACCTCTCCCCAAGAATTGGGAAAGAAGGCAGACAAATGGGTCAGAACCAGGGTTAAGCAAAAGAACCAGAACCAGGGCCAAGGGGGTGATCAGAAGAAAACAGACCAAAAGGGTGGAGATCAGAAACCTAAAGACCAGAAGTCTTCAACAGGGCCCCAAACTACTACTAAGGAGGGTGGGTCCCAACAGTCCAAAAAGAAGAAAGAAGGTCAAAAGAAACCCTGGTGCAATCATTGTAAAAATACAACTCACTGGACTAGTGATTGCAAAAAGGGTGGAGCCCCCAACACTGTTGCCCCTAAGGCACCTGCTCCCAGTACTACTGTTAGCAGTGTTGGTCCCCAGACAAAGGGTGTAGTGGGAATCACTATGGGAACTGAAGGAGATTCTGACTTAGACAGAACCCTTACACAGGCAGTCTTGATCTGTGATGGCGACATTGATTTGTCCCTGACTGTGAGCCCCAGTAACCTGGGCAAGTACAGACAGACTCCTTTAATTAATGACAAAGTGGCTCAAGCCTACAGGGACACATGTGCCAGTGTCACTATGGTGACACCAGGCTTTGTGGACCCTGGACAGTACATACCAGGTGAGAACTACCTGGTGACCAATGCCAGCAATGCCACTACTTCACACAGTGTGGCAGTTGTTAACTTCTCATGGGGAGGGGTAACTGGCCTCAAAAGGGTTGTGGTTAGTGCAGACCTCCCAGTAGAATGTTTGTTGGGCAATGACCTAGAGAGTTCTCTATGGTCAGAAGTGGAGTACAGGACTCATGCAGAGATGTTAGGTATATCATCACATGTCCTTGCTGTGACCAGGTCACAGGCCAAAAAGTGCCTCACTGAACCACAGGTCTTGGATCCTGGAACAATGGACCAAGCACCTACCAAGAAGAAGAACAGGAGGGTCAAGGCTGTGCCTTCCCCCCTGCCTCAGAGTGATGATCAGCCTTCCCAGGAAGCTGATCTAGAGGACCCTGAAGGAACTGTCCCTGAAGAGCTTGAACCTGATCAGGTTGAGTTTCTGGGGACAGGGGGACCTTCAAGGGCTGACTTGAGGCAGGCTCAGTTATCCTGTCCCTCTCTTGAACCCCTCAGACAGCTGGCTGCTGCTGAGGCTGCTGGGAATGCTCAAGGTACCCATAAAGTGTATTGGGATGAAGGGCTCCTTTATTCAGAGGCTAGAGACCCCAAGCCTGGTGCAACCAGGAGGTTGGTTATACCTCTGCAATTTAGGGGCTTCCTCCTTACCTTGGCCCATGATATTCCTTTAGCAGGACACCTAGGCCAGAACAAGACCTGGGACAGACTTGTCCCTCACTTTCACTGGCCCCATATGAATGAAGATACAAAGGAGTTTTGTCGCTCCTGTGTTACCTGCCAAGCCAGTGGCAAATCAGGTGGCACAACAAAGGCCCCCCTGATACCACTACCTGTGGTGGGGGTTCCCTTTGAAAGAGTGGGAATAGACATAGTGGGTCCCATGGATCCTCCCACTGCATCTGGGCACAGATTTATACTGGTGGTAGTGGATCATGCCACCAGGTATCCAGAGGCAATTCCCCTTAGGACCACTACAGCACCTGTTGTGGCCAGGGCCCTGCTGGGAGTATTCTCCAGAGTGGGGTTTCCTAAGGAGGTAGTATCTGACAGAGGTACCAACTTTATGTCAGGATACTTGACAGCTATGTGGAAGGAATGTGGTGTCAACTACAAGTTCACCACCCCTTATCACCCACAATGCAATGGGCTTGTTGAGAGATTCAACAAGACCCTAAAGGGTATGATCAAAGGATTACCTGAAAAGCTCAGGCGAAGATGGGATATCCTTCTACCCTGCCTTCTGTTTGCTTACAGAGAGGTCCCACAAAAAGGAGTTGGCTACAGCCCCTTTGAATTGTTGTTTGGGCACCCTGTGAGAGGCCCACTGTGTTTGGTGAAGGAAGGATGGGAGTTACCTCTCAAAAAGCCTAAGCTAGACATAGTGGACTATGTACTTGGTCTCCGCTCCAGGATGGCTGAGTATATGGAGAAGGCATCTAAAAACCTTGAGGCAAGCCAGGCCTTACAGAAAGCTTGGCATGACCAAAAGGCTGTCTTGGTTGAGTATCAGCCAGGACAGAAGGTATGGGTGTTGGAGCCAGTGGCCCCAGCAGCACTCCAAGACAAATGGTCTGGACCCCATACAATCCTGGAAAAGAAGGGAGAGGTCACCTACTTGGTGGACCTAGGAACTCCCAGGAGTCCCCACAGGGTACTCCATGTTAACAGGCTTAAAGCATATGTTGACAGGGCAGACATGGGCTTGCTCATGGCTACAGATGAGGGACAGGAGGAAGAGAGTGACCCTCTCCCAGACCTGTTGTCTCAGAACCCTGAAGATGGCTCAGTTGAAGGAGTGACCCTTGGAGGCAACCTCACTGCCCATCAGCAGACTGAATGTAGGCAGGTTCTACAATCATTTTCACATATGTTTTCCTTGATACCTAGTCAAACTGACTGGTGTACCCATGTTGTGGACACTGGTGACAGTCTGCCTGTAAAGAACAAACTTTACAGACAACCTGACCACGTCAGGGACTGTATAAAGGCTGAGGTACATAAAATGCTGGAATTAGGTGTCATTGAACCCTCAGAGAGCCCCTGGGCTAGCCCAGTGGTTCTGGTCCCCAAACCTCACACCAAAGATGGCAAGAGAGAGATGAGGTTCTGTGTGGACTACAGAGGACTCAATGCTGTCACCAGGACAGATGCACACCCTATTCCAAGGGCAGATGAGCTCATAGACAAACTAGCTTCTGCAAAGTTTTTGAGCACATTTGACTTGACAGCTGGCTATTGGCAAATCAGGTTAGCTGAGGAGTCTAAGGCCAAAACAGCATTCTCAACCCCAGGTGGGCATTATCAGTTTGTGGTGATGCCCTTTGGTCTGAAGAATGCACCTGCCACCTTCCAAAGGCTGGTGAACCAAGTCCTTACTGGGTTGGATGACTTTTGCGCAGCATATCTTGATGACATTGCTGTCTTTAGTTCCACCTGGGAGGATCACCTGATCCACCTGAAGAAGGCTCTTGAGGCTCTGCAAAGGGCAGGCCTCACTATCAAGGCTACTAAGTGCCAGATAGGGCAGAGTAAGGTTGTGTATTTGGGCCACCTTGTAGGTGGGGGCCAAGTTCAACCACTGGAGAGTAAGATACAGTCCATCAAGGATTGGTCCCCTCCAACCACCCAGACTCAAGTTCGAGCTTTCTTGGGCTTGACTGGGTATTACAGGAAGTTTGTTAAGAACTATGGGTCCATTGTGACTCCTCTTAATGATCTGACATCCAAGAAGATGCCCAAAAAGGTTCAGTGGACAGTAAGCTGTCAAAAGGCATTTGATGACCTGAAGGAGGCCATGTGCTCTGCACCTATCCTGAAAAGTCCTGACTACTCCAAAGAGTTTATTGTCCAAACAGATGCTTCTGAGTTGGGTGTGGGAGCTGTGCTGTCACAACTTAATGTAGATGGTCAAGACCAACCCATTGCTTTTATTAGCAGAAGGTTGACCCCCAGAGAGAAGAATTGGTCAGCTATTGAGAGGGAGGCCTTTGCTGTGGTGTGGGCCCTGAAGAAGCTGAGGCCATACTTGTTTGGCACTCACTTCAAGATTCAGACCGACCATAAGCCCCTCTTGTGGCTAAATCAGATGAAGGGTGAAAACCCCAAACTGCTTAGGTGGTCCATTTCCCTACAGGGGATGGACTTTACAGTGGAGCACCGGCCAGGTACTGACCATGGGAATGCAGATGGTCTCTCCAGGTACTTCCACTTAGGACATGAAGACGAGACTGGTCAAGGCTAGTTTAATGTCCCAGCGTTTGGGGGGGGGTTGTGTAGGAGAGTAGGGTCTGCTATCCTATGGTCACCCCAAATTTTTGCTTTTTGCTTCACTGGTTTTTGACATATTAAGGCTGTGGGCCTGCCAATCAGACCCCCAGCCTGCTGTTCTCTCTACTAAATTAAAACTATGCACCCTAGGTGCATAACCAATTGGAAGTGGATCACCCTGTCAGCCCCTGTACCAGTGTACACTAGGTACCCAGGGCATTGGTGTACCCAAGGCCTGCCAGGGGCTGCAGCATGTATTATGCCACCCCAGGCTTGGCCTAACAATCTGACACAACTGGCTGATCACTCAGCTGGGGTAAGTTGGTGTAATCACCTCTTACTTAGGTGTAGTATACCTATACCTAACCCTAAATGGGACACCTGGTAACCTATAAGTCACTCCTATGGCAGGCCTTAACAATCCTGAAGGCAGAGTGCTTGGTTCCATGTGAGATGGTGCTCTGGCATGAGCTGAGCCTGTCTGCAGTGGTCGGAACAACTTCCTTCTACTGTTTCCAGATATCGTCATACCATATACTCTTAAGTGCATTATGAACCTCGCGGTTAAATGCTATCTTTGGTTTGGCTTTATCAAAACATGTCGAGTAAGGTGTCATACGAATTGGAATACTAACCCCTCGCCAATTCTGGCGACGGGGTTAGCATTCCACCCTTCTAGAGGGACACGACATGTACAGTACCTGAAACCCGGGTAAAATCAGACATAGCCTCAGCTCCACAAAATGGATGCTGCCACCACAGACACAAGTCTGCCCTCCTGCTGCTGGGAGTCCTTCCAGCTTGGGAGGTGTGGACAAAGGGTTTCCTGCCAGGGGAGGTGCGTGCACCACCCCAGACAGGATTTTGTGTATTGGTCAGGTAGGGCTTGAAAGAAACCAGACATGCCTGTGGCTCACAAGGAGCCTCGGTGCATATGCCAGTTCAAACCGGTCCTGGGGCACACCAGTCCCGGGCCTGGGGCGAGCTGGACAAAGGATTGGGGGTGTAACCACCCCCCTTCCTGGTCCCACCCATAGGGAGGGACCTAGCAGGTAGTCCGGCCCCTAGAATCCGAATAAAGGTAGGAGCTGTGTCCTAAGACTTCAGACATCCTGGAATCAACTTGAAACTAAGAAGAAGACGGGAACTTCGACATTCTGCTGCACAGAAGACTGAAGAAAATCTCCCCTGTGGTCAGGGAGTGACCACCTTGCTAACGCAAGCACCATCCAGCGAATCACCGTCTGCTTTGCCGCCGCCTCCCGCCGGAGCCCGAGCCCAGAGACTGACAAGACCTGGACCTCCAGACCTCTCACCGCCCGATCCACAGTCCCTGAAAGGAGGAGACCCGTGGAGGCACCGAGACACGTGGAGCCAGCCATCTTGGAACGACTACGACAAGCTGACAAGTGCAACAACCGAGGCTCCCTCCAAGTTGTGCTTTGGGTCCTGAAAAGCCCAACCCTCGAGCAGCATCTGCACCAAAGGTGAGCCCTCCAGCATCTCCACGATCTGCGTGGGGCCCTTCTGCATTTTGCCACTCGACGCGCCTAACCGGTTGCTGGCCCGCTGGCTAGTGGCCATCTTGGCGACGAAATCTACGACAAACACCGCTGGTCTGGTTGCTCCAGACTGGCCCTTGCTCCCCTCCAAAGGAGCAATCCCTCTGACCTTGCTGGTCAGAACCAACAGCTGATTTCCGAATCCTTCTACAATTGCTTTTGCCAAGGCTTGTTTGCTTCGATCAAGTCGCCGACACCGCCGACAGCGAGAGCCTGCGTGGGACAGCTCGTGAGCCGACTCCTGGACGTCGTCGACCTTCAGGGACCACGTGGCTGCGGAGACAAGCTACCCCTCATCACCTGTTTGCGCCCGACATCGCCTGGTACCCACCTGGTGCCACGCTGGTCACTGGCTAGTGACTGTGAACACTGTCCCCTCTGCTTACAGGTCTTCAACATCTCCGATCCACTCTTGGATCCACTGCATCTCTTCCCGACCGACCGCCTGCAGCACTTTTGTCTACAGGCCCCACGGAACAGATAGAAGAAACCCGACGCACTTCGAGGCCTATGCACCCGCTTCCTGTGGGTGAGGTAAAGCTGGCACACCTGTGCCCAAGTGTAGTATTACATCTCTAGTGCCTGTGTTCCAAATCTTAAGTTCCTAGGTCATCCGGAAGATTCCTTTTGCAGTAACTTTGTACTTTTTACGCACCCATTGAAACCTATGGGAGCACGCGTGTGACTATTTGCTCTGCACACGCCACCCGTGGACCTCCTGGTCACTAACTGACGTTAGCTCCTTGTAGGCCCAGCGATTCTAGAGGCCCTAGGCCTTTTCCCTTTTCTGTTCGTGGTACTTATACCACTATTTTAGTATATGGTTCGAGTGGCCACCAGGGCCTATCCATATAAAGTGCAACTTCTGTGTATTATGTGATAATCTTGTTTGACGATTTGTGCTCCTGTGCTCATAAAGAGACTAGGGGTTACTTTGAGAAATAAATACATATATATTTTGAATATATATCTGTGTGGTGTCCTTTCATTGGTATAAAAGGGGGTTACTATTGGTAAAACAGCTTGCTTAACACGCTTCACGAGTTTAGCCTCAAAGACTGCTTAGCCTACGCTACCACTAGGGCAGCTAGTCCAAAAAGGTTGACTTACAACCACACCATAAGGGTTGCTTGGCATGGTACAAGGTGGTCACTAGAACTAGTGAACAGCATATACCAGGCCAACTTCTCACACCGAACAATACTGCACTGCCCTAAACCCTGAAACACCACCCCCACACTACCAGAACACCACTGCACTGCCCTAAACTCTGAAAAACCACCCCTGCATGCACCCCTACACTGCCAGAACACCACTGCACTGCCCTAAACCCTTAACACCACCCCCAGCATGACCCACTACTCTGCCTGAACACCACTGCTCTGCCCTAAACACCACCCCCAGTACGACCCCCTACACTGCCCGAACAACACTGCACTGACCTAAACCCTGAACCACCAGCCCCAGCACGACCCCCTACACTGCCCGAACACCACTGCACTGACCTATCCCCTGAAACATCAGCCACAGCATGACCCCCTACACTGCCCGAACACCACTGCACTGCCCTAAACCCTGAAACACCAGCCCCAGCACGACCCCCTACACTGCCCGAACACCACTGCACTGCCCAAACCCTGAAACACCAGCCCCAGCACGACCACCTACACTGCCCGAACAACACTGCACTGCTTTAAACCCTGAAACACGAGCCCCGGCACGACCCCCTACACTACCCAAACACCACTGCGCTGCCCTAAATCCTGAAACACCACCACCCTGCACCACCACCTACACTGCCCGAACACCACTGCACTGACCTAAACACTGTAACACCACCCCCAAGCAGGACCCCCTACACTGCCCGAACACCACTGCACTGCCATAAACCCTGAAACACCACCCCCACACGATACCCTACACTGCCCGAACACCACTTCACTACCCTAAACCCTAAAACAGCAAGCCCAGCATGACCCCCTTCACTGCCCGAACACCTCTGCACTTCCCAAAACCCTAAAACACCACTCCCAGCACGACCCCCTACACTGCCCGAACACCACTGCACTGCCCTAAACCCTAAAACACTACCCCCAGCATGAACCCCTACACTGCCCATACACCACTGCACTGCCCTAAACCCTGAAACACCACCCCCAGCATGACCCCCAAGACTGCCCGATCACTACTGCACTGCCCTAATCCCTGAAACACCACCCCCAGCACGACCCCCTACACTGCACGAACACCACTGCACTGCCCTAAACCATGAAACACCACCCCCAGCATGACCCCTACACTGCCCGAACACCACTGCACTGCCCTAAACCCTAAAACACCACCCCCAGGACGACCCCCTACACTGCCCAAACACCACTGCACTGCCCTAAACCCTGTAACGCCAGTCCCAGCACGACCCCATACACTGCCTGAACACCACTCCACTGCCCTAAACCCTGAAACACCAGCCTCAGCACGACCCCTATTCTGCCCGAACACCACTGGACTGCCCTAAACCCTGAAACACCAGCCCCAGCACGACCCCCTACACTACCCAAACACCACTGCACTGCCCTAAACCCTGAAACACCACCCTCAGCACAACCCCCTACACTGCACGAACACCACTGCACTGCCCTAAACCCTAAAACACCACCCCCAGCATGACCCCCTTCACTGCCCGAACAACACTGCACTTCCCTAAACCTTAAAACACAACTCCCAGCATGACCCCCTACACTGCCCGAACACCACTGCACTGCCCTAAACCCTGAAACACCACCCCCAGCATGACCCCCTACACTGCCCGAACACCACTGCACTGCCCTAAATCCTAAAACACCACCCCTAGCACGACCCCCTAAACTGCCCGAACACCACTGCACTGCCCTAAACCCTAAAACACCACCCCTAGCACGACCTCCTACACTGCTCGAACAACATTGCACTGCCCTAAACCCTAAAACACCACCCCCAACATGACCCCCTACACTACACAAACACCACTGCACTACCCTAAACCCTAAAACACCACCCCAAGCATGACCCCCTATACTACCCAAACACCACTGCACTACCCTAAACCCGAAAACACTAACCCCCAGCACGACCCTCTACACTACCCAAAGACCACTGCACTACCCTAAACCCTAAAACACTACCCCCAGCACGAACCTCTACACTACCCAAAGACCACTGCACTACCCTAAAACCTAAAACACGACCCCCTACACTACACAAACACCACTGCACTACCCTAAATCCGAAACCTCTACCCCCACACTACACAAACACCAATTCACTACCCTAAACCCTGAAGCACTACCCCCTACACCACCCAAACAGAACTGCAGTACCCTAAACCCTAAAACACTACACCCAGCACGACCCCCTACACTACCCAAACACCACTGCACTCCCCTAAACCACTACCCCCAGCACGACCCCCTACACTACCCAAAAACCAGTGCACTACCCTAAACCCTAAAAAACTCCCCCAGCACGACTACCTACACTACCCAAACACCACTGCACTACTCTAAACCCTAAATCTACCCTTAGCACGGCCCCCTACACTACGCAAACACCTCTGCACTACCCTAAACCCTACAACACTACCCCCAGCATGACCCCCTACACTACACCAACACCACTGCACTACCGTAAACCCTAAAACACTACCCCAGCACGACCCCCTACACTACTCTAACATGACTGCACTACCCTAAACCCTAAAACACTGCCCCAGCACGACCCCCTACACCACCCATACAGCACTGCAGTACCATAAACCCTAAAACACTACCCCCAGCATGACCCCCTACAATACACAAGCACCACTGCACTACCCTTAACCCTAAAACACTACCACAAGCACGACTCCCAACACTACACAAACACCACTGCACTTCCCTAAACCCTGAAACACCGCCCCCAGCATGAACCACTAAGCTGCCAGAACACCACTGCACTGCCCTAAACCATAAACACCACCGCCAGCACGACCCACTACTCTGCCCAAACACCGCTGCTCTGCCCTAAACCACGAAACACCACCCCCAGCACGACCCCCCTATGCTGCCCGAACACCACTGCTCTGCCCTAATTCCTGAAACTCAAGCCCCAGCACGACCCACTACACTCCCCGAACACCACTGCACTGCCCTAAACCCTGAAACACAACCCACAGCATGACCACCTACACTGCATGAACACCACTGCACTGCCCTAAACCCTGAGCCACCAGCCCCAGCACTACCCCCTACACTGCCCGAACACCACTGCACTGCCCTAAACTCTGAAGCATCAGTCCCAGCACGACCCCCTACACTGCCCGAACACCACTGCACTGCCTTAAACCCTGAAACACCAGCCCCAGCACGACCCCCTACACTGTCTGAACACCACTCTGCTGCCCTAAACCCTGAAACACCAGCCCCAGCATGACCCCTACTCTGCCCGAACACCACTGCACTGCCCTAAACCCTGAAACACCACCACCAGCATGACCCCGTACACTACCCAAACACCACTGCACTGCCCTAAACCCTGAAAAACCACCCCCAGAACAACCCCCTACACTGCCCGAACACCACTGCACTTCCCTAAACCTTAAAACACCACTCCCAGCATGACCCCCTACACTGCCCGAACACCACTGCACTGCCCTAAACCCTAAAACGCTACCCCCAGCATGACCCCCTACACTGCCTGAGCACCACTGCACTGCCATAAACCCTGAAACACCACCTTTAGCATGACCCCCTACACTGCCCGAACACCACTGCTCTGCCCTAAACCCTGAAATACCAGCCCCTGCACGACCACCTTCACTGCCCGAACACCACTGCACTGACCTAAACACTGTAACACCGTCCCCATGCACGACCCCCTACACTGCCCAAACATCACTGCCCTAAACCCTAAAACACCACCCCCCTGCACGACCCCCAACACTGCCCGAACAATACTGCACTGCCCTAAACCCTGAAACACCACCCCCTGCACGAACCCCTACACTGCCCGAACAACACTGCACTGCCCTAAACCCTGAAACACCACCCCCAAACTACCAGAACACCACTGCACTGCCCTAAACTCTGAAAAACCACCCCCGCATGCACCCCTGCACTGCCAGAACACCACTGCACTGCCCTAAACCCTACAACACCACCCCCCTGCACGACCCCCTACACTGCCCGAACAACACTGCACTGCCCTAAACCCTGAAACACCACCCCCACACTACCAGAACACCACTGCACTGCCCTAAACCCTTAACACCACCCCCAGCATGACCCACTACTCTGCCTGAACACCACTGCTCTGCCCTAAACACCACCCCCAGTACGACCCCCTACACTGCCCGAACAACACTGCACTGACCTAAACCCTGAACCACCAGCCCCAGCACGACCCCCTACACTGCCCGAACACCACTGCACTGCCCTAAACCCTGAAACACCAGCCTCAGCACGACCACCTACACTGCCCGAACACCACTGCACTGCTTTAAACCCTGAAACACGAGCCCTGGCACGACCCCCTACACTACCCAAACACCACTGCACTGCCCTAAACCCTGAAACACCACCACCCTGCACCACCACCTACACTGCCCGAACACCACTGCACTGACCTAAACACTGTAACACCACCCCCATGCAGGACCCCCTACACTGCCCGAACACCACTGCACTGCCATAAACCCTGAAACACCACCCCCACACGATACCCTACACTGCCCGAACACCACTTCACTACCCTAAACCCTAAAACAGCAAGCCCAGCATGACCCCCTTCACTGCCCGAACACCACTGCACTTCCCAAAACCCTAAAACACCACTCCCAGCACGACCCCCTACACTGCCCGAACACCATTGCACTGCCCTAAACCCTAAAACACTACCCCCAGCATGAACCCCTACACTGCCCAAACACCACTGCACTGCCCTAAACCCTGAAACACCACCCCCAGCACGACCCACAAGACTGCCCGAACACTACTGCACTGCCCTAATCCCTGAAACACCACCCCAGCACGACCCCCTACACTGCACGAACACCACTGCACCGCCCTAAACCCTAAAACACCACCCCCAGCATGACCCCCTTCACTGCCCGAACACCACTGCACTTCCCTAAACCTTAAAACACCACTCCCAGCATGACCCCCTACACTGCCCGAACACCACTGCACTGCCCTAAACCCTGAAACACCACCCCCAGCATGACCCCCTACACTGCCCGAACACCACTGCACTGCCCTAAACCCTAAAACACCACCCCCAACATGACCCCCTACACTACACAAACACCACTGCACTACCCTAAACCCTAAAAAACCAGCACAAGCATGACCCCCTATACTACCCAAACACCACTGCACTACCCTAAACCCGAAAACACTAACCCCCAGCACGACCCTCTACACTACCCAAAGACCACTGCACTACCCTAAAACCTAAAACACGACCCCCTACACTACA
Organism: Triturus cristatus; assembly: GCF_964204655.1. Lineage (NCBI taxonomy): Eukaryota > Metazoa > Chordata > Amphibia > Caudata > Salamandridae > Triturus > Triturus cristatus. The sequence continues at coordinate 1,111,022,019 of NC_140579.1, forward strand.
CAAACACCACTGCACTACCCTAAATCCTAAAACTCTACCCCCACACTACACAAACACCAATTCACTACCCTAAACCCTGAAGTACTACCCCTACACCACCCAAACAGCACTGCAGTACCCTAAACCCTAAAACACTACCCCCAGCACGACCCCCTACAATACACAAGCACCACTGCACAACCCTTAACCCTAAAACACAACCACAAACATGACTCCCAACACTACACAAACACCACTGCACTACCCTAAACCCTAAAAAACCACCACAAGCATGACCCCCTATACTACCCAAACACCACTGCACTACCCTAAACCCGAAAACACTAACCCCCAGCACGACCCTCTACACTACCCAAAGACCACTGCACTACCCTAAAACCTAAAACACGACCCCCTACACTACACAAACACCACTGCACTACCCTAAATCCTAAAACTCTACCCCCACACTACACAAACACCAATTCACTACCCTAAACCCTGAAGCACTACCCCCTACACCACCCAAACAGCACTGCAGTACCCTAAACCCTAAAACACTACCCCCAGCACGACCCCCTACAATACACAAGCACCACTGCACTACCCTTAACCCTAAAACACAACCACAAACATGACTCCCAACACTACACAAACACCACTGCACTGCCCTAAACCCTGAAACACCGCCCCCAGCATGAACCACTACGCTGCCCGAACACCACTGCACTGCCCTAAACCATAAACACCACCCCCAGCACGACCCCCCTTCGCTGCCCGAACACCACTGCTCTGCCCTAAACCCTGAAACACCACCCCCAGCAAGACCCCCTACGCTGCCCGAACACCACTGCACTGCCCTAAACCCTGAAACACCAGCCCCAGCACGACTCCATACACTGTCGAACACCACTGCACTGCCCTAATTCCTGAAACCAGCCGCAGCACGACCCACTACACTGTCCAAACACCTCTGCACTACCCTAAACCCTAAAACACTACCCCCAGCACGACCCCCTACACTACACCAACACCACTGAACTACCCTAAACCCTAAAACACTACCCCAGCACGACCCCCTACACTACTCTAACACCACTGCACTACCCTAAACCCTAAAACACTGCGCCCAGCACGACCCCCTACACCACCCAAACAGCACTGCAGTACCCTAAACCCTAAAACACTACCCCCAGCACGACCCCCTACAATACACAAGCACCACTTCACTACCCTTAACCCTAAAACACTACCACAAGCATGACTCCCAACACTACACAAACACCACTGCACTGCCCTAAACCCTGAAACACCACCCCCAGCATGACCCACAAGACTGCCCGAACACTACTGCACTGCCCTAATCCCTGAAACACCACCCCAGCACGACCCCCTACACTGCACGAACACCACTGCACCGCCCTAAACCCTAAAACACCACCCCCAGCATGACCCCCTTCACTGCCCGAACACCACTGCACTTCCCTAAACCTTAAAACACCACTCCCAGCATGACCCCCTACACTGCCCGAACACCACTGCACTGCCCTAAACCCTGAAACACCACCCCCAGCATGACCCCCTACACTGCCCGAACACCACTGCACTGCCCTAAACCCTAAAACACCACCCCCAACATGACCCCCTACACTACACAAACACCACTGCACTACCCTAAACCCTAAAAAACCAGCACAAGCATGACCCCCTATACTACCCAAACACCACTGCACTACCCTAAACCCGAAAACACTAACCCCCAGCACGACCCTCTACACTACCCAAAGACCACTGCACTACCCTAAAACCTAAAACACGACCCCCTACACTACACAAACACCACTGCACTACCCTAAATCCTAAAACTCTACCCCCACACTACACAAACACCAATTCACTACCCTAAACCCTGAAGTACTACCCCTACACCACCCAAACAGCACTGCAGTACCCTAAACCCTAAAACACTACCCCCAGCACGACCCCCTACAATACACAAGCACCACTGCACAACCCTTAACCCTAAAACACAACCACAAACATGACTCCCAACACTACACAAACACCACTGCACTACCCTAAACCCTAAAAAACCACCACAAGCATGACCCCCTATACTACCCAAACACCACTGCACTACCCTAAACCCGAAAACACTAACCCCCAGCACGACCCTCTACACTACCCAAAGACCACTGCACTACCCTAAAACCTAAAACACGACCCCCTACACTACACAAACACCACTGCACTACCCTAAATCCTAAAACTCTACCCCCACACTACACAAACACCAATTCACTACCCTAAACCCTGAAGCACTACCCCCTACACCACCCAAACAGCACTGCAGTACCCTAAACCCTAAAACACTACCCCCAGCACGACCCCCTACAATACACAAGCACCACTGCACTACCCTTAACCCTAAAACACAACCACAAACATGACTCCCAACACTACACAAACACCACTGCACTGCCCTAAACCCTGAAACACCGCCCCCAGCATGAACCACTACGCTGCCCGAACACCACTGCACTGCCCTAAACCATAAACACCACCCCCAGCACGACCCCCCTTCGCTGCCCGAACACCACTGCTCTGCCCTAAACCCTGAAACACCACCCCCAGCAAGACCCCCTACGCTGCCCGAACACCACTGCACTGCCCTAAACCCTGAAACACCAGCCCCAGCACGACTCCATACACTGTCGAACACCACTGCACTGCCCTAATTCCTGAAACCAGCCGCAGCACGACCCACTACACTGTCCAAACACCTCTGCACTACCCTAAACCCTAAAACACTACCCCCAGCACGACCCCCTACACTACACCAACACCACTGAACTACCCTAAACCCTAAAACACTACCCCAGCACGACCCCCTACACTACTCTAACACCACTGCACTACCCTAAACCCTAAAACACTGCGCCCAGCACGACCCCCTACACCACCCAAACAGCACTGCAGTACCCTAAACCCTAAAACACTACCCCCAGCACGACCCCCTACAATACACAAGCACCACTTCACTACCCTTAACCCTAAAACACTACCACAAGCATGACTCCCAACACTACACAAACACCACTGCACTGCCCTAAACCCTGAAACACCACCCCCAGCATGAACCACTACGCTGCCCGAACACCACTGCACTGCCCTAAACCATAAACACCACCCCCAGCACGACCCACTACTCTGCGCGAACACCACTTCTCTGCCCTAAACCCTGAAACACGACCCCCCTATGCTGCCCGAACACCACTGCTCTGCCCTAAACCCTGAAACACCACCCCCAGCAAGACCCCCTATGCTGCCCGAACACCACAGTTCTGCCCTAAACCCTGAAACACCAGCCCCAGCACGACTCCATACACTGTCGAACACCACTGCACTGCCCTAATTCCTGAAACACCAGCCCCAGCACGACCCACTACACTCCCCGAACACCACTGCACTGCCCTAAACCCTGAAACACAACCCACAGCACGACCCCCTACACTGCCTGAACACCACTGCACTGCCCTAAACCCTGAACCACCAGCCCCAGCACCACCCCCTACACTGCCCGAACACCACTGCACTGCCCTAAACCCTGAATCATCAGCCCCAGCACGACCCCAGACACTGCCCGAACACCACTGCACTGCCCTACACCCTGAAACACCAGCCCCAGCACGACCCCCTACACTGCCTGAACACCACTCCTCTGGCCTAAACCCTGAAACACCAGCCCCAGCACGACCCCTACTCTGCCCAAACACCACTGCACTGCCCTAAACCCTGAAACACCAGCCCCAGCACGAACCCTACACAACCCAAACACCACTGCACTACCCTAAACCCTGAAACACCACCCTCAGCACAACCCACTACACTGCACGAACACCACTGCACTGCCCTAAACCCTAAAACACCACCCCCAGCACGACCCCCTTCACTGCCCGAACACCACTGCACTTCCCTAAACCTTAAAACACCACTCCCAGCATGACCCCCTACACTGCCCGAACATCACTGCACTGCCCTAAACCCTAAAATGCTACACCCAGCATGACCCCCTACACTGCCAGAGCAACACTGCACTGCCCTAAACCCTGAAACACCACCCCTAGCATGACCCCCTACACTGCCCAACACCACTGCTCTGCCCTAAACCCTGAAACACCAGCCCCTGCACGACCACCTTCACTGCCCGAACACCACTGCACTGACCTAAACACTGTAATACCATCCCCATGCACGACCCCCTACACTGCCCGAACACCACTGCACTGCCCTAAACCCTAAAACACCACCCCCCTGCACGACCCCCCTACACTGCCCGAACAACACTGCACTGCCCTAAACCCTGAAACACCACCCCCCTGCATGACACCCTACACTGCCCGAACAACACTGCACTGCCCTAAACCCTGAAACACCAACCCTGCACTGCAAGAACACCACTGCACTGCCCTTAACTCTGAAAAACCACCCCGCATGCACCCCTACACTGCCCAAACACCACTGCTCTGCCCTAAACCCTGAAAGACCCCCCCAGCACGACCCCCTATGCTGCCCGAACACCACTGCACTGCCCTAAACCCTGAAACACCAGCCCAGCATGACCTCCTACACTGCCCCAACACCACTGCACTGCCCTAAACCCTGAAACACCACCCCCAGCACGACCCCCAACACTGCCCGAACACCACTGCACTGACCTATACACTGAATCACCACCCCTAGCATGACCCCCTACACTACCCGAACACCACTGCTCTGCCCTAAACCCTGAAACACCAGCCCCAGCACAACTCCATACACTGCCCGAAAACCACTGCTCTGCCCTAAACCCTGAAACACCAGCCCCAGCACAACTCTCTACACTGCCCGAAGACCACTGCACTGCCCTAAACCCTGAAACGCCAGCCCCGCACGACACCCTACACTGCACGAACACCACTATATTGCCCTAAACCCTAAAACACCACTCCCAGCACGACCCCCTTCACTGCCCGAACACCACTGCACTGCCCTAAACCCTAAAACACTACCCCAGCATGACCCCCTACACTGCCCGAACATCACTGCACTGCCCTAAACCCTGAAACACCACCCCCACACGACACCCTACACTGCTCGAACACCACTGCACTACCCTAAACCCTAAAACAGCAACCCCAGCACGACCCCCTTCACTACCCGAACACCACTGCACTTCCCTAAACCCTAAAACACCACCCCCAGCACGACCTCCTACACTGCTCGAACACCACTGCACTGCCCTAAACCCTAAAACACCACCCCCAACACCACCCCCTACACTACACAAACACCACTGCACTACCTTAAACCCTAAAACACCACCCCAAGCATGACCCCCTATACTACCCAAACACCACTACACTACCCTAAACCCTAAAACACTAACCCCCAGCATGACCCCCTACACTACCCAAAGACCACTGCACTACCCTAAACCCTAAAACACTACCCCCAGCACGAACCTCTACACTACCCAAAGACCACTGCACTACCCTAAAACCTAATACACGACCCCCTACGCTACACAAACACCGCTGTACTTCCCTAAAACCTAAAACACTACCAGCAGCACGACCCCCTACACTACCCAAACACCACTGCACTGCCCTAAACCCTGAAACACCAGCCCCAGCACGACTCCATACACTGTCGAACAGCACTGCACTGCCCTAATTCCTGAAACACCAGCCCCAGCATGACCCACTACACTCCCCGAACACCACTGCACTGCCCTAAACCCTGAAACACAACCCACAGCACAACCCCCTACACTGCCTGAACACCACTGCACTGCCCTAAACCCTGAACCACCAGCCCCAGCACCACCCCCTACACTGCCCGAACACCACTGCACTGCCCTAAACCCTGAAGCATCAGCCCCAGCACGACCCCATATACTGCCCGAACACCACTGCACTGCCCTAAACCCTGAAACACCAGCCCCAGCACGACCCCCTACACTGCCTGAACACCACTCCACTGGCCTAAACCCTGAAACCCCAGCCCCAGCACGACCCCTACTCTGCCCGAACACCACTGCACTGCCCTAAACCCTGAAACACCAGCCTCAGGACGACCCCCTACACTACCCAAACACCACTGCACTACCCTAAACCCTGAAACACCACCCTCAGCACAACCCCCTACACTGCACGAACACCACTGCACTGCCCTAAACCCTACAACACCACCCCCAGCACGACCCCCTTCACTGCCCGAACACCACTGCACTTCCCTAAACCTTAAAACACTACTACCAGCATGACCCCCTACACTGCCCAAACATCACTGTACTGCCCTAAACCCTAAAACGCTGCACCCAGCATGACCCCCTACACTGCCAGAGCAATACTGCACTGCCCTAGACCCTGAAACACCACCCCAAGCATGACCCCCTACACTGCCCGAACACCACTGCTCTGCCCTAAACCCTGAAACACCAGCCCCTGCACGACCACCTTTACTGCCCGAACACCACTGCACTGACCTAAACACTGTAATACCATCCCCATGCACAGCCCCCTACACTGTCCAAACACCACTGCACTGCCCTAAACCCTAAAACATCACCCCCCTGCACGACCCCCCTACACTGCCCGAACAACACTGCACTGCCCTAAACCCTGAAACACCACCCCCCTGCACGACCCCCTACACTGCCCGAACAACACTGCACTGCCCTAAACCCTGAAACACCACCCCTGCACTGCAAGAACACCACTGCACTGCTCTAAACTCTGAAAAACCACCCGCATGCACCCCTACACTGCCAGAACACCACTGCACTGCCCTAAACCCTAAACACCACCTCCAGCATGACCCACTACTCTGCCCGAACACCACTGCTCTGCCCTAAACCCTGAAAGACCCCCCCAGCACGACCCCCTATGCTGCCCAAACACCACTGCTCTGCCTTAAACCCTGAAACACCAGCCCCAGCATGACTCCCCACACTGCCCGAACACCACTGCACTGCCCTAAACCCTGAAACACCAGCCCAGCACGATCCCCTACACTGCCCGAACACCACTACACTGCCCTAAACCCTGAAGCACAACCCACAGCACGACCCCCTACACTGCCTGAACACCACTGCACTGCACTAAACCCTGAAACACCACCCCCCAGCATGACCTCCTACACTGCCCCAACACCACTGCACTGCCCTAAACCCTGAAACACCACCCCCAGCACGACCCCCTACACTGCCCGAACACCACTGCACTGACCTATACCCTGAAACATCAGCCCCAGCATGACCCCCTACACTGCCCGAACAACACTGCACTGCCCTAAACCCTGAAACACCAGCCCCAGCACGACCCCCTACACTGCCCGAACACCACTGCACTGCCCTAAACCCTGAAACACCAGCCCCAGCATGACCACCTACACTGCCCGAACAACACTGCACTGCCCTAATCCCTGAAACACCAGCCCCGGCACAACCCCCTACACTACCCAAACACCACTGCACTGCCCTAAACCCTAAAACACCACCCCCAGCACGACCCCCTTCACTGCCCGAACACCACTGCACTTCCCTAAACCTTAAAACACCACTCCCAGCATCACCCCCTACACTGCCCGAACATCACTGCACTGCCCTAAACCCTAAAACGCTACACCCAGCATGACCCACTACACTGCCAGAGCAACACTGCACTGCCCTAAACCCTGAAACACCACCCCTAGCATGACCCCCTACACTGCCCGAACACCACTGCTCTGCCCTAAACACTGAAACACCAGCCCCTGCACGACCACCTTCACTGCCCGAACACCACTGCACTGACCTAAACACTGTAATACCATCCCCATGCACGACCCCCTACACTGCCCGAACACCACTGCACTGCCCTAAACCCTAAAACACCACCCCCCTGCACGACCCCCCTACACTGCCCGAACAACACTGCACTGCCCTAAACCCTGAAACACCACCCCCCTGCATGACACCCTACACTGCCCGAACAACACTGCACTGCCCTAAACCCTGAAACACCACCCCTGCACTGCAAGAACACCACTGCACTGCCCTAAACCCTGAAACACCAGCCCCAGCACGACCCCCTACTCTGCCTGAACATCACTGCACTGCCCTAAACCCTGAAACACCAGCCCCAGCACGACCACCTACACTGCCCGAACACCACTGCACTGCCCTAAACCCTGAAACACCAGCCCCGGCACGACCCCCTACACTACCCAAACACCACTGCACTGCCCTAAACCCTGAAACACCACCACCCTGCACGACCACCTACACTGCCCGAACACGACTGCACTGACCTAAACACTGTAACACCACCCCCATGCACGACCCCCTACACTGCCCGAACACCACTGCACTGCCATAAACCCTGAAACACCACCCCCACACGACACCCTACACTGCTCGAACACCACTGCACTACCCTAAACCCTAAAACAGCAACCCCAGCACGACCCCCTTCACTACCCGAACACCACTGCACTTCCCTAAACCCTAAAACACCACCCCCAGCACGGCCTCCTACACTGCTCGAACACCACTGCACTGCCCTAAACCCTAAAACACCACCCCCAACACGACCCCCTACACTACACAAACACCACTGCACTACCTTAAACCCTAAAACACCAACCCAAGCATGACCCCCTATACTACCCAAACACCACTGCACTACCCTAAACCCTAAAACACTAACCCCCAGCATGACCCCCTACACTACCCAAAGACCACTGCACTACCCTAAACCCTAAAACACTACCCCCAGCACAAACCTCTACACTACCCAAAGACCACTGCACTACCCTAAAACCTAATACACGACCCCCTACGCTACACAAACACCGCTGTACTTCCCTAAAACCTAAAACACTACCAGCAGCACGACCCCCTACACTACCCAAACACCACTGCACTGCCCTAAACCCTGAAACACCAGCCCCAGCACGACTCCATACACTGTCGAACAGCACTGCACTGCCCTAATTCCTGAAACACCAGCCCCAGCACGACCCACTACACTCCCCGAACACCACTGCACTGCCCTAAACCCTGAAACACAACCCACATCACAACCCCCTACACTGCCTGAACACCACTGCACTGCCCTAAACCCTGAACCACCAGCCCCAGCACCACCCCCTACACTGCCCAAACACCACTGCACTGCCCTAAACCCTGAAGCATCAGCCCCAGCACGACCCCATATACTGCCCGAACACCACTGCACTGCCCTAAACCCTGAAACACCAGCCCCAGCACGACCCCCTACACTGCCTGAACACCACTCCACTGGCCTAAACCCTGAAACCCCAGCCCCAGCACGACCCCTACTCTGCCCGAACACCACTGCACTGCCCTAAACCCTGAAACACCAGCCCCAGGACAACCCCCTACACTACCCAAACACCACTGCACTACCCTAAACCCTGAAACACCACCCTCAGCACAACCCCCTACACTGCACGAACACCACTGCACTGCCCTAAACCCTAAAACACCACCCCCAGCATGACCCCCTTCACTGCCCGAACACCACTGCACTTCCCTAAACCTTAAAACACCACTACCAGCATGACCCCCTACACTGCCCGAACATCACTGCACTGCCCTAAACCCTAAAACGCTGCACCCAGCATGACCCCCTACACTGCCAGAGCAATACTGCACTGCCCTAGACCCTGAAACACCACCCCAAGCATGACCCCCTACACTGCCCGAACCACACTGCTCTGCCCTAAACCCTGAAACACCAGCCCCTGCACGACCACCTTCACTGCCCGAACACCACTGCACTGACCTAAACACTGTAATACCATCCCCAGCACGAACCCCTACACTGCCCGAACACCACTGCACTGCCCTAAACCCTGAAACACCAGCCCAGCATGACCTCCTACACTGCCCCAACACCACTGCACTGCCCTAAACCCTGAAACACCACCCCCAGCACAACCCCCTACACTGCCCAAACAACACTGCACAACCTAAACCCTGAACCACCAGCCCCAGCACGACCCCCAACACTGCCCGAACACCACTGCACTGACCTATACCCTGAAACATCAGCCCCAGCATGACCCCCTACACTGCCCGAACACCACTGCACTGCCCTAAACCCTGAAAAACCAGCCCCAGCACGACCCCCTACACTGCCTGAACATCACTGCACTGCCCTAAACCCTGAAACACCAGCCCCAGCACGACCACCTACACTGCCCGAACACCACTGCACTGCCCTAAACCCTGAAACACCAGCCCCGGCACGACCCCCTACACTACCCAAACACCACTTCACTGCCCTAAACCCTGAAACACCACCACCCTGCACGACCACCTACACTGCCCGAACACGACTGCACTGACCTAAACACTGTAACACCACCCCCATGCACGACCCCCTACACTGCCCGAACACCACTGCACTGCCATAAACCCTGAAACACCACCCCCACACGACACCCTACACTGCTCGAACACCACTGCACTACCCTAAACCCTAAAACAGCAACCCCAGCACGACCCCCTTCACTACCCGAACACCACTGCACTTCCCTAAACCCTAAAACACCACCCCCAGCACGGCCTCCTACACTGCTCGAACACCACTGCACTGCCCTAAACCCTAAAACACCACCCCCAACACGACCCCCTACACTACACAAACACCACTGCACTACCTTAAACCCTAAAACACCAACCCAAGCATGACCCCCTATACTACCCAAACACCACTGCACTACCCTAAACCCTAAAACACTAACCCCCAGCATGACCCCCTACACTACCCAAAGACCACTGCACTACCCTAAACCCTAAAACACTACCCCCAGCACAAACCTCTACACTACCCAAAGACCACTGCACTACCCTAAAACCTAATACACGACCCCCTACGCTACACAAACATCGCTGTACTTCCCTAAAACCTAAAACACTACCAGCAGCACGACCCCCTACACTACCCAAACACCACTGCACTGCCCTAAACCCTGAAACACCAGCCCCAGCACGACTCCATACACTGTCGAACAGCACTGCACTGCCCTAATTCCTGAAACACCAGCCCAAGCACGACCCACTACACTCCCCGAACACCACTGCACTGCCCTAAACCCTGAAACACAACCCACAGCACAACCCCCTACACTGCCTGAACACCACTGCACTGCCCTAAACCCTGAACCACCAGCCCCAACACCACCCCTACACTGCCCAAACACCACTGCACTGCCCTAAACCCTGAAGCATCAGCCCCAGCACGACGCCATATACTGCCCGAACACCACTGCACTGCCCTAAACCCTGAAACACCAGCCCCAGCACGACCCCCTACACTGCCTGAACACCACTCCACTGGCCTAAACCCTGAAACCCCAGCCCCAGCACGACCCCTACTCTGCCCGAACACCACTGCATTGCCCTAAACCCTGAAACACCAGCCCCAGGACAACCCCCTACACTACCCAAACACCACTGCACTACCCTAAACCCTGAAACACCACCCTCAGCACAACCCCCTACACTGCACAAACACCACTGCACTGCCCTAAACCCTAAAACACCACCCCCAGCACGACCCCCTTCACTGCCCGAACACCACTGCACTTCCCTAAACCTTAAAACACCACTACCAGCATGACCCCCTACACTGCCCGAACATCACTGCACTGCCCTAAACCCTAAAACGCTGCACCCAGCATGACCCCCTACACTGCCAGAGCAATACTGCACTGCCCTAGACCCTGAAACACCACCCCAAGCATGACCCCCTACACTGCCCGAACACCACTGCTCTGCCCTAAACCCTGAAACACCAGCTCCTGCACGACCACCTTCACTGCCCGAACATCACTGCACTGACCTAAACACTGTAATACCATCCCCAGCACGAACACCTACACTGCCCGAACACCACTGCACTGCCCTAAACCCTAAAACACCACCCCCCTGCACGACCCCCCTACACTGCCCGAACAACACTGCACTGCCCTAAACCCTGAAACACCACCCCCTTGCATGACACCCTACACTGCCCGAACAACACTGCACTGCCCTAAACCCTGAAACACCACCCCTGCACTGCAAGAACACCACTGCACTGCCCTTAACTCTGAAAAACCACCCCGCATGCACCCCTACACTGCCCAAACACCACTGCTCTGCCCTAAACCCTGAAAGACCCCCCCAGCACGACCCCCTATGCTGCCCGAACACCACTGCTCTGCCCAAAACCCTGAAACACCAGCCCCAGCACGACTCCCCACACTGCCCGAACACCACTGCACTGCCCTAAACCCTGAAACACCAGCCCAGCATGACCTCCTACACTGCCCCAACACCACTGCACTGCCCTAAACCCTGAAACACCACCCCCAGCACGACCCACTACACTGTCCAAACAACACTGCACAACCTAAACCCTGAACCACCAGCCCCAGCACGACCCCCAACACTGCCCGAACACCACTGCACTGACCTATACCCTGAAACATCAGCCCCAGCATGACCCCCTACACTGCCCGAACACCACTGCACTGCCCTAAACCCTGAAACACCAGCCCAGCACGACCCCCTACACTGCCCAAACACCAATGTACTGCCTAAACCCTGAAACACCACCCCCAGTACGACCCCCTACAATGCCCGAACACCACTGCACTGCCCTAAACCCTGAATCACCAGCCCCGGCATGACCCCCTACACTGCCCGAACACCACTACACTGCCCTAAACCCTATAACACTACCCCAGCACGACACCCTACACTGCCCGAACACCACTGCACTACCCTGAAACACCAGCCCCAGCACGACCCCCTACACTGCCCAAACACCAATGCACTGCCTAAACCCTGAAACACCACCCCCAGCACGACCCCCTACAATGCCCGAACACCACTGCACTGCCCTAAACCCTGAATCACCAGCCCCGGCATGACCCCCCTACACTGCCCGAACAACACTGCACTGCCCTAAACCCTGAAACACCACCCCCTGCACGACCCCCTACACTGCCCGAACAACACTGCACTGCCCTAAACCCTGAAACACCACCCCTGCACTGCAAGAACACCACTGCACTGCCCTAAACTCTGAAAAACCACCCCGCATGCACACCTACACTGCCAGAACACCACTGCACTGCCCTAAACACCACCTCCAGCATGACCCACTACTCTGCCCGAACACCACTGCTCTGCCCTAAACCCTGAAAGACCCCCCCAGCACGACCCCCTATGCTGCCCAAACACCACTGCTCTGCCCTAAACCCTAAAACACCAGCCCCAGCACGACTCCCCACACTGCCCGAACACCACTGCACTGCCCTAAACCCTGAAACACCAGCCCAGCACGATCCCCTACACTGCCCGAACACCACTACACTGCCCTAAACCCTGAAGCACAACCCACAGCACGACCCCCTACACTGCCTGAACACCACTGCACTGCACTAAACCCTGAAACACAACCCCCCAGCATGACCTCCTACACTGCCCCAACACCACTGCACTGCCCTAAACCCTGAAACACCACCCCCAGCATGACCCCCTACACTGCCCGATCAACACTGCACTGACCTAAACCCTGAACCACCAGCCCCAGCACGACCCCCTACACTGCCCGAACACCACTGCACTGACCTATACCCTGAAACATCAGCCCCAGCATGACCCCCTACACTGCCCGAACACCACTACACTGCCCTAAACCCTAAAACACTACCTCAGCACGACACCCTACACTGCCCGAACACCACTGCACTACCCTGAAACACCACCCCCAGCACGACACCCTACACTGCCCGAACACCAATGCACTGCCCTAAACCCTGAAACACCAGCCCCAGCACGACCACCTACACTGCCCGAACAACACCGCACTGCCCTAATCCCTGAAACACCACCCCAAGCATGACCCCCTATACTACCCAAACACCACTGCACTACCCTAAACCTTAAAACACTAACCCCCAGCATGACCCCCTACACTACCCAAAGACCACTGCACTACTCTAAACCCTAAAACACTACCCCCAGCACGAACCTCTACACTACCCAAAGACCACTGCACTACCTTAAAACCTAATACACGAACCCCTACGCTACACAAACTCCACTGCACTTCCCTAAAATCTAAAACACTACCAGCAGCACGACCCCCTACACTACACAAACACTACTGCACTACCCTAAACCCTAAAATTTTACCCCTACACTACACAAACAACACTTCACTACCCTAAACCCTAAAACACTACCCCCAGCATGACCCCCTACACACTACCCAAACACCACTGCACTACCCTAAACCCTAAAACACTACCCACAGCAGTACCCACTACACTACCCAAACACGATTGCTCTACCCTAAACCATAAAACAATAACCCCAGCAGAACCCTCTACACTACCCAAACACCACTGCACTCACCTAAACCACTACGCCCAGCACGACACCCTACACTACCCAAAAACCACTGCACTACTCTAAACCCTAAAAAACTCCCCCAGCACGACTACCTACACTACCCAAACACCACTGCACTACTCTAAACCCTAAATCTACCCTTAGCACGGCCCCCTACACTGCGCAAACACCTCTGCACTACCCTAAACCCTACAACACTACCCCCAGCATGACCTCCTACACTACACCAACACCACTGCACTACCGTAAACCCTAAAACACTACCCCAGCACGACCCCCTACACTACTCTAACACCACTGCACTACCCTAAACCCTAAAGCACTGCCCCCAGCATGACCCCCTACACCACCCATACAGCTCTGCAGTACCATAAACCCTAAAACACTACCCCCAGCACGACCCCCTACAATACACAAGCACCACTGCACTACCCTTAACCCTAAAACACTACCACGAGCACGACTCCCAACACTACACAAACACCACTGCACTTCCCTAAACCCTGAAACACCACCCCAGCATGAACCACTAAGCTGCCAGAACACTGCTGCACTGCCCTAAACCATAAACACCACCGCCAGCATGACCCACTACTCTGCCCGAACACCGCTGCTCTGCCCTAAACCCTGAAACACCACCCCCAGCACGACCCCCCTATGCTGCCCGAACACCACTGCACTGCCCTAAACCCTGAAACACCTCCCCCAGCAAGACCCCCTACGCTGCCCGAACACCACTGCACTGCCCTAAACCGTGAAACACCAGCCCCAGCATGACTAAATACACTGTCGAACACCACTGCACTGCCCTAATTCCTGAAACACCAGCCCCAGAACGACCCACTACACTCCCCGAACACCACTGCACTGCCCTAAACACTGAAACACAACCCACAGCACGATCCCCTACACTGCATGAACACCACTGCACTGCCCTAAACCCTGAACGACCAGCCCCAGCACTACCCCCTACACTGCCCAAACACCACTGCACTGCCCTAAACTCTGAAGCATCAGTCCCAGCACGACCCCCTACACTGCCCGAACACCACTGCACTGCCCTAAACCCTGAATCACCAGCCCCGGCATGACCTCCTACACTGCCCGAACACCACTACACTGCCCTAAACCCTATAACACTACCCCAGCACGACACCCTACACTGCCCGAACACCACTGCACTACCCTGAAACACCAGCCCCAGCACGACCCCCTACACTGCCAAAACACCAATGCACTGCCTAAACCCTGAAACACCACCCCCAGCACGACCCCCTACAATGCCCGAACACCACTGCACTGCCCTAAACCCTGAATCACCAGCCCCGGCATGACCCCCCTACACTGCCCGAACAACACTGCACTGCCCTAAACCCTGAAACACCACCCCCTGCACGACCCCCTACACTGCCCGAACAACACTGCACTGCCCTAAACCCTGAAACACCACCCCTGCACTGCAAGAACACCACTGCACTGCCCTAAACTCTGAAAAACCACCCCGCATGCACACCTACACTGCCAGAACACCACTGCACTGCCCTAAACCCTAAACACCACCTCCAGCATGACCCACTACTCTGCCCGAACACCACTGCTCTGCCCTAAACCCTGAAAGACCCCCCCAGCACGACCCCCTATGCTGCCCAAACACCACTGCTCTGCCCTAAACCCTGAAACACCAGCCCCAGCACGACTCCCCACACTGCCCGAACACCACTGCACTGCCCTAAACCCTGAAACACCAGCCCAGCACGATCCCCTACACTGCCCGAACACCACTACACTGCCCTAAACCCTGAAGCACAACCAACAGCACGACCCCCTACACTGCCTGAACACCACTGCACTGCACTAAACCCTGAAACACAACCCCCCAGCATGACCTCCTACACTGCCCCAACACCACTGCACTGCCCTAAACCCTGAAACACCACCCCCAGCATGACCCCCTACACTGCCCGATCAACACTGCACTGACCTAAACCCTGAACCACCAGCCCCAGCACGACCCCCTACACTGCCCGAACACCACTGCACTGACCTATACCCTGAAACATCAGCCCCAGCATGACCCCCTACACTGCCCGAACACCACTACACTGCCCTAAACCCTAAAACACTACCCCAGCACGACACCCTACACTGCCCGAACACCACTGCACTACCCTGAAACACCACCCCCAGCACGACACCCTACACTGCCCGAACACCAATGCACTGCCCTAAACCCTGAAACACCAGCCCCAGCACGACCACCTACACTGCCCGAACAACACCGCACTGCCCTAATCCCTGAAACACCACCCCAAGCATGACCCCCTATACTACCCAAACACCACTGCACTACCCTAAACCTTAAAACACTAACCCCCAGCATGACCCCCTACACTACCGAAAGACCACTGCACTACTCTAAACCCTAAAACACTACCCCCAGCACGAACCTCTACACTACCCAAAGACCACTGCACTACCTTAAAACCTAATACACGAACCCCTACGCTACACAAACTCCACTGCACTTCCCTAAAATCTAAAACACTACCAGCAGCACGACCCCCTACACTACACAAACACTACTGCACTACCCTAAACCCTAAAATTTTACCCCTACACTACACAAACAACACTTCACTACCCTAAACCCTAAAACACTACCCCCAGCATGACCCCCTACACACTACCCAAACACCACTGCACTACCCTAAACCCTAAAACACTACCCACAGCAGTACCCACTACACTACCCAAACACGATTGCTCTACCCTAAACCATAAAACAATAACCCCAGCAGAACCCTCTACACTACCCAAACACCACTGCACTCACCTAAACCACTACGCCCAGCACGACACCCTACACTACCCAAAAACCACTGCACTACCCTAAACCCTAAAAAACTCCCCCAGCACGACTACCTACACTACCCAAACACCACTGCACTACTCTAAACCCTAAATCTACCCTTAGCACGGCCCCCTACACTGCGCAAAAACCTCTGCACTACCCTAAACCCTACAACACTACCCCCAGCATTACCTCCTACACTACACCAACACCACTGCACTACCGTAAACCCTAAAACACTACCCCAGCACGACCCCCTACACTACTCTAACACCACTGCACTACCCTAAACCCTAAAGCACTGCCCCCAGCATGACCCCCTACACCACCCATACAGCTCTGCAGTACCATAAACCCTAAAACACTACCCCCAGCACGACCCCCTACAATACACAAGCACCACTGCACTACCCTTAACCCTAAAACACTACCACGAGCACGACTCCCAACACTACACAAACACCACTGCACTTCCCTAAACCCTGAAACACCACCCCAGCATGAACCACTAAGCTGCCAGAACACTGCTGCACTGCCCTAAACCATAAACACCACCGCCAGCATGACCCACTACTCTGCCCGAACACCGCTGCTCTGCCCTAAACCCTGAAACACCACCCCCAGCACGACACCCCTATGCTGCCCGAACACCACTGCACTGCCCTAAACCCTGAAACACCTCCCCCAGCAAGACCCCCTACGCTGCCCGAACACCACTGCACTGCCCTAAACCCTGAAACACCAGCCCCAGCACGACTAAATACACTGTCGAACACCACTGCACTGCCCTAATTCCTGAAACACCAGCCCCAGAACGACCCACTACACTCCCCGAACACCACTGCACTGCCCTAAACACTGAAACACAACCCACAGAACGATCCCCTACACTGCATGAACACCACTGCACTGCCCTAAACCCTGAACGACCAGCCCCAGCACTACCCCCTACACTGCCCAAACACCACTGCACTGCCCTAAACTCTGAAGCATCAGTCCCAGCACGACCCCCTACACTGCCCGAACACCACTGCACTGCCTTAAACCCTGAAACACCAGCCCCAGCATGACCCCCTACACTGTCTGAACACCACTCCACTGCCCTAAACCCTGAAACACCAGCCCCAGCACGACCCCTACTCTGCCCGAACACCACTGCACTGCCCTAAACCCTGAAACACCAGCCCCAGCACGACTAAATACACTGTCGAACACCACTGCACTGCCCTAATTCCTGAAACACCAGCCCCAGAACGACCCACTACACTCCCCGAACACCACTGCACTGCCCTAAACACTGAAACACAACCCACAGAACGATCCCCTACACTGCATGAACACCACTGCACTGCCCTAAACCCTGAACGACCAGCCCCAGCACTACCCCCTACACTGCCCAAACACCACTGCACTGCCCTAAACTCTGAAGCATCAGTCCCAGCACGACCCCCTACACTGCCCGAACACCACTGCACTGCCTTAAACCCTGAAACACCAGCCCCAGCATGACCCCCTACACTGTCTGAACACCACTCCACTGCCCTAAACCCTGAAACACCAGCCCCAGCACGACCCCTACTCTGCCCGAACACCACTGCACTGCCCTAAACCCTGAAACACCACCACCAGCATGACCCCGTACACTACCCAAGCACCACTGCACTGCCCTAAACCCTGAAACACCACCCCCAGAACAACCCCCTCAACTGCACGAACACCGAACACCACTGCACTGCCCTAAACCCTAAAACACCACCCCCAGCACGACCCTCTTCACTGCCCGAACACCACTGCACTTCCCTAAACCTTAAAACACCACTCCCAGCATGACCCCCTACACTGCCCGAACACCACTGCACTGCCCTAAGCCCTAAAACGCTACCCCCAGCATGACCCCCTACACTGCCTGAGCACCACTGCACTGCCATAAACCCTGAAACACCACCTTTATTATGACCCCCTACACTGCCCGAACACCACTGCTCTGCCCTAAACCCTGAAATACCAGCCCCTGCACGACCACCTTCACTGCCCGAACACCACTGCACTGACCTAAACACTGTAACACCATCCCCATGCACGACCCCCTACACTGCCCAAACACCACTGCACTGCCCTAAACCCTAAAACACCACCCCCTGCACGACCCCCTACACTGCCCGAACAACACTGCACTGCCCTAAACCCTGAAACACCACCCCCTGCACGAACCCCTACACTGCCCGAACAACACTGCACTGCCCTAAACCCTGAAACACCACCCCCACACTACCAGAACACCACTGCACTGCCCTAAACTCTGAAAAACCACCCCCGCATGCACCCCTGCACTGCCAGAACACCACTGCACTGCCCTAAACCCTACAACACCACCCCCCTGCACGACCCCCCTACACTGCCCAAACAACACTACACTGCCCTAAACCCTGAAACACCACCCCCACACTACCAGAACACCACTGCACTGCCCTAAACTCTGAAAAACCTCCCCCGCATGCACCCCTACACTGCCAGAACACCACTGCACTGCCCTAAACCCTAAACACCACCCCCAGCATGACCCACTACTCTGCCTGAACACCACTGCTCTGCCCTAAACACCACCCCCAGTACGACCCCCTACACTGCCTGAACAACACTGCACTGACCTAAACCCTGAACCACCAGCCCCAGCACGACCCCTACACTGTCTGAACACCACTCCACTGCCCTAAACCCTGAAACACCAGCCCCAGCACGACCCCTACTCTGCCCGAACACCACTGCACTGCCCTAAACCCTGAAACACCACCACCAGCATGACCCCGTACACTACCCAAGCACCACTGCACTGCCCTAAACCCTGAAACACCACCCCCAGAACAACCCCCTACACTGCACGAACACCGAACACCACTGCACTGCCCTAAACCCTAAAACACCACCCCCAGCACG
Organism: Triturus cristatus; assembly: GCF_964204655.1. NCBI lineage: Eukaryota > Metazoa > Chordata > Amphibia > Caudata > Salamandridae > Triturus > Triturus cristatus. Next base: position 1,111,042,244 of record NC_140579.1, read on the forward strand.
ACCCCCTTCACTGCCCGAACACCACTGCACTTCCCTAAACCTTAAAACACCACTCCCAGCATGACCCCCTACACTGCCCGAACACCACTGCACTGCCCTAAGCCCTAAAACGCTACCCCCAGCATGACCCCCTACACTGCCTGAGCACCACTGCACTGCCATAAACCCTGAAACACCACCTTTATTATGACCCCCTACACTGCCCGAACACCACTGCTCTGCCCTAAACCCTGAAATACCAGCCCCTGCACGACCACCTTCACTGCCCGAACACCACTGCACTGACCTAAACACTGTAACACCATCCCCATGCACGACCCCCTACACTGCCCAAACACCACTGCACTGCCCTAAACCCTAAAACACCACCCCCTGCACGACCCCCTACACTGCCCGAACAACACTGCACTGCCCTAAACCCTGAAACACCACCCCCTGCACGAACCCCTACACTGCCCGAACAACACTGCACTGCCCTAAACCCTGAAACACCACCCCCACACTACCAGAACACCACTGCACTGCCCTAAACTCTGAAAAACCTCCCCCGCATGCACCCCTACACTGCCAGAACACCACTGCACTGCCCTAAACCCTACAACACCACCCCCCTGCACGACCCCCCTACACTGCCCAAACAACACTACACTGCCCTAAACCCTGAAACACCACCCCCACACTACCAGAACACCACTGCACTGCCCTAAACTCTGAAAAACCTCCCCCGCATGCACCCCTACACTGCCAGAACACCACTGCACTGCCCTAAACCCTAAACACCACCCCCAGCATGACCCACTACTCTGCCTGAACACCACTGCTCTGCCCTAAACACCACCCCCAGTACGACCCCCTACACTGCCCGAACAACACTGCACTGACCTAAACCCTGAACCACCAGCCCCAGCACGACCCCTACACTGTCCGAACACCACTGCACTGACCTATCCCCTGAAACATCAGCCACAGCATGACCCCCTACACTGCCCGAACATCACTGCACTGCCCTAAACCCTGAAACACCAGCCCCAGCACGACCCCCTACACTGCCCGAACACCACTGCACTGCCCTAAACCCTGAAACACCAGCCCCAGCACGACCACCTACACTGCCCGAACACCACTGCACTGCTTTAAACCCTGAAACACGAGCCCCGGCACGACTCCCTACACTACCCAAACACCACTGCACTGCCCTAAACCCTGAAACACCACCGCCCTGCACCACCACCTACACTGCCCGAACACCACTGCACTGACCTAAACACTGTAACACCACCCCCATGCAGGACCCCCTACACTGCCCGAACACCACTGCACTGCCATAAACCCTGAAACACCACCCCCACACGATACCCTACACTGCCCGAACACCACTTCACTGCCCTAAACCCTAAAACAGCAAGCCCAGCATGACCCCCTTCACTGCCCGAACACCACTGCACTTCCCAAAACCCTAAAACACCACTCCCAGCACGACCCCCTACACTGCCCGAACACCACTGCACTGCCCTAAACCCTAAAACACTACCCCCAGCATGAACCCCTACACTGCCCAAACACCACTGCACTGCCCTAAACCCTGAAACACCACCCCCAGCACGACCCCCAAGACTGCCCGAACACTACTGCACTGCCCTAATCCCTGAAACACCACCCCCAGCACGACCCCCTACACTGCACGAACACCACTGCACTGCCCTAAACCATGAAACACCACCCCCAGCATGACCCCTACACTGCCCGAACACCACTGCACTGCCCTAAACCCTAAAACAGCAAGCCCAGCATGACCCCCTTCACTGCCCGAACACCACTGCACTTCCCAAAACCCTAAAACACCACTCCCAGCACCACCCCCTACACTGCCCGAACACCACTGCACTGCCCTAAGCCCTAAAACACCACCCCCAGGACGACCCCCTACACTGCCCGAACACCACTGCACTGTCCTAAACCCTGAAACGCCAGTCCCAGCACGACCCCATACACTGCCTGAACACCACTCCACTGCCCTAAACCCTGAAACACCAGCCCAAGCACGACCCCTATTCTGCCCGAACACCACTGGACTGCCCTAAACCCTGAAACACCAGCCCCAGCACGACCCCCTACACTACCCAAACACGACTGCACTGCCCTAAACCCTATAACACCACCCTCAGCACAACCCCCTACACTGCACGAACACCAATGCACTGCCCTAAACCCTAAAACACCACCCCAAGCATGACCCCCTTCACTGCCCGAACACCACTGTACTTCCCTAAACCTTAAAACACCACTCCCAGCATGACCCCCTACACTGCCTGAACACCACTGCACTGCCCTAAACCCTGAAACGCCACCCCCAGCATGACCCCCTATACTGCCCGAACACCACTGCACTGCCCTAAATCCTAAAACACCACCCCTAGCATGACCCCCTAAACTGCCAGAACACCACTGCACTGCCCTAAACCCTAAAACACCACCCCTAGCACGACCTCCTACACTGCTCGAACCCCACTGCACTGCCCTAAACCCTAAAACACCACCCCCAACATGACCCCCTACACTACACAAACACCACTGCACTACCCTAAACCCTAAAACACCACCCCAAGCATGACCCCCTATACTACCCAAACACCACTGCACTACCCTAAACCCGAAAACACTAACCCCCAGCACGACCCTCTGCACTACCCAAAGACCACTGCACTACCCTAAACCCTAAAACACTACCCCAGCACGAACCTCTACACTACCCAAAGACCACTGCACTACCCTAAAACCTAAAACACGACCCCTACACTACACAAACACCGCTGCACTTCCCTAAAACCTAAAACACTACCTGCAGCACGACCCCCTATACTACACAAACACCACTGCACTACCCTAAATCCTAAAACTCTACCCCCACACTACACAAACACCAATTCACTACCCTAAACCCTGAAGCACTACCCCCTACACCACCCAAACAGCACTGCAGTACCCTAAACCCTAAAACACTACCCCCAGCACGACCCCCTACAATACACAAGCACCACTGCACTACCCTTAACCCTAAAACACTACCACAAGCATGACTCCCAACACTATACAAACACCACTGCACTGCCCTAAACCCTGAAACACCGCCCCCAGCATGAACCACTACGCTGCCCGAACACCACTGCACTGCCCTAAACCATAAACAACACCCCCAGCACGACCCACTACTCTGCCCGAATACCACTGCTCTGCCCTAAACCCTGAAACACCACCCCCAGCACGACCCCCCTATGCTGCCCGAACACCACTGCTCTGCCCTAAACCCTGAAACACCACCCCCAGCAAGACCCCCTACGCTGCCCGAACACCACTGCACTGCCCTAAACCCTGAAACACCAGCCCCAGCACGACTCCATACACTGTCGAACACCACTGCACTGCCCTAATTCCTGAAACACCACCCCCAGCACGACCCTCTACACTACCCAAAGACCACTGCACTACCGTAAACCCTAAAACACTACCACCAGCACGAACCTCTACACTACCCAAAGACCACTGCACTACCCTAAAACCTAAAACACGACCCCCTACACTACACAAACACCGCTGCACTTCCCTAAAACCTAAAACACTACCAGCAGCACGACCCCCTACACTACTCTAACACCACTGCACTACCCTAAACCCTAAAGCACTGCCCCCAGCATGACCCCCTACACCACCCATACAGCTCTGCAGTACCATAAACCCTAAAACACTACCCCCAGCACGACCCCCTACAATACACAAGCACCACTGCACTACCCTTAACCCTAAAACACTACCACGAGCACGACTCCCAACACTACACAAACACCACTGCACTTCCCTAAACCCTGAAACACCACCCCAGCATGAACCACTAAGCTGCCAGAACACTGCTGCACTGCCCTAAACCATAAACACCACCGCCAGCATGACCCACTACTCTGCCCGAACACCGCTGCTCTGCCCTAAACCCTGAAACACCACCCCCAGCACGACCCCCCTATGCTGCCCGAACACCACTGCACTGCCCTAAACCCTGAAACACCTCCCCCAGCAAGACCCCCTACGCTGCCCGAACACCACTGCACTGCCCTAAACCCTGAAACACCAGCCCCAGCACGACTAAATACACTGTCGAACACCACTGCACTGCCCTAATTCCTGAAACACCAGCCCCAGAACGACCCACTACACTCCCCGAACACCACTGCACTGCCCTAAACACTGAAACAGAACCCACAGCACGACCCCCTACACTGCATGAACACCACTGCACTGCCCTAAACCCTGAACGACCAGCCCCAGCACTACCCCCTACACTGCCCGAACACCACTGCACTGCCCTAAACTCTGAAGCATCAGTCCCAGCACGACCCCCTACACTGCCCGAACACCACTGCACTGCCTTAAACCCTGAAACACCAGCCCCAGCATGACCCCCTACACTGTCTGAACACCACTCCACTGCCCTAAACCCTGAAACACCAGCCCCAGCACGACCCCTACTCTGCCCGAACACCACTGCACTGCCCTAAACCCTGAAACACCACCACCAGCATGACCCCGTACACTACCCAAGCACCACTGCACTGCCCTAAACCCTGAAACACCACCCCCAGAACAACCCCCTACACTGCAAAAACACCGAACACCACTGCACTGCCCTAAACCCTAAAACACCACCCCCAGCATGACCCCCTTCACTGCCCGAACACCACTGCACTTCCCTAAACCTTAAAACACCACTCCCAGCATGACCCCCTACACTGCCCGAACACCACTGCACTGCCCTAAACCCTAAAACGCTACCCCCAGCATGACCCCCTACACTGCCTGAGCACCACTGCACTGCCATAAACCCTGAAACACCACCTTTATTATGACCCCCTACACTGCCCGAACACCACTGCTCTGCCCTAAACCCTGAAATACCAGCCCCTGCACGACCACCTTCACTGCCCGAACACCACTGCACTGACCTAAACACTGTAACACCATCCCCATGCACGACCCCCTACACTGCCCAAACACCACTGCACTGCCCTAAACCCTAAAACACCACCCCCTGCACGACCCCCTACACTGCCCGAACAACACTGCACTGCCCTAAACCCTGAAACACCACCCCCTGCACGAACCCCTACACTGCCCGAACAACACTGCACTGCCCTAAACCCTGAAACACCACCCCCACACTACCAGAACACCACTGCACTGCCCTAAACTCTGAAAAACCACCCCCGCATGCACCCCTGCACTGCCAGAACACCACTGCACTGCCCTAATCCCTACAACACCACCCCCCTGCACGACCCCCCTACACTGCCCGAACAACACTACACCGCCCTAAACCCTGAAACACCACCCCCACACTACCAGAACACCACTGCACTGCCCTAAACTCTGAAAAACCTCCCCCGCATGCACCCCTACACTGCCAGAACACCACTGCACTGCCCTAAACCCTAAACCCTAAACACCACCCCCAGCATGACCCACTACTCTGCCTGAACACCACTGCTCTGCCCTAAACACCACCCCCAGTACGACCCCCTACACTGCCCGAACAACACTGCACTGACCTAAACCCTGAACCACCAGCCCCAGCACGACCCCCTACACTGTCCGAACACCACTGCACTGACCTATCCCCTGAAACATCAGCCACAGCATGACCCCCTACACTGCCCGAACACCACTGCACTGCCCTAAACCCTGAAACACCAGCCCCAGCACGACCCCCTACACTGCCCGAACACCACTGCACTGCCCTAAACCCTGAAACACCAGCCCCAGCACGACCACCTACACTGCCCGAACACCACTGCACTGCTTTAAACCCTGAAACACGAGCCCCGGCACGACTCCCTACACTACCCAAACACCACTGCACTGCCCTAAACCCTGAAACACCACCACCCTGCACCACCACCTACACTGCCCGAACACCACTGCACTGACCTAAACACTGTAACACCACCCCCATGCAGGACCCCCTACACTGCCCGAACACCACTGCACTGCCATAAACCCTGAAACACCACCCCCACACGATACCCTACACTGCCCGAACACCACTTCACTGCCCTAAACCCTAAAACAGCAAGCCCAGCATGACCCCCTTCACTGCCCGAACACCACTGCACTTCCCAAAACCCTAAAACACCACTCCCAGCACGACCCCCTACACTGCCCGAACACCACTGCACTGCCCTAAACCCTAAAACACTACCCCCAGCATGAACCCCTACACTGCCCAAACACCACTGCACTGCCCTAAACCCTGAAACACCACCCCCAGCACGACCCCCAAGACTGCCCGAACACTACTGCACTGCCCTAATCCCTGAAACACCACCCCCAGCACGACCCCCTACACTGCACGAACACCACTGCACTGCCCTAAACCATGAAACACCACCCCCAGCATGACCCCTACACTGCCCGAACACCACTGCACTGCCCTAAACCCTAAAACACCACCCCCAGGACGACCCCCTACACTGCCCGAACACCACTGCACTGCCCTAAACCCTGAAACGCCAGTCCCAGCACGACCCCATACACTGCCTGAACACCACTCCACTGCCCTAAACCCTGAAACACCAGCCCAAGCACGACCCCTATTCTGCCCGAACACCACTGGACTGCCCTAAACCCTGAAACACCAGCCCCAGCACGACCCCCTACACTACCCAAACACGACTGCACTGCCCTAAACCCTATAACACCACCCTCAGCACAACCCCCTATACTGCACGAACACCAATGCACTGCCCTAAACCCTAAAACACCACCCCAAGCATGACCCCCTTCACTGCCCGAACACCACTGCACTTCCCTAAACCTTAAAACACCACTCCCAGCATGACCCCCTACACTGCCTGAACACCACTGCACTGCCCTAAACCCTGAAACGCCACCCCCAGCATGACCCCCTATACTGCCCGAACACCACTGCACTGCCCTAAATCCTAAAACACCACCCCTAGCATGACCCCCTAAACTGCCAGAACACCACTGCACTGCCCTAAACCCTAAAATACCACCCCTAGCACGACCTCCTACACTGCTCGAACCCCACTGCACTGCCCTAAACCCTAAAACACCACCCCCAACATGACCCCCTACACTACACAAACACCACTGCACTACCCTAAACCCTAAAACACTACCCCAAGCATGACCCCCTATACTACCCAAACACCACTGCACTACCCTAAACCCGAAAACACTAACCCCCAGCACGACCCTCTGCACTACCCAAAGACCACTGCACTACCCTAAACCCTAAAACACTACCCCCAGCACGAACCTCTACACTACCCAAAGACCACTGTACTACCCTAAAACCTAAAACACGACCCCTACTCTACACAAACACCGCTGCACTTCCCTAAAACCTAAAACACTACCTGCAGCACGACCCCCTATACTACACAAACACCACTGCACTACCCTAAATCCTAAAACTCTACCCCCACACTACACAAACACCAATTCACTACCCTAAACCCTGAAGCACTACCCCCTACACCACCCAAACAGCACTGCAGTACCCTAAACCCTAAAACACTACCCCCAGCACGACCCCCTACAATACACAAGCACCACTGCACTACCCTTAACCCTAAAACACTACCACAAGCATGACTCCCAACACTATACAAACACCACTGCACTGCCCTAAACCCTGAAACACCGCCCCCAGCATGAACCACTACGCTGCCCGAACACCACTGCACTGCCCTAAACCATAAACAACACCCCCAGCACGACCCACTACTCTGCCCGAATACCACTGCTCTGCCCTAAACCCTGAAACACCACCCCCAGCACGACCCCCCTATGCTGCCCGAACACCACTGCTCTGCCCTAAACCCTGAAACACCACCCCCAGCAAGACCCCCTACGCTGCCCGAACACCACTGCACTGCCCTAAACCCTGAAAAACCAGCCCCAGCACGACTCCATACACTGTCGAACACCACTGCACTGCCCTAATTCCTGAAACACCACCCCCAGCACGACCCTCTACACTACCCAAAGACCACTGCACTACCCTAAACCCTAAAACACTACCCCCAGCACGAACCTCTACACTACCCAAAGACCACTGCACTACCCTAAAACCTAAAACACGACCCCCTACACTACACAAATACCGCTGCACTTCCCTAAAACCTAAAACACTACCAGCAGCACGACCCCCTACACTACACAAACACCACTGCACTACCCTATATCCTAAAACTCTACCCCCACACTACACAAACACCAATTCACTACCCTAAACCCCTACACCACCCAAACAGCACTGCAGTACCCTAAACCCTAAAACACTACCCCTAGCACGACCCCCTACAATACACAAGCGCCACTGCACTACCCTTAACCCTAAAAAACTACCACAAGCATGACTCCCAACACCACACAAACACCACTGCACTGCCCTAAACCCTGAAACACCGCCCCCAGCATGAACCACTACGCTGCCCAAACACCACTGCACTGCCCTAAACCATAAACACCACCCCCAGCACGACCCACTACTCTGCCCGAACACCACTGCTCTGCCCTAAACCCTGAAACACCACCCCCAGCACAACCCCCCTATGCTGCCCGAACACCACTGCTCTGCCCTAAACCCTGAAACACCACCCCCAGCAAGACCCCCTACGCTGCCCGAACAACACTGCAGTGCCCTAAACCCTGAAACACCAGCCCCAGCACGACTCCATACACTGTCGAACACCACTGCACTGCCCTAATTCCTGAAACACCAGCCCCAGCACGACCCACTACACTCCCCAAACACCACTGCACTGCCCTAAACCCTAAACACCACCCCCAGCATGACCCACTACTCTGCCTGAACACCACTGCTCTGCCCTAAACACCACCCCCAGTACGACCCCCTACACTGCCCAAACAACACTGCACTGACCTAAACCCTGAACCACCAGCCCCAGCACGACCCCCTACACTGTCCGAACACCACTGCACTGACCTATCCCCTGAAACATCAGCCACAGCATGACCCCCTACACTGCCCGAACACCACTGCACTGCCCTAAACCCTGAAACACCAGCCCCAGCACGACCCCCTACACTGCCCGAACACCACTGCACTGCCCTAAACCCTGAAACACCAGCCCCAGCACGACCACCTACACTGCCCGAACACCACTGCACTGCTTTAAACCCTGAAACACGAGCCCCGGCACGACTCCCTACACTACCCAAACACCACTGCACTGCCCTAAACCCTGAAACACCACCACCCTGCACCACCACCTACACTGCCCGAACACCACTGCACTGACCTAAACACTGTAACACCACCCCCATGCAGGACCCCCTACACTGCCCGAACACCACTGCACTGCCATAAACCCTGAAACACCACCCCCACACGATACCCTACACTGCCCGAACACCACTTCACTGCCCTAAACCCTAAAACAGCAAGCCCAGCATGACCCCCTTCACTGCCCGAACACCACTGCACTTCCCAAAACCCTAAAACACCACTCCCAGCACGACCCCCTACACTGCCCGAACACCACTGCACTGCCCTAAACCCTAAAACACTACCCCCAGCATGAACCCCTACACTGCCCAAACACCACTACACTGCCCTAAACCCTGAAACACCACCCCCAGCACGACCCCCAAGACTGCCCGAACACTACTGCACTGCCCTAATCCCTGAAACACCACCCCCAGCACGACCCCCTACACTGCACGAACACCACTGCACTGCCCTAAACCATGAAACACCACCCCCAGCATGACCCCTACACTGCCCGAACACCACTGCACTGCCCTAAACCCTAAAACACCACCCCCAGGACGACCCCCTACACTGCCCGAACACCACTGCACTGCCCTAAACCCTGAAACGCCAGTCCCAGCACGACCCCATACACTGCCTGAACACCACTCCACTGCCCTAAACCCTGAAACACCAGCCCAAGCACGACCCCTATTCTGCCCGAACACCACTGGACTGCCCTAAACCCTGAAACACCAGCCCCAGCACGACCCCCTACACTACCCAAACACGACTGCACTGCCCTAAACCCTATAACACCACCCTCAGCACAACCCCCTATACTGCACGAACACCAATGCACTGCCCTAAACCCTAAAACACCACCCCAAGCATGACCCCCTTCACTGCCCGAACACCACTGCACTTCCCTAAACCTTAAAACACCACTCCCAGCATGACCCCCTACACTGCCTGAACACCACTGCACTGCCCTAAACCCTGAAACGCCACCCCCAGCATGACCCCCTATACTGCCCGAACACCACTGCACTGCCCTAAATCCTAAAACACCACCCCTAGCATGACCCCCTAAACTGCCAGAACACCACTGCACTGCCCTAAACCCTAAAACACCACCCCTAGCACGACCTCCTACACTGCTCGAACCCCACTGCACTGCCCTAAACCCTAAAACACCACCCCCAACATGACCCCCTACACTACACAAACACCACTGCACTACCCTAAACCCTAAAACACCACCCCAAGCATGACCCCCTATACTACCCAAACACCACTGCACTACCCTAAACCCGAAAACACTAACCCCCAGCACGACCCTCTGCACTACCCAAAGACCACTGCACTACCCTAAACCCTAAAACACTACCCCCAGCACGAACCTCTACACTACCCAAAGACCACTGTACTACCCTAAAACCTAAAACACGACCCCTACTCTACACAAACACCGCTGCACTTCCCTAAAACCTAAAACACTACCTGCAGCACGACCCCCTATACTACACAAACACCACTGCACTACCCTAAATCCTAAAACTCTACCCCCACACTACACAAACACCAATTCACTACCCTAAACCCTGAAGCACTACCCCCTACACCACCCAAACAGCACTGCAGTACCCTAAACCCTAAAACACTACCCCCAGCACGACCCCCTACAATACACAAGCACCACTGCACTACCCTTAACCCTAAAACACTACCACAAGCATGACTCCCAACACTATACAAACACCACTGCACTGCCCTAAACCCTGAAACACCGCCCCCAGCATGAACCACTACGCTGCCCGAACACCACTGCACTGCCCTAAACCATAAACAACACCCCCAGCACGACCCACTACTCTGCCCGAATACCACTGCTCTGCCCTAAACCCTGAAACACCACCCCCAGCACGACCCCCCTATGCTGCCCGAACACCACTGCTCTGCCCTAAACCCTGAAACACCACCCCCAGCAAGACCCCCTACGCTGCCCGAACACCACTGCACTGCCCTAAACCCTGAAAAACCAGCCCCAGCACGACTCCATACACTGTCGAACACCACTGCACTGCCCTAATTCCTGAAACACCACCCCCAGCACGACCCTCTACACTACCCAAAGACCACTGCACTACCCTAAACCCTAAAACACTACCCCCAGCACGAACCTCTACACTACCCAAAGACCACTGCACTACCCTAAAACCTAAAACACGACCCCCTACACTACACAAACACCGCTGCACTTCCCTAAAACCTAAAACACTACCAGCAGCACGACCCCCTACACTACACAAACACCACTGCACTACCCTATATCCTAAAACTCTACCCCCACACTACACAAACACCAATTCACTACCCTAAACCCCTACACCACCCAAACAGCACTGCAGTACCCTAAACCCTAAAACACTACCCCTAGCACGACCCCCTACAATACACAAGCGCCACTGCACTACCCTTAACCCTAAAAAACTACCACAAGCATGACTCCCAACACCACACAAACACCACTGCACTGCCCTAAACCCTGAAACACCGCCCCCAGCATGAACCACTACGCTGCCCAAACACCACTGCACTGCCCTAAACCATAAACACCACCCCCAGCACGACCCACTACTCTGCCCGAACACCACTGCTCTGCCCTAAACCCTGAAACACCACCCCCAGCACAACCCCCCTATGCTGCCCGAACACCACTGCTCTGCCCTAAACCCTGAAACACCACCCCCAGCAAGACCCCCTACGCTGCCCGAACAACACTGCAGTGCCCTAAACCCTGAAACACCAGCCCCAGCACGACTCCATACACTGTCGAACACCACTGCACTGCCCTAATTCCTGAAACACCAGCCCCAGCACGACCCACTACACTCCCCAAACACCTCTGCACTACCCTAAACCCTAAAACACTACCCCCAGCACGACCCCCTACACTACACCAACACCACTGCACTACCCTAAACCCTAAAACACTACCCCAGCATGACCCCCTACACTACTCTAACACCACTGCACTACCCTAAACCCTAAAACGCTGCCCCCAGCACGACCCCCTACACCACCCAAACAGCACTGCAGTACCCTAAACCCTAAAACCCCTACAATACACAAGCTCCACTGCACTACCCTTAACCCTAAAACACTACCACAAGCATGACTCCCAACACTACACAAACACCACTGCACTGCCCTAAACCCTGAAACAACGCCCCCAGCATGAACCACTACGCTGCCCGAACACGCCTGCACTGCCCTAAACCATAAACACCACCCCCAGCATGACCCACTACTCTGCCCGAACACCACTTCTCTGCCCTAAACCCTGAAACACCACCCCCAGCACGACCCCCCTATGCTGCCCGAACACCACTGCTCTGCCCTAAACCCTGAAACACCACCCCCAGCAAGACCCCCTACGCTGCCCGAACACCACAGCACTGCCCTAAACCCTAAAACACCAGCCCCAGCACGACTCCATACACTGTCGAACACCACTGCACTGCCCTAATTCCTGAAACACCATCCCCAGCAAGACCCACTACACTCCCTAAAAACCACTGCACTGCCCTAAACCCTGAAACACAAGCCACAGCACAACCCCCTACACTGCCTGAACACCACTGCACTGCCCTAAACCCTGAACCACCAGCCCCAGCACCACCCCCTACACTGCCCGAACACCACTGCACTGCCCTAAACCCTGAAGCATCAGCCCCAGCACGACCCCATACACTGCCCGAACACCACTGCACTGCCCTAAACCCTGAAACACCAGCCCCAGCACGACCCCCTACACTGCCTGAACACCACTCCACTGGCCTAAACCCTGAAACACCAGCCCCAGCACGACCCCTACTCTGCCCGAACACCACTGCACTGCCCTAAACCCTGAAACACCAGCCCCAGCACGACCCCCTACACTACCCAAACACCACTGCACTACCCTAAACCCTGAAACACCACCCTCAGCACAACCCCCTACACAGCACAAACATCACTGCACTGCCCTAAACCCTAAAACACCACCCCCAGCACGACCCCCTTCACTGCCCGAACACCACTGCACTTCCCTAAACCTCAAAACACCACTACCAGCATGACCCCCTACACTGCCCAAACATCACTGCACTGCCCTAAACCCTAAAACACCACCCCTAGCATGACCCTCTACACTGCCCGAACACCACTGCTCTGCCCTAAACCCTGAAATACCAGCCCCTGCACGACCACCTTCACTGCCCGAACACCACGGCACTGACCTAAACACTTTAATACCATCCCCATGCACGACCCCCTACACTGCCCGAACACCACTGCATTGCCCTAAACCCTAAAACACCACCCCCCTGCACGACCCCCCTACACTGCCCGAACAACACTGCACTGCCCTAAACCCTGAAACACAACCCCCCTGCATGACCACCTACACTGCCCGAACAACACTGCACTGCCCTAAACCCTGAAACACCACCCCTGCACTGCAAGAACACCACTGCACTGCCCTAAACTCTGAAAAAATACCCCACATGCACCCCTACACTGCCCAAACACCACCGCTCTGCCCTAAACCCTGAAAGACCCCCCCAGCACGACCCCCTATGCTGCCCGAACACCACTGCTCTGCACAAAACCCTGAAACACCAGCCCCAGCACGACTCCCCACACTGCCCGAACACCACTGCACTGCCCTAAACCCTGAAACACCAGCCCAGCATGACCTCCTACACTGCCCCAACACCACTGCACTGCCCTAAACCCTGAAACACCACCCCCAGCACAACCCCCTACACTGCCCGAACAACACTGCACAACCTAAACCCTGAACCATCAGCCCCAGCACGACCCCCAACACTGCCCGAACACCACTGTACTGACCTATACCCTGAAACATCAGCCCCAGCATGACCCGCTACACTGCCCAAACACCTTTGCACTGCCCTAAACCCTGAAACACCAGCCCCAGCACGACCCCCTACACTGCCCTAACATCACTGCACTGCCCTAAACCCTGAAACACCAGCCCCAGCACGACCCCCTACACTGCCCGAACACCACTGCACTGCCCTAAACCCTGAAACACCAGCCTCAGCACGACCACCTACACTGCCCGAACACCACTGCACTGCTTTAAACCCTGAAACACGAGCCCTGGCACGACCCCCTACACTACCCAAACACCACTGCACTGCCCTAAACCCTGAAACACCACCACCCTGCACCACCACCTACACTGCCCGAACACCACTGCACTGACCTAAACACTGTAACACCACCCTCATGCACGACCCCCTACACTGCACGAACACCACTGCACTGCCATAAAACCTGAAACACCACCCCCACACGATACCCTACACTGCACGAACACAACTTCACTACCCTAAACCCTAAAACAGCAAGCCCAGCATGACCCCCTTCACTGCCCGAACACCACTGCACTTCCCAAAACCCTAAAACACCACTCCCAGCACGACCCCCTACACTGCCCGAACACCACTGCACTGCCCTAAACCCTAAAACACTACCCCCAGCATGAACCCCTACACTGCCCTAAACCCTGAAACACCACCCCCAGCACAACCCCCAACACTGCCCGAACACTACTGCACTGCCCTAATCCCTGAAACACCACCCCCAGCATGACCCCCTACACTGCACAAACACAACTGCACTGCCCTAAACCATGAAACACCACCCCCAGCATGACCCCTACACTGCCCGAACACCACTGCACTGCCCTAAGCCCTAAAACACCACCCCCAGGACGACCCCCTACACTGCCCGAACACCACTGCACTGTCCTAAACCCTGAAACGCCAGTCCCAGCATGACCCCATACACTGCCTGAACACCACTCCACTGCCCTAAACCCTGAAACACCAGCCCCAGCACGACCCCTATTCTGCCCGAACACCACTGGACTGCCCTAAACCCTGAAACACCAGCCCCAGAACGACCCCCTACACTACCCAAACACCACTGCACTGCCCTAAACCCTGAAACACCACCCTCAGCACAACCGCCTCCACTGCACGAACACCACTGCACTGCCCTAAACCCTAAAACACCACCCCCAGCACGACCCCCCTACACTGCCCGAACAACACTGCACTGCCCTAAACCCTGAAACACAACCCCCCTGCATGACCCCCTACACTGCCTGAACAACACTGCACTGCCCTAAACCCTGAAACACCACCCCTGCACTGCAAGAACACCACTGCACTGCCCTAAACTCTGAAAAACAACCCCACATGCACCCCTACACTGCCCAAACACCACCGCTCTGCCCTAAACCCTGAAAGACCCCCCCAGCACGACCCCCTATGCTGCCCGAACACCACTGCTCTGCCCAAAACCCTGAAACACCAGCCCCAGCACGACTCCCCACACTGCCCGAACACCACTGCACTGCCCTAAACCCTGAAACACCAGCCCAGCATGACCTCCTACACTGCCCCAACAGCACTGCACTGCCCTAAACCCTGAAACACCACCCCCAGCAAAACCCCCTACACTGCCCGAACAACACTGCACAACCTAAACCCTGAACCACCAGCCCCAGCACGACCCCAACACTGCCCGAACACCACTGCACTGACCTATACCCTGAAACATCAGCCCCAGCATGACCCCCTACACTGCCCAAACACCATTGCACTGCCCTAAACCCTGAAACACCAGCCCCAGCACGACCCCCTACACTGCCCGAACATCACTGCACTGCCCTAAACCCTAAAACACCAGCCCCAGCACGACCACCTACACTGCCCTAACACCACTGCACTGCCCTAAACCCTGAAACACCAGCCCCGGCACGACCCCCTACACTACCCAAACACCACTGCACTGCCCTAAACCCTGAAACACCACCACCCTGCACGACAACCTACACTGCCCGAACACGACTGCACTGACCTAAACACTGTAACACCACCCCCATGCACGACCCCCTACACTGCCCGAACACCACTGCACTGCCATAAACCCTGAAACACCACCCCCACACGACACCCTACACTGCTCGAACACCACTGCACTACCCTAAACCCTAAAACAGCAACCCCAGCACGACCCCCTTCACTACCCGAACACCACTGCACTTCCCTAAGCCCTAAAACACCACCCCCAGCACGACCTCCTACACTGCTCGAACACCACTGCACTGCCCTAAACCCTAAAACACCACCCCCAACAGGACCCCCTACACTACACAAAAACCACTGCACTACCTTAAACCCTAAAACACCACCCCAAGCATGACCCCCTATACTACCCAAACACCACTGCACTACCCTAAACCCTAAAACACTACCCCCAGCACGAACCTCTACACTACCCAAAGACCACTGCACTACCCTAAAACCTAATACACGACCCCCTACGCTACACAAACACCGCTGTACTTCCCTAAAACCTAAAACACTACCAGCAGCACGACCCCCTACACTACCCAAACACCACTGCACTGCCCTAAACCCTGAAACACCACCACCCTGCACCACCACCTACACTGCCCGAACACCACTGCACTGACCTAAACACTGTAACACCACCCCCATGCAGGACCCCCTACACTGCCCGAACACCACTGCACTGCCATAAACCCTGAAACACCACCCCCACCCGATACCCTACACTGCACGAACACAACTTCACTACCCTAAACCCTAAAACAGCAAGCCCAGCATGACCCCCTTCACTGCCCGAACATCACTGCACTTCCCAAAACCCTAAAACACCACTCCCAGCACCCCCCCCTACACTGCCCGAACACCACTGCACTGCCCTAAGCCCTAAAACACCACCCCCAGGACGACCCCCTACACTGCCCGAACACCACTGCACTGTCCTAAACCCTGAAACGCCAGTCCCAGCACGACCCCATACACTGCCTGAACACCACTCCACTGCCCTAAACCCTGAAACACCAGCCCCAGCACGACCCCTATTCTGCCCGAACACCACTGGACTGCCCTAAACCCTGAAACACCAGCCCCAGAACGACCCCCTACACTACCCAAACACCACTGCACTGCCCTAAACCCTGAAACACCACCCTCAGCACAACCGCCTCCACTGCACGAACACCACTGCACTGCCCTAAACCCTAAAACACCACCCCCAGCACGACCCCCCTACACTGCCCGAACAACACTGCACTGCCCTAAACCCTGAAACACAACCCCCCTGCATGACCCCCTACACTGCCTGAACAACACTGCACTGCCCTAAACCCTGAAACACCACCCCTGCACTGCAAGAACACCACTGCACTGCCCTAAACTCTGAAAAACAACCCCACATGCACCCCTACACTGCCCAAACACCACCGCTCTGCCCTAAACCCTGAAAGACCCCCCCAGCACGACCCCCTATGCTGCCCGAACACCACTGCTCTGCCCAAAACCCTGAAACACCAGCCCCAGCACGACTCCCCACACTGCCCGAACACCACTGCACTGCCCTAAACCCTGAAACACCAGCCCAGCATGACCTCCTACACTGCCCCAACAGCACTGCACTGCCCTAAACCCTGAAACACCACCCCCAGCAAAACCCCCTACACTGCCCGAACAACACTGCACAACCTAAACCCTGAACCACCAGCCCCAGCACGACCCCAACACTGCCCGAACACCACTGCACTGACCTATACCCTGAAACATCAGCCCCAGCGTGACCCCCTACACTGCCCAAACACCATTGCACTGCCCTAAACCCTGAAACACCAGCCCCAGCATGACCCCCTACACTGCCCGAACATCACTGCACTGCCCTAAACCCTAAAACACCAGCCCCAGCACGACCACCTACACTGCCCTAACACCACTGCACTGCCCTAAACCCTGAAACACCAGCCCCGGCACGACCCCCTACACTACCCAAACACCACTGCACTGCCCTAAACCCTGAAACACCACCACCCTGCACGACAACCTACACTGCCCGAACACGACTGCACTGACCTAAACACTGTAACACCACCCCCATGCACGACCCCCTACACTGCTCGAACACCACTGCACTGCCATAAACCCTGAAACACCACCCCCACACGACACCCTAGACTGCTCGAACACCACTGCACTACCCTAAACCCTAAAACAGCAACCCCAGCACGACCCCCTTCACTACCCGAACACCACTGCACTTCCCTAAGCCCTAAAATACCACCCCCAGCACGACCTCCTACACTGCTCGAACACCACTGCACTGCCCTAAACCCTAAAACACCACCCCCAACAGGACCCCCTACACTACACAAAAACCACTGCACTACCTTAAACCCTAAAACACCACCCCAAGCATGACCCCCTATACTACCCAAACACCACTGCACTACCCTAAACCCTAAAACACTACCCCCAGCACGAACCTCTACACTACCCAAAGACCACTGCACTACCCTAAAACCTAATACACGACCCCCTACGGTACACAAACACCGCTGTACTTCCCTAAAACCTAAAACACTACCAGCAGCACGACCCCCTACACTACCCAAACACCACTGCACTGCCCTAAACCCTGAAACACCACCACCCTGCACCACCACCTACACTGCCCGAACACCACTGCACTGACCTAAACACTGTAACACCACCCCCATGCAGGACCCCCTACACTGCCCGAACACCACTGCACTGCCATAAACCCTGAAACACCACCCCCACACGATACCCTACACTGCACGAACACAACTTCACTACCCTAAACCCTAAAACAGCAAGCCCAGCATGACCCCCTTCACTGCCCGAACACCACTGCACTTCCCAAAACCCTAAAACACCACTCCCAGCACGACCCCCTACACTGCCCGAACACCACTGCACTGCCCTAAACCCTAAAACACTACCCCCAGCATGAACCCCTTCTCTGCCCAAACACCACTGCACTGCCCTAAACCCTGAAACACCACCCCCAGCAAGACCCCCAACACTGCCCGAACACTACTGCACTGCCCTAATCCCTGAAACACCATCCCCAGCACGACCCCCTACACTGCACAAACACAACTGCACTGCCCTAAACCATGAAACACCACACCCAGCATGACCCCTACACTGCCCGAACACCACTGCACTGCCCTAAACCCTAAAACACCACCCCCAGGACGACCCCGTACACTGCCCGAACACCACTGCACTGCCATAAACCCTGAAACGCCAGTCCCAGCACGACCCCATACACTGCCTGAACACCACTCCACTGCCCTAAACCCTGAAACACCAGCCCCTGCACGACCCCTATTCTGCCCGAACACCACTGGACTGCCCTAAACCCTGAAACACCAGCCCCAGCACGACCCCCTACACTACCCAAACACCACTGCACTGCCCTAAACCCTGAAACACCACCCTCAGACAACCGCCTCCACTGCACGAACACCACTGCACTGCCCTAAACCCTAAAACACCACCCCCAGCACGACCCCCTTCACTGCCCGAACACCACTGCACTGCCCTAAACCCTGAAACGCCAGTCCCAGCACGACCCCATACACTGCCTGAACACTACTGCACTGCCCTAAACCCTGAACCACCAGCTCCAGCACCACCCCCTACACTGCCCGAACACCACTGCACTGCCCTAAACCCTGAAGCATCAGCCCCAGCACGACCCCATACACTGTCCGAACACCACTGCACTGCCCTAAACCCTGAAACACCAGCCCCAGCACGACCCCCTACACTGCCTGAACACCACTCCACTGGCCTAAACCCTGAAACACCAGCCCCAGCACGACCCCTACTCTGCTCGAACACCACTGCACTGCCCTAAACCCTGAAACACCAGCCCCAGCACGACCCCCTACACTACCCAAACACCACTGCACTACCCTAAACCCTGAAACACCACCCTCAGCACAACCCCCTACACTGCACGAACACCACTGGACTGCCCTAAACCCTAAAACACCACCCCAGCACGACCCCCTTCACTGCCCGAACACCACTGCACTTCCCTAAACCTTAAAACACCACTCCCAGCATGACCCCCTACACTGCCCGAACATCACTGCACTGCCCTAAACCCTAAAACGCTACACCCAGCATGACCCCCTACACTGCCAGAGCAACACTGCACTGCCCTAAACCCTGAAACACCACCCTTAGCATGACCCCCTACACTGCCCAAACACCACTGCTCTGCCCTAAACCCTGAAACACCAGCCCCTGCACGACCACCTTCACTGCCCGAACACCACTGCACTGACCTAAACACTGTAATACCATCCCCATGCACGACCCCCTACACTGCCCGAACACCACTGCACTGCCCTAAACCCTAAAACACCACCCCCCTGCATGACCCCCTACACTGCCCAAACAACACTGCACTGCCCTAAACCCTGAAACACCACCCCCCTGCATGACCCCCTACACTGCCAGAACAACACTGCACTGCCCTAAACCCTGAAACACCACCCTTAGCATGACCCCCTACACTGCCCAAACACCACTGCTCTGCCCTAAACCCTGAAAGACCCCCCAGCACGACCCCCTATGCTGCCCGAACACCACTGCTCTGCCCAAAACCCTGAAACACCAGCCCCAGCACGACTCCCCACACTGCCCGAACACCACTGCACTGCCCTAAACCCTGAAACACCAGCCCAGCATGACCTCCTACACTGCCCCAACACCACTGCACTGCCCTAAACCCTGAAACACCACCCCCAGCACAACCCCCTACACAACCCGAACAACACTGCACGACCTAAACCCTGAACCACCAGCCCCAGCACGACCCCCAACACTGCCCGAACACTACTGCACTGACCTATACCTTGAAACATCAGCCCCAGCATGACCCCCTACACTGCAAGAACACTACTGCGCTGCCCTAAACCCTGAAACACCAGCCCCAGCACGACCCCCTACACTGCTCGAACATCACTGCACTGCCCTAAACCCTGAAACACCAGCCCCAGCACGACCACCTACACTGCCCGAACACCACTGCACTGCCCAAAACCCTGAAACACCAGCCCCGGCACGACCCCCTACACTACCCAAACACCACTGCACTGCCCTAAACCCTGAAACACCACCACCCTGCACGACCACCTACACTGCCCGAACACGACTGCACTGACCTAAACACTGTAACACCACCCCCTGCACGACCCCCTACACTGCCCGAACACCACTGCTCTGCCATAAACCCTGAAACACCACCCCCACACGACACCCTACACTGCTTGAACACCACTGCACTACCCTAAACCCTAAAACAGCAACCCCAGCACGACCCCCTTCACAACCCGAACACCACTGCACTTCCCTAAACCCTAAAACACCACCCCCAGCACGACCTCCTACACTGCTCGAACACCACTGCACTGCCCTAAACCCTAAAAC
Organism: Triturus cristatus; assembly: GCF_964204655.1. Taxonomy (NCBI): domain Eukaryota; kingdom Metazoa; phylum Chordata; class Amphibia; order Caudata; family Salamandridae; genus Triturus; species Triturus cristatus. Next base: position 1,111,063,925 of record NC_140579.1, read on the forward strand.
ACCACCCCCAACACGACCCCCTACACTACACAAACACCACTGCACTACCTTAAACCCTAAAACACCACCCCAAGCATGACCCCCTATACTACCCAAACACCACTGCACTACCCTAAACCCTAAAACACTAACCCACAGCATGACCCCCTACACTACCCAAAGACCACTGCACTACCCTAAACCCTAAAACACTACCCCCAGCACGAACCTCTACACTACCCAAAGACCACTGCACAACCCTAAAACATAATACACGACCCCCTACGCTACACAAACACCGCTGTACTTCCCTAAAACCTAAAACACTACCAGCAGCACGACCCCCTATACTACCCAAACACCACTGCACTGCCCTAAACCTGAAACACCACCACCCTGCACCACCACCTTCACTGCCCGAACACCACTGCACTGACCTAAACACTGTAACACCACCCCCATGCAGGACCCCCTACACTGCCCGAACACCACTGCACTGCCATAAACCCTGAAACACCACCCCCACACGATACCCTACACTGCACAAACACCACTTCACTACCCTAAACCCTAAAACAACAAGCCCAGCATGACCCCCTTCACTGCCCGAACACCGTTGCACTTCCCAAAACCCTAAAACACCACTCCCAGCACGACCCCCTACACTGCCCGAACACCACTGCACTGCCCTAAACCCTAAAACACTACCCCCAACATGAACCCCTACACTGCCCAAACGCCACTGCACTGCCCTAAACCCTGAAACACCACCCCCAGCACGACCCCCAACACTGCCCGAACACTACTGCACTGCCCTAATCCCTGAAACACCACCCCTAGCACGACCCCCTACACTACCCGAACACCACTGCTCTGCCCTAAACCCTTAAACACCAGCCCCAGCACAACTCCCTACACTGCCTGAAAACCACTGCTCTGCCCTAAACCCTGAAACACTAGCCCCAGCACAACTCTCTACACTGCCCGAAGACCACTGAACTGCCGTAAACCCTAAAACACCACCCCAGCACGATCCCCTTCACTGCCCGAACACCACTGCACTTCCCTATACCTTAAAACACCACCCCAGCACGATCCCCTTCACTGCCCGAACACCACTGCACTACCCTAAACCCTAAAACAGCAACCCCAGCACGACCCCCTTCACTACCCGAACGCCACTGCACTTCCCTAAACCCTAAAACACCACCCCCAGCACGACCTCCTACACTGCTCGAACACCACTGCACTGCCCTAAACCCTAAAACACCACCCCCAACAGGACCCCCTACACTACACAAAAACCACTGCACTACCTTAAACCCTAAAACACCACCCCAAGCATGACCTCCTACACTACCCAAATACCCCTGCACTACCCTAAATCCTAAAACACTACCCCCACACAACCCCCTACACTACCCAAACACCACTGCACTACCCTAAACCACTATCCCCAGCATGACCCCCTACACTGCCCGAACACCACTGCAGTGCCCTAAACCCCAAAACACCACCCCCTGCACGACCCCCTACACTGCCCGAACACCACTGCACTGTCCTAATCCCTGAAACACCACCCTCAGCACGACCCCCAACACTGCCCGAACACTACTGCACTGCCCTAATCCCTGAAACACCACCCCAGCACGACCCCCTACACTGCAAGAACACCACTGCACTGCCCTAAACCATGAAACACCACCCCCAGCATGACCCCTACACTGCCCGAACACCACTGCACTGCCCTAAACCCTAAAACACCACCCCCAGGACAACCCCCTACACTGCCCGAACACCACTACACTGCCCTAAACCCTGAAACGCCAGTCCCAGCACGACCCCATACACTGCCTGAACACCACTCCACTGCCCTAAACCCTGAAACACCAGCCCCAGCACGACCCCTATTCTGCCCAACCACCACTGGACTGCCCTAAACCCTGAAACACCAGCCCCAGCACGACCCCCTACACTACCCAAACACAACCGCACTGCCCTAAACCCTGAAACACCACCCTCAGCACAACCGCCTAAACTGCACGAACACCACTGCACTGCCCTAAACCCTAAAACACCACCCCGAGCACGACCCCCTTCACTGCCCGAACACCACTGCACTTCCCTAAACCTTAAAACACCACTCCCAGCATGACACCTACACTGCCCGAACACCACTGCACTGCCCTAAACCCTAAAACACCACCCCCAGCATGATCCCCTACACTGCCCGAACAACACTGCACTGCCCTAAATCCTAAAACACCACCCCTAGCACGACCCCCTAAACTGCCCGAACACCACTGCACTGCCCTAAACCCTAAAACACCACCCCTAGCACGACCTCCTACACTGCTCGAACACCACTGCACTGCCCTAAACCCTAAAACACCACCCCCAACATGACCCCCTACACTACACAAACACCACTGCACTACCCTAAACCCTAAAACACCACCCCAAGCATGACGCCCTATACTACCCAAACACCACTGCACTACCCTAAACCCGAAAACACTAACCCCCAGCACGACCCCCTACACTACCCAAAGACCACTGCACTACCCTAAACCCTAAAACACTACCCCCAGCACGAACCTCTACACTACCCAAAGACCACTGCACTACCCTAAAACCTAAAACACGACCCCCTACACTACACAAACACCACTGCACTTCCCTAAAACCTAAAACACTACCAGCAACACGACCCCCTACACTTTCTGAACACCACTCCACTGCCCTAAACCCTGAAACACCAGCCCCAGCACGACCTCTACTCTCCCGAACACCACTGGACTGCCCTAAACCCTGAAACACCAGCCCCAGCATGACCCCCTACACTACCCAAACACCACTGCACTGCCCTAAACCCTGAAACACCACCCTCAGCACAACCCCCTACACTGCACGAACACCACTGCACTGCCCTAAACCCTAAAACACCACCCCCAGCACGACCCCCTTCACTGCCCGAACACCACTGCACTTCCCTAAACCCTAAAACACCACCCCCAACATGACCCCCTACACTACACAAACACCACTGCACTACCTTAAACCCTAAAACACCACCCCAAGCATGACCCCCTATACTACCCAAACACCACTGCACTACCCTAAACCCTAAAACACTAACCCCCAGCATGACCCCCTACACTACCCAAAGACAACTGCACTACCCTAAACCCTAAAACACTACCCCCAGCACGAACCTCTACACTACCCAAAGACCACTGCACTACCCTAAAACCTAACACACGACCCCCTACGCTACACAAACACCGCTGTACTTCCCTAAAACCTAAAACACTACCAGCAGCACGACCCCCTACACTACCCAAACACCACTGCACTGCCCTAAACCCTGAAACACCACCACCCTGCACCACCACCTACACTGCCCGAACACCACTGCACTGACCTAAACACTGTGACACCACCCCATGCAGGACCCCCAACACTGCCCGAACACCACTGCACTGCCATAAACCCTGAAACACCACCCCCACACGATACCCTACACTGCACGAACACCACTTCACTACCCTAAACCCTAAAACAACAAGCCCAGCATGACCCCCTTCACTGCCCGAACACCACTGCACTTCCCAAAACCCTAAAACACCACTCCCAGCACGACCCCCTACACTGCCCGAACACCACTGCACTGCCCTAAACCCTAAAACACTACCCCCAGCATGAACCCCAACACTGCCCAAACACCCCTGCACTGCCCTAAACCCTGAAACACCACCCCCAGCACGACCCCCAACACTGCCCGAACACTACTGCACTGCCCTAATCCCTGAAACACCACCCCCAGCACGACCCCCTACACTGCACGAACACCACTGCACTGCCCTAAACCATGAAACACCACCCCCAGCATGACCCCTACACTGCCCGAACACCACTGCACTGCCCTAAACCCTAAAACACCACCCCCAGGATGACCCCCTACACTGCCCGAACACCACTGCACTGCCCTAAACCCTGAAACACCACCCCCAGCACGACCCCCAACACTGCCCGAACACTACTGCACTGCCCTAATCCCTGAAACACCACCCCCAGCACGACCCCCTACACTGCACGAACACCACTGCACTGCCCTAAACCATGAAACACCACCCCCAGCATGACCCCCTTCACTGCCCGAACACCACTGCACTTCCCTAAACCTTAAAACACCACTACCAGCATGACCCCCTACACTGCCCGAACATCACTGCACTGCCCTAAACCCTAAAACGCTACACCCAGCATGACCCCCTAAACTGCCCGAACACCACTGCACTGCCCTAAACCCTAAAACACCACCCCTAGCACGACCTCCTACACTGCTCGAACACCACTGCACTGCCCTAAACCCTAAAACACTAACCCCCAGCACGACCCCCTACACTACCCAAAGACCACTGCACTACCCTAAACCCTAAAACACTACCCCCAGCACGAACCTCTACACTACCCAAAGACCACTGCACTACCCTAAAACCTAAAACACGACTCCCTACACTACACAAACACCGCTGCACTTCCCTAAAACCTAAAACACTACCAGCAGCACGACCCCCTACACTGCCTGAACACCACTCCACTGCCCTAAACCCTGAAACACCAGCCCCAGCACGACCTCTACTCTGCCCGAACACCACTGGACTGCCCTAAATCCTGAAACACCAGCCCCAGCACGACCCCCTACACTACCCAAACACCACTGCACTGCCATAAACCCTGAAACACCACCCTCAGCACAAACCCCTACACTGCACTAACACCACTGCACTGCCCTAAACCCTAAAACCCCACCTCCAGCACGACCATCTTCACTGCCCGAACACCACTGCACTTCCGTAAACCTTAAAACACCACTCCCAGCATGACCCCCTACACTGCCCGAACACCACTGCACTGCCCTAAACCCTGAAACACCACCCCCAGCATGACCCCCTACACTGCCCGAACACCACTGCACTGCCCTAAATCCTAAAACACCACCCCCTGCACGACCCCCTAAACTGCCCGAACAACACTGCACTGCCCTAAACCCTGAAACACCACCCCTAGCACGACCTCCTACACTGCTCGAACACCACTGCACTGCCCTAAACCCTAAAACACAACCCCCAATATGACCCCCTACACTACACAAACACCACTGCACTACCCTAAACCCTAAAACACCACCCCAAGCATGACCCCCTATACTACCCAAACACCACTGCAATACCCTAAACCTGAAAACACTAATCCCCAGCACGACCCCCTACACTACCCAAAGACCACTGCACTACCTTAACCCTAAAACACTACCCCCAGCACGAACCTCTACACTACCCAAAGACCACTGCACTACCCTAAAACCTAAAACATGACCCCCTACAGTACACAAACACCGCTTCACTTCCCTAAAACCTAAAACACTACCAGCAGCAAGACCCCCTACACTACACAAACGCCACTGCACTACCCTAAACCCTAAAACTCTACCCCCACACTATACAAACACCAATTCACTACCCAAACCCTAAAGCACTACCCCGTACACCACCCAAACAGCAATGCAGTACCCTAAACCCTAAAACACTACCCCCAGCATGACCCCCTACAATACACAAGCACCACTGCACTACCCTTAACCCTAAAACACTACCACAAGCATGACTCCCAACACTACACAAACACAACTGCACTGCCCTAAACCCTGAAACACCGCCCCCAGCATGAACCACTACGCTGCCCGAACACCACTGCACTGCCCTAAACCATAAACACCACCCCCAGCACGACCCACTACTCTGCCCGAACACCACTGCTCTGCCCTAAACCCTGAAACACCACCCCCAGCACGACCCCCCTATGCTGCCCGAACACCACTGCTCTGCCCTAAACCCTGAAACACCACCCCCAGCAAGTCCCCCTACGCTGCCCGAACACCACTGCACTGCCCTAAACCCTGAAACACCAGCCCCAGCACGACTCCATACACTGTCGAACACCACTGCACTGCCCTAATTCCCGAAACACCAGCCCCAGCACGACCCACTACACTCCCCAAACACCTCTGCACTACCCTAAACCCTAAAACACTACCCCCAGCATGACCCCCTACACTACACCAACACCACTGCACTACCCTAAACCCTAAAACACTACCCCAGCACGACCCCCTACACTACTCTAACATCACTGCACTACCCTAAACCCTAAAACACTGCCCCCAGCATGACCCCCTACACCACCCAAACAGCACTGCAGTACCCTAAACCCTAAAACACTACCCCCAGCATGACCCCCTACAATACACAAGCACCACTGCACTACCCTTAACCCTAAAACACTACCACAAGCATGACTCCCAACACTACACAAACACCACTGCACTGCCCTAAACCCTGAAACAACGCCCCCAGTATGAACCACTACGCTGCCCGAACACCACTGCACTGCCCTAAACCATAAACACCACCCCCAGCATGACCCACTACTCTCCCCGAACACCACTTCTCTGCCCTAAACCCTGAAACACCACCCCCAGCACGACCCCCCTATGCTGCCCGAACACCACTGCTCTGCCCTAAACCCTGAAACACCACCCCCAGCAAGACCCCCTACGCTGCCCGAACACCACAGCACTGCCCTAAACCCTGAAACACCAGCCCCAGCACGACTCCATACACTGTCGAACACCACTGCACTGCCCTAATTCCTGAAACACCAGCCCCAGCACGACCCACTACACTCTCCGAACACCACTGCACTGCCCTAAACCCTGAAACACAACCCACAGCACGACCCCCTACACTGCCTGAACACCACTGTACTGCCCTAAACCCTGAACCACCAGCCCCAGCACCACCCCCTACACTGCCCGAACACCACTGCACTGCCCTAAACCCTGAAGCATCAGCCTCAGCACGACCCCATACACTGCCCGAACACCACTGCACTGCCCTAAACCCTGAAACACCAGCCCCAGCACGACCCCCTACACTGCCTGAACACCACTCCACTGGCCTAAACCCTGAAACACCAGCCCCAGCACGACCCCTACTCTGCCCGAACACCACTGCACTGCCCTAAACCCTGAAACACCAGCCCCAGCACGACCCCCTACACTACCCAAACACCACTGCACTACCCTAAACACTGAAACACCACCCTCAGCACAACCCCCTACACTGCACGAACACCACTGCACTGCCCTAAACCCTAAAACACCACCCCCAGCACGACCCCCTTCACTGCCCGAACACCACTGCACTTCCCTAAACCTTAAAACACCACTACCAGCATGACCCCCTACACTGCCCGAACATCACTGCACTGCCCTAAACCCTAAAACGCTACACCCAGCATGACCCCCTACACTGCCAGAGCAACACTGCACTGCCCTAAACCCTGAAAAACCACCCCTAGCATGACCCCCTACACTGCCCGAACACCACTGCTCTGCCCTAAACCCTGAAACACCAGCCCCTGCACGACCACCTTCACTGCCCGAACACCACTGCACTGACCTGAACACTGTAATACCATCCCCATGCATGACCCCCTACACTGCCCGAACACCACTGCACTGCCCTAAACCCTAAAACACCACCCCCCTGCACGACCCCCCTACACTGCCGGAACAACACTGCACTGCCCTAAACCCTGAAACACCACCCCCCCTGCACGACCCCCTACACTGCCCGAACAACACTGCACTGCCCTAAACCCTGAAACACCACCCCCAGCATGACCTCCTACACTGCCCCAACAACACTGCACTGCCCTAAACCCTGAAACACCACCCCCAGCACAACCCCCTACACTGCCCGAACAACACTGCACGACCTAAACCCTGAACCACCAGCCCCAGCACGACCCCCTACACTGCCCGAACACCACTGCACTGACCTATACCCTGAAACATCAGCCCCAGCATAACCCCCTACACTGCCCGAACACCACTGCACTGCCCTAAACCCTGAAACACCAGCCCCAGCACAACCCCCTACCCTGCCCGAACACCACTGCACTGCCCTAAACCCTGAAACACCAGCCCCGCCACGACCCCCTAAACTACCCAAACACCACTGCACTGCCCTAAACCCTGAAACACCACCACCCTGCAAGACCACCTACACTGCCCGAACACGACTGCACTGACGTAAACACTGTAACACCACCCCCATGCATGACCCCCTACACTGCCCGAACACTACTGCACTGCAATAAACCCTGAAACACCACCCCCACACGACACCCTACACTGCTCGAACACCACGGCACTACCCTAAACCCTAAAACAGCAACCCCAGCACGACCCCCTTCACTGCCCGAACACCACTGCACTTCCCTAAACCCTAAAACACCACCCCCAGCACAACCTCCTACACTGCTGGAACACCACTGCACTGCCCTAAACCCTAAAACACCACCCCCAACACGACCCCCTACACTACACAAACACCACTGCACTACCTTAAACCCTAAAACACCACCCCAAACATAACCCCCTATACTACCCAAACACCACTGCACTACCCTAAACCCTAAAACACTAACCCCCAGCATGACCCCCTACACTACCCAAAGACCACTGCACTACCCTAAACCCTAAAACACTACCCCCAGCACGAATCTCTACACTACCCAAAGACCACTGCACTACCCTAAAACCTAATACACGACCCCCTACGCTACACAAACACCGCTGTACTTCCCTAAAACCTAAAACTCTACCCCCACACTACACAAACACCACTTCACTACCCTAAACCCTAAAACACTACCCCCAGCACGACCCCCTACACACTACCCAAACACCACTGCACTACCCTAAACCCTAAAACACTACCCACAGCAGTACCCACTACACTACCCAAACATGATTGCTCTACCCTAAACCCTAAAACAATAACCCCAGCAGGACCCCCTACACTACCCAAACACCACTGCACTCCCCTAAACCACTACCCCCAGCACGACCCCTACACTACCCAAAAACCACTGCACTACCCTAAACCCTAAAACTCTACCCCCACACTACACAAACACCACTTCACTACCCTAAACCCTAAAACACTACCCCCAGCACGACCCCCTACACACTACCCAAACACCACTGCACTACCCTAAACCCTAAAACACTACCCACAGCAGTACCCACTACACTACCCAAACATGATTGCTCTACCCTAAACCCTAAAACAATAACCCCAGCAGGACCCCCTACACTACCCAAACACCACTGCACTCCCCTAAACCACTACCCCCAGCACGACCCCCTACACTACCCAAAAACCACTGCACTACCCTAAACCCTAAAAAACTCCCCCAGCACGACTATCTACACTACCCAAACACCACTGCACTACTCTAAACCCTAAATCTACCCTTAGCACGGCCCCCTACACTACCCAAACACCTCTGCACTACCCTAAACCCTACAACACTACCCCCAGCACGACCCCTACACTACACCAATACTACTGCACTACCGTAAACCCTAAAACACTACCCCAGCACGACCCCCTACACTATTCTAATACCACTGCACTAACCTAAACCCTAAAACACTGCCCCCCGCATGACCCCTACACCACCCCTTACAGCACTGCAGTACCATAAACCCTAAAACACTGCCCCCAGCACGACCCCCTACAATACACAAGCACCACTGCACTACACTTAACCCTAAAACACTACCACAAGCACGACTCCCAACACTACACAAACACCACTGCACTTCCCTAAACCCTGAAACACCGCCCCCAGCATGAACCACTAAGCTGCCAGAACACCACTGCACTGCCCTAAACCATAAACACCACCGCCAGCACAACCCACTACTCTGCCCGAACACCGCTGCTCTGCCCTAAACCCTGAAACACCTCCCCCAGCACGACCCCCCTATGCTGCCCGAACACCACTGCTCTGCCCTAAACCCTGAAACACCCCCCCAGCAAGACCCCCTACGCTGCCCGAACACCACTGCACTGCCCTAAACCCTGAAAGACCAGCCCCAGCACAACTCCATACACTGTCGAACACCACTGCACTGCCCTAATTCCTGAAACACCAGCCCCAGCACGACCCACTACACTCCCCGAACACCACTGCACTGCCCTAAACTGGGAAACACAACCCACAGCACGACCCCCTACACTGCATGAACACCACTGCACTGCCCTAAACCCTGAACCACCAGCCCCAGCACTACCCCCTACACGGCCCGAACACCACTGCACTGCCCTAAACTCTGAAGCATCAGTCCCAGCACGACCCCCTACACTGCCCGAACACCACTGCACTGCCCTAAACGCTAAAATACCACCCCCAGCACGACCCCCTTCACTGCCCAAACACCACTGCACTTCCCTAAACCTTAAAACACCACTCCCAGCATGACCCCCTACACTGCCCAAACACCACTGCACTGCCCTAAACCCTGAAACAGCAGCCCCAGCACGACCACCTACACTGCCCGAACACGACTACACTGCCCTAAACCCTGAAACACCAGCCCCAGCACGACCCCCTACACTACCCAAACACCACTGCACTACCCTAAACACTGAAACACCACCCTCAGCACAACCCCCTACACTGCACGAACACCACTGCACTGCCCTAAACCCTAAAACACTACCCCCAGCATGACCCCCTTCACTGCCCGAACACCACTGCACTTCCCTAAAACTTAAAACACCACTACCAGCATGACCCCCTACACTGCCCGAACATCACTGCACTGCCCTAAACCCTAAAACGCTACACCCAGCATGACCCCCTACACTGCCAGAGCAACACTGCACTGCCCTAAACCCTGAAAAACCACCCCTAGCATGACCCCCTACACTGCCCGAACACCACTGCTCTGCCCTAAACCCTGAAACACCAGCCCCTGCACGACCACCTTCACTGCCCGAACACCACTGCACTGACCTGAACACTGTAATACCATCCCCATGCATGACCCCCTACACTGCCCGAACACCACTGCACTGCCCTAAACCCTAAAACACCACCCCCCTGCACGACCCCCCTACACTGCCGGAACAACACTGCACTGCCCTAAACCCTGAAACACCACCCCCCCTGCACGACCCCCTACACTGCCCGAACAACACTGCACTGCCCTAAACCCTGAAACACCACCCCTGCACTGCAAGAACACCACTGCACTGCCCTAAACTCTGAAAAACCACCCCACATGCACCCCTACACTGCCAGAACACCGCTGCACTGCCCTAAACCCTAAACACCACCTCCAGCATAACCCACTACTCTGCCCAAACACCACTGCTCTGCCCTAAACCCTGAAAGACCCCCCCAGCACGACCCCCTATGCTGCCCGAACACCACTGCTCTGCCCAAAACCCTGAAACACCAACCCCAGCACGACTCCCCACACTGCCCGAACACCACTGCACTGCCCTAAACCCTGAAACACCAGCCCAGCACGATCTTCTACACTGCCCGAACACCACTACACTGCCCTAAACCCTGAAGCACAACCCACAGCACGACCCCCTATACTGCCCGAACACCACTGCACTGCCCTAAACCCTGAAACACCACCCCCAGCATGACCTCCTACACTGCCCCAACAACACTGCACTGCCCTAAACCCTGAAACACCACCCCCAGCACAACCCCCTACACTGCCCGAACAACACTGCACGACCTAAACCCTGAACCACCAGCCCCAGCACGACCCCCTACACTGCCCGAACACCACTGCACTGACCTATACCCTGAAACATAAGCCCCAGCATAACCCCCTACACTGCCCGAACACCACTGCACTGCCCTACACCCTGAAACACCAGCCCCAGCACAACCCCCTACACTGCCCGAAAACCACTGCACTGCCCTAAACCCTGAAACACCAGCCCCGCCACGACCCCCTAAACTACCCAAACACCACTGCACTGCCCTAAACCCTGAAACACCACCACCCTGCAAGACCACCTACACTGCCCGAACACGACTGCACTGACGTAAACACTGTAACACCACCCCATGCATGACCCCCTACACTGCCCGAACACTACTGCACTGCAATAAACCCTGAAACACCACCCCCCCACGACACCCTACACTGCTCGAACACCACGGCACTACCCTAAACCCTAAAACAGCAACCCCAGCACGACCCCCTTCACTGCCCGAACACCACTGCACTTCCCTAAACCCTAAAACACCACCCCCAGCACAACCTCCTACACTGCTGGAACACCACTGCACTGCCCTAAACCCTAAAACACCACCCCAACACGACCCCCTACACTACACAAACACCACTGCACTACCTTAAACCCTAAAACACCACCCCAAGCATGACCCCCTATACTACCCAAACACCACTGCACTACCCTAAACCCTAAAACACTAACCCCCAGCATGACCCCCTACACTACCCAAAGACCACTGCACTACCCTAAACCCAAAACACTACCCCAGCACGAATCTCTACACTACCCAAAGACCACTGCACTACCCTAAAACCTAATACACGACCCCCTACGCTACACAAACACCGCTGTACTTCCCTAAAACCTAAAACTCTACCCCCACACTACACAAACACCACTTCACTACCCTAAACCCTAAAACACTACCCCCAGCACGACCCCCTACACACTACCCAAACACCACTGCACTACCCTAAACCCTAAAACACTACCCACAGCAGTACCCACTACACTACCCAAACATGATTGCTCTACCCTAAACCCTAAAACAATAACCCCAGCAGGACCCCCTACACTACCCAAACACCACTGCACTCCCCTAAACCACTACCCCCAGCACGACCCCCTACACTACCCAAAAACCACTGCACTACCCTAAACCCTAAAACTCTACCCCCACACTACACAAACACCACTTCACTACCCTAAACCCTAAAACACTACCCCCAGCACGACCCCCTACACACTACCCAAACAACACTGCACTACCCTAAACCCTAAAACACTACACACAGCAGTACCCACTACACTACCCAAACATGATTGCTCTACCCTAAACCCTAAAACAATAACCCCAGCAGGACCCCCTACACTACCCAAACACCACTGCACTCCCCTAAACCACTACCCCCAGCACGACCCCCTACACTACCCAAAAACCACTGCACTACCCTAAACCCTAAAAAACTCCCCCAGCACGACTATCTACACTACCCAAACACCACTGCACTACTCTAAACCCTAAATCTACCCTTAGCACGGCCCCCTACACTACCCAAACACCTCTGTACTACCCTAAACCCTACAACACTACCCCCAGCACGACCCCTACACTACACCAATACTACTGCACTACCGTAAACCCTAAAACACTACCCCAGCACGACCCCCTACACTATTCTAATACCACTGCACTAACCTAAACCCTAAAACACTGCCCCCCGCATGACCCCTACACCACCCCTTACAGCACTGCAGTACCATAAACCCTAAAACACTGCCCCCAGCACGACCCCCTACAATACACAAGCACCACTGCACTACACTTAACCCTAAAACACTACCACAAGCACGACTCCCAACACTACACAAACACCACTGCACTTCCCTAAACCCTGAAACACCGCCCCCAGCATGAACCACTAAGCTGCCAGAACACCACTGCACTGCCCTAAACCATAAACACCACCGCCAGCACGACCCACTACTCTGCCCGAACACCGCTGCTCTGCCCTAAACCCTGAAACACCTCCCCCAGCACGACCCCCCTATGCTGCCCGAACACCACTGCTCTGCCCTAAACCCTGAAACACCCCCCCAGCAAGACCCCCTACGCTGCCCGAACACCACTGCACTGCCCTAAACCCTGAAAGACCAGCCCCAGCACAACTCCATACACTGTCGAACACCGCTGAACTGCCCTAATTCCTGAAACACCAGCCCCAGCACGACCCACTACACTCCCCGAACACCACTGCACTGCCCTAAACCCTGAAACACAACCCACAGCACGACCCCCTACACTGCATGAACACCACTGCACTGCCCTAAACCCTGAACCACCATCCCCAGCACTACCCCCTACACTGCCCGAACACCACTGCACTGCCCTAAACTCTGAAGCATCAGTCCCAGCACGACCCCCTACACTGCCCGAACACCACTGCACTGCCCTAAACGCTAAAATACCACCCCCAGCACGACCCCCTTCACTGCCCGAACACCACTGCACTTCCCTAAACCTTAAAACACCACTCCCAGCATGACCCCCTACACTGCCCGAACACCACTGCACTGCCCTAAACCCTGAAACACCAGCCCCAGCACGACCACCTACACTGCCCGAACACGACTACACTGCCCTAAACCCTGAAACACCAGCCCCTGCACGACCCCCTACACTACCCAAACACCACTGCACTGCCCTAAACCCTGAAACATCACCACCCTGCACGACCACCTACACTGCCCGAACACGACTGCACTGACCTAAACACTGTAACACTAACCCCATGCACGACCCCCTACACTGCCTGAACACCACTGCACTGCCATAAACCCTGAAACACCAACCACACACTACACCCTACACTGCTCGAACACCACTGCACTACCCTAAACCCTAAAACAGCAACCCCAGCACGACCCCCTTCACTGCCCGAACACCACTGCACTTCCCTAAGCCCTAAAACACCACCCCCAGCACGACCTCCTACACTGCTCGAACACCACTGCACTGCCCTAAACCCTAAAACACCACCCCCAACACGACCCCCTACACTACACAAACACCACTGCACTACCTTAAACTCTAAAACACCACCCCAAGCATGACCCCCTATACTAACCAAAGACCACTGCACTACCCTAAAACACTACCCCCAGCACGAACCTCTACACTACCCAAAGACCACTACACTACCCTAAAACCTAATACACGACCCTCTACGCTACACAAACACCGCTGCACTTCCCTAAAACCTAAAACACTACCAGCAGCATGACCCCCTACACTACACAAACACCACTGCACTACCCTAAACCCTAAGACTCTATCCCCACACTACACAAATACCACTTCACTACCCTAAACCCTAAAACAATACCCCCAGCATGACCCCCTACACACTACCCAAACACCACTGCACTACCCTAAACCCTAAAACACTACCCACAGCAGTACCCACTACACTACCCAAACACGATTGCTCTACCGTAAACCCTAAAACAATAACCCCAGCAGGACCCCCTACTCCACCCAAACACCACTGTACTCCCCTAAACCACTCCCCCAGCACGACCCCCTACACTACCCAAAAACCACTGCACTACCCTAAACCACTACCCCCAGCACGACCCCCTACACTACCCAAAAACCACTGCACTACCCTAAACCCTAAAACTTTACCCCCACACTACCCAAACATGATTGCTCTACCCTAAACCCTAAAACAATATCCCCAGCAGGACCCCCTACTCCACCCAAACACCACTGCACTCCCCTAAACCACTACCCCCAGCACGACCCCCTACACTACCCAAAAACCACTGCACTACCCTAAACCCTAAAACTCTACCCCCACACTACACAAACACCACTTCACTACCCTAAACCCTAAAACACTACCCCCAGCACGACCCCCTACACACTACCCAAACACCACTGCACTACCCTAAACCCTAAAACACTACCCACAGCAGTACCCACTACACTACCCAAACACGATTGCTCTACCCTAAACCCTAAAACAATAACCCCAGCAGGACCCCCTACTCCACCCAAAAACCACTGTACTCCCCTAAACCACTCCCCCCAGCACGACCCCCTACACTACCCAAAAACCACTGCACTACCCTAAACCCTAAAAAACTTCCCCAGCACGACTACCTACACTACCCAAACACCACTGCACTACTCTAAACCCTAAATCTACCCTTAGCACGGCCCCCTACACTACCCAAACACCTCTGCACTACCCTAAACCCTACAACACTACCCCCAGCACGACCCCCTACACTATACCAATACCACTGCACTACCGTAAACCCTAAAACACTACCCCAGCACGACCCCCTACACTACTCTAACACCACTGCACTACCCTAAACCCTAAAACACTGCCCCCAGCACGACCCCTACACCACCCCTTACAGCACTGCAGTAGCATAAACCCTAAAACACTACCCCCAGCACGACCCCCTACAATACACAAGCACCACTGCACTACCCTTAACCCTAAAACACTACCACAAGCACGACTCCCAACACTACACAATCACCACTGCACTTCCCTAAACCCTGAAACACCGCCCCCAGCATGCAATACTAAGCTGCCAGAACACCACTGCACTGCCCTAAACCATAAACACCACCGCCAGCACGACCCACTACTCTGCCCGAACAACGCTGCTCTGCCCTAAACCCTGAAACACCACCCCCAGCACGACCCCCCTATGCTGCCCGAACACCACTGCTCTGCCCTAAACCCTGAAACACCACCCCCAGCAAGACCCCCTACGCTGCCCGAACACCACTGCACTGCCCTAAACCCTGAAAGACCAGCCCCAGCACAACTCCATACACTGTCGAACACCACTGCACTGCCCTAGTTCCTGAAACACCAGTCCCAGCACGACCCACTACACTCCCCGAAAAACCACTTCACTGCCCTAAACCCTGAAACACAACCCACAGCACGACCCCCTACACTGCATGAACACCACTGCACTGCCCTAAACCCTGAACCACCAGCCCCAGCACTACCCCCTACACTGCCCGAACACCACTGCACTGCCCTAAACTCTGAAGCATCAGTCCCAGCACGACCCCCTACACTGCCCGAACACCACTGCACTGCCTTAAACCCTGAAACACCAGCCCCAGCACGACCCCCTACACTGTCTGAACACCGCTCCACTGCCCTAAATCCTGAAACACCAGCCCCAGCACTACCCCTACTCTGCCCCGAACACCACTGCACTGCCCTAAACCCTGAAACACCACCACCAGCATGACCCCCTACACTACCCAAACACCACTGCACTGCCCTAAACCCTGAAACACCACCCCCAGAACAACCCCCTACACTGCACGAACACCAGTGCACTGCCCTAAACGCTAACACACCACCCCCAGCACGACCCCCTTCACTGCCCGAACACCACTGCACTGCCCTAAACCCTGAAACACCAGCCCCAGCACGACCACCTACACTGCCCGAACACTACTGCACTGCCCTAAACCCTGAAACACCAGCCCCGGCACGACCCCCTACACTACCCAAACACCACTGCACTGCCCTAAAACCTGAAACACCACCACCCTGCACGACCACCTACACTGCCCCAACACGACTGCACTGACCTAAACACTGTAACACCAACCCCATGCATGACCCCCTACACTGCCCGAACACCACTGCACTGCCATAAACCATGAAACACCACCCACACACGACACCCTACACTGCTCGAACACCACTGCACTACCCTAAACCCTAAAACAGCAACCCCAGCACGACCCCCTTCACTGCCCGAACACCACTGCACTTCCCTAAACCCTAAAACACCACCCCCAGCACGACCTCCTACACTGCTCGAACACCACTGCACTGCCCTAAACCCTAAAACACCACCCCAAGCATGACCCCCTATACTACCCAAACACCACTGCAATACCCTAAACCCTAAAACACTAACCCCCAGCATGACCCCCTACACTACCCAAAGACCACTGCACTACACTAAACCTTAAAAAACACTACCTCAGCACGAACCTCTACACTACCCAAAGACCACTGCACTACCCTAAAACCTAAAACACGACCCCCTACACTACACAAACACAGCTGCACTTCCCTAAAACCTAAAACACTACCAGCAGCACGATCCCCTACACTACACAAACACCACTGCACTACCCTAAACCCTAAAACTCTACCCCCACACTACACAAACACCAACTCAATACCCTAAACCCTAAAGCACTACCCCCTACACCACCCAAACAGCACTGCAGTACCCTAAACCCTAAAACACTACCCCCAGCACGACCCCCTACAATACACAAGCACCACTGCACTACCCTTAACCCTAAAACACTACCAAAAGCATGACTCCCAACACTACACAAACACCACTGCACTGCCCTAAATCCTGAAACACCGCCCCCAGTATGAACCACTACGCTGCCCGAACACCACTGCACTGCCCTAAACTATAAACACCACCCCCAGCACGACCCACTACTCTGCCCGAACACCACTACTCTGCCCTAAACCCTGAAACACCACCCCCAGCACGACCTCCTACACTGCTCGAACACCACTGCACTGCCCTAAACCCTAAAACACCACCCCAAGCATGACCCCCTATACTACCCAAACACCACTGCAATACCCTAAACCCTAAAACACTAACCCCCAGCATGACCCCCTACACTACCCAAAGACCACTGCACTACACTAAACCTTAAAAAACACTACCTCAGCACGAACCTCTACACTACCCAAAGACCACTGCACTACCCTAAAACCTAAAACACGACCCCCTACACTACACAAACACAGCTGCACTTCCCTAAAACCTAAAACACTACCAGCAGCACGATCCCCTACACTACACAAACACCACTGCACTACCCTAAACCCTAAAACTCTACCCCCACACTACACAAACACCAACTCAATACCCTAAACCCTAAAGCACTACCCCCTACACCACCCAAACAGCACTGCAGTACCCTAAACCCTAAAACACTACCCCCAGCACGACCCCCTACAATACACAAGCACCACTGCACTACCCTTAACCCTAAAACACTACCAAAAGCATGACTCCCAACACTACACAAACACCACTGCACTGCCCTAAATCCTGAAACACCGCCCCCAGTATGAACCACTACGCTGCCCGAACACCACTGCACTGCCCTAAACTATAAACACCACCCCCAGCACGACCCACTACTCTGCCCGAACACCACTACTCTGCCCTAAACCCTGAAACACCACCCCCAGCACGACCCCCCTATGCTGTCCGAACACCACTGCTCTGCCCTAAACCCTGAAACACCACCCCCAGCAAGACCCCCTACGCTGCCCGAACACCACCACACTGCCCTAAACCCTGAAACACCAGCCCCAGCATGACTCCATACACTGTCGAACACCACTGCACTGCCCTAATTCCTGAAACACCAGCCCCAGCACGACCCACTACACTCCCCAAACACCACTGCACTGCCCTAAACCCTGAAACACAACCCACAGCACGACCCCCTACACTGCCTGAACACCACTGCACTGCCCTAAACCCTGAACCACCAGCCCCAGCACCACCCCCTACACTGCCCGAACACCACTCCACTGCCCTAAACCCTGAAGCATCAGCACCAGCACGACCCCCTACACTGCCCGAACACCACTGCACTGCCCTAAACCCTGAAACACCAGCCCAGCACGACCCCCTACACTGCCTGAACACCACTCCACTGGCCTAAACCCTGAAACACCAGCCCCAGCATGACCCCTACTCTGCCTGAACACCACTGCACTGCCCTAAACCCTGAAACACCAGCCCCAGCACGACCCCCTACACTACCCAAACACCACTGCACTACCCTAAACCCTGAAACACCACCCTCAGCACAACACCCTACACTGCACGAACACCACTGCACTGCCCTAAACCCTAAAACACCACCCCCAGCACGACCCCCTTCACTGCCCGAACACCACTGCACTTCCCTAAACCTTAAAACACCACTACCAGCATGACCCCCTACACTGCCCAATCATCACCGCACTGCCCTAAACCCTAAAACGCTACCCCCAGCATGACCCCCTACACTGCCAGAGCAACACTGCACTGCCCTACACCCTGAAACACCACCCCTAACATGACCCCCTACACTGCCCGAACACCACTGCTCTGCCCTAAACACTGAAACACCAGCCCCTGCATGAGCACCTTCACTGCCCGAACACCACTGCACTGACCTAAACACTGTAATACCATCCCCATGCACGACCCCCTACACTGCCCGAACACCACTGCACTGCCCTAAACCCTAAAACACCACCCCCCTGCAGGACCTCCCTACACTGCCCGAACAACACTGCACTGCCCTAAACCTTGAAACACCACCCCCCTGCACGACCTTCTACACTGCCCGAACAACACTGCACTGCCCTAAACCCTGAAACACCAGCCCCGCACTGCATTAACACCACTGCACTGCCCTAAACTCTGAAAAACCACCCCGCATGCACCCCTACACTGCCAGAACACCACTGCACTGCCCTAAACCCTAAAACACAACCCCCCCGCACGACCCCCCTACACTGCCCGAACAACACTGCACTGCCCTAAACCCTGAAACACCACCCCCTGCACGACCCCCTACACTGCCCGAACAACACTGCACTGCCCTAAACCCTGAAACACCACCCCCGCACTGCCAGAACACCACTGCACTGCCCTAAACTCTGAAACACAACCCACAGCACGACCCCCTATACTGCCTGAACACCACTGCACTGCCCTAAACCCTGAACCACCAGCCCCACCACTACCCCCTACACTGCCCGAACACCACTGCACTGCCCTAAACCCTGAAGCATCAGTCCCAGGACGACCCCCTACACTGCCCAAACACCACTGCACTGCCCTAAACCCTGAAACACCACCCCTTGCACGACCCCCTACACGGCCCGAACAACACTGCACTGCCCTAAGCCCTGATACACCACCCCCGTGCTGCCAGAACACCACTGCACTGCCCTAAACCCTGAAACACCACCCCCAGCATGACCTCCTACATTGCCCCAACAGCACTGCACTGCACTAAACCCTGAAACACCACCCCCAGCACGACACCCTACACTGCCCGAACAACACTGCACTGACCTAAACCCTGAACCACCAGCCCCAACACGACCCCCTACACTGCCCGAACACCACTGCACTGACCGATACCCTGAAACATCAGCCCCAGCATGACCCCCTACACTGCCCGAACACCACTGCACTGCCCTAAACCCTGAAACACCAGCCCCAGCACGACCCCCTACACTGCCCGATCACCACTGCACTGCCCTAAACCCTGAAACACCAGCCCCAGCACGACCACCTACACTGCCCGAACACCACTGCTCTGCCCTAAACCCTGAAACACCAGCCCCGGCACGACCCCCTACACTACCCAAACACCACTGCACTGCCCTAAACCCTGAAACACCACCACCCTGCTCGACCACCTACACTGCCCGAACACCACTGCACTGACCTAAACACTGTAACACCACCCCCATGCATGACCCCTACAGTGCCCGAACACCACTGCAATGCCATAAACCCTGAAACACCACCCCCACACGACACCCTACACTGCACGAACACCACTTCACTACCCTAAACCCTAAAACAGCAACCCCAGCACGACCCCCTTCACTGCCCGAACACCACTGCACTTCCCTAAACCCTAAAACACCACCCCAGCACGACCTCCTACACTGCTCGAACACCACTGCACTGCCCTAAACCCTAAAACACCACCCCCAACACAACCCCCTACACTACACAAACACCACTGCACTACCCTAAACCCTAAAACACCACCCCAAGCATGACCCCCTATACTACCCAAACACCACTGCACTACCCTAAACCCTAAAACACTAACCCCCAGCACGACCCCCTACTCTACCCAAAGACCACTGCACTACCCTATACCCTAAAACACTACCCCCAGCACGAACCTCTACACTACCCAAAGACCACTGCACTACCCTAAAACCTAATACACGACCCCCTACACTACACAAACACCGCTGCACTTCCCTAAAACCTAAAACACTACCAGCAGCATGATCCCCTACACTACACAAACACCACCGCACTACCCTAAACCCTAAAACTCTACCCCCACACTACACAAACACCAATTCACTACCCTAAACCCTAAAACACCGCCCCAGCATGACCCCCTACACACTACCCAAACACCACTGCACTACCCTAAACCCTAAAACACTACCCACAGCAGTACCCACTACACTACCCAAACAAGATTGCTCTACCCTAAACCCTAAAACAATAACCCCAGCAGGACCAAATACACTACCCAAACACCACTGCACACCCCTAAACCACGACCCCCAGCATGACCCCCTACACTACCCAAACACCACTGCACTACCCTAAACCATAAAACACTGCCCCCAGCATGACCCCCTACACTACCCAAAAACCACTGCACTACCCTAAACCCTAAAACACTCCCCCAGCACGACTACTTACACTACCCAAACACCACTGCACTACCCTAAACCCTAAAACACTACCCCCAGCACGACCCCCTATACTACCCAAACACCACTGCACTACTCTAAACCCTAAATCTACCCTTAGCACGGCCCCCTACGCTACCCAAACACCTCTGCACTACCCTAAACCCTACAACACTACCCCCACCATGACCCCCTACACTACACCCACACCACTCCACTACCCTAAACCCTAAAACACTACCCCAGCACGACCCCCCACACTACTCTAACACCACTGCACTACCCTAAACCCTAAAACACTTCCCCCAGCATGACCCCCTACAATACCCAAGCACCACTGCACTACCCTTAACTCTAAAACACTACACAAACACCACTGCCCTAAACCCTGAAACACCGCCCCCAGCATGAACCACTAAGCTGCCAGAACACCACTAAGCTGCCCTAAACCATAAACACCACCCCCAGCACGACCCACTACTCTGCCCGAACACTACTGCTCTGCCCTAAACCCTGAAACACCACCCCCAGCACGACCCCCCTATGCTGCCCGAACACCACTGTTTTACCCTAAACCCTGAAACACCACCCCCAGCAAGACCCCCTACGCTACCCGAACACCACTGCACTGCCCTAAACCCTGAAACACCAGCCCCAGCATGACTCCATACACTGTCAAACACCACTGCACTGCCCTAATTCCTAAAACACCAGCCCCAGCACGACCCACTACACTCCCCGAACACCACTGCACTGCCCTAAACCCTGAAACACAACCCACAGCACGACCGCCTAAACTGCATTAACACCACTGCACTGCCCTAAACTCTGAACCACCAGCCCCAGCACTACCCCCTACACTGCCCGAACACCACTGCACTGCCCTAAACCCTGAAACACCACCTTTAGCATGACCCCCTACACTGCCCTAACACCACTGCTCTGCCCTAAACCCTGAAATACCAGCCCCTGCACGACCACCTTCACTGCCCAAACACCACTGCACTGACCTAAACACTGTAACACCATCCCCATGCACGACCCCCTACACTGCCCGAAAACCACTGCACTGCCCTAAACCCTAAAACACCACCCCCTGCACGACCCCACTACACTGCCCGAACGACACTGCACTGCCCGAAACCCTGAAACACCACCCCCTGCACGAACCCCTACACTGCCCGAACAACACTGCACTGCCCTAAACCCTGAAACACCACCCCCACACTGCCAGAACACCACTGCACTGCCCTAAACTCTGAAAATCCACCCCGCATGCACCCCTACACTGCCAGGACACCACTGCACTGCCCTAAACCCTAAAACACCACCCCCTGCACGACCCCACTACACTGCCCGAACAACACTGCACTGCCCTAAACCCTGAAACACCACCCCCCTGCACGATCCCCTACACTGCCCGAACAACACTGCACTGCCCTAAACACTGAAAAACCACGCCCGCATGCACCCCTACACTGCCAGAACACCACTGCACTGCCCGAAACCCTAAACACCACCCCCAGCATGACCCACTACTCTGCCTGAACACCACTGCTCTGCCCTAAACACCACCCACAGTACGACCACCTACACTACCCGAACAACACTGCACTGACCTAAACCCTGAACCACCATCCCCAGCACGACCCCCTACACTGCCCGAACACCACTGCACTGACCTATCCCCTGAAACATCAGCCCCAGCATGACCCCCTACACTGCCCAAACACCACTGCACTGCCCTAAACCCTGAAACACCAGCTCCAGCACGACCCCCTACACTGCCTGAACACCACTGCACTGCCCTAATCCCTGAAACACCAGCCCCAGCACGACCACCTACACGGCCCGAACACCACTGCACTGCCCTAAACACTGAAACACCAGCCCCGGCACGACCCCCTACACTACCCAAACACCACTGCACTGCCCTAAACCCTGAAACACGACCACCCTGCACCACCACCTACACTGCCCGAACACCACTGTACTGCCATAAACTCTGAAACACCACCCCCACACAATACCCTACACTGCATGAACACCACTTCACTACCCTAAATCAGCAACCCCAGCACGACCCCCTTCACTGCCCGAACACCACTGCACTGCACTAAACCCTAAAACACTACCCCCAGCATGAACCCCTACACTGCCCAAACACCACTGCACTGCCCTAAACCCTGAAACACCACCCCCAGCACGACCCCCAACACTGCCCGAACACTACAGCACTGCCCTAATCCCTGAAACACCACCCCCAGCACGACCCCCTACACTGCACGAACACCACTGCACTGCCCTAAACCATGAAACACCACCCCCAGCATGACCCCCTACACTGCCCGAACACCACTGCACTCCCCAGAACCCTAAAACACCACCCCCAGCACGACCCCCTACACTGCCCGAACACCACTGCACTGCCCTAAACCTTGAAACACCAGTCCCAGCACGACCCCATACATTGCCCGAACACCACTCCACTGCCCTAAACCCTGAAACACCAGCCTCAGCACGACCCCTACTCTGCCCGAACACCACTGCACTGCCCTAAAAACTGAAACACCAGCCCCAGCAGGACCCCCTACAATGCACAAACACCACTGCACTGCCCTAAACCATGAAACACCACCCCCAGCATGACCCCCTACACTGCCCAAACACCACTGCACTGCCCTAAACCCTAAAACACCACCCCCAGCACGACCCCCTACACTGCACGAACACCACTTCACTGCCCAAAACCCTAAAACACCACCCCCAGCACGACCCCCTACACTGCACGAACACCACTCCACTGCCCTAAACCCTGAAACACCAGCCCCAGCACGACCCCTACTCTGCCCGAACACCACTGCACTGCCCTAAACCCTGAAACACCAGCCCCAGCAGGACCCCCTACACTGCACGAACACCACTGCACTGCCCTAAACCATGAAACAACACCCCCAGCATGACCCCCTACACCGCCCAAACACCACTGCACTGCCCTAAACCCTAAAACACCACCCCCAGCACGACCCCCTACACTGCACGAACACCACTGCACTGCCCAAAACCCTAAAACACCACCCCCAGCATGACCCCCTACACTGCACGAACACTACTGCACTGCCCTAAATCCTAAAACCCCACCCCCAGCACGACCCCCTAAACTGCCCGAACACCACTGCACTGCCCTAAACCCTGAAACACCACCCCCAGCATGACCCCCTACACAGCCCGAACACCACTGCACTGCCCTAAATCCTAAAACACCACCCCCAGCACGACCCCCTAAAATGCCCAAACACCACAGCACTGCCCTAAACCCTAAAACATCACCCCTAGCACGACCTACTACACTGCTCGAACACCACTGCACTGCCCTAAACCCTAAAACACCACCCCCAACACAACCCCCTACACTACACAAACACCACTGCACTACCCTAAACCCTAAAACACCACCCCAAGCATGACCCCTATACTACCCAAACACCACTGCACTACCCTAAACCCGAAAACACTAACCCCCAGCACGTCCCCCTACACTACCCAAAGACCACTGCATTACCCTAAACCCTAAAACACTACCCCCAGCACGAACCTCTACACTACCAAAAGACCACTGCACTACCCTAAAACCTAAAACACGACCCCCTACACTACACAAACACCGCTGCACTGCCCTAAAACCTAAAACACTACCAGCAGCACGACCCCCTACACCACACAAACACCACTGCACTACCCTAAACCCTAAAACTCTACCCCCACACTACACAAACACCAATTCACTACCCTAAACCCTAAAGCACTACCCTCAGCACGACCCCCTACACACTACCCAAACATCACTGCAATGCCCTAAACCCTAAAACATGACCCCCAGCAGTACCCCCTACACTACCCAAACACCACTGCACTACCCTAAACCCTAAAACACTACCCCCAGTAGTACCCACTACACTACCCAAACACAATTGCTCTACCCTAAACCCTAAAACACTAACCCCAGCAGGACCCCCTACACTACACAAACACCACTGCACTCCCCTAAACCCTAAACCACTACCCCCAGCATGACCCACTACACTACCCAAACACCACTGCACTATCCTAAACCATAAAACACTGACCCCAGCACGACCCCCTACACTGCCCGTACACCACTGCACTGACCTATCCCCTGAAACATCAGCCCCAGCATGACCCCCTACACTGCCCGAACACCACTGCACTGCCCTAAACCCTGAAACACCAGCCCCAGCACGACCCCCTACACTGCCCGAACACCACTGCACTGCCCTAAACCCTGAAACACCAGCCCCAGCACGACCACCTACACTGCCCGAACACCACTGCACTGCCCTAAACCCTGAAACACCAGCCCCGGCACGACCCCCTACACTACCCAAACACCACTGCACTAACCTAAACCCTGAAACACCACCACCCTGCACCACCACCTACACTGCCCGAACACCACTGCACTGACCTAAACACTGTAACACCACCCTCATGCACAGCCCCATACACTGCACGAACACCACTGTACTGCCATAAACCCTGAAACACCACCCCCACACGATACCCTACACTGCACGAACACCACTTCACTACCCTAAACCCTAAAACAGTAACCCCAGCACGACCCCCTTCACTTCCCGAACACCACTGCACTTCCCAAAACCCTAAAACACCACTCCCAGCACGACCCCCTACACTGCCCGAACACTACTGCACTGCCCTAATCCCTGAAACACCACCCCCAGCACGACCCCCTACACTGCATGAACACCACTGCACTGCCCTAAACTATGAAACACCAACCCCAGCATGACCCCCTACACTGCCCGAACACCACTGCACTGCCCTAAACCCTAAAACACCACCCCCAGCACAACCCCCTACACTGCCCGAAAACTACTGCACTGCCCTAAACCCTGAAACGCCAGTCGCAGCAGGACCCCATACACTGCCTGAACACCACTCCACTGCACTAAACCCTGAAACACCAGCCCCAGCACGACCCCTACTCTGCCCGAACACCACTGCACTGCGCTAAACCCTAAAACACCACCCCCAGCACGACCCCCTACACTGCCCGAACACCACTGCACTGTCCTAAACCCTGAAACACCAGCCCCAGCGCGACCCCCTACACTACCCAAACACCACTGCACTGCCCTAAACCCTGAAACACGACCCTCAGCACAACCCCCAACACTGCACGAACACCACTGCACTGCCCTAAACCCTAAAACCCCACCCCCAGCACGACCCCCTTCACTGCCCGAACACCACTGCACTTCCCTAAACCTTAAAACACCCCTCCCAGCATGACCCCCTACACTGCCCGAACACCACTGCACTGCCCTAAATCCTAAAACACCACCCCAGCACGACCCCCTAAACTGCCTGAACACCACTGCACTGCCCTAAACCCTAAAACACCACCCCTAGCACGACCTCCTACACTGCTCGAACACCACTGCACTGCCCTAAACCCTAAAACACCACTCCCAACACCACCCCCTACACTGCACAAACACCACTGCACTACCCTAAACCCTAAAACACCACCCCAAGCATGACCCCCTATACTACCCAAACACCAATGCACTACCCTAAACCCGAAAACACTAACCCCAAGCACAACCCCCTACACTACCCAAAGACCACTGCACTACCCTAAACCCTAAAACACTACCCCCAGCACGAACCTCTACACTACCCAAAGACCACTGCACTACCCTAAAACCTAAAACACGACCCCCTACACTACACAAACACCGCTGCACTGCCCTAAACACTGAAACACCAGCCCCAGCACGACTCCATACACTGTCGAACACCACTGCACTGCCCTAAACCCTGAAACACCAGCCCCAGCACCACTCCATACACTGTTGAACACCACTGCACTGCCCTAATTCCTGAAACACCAGCACCAGCACGACCCACTACACTCCCAGAACACCACTGCACTGCCCTAAACCCTGAAACACAACCCATGGGACGAACCCCTACACTGCCTGAACACCACTGCACTGCCCTAAACCCTGAACCACCAGCCCCAGCACTACCCCCTACACTGCCCGAACACCACTGCACTGCCCTAATCCCTGAAGCATCAGCCCAGCACGACCCCCTACACTGCCCGAACACCACTGCACTGCCCTAAAGCCTGAAACACCACCCTCAGCACAACCCCCTACACTGCACGAACACCACTGCACTGCCCTAAACCCTAAAACACCTCCCCCAGCACGACCCCCTGCAGTGCCCGAACACCACTGCACTTCCCTAAACCTTAAAACACCACTCCCAGCATGACCCCCTACCCTGTCTGAACACCACTGCACTGCCCTAAACCCTAAAACGCTACCCCCAGCATGACCCCCTACACTGCCTGAGCACCACTGCACTGACCTAAACCCTGAAACACCAGCCCCTGCACGACCACCTTCACTGCCCGAACACCACTGCACTGACCTAAACACTGTAACACCATCCCCATGCACGACCCCCTACACTGCCCGAACACCACTGCACTGCCCTAAACCCTAAAACACCACCCCCCTGCAAGACCCCCCTACACTGCCCGAACAACACTTCACTGCCCTAAACCCTGAAACACCTCCCCCCTGCACGACCCCCTATACTGCCCGAACAACACTACACTGCCCTAAACCCTGAAACACCACCCCCGCACTGCCAGAACACAACTGCACTGCCCTAAACTCTGATAAACCACCCACGCATGCACCCCTACACTGCCAGAACACCACTGCACTGCCCTAAACCCTAAACACCACCCCCAGCATGACACACTACTCTGCCTGAACACCACTGCTCTGCCCTAAACCCTGAAAGACCCCCCCCAGCACGACCCCCTATGCTGCCCGAACACCACTGCTCTGCCCTAAGCCCTGAAACACCAGCCCCAGCACGACTCCCCACACTGCCCGAATACCACTGCACTGCTCTAAAACCTGAAACACCAGCCGAGCACGACCCCCTACACTGCTCGAACACCACTACACTGCCCTAAACCCTGAAACACAACCCACAGCACAACCCCCTACACTGCCCGAACACCGCTGCACTGCCCTAAACCCTGAAACACCACCCCCAGCATGACCTCCTACACTGCCCGAACATCAATGCACTGCCCTAAACCCTGAAACACCACCCCCAGCATGACCCCCTACACTGCCCGAACAACACTGCACTGACCTAAACCCTGAACCCCCAGCACGACCCCCTACACTGCCCGAACACCACTGCACTGACCTATACCCTGAAAAATCAGCCCCAGCATGACCCCCTACACTGCCCGAACACCACTGCACTGCCCTAAACCCTGAAACACCAGCCCAAGCACGACCCCCTACACTGCCCGAACACCACTGCACTGCCCTAAACCTTGAAACAACAGCCCTGGCACGACCCCCTACACAACCCAAACACCCCTGCACTGCCCTAAACCCTAAATCACCACCCCCAGCACGACCCCCAACACTGCCCGAACACTACTGCACTGCCCAAATCCCTGAAACACCACCCCCAGCACGACCCCCTACACTGCACAAACACCACTGCACTGCCCTAAGCTATGAAACACCACCCCCAGCATGACCCCCTACACTGCCTGAACACCACTGCACTGCCCTAAACCCTAAAACACCACCCCCAGCACAACCCCCTACACTGCCCGAACACCACTGCACTGCCCTAAACCCTGAAACGCCAGTCCCAGCATGACCCCATACACTGCCTGAACACCACTCCACTGCCCTAAACCCTGAAACACCAGCCCCAGCACGACCCCTACTCTGCCCGAACACCACTGCACTGCCCTAAACCCTAAAACACCACCACCAGCACGACCCCCTACACTGCCCGAACACCACTGCACTGCCCTAAACCCTGAAACACCAGCCCCAGCACAACCCCCTACACTACCCAAACACCACTGCACTGCCCTAAACCCTGAAACACCACCCTCAGCACAACCCCCTACACTGCACGAACACCACTGCACTGCCCTAAACCCTAAAAACACCACCCCCAGCACGACTCCCTTCACTGCCCAAACACCACTGCACTTCCCTAAACCTTAAAACACCACTTTCAGCATGACCCCCTACACTGCCTGAACGCCACTGCACTGCCCTAAACCCTGAAACACCACCCCCAGCATGACCCCCTACACTGCCCTAACACCACTGCACTGCCCTAAATCCTAAAACATCACCCCCAGCACGACCCCCTAAACTGCCCGAACACCACTGCACTGCCCTAAACCCTAAAACACCACCCCTAGCACGACCTTCTACACTGCTCGAACACCACTGCACTGCCCTAAACCCTAAAACACCATACCCAACACCACCCCCTACACTGCACAAACACCACTGCACTACCCTAAACCCTAAAACACCACCCCAAGCATGACCCCATATACTACCCAAACACCACTGCACTACCCTAAACCCGAAAACACTAACCCAAAGCACGACCCCCTACACTACCCAAAGACCACTGCACTACCCTAAACCCTAAAACACTACCCCCAGCACGAATCTCTACACTACCCAAAGACCACTGCACTACCCTAAAACCTAAAACACGACCCCCTACACTACATAAACACCGCTGCACTGCACCTAAAACCTAAAACAGTACCAGCAGCACGACCCCCTACACTACACAAACACCACTGCACTACCCTAAACCCTAAAACTCTACCCCCACACTACACAAACACCAATTCCCTACCCTAAACCCTAAAACACTACCCCCAGCACGACCCCCTACACACTACCCAAACACCACTGCACTACCCTCAACCCTAAAACACTACCCCAGCACGACCCCCTACACACTACCCAAACACCACTGCACTACCCTAAACCCTAAACCACTACCCCCAGAAGTACCCACTACACTACCCAAACATGATTGCTCTACCCTAAACCCTAAAACACTAACCCCAGCAGGACCCCCTACACTACCCAAACACCACTGCACTCCCCTAAACCCTAAACCACTACCCCCAGAAGTACCCACTACACTACCCAAACACGATTGCTCTACCCTAAACCCTAAAACACTAACCCCAGCAGGACCCCCTACACTACCCAAACACCACTGCACTCCCCTAAACCCTAAACCACTACCCCCAGCACGACCCACTACACTACCCAAACACCACTGCACTATCCTAAACCATAAAACACTGCCCCCAGCATGACCCCCAACATTACCCAAAAACCACTGCACTACCCTAAACCCTAAAACACTCCTCCAGCACGACTACCTACACTACCCAAACACCACTGCACTACCCTAAAACACTACCCCCAGCATGACCCCCTACACTACCCAAACACCACTGCACTACTCTAAACCCTAAATCTACCCCCAGCACGACCCCCTGCAATACACAAGCACCACTGCACTAACCTTAACCCCAAAACACTACCCCAGCACGACCCCCTGCAATACACAAACACCACTGCACTGCCCTAAACCCTGAAACTCCGCCATCAGCATGAACCACTATGCTGCCCGAACACCACTGCACTGCCCTAAACCATAAACACCACCCCAAGCACGACCCACTACTCTGCCCGAACACCACTGCCCTGCCCTAAACCCTGAAACACCACCCCCAGCACGACCCCCCATGCTGCCCGAACACCACTGCTCTGCCCTAAACCCTGAAACACCACCCCCAGCAAGACCCCCTGCGCTGCCCGAACACCACTGCACTGCCCTAAACCCTGAAACACCAGCCCCAGCACGACTCCATACACTGTCGAACACCACTGCACTGCCCTAATTCCTGAAACACCAGCACCACCCACTACACTCCCCGAACACCACTCCACTGCCCTAAACCATAAACACCACCCCCAGCACGACCCACTATTCTGTCCGAACACCACTGCCCTGCCCTAAACCCTGAAACACCACCCCCAGCACGACCCCCCTATGCTGCCCGAACACCACCGCTCTGCCCTAAACCCTGAAACACCACCCCCAGTAAGACCCCCTATGCTGCCTGAACACCACTGCACTGCCCTAAACCCTGAACCACCAGCCCCAGCACAACCCCCTACACTGCCCGAACACCACTGCACTGCCCTAAACCCTAAAACACCTCCCCCAGCACGACCCCCTTCACTGCCCAAATACCACTGCACTTCCCTAAACCTTAAAACACCACTCCTAGCATGACCCCCTACCCTGCCCGAACACCACTGCACTGCCCTAAACCCTAAAACGCTACCCCCAGCATGACCCCCTACACTGCCTGAGCACCACTGCACTGCCCTAAACCCTGAAACACCACCCCTAGCATGACCCCCTACACTGCCCGAACACCACTGCTCTGCCCTAAACCCTGAAACACCAGCCCCTTCACGACCACCTTCACTGCCCGAACACCACTGCACTGACCTAAACACTGTAACACCATCCCCATGCACGACCCCGTACACTGCCCGAACACCACTGCACTGCCCTAAACCCTAAAACACCACCCCCCTGCAGAACCCCCCTACACTGCCCGAACAACACTTCACTGCCCTAAACCCTGAAACACCACCCCCCTGCACGACCCCCTATACTGCCCGAACAACACTGCACTGTCCTAAACCCTGAAACACCACCCCCGCACTGCCAGAACACCACTGCACTGCCCTAAACTCTGATAAACCACCCACGAATTCACCCCTACACTGCCAGAACACCACTGCACTGCCCTAAACCCTAAACACCACCTCCAGCATGACACACTACTCTGCCCGAACACCACTGCTCTGCCCTAAACCCTGAAAGACCCCCCCAGCAGGACCCCCTATGCTGCCCGAACACCACTGCTCTGCCCTAAGCCCTGAAACACCAGCCCCAGCACGACTACCCACACTGCCCGAATACCACTGCACTGCTCTAAACCCTGAAACACCAGCCCAGCACGACCCCCTACACTGCTCGAACACCACTACACTGCCCTAACCCTTAAACACATCCCACAGCACAACCCCCTACACTGCCCGAACACCACTGCACTGCCCTAAACCATAAACACCACCCCCAGCACGACCCACTATTCTGCCCGAACACCACTGCCCTGCCCTAAACCCTGAAACACCACCCCCAGCACGACCCCCCTATGCTGCCCGAACACCACTGCTCTACCCTAAACCCTGAAACACCACCCCCAGCAAGACCCCCTACGCTGCCTGAACACCACTGCACTGCCCTAAACCCTGAAACACCAGCCCCAGCACGACTCCATACACTGTCGAACACCACTGCACTGCCCTAAACGCTGAAACACCAGCCCCAGCACGACCTCCTACACTGCCCAAACACCACTGCACTGCCCTAAACCCTGAAACACCAGCCCCGGCACGACCTCCTACACTACCCAAACACCACTGCACTGCCCTAAACCCTGAAACACCACCACCCTGCACCACCACCTACACTGCCCGAACACCACTGCACTGACCAAAACACTGTAACACCACCCTCATGCACGACCCCCTACACTGCACGAACACCACTGTACTGCCAT
Organism: Triturus cristatus; assembly: GCF_964204655.1. NCBI lineage: Eukaryota > Metazoa > Chordata > Amphibia > Caudata > Salamandridae > Triturus > Triturus cristatus. Next base: position 1,111,097,752 of record NC_140579.1, read on the forward strand.
AAACCCTGAAACACCACCCCCACACGATACCCTACACTGCACGAACACCACTTCACTACCCTAAACCCTAAAACAGCAACCTCAGCACGACCCCCTTCACTGCCCGAACACCACTGCACTTCCCAAAACCCTAAAACACCACTCCCAGCACGACCCCCTACACTGCCCGAACACCACTGCACTGCCCTAAACCCTAAAACACTACCCCCAGCATGAACCCCTACACTGCCCAAACACCACTGCACTGCCCTAAACCCTGAAACACCACCCCCAGCACGACCCCCAACACTGCCCGAACACTACTGCACTGCCCTAATCCCTGAAACACCACCCCCAGCACGACCCCCTACACTGCACGAACACCACTGCACTGCCCTAAACTATGAAACACCACCCCCAGCATGACCCCCTACACTGCCCGAACACCACTGCACTGCCCTAAACCCTAAAACACCACCCCCAGCACAACCCCCTACACTGCCCGAACACCACTGCACTGCCCTAAACCCTGAAACGCCAGTCCCAGCATGACCCCATACACTGCCTGAACACCACTCCACTGCCCTAAACCCTGAAACACCAGCCCCAGCACAACCCCTACTCTGCCCGAACACCACTGCACTGCCCTAAACCCTAAAACCCCACCCCCAGCACGACCCCTACACTGCCCGGACACCACTGCACTGCCCTAAACCCTGAAACACCAGCCCCAGCACGACCCCCTACACTACCCAAACACCACTGCACTGCCCTAAACCCTGAAACACCACCCTCAGCACAACTCCCTACACTGCACGAACACCACTGCACTGCCTTAAACCCTAAAACACCACCCCCAGCACGACCCCCTTCACTGCCCAAACACCACTGCACTTCCCTAAACCTTAAAACACCACTCCCAGCATGACCCCCTACACTGCCCGAACACCACTGCACTGCCCTAAACCCTGAAACACCACCCCCAGCATGACACCCTACACTGCCCGAACACCACTGCACTGCCCTAAATCCTAAAACACCACCTCCAGCACGACCCCCTAAACTGCCCGAACACCACTGCACTGCCCTAAACCCTAAAACACCACCCCTAGCACGACCTCCTACACTGCTCGAACACCACTGCACTGCCCTAAACCCTAAAACACCACCCCCAACACCACCCCCTACACTGCACAAACACCACTGCATTACCCTAAACCCTAAAACACCACCCCAATCATGACCCCCTATACTACCCAAACACCACTGCACTACCCTAAACCCAAAAACACTAACCCCCAGCACGACCCCCTACACTACCCAAAGACCACTGCACTACCCTAAACCCTAAAACACTACTCCCAGCACGAACCTCTACACTACCCGAAGACCACTGCACTACCCTAAACCCTAAAACATGACCCCCAGCAGTACCCCCTACACTACCCAAACACCACTGCACTTCCCTAAACCCTAAACCACTACCCCCAGAAGTACCCACTACACTACCCAAACACGATTGCTCTACCCTAAACCCTAAAACACTAACCCCAGCAGGACCCTCTACACTACCCAAACACCACTGCACTCTCCTAAACCCTTAACCACTACCCCCAGCACGACCCACTACACTACCCAAACACCACTGCACTATCCTAAACCATAAAACACTGCCCCCAGCATGACCCCCTACACTATCCAAAAACCACTGCACTACCCTAAACCCTAAAACACTCCCCCAGCACGACTACCTACACTACCCAAACACCACTGCACTACCCTAAACCCTAAAACACTACCCCCAGCATGACCTCCTACACTACCCAAAAACCACTGCACTACTCTAAACCCTAAATCTACCCCCAGCACGACCCCCTGCAATACACAAGCACCACTGCACTACCCTTAACCCCAAAACACTACCCCAGCACGACCCCCTGCAATACACAAACACCACTTCACTGCCCTAAACCCTGAAACACCGCCATCAGCATGAACCACTACGCTGCCCGAACACCACTGCACTGCCCTAAACCATAAACACCACCCCAGCATGACCCACTACTCTGCCCGAACACCACTGCCCTGCCCTAAACCCTGAAACACCACCCCCAGCACGACCCCCCTATGCTGCCCGAACACCACTGCTCTGCCCTAAACCCTGAAACACCACCCCCAGCAAGACCCCCTACCCTGCCCGAACACCACTGCACTGCCCTAAACCCTGAAACACCAGCCCCAGCACGACTCCATACACTGTCGAACACCACTGCACTGCCCTAATTCCTGAAACACCAGCACCAGCATGACCCACTACACTCCCCGAACACCACTGCACTGCCCTAAACCCTGAAACACAACCCATAGGACGACCCCCTACACTGCCTGAACACCACTGCACTGCCCTAAACCCTGAACCACCAGCCCCAGCACTACCCCCTACACTGCCCGAACACCACTGCACTGCCCTAATCCCTGAAGCATCAGCCCCAGCACGACCCCCTACACTGCCCGAACACCACTGCACTGCCCTAAACCCTGAAACACCACCCTCAGCACAACCCTCTACACTGCACGAACACCACTGCACTGTCCTGAACCCTAAAACACCTCCCCCAGCACGACCCCCTTCACTGCCCGAACATCACTGCACTTCCCTAAACCTTAAATCACACCACTCCCAGCATGACCCCCTACCCTGCCCGAACACCACTGCACTGCCCTAAACCCTAAAACGCTACCCCCAGCATGACCCCCTACACTGCCTGAGCACCACTGCACTGCCCTAAACCCTGAAACACCACCCCTAGCATGACCCCCTATACTGCCTGAACACCACTGCTCTGCCCTAAACCCTGAAACACCAGCCCCTGCACGACCACCTTCACTGCCCGAACACCACTGCACTGACTTAAACACTGTAACACCATCCCCATGCACGACCCCCTACACTGCCCGAACACCACTGCACTGCCCTAAACCCTAAAACACCACCCCCCTGCAAGACCCCCCTACACTGCCCGAACAACACTTCACTGCCCTAAACCCTTAAACACCACCCCCCTGCATGACCCCCTATACTGCCCGAACACTGCACTGCCCTAAACCCTGAAACACCACCCCCCGCACTGCCAGAACACCACTGCACTGCCCTAAACTCTGATAAACCACCCACGCATGCACCCCTACACTGCCAGAACACCACTGCACTGTCCTAAACCCTAAACACCACCCCCAGCATGACACTCTACTCTGCACGAACACCACTGCTCTGCCCTAAACCCTGAAAGACCCCGACAGCACGACCACCTATGCTGCCCGAACAACACTGCTCTGCCCTAAGCCCTGAAACACCAGCCCCAGCACTACTCCCCACACTGCCCGAATACCACTGCACTGCTCTAAACCCTGAAACACCAGCCCAGCACGACCCCCTACACTGCTCGAACACCACTACACTGCCCTAAACCCTGAAACACAACCCACAGCACAACCCCCTACACTGCCCGAACACCACTGCACTGCCCTAAACCCTGAAACACCACCCCCAGCATGACCTCCTACACTGCCCGAACACCACTGCACTGCCCTAAACCCTAAAACACTACCCCCAGCATGAACCCCTACACTGCCCAAACACCACTGCACTGCCCTAAACCCAGAAACACCACCCCCAGCATGACCCCCAACACTGCCCGAACACTACTGCACTGCCCTAATCCCTGAAACACCACCCCAGCACGACCCCCTACACTGCACGAACACCACCTCACTGCCCTAAACCATGAAACACCACCCCCAGCATGACCCCCTACACTGCCCGAACAACACTGCACTGACCTAAAGCCTGAACCCCCAGCACGACCCCATACGCTGCCCGAACACCACTGCACTGACCTATACCCTGAAAAATCAGCCCCAGCATGACCCCTACACTGCCCGAACACCACTGCACTGCACTAAACCCTGAAACACCAGCCCCAGCACGACCACCTACACTGCCCGAACACCACTGCACTGCCCTAAACCCTGAAACACCAGCCCCGGCATGACCCCCTACACTACCCAAACACCACTGCACTGCCCTAAACCCTGAAACACCACCACCCTGCACGACCACCTACACTGCCCGAACACCACTGCACTGACCTAAACACTGTAACGCCACCCCCATGCACGACCCCCTACACTGCCCGAACACCACTGCACTGCCATAAACCCTGAAACACCATCCCCACACGACACCCTACACTGCACGAACACCACTTCACTACCCTAAACCCTAAAACAGCAACCCCAGCATGACCCCCTTCACTGCCCGAACACCACTGCACTTCCCTAAACCCTAAAACACTACTCCCATCACAACCCCCTACACTGCCCGAACACCACTGCACTGCCCTAAACCCTAAAACACTACCCCCAGCATGACCCCCAACACTGCCCGAACACTACTGCACTGCCCTAATCCCTGAAACACCACCCCAGCACGACCCCCTACACTGCACGAACACCACTGCACTGCCCTAAACTATGAAACACCAACCCCAGCATGACCCCCTACACTGCCCGAACACCACTGCACTGCCCTAAACCCTAAAACACCCCCAGCACAACCCCCTACACTGCCCGAAAACTACTGCACTGCCCTAAACCCTGAAACACCAGTCGCAGCAGGACCCCATACACTGCCTGAACACCACTCCACTGCACTAAACCCTGAAACACCAGCCCCAGTACGACCCCTACTCTGCCCGAACACCACTGCACTGCGCTAAACCCTAAAACACCACCCCCAGCACGACCCCCTACACTGCCCGAACACCACTGCACTGCCCTAAACCCTGAAACACCAGCCCCAGCGCGACCCCCTACACTACCCAAACACCACTGCACTGCCCTAAACCCTGAAACACGACCCTCAGCACAACCCCCAACACTGCACGAACACCACTGCACTGCCCTAAACCCTAAAACCCCACCCCCAGCACGACCCCCTTCACTGCCCGAACACCACTGCACTTCCCTAAACCTTAAAACACCCCTCCCAGCATGACCCCCTACACTGCCCGAACACCACTGCACTGCCCTAAACCCTGAAACACCACCCCCAGCATGACCCCCTACACTGCCCGAACACCACTGCACTGCCCTAAATCCTAAAACACCACCCCAGCACGACCCCCTAAACTGCCTGAACACCACTGCACTGCCCTAAACCCGAAAACACCACCCCTAGCACGACCTCCTACATTGCTCGAACACCACTGCACTGCCCTAAACCCGAAAACACCACTCCCAACACCACCCCCTTACACTGCACAAACACCACTGCACTACCCTAAACCCTAAAACACCACCCCAAGCATGACCCCCTATACTACCCAAACACCAATGCACTACCCTAAACCCGAAAACACTAACCCCAAGCACAACCCCCTACACTACCCAAAGACCACTGCACTACCCTAAACCCTAAAACACTACCCCCAGCACGAACCTCTACACTACCCAAAGACCACTGCACTACCCTAAAACCTAAAACACGACCCCCTACACTACACAAACACCGCTGCACTGCCCTAAACCCTGAAACACCAGCCCCAGCACGACTCCATACACTGTCGAACACCACTGCACTGCCCTAAACCCTGAAACACCAGCCCCAGCACCACTCCATACACTGTTGAACACCACTGCACTGCCCTAATTCCTGAAACACCAGCACCAGCACGACTCACTACACTCCCAGAACACCACTGCACTGCCCTAAACCCTGAAACACAACCCATAGGACGAACCCCTACACTGCCTGAACACCACTGCACTGCCCTAAACCCTGAACCACCAGCCCCAGCACTACCCCCTACACTGCCCGAACACCACTGCACTGCCCTAATCCCTGAAGCATCAGCCCAGCACGACCCCCTACACTGCCCGAACACCACTGCACTGCCCTAAAGCCTGAAACACCACCCTCAGCACAACCCCCTACACTGCACGAACACCACTGCACTGCCCTAAACCCTAAAACACCTCCCCCAGCACGACCCCCTGCAGTGCCCGAACACCACTGCACTTCCCTAAACCTTAAAACACCACTCCCAGCATGACCCCCTACCCTGTCTGAACACCACTGCACTGCCCTAAACCCTAAAACGCTACCCCCAGCATGACCCCCTACACTGCCTGAGCACCACTGCACTGACCTAAACCCTGAAACACCAGCCCCTGCAAGACCACCTTCACTGCCCGAACACCACTGCACTGACCTAAACACTGTAACACCATCCCCATGCACGACCCCCTACACTGCCCGAACACCACTGCACTGCCCTAAACCCTAAAACACCACCCCCCTGCAAGACCCCCCTACACTGCCCGAACAACACTTCACTGCCCTAAACCCTGAAACACCTCCCCCCTGCACGACCCCCTATACTGCCCGAACAACACTGCACTGCCCTAAACCCTGAAACACCACCCCCGCACTGCCAGAACACAACTGCACTGCCCTAAACTCTGATAAACCACCCACGCATGCACCCCTACACTGCCAGAACACCACGGCACTGCCCTAAACCCTAAACATCACCCCCAGCATGACACACTACTCTGCCCGAACACCACTGCTCTGCCCTAAACCCTGAAAGACCCCCCCAGCACGACCCCCTATGCTGCCCGAACACCACTGCTCTGCCCTAAGCCCTGAAACACCAGCCCCAGCACGACTCCCCACACTGCCCGAATACCACTGCACTGCTCTAAAACCTGAAACACCAGCCGAGCACGACCCCCTACACTGCTCGAACACCACTACACTGCCCTAAACCCTGAAACACAACCCACAGCACAACCCCCTACACTGCCCGAACACCGCTGCACTGCCCTAAACCCTGAAACACCACCCCCAGCATGACCTCCTACACTGCCCGAACATCACTGCACTGCCCTAAACCCTGAAACACCACCCCCAGCATGACCCCCTACACTGCCCGAACAACACTGCACTGACCTAAACCCTGAACCCCCAGCACGACCCCCTACACTGCCCGAACACCACTGCACTGACCTATACCCTGAAAAATCAGCCCCAGCATGACCCCCTACACTGCCCGAACACCACTGCACTGCCCTAAACCCTGAAACACCAGCCCAAGCACGACCCCCTACACTGCCCGAACACCACTGCACTGCCCTAAACCTTGAAACAACAGCCCCGGCACGACCCCCTACACAACCCAAACACCACTGCACTGCCCTAAACCCTAAATCACCACCCCCAGCACGACCCCCAACACTGCCCGAACACTACTGCACTGCCCAAATCCCTGAAACACCACCCCCAGCACGACCCCCTACACTGCACGAACACCACTGCACTGCCCTAAGCTATGAAACACCACCCCCAGCATGACCCCCTACACTGCCTGAACACCACTGCACTGCCCTAAACCCTAAAACACCACCCCCAGCACAACCCCCTACACTGCCCGAACACCACTGCACTGCCCTAAACCCTGAAACGCCAGTCCCAGCATGACCCCATACACTGCCTGAACACCACTCCACTGCCCTAAACCCTGAAACACCAGCCCCAGCACGACCCCTACTCTGCCCGAACACCACTGCACTGCCCTAAACCCTAAAACACCACCCCCAGCACGACCCCCTACACTGCCCGAACACCACTGCACTGCCCTAAACCCTGAAACACCAGCCCCAGCACAACCCCCTACACTACCCAAACACCACTGCACTGCCCTAAACCCTGAAACACCACCCTCAGCACAACCCCCTACACTGCACGAACACCACTGCACTGCCCTAAACCCTAAAAACACCACCCTCAGCACGACTCCCTTCACTGCCCAAACACCACTGCACTTCCCTAAACCTTAAAACACCACTTTCAGCATGACCCCCTACACTGCCTGAACGCCACTGCACTGCCCTAAATCCTAAAACATCACCCCCAGCACGACCCCCTAAACTGCCCGACCACCGCTGCACTGCCCTAAACCCTAAAACACCACCCCTAGCACGACCTTCTACACTGCTCGAACACCACTGCACTGCCCTAAACCCTAAAACACCATACCCAACACCACCCCCTACACTGCACAAACACCACTGCACTACCCTAAACCCTAAAACACCACCCCAAGCATGACCCCGTATACTACCCAAACACCACTGCACTACCCTAAACCCGAAAACACTAACCCCGAGCACGACCCCCTACACTACCCAAAGACCACTGCACTACCCTAAACCCTAAAACACTACCCCCAGCACGAATCTCTACACTACCCAAAGACCACTGCACTACCCTAAAACCTAAAACACGACCCCCTACACTACATAAACACCGCTGCACTGCACCTAAAACCTAAAACAGTACCAGCAGCACGACCCCCTACACTACACAAACACCACTGCACTACCCTAAACCCTAAAACTCTACCCCCACACTACACAAACACCAATTCCCTACCCTAAACCCTAAAACACTACCCCCAGCACGACCCCCTACACACTACCCAAACACCACTGCACTACCCTCAACCCTAAAACACTACCCCAGCACGACCCCCTACACACTACCCAAACACCACTGCACTACCCTAAACCCTAAACCACTACCCCCAGAAGTACCCACTACACTACCCAAACACGATTGCTCTACCCTAAACCCTAAAACACTAACCCCAGCAGGACCCCCTACACTACCCAAACACCACTGCACTCCCCTAAACCCTAAACCACTACCCCCAGAAGTACCCACTACACTACCCAAACACGATTGCTCTACCCTAAACCCTAAAACACTAACCCCAGCAGGACCCCCTACACTACCCAAACACCACTGCACTCCCCTAAACCCTAAACCACTACCCCCAGCACGACCCACTACACTACCCAAACACCACTGCACTATCCTAAACCATAAAACACTGCCCCCAGCATGACCCCCTACACTACCCAAAAACCACTGCACTACCCTAAACCCTAAAACACTCCTCCAGCACGACTACCTACACTACCCAAACACCACTGCACTACCCTAAAACACTACCCCCAGCATGACCCCCTACACTACCCAAACACCACTGCACTACTCTAAACCCTAAATCTACCCCCAGCACGACCCCCTGCAATACACAAGCACCACTGCACTAACCTTAACCCCAAAACACTACCCCAGCACGACCCCCTGCAATACACAAACACCACTGCACTGCCTTAAACCCTGAAACTCCGCCATCAGCATGAACCACTATGCTGCCCGAACACCACTGCACTGCCCTAAACCATAAACACCACCCCAAGCACGACCCACTACTCTGCCCGAACACCACTGCCCTGCCCTAAACCCTGAAACACCACCCCCAGCACGACCCCCCATGCTGCCCGAACACCACTGCTCTGCCCTAAACCCTGAAACCCCACCCCCAGCAAGACCCCCTGCGCTGCCCGAACACCACTGCACTGCCCTAAACCCTGAAACACCAGCCCCAGCACGACTCCATACACTGTCGAACACCACTGCACTGCCCTAATTCCTGAAACACCAGCACCAGCACCACCCACTACACTCCCCGAACACCACTCCACTGCCCTAAACCATAAACACCACCCCCAGCACGACCCACTATTCTGTCCGAACACCACTGCCCTGCCCTAAACCCTGAAACACCACCCCCAGCACGACCCCCCTATGCTGCCCGAACACCACCGCTCTGCCCTAAACCCTGAAACACCACCCCCAATAAGACCCCCTATGCTGCCTGAACACCACTGCACTGCCCTAAACCCTGAACCACCAGCCCCTGCACTACCCCCTACACTGCCCGAACACCACTGCACTGCCCTAATCCCTGAAGCATCAGCCCCAGCACGACCCCCTACACTGCCCGAACACCACTGCACTGCCCTAAACCCTGAAACACCACCCTCAGCACAACCCCCTACACTGCACGAACACCACTGCACTGCCCTAAACCCTAAAACACCTCCCCCAGCACGACCCCCTTCACTGCCCGAATACCACTGCACTTCCCTAAACCTTAAAACACCACTCCTAGCATGACCCCCTACCCTGCCCGAACACCACTGCACTGCCCTAAACCCTAAAACGCTACCCCCAGCATGACCCCCTACACTGCCTGAGCACCACTGCACTGCCCTAAACCCTGAAACACCACCCCTAGCATGACCCCCTACACTGCCCGAACACCACTGCTCTGCCCTAAACCCTGAAACACCAGCCCCTTCACGACCACCTTCACTGCCCGAACACCACTGCACTGACCTAAACACTGTAACACCATCCCCATGCACGACCCCGTACACTGCCCGAACACCACTGCACTGCCCTAAACCCTAAAACACCACCCCCCTGCAGAACCCCCCTACACTGCCCGAACAACACTTCACTGCCCTAAACCCTGAAACACCACCCCCCTGCACGACCCCCTATACTGCCCGAACAACACTGCACTGTCCTAAACCCTGAAACACCACCCCCGCACTGCCAGAACACCACTGCACTGCCCTAAACTCTGATAAACCACCCACGCATTCACCCCTACACTGCCAGAACACCACTGCACTGCCCTAAACCCTAAACACCACCTCCAGCATGACACACTACTCTGCCCGAACACCACTGCTCTGCCCTAAACCCTGAAAGACCCCCCCAGCAGGACCCCCTATGCTGCCCGAACACCACTGCTCTGCCCTAAGCCCTGAAACACCAGCCCCAGCACGACTACCCACACTGCCCGAATACCACTGCACTGCTCTAAACCCTGAAACACCAGCCCAGCACGACCCCCTACACTACCCAAACACCACTGCACTACTCTAAACCCTAAATCTACCCCCAGCACGACCCCCTGCAATACACAAGCACCACTGCACTAACCTTAACCCCAAAACACTACCCCAGCACGACCCCCTGCAATACACAAACACCACTGCACTGCCTTAAACCCTGAAACTCCGCCATCAGCATGAACCACTATGCTGCCCGAACACCACTGCACTGCCCTAAACCATAAACACCACCCCAAGCACGACCCACTACTCTGCCCGAACACCACTGCCCTGCCCTAAACCCTGAAACACCACCCCCAGCACGACCCCCCATGCTGCCCGAACACCACTGCACTACCCTAAACCCTAAAACTGCACCCCCTGCACGAACCCCAACACTGCCCGAACACCAGTGCACTGCCCTAAACCCTAAAACACCACCCCCTGCATGACATCCTACACTGCCTGAACACCACTGCACTGCAATAATCCCTAAAACACCACCCCCTGCACGACCCCCTACACTGCTCGAACACCACTGCACTGCCCTAAACCCTAAAACACCACCCCCTGCATGACCCCCTACACTGCACGAACACCACTGCACTGCCATAAAACCCTAAAACACCACCCCCTGCATGACTCCCAACACTGCCCGAACACCACTGCACTGCCCTAAACCACCATACTCTGCATTCCCCCCTACACTGCCCGAAAACCACTGCACTGCACTAAACCCTAAAACTCCACCCCCTGCATGACCCCCTACACTGCCCGAACACCACTGCACTGACCTAAACCCTATAAAACCACTCCCTGCACAACACCCTACACTGCCCGAACACCACTGCAGTGCCCTAATCCATAAAACACCACCCCCTGCACAAACCTCTACACTGCCCAAACACCACTGCACTGGCCTAAATCCTAAAACACCACCCCCTGCACGACCGCCTACACTGCCCGAACGTCACTGCACTGCCTTAAACCCTAAACCAACACCCCCTGCATGACCCCCTACACTGCCCGAACACCACTGCACTGCCCTAAACCTTATAACACCACCCACCTGCACGACCCCCTACACTACCCGAACAGCACTGCACTACCTTAAACACTAAAACACTACCCCAGCACGACCCCCTACATTATCCAAACACCACTGCTCCTTCCTAAACCCTAAACCACTACCTCAGCACGACCCCCTACTCTACCCAAAGACCACTGCACTGCCCTAAACCTTAAAACACTACCCCCAGCATGGCCCACTACACTAGATAAACACTACAGCACTGCCCTAAACCCTAAAACACTACCCCCAGCACGACCCCCTACACAACCAAAAGACCACTGCACTGCCCTGAACCCTAAACACCACCCCTGCACGACTCCTAACACTGCCCGAACACCACTGCACTGCCCTAAACCCTAAAACACCCCCCTGCATGACCCCCTACACTGCCCGAACACAACTGCTCTGCCCTAAACCCTAAAACACCATCCCCAGCACGACCACCTACACTACCAGAACACCGCTGCACTGCCCTAAACTCTAAAACACCACCCCAGCACAACCCCCTACTCTACCCGAACACCGCTGCACTGCCCTAAACCCTAAAATGCTATCCCAGCACGACCACCTACACTACCCAAAGACCACTGCACTACCCTAAAAACTAAAACACGACCCCCATCCCGACCCCTACACTACACAAACACCACTGCACTACCCTAAACCCTAAAACACTACACGAGCATGACCTCCTACATGACCCAAATACCCCTGCACTACCCTAAATCCTAACACACTTCCCCCAGCCCGACCCCCTACACTATCCGAACACCACTGCACATCCCTAAACCCTAAAACACCACCCCCTGCATGACCCCCTACACTACCCAAACACCACTGCAGTGCCCTAAGCCCTAAAACACCACCCCGTGCACGACCCCCTACACTACCCAAACACCACTGCACTACACTAAACCCTAAAACACTGCCCCCAGCACGACCCCCTACACTACCCGAACACCACTGCACTACCCCAAACCATAAACACTACCCCCAGCACGACCCCCCACACAAGATAAACACCACTGCACTGCCCTAAACCCTAAACACTAACCCCAGCACGACCCCCTACACTATCCAAAGACCACTGCACTGCTCCGGACCCTAAAACACCACCCCCTTCATGACCTCCTACACTGCTTGTACACCACTGCACCTCCCTAAACCCTAAAACACTGCCCCCAGCACGACCCCCTACACTGCCCGAACACCACTGCTCTGCCCTAAACCCTAAAACACCCCCCTGCATGACCTCCTACACTGCCCGAACATCACTGCTCTGCCCTAAACCCAAAAACACTACCCCAGCACGACCCCTACACTCCCCGAAAACCACTGCACTTCCCTTAACCCTAAAACACCACCTACACTACCCGAACACCACTGCACTGCCCTAAACCCTAAAACACCCCCTGCACGACCCCCTACACTGTCCGAACACCACTGCACTGCCGTAAACCCTAAAACACCACTCCCCTGCACGACCCCCTACACTGCCCGAACACCACTGCACTGCCCTAAACCCTAAAACACCACTCCCCTGCACGCCCCCCTACAGTGCACAAACACCACTTCACTACACTAAACCCTAAAACACTGCCCCCAGCACGACCCCCTACACTACCCAAACACCACTGCTCTACACCAAACCCTAAAACACTACCCCCAGCACAACCCCCTACACTATCCAAACACCACTGCTCTCCCCTAAACCCTAAAACACTACCACCAGCATGACCCCCTACACTAGATAAACGCCACTGCACTGCCCTAAACCCTAAAACACTACCCCCAGCACGTCCCCCTACACTACCCAAAGACCACTGCACTGGACCCTAAAACACCACCCCCTTCACGACCTCCTACACTGCTTGAACACCTCTGCACTGCCCTACACCCTAAAACTCCACCCCCCTGCCTGACCCCCTACACTGCCCGAACACCACTGCTCTGCCCTAAACCCAAAAACACTACCCCAGCACGACCCCTACACTGCCAGAACACCGCTGCTCTGCCCTAAACCCTAAACCACCACCCCAGTACGACCCCATACACTACCCGAACACCGCTGCACTGCCCTAAAAACTAAAACACTATCCCAGCACGACCCCCTACACTACCCAAATACCACAGCACTACCGTAAACCCTAAAACACGACCTCCAGCCCGACCCCTACACTACCCGAACACCACTGTACTACCCTAAACCCTAAAACACTACACCAGCATGACCTCCTATACTAACCAAATACCCCTGCACTACCCTAAATCCTAAAACACTACCCCCACACGACCCCCTACACTACCCAAACACCACTGCACTATCCTAAACCACTATACCCAGCCTGACCCCCTATACTACCCAAACACCACTTAACTAACCTAAACCCTAAAACACTACCCCCAGCATGACCCCCTACACTGCCCGAAAACCACTGCACTGCGCTAAACCCTAAAACACCTCCCCCTGCATGACTCCCAACACTGCTCGAACACCACTGCACTGCCCTAAACTCTAAAACACCATACCCTGCATGCCCCCCTACACTGCCCGAACACCACGGCACTGCCCTAATCCCTAAAACACCACCCCCTGCACGACCCTCTACACTGAACAAACACCACTGCACTGCCCTAAACCCTAAAACACACACTGCACGACCCCCTACTCTGCCCGAACTCCACTGCACTGCCCTAAACCCTAAAACACCACCCCCTACATGACCCCCTACACTGCCCGAACACCACTGCACTGCCCTAAACCCTATAACACCACCCACCTGCACGACCCCCTACACTACCCGAACAGCACTGCACTACCCTAATCCCTAAAACACTACCCCAGCACGACCCCCTACACTATCCAAACACCACTGCTCTACCCTAAATCCTAACACACTACCCCCAGCACGACCCCCTACACTATCCAAACACCACTGCACTACCCTAGACCCTAAAACTCCACCCCCTGCACGACCCCCAACACTGCCCGAAAACCACTGCACTTCCCTAAACCCTAAAACACCACCCCCTGCATGACCCCCTACACTACCCGAACACCACTGCAGTGCCCTAAACCCTAAAACACCAACCCCTGCACAACCCCCTACACTGCCCAAACACCAGTGCACTGCCCTAAACCCTAAAACACCACCCTCTGCACAACACCCTACACTGCCTGAACACCACTGCACTGCCCTAATCCCTAAAACACCACCCCTGCACAACCCCCAACACTGCCCAAACACCACTGCACTGCCCTAAACCCTACAGTACCACCCCCTGCACGACTCCCAACACTGCCCGAACATCACTGCACTGCCCTAAACCCTAAAACACCATACCCTGCATGCCCCCTACACTGCCCAAACACCAGTGCACTGCCTTAAACTCTAAAACAACACCCCCTGCACAACACCCTACACTGCCTGAACACCACTGCACTGCCCTAATCCCTAAAACACCATACCCTGCATGCCCCCTACACTGCCCGAGCAGCACTGCACTGCCCTAAACCCTAAAACACCACCCCCTGCACGACGCGCTACACTGCCCAAACACCACTGCACTGCCCTAAACCCTAAAACATACACTGCATGACCCCCTACACTGCCCGAACAACACTGCACTGCCCTAAACCCTACAACACCACCACCTGCACGACCGCCTACACTGCCCGAATGCCACTGCCCTGCCCTAAACCCTAAAACACCACCCCCTGCATGACCCCCTACACTGCCCGAACACCAATGCCCTGCCCTAAACCCTATAACACCACCCACCTGCACGACCCCCTACACTACCTAAACAGCACTGCACTACCCTAAACCCTAAAACACTACCCCAGCACGACCCCCTACACTATCCAAACACCACTGCTCTACCCTAAACCCTAAAACACCACCCCCAGCGCAAACCCCGACACTACCCAAGACCACTGCACTACCCTAAACCCTAAAATACGACCCTCAGCCCGACCCCTACACCACACAAACACCACTGCACTACCCTAAACCCTAAAACATTACACAAGCATGACCTCCTACATGACCCAAATACCCCTGCTCTACCTTAAATCCTAACACACTACCCCCAGCACAACCCCCTACACTGCCCGAAAACCACTGCACTTCCCTAAACCCTAAAACACCACCCCCTGCATGATCCCCTACACTACCCGAACACCACTGCAGTGCCCTAAACCCTAAAACACAACCCCCTGCACGACCCCCTACACTGCCCAAACAGCAGTGAACTGCCCTAAACCCTAAAACACCACCCCCTGCACGACACCCTACACTGCCTGAACACCACTGGACTGCCCTAAACCATCAAACACCCCCTGCACGACCCCCTACACTGCTCGAACACCACTGCACTGCCCTAAACCCTAAAACACCAACCCCTGCACGACCCCCTACACTGCCCGAACACCACTGCACTACACTAAACCCTAAAACACTGCCCCCAGCACGACCCCCTACACCACCCGAACACCACTGCACTACACTAAACCCTAAAACACTGCCCCAGCACGACCCCCTACACCACCCGAACACCACTGCACTATACTAAACCCTAAAACACAACCCCCTACACTACACAAACACCACTACACTACCCTAAACCCTAAAACACTCCCCCAGCACCACTCCCTACTCTACCCAAACACCACTGCACTACCCTAAACCCTAAAACACGACCCCCAGCACCACCCCTACATTACCCAAAGACCTCTCCACTACCCTAAACCCTAAAACACGACCCCCAACACTTAACAAACAGCACTGCAGTAACCTAAACCCTAAAGCACTTCCCCCTACACTACAAAAACACCATTGCACTACCATAGACCCTAAAACACTACCCCCAGCATGACCCCTACACTACCCAAACACCACTGCGCTACCCTAAACCCTAAAACACTACCCCCAGCAGTACCCCCTACACTACCCTAACACAACTGCACTATTCTAAACCCTAAAACACCACCCCCTGCACGACCCCCAACACTACCCAAACACCACTGCACTACACTAAACCCTAAAACACTTCCCCCAGCATGACCCCCTACACTACCCGAACACCACTGCACTACCCTAAACCCTAAAACTGCACCCCCTGCACGAACCCCAACACTGCCCGAACACCACTGCACTTCCCTAAACACTAAAACATCACCCCCTGCATGACCCCCTACACTACCCGAACACCACTGCAGTGCCCTAAACCCTAAAACACCACCCCCTGCACGACCCCCTACACTGCCCAAATCCCAGTGCACTGCCCTAAACCCTAAAACACCACCCCCTGCACGACACCCTACACTGCCTGAACACCACTGCACTGCCCTAATCCCTAAAACACCACCCCCTGCATGACCCCTACACTGCCTGAACATCACTGCACTGCCCTAAACCCTAAAACACCCCCTGCACGACCCCCTACACGGCTCGAACACCACTGCACTGCCCTAAACCCTAAAACACCACCCCCTGCACGACCACCTACACTGCCAAAACACCAGTGCACTGCCCTTAACCCTAAAACACCACCCCCTGCATGACATCCTACACTGCCTGAACACCACTGCACTGCAATAATCCCTAAAACACCACCCCCTGCACGACCCCCTACACTGCTCGAACACCACTGCACTGCCCTAAACCCTAAAACACCACCCCCTGCACGACCCCCTACACTGCACGAACACCACTGCACTGCCATAAAACCCTAAAACACCACCCCCTGCACGACTCCCAACACTGCCCGAACACCACTGCACTGCCCTAAACCCTAAAACACCATACTCTGCATTCCCCCCTACACTGCCCGAACACCACTGCACTGCCCTAAACCCTAAAACTCCACCCCCTGCATGACCCCCTACACTGCCCGAACACCACTGCACAGACCTAAACCCTATAAAACCACTCCCTGCACAACACCCTACACTGCCCGAACACCACTGCAGTGCCCTAATCCATAAAACACCACCCCCTGCACAAATCTCTCCACTGCCCAAACACCACTGCACTGGCCTAAATCCTAAAACACCACCCCCTGCACGACCGCCTACACTGCCCGAACGTCACTGCACTGCCTTAAACCCTAAAACAACACCCCCTGCATGACCCCCTACACTGCCCGAACACCACTGCACTGCCCTAAACCCTATAACACCACCCACCTGCACGACCCCCTACACTACCCGAACAGCACTGCACTACCTTAAACACTAAAACACTACCCCAGCACGACCCCCTACATTATCCAAACACCACTGCTCCTCCCTAAACCCTAAACCACTACCTCAGCATGACCCCCTACTCTACCCAAAGACCACTGCACTGCCCTAAACCCTAAAACACTACCCCCAGCATGGCCCACTACACTAGATAAACACTACAGCACTGCCCTAAACCCTAAAACACTACCCCCAGCACGACCCCCTACACAACCAAAAGACCACTGCACTGCCCTGAACCCTAAACACCACCCCTGCACGACTCCTAACACTGCCCGAACACCACTGCACTGCCCTAAACCCTAAAACACCCCCTGCATGACCCCCTACACTGCCTGAACATCACTGCACTGCCCTAAACCCTAAAACACCCCCTGCACGACCCCCTACACGGCTCGAACACCACTGCATTGCCCTAAACCCTAAAACACCACCCCCAGCACGACCCCCTACACTACCCAAACACCACTGTATTACCCTAACCTTAAAACCCTACCCCCAGCATGATCCCCTACACTACCCAAAGACCACTGCACTGCCCTAAACCCTAAAACACTACCCCCAGCACGACCCCCTACACTAGATAGACACCAATGCACTGCCCTAAACCCTAAAACACTACCCCCAGCACGACCCGATAAACAACACAAACACCACTGCACTGCCCTAAACCCTAACACACTACCCCAGCACGATCCCCTACACTACCCAAACACCACTGCACTACCATAACCCTAAAACACTACCCCCAGCACGACCCCCTTCACTACCCAAACACCACTGCTCTGCCCTAAACCGTAAAACACTACCCCCAGCAGTACCCTTTAAACTACCCAAGCACCACTGCACTACCCTAAACCCTAAAACACTGCACCCAGCAGTACCCCTACAATATCCAAACACCACTGCACTACCCTAACCCTAAAACACTACCCCCAGCACGACCCCCTACACAACCAAAAGACCACTGCACTGCCCTGAACCCTAAACACCACCCCTGCACGACTCCTAACACTGCCCGAACACCACTGCACTGCCCTAAACCCTAAAACACCCCCCTGCATGACCCCCTACACTGCCCGAACACAACTGCTCTGCCCTAAACCCTAAAACACCATCCCCAGCACGACCACCTACACTACCAGAACACCGCTGCACTGCCCTAAACCCTAAAACACCACCCCAGCACAACCCCCTACTCTACCCGAACACCGCTGCACTGCCCTAAACCCTAAAATGCTATCCCAGCACGACCACCTACACTACCCAAAGACCACTGCACTACCCTAAAAACTAAAACACGACCCCCATCCCGACCCCTACACTACACAAACACCACTGCACTACCCTAAACCCTAAAACACTACACGAGCATGACCTCCTACATGACCCAAATACCCCTGCACTACCCTAAATCCTAACACACTTCCCCCAGCCCGACCCCCTACACTATCCGAACACCACTGCACATCCCTAAACCCTAAAACACCACCCCCTGCATGACCCCCTACACTACCCAAACACCACTGCAGTGCCCTAAGCCCTAAAACACCACCCCGTGCACGACCCCCTACACTACCCAAACACCACCGCACTACAATAAACCCTAAAACACTGCCCCCAGCACGACCCCCTACACTACCCGAACACCACTGCACTACCCCAAACCATAAACACTACCCCCAGCACGACCCCCCACACTAGATAAACACCACTGCACTGCCCTAAACCCTAAACACTAACCCCAGCACGACCCCCTACACTATCCAAAGACCACTGCACTGCTCCGGACCCTAAAACACCACCCCCTTCATGACCTCCTACACTGCTTGTACACCACTGCACCTCCCTAAACCCTAAAACACTGCCCCCAGCACGACCCCCTACACTGCCCGAACACCACTGCTCTGCCCTAAACCCTAAAACACCCCCCTGCATGACCTCCTACACTGCCCGAACATCACTGCTCTGCCCTAAACCCAAAAACACTACCCCAGCACGACCCCTACACTCCCCGAAAACCACTGCACTTCCCTTAACCCTAAAACACCACCTACACTACCCGAACACCACTGCACTGCCCTAAACCCTAAAACACCCCCTGCACGACCCCCTACACTGTCCGAACACCACTGCACTGCCGTAAACCCTAAAACACCACTCCCCTGCACGACCCCCTACACTGCCCGAACACCACTGCACTGCCCTAAACCCTAAAACACCACTCCCCTGCACGCCCCCCTACAGTGCACAAACACCACTTCACTACACTAAACCCTAAAACACTGCCCCCAGCACGACCCCCTACACTACCCAAACACCACTGCTCTACACCAAACCCTAAAACACTACCCCCAGCACAACCCCCTACACTATCCAAACACCACTGCTCTCCCCTAAACCCTAAAACACTACCACCAGCATGACCCCCTACACTAGATAAACGCCACTGCACTGCCCTAAACCCTAAAACACTACCCCCAGCACGACCCCCTACACTACCCAAAGACCACTGCACTGCTCTGGACCCTAAAACACCACCCCCTTCACGACCTCCTACACTGGTTGAACACCTCTGCACTGCCCTACACCCTAAAACTCCACCCCCCTGCCTGACCCCCTACACTGCCCGAACACCACTGCTCTGCCCTAAACCCAAAAACACTACCCCAGCACGACCCCTACACTGCCAGAACACCGCTGCTCTGCCCTAAACCCTAAAACACCACCCCAGTACGACCCCATACACTACCCGAACACCGCTGCACTGCCCTAAAAACTAAAACACTATCCCAGCACGACCCCCTACACTACCCAAATACCACAGCACTACCGTAAACCCTAAAACACGACCTCCAGCCCGACCCCTACACTACCCGAACACCACTGTACTACCCTAAACCCTAAAACACTACACCAGCATGACCTCCTATACTAACCAAATACCCCTGCACTACCCTAAATCCTAAAACACTACCCCCACACGACCCCCTACACTACCCAAACACCACTGCACTATCCTAAACCACTATACCCAGCCTGACCCCCTATACTACCCAAACACCACTTAACTAACCTAAACCCTAAAACACTACCCCCAGCATGACCCCCTACACTGCCCGAAAACCACTGCACTGCGCTAAACCCTAAAACACCTCCCCCTGCATGACTCCCAACACTGCTCGAACACCACTGCACTGCCCTAAACTCTAAAACACCATACCCTGCATGCCCCCCTACACTGCCCGAACACCACGGCACTGCCCTAATCCCTAAAACACCACCCCCTGCACGACCCTCTACACTGAACAAACACCACTGCACTGCCCTAAACCCTAAAACACACACTGCACGACCCCCTACTCTGCCCGAACTCCACTGCACTGCCCTAAACCCTAAAACACCACCCCCTACATGACCCCCTACACTGCCCGAACACCACTGCACTGCCCTAAACCCTATAACACCACCCACCTGCACGACCCCCTACACTACCCGAACAGCACTGCACTACCCTAATCCCTAAAACACTACCCCAGCACGACCCCCTACACTATCCAAACACCACTGCTCCACCCTAAATCCTAACACACTACCCCCAGCACGACCCCCTACACTATCCAAACACCACTGCACTGCCCTAGACCCTAAAACTCCACCCCCTGCACGACCCCCAACACTGCCCGAAAACCACTGCACTTCCCTAAACCCTAAAACACCACCCCCTGCATGACCCCCTACACTACCCGAACACCACTGCAGTGCCCTAAACCCTAAAACACCAACCCCTGCACAACCCCCTACACTGCCCAAACACCAGTGCACTGCCCTAAACCCTAAAACACCACCCTCTGCACAACACCCTACACTGCCTGAACACCACTGCACTGCCCTAATCCCTAAAACACCACCCCTGCACAACCCCCAACACTGCCCAAACACCACTGCACTGCCCTAAACCCTACAATACCACCCCCTGCACGACTCCCAACACTGCCCGAACATCACTGCACTGCCCTAAACCCTAAAACACCATACCCTGCATGCCCCCTACACTGCCCGAACACCACTGCACTGCCCTAAACCCTAAAACACCACCCCTGCACGACCCCCTACACTGCCCAAACACCAGTGCACTGCCTTAAACTCTAAAACAACACCCCCTGCACAACACCCTACACTGCCTGAACACCACTGCACTGCCCTAATCCCTAAAACACCATACCCTGCATGCCCCCTACACTGCCCGAGCAGCACTGCACTGCCCTAAACCCTAAAACACCACCCCCTGCACGACGCGCTACACTGCCCAAACACCACTGCACTGCCCTAAACCCTAAAACATACACTGCATGACCCCCTACACTGCCCGAACAACACTGCACTGCCCTAAACCCTACAACACCACCACCTGCACGACCGCCTACACTGCCCGAATGCCACTGCCCTGCCCTAAACCCTAAAACACCACCCCCTGCATGACCCCCTACACTGCCCGAACACCAATGCCCTGCCCTAAACCCTATAACACCACCCACCTGCACGACCCCCTACACTACCTAAACAGCACTGCACTACCCTAAACCCTAAAACACTACCCCAGCACGACCCCCTACACTATCCAAACACCACTGCTCTACCCTAAACCCTAAAACACCACCCCCAGCGCAAACCCCGACACTACCCAAGACCACTGCACTACCCTAAACCCTAAAATACGACCCCCAGCCCGACCCCTACACCACACAAACACCACTGCACTACCCTAAACCCTAAAACATTACACAAGCATGACCTCCTACAGGACCCAAATACCCCTGCTCTACCTTAAATCCTAACACACTACCCCCAGCACAACCCCCTACACTGCCCGAAAACCACTGCACTTCCCTAAACCCTAAAACACCACCCCCTGCATGATCCCCTACACTACCCGAACACCACTGCAGTGCCCTAAACCCTAAAACACAACCCCCTGCACGACCCCCTACACTGCCCAAACAGCAGTGAACTGCCCTAAACCCTATAACACCACCCCCTGCACGACACCCTACACTGCCTGAACACCACTGGACTGCCCTAAACCATCAAACACCCCCTGCACGACCCCCTACACTGCTCGAACACCACTGCACTGCCCTAAACCCTAAAACACCAACCCCTGCACGACCCCCTACACTGCCCGAACACCACTGCACTACACTAAACCCTAAAACACTGCCCCCAGCACGACCCCCTACACCACCCGAACACCACTGCACTACACTAAACCCTAAAACACTGCCCCCAGCACGACCCCCTACACCACCCGAACACCACTGCACTATACTAAACCCTAAAACACAACCCCCTACACTACACAAACACCACTACACTACCCTAAACCCTAAAACACTCCCCCAGCACCACTCCCTACTCTACCCAAACACCACTGCACTACCCTAAACCCTAAAACACGACCCCCAGCACCACCCCTACATTACCCAAAGACCACTCCACTACCCTAAACCCTAAAACACGACCCCCAACACTTAACAAACAGCACTGCAGTAACCTAAACCCTAAAGCACTTCCCCCTACACTACAAAAACACCACTGCACTACCATAGACCCTAAAACACTACCCCCAGCATGACCCCTACACTACCCAAACACCACTGCGCTACCCTAAACCCTAAAACACTACCCCCAGCAGTACCCCCTACACTACCCTAACACAACTGCACTATTCTAAACCCTAAAACACCACCCCCTGCACGACCCCCAACACTACCCAAACACCACTGCACTACACTAAACCCTAAAACACTTCCCCCAGCACGACCCCCTACACTACCCGAACACCACTGCACTACCCTAAACCCTAAAACTGCACCCCCTGCACGAACCCCAACACTGCCCGAACACCACTGCACTTCCCTAAACACTAAAACATCACCCCCTGCATGACCCCCTACACTACCCGAACACCACTGCAGTGCCCTAAACCCTAAAACACCACCCCCTGCACGACCCCCTACACTGCCCAAATCCCAGTGCACTGCCCTAAACCCTAAAACACCACCCCCTGCACGACACCCTACACTGCCTGAACACCACTGCACTGCCCTAATCCCTAAAACACCACCCCCTGCATGACCCCTACACTGCCTGAACATCACTGCACTGCCCTAAACCCTAAAACACCCCCTGCACGACCCCCTACACGGCTCGAACACCACTGCACTGCCCTAAACCCTAAAACACCACCCCCTGCACGACCACCTACACTGCCAAAACACCAGTGCACTGCCCTTAACCCTAAAACACCACCCCCTGCATGACATCCTACACTGCCTGAACACCACTGCACTGCAATAATCCCTAAAACACCACCCCCTGCACGACCCCCTACACTGCTCGAACACCACTGCACTGCCCTAAACCCTAAAACACCACCCCCTGCACGACCCCCTACACTGCACGAACACCACTGCACTGCCATAAAACCCTAAAACACCACCCCCTGCACGACTCCCAACACTGCCCGAACACCACTGCACTGCCCTAAACCCTAAAACACCATACTCTGCATTCCCCCCTACACTGCCCGAACACCACTGCACTGCCCTAAACCCTAAAACTCCACCCCCTGCATGACCCCCTACACTGCCCGAACACCACTGCACTGACCTAAACCCTATAAAACCACTCCCTGCACAACACCCTACACTGCCCGAACACCACTGCAGTGCCCTAATCCATAAAACACCACCCCCTGCACAAATCTCTCCACTGCCCAAACACCACTGCACTGGCCTAAATCCTAAAACACCACCCCCTGCACGACCGCCTACACTGCCCGAACGTCACTGCACTGCCTTAAACCCTAAAACAACACCCCCTGCATGACCCCCTACACTGCCCGAACACCACTGCACTGCCCTAAACCCTATAACACCACCCACCTGCACGACCCCCTACACTACCCGAACAGCACTGCACTACCTTAAACACTAAAACACTACCCCAGCACGACCCCCTACATTATCCAAACACCACTGCTCCTCCCTAAACCCTAAACCACTACCTCAGCATGACCCCCTACTCTACCCAAAGACCACTGCACTGCCCTAAACCCTAAAACACTACCCCCAGCATGGCCCACTACACTAGATAAACACTACAGCACTGCCCTAAACCCTAAAACACTACCCCCAGCACGACCCCCTACACAACCAAAAGACCACTGCACTGCCCTGAACCCTAAACACCACCCCTGCACGACTCCTAACACTGCCCGAACACCACTGCACTGCCCTAAACCCTAAAACACCCCCTGCATGACCCCCTACACTGCCTGAACATCACTGCACTGCCCTAAACCCTAAAACACCCCCTGCACGACCCCCTACATGGCTCGAACACCACTGCATTGCCCTAAACCCTAAAACACCACCCCCTGCACGACCACCTACACTGCCCAAACACCAGTGCACTGCCCTTAACCCTAAAACACCACCCCCTGCATGACACCCTACACTGCCTGAACACCACTGCACTGCAATAATCCCTAAAACACCACCCCCTGCACGACTCCCTACACTGCTCGAACACCACTGCGCTGCCCTAAACCCTAAAACACCACCCCCTGCACGACCCCCTACACTGCACGAACACCACTGCACTGCCATAAAACCCTAAAACACCACCCCCTGCACGACTCCCAACACTGCCCGAACACCACTGCACTGCCGTAAACCCTAAAACACCATACTCTGCATTCCCCCCTACACTGCCCGAACACCACTGCACTGCCCTAAACCCTAAAACTCCACCCCCTGCATGACCCCCTACACTGCCCGAACACCACTGCACTGACCTAAACCCTATAAAACCACTCCCTGCACAACACCCTACACTGCCCGAACACCACTGCAGTGCCCTAAGCCCTAAAACACCACCCCCTGCACGACCCCCAACACTACCCAAACACCACTGCACTACACTAAACCCTAAAACACTTCCCCCAGCACGACCCCCTACACTACCCGAACACCACTGCACTACCCTAAACCCTAAAACTGCACCCCCTGCACGAACCCCAACACTGCCCGAACACCACTGCACTTCCCTAAACCCTAAAACATCACCCCCTGCATGACCCCCTACACTACCCAAACACCACTGCAGTGCCCTAAACCCTAAAACACCACCCCCTGCACGACCCCCTACACTGCCCAAATCCCAGTGCACTGCCCTAAACCCTAAAACACCACCCCCTGCACGACACCCTACACTGCCTGAACACCACTGCACTGCCCTAATCCCTAAAACACCACCCCCTGCATGACCCCCTACACTGCCTGAACATCACTGCACTGCCCTAAACCCTAAAACACCCCCTGCACGACCCCCTACATGGCTCGAACACCACTGCACTGCCCTAAACCCTAAAACACCACCCCCTGCACGACCACCTACACTGCCCAAACACCAGTACACTGTCCTTAACCCTAAAACACCACCCCCTGCATGACATCCTACACTGCCTGAACACCACTGCACTGCAATAATCCCTAAAACACCACCCCCTGCACGACCCCCTACACTGCTCGAACACCACTGCACTGCCCTAAACCCTAAAACACCACCCCCTGCACGACCCCCTACACTGCACGAACACCACTGCACTGCCATAAAACCCTAAAACACCACCCCCTGCACGACTCCCAACACTGCCCGAACACCACTGCACTGCCCTAAACCCTAAAACACCATACTCTGCATTCCCCCCTTGTGAGAAGTTGGCCTGGTATATGCTGTTCACTAGTTCTAGTGACCACCTTGTACCATGCCAAGCAACCCTTATGGTGTGGTTGTAAGTCAACCTTTTCGGACTAGCTGCCCTAGTGGTAGCGTAGGCTAAGCAGTCTTTGAGGCTAAACTCGTGATGCGTGTTAAGCAAGCTGTTTTACCAATAGTAACCCCCTTTTATACCAATGAAAGGACACCACACAGATATATATTCAAAATATATATGTATTTATTTCTCAAAGTAACCCCTAGTCTCTTTATGAGCACAGGAGCACAAATCGTCAAACAAGATTATCACAGAATACACAGAAGTTGCACTTTATATGGATAGGCCCTGGTGGCCACTCGAACCATATACTAAAATAGTGGTATAAGTACCACGAACAGAAAAGGGAAAAGGCCTAGGGCCTCTAGAATCGCTGGGCCTACAAGGAGCTAACGTCAGTTAGTGACCAGGAGGTCCACGGGTGGCGTGTGCAGAGCAAATAGTCACACGCGTGCTCCCATAGGTTTCAATGGGTGCGTAAAAAGTACAAAGTTACTGCAAAGGGAATCTTCCGGATGACCTAGGAACTTAAGATTTGGAACACAGGCACTAGAGATGTATTACTACACATGGGCACCGGAGTACCAGCTTTACCTCACCCACAGGAAGCGGGTGCATAGGCCTCAAAGTGCGTCGGGTTTCTTCTATCTGTTCCGTTGAGCCTGGGACAAAAGATGCTGCAGGCGGTCGGTCGGGAAGAGATGCAGTGGATCCAAGAGTGGATCGGAGATGTTGAAGACCTGTAAGCAGAGGGGACAGTGTTCACAGTCACTAGCCAGTGACCAGCGTGGCACCAGGTGGGTACCAGGCGATGTCGGGTGCAAACAGGTGATGAGGGGTAGCTTGTCTCCGCAGCCACGTGGTCCCTGAAGGTCGACGACGTCCAGGAGTCGGCTCACGAGCTGTCCCACGCAGGCTCTCGCTGTCGGCGGTGTCGGCGACTTGATCGAAGCAAACAAGCCTTGGCAAAAGCAATTGCAGGAGGATTCGGAAATCAGCTGTTGGTTCTGACCAGCAAGGTCAGAGGGATTGCTCCTTTGGAGGGGAGCAAGGGCCAGTCTGGAGCAACCAGACCAGCGGTGTTTGTCGTAGATTTCGTCGCCAAGATGGCCCCTAGCCAGCGGGCCAGCAACCGGTTAGGCGCGTCGAGTGGCAAAATGCAGAAGGGCCCCACGCAGATCGTGGAGATGCTGGAGGGCTCACCTTTGGTGCAGATGCTGCTCGAGGGTTGGGCTTCTCAGGACCCAAAGCACAACTTGGAGGGAGCCTCGGTTGTTGCACTGGTCAGCTTGTCGTAGTCGTTTCAAGATGGCTGGCTCCACGTGTCTCGGTGCCTCCACGGGTCTCCTCTTTGCAGGGACTGTGGATCGGGCGGTGAGAGGTCTGGAGGTCCAGGTCTTGTCAGTCTCTGGGCTCGGGCTCCGGCGGGAGGCGGCGGCAAAGCAGACGTTGATTCGCTGGATGGTGCTTGCGTTAGCAAGGTGGTCACTCCCTGACCACAGGGGAGATTTTCTTCAGTCTTCTGTGCAGCAGAATGTCGAAGTTCCCGTCTTCTTCTTAGTTTCAAGTTGATTCCAGGATGTCTAAAGTCTTAGGACACAGCTCCTACCTGTATTCGGATTCTAGGGGCCGGACTACCTGCTAGGTCCCTCCCTATGGGTGGGACCAGGAAGGGGGGTGGTTACACCCCCAATCCTTTGTCCAGCTCGCCCCAGGCCCGGGACTGGTGTGCCCCAGGACCGGTTTGAACTGGCATATGCCCCGAGGCTCCTTGTGAGCCACAGGCATGTCTGGTTTCTTTCAAGCCCTACCTGACCAATACACAAAATCCTGTCTGGGGTGGTGCATGCACCTCCCCTGGCAGGAAACCCTTTGTCCACACCTCCCAAGCTGGAAGGACTCCCAGCAGCAGGAGGGCAGACTTGTGTCTGTGGTGGCAGCATCCATTTTGTGGAGCTGAGGCTATGTCTGATTTTACCCGGGTTTCAGGCACTGTACATGTCGTGTCCCTCTAGAAGGGTGGAATGCTAACCCCGTCGCCAGAATTGGCGAGGGGTTAGTATTCCAATTCGTATGACACCTTACTCGACATGTTTTGATAAAGCCAAACCAAAGATAGCATTTAACCGCGAGGTTCATAATGCACTTAAGAGTATATGGTATGACGATATCTGGAAACAGTAGAAGGAAGTTGTTCCGACCACTGCAGACAGGCTCAGCTCATGCCAGAGCACCATCTCACATGGAACCAAGCACTCTGCCTTCAGGATTGTTAAGGCCTGCCATAGGAGTGACTTATAGGTTACCAGGTGTCCCATTTAAGTTTAGGTATAGGTATACTACACCTAAGTAAGAGGTGATTACACCAACTTACCCCAGCTGAGTGATCAGCCAGTTGTGTCAGATTGTTAGGCCAAGCCTGGGGTGGCATAATACATGCTTCAGCCCCTGGCAGGCCTTGGATACACCAATGCCCTGGGTACCTAGTGTACACTGGTACAGGGGCTGACAGGGTGATCCAACCAATTGGGTATGTACCTAGGGTACATGGAGTCCATTTTACAGAGAGAGCAGATAGCCTGAGAGCCTGAATGGCAGGATCTCAGGCCAACTAAGTCGAAAAACCAGCTAGACACTAGGCAAAAATTTGGGGGTAACCATAGTCAGATATCCACCTTCCTACACAACCCCCCCCCAAACGAAGGGAGATAAGGCTGACCTTGACCAGGTAAGCCTATATTGCCCAAGTGGCCATATAAGGAGGAACCAGCACTGGCATGGTTACCCCCTGTCTCATGGTCCACTAAGCAATCCCTCACCCTAAGGGTATCAGAGGGTCTCCACCATAGGGAATCTCTACCTGTGGTGTGTCTTGGCAAAGTAAAAGGCTGGTGTTGAGATGGAGTACTGAAGTGAGTGTCCTCAAAGTGAGGCCTCAGCTTCCTCCAATCATCCTCCACCATGGATGCCTTTCTTTCTTTAACTGAGTTGCACTGTGCTCTCAGGGTCAGCCTCTGGCTACCTAAAGCTGGAGGCTGGGTCCCTTTTGTGGGCTTACTGGAGGGACAGGTCAGGTTTGGGGCCCTAAGGTCCCATGTTTGCCTGTGCCCAACAGAATCCCCCTGGGGGAGGTCCCTAACTACCTGTAAAGGAGATCCCTCAGGAATGTTTTTACCCATCACCTGACTAGGGCTACTAGCCAGGCAATCCTCATTCTTTTGATGGGGGGGTTCTTGTGGACAGGGGCCCTCTGGGGGTCCACTGGCCTCCCTGACCTCTGCAGCCCTGGGCTGACTGAGGCAGGGTAGAGAGAGGCAGGCTACCTGCACCAGACTGGATCCCACCTTGGAAGGGGCCACTGACATCAGAGGCTCTGCCAGGCCAGGCCTGGCTACCTCTGGGGCAGTTCCTTCACAAGGGGTGAGGTCAGATCCCTGAGGAGGCTGACCTTTTCCTAATGTCTGGGGAGAGGGAGACTTTTCTTCCTCCCCACTACTCTCAGTTTGTGTGGAGTGATCCATTGTTTCAGGCTTCACTACACCTATGTCAGTCTGAGTATAGGCTGAGACCATTACAGCCTTGCCAACCTTTTCAGGGGGGCACTCAGTTTGTGTTTGAGCTGTGACTGTCACAGCTCTGCCAGTCCCTACAGGGAAGTCTGTCTGTGCCTGGGCTGTGGCTACCACTGCCCTTCCAACCTTTTCAGGGAGGAAATCTATTTGGACAGGGGTTGTGAATGGCACAACCCCCCTACCCTTTTGTGAAAGGCCTACCATTTTAGAATGGGTGTCTTGTTCAACTCCAGCCCAAGCTGAGAGTTCTAAGTCATTCCCCAGTAAGCAGTCTACAGGCAAGGTTGGGGACACTGCTACCCTTTTAGGGCCAGTGACCCCTCCCCAGCTGAGACATACCTCTGCCATGGGATGACTGTTCTGTTTGCCATCAATGTTAGTCACCTGGTAGGAGAAACCGGGCAAAAGCTGCTCAGAGGGAACTAGCCAATGGGCCACCATTGTGATGCTAGCCCCAGTGTCTCTGTAGGCCTCAGCTTTTGTACCATTGATGTAGGGCTCCTGTCTGTACCTACCCAAAGTGTTGGGACAGGCAGTGAAGTTGGCAAACCCCATGCCACCATCACAGACAAGAGTGGTTGCTGTAGGGGAATTGGCTAAGCCAGGGTCCCCCTGTGTTCCCCAAGTAAACCCACCCAGATTTCTGGGGGCACTCCCACCACCTGGGGGATTACTGCTGACAGTAATAGGTGGTGTGACAGGAGTAATTGGAGGAACAGTTTTGTTTTTAGCCCTTGGGCAACCGCTGTCAGTTTTCCAATGCCCAGGAGTTTTACACTCATGGCAGTAGGGCTTTTTAGCTGTGGTAGAGGAGGGAGCTTGGGACCCACCACCCTGTGTGGAGTTTTGGGGCCCTGAGGAAGGTTTCTCTTTTTCTTTATCCCCACCCTTCTCTTGAGGCTTGGTGGTATCTTTCTTTTGGTCACCACCCTGGTTTTTAGGCCTGATCCTGGTCCTGACCCATTTATCTGCCCTCTTTCCCAATTCTTGGGGAGAGGTCAAATCTGAGTCTACCAGGTGTTGATGGAGAAGCTGGTTTTGACAATTACTTAAAATCTGCTCTCTCATCATCAAATTGTACAATCCTGTATAATCAGACACCTTACTTCCCAGCAACCAACCCTCCAAAGCCTTAGTGGCACATTCCACATATTCAGACCAGTCCTGAGTCTGTGTCTTCTGGGTGTCTCTGAACATTAACCTGTACTGTTCAGTGGTTAAGCCTAACCCATCAACTAGGACACTCTTCAGGACTCTGTAATTTCTGACATCCTCTTCTCTAACAGTGAGGAGTCTATCTCTGCCTCTCCCCTCAAAGGAGAGCCATAAGATTGCTGCCCACTGGTCTTCAGGAACCTGCTGCACTTTGCAGGCTCTCTCAAGAGCAGTCATCCATTTGTGGATGTCATCCCCACTTTTGTAGGGGGGCACAATCTTGGACAGGTTCCTATTGTCAAAGACCCTATCTTTGTCCCTAGGGACATTGCTGCCACCAGTGGGTATAGACCCACTCTCTCTATGCTGCCTAGCCTTGCTCAGTTTTTCTTCCATCAGGGCTACTTCTAGCTCCTGCTTCCTGATCCTCAGCTGGGCTTCCTGCATTCTGGCCTCATGTTCCCTCCTCTGAGGGGTGGTCAGTCTCCTTCTGGAGTGACCTTGAGAGCCTCTAGAGCCATGGGAAGCATTGGAGTCACCTGAGCGATTCCTTTGCCTTCCAAGCCCTGTGTTAAGTCCACTGGGGAGATCCAATGGGGTGAACCCACTGTCAGTCCCCAATAGCCTTAGTTTAGCTGGGCCAAGTATAACACTTGGCACTGGGCTAGTTCTCCCTTCATCCCCATTC
The DNA here is from genome assembly GCF_964204655.1 of Triturus cristatus. Taxonomy (NCBI): domain Eukaryota; kingdom Metazoa; phylum Chordata; class Amphibia; order Caudata; family Salamandridae; genus Triturus; species Triturus cristatus. The sequence continues at coordinate 1,111,130,128 of NC_140579.1, forward strand.
ACATCTGTATCCCCATCACTTTCTTCCTCTGTGGTAGGCATCCCATCTAAGGGGTGACTATTGGGAAGGGGTACTTCAGTGGCATCTTCAGAAGGGGGGCCTCCTGTTCCTGTCCCTAAGGGGGCTAACTGGGAAGCTTTCTTGAGTGCTCTCTGATTCTCATCATTCTGTAAGAGCTCTCTGAGCTCAGCAGAGTTTGGGTTCTTGGGCTGTTTAAGGCCTCTAAGAGTTGCCAAATGCCTGAGCTCATTCTGATTAAGGGTAGCAAAGCTGGATGGTGCCCTCTGGGGGTCACTCTCAACAGAGATGGGTACAGTGGACCCCTCTGCCCCGGCCATTGCTCTTAAGTGTGGGTGGATGTGTTGCAATCTACCTACACTTGGGTTTACCTACTAAACCTATCTAGTAGTTGTAGTCAGGGTGTGCTACTCCCTTTGCTCTACAACAACTAAGTTCAGTAGAACTTAAGTATATCTAATCTTGTTTTATATGTACCTACAGGTACCTATGTGATCTTTCAATTGGTAACCAAGAGATTACAATGGTAAAACACAGCAAGCTCAAATCCAACCGCTGCTCACCAATGTGAGAAGTTGGCCTGGTATATGCTGTTCACTAGTTCTAGTGACCACCTTGTACCATGCCAAGCAACCCTTATGGTGTGGTTGTAAGTCAACCTTTTCGGACTAGCTGCCCTAGTGGTAGCGTAGGCTAAGCAGTCTTTGAGGCTAAACTCGTGATGCGTGTTAAGCAAGCTGTTTTACCAATAGTAACCCCCTTTTATACCAATGAAAGGACACCACACAGATATATATTCAAAATATATATGTATTTATTTCTCAAAGTAACCCCTAGTCTCTTTATGAGCACAGGAGCACAAATCGTCAAACAAGATTATCACAGAATACACAGAAGTTGCACTTTATATGGATAGGCCCTGGTGGCCACTCGAACCATATACTAAAATAGTGGTATAAGTACCACGAACAGAAAAGGGAAAAGGCCTAGGGCCTCTAGAATCGCTGGGCCTACAAGGAGCTAACGTCAGTTAGTGACCAGGAGGTCCACGGGTGGCGTGTGCAGAGCAAATAGTCACACGCGTGCTCCCATAGGTTTCAATGGGTGCGTAAAAAGTACAAAGTTACTGCAAAGGGAATCTTCCGGATGACCTAGGAACTTAAGATTTGGAACACAGGCACTAGAGATGTATTACTACACATGGGCACCGGAGTACCAGCTTTACCTCACCCACAGGAAGCGGGTGCATAGGCCTCAAAGTGCGTCGGGTTTCTTCTATCTGTTCCGTTGAGCCTGGGACAAAAGATGCTGCAGGCGGTCGGTCGGGAAGAGATGCAGTGGATCCAAGAGTGGATCGGAGATGTTGAAGACCTGTAAGCAGAGGGGACAGTGTTCACAGTCACTAGCCAGTGACCAGCGTGGCACCAGGTGGGTACCAGGCGATGTCGGGTGCAAACAGGTGATGAGGGGTAGCTTGTCTCCGCAGCCACGTGGTCCCTGAAGGTCGACGACGTCCAGGAGTCGGCTCACGAGCTGTCCCACGCAGGCTCTCGCTGTCGGCGGTGTCGGCGACTTGATCGAAGCAAACAAGCCTTGGCAAAAGCAATTGCAGGAGGATTCGGAAATCAGCTGTTGGTTCTGACCAGCAAGGTCAGAGGGATTGCTCCTTTGGAGGGGAGCAAGGGCCAGTCTGGAGCAACCAGACCAGCGGTGTTTGTCGTAGATTTCGTCGCCAAGATGGCCCCTAGCCAGCGGGCCAGCAACGGTTAGGCGCGTCGAGTGGCAAAATGCAGAAGGGCCCCACGCAGATCGTGGAGATGCTGGAGGGCTCACCTTTGGTGCAGATGCTGCTCGAGGGTTGGGCTTCTCAGGACCCAAAGCACAACTTGGAGGGAGCCTCGGTTGTTGCACTGGTCAGCTTGTCGTAGTCGTTTCAAGATGGCTGGCTCCACGTGTCTCGGTGCCTCCACGGGTCTCCTCTTTGCAGGGACTGTGGATCGGGCGGTGAGAGGTCTGGAGGTCCAGGTCTTGTCAGTCTCTGGGCTCGGGCTCCGGCGGGAGGCGGCGGCAAAGCAGACGTTGATTCGCTGGATGGTGCTTGCGTTAGCAAGGTGGTCACTCCCTGACCACAGGGGAGATTTTCTTCAGTCTTCTGTGCAGCAGAATGTCGAAGTTCCCGTCTTCTTCTTAGTTTCAAGTTGATTCCAGGATGTCTAAAGTCTTAGGACACAGCTCCTACCTGTATTCGGATTCTAGGGGCCGGACTACCTGCTAGGTCCCTCCCTATGGGTGGGACCAGGAAGGGGGGTGGTTACACCCCCAATCCTTTGTCCAGCTCGCCCCAGGCCCGGGACTGGTGTGCCCCAGGACCGGTTTGAACTGGCATATGCCCCGAGGCTCCTTGTGAGCCACAGGCATGTCTGGTTTCTTTCAAGCCCTACCTGACCAATACACAAAATCCTGTCTGGGGTGGTGCATGCACCTCCCCTGGCAGGAAACCCTTTGTCCACACCTCCCAAGCTGGAAGGACTCCCAGCAGCAGGAGGGCAGACTTGTGTCTGTGGTGGCAGCATCCATTTTGTGGAGCTGAGGCTATGTCTGATTTTACCCGGGTTTCAGGCACTGTACATGTCGTGTCCCTCTAGAAGGGTGGAATGCTAACCCCGTCGCCAGAATTGGCGAGGGGTTAGTATTCCAATTCGTATGACACCTTACTCGACATGTTTTGATAAAGCCAAACCAAAGATAGCATTTAACCGCGAGGTTCATAATGCACTTAAGAGTATATGGTATGACGATATCTGGAAACAGTAGAAGGAAGTTGTTCCGACCACTGCAGACAGGCTCAGCTCATGCCAGAGCACCATCTCACATGGAACCAAGCACTCTGCCTTCAGGATTGTTAAGGCCTGCCATAGGAGTGACTTATAGGTTACCAGGTGTCCCATTTAAGTTTAGGTATAGGTATACTACACCTAAGTAAGAGGTGATTACACCAACTTACCCCAGCTGAGTGATCAGCCAGTTGTGTCAGATTGTTAGGCCAAGCCTGGGGTGGCATAATACATGCTTCAGCCCCTGGCAGGCCTTGGATACACCAATGCCCTGGGTACCTAGTGTACACTGGTACAGGGGCTGACAGGGTGATCCAACCAATTGGGTATGTACCTAGGGTACATGGAGTCCATTTTACAGAGAGAGCAGATAGCCTGAGAGCCTGAATGGCAGGATCTCAGGCCAACTAAGTCGAAAAACCAGCTAGACACTAGGCAAAAATTTGGGGGTAACCATAGTCAGATATCCACCTTCCTACACCCCTACACTGCCCGAACACCACTGCACTGCACTAAACCCTAAAACTCCACCCCCTGCATGACCCCCTACACTGCCCAAACACCACTGCAGTGCCCTAATCCATAAAACACCACCCCCTGCACAAACCTCTACACTGCCCAAACACCACTGCACTGGCCTAAATCCTAAAACACCACCCCCTGCACGACCGCCTACACTGCCCGAACGTCACTGCACTGCCTTAAACCCTAAAACAACACCCCCTGCATGACCCCCTACACTGCCCGAACACCACTGCACTGCCCTAAACCCTATAACACCACCCACCTGCACGACCCCCTACACTACCCGAACAGCACTGCACTACGTTAAACACTAAAACACTACCCCAGCACGACCCCCTACATTATCCAAACACCACTGCTCCTCCCTAAACCCTAAACCACTACCTCAGCACGACCCCCTACTCTACCCAAAGACCACTGCACTGCCCTAAACCCTAAAACACTACCCCCAGCATGGCCCACTACACTAGATAAACACTACAGCACTGCCCTAAACCCTAAAACACTGCCCCCAGCACGACCCCCTACACAACCAAAAGACCACTGCACTGCCCTGAACCCTAAACACCACCCCTGCACGACTCCTAACACTGCCCGAACACCACTGCACTGCCCTAAACCCTAAAACACCCCCCTGCATGACCCCCTACACTGCCGAACACAACTGCTCTGCCCTAAACCCTAAAACACCATCCCCAGCACGACCACCTACACTACCAGAACACCGCTGCACTGCCCTAAACCCTAAAACACCACCCCAGCACAACCCCCTACTCTACCCGAACACCGCTGCACTGCCCTAAACCCTAAAACGCTATCCCAGCACGACCACCTACACTACCCAAAGACCACTGCACTACCCTAAAAACTAAAACACGACCCCCATCCCGACCCCTACACTACACAAACACCACTGCACTACCCTAAACCCTAAAACACTACACGAGCATGACCTCCTACATGACCCAAATACCCCTGCACTACCCTAAATCCTAACACACTACCCCAGCCCGACCCCCTACACTATCCGAACACCACTGCACATCCCTAAACCCTAAAACATCACCCCCTGCATGACCCCCTACACTACCCAAACACCACTGCAGTGCCCTAAGCCCTAAAACACCACCCCCTGCACGACCCCCTACACTACCCAAACACCACTGCACTACACTAAACCCTAAAACACTGCCCCCAGCACGACCCCCTACACTACCCGAACACCACTGCACTACCCCAAACCATAAACACTACCCCCAGCACGACCCCCCACACTAGATAAACACCACTGCACTGCCCTAAACCCTAAACACTAACCCCAGCACGACCCCCTACACTATCCAAAGACCACTGCACTCCTCCGGACCCTAAAACACCACCCCCTTCATGACCTCCTACACTGCTTGTACACCACTGCACCTCCCTAAACCCTAAAACACTGCCCCCAGCACGACCCCCTACACTGCCCGAACACCACTGCTCTGCCCTAAACCCTAAAACACCCCCCTGCATGACCTCCTACACTGCCCGAACATCACTGCTCTGCCCTAAACCCAAAAACACTGCCCCAGCATGACCCCTACACTGCCCGAACACCACTGCACTGCCCTAAACCCTAAAACACCCCCTGCACGACCCCCTACACTGTCCGAACACCACTGCACTGCCGTAAACCCTAAAACACCACTCCCCTGCACGACCCCCTACACTGCCCGAACACCACTGCACTGCCCTAAACCCTAAAACACCACTCCCCTGCACGCCCCCCTACAGTGCACAAACACCACTTCACTACACTAAACCCTAAAACACTGCCCCCAGCACGACCCCCTACACTACCCAAACACCACTGCTCTACACCAAACCCTAAAACACTACCCCCAGCACAACCCCCTACACTATCCAAACACCACCGCTCTCCCCTAAACCCTAAAACACTACCACCAGCATGACCCCCTACACTAGATAAACGCCACTGCACTGCCCTAAACCCTAAAACACTACCCCCAGCACGACCCCCTACACTACCCAAAGACCACGGCACTGCTCTGGACCCTAAAACACCACCCCCTTCACGACCTCCTACACTGCTTGAACACCTCTGCACTGCCCTACACCCTAAAACTCCACCCCCCTGCCTGACCCCCTACACTGCCCGAACACCACTGCTCTGCCCTAAACCCAAAAACACTACCCCAGCACGACCCCTACACTGCCAGAACACCGCTGCTCTGCCCTAAACCCTAAAACACCACCCCCAGTACGACCCCATACACTACCCGAACACCGCTGCACTGCCCTAAAAACTAAAACACTATCCCAGCACGACCCCCTACACTACCCAAATACCACTGCACTACCGTAAACCCTAAAACACGACCTCCAGCCCGACCCCTACACTACCCGAACACCACTGTACTACCCTAAACCCTAAAACACTACACCAGCATGACCTCCTATACTAACCAAATACCCCTGCACTACCCTAAATCCTAAAACACTACCCCCAGCATGACCTCCTACACTGCCCGAAAACCACTGCACTGCGCTAAAACCTAAAACACCTCCCCCTGCATGACTCCCAACACTGCTCGAACACCACTGCACTGCCCTAAACTCTAAAACACCATACCCTGCATGCCCCCTACACTGCCCGAACACCACGGCACTGCCCTAATCCCTAAAACACCACCCCCTGCACGACCCTCTACACTGAACAAACACCACTGCACTGCCCTAAACCCTAAAACACACACTGCACGACCCCCTACTCTGCCCGAACTCCACTGCACTGCCCTAAACCCTAAAACACCACCCCCTACATGACCCCCTACACTGCCCGAACACCACTGCACTGCCCTAAACCCTATAACACCACCCACCTGCACGACCCCCTACACTACCCGAACAGCACTGCACTACCCTAATCCCTAAAACACTACCCCAGCACGACCCCCTACACTATCCAAACACCACTGCTCTACCCTAAATCCTAACACACTACCCCCAGCACGACCCCCTACACTATCCAAACACCACTGCACTGCCCTAGACCCTAAAACTCCACCCCCTGCACGACCCCCAACACTGCCCGAAAACCACTGCACTTCCCTAAACCCTAAAACACCACCCCCTGCATGACCCCCTACACTACCCGAACACCACTGCAGTGCCCTAAACCCTAAAACACCAACCCCTGCACAACCCCCTACACTGCCCAAACACCAGTGCACTGCCCTAAACCCTAAAACACCACCCTCTGCACAACACCCTACACTGCCTGAACACCACTGCACTGCCCTAATCCCTAAAACACCACCCCTGCACGACTCCCAACACTGCCCGAACATCACTGCACTGCCCTAAACCCTAAAACACCATACCCTGCATGCCCCCTACACTGCCCGAACACCACTGCACTGCCCTAAACCCTAAAACACCACCCCTGCACGACCCCCTACACTGCCCAAACACCAGTGCACTGCCTTAAACTCTAAAACAACACCCCCTGCACAACACCCTACACTGCCTGAACACCACTGCACTGCCCTAATCCCTGAAACACCACCCCCTGCACAACCCCCAACACTGCCCAAACACCACTGCACTGTCCTACAGCCTAAAACACCACCCCCTGCACGACTCCCAACACTGTCCGAACACCACTGCGCTGCCCTAAACCCTAAAACACCATACCCTGCATGCCCCCTACACTGCCCGAGCAGCACTGCACTGCCCTAAACCCTAAAACACCACCCCCTGCACGACGCGCTACACTGCCCAAACACCACTGCACTGCCCTAAACCCTAAAACATACACTGCATGACCCCCTACACTGCCCGAACAACACTGCACTGCCCTAAACCCTACAACACCACCACCTGCACGACCGCCTACACTGCCCGAATGCCACTGCCCTGCCCTAAACCCTAAAACACCACCCCCTGCATGACCCCCTACACTGCCCGAACACCAATGCCCTGCCCTAAACCCTATAACACCACCCACCTGCACGACCCCCTACACTACCTAAACAGAACTGCACTACCCTAAACCCTAAAACACTACCCCAGCACGACCCCCTACACTATCCAAACACCACTGCTCTACCCTAAACCCTAAAACACCACCCCCAGCGCAAACCCCGACACTACCCAAAGACCACTGCACTACCCTAAACCCTAAAATACGACCCCCAGCCCGACCCCTACACCACACAAACACCACTGCACTACCCTAAACCCTAAAACATTACACAAGCATGACCTCCTACATGACCCAAATACCCCTGCTCTACCTTAAATCCTAACACACTACCCCCAGCACAACCCCCTACACTGCCCGAAAACCACTGCACTTCCCTAAACCCTAAAACACCACCCCCTGCATGATCCCCTACACTACCCGAACACCACTGCAGTGCCCTAAACCCTAAAACACCACCCCCTGCACGACCCCCTACACTGCCCAAACAGCAGTGAACTGCCCTAAACCCTAAAACACCACCCCCTGCACGACACCCTACACTGCCTGAACACCACTGCACTGCCCTAAACCATCAAACACCCCCTGCACGACCCCCTACACTGCTCGAACACCACTGCACTGCCCTAAACCCTAAAACACCAACCCCTGCACGACCCCCTACACTGCCCGAACACCACTGCACTACACTAAACCCTAAAACACTGCCCCCAGCACGACCCCCTACACCACCCGAACACCACTGCACTACACTAAACCCTAAAACACTGCCCCCAGCACGACCCCCTACACCACCCGAACACCACTGCACTACCCTAAACCCTAAAACACTCCCCCAGCACGACTCCCTGTACTACCCAAACACCACTGCACTACCCTAAACCCTAAGTGTACCCACAGCACGACCCCCTACACTACCCAAACACCACTGCACTACCCTAAACCCTAAATCTACCCTCAGCATGACCCCCTACAATACCCAAATACCACTGCACTACCCTAAAACCTAAAACACTACCGCCAGCATGACCACTACACTACCCAAACACCACTGCTCCACTCTAAACCCTAATACACTACCCAGCATGACCCCCTGCACTACCCAAACACCACTGCACTACCCTAAAACACTACACCAGCACGACCCCCTATACTACCCAAACACCACTGCAGTGCCCTAAACCCTAAAACACCATCCCCTTCATGACCCCCTACAGTGCCCGAACACCACTGCACTGCCCTAAACCCTAAAACACCACCCGCTGCACGACCCCCGACACTGCCCAAACACAACTGCACTGCCCTAAACCCTAAAACACCACTCCCTGCATGACTCCCAACACTGCCCAAACACGACTGCACTGCCCTAAACCCTAAAACACCATACCCTGCATGCCCACCTACACTGCCCGAACACCACTGCACTGCCCTTAACCCTAAAACTCCACCCCCCTGCCTGACCCCCTACATTGCCCGAACACCAGTGCTCTGCCCTAAACCCAAAAACACTACCCCAGCACGACCCCTACACTGCCACAACACCGCTGCTCTGCCCTAAACCCTAAAACACCACCCCAGTACGACCCCATACACTACCCGAACACCGCTGCACTGCCCTAAAAACTAAAACACTATCCCAGCACGACCCCCTACACTACCCAAAGACCACTGCACTACCGTAAACCCTAAAACACGACCCCCAGCCCGACCCCTACACTACCCAAACGCCACTGTACTACCCTAAACACTAAAACACTACACCAGCATGACCTCCTATACTAACCAAATACCCCTGCACTACCCTAAATCCGAAAACACTACCCCCACACGATCCCCTACACTACCCAAACGCCACTGCACTGTCCTAAACCACTATCCCCAGCCTGACCCCCTATACTACCCAAACACCACTTAACTACCCTAAACCCTAAAACACTACCCCCAGCACGACCCCCACACTGCCCGAACACCACTGCAGTGCCCTAAACCCTAAAACACCACCCCCTACACTGCCCGAAAACCACTGCACTGCCCTAAACCCTAAAACACCACCCCCTGCACAACCCCCAACACTGCCCAAACACCATTGCACTGCCCTAAACCCTAAGTGTACCCACAGCATGACCCCCTACACTACCCAAACACCACTGCACTACCCTAAACCCTAAATCTACCCTCAGCATGACCCCCTTCAATACCCAAATACCACTGCACTGCCCTAAACCCTAAAACACACACTGCACGACCCCCTACACTGCCCGAACGCTACTGCACTGCCCTAAACCCTAAGACACCACCCCCTACAAGACCCCCTACACTGCCTGAACACCACTGCACTGCCCTAAACCCTATAACACCACCCACCTGCATGACCCCCTACACTACCCGAACAGCACTGCACTACCCTAAACCCTAAAACACTACATGAGCATGACCTCCCACACTACCCAAATACCCCTGCACTACCCTAAATCCTAACACACTACCCCCAGCACGACCCCCTACACTATCCAAACACCACTGCTCTACCCTAAACCCTAAAACTCCACCCCCTGCACGACCGCCAACACTGTCCGAACACCACTGCACTTCCCTAAACCCTAAAACACCACCCCCTGCATGAACCCCTATACCACCCGAACACCACTGCAGTGCCCTAAACCCTAAAACACCACCCCCTGCACGACCCCCTACACTGCCCGAACACCACTGCACTGCCAAAATCACTAAAACACCACCCCCTGCACGACCCCCTACACTGCCCAAACACCACTGCACTACCCTAAACCCTAAAACACTACCCCCCTGCCCAACCCCCTACACTACCCAAACACCACTGCACTACACTAAACCCTAAAACACTGTCCCCAGCACGACCCCCTACACTACCCAAAGACCACTGCACTGCTCTGGACCCTAAAACACCATCCCCTTCACGACCTCCTACACTGCTTGAACAACACTGCACTGCCATACACCCTAAAACACCACCCCCCTGCATGACCCCCTACACTGCCCCAACACCACTGCTCTGCCCTAAACCCAAAAACACCCCCCTGCATGACCTCCTACACTGCCCGAACACCACTGCTCTGCCCTACACCCAAAAACACTACCCCAGCACGACCCCTACACTGCCAGAACACCGCTGCTCTGCCCTAAACACTAAAACACCACCCCCAGTACGAACCCCTACACTACCCGAACACCGCTGCCCTGCCCTAAAACCTAAAAAACTATCCCAGCATGACCCCCTACACTACCCAAAGACCACTGCACTACCTTAAACCCTAAAACACGACCCCTACACTACCCAAACACCAGTGCACTACCCTAAACCCTAAAACACTACACCAGAATGACCTCCTACACTACACAAATAGCCCTGCGCTACCCTAAATCCTAAAACACTACCCCCACACGACCCCCTACACTACCCAGACACCACTGCACTACCCTAAACCACTATCCCCAGCATGACCCCCTATACTACCCAAACACCACTGAACTACCCTAAACCCTAAAACAGTACCCCCAGCACGACCCCCTACATTGCCCAAACACCACTGCAGTGCCCTAAACCCTAAAACACCACCCCCTGCACGACACCCTACACTGCACGAACACCACTGCACTGCCCTAAACCCTAAAACACCACCCCCTGCACAACCCCCAACACTGCCCAAACACCACTGCACTGCCCTAAACCCTAAAACACCACCCCCTGCATGACTCCCAGTACTGCCCGAACACCACTGCACTGCCCTAAACCCTAAAACACCATACCCTGCATGCCCCCCTAAACTGCCCGAACACCACTGCACTGCCCTAAACCCTAAAACTCCACCCCCGGCACGACCCCCTACACTGCCCGAACACCACTGCACTGCCCTAATCCCTAAAACACCACCCCCTGCACGACCCTCTACACTGCCCAAACACCACTGCACTGCCCTAAACCCTAAAACACACACTGCACGACCCCCTACACTGCCCAAACAACACTGCACTGCCCGAAACCCTAAAACACCACCCCCTGCAGGACTGCCTACACTGCCCGAACGCCACTGCACTGCCCTAAACCCTAAAACACCATAACCTGCATTCCCCCTACACTGCCCGAACACCACTGCACTGCCCTAAACCCTAAAACACCACCCCCTGCACGACTCCCAACACTGCCCGAACACCACTGCACTGCCCTAAACCCTAAAACACCATAACCTGCATTCCCCCTACACTGCCCGAACACCACTGCACTGCCCTAAACCCTAAAACTCCACCCCCTGCACAACCCCCTACACTGCCCGAACAGCACTGCACTGCCCTAAACCCTATAACATCACCCCCTGCACGACACCCTACACTGCCGAACACCAATGCACTGCCCTAATCCCTAAAACACCACCCTCTGCACGACCCTCTCCACTGCCCAAACAATACTGCACTGCCCTAAACCCTAAAACTCACCCTGCACAACCCCCTACACTGCCTGATCAACACTACACTGCCCTAAACCCTAAAACACCATCCCCCTGCTCGATCCCCTACACTGCCCGAACACCACTGCTCTGCCCTAAAACACCCCCCCTGCATGACCCCCTACACTGCCCGAACACCACTGCTCTGCCCTAAATGCAAAAACACCACCCCAGCACGACCCCTACACTGCCAGAACATTGCTGCTCTGCCCTAAACTCTAAAACACCACCCCAGCACGTCCCCCTACACTACCCGAACACTGCTGCACTGCCCTAAACCCTAAAACACCACCCCTAGCACGACCCCCAACTCTACCCGAACACCGCTGCACTGCCCTAAACCCTAAAACACTATCCCAGCACGACCCCCTACAATACCCAAAGACCACTGCACTACCCTAAACCATAAAACACGACCCCCAGTCCTACCCCTACACTACACAAACACCACTGCACTACCATAATCCCTAAAACACTACACGGGCATGACCTCCTACACGACCCAAATATCCCTGCACTACCCTAAATCCTAACACACTACCCCCAGCACGACCCCCTACATTGCCCAAACACCACTGCAGTGCCCTAAACCCTAAAACACCACCCCCTGCACGACACCCTACACTGCACGAACACCACTGCACTGCCCTAAACCCTAAAACACCACCCCCTGCACAACCCCCAACACTGCCCAAACACCACTGCACTGCCCTAAACCCTAAAACACCACCCCCTGCATGACTCCCAGTACTGCCCGAACACCACTGCACTGCCCTAAACCCTAAAACACCATACCCTGCATGCCCCCCTAAACTGCCCGAACACCACTGCACTGCCCTAAACCCTAAAACTCCACCCCCGGCACGACCCCCTACACTGCCCGAACACCACTGCACTGCCCTAATCCCTAAAACACCACCCCCTGCACGACCCTCTACACTGCCCAAACACCACTGCACTGCCCTAAACCCTAAAACACACACTGCACGACCCCCTACACTGCCCAAACAACACTGCACTGCCCGAAACCCTAAAACACCACCCCCTGCAGGACTGCCTACACTGCCCGAACGCCACTGCACTGCCCTAAACCCTAAAACACCATAACCTGCATTCCCCCTACACTGCCCGAACACCACTGCACTGCCCTAAACCCTAAAACACCACCCCCTGCACGACTCCCAACACTGCCCGAACACCACTGCACTGCCCTAAACCCTAAAACACCATAACCTGCATTCCCCCTACACTGCCCGAACACCATTGCACTGCCCTAAACCCTAAAACTCCACCCCCTGCACAACCCCCTACACTGCCCGAACAGCACTGCACTGCCCTAAACCCTATAACATCACCCCCTGCACGACACCCTACACTGCCGAACACCAATGCACTGCCCTAATCCCTAAAACACCACCCTCTGCACGACCCTCTCCACAGCCCAAACAATACTGCACTGCCCTAAACCCTAAAACTCACCCTGCACAACCCCCTACACTGCCCGATCAACACTACACTGCCCTAAACCCTAAAACACCATCCCCCTGCTCGATCCCCTACACTGCCCGAACACCACTGCTCTGCCCTAAAACACCCCCCCTGCATGACCCCCTACACTGCCCGAACACCACTGCTCTGCCCTAAATGCAAAAACACCACCCCAGCACGACCCCTACACTGCCAGAACATTGCTGCTCTGCCCTAAACTCTAAAACACCACCCCAGCACGTCCCCCTACACTACCCGAACACTGCTGCACTGCCCTAAACCCTAAAACACCACCCCTAGCACGACCCCCAACTCTACCCGAACACCGCTGCACTGCCCTAAACCCTAAAACACTATCCCAGCACGACCCCCTACAATACCCAAAGACCACTGCACTACCCTAAACCATAAAACACGACCCCCAGTCCTACCCCTACACTACACAAACACCACTGCACTACCATAATCCCTAAAACACTACACGGGCATGACCTCCTACACGACCCAAATATCCCTGCACTACCCTAAATCCTAACACACTACCCCCAGCACGACCCCCTACACTACCCAAACACCACTGCCCTAAACCCTAAAACTCCACCCCCTGCACGACCCCCAACACTGCCCGAACACCACTGCACCTCCTTAAACCCTAAAACACCACCCCTGCATGACCCCCTACACTACCCGAACACCACTGCAGTGCCCTAAACCCTAAAACACCACCCCTGCACGACCCCCGACACTGCCCAAACACCAGTGCACTGCCCTAAACCCTAAAACACCACCCCCTGCACGACATCCTACACTGTCTAAACACCACTGCACTGCCCTAATCCCTAAAACACCACCCCTGCACGACCCCCTACACTGCCCGAACAACACTGCACTGCCCTAAACTCTAAAACACCCCCTGTACGACCCCCTACACTGCTCGAACACCACTGCACTGCCCTGAAACCTAAAACACCACCCCCTGCACGACCCCCTACACTGCCCGAACACCACTGCACTGCCCTAAACACTAAAACACCACCCCCTGCATGACCCCCTACACTGCCCGAACAGCACTGCACTACCCCAAACCCTAAAACACTGCCCCCAGCATGACCCCCTACACTATCCAAACACCACTGCTCTACCCTAAACCGTAAAACACTACCCCCAGCACGACCCCCTAAACTAGATAAACACCACTGCACTGCCCTAAACCCTAAAACACTACCCCCAGCACAACCCCCTACACTACCCAAATACCACTGCACTACCCTAAACCCTAAAACACTACCCCCAGCACGACCCCCTCCACTACCCAAAGACCACTGCACTACCCTAAACCCTTAAACACTACCCCCACACGACCCCCTACACTACCCAAAGACGACTTCACTACCCTAAGCCCTAAAACACGACCCCCTACACTACACAAACACCACTGCACTACCATAAACCCTAAAACACTACCCCCTACACTACACAAACACCACTGCACTACCGCAAACCCTAAAACACTAGCCCCAGCACGACACCCTTCGCTACCCAAACACCACTGCACTACCCTAATCCCTAATACACTGCACCCAGCACGACCCCCTACACTACGCAAACACCACTGCACTACTCTAAACCCATATACACTACCCCCAGTATGACCACTACACTACCCAAACACCACTGCACTACCCTAAACCCTAAAACACTCCCCCCAGCACCACTCTCTACACTACCCAAACACCACTGCACTACCCATAACCCTAAAACACTACCCCCAGCATGACCCCCACTCTACCCGAACACCACTGCACTATCCCAAACCCTAAAACACTACCCCGGCATGACACCCTACATTACCGAAACACCACTGCACTACCCTAAACCCTAAAACACTATCCCCAGCACTACCCCCTACACTACCCAAACAGCAATGCACTACCCTAAACCCTAAAACACTACCCCCCACATGACCACCTAAACTAACCAAATATCACTGCACTACCCTAAACCCTAAAACACGACCCCCTACACTACACAAACACCGCTGAACTACCCTAAACCCTAAAGCATTACCCCCAGCATGACCCCCTAGACTACACAAACACCACTGCACTACCCTAAACCCTAAAACACTACCGACTACACTAGACTATCACCACTGCATTACCTTGAACCCTAAAACACTACCCCCCAGCAGTAACCCCACACTACTCAAGCACCACTACACTAGCCTAAACCCTAAAACGCTATCCCCAGCAGTACCCCCTACACTATCCAAACACCTCTGCACTACCCTAACCCTAAAACACTACCCCCAGCACAACCCCTACACTACCCAAATACCACTGCACTGCCCTAGACCCTAAAACACTACCCCCAGCACGAACCCCTACTCTGCCCAAACACCACTGCACTACCCTAAACAATAAAACACTACCCACAGCAGTACCCCTCACCCTACCCAAGCACCACTGCACTTCCCTAAACCCTAAAACACTGCCCCCAGCATGACCACCTACACTACCCAAACACCACTGTATTACCCTAACCTTAAAACACTACCCCAAGCATGACCCCCTACACTACCCAAAGACCACTGCACTTCCCTAAACCCTAAAACACTACCCCCAGCATGACCCCCTACACTAGATAAACACCACTGCACTGCCCTAAACCCTAAAACACTACCCCGAGCATGACCCGATAAACTACACAAACACCACTGCACTATCCTAAACCCTAACACACTACCCCCAGCACGACCCCCACTCTACCCGAACACCACTGCACTACCCTAAACCCTAAAACACTACCCCGGCATGACCCCCTACATTACCGAAACACCACTGCACTACCCTAAACCCTAAAACACTATCCCCAGCACTACCCCCTACACTACCCAAACAGCAATGCACTACCATAAACCCTATAACACTACCCTCAGCACAACCCCCTACACTACCCAAAGACCACTGCGCTACCCTAAACCCTAAAACACTACCCCCCACATGACCACCTAAACTAACCAAATATCACTGCACTACCATAAACCCTAAAACCTGACACCGTACACTACACAAACACCACTGCACTACCCTAAACCCTAAAACACTACCCCCCAGCAGTACCCCCACACTACTCAAACACCACTACACTAGCCTAAACCCTAAAACGCTATCCCCAGCAGTACCCCCTACACTATCCAAACACCTCTGCACTACCCTAACCCTAAAACACTACCCCCAGCACAACCCCCTACACTACCCAAATACCACTGCACTGCCCTAAACCCTAAAACACTACCCCCAGCACGACCCCCTACACTGCCCAAACACCACTGCACTACCCTAAACCCTAAAACACTACCCACAGCAGTACCCCTCACACTACCCAAGCACCACTGCACTTCCCTAAACCCTAAAACACTACCCCCAGCATGACCCCCTACACTAGATAAACACCACTGCACTGCCCTAAACCCTAAAACACTACCCCCAGCACGACCCGATAAACTACACAAACACCACTGCACTATCCTAAACCCTAACACACTATCCCCAGCACGACCCCCTACACTACCCAAACACCACTGCACTACCCTAAACACTAAAACACTACCCCCAGCAGTACCACTCACACTACCCAAGCACCACTGCACTACCCTAAACCCTAAAACACTGCCCCCAGCACGACCCCCTACACTACCCAAACTCCACTGTACTACCCTAAACCCTAAAACACTACCACCAGGAGTACCCCTCACACTACCCAAGCAGCACTGCACTACCCTAAACCCTAAAACACTGCCCCCAGCAGTACCCCCTACACTACCCAAACACCACTGCACTACCCTAACCCTAAAACACTACCTCCAGCACGACCCCCTACTCTACCCAAACACCACTGCACTACCCTAAACCCTAAAACACTACCCCCAGCAGTACCCTTCACACTTCCCAAACACCACTGCACTACCCTAAACCCTAAAACACTGCCCCCAGCAGTACCCCCTACACTACCCAAACACTACTGCACTACCCTAACCCTAAAACACTACCCCCAGCACGACCCCCTACACTACCCAAAGACCACTGCACTGCCCTCAACCCTAAAACACTACCCCAGCACGATCCCCTAAACTACCCAAACACCACTGCACTGCCCTAAACCCTAAAACACTGCCCCCAGCATGACCCACTACACTACCCAAACACCACTGCACTACCCTAAACCGTAACACGCTACCCCCAGCACGACCCCCCCACACTACCCAAAGACCACTGCACCACCCTAAACCTTAAAACACTCCCCCCAGCATGACCCACTACACTACCCAAATACCACTGCACTACCCTAAACCCTAAACCACTATCCCCAGGAGTACCCCTCACACTACCCAAGTACCACTGCACTACCCTAAACCCTAAAACACTGCCCCCAGCAGTATCCCCTACACTACCCAAAGACCACTGCACTACCCTAACCCTAAAACCCTACCCCCAGCATGACCCCCTACACTACCCAAAGACCACTGCACTGCCCTAAACCCTAAAACACTACCCCCAGCACGACCCCTACACTAGATAGACACCAATGCATTGCCCTTAACCCTAAAACACTACCCCCAGCACGACCCGATAAACAACACAAACACCACTGCACTGCCCTAAACCCTAACACACTACCCCAGCACGATCCCCTACACTACCCAAACACCACTGCACTGCCCGAAAACCTAAAACACTTCCCCCAGCAGTACCCCCTACACTACCCAAACACCACTGCACTACCATAACCCTAAAACACTACCCCCAGCACGACCCCCTACACTACCCAAACACCACTGCCCTACCCTAAACCCTAAAACACTACACCCAGCAGTACCCTTCACACTAACCAAGCACCACTGCACTACCCTAATCCCTAAAACACTGCCCCCAGCAGTACCCCCTACAATATCCAAACACCACTGCACTACCCTAACCATAAAACACTACCCCCAGCACGACCCCCTACACTACCCAGAGACCACTGCACTGCCCTAAACCCTAAAACACTACCCCCAGCATGACCCCTTACACTAGATAAACACCACTGCACTGCCCTAAACCCTAAAACACGGCCCCCAGCACGACCCCTACACTACCCAAACACTACTGCACTACCCTAAACCCTAATACACTACCCCAGCACCACTCTCTACACTACCCAAACACCACTGCAGTACCCATAACCCTAAAACACTACCCCCAGCATGACCCCCACTCTACCCGAACACCACTGCACTATCCTAAACCCTAAAACACTACCCCGGCATGACACCCTACATTACCGAAACACCACTGCACTACCCTAAACCCTAAAACACTATCCCCAGCACTACCCCCTACACTACCCAAACAGCAATGCACTACCATAAACCCTATAACACTACCCTCAGCACGACCCCCTACACTACCCAAACACCACTGCACTACCCTAAACACTAAAACACTACCCCCAGCAGTACCACTCACACTACCCAAGCACCACTGCACTACCCTAAACCCTAAAACACTGCCCCCAGCACGACCCCCTACACTACCCAAACTCCACTGTACTACCCTAAACCCTAAAACACTACCACCAGGAGTACCCCTCACACTACCCAAGCAGCACTGCACTACCCTAAACCCTAAAACACTGCCCCCAGCAGTACCCCCTACACTACCCAAACACCACTGCACTACCCTAACCCTAAAACACTACCTCCAGCACGACCCCCTACTCTACCCAAACACCACTGCACTACCCTAAACCCTAAAACACTACCCCCAGCAGTACCCTTCACACTTCCCAAACACCACTGCACTACTCTAAACCCTAAAACACTGCCCCCAGCAGTACCCCCTACACTACCCAAACACCACTGCACTACCCTAACCCTAAAACACTACCCCCAGCACGACCCCCTACACTACCCAAAGACCACTGCACTGCCCTCAACCCTAAAACACTACCCCAGCACGATCCCCTAAACTACCCAAACACCACTGCACTGCCCTAAACCCTAAAACACTGCCCCCAGCATGACCCACTACACTACCCAAACACCACTGCACTACCCTAAACCGTAACACGCTACCCCCAGCACGACCCCCCCACACTACCCAAAGACCACTGCACCACCCTAAACCTTAAAACACTCCCCCCAGCATGACCCACTACACTACCCAAATACCACTGCACTACCCTAAACCCTAAACCACTATCCCCAGGAGTACCCCTCACACTACCCAAGTACCACTGCACTACCCTAAACCCTAAAACACTGCCCCCAGCAGTATCCCCTACACTACCCAAAGATCACTGCACTACCCTAACCCTAAAACCCTACCCCCAGCATGACCCCCTACACTACCCAAAGACCACTGCACTGCCCTAAACCCTAAAACACTACCCCCAGCACGACCCCTACACTAGATAGACACCAATGCATTGCCCTTAACCCTAAAACACTACCCCCAGCACGACCCGATAAACAACACAAACACCACTGCACTGCCCTAAACCCTAACACACTACCCCAGCACGATCCCCTACACTACCCAAACACCACTGCACTGCCCGAAACCCTAAAACACTTCCCCCAGCAGTACCCCCTACACTACCCAAACACCACTGCACTACCATAACCCTAAAACACTACCCCCAGCACGACCCCCTATACTACCCAAACACCACTGCCCTACCCTAAACCCTAAAACACTACACCCAGCAGTACCCTTCACACTAACCAAGCACCACTGCACTACCCTAATCCCTAAAACACTGCCCCCAGCAGTACCCCCTACAATATCCAAACACCACTGCACTACCCTAACCCTAAAACACTACCCCAGCACGACCCCCTACACTACCCAGAGACCACTGCACTGCCCTAAACCCTAAAACACTACCCCCAGCATGACCCCTTACACTAGATAAACACCACTGCACTGCCCTAAACCCTAAAACACGGCCCCCAGCACGACCCCTACACTACCCAAACACTACTGCACTACCCTAAACCCTAATACACTACCCCAGCACCACTCTCTACACTACCCAAACACCACTGCAGTACCCATAACCCTAAAACACTACCCCCAGCATGACCCCCACTCTACCCGAACACCACTGCACTATCCTAAACCCTAAAACACTACCCCGGCATGACACCCTACATTACCGAAACACCACTGCACTACCCTAAACCCTAAAACACTATCCCCAGCACTACCCCCTACAATACCCAAACAGAAATGCACTACCATAAACCCTATAACACTACCCTCAGCACGACCCCCTACACTACCCAAAGACCACTGCGCTACCCTAAACCCTAAAACACTACCCCCC
Organism: Triturus cristatus; assembly: GCF_964204655.1. Classification (NCBI taxonomy): domain Eukaryota; kingdom Metazoa; phylum Chordata; class Amphibia; order Caudata; family Salamandridae; genus Triturus; species Triturus cristatus. Next base: position 1,111,150,833 of record NC_140579.1, read on the forward strand.
ACATGATCACCTAAACTAACCATATATCACTGCACTACCATAAACCCTAAAACACGACCCCCTACACTACACGAACACCGCTGAACTACCCTAAACCCTAAAACATTACCCCCAGCATAACCCCCTAGACTACACAAACACCACTGCACTACCCTAAACCCTAAAACACTACCCCCCAGCAGTACCCCCACACTACTCAAACACCACTACACTAGCCTAAACCCTAAAACGCTATCCCCAGCAGTACCCCCTACACTATCCAAACACCTCTGCACTACCCTAACCCTAAAACACTACCCCAGCACAACCCCCTACACTACCCAAATACCACTGCACTGCCCTAAACCCTAAAGCACTACCCCCAGCACGACTCCCTACACTGCCCAAACACCACTGCACTACCCTAAACCCTAAAACACTACCCACAGCAGTACCCCTCACACTACCCAAGCACCACTGCACTTCCCTAAACCCTAAAACACTGCCCCCAGGACGACCCCCTACACTACCCAAACACCACTGTATTACCCTAACCTTAAAACACTACCCCAAACATGACCCCCTACACTACCCAAAGACCACTGCACTGCCCTAAACCCTAAAACACTACCCCCAGCATGACCCCCTACACTAGATAAACACCACTGCACTGCCCTAAACCCTAAAACACTACCCCCAGCACGACCCGATAAACTACACAATTACCACTGTACTATCCTAAACCCTAACACACTACCCCCAGCACGATCCCCTACACAACCCAAACACCACTGCAATGCCCTAAACCCTAAAACACTGCCCCCAGCAGTACCCCCTATACTACCCAAACACCACTGCACTACCCTAACCCTAAAACACTACCTCCAGCACGACCCCCTACACTACCCAAACACCACTGCACTACCCTAAACCCTAAAACACTATCCCCAGCAGTACCCTTCACACTTCCCAAACACCACTGCACTAACCTAAACCCTAAAACACTGCCCCCAGCAGTACCCCCTACACTACCCAAACACCACTGCACTACCCTAACCCTAAAACACTACCCCCAGCACGACCCCCTGCACTACCCAAAGACCACTGCACTGCCCTCAACCCTAAAACACTACCCCAGCACGATCCCCTACACTACCCAAACACCACTGCACTGCCCTAAACCCTAAAACACAACCCCCAGCAGCACCCCCTACACTACCCAAACACCACTGCACTACCCTAAACCGTAACACGCTACCCCCAGCACGACCCCCCACACTACCCAAAGACCACTGCACCGCCCTAAACCCTAAAACACTGCCCCCAGCACGACCCACTACAGTACCCAAATACCACTGCACTACCCTAAACCCTAAAACACTATCCCCAGGAGTACCCCTCACACTACCCAAGTACCACTGCACTACCCTAAACCCTAAAACACTGCCCCCAGCAGTAACCCCTAACCTACCTAAAGACCACTGCACTACCCTAACCCTAAAACCCTACCCCCAGCATGATCCCCTACACTACCCAAAGACCACTGCACTGCCCTAAACCCTAAAACACTACCCCCAGCACGACCCCCTACACTAGATAGACACCAATGCACTGCCCTAAACCCTAAAACACTACCCCCAGCACGACCCGATAAACAACACAAACACCACTGCACTGCCCTAAACCCTAACACACTACCCCAGCACGATCCCCTACACTACCCAAACACCACTGCACTACCATAACCCTAAAACACTACCCCCAGCACGACCCCCTTCACTACCCAAACACCACTGCTCTGCCCTAAACCGTAAAACACTACCCCCAGCAGTACCCCTTACACTAGATAAACACCACTGCACTGCCCTAAACCCTAAAACACGGCTCCCAGCACGACCCCTACACTACCCAAACACTACTGCACTACCCTAAACCCTAATACACTACCCCAGCACCACTCTCTACATTACCAAAACACCACTGCACTATCCTAAACCCTAAAACACTATCCCCAGCACTACCCCCTACACTACCCAAACAGCAATGCACTACCATAAACCCTATAACACTACCCTCAGCACGACCCCCTACACTACCCAAAGACCACTGCGCTACCCTAAACCCTAAAACACTACCCCCCACATGACCACCTAAACTAACCAAATATCACTGCACTACCATAAACCCTAAAACCCGACACTCTACACTACACAAACACCGCTGAACTACCCTAAACCCTAAAACATTACCCCCAGCATGACCCCTAGACTACACAAACACCACTGCACTACCCTAAACCCTAAAACACTACCCCCCAGCAGTACTCCCACACTACTCAAACACCACTACACTAGCCTAAACCCTAAAACGCTATCCCCAGCAGTACCCCCTACACTATCCAAACACCTCTGCACTACCCTAACCCTAAAACACTACCCCCAGCACAACACCCTACACTACCCAAATACCACTGCACTGCCCTAAACCCTAAAACACTACCCCCAGCACGACCCCCTACACTGCCCAAACACCACTGCACTACCCTAAACCCTAAAACACTACCCACAGCAGTACCCCTCACACTACCCAAGCACCACTGCACTTCCCTAAACCCTAAAACACTGCCCCCAGCACGACCCCCTACACTACCCAAACACCACTGTATTACCCTAACCTTAAAACACTACCCCAAGCATGACCCCCTACACTACCCAAAGACCACTGCACTGCCCTAAACCCTAAAACACTACCCCCAGCATGACCCCCTATACTAGATAAACACCACTGCACTGCCCTAAACCCTAAAACACTACCCCCAGCACGACCCGATAAACTACACAAACACCACTGCACTATCCTAAACCCTAACACACTACCCCCAGCACGATCCCCTACACAACCCAAACACCACTGCAATGCCCTAAACCCTAAAACACTGCCCCCAGCAGTACCCCCTACACTACCCAAACACCACTGCACTACCCTAACCCTAAAACACTACCTCCAGCACGACCCCCTACACTACCCAAACACCACTGCACTACCCTAAACCCTAAAACACTACCCCCAGCAGTACCCTTAACACTTCCCAAAGACCACTGCACTACCCTAAACCCTAAAACACTGCCCCCAGCAGTACCCCCTACACTACCCAAACACCACTGCACTACCCTAACCCTAAAACACTACCCCCAGCACGACCCCCTACACTACCCAAAGACCACTGGACTGCCCTAAACCCTAAAACACTACCCCAGCACGATCTCCTACACTACCCAAACACCAATGCACTGCCCTAAACCCTAAAGCACAACCCCCAGCAGCACCCCCTACACTACCCAAACACCACTGCACGACCCTAACCCTAAAACACTACCCCCAGCGCGACCCCCTACACTACCCAAAGACCACTGGACTGCCCTAAACCCTAAAACACTACCCCAGCACGATCTCCTACACTACCCAAACACCACTGCACTACCCTAAACCGTAACACACTACCCCCAGCACGACCTCCCCACTCTACCCAAAGACCACTGCACCACCCTAAACCCTAAAAAACTGCCCCCAGCACGACCCACTACACTACCCAAACACCACTGCACTACCCTAAACCCTAAAACACTATCCCCAGGAGTACCCCTCACACTACCCAAGTACCACTGCACTACCCTAAACCCTTAAACACTGCCCCCAGCATGAACCCCTACACTACCCAAAGACCACTGCACTGCCCTAAACCGTAAAACACTACCCCTAACACAACCCCCTACACTAGATAGACACCAATGCACTGCCCTAAACCCTAAAACACTACCCCCAGCACGACCCGATAAACAACACAAACACCACTGCACTGCCCTAAACCCTAACACACTACCCCAGCACGATCCCCTACACTACCCAAACACCACTGCACTGCCCGAAACCCTAAAACACTGCCCCCAGCAGTACCCCCTACACTACCCAAACACCACTGCACCACCATAACCCTAAAACACTACCCCCAGCACGACCCCCTACACTACCCAAACACCACTGCACTACCCTAAACCCTAAAACACTGCCCCCAGTAGTTCCCTTCACACTACCCAAGCACCACTGCACTACCCTAAACCCTAAAACACTGCCCCCAGCAGTACCCCCTACAATATCCAAACACCACTGCACTACCCTAACCCTAAAACACTACCCCCAGCACGACCCCCTACACTACCCAGAGACCACTGCACTGCCCTAAACCCTAAAACACTACCCCCAGCATGACCCCTTACACTAGATAAACACCACTGCACTGCCCTAAACCCTAAAACACGGCCCTCAGCACGACCCCTACACTACCCAAACACTACTGCACTACCCTAAACCCTAATACACTACCCCAGCATGGCCCGCTAAACTACACAAACACCACTGCACTACCCTAAACCCTAACACACTACCCCCAGCACGATCCCCTACACTACCCAAATACTACTGCACTGCCCTAAACCCTAAAACACAACCCCCAGCAGCACCCCCTACACTACCCAAACACCACTGCACTACCCTAAACCGTAACACACTACCCCCAGCACGACCCCCTACACTACCCAAACACCACTGCACTACCCAAAACCCTAAAACACTGCCCACAGCATGACCCCCTACACTACCCAAACACCACTGCACTACCCTAAACCCTAAAACACTCCCCCAGCACGACTCCCTACACTACCCAAACACCACTGCACTACCCTAAACCCTAAGTGTACCCACAGCACGACCCCCTACACTACCCAAACACCACTGCAATACCCTACACCCTAATTCTACCCTCAGCATGATCCCCCACACTCCCCAAACACCACTGCTCCACTCTAAACCATAAAACACTACTCAGCACGACCCCCTGCACTACCCAAACACCATTGCACTACCCTAAACCCTAAAACACTACCCCAGCACGACCCTACACTACCCAAACACCACTGCACTACCCAAACCCTAAAACACTACCCCCAGCAGTACCCCTGCACTAATCAAACACCACTGCACTACCCTAAACCCTAAAACACTATCCCCAGCACTACCCAAACACCACTGCACTACACTAAAACCCATATACACTACCCCCAGCACGACCTTCTACACTACTCAAACACCACTGCACTACCCTAAACCCTAAAACACTACCCCCAGCACGACCCCCAACATTACCCGAACACCACTACACTACCCTAAACTCTAAAACACTACCCCCAGCATGACCCCTACACTGCCCGAACACCACTGCAGTGCCCTAAACCCTAAAACACCACCCCCTGCATGACCCCCTACACTGCCTGAACACCACTGCACTGCCCTAAACCCTAAAACACCACCCCCTGCATGACCCCCAACACTGCCCAAACACCACTGCACTGCCCTAAACCCTAAAACACCACCCCCTTCACGACAGCCTACACTGCCGAACACCACTGCACTGCCCTAAACCCTAAAACTCACCCTGCACGACCCCCTACACTGTCCGATCAACACTGCACTGCCCGAAACCCTAAAACACCACCCCCTGCACGACCGCCTACACTGCCCGAACACCACTGCACTGCCCTAAACCCTAAAACACCACCCCCTGCATGACCCCCTACACTGCCCGAACACCACTGCACTGACCTAAACCCCAAAACACCACCCACGTGCATGACCCCCTACACTACCCGAACATTACTGCACTACCCTAAACCCTAAAACACTACCCCAGCATGACCCCCTACACTATCCAAACACCACTACTCTACCCTAATCCCTAAAACACCACCTCCCTTACGTCCCCCTACACTAACCAAAGACCACTGCACTGCCCTAAACCCTAAAACACGACCCGCAGCATGGCCCACTACACTAGATAAACACCACTGCACTGCCCTAAACCCTAAAACACTACCCCAGCAGAACCCCCTACCCAACCAAAAGACCACTGCACTGTCCTGAACCTTAAAACACCACCCCCTGCACGACCCCCTACACTGCTTGAACACCACTACACTGCCCTAAACCCTAAAACACCACCCGCCTGCATGACCCCCTACACTACCCGAACTGTACTGCACTACCCTAAACCCTAAAACACCATCCCCCTGCTCGACCCCCTACTCTGCCCGACCACCACTGCTCTGCCTTAAACCCTAAAACACCCCCCCTGCATGACCCCCTACACTGCCCGAACACCACTGCTCTGCCCTAAACCCAAAAACACCACCCCAGCACGACCCCTACACTGCCAGAACACTGCTGCTCTGCCCTAAACTCTAAAACACCACCCCCAGCACGACCCCCTACACCACCCGAACACCGCTGCACTGCCCTAAACCCTAAAACACCATACCCTGCATGCCCCCCTACACAGCCCGAAGACCACTGCACTGCACTAAACCCTAAAACTCCACCCCCTGCACCAACCCCTACACTGCCTGAACACCACTGCACTGCCCTAAACCCTATAACACCACACCCTGCACGACACCCTACACTGCTGAACACCACTGCAATGCCCTAATCCCTAAAACACCACCCTCTGCATGACCCTCTCCACTGCCCAAACACCACTGCACTGCCCTAAACCCTAAAACTCACCCTTCACGACCCCCTACACTGCCCGATCAACACTGCACTGCCCTAAACCCTAAAACACCACCCCCTGCACGACCACCTACAGTGCCCGAACACCACTGCACTGCCCTAAACCCTAAAACATCACCCCCTGCATGACCCCCTACACTGCCTGAACACACCTGCACTGCCCTAAACCCTAAAACACCACCCACCTGCACGACCCCCTACACTACCCGAACAGTACTGCACTACCCTAAACCCTAAAACACTACCCCAGCACGACCCCCTACACTATCCAAACACCACTGCTCTACCCTAAACCCTAAAACACTAACCCCAGCACGACCCCCTACACTACCCAAAGACCACTGCACTGCCCTAAACCCTAAAACACTACCCCCAGCACGGCCCACTATGCTAGATAAACACCACTGCACTGCCCTAAACCCTAAAACACTACCCCGAGCACGGCCCCCTACACAACCAAAAGACCACAGCACTGTCCTGAACCTTAAAACACCATCCCCTGCACGACCCCCTACACTGGTTGAACACCACTACACTGCCCTAAACCCTAAAACACCATCACCCTGCTCGACCCCCTACACTGCCCAAACACCACTGCTCTGCCCTAAACCCTAAAACACCCCCCCCTGCATGAACCCCTACACAACCCGAACACCGCTGCACTGCCCTAAAGCCTAATACACCACCCCCAGCACGACCCCCAACTCTACCCGAACACCGCTGCACTGCCCTAAACCCTAAAACACTATCCCAGCATGACCCCTACACTACCCAAAGACCGCTGCACTACCCTAAAGCATAAAACACGACGCCCAGCCCGACCCCTTCACTACACAAACACCACTGCACTACCCTAATCCCTAAAACTCTACCCCCTGCACGACCCCCAACACTGCCCGAACACCACTGCACTTCCCTAAACCCTAAAACACCACCCCTGCATGACCCCCTACACTACCCGAACACCACTGCAGTGCCCTAATCCCTAAAACACCACCCCCTGCACGACCCCCTACACTGCCCAAACACCAGTGCACTGCCCTAAACCCTAAAACACCACCCGCTGGTCGACACCCTACACTGCCTGAACACCACTGCACTGCCCTAATCCCTAAAACACCACCCCTGCACGACACCCTACACTGCCCGAACACCACTGCACTGCCTTAAACCCTAAAACACCACCCCCTGTATGACCCCCTACACATCCCAAACACCATTGCACTGCTCTAAACCCTAAAACTCACCCCTCACGACCCCCTACACTACCCGATCAACACTGCACTGCCCTAAACCCTAAAACACTACCCCCAGCACGACCCCCTACACTGCCCAAACACCACTGCACTACCCTAAACCCTAAAACACTACCCACAGCAGTACCCCTCACACTACCCAAGCACCACTGCACTTCCCTAAACCCTAAAACACTGCCCCCAGCACGACCCCCTACACTACCCAAACACCACTGTATTACCCTAACCTTAAAACACTACCCCAAGGATGACCCCCTACACTACCCAAAGACCACTGCACTGCCCTAAACCCTAAAACACTACCCCCAGCATGACCCCCTACACTAGATAAACACCACTGCACTGCCCTAAACCCTAAAACACTACCCCCAGCACGACCCGATAAACTACACAAACACCACTGCACTATCCTAAACCCTAACACACTACCCCCAGCACGATCCCCTACACAACCCAAACACCACTGCAATGCCCTAAACCCTAAAACACTGCCCCCAGCAGTACCCCCTACAATACCCAAACACCACTGCACTACCCTAACCCTAAAACACTACCTCCAGCACGACCCCCTACACTACCCAAACACCACTGCACTACCCTAAACCCTAAAACACTACCCCGAGCAGTACCCTTCACACTTCCCAAACACCACTGCACTACCCTAAACCCTAAAACACTGCCCCCAGCAGTACCCCCTACACTACCCAAACACCACTGCACTACCCTAACCCTAAAACACTACCCCCAGCACGACCCCCTACACTACCCAAAGACCACTGCACTGCCCTAAACCCTAAAACACTACCCCAGCACGATCCCCTACACTACCCAAACACCACTGCACTGCCCTAAACCCTAAAACACAACCTCCAGCAGCACCCCCTACATTACCCAAACACCACTGCACTACCCTAAACCATAACACACTACCCCCAGCACGACCCCCCCCACACTACCCAAAGACCACTGCACCACCCTAAACCACTGCCCCCAGCACGACCCACTACACTACCCAAACACCACTGCACTACCCTAAACCCTAAAATACTATCCCCAGGAGTACCCCTCACACTACCCAAGTACCACTGCACTACCCTAAACCCTAAAACACTGCCCCCAGCAGTACCCCCTACACTACCCAAACACCACTGCACTACCCTAACCCTAAAACCCTACCCCCAGCATGACCCCCTACACTACCCAAAGACCACTGCACTGCCCTAAACCCTAAAACACTACCCCCAGCACGACCCCCTACACTAGATAGACACCAATGCACTGCCCTAAACCCTAAAACACTACCCCCAGCATGACCCAATAAACAACACAAACAACACTGCACTGCCCTAAACCCTAACACACTATCCCAGCACGATCCCCTACACTACCCAAACACCACTGCACTGCCCTAAACCCTAAAACACTGCCCCCAGCAGTACCCCCTACACTACCCAAACACCACTGCACTACCATAACCCTAAAACACTACCCCCAGCACGACCCCCAACACTACCCAAACACCACTGCACTACCCTAAACCCTAAAACACTACACCCAGCAGTACCCTTCACACTACCCAAGCACCACTGCACTACCCTATACCCTAAAACACTACCCCCAGCACGACCCCCTACACTACCCAGAGACCACTGCACTGCCCTAAACCCTAAAACACTACCCCCAGCACGACCCTTACACTAGATAAACACCACTGCACTGCCCTAAACCCTAAAACACGGCCCCCAGCACGACCCCTACACTACCCAAACACTACTGCACTACCCTAAACCCTAATACACTACCCCAGCATGACCCGCTAAACTACACAAACACCACTACACTACCCTAAACCCTAACACACTACCCCCAGCACGATCCCCTACACTACCCAAATACTACTGAACTGCCCTAAACCCTAAAACACAACCCCCAGCAGCACCCCCTACACTACACAAACACCACTGCACTACCCTAAACCGTAACACACTACCCCCAGCACGACCCCCTACACTACCCAAACACCACTGCACTACCCTAAACCCTAAAACACTGCCCACAGCATGACCCCCTACACTACCTAAACACCACTGCACTACCCTAAACCCTAAAACACTCCCCCAGCACGACTCCCTACACTACCCAAACACCACTGCACTACCCTAAACCCTAAGTGTATCCACAGCACGACCTCCTACACTACCCAAACACCACTGCACTACCCTAAACCCTAATTCTACCCTCAGCATGACCCCCCACACTCCCCAAACACCACTGCTCCACTCTAAACCATAAAACACTACTCAGAACGAACCCCTGCACTACCCAAACACCACTGCACTACCCTAAACCCTAAAACACTACCCCAGCACGACCCCCTACACTACCCAAACACCACTGCACTACCCAAACCCTAAAACACTACCCCCAGCAGTACCCCCTGCACTAATCAAACACCACTACACTACCCAAAACCCTAAGACACTACCCCCAGCACAACCCCCTACACTACCCAAACACCACTGCACTACCCTAAACCCTAAAACACTATCCCCAGCACGACCCCCTACACTACCCAAACACCACTGCACTACACTAAAACCCATATACACTACCCCCAGCACGACCGTCTACACTACCCAAACACCACTGCACTACCCTAAACCCTAAAACACTACCCCCAGCACGACCCCCTACACTACCCGAACACCACTACACTACCCTAAACCCTAAAACACCATCACCCTGCTCGACCCCCTACACTGCCCAAACACCACTGCTCTGCCCTAAACCCTAAAACACCCCCCCTGCATGACCCCCTACACTACCCGAACACCGCTGCACTGCCCTAAAGCCTAATACACCACCCCCAGCACGACCCCCAACTCTACCCGAACACCGCTGCACTGCCCTAAACCCTAAAACACTATTCCAGCATGACCCCTACACTACCCAAAGACCACTGCACTACCCTAAAGCATAAAACACGACGCCCAGCCCGACCCCTTCACTACACAAACACCACTGCACTACCCTAATCCCTAAAATTCTACCCCCTGCACGACCCCCAACACTTCCCGAACACCACTGCACTTCCCTAAACCCTAAAACACCACCCCTGCATGACCCCCTACACTACCCGAACACCACTGCAGTGCCCTAATCCCTAAAACACCACCCCCTGCACGACCCCCTACACTGCCCAAACACCAGTGCACTGCCCTAAACCCTAAAACACCACCCCCTGGTCTTTACCCTACACTGCCTGAACACCACTGCACTGCCGTAATCCCTAAAACACCACCCCTGCACGACACCCTACACTGCCCGAACACCACTGCACTGCCTTAAACCCTAAAACACCACCCCCTGTACGACCCCCTACACATCCCAAACACCAATGCACTGCTCTAAACCCTAAAACTCACCCCTCACGACCCCCTACACTACCCGATCAACACTGCACTGCCCTAAACCCTAAAACACTACCCCCAGCACGACCCCCTACACTGTCCAAACACCACTGCACTACCCTAAACCCTAAAACACTACCCACAGCAGTACCCCTCACACTACCCAAGCACCACTGCACTTCCCTAAACCCTAAAACACTGCCCCCAGCACGACCCCCTACACTACCCAAACACCACTGTATTACCCTAACCTTAAAACACTACCCCAAGGATAACCCCCTACACTACCCAAAGACCACTGCACTGCTCTAAACCCTAAAACACTACCCCCAGCATGACCCCCTACACTAGATAAACACCACTGCACTGCCCTAAACCCTAAAACACTACCCCCAGCACGACCCGATAAACTACACAAACACCACTGCACTATCCTAAACCCTAACACACTACCCCCAGCACGATCCCCTACACAACCCAAACACCACTGCAATGCCCTAAACCCTAAAACACTGCCCCCAGCAGTACCCCCTACAATACCCAAACACCACTGCACTACCCTAACCCTAAAACACTACCTCCAGCACGACCCCCTACACTACCCAAACACCACTGCACTACCCTAAACCCTAAAACACTACCCCGAGCAGTACCCTTCACACTTCCCAAACACCACTGCACTACCCTAAACCCTAAAACACTGCCCCCAGCAGTACCCCCTACACTACCCAAACACCACTGCACTACCCTAACCCTAAAACACTACCCCCAGCACGACCCCCTACACTACCCAAAGACCACTGCACTGCCCTAAACCCTAAAACACTACCCCAGCACGATCACCTACACTACCCAAACACCACTGCACTGCCCTAAACCCTAAAACACAACCTCCAGCAGCACCCCCTACATTACCCAAACACCACTGCACTACCCTAAACCATAACACACTACCCCCAGCACGACCCCCCCACACTACCCAAAGACCACTGCACCACCCTAAACCCTAAAACACTGCCCCCAGCATGACCCCCTACACTAGATAAACACCACTGCACTGCCCTAAACCCTAAAACACTACCCCCAGCACGACCCGATAAACTACACAAACACCACTGCACTATCCTAAACCCTAACACACTACCCCAGCACGATCCCCTACACAACCCAAACACCACTGCAATGCCCTAAACCCTAAAACACTGCCCCCAGCAGTACCCCCTACAATACCCAAACACCACTGCACTACCCTAACCCTAAAACACTACCTCCAGCACGACCCCCTACACTACCCAAACACCACTGCACTACCCTAAACCCTAAAACACTACCCCGAGCAGTACCCTTCACACTTCCCAAACACCACTGCTCTACCCTAAACCCTAAAACACTGCCCCCAGCAGTACCCCCTACACTACCCAAACACCACTGCACTACCCTAACCCTAAAACACTACCCCCAGCACGACCCCCTACACTACCCAAAGACCACTGCACTGCCCTAAACCCTAAAACACTACCCCAGCACGATCCCCTACACTACCCAAACACCACTGCACTGCCCTAAACCCTAAAACACAACCTCCAGCAGCACCCCCTACATTACCCAAACACCACTGCACTACCCTAAACCATAACACACTACCCCCAGCACGACCCCCCCACACTACCCAAAGACCACTGCACCACCCTAAACCCTAAAACACTGCCCCCAGCACGACCCACTACACTACCCAAACACCACTGCACTACCCTAAACCCTAAAATACTATCCCCAGGAGTACCCCTCACACTACCCAAGTACCAATGCAGTACCCTAAACCCTAAAACACTGCCCCCAGCAGTACCCCCTACACTACCCAAACACCACTGCACTACCCTAATCCTAAAACCCTACCCCCAACATGACCCCCTACACTACCCAAAGACCACTGCACTGCCCTAAACCCTAAAACACTACCCCCAGCACGACCCCCTACACTAGATAGACACCAATGCACTGCCCTAAACCCTAAAACACTACCCCCAGCATGACCCAATAAACAACACAAACAACACTGCACTGCCCTAAACCCTAACACACTATCCCAGCATGATCCCCTACACTACCCAAACACCACTGCACTGCCCTAAACCCTAAAACACTGCCCCCAGCAGTACCCCCTACACTACCCAAACACCAATGCACTACCATAACCCTAAAACACTACCCCCAGCATGACCCCCAACACTACCCAAACACCACTGCACTACCCTAAACCCTAAAACACTACCCCCAGCAGTACCCTTCACACTACCCAAGCACCACTGCACTACCCTATACCCTAAAACACTACCCCCAGCACGACCCCCTACACTACCCAGAGACCACTGCACTGCCCTAAACCCTTAAACACTACCCCCAGCACGACCCTTACACTAGATAAACACCACTGCACTGCCCTAATCCCTAAAACACAGCCCCCAGCACGACCCCTACACTACCCAAACACTAGTGCACTACCCTAAACCCTAATACACTACCCCAGCATGACCCGCTAAACTACACAAACACCACTACACTACCCTAAACCCTAACACACTACCCCCAGCACGATCCCCTACACTACCCAATTACTACTGCACTGCCCTAAACCCTAAAACACAACCCCCAGCAGCACCCCCTACACTACCCAAACACCACTGCACTACCCTAAACCGTAACACACTACCCCCAGCACGACCCCCTACACTACCCAAACACCACTGCACTACCCTAAACCCTAAAACACTGCCCACAGCATGACCCCCTACACTACCCAAACACCACTGCACTACCCTAAACCCTAAAACACTCCCCCAGCACGACTCCCTACACTACCCAAACACCACTGCACTACCCTAAACCCTAAGTGTACCCACAGCACGACCCCCTACACTACCCAAACACCACTGCACTACCCTAAACCCTAATTCTACCCTCAGCATGACCCCCCACACTCCCCAAACACCACTGCTCCACTCTAAACCATAAAACACTACTCAGCACGAACCCCTGCACTACCCAAACACCACTGCACTACCCTAAACCCTAAAACACTACCCCAGCACGACCCCCTACACTACCCAAACACCACTGCACTACCCAAACCCTAAAACACTACCCCCAGCAGTACCCTCTGCACTAATCAAACACCACTACACTACCCAAAACCCTAAGACACTACCCCCAGCACAACCCCCTACACTACCCAAACACCACTGCACTACCCTAAACCCTAAAACACTATCCCCAGCATGACCCCCTACACTACCCAAACACCACTGCACTACACTAAAACCCATATACACTACCCCCAGCACGACCTTCTACACTACCCAAACACCACTGCACTACCCTAAACCCTAAAACACTACCCCCAGCAGTACCCCCTACACTACCCAAACACCACTGCACTACCCTAACCCTAAAACACTACCCCCAGCACGACCCCCTACACTACCCAAAGGCCACTGCACTGCCCTAAACCCTAAAACAGTACCCCAGCACGATCCCCTACACTACCCAAACACCACTGCACTGCCCTAAACCCTAAAACACAACCTCCAGCAGCACCCCCTACATTACCCAAACACCACTGCACTACCCTAAACCATAACACACTACCCCCAGCACGACCCCCCCACACTACCCAAAGACCACTGCACCACCCTAAACCCTAAAACACTGCCCCCAGCACGACCCACTACACTACCCAAACACCACTGCACTACCCTAAACCCTAAAATACTATCCCCAGGAGTACCCCTCACACTACCCAAGTACCAATGCAGTACCCTAAACCCTAAAACACTGCCCCCAGCAGTACCCCCTACACTACCCAAACACCACTGCACTACCCTAATCCTAAAACCCTACCCCCAGCATGACCCCCTACACTACCCAAAGACCACTGCACTGCCCTAAACCCTAAAACACTACCCCCAGCACGACCCCCTAAACTAGATAGACACCAATGCACTGCCCTAAACCCTAAAACACTACCCCCAGCATGACCCAATAAACAACACAAACAACACTGCACTGCCCTAAACCCTAACACACTATCCCAGCACGATCCCCTACACTACCCAAACACCACTGCACTGCCCTAAACCCTAAAACACTGCCCCCAGCAGTACCCCCTACACTACCCAAACACCAATGCACTACCATAACCCTAAAACACTACCCCCAGCACGACACCCAACACTACCCAAACACCACTGCACTACCCTAAACCCTAAAACACTACCCCCAGCAGTACCCTTCACACTACCCAAGCACCACTGCACTACCCTATACCCTAAAACACTACCCCCAGCACGACCCCCTACACTACCCAGAGACCACTGCACTGCCCTAAACCCTAAAACACTACCCCCAGCACGACCCTTACACTAGATAAACACCACTGCACTGCCCTAAACCCTAAAACACGGCCCCCAGCACGACCCCTACACTACCCAAACACTACTGCACTACCCTAAACCCTAATACACTACCCCAGCATGACCCGCTAAACTACACAAACACCACTACACTACCCTAAACCCTAACACACTACCACCAGCACGATCCCCTACACTACCCAAATACTACTGCACTGCCCTAAACCATAAAACACAACCCCCAGCAGCACCCCCTACACTACCCAAACACCACTGCACTACCCTAAACCGTAACACACTACCCCCAGCACGACCCCCTACACTACCCAAACACCACTGCACTACCCTAAACCCTAAAACACTGCCCACAGCATGACCCCCTACACTACCCAAACACCACTGCACTAACTTAAACCCTAAAACACTCCCCCAGCACGACTCCCTACACTACCCAAACACCACTGCACTACCTTAAACCCTAAGTGTACCCACAGCCCGACCCCCTACACTACCCAAACACCACTGCACTACCCTAAACCCTAATTCTACCCTCAGCATGACCCCCTACACTACCCAAACACCACTGCACTACCCAAACCCTAAAACACTACCCCCAGCAGTACCCCCTGCACTAATCAAACACCACTACACTACCCAAAACCCTAAGACACTACCCCCAGCACAACCCCCTACACTACCCAAACACCACTGCACTACCCTAAACCCTAAAACACTATCCCCAGCACGACCCCCTACACTACCCAAACACCACTGCACTACACTAAAACCCATATACACTACCCCCAGCACGACCTTCTACACTACCCAAACACCACTGCACTACCCTAAACCCTAAAACACTACCCCCTGCACGACCCCCTACACTACCCGAACACCACTACACTACCCTAAACTCTAAAACACTACCCCCAGCATGACCCCTACACTGCCCGAACACCACTGCAGTGCCCTAAACCCTAAAACACCACCCCCTGGACAACCCCCTACACTGCCCGAACACCACTGCACTGCCCTAAACTCTAAAACACCACCCCCTGCACGACCCCCAACACTGCCCAAACACCACTGCACTGCCCTAAACCCTAAAACACCACCCCCTGCACGACAGCCTACACTGCCGAACACCACTGCACTGCCCTAAACCCTAAAACTCACCCTGCACAACCCCCTACACTGCCCGATCAACACTGCACTGCCCTAAACCCTAAAACACCACCCCCTGCACAACCGCTTACACTGCCAGAACACCACTGCACTGCCCTAAACCCTAAAACACCACCCCCTGCATGACCCCCTACACTGCCCGAACACCACTGCCCTAAACCCTAAAACACCACCCACCTGCACGACCCCCTACACTACCTGAACATTACTGCACTACCCTAAACCCTAAAACACTACCCCAGCACGACCCCTACACTATCCAAACACCACTACTCTACCCTAAACCCTAAAACACTACCCCATTACGACCCCCTACACTACCCAAAGACCACTGCACTGCCCTAAACCCTAAAACACGACCCGCAGCACGGCCCACTACACTAGATAAACACCACTGCACTGCCCTAAACCCTAAAACACATCCCCCAGTAGAACCCCCTACCCAACCAAAAGACTACTGCACTGTCCTGAACCTTAAAACACCACCCCCTGCACAACCCCCTACACTGATTGAACACCACTACACTGCCCTAAACCCTAAAACACCACCCACCTGCACGACCCCCTACACTACCCGAACAGTACTGCACTACCCTAAACCCTAAAACACCATCCCCCTGCTCGACCCCCTACTCTGCCCGACCACCACTGCTCTGCCTTAAACCCTAAAACACCCCCCCTGCATGACCCCCTACACTGCCCGAACACCACTGCTCTGCCCTAAACCCAAAAACACCACCCCAGCACGAACCCTACACTGCCAGAACACTGCTGCTCTGCCCTAAACTCTAAAACACCACCCCCAGCACAACCCCCTACACCACCCGAACACCGCTACACTGCCCTAAACCCTAAAACACCATACCCTGCATGCCCCCCTACACAGCCCGAACACCACTGCACTGCCCTAAACCCTAAAACTCCACCCCCTGCACCACCCCCTACAGTGCCTGAACACCACTGCACTGCCCTAAACCCTATAACACCACACCCTGCACGACACCCTACACTGCCGAACACCACTGCACTGCCCTAATCCCTAAAACACCACCCTCTGCATGACCCTCTCCACTGCCCAAACACCACTGCACTGCCCTAAACCCTAAAACTCACCCTGCACGACACCCTACAGTGCCCGATCAACACTGCACTGCCCTAAACCCTAAAACACCACCCCCTGCACAACCGCCTACAGAGCCTGAACACCACTGCACTGCCCTAAACCCTAAAACATCACCCCCTGCATGACCCCCTACACTGCCTGAACACACCTGCACTGCCCTAAACCCTAAAACACCACCCACCTGCACGACCCCTACACTACCCGAACAGTACTGCACTACCCTAAACCCTAAAACACTACCCCAGCACGACCCCCTACACTATCCAAACACCACTGCTCTACCCTAAACCCTAAAACACTAACCCCAGCACGACCCCCTACACTACCCAAAGACCACTGTACTGCCCTAAACCCTAAAACACTACCCCCAGCACGGCCCACTACGCTAGATAAACACCACTGCTTTGCCCTAAACCCTAAAACACTAC
Organism: Triturus cristatus; assembly: GCF_964204655.1. NCBI lineage: Eukaryota > Metazoa > Chordata > Amphibia > Caudata > Salamandridae > Triturus > Triturus cristatus. The sequence goes on from NC_140579.1 coordinate 1,111,169,244, forward strand.
CCCGAGCATGGCCCCCTACACAACCAAAAGACACCTTCACTGTCCTGAACCTTAAAACAAAACCCCCTGCACGACCCCCTACACTGGTTGAACACCACTACACTGCCCTAAACCCTAAAACACCATCACCCTGCTCGACCCCCTACACTGCCCAAACACCACTGCTCTGCCCTAAACCCTAAAACACCCCCCCGCTTGACCCCCTACACTACCCGAACACCGCTGCACTGCCCTAAAGCCTAATACACCACCCCCAGCACGACCCCCAACTCTACCCGAACACCGCTGCACTTCCCTAAACCCTAAAACACTATCCCAGCATGACCCCTACACTACCCAAAGACCACTGCACTACCCTAATCCCTAAAACACTACACGGGCATGACCTCCTACATGACCCAAATACCTCTGCACTACCTTAAATCCTAACACACTACCCCCAGCATGACCCCCTACACTACCCAAACACCACTGCACTGCCCTAAACCCTAAAACTCCACCCCCTGCACGACCCCCAACACTGCCCGAACACCACTGCACTTCCCTAAACCCTAAAAAACCACCCCTGCATGACCCCCTACACTACCCAAACACCACTGCAGTGCCCTAAACCCTAAAACACCACCCCCTGCACGACCCCCTACACTGCCCAAACATCAGTGCACTGCCCTAAACCCTAAAACACCACCCCCTGCACGACACCCTACACTGCCTGAACACCACCGCACTGCCCTAAAACACCACACCTGCATGACCCCCTACACTGCCCAAACACCACTGCACTGCCCTAAACCCTAAAACTCCACCCCCTGCACGACCCCCAACACTGCCCGAACACCACTGCACTTCCCTAAACCCTAAAAAACCACCCCTGCATGACCCCCTACACTACCCAAACATCACTGCATTGCCCAAAAACCCTAAAACACCCCCTGTACAACCCCCTACACTGCTTGAATACCACTGCACTGCCCTGAACCCTAAAACACCACCCCCTGCACGACCCCCTACACTGCCAGAACACCACTGCACTGAACTAAACCCTAAAACACCACCCCCTTCATGACCCACTACATTGCCCGAACACCACTGCACTGCCCTAAACCCTAAAACACTGCCCCCAGCATGACCCCCTACACTACCCGAACACCACTGCTCTACCCTAAACCCTAAAACACTACCCCCAGCACAACCCCCTAAACTAGATAAACACCACTGCACTGCCCTAAACCCTAAAACACTGCCCCCAGCATGACCCCCTACACTACCCGAACACCACTGCTCTACCCTAAACCCTAAAACACTACCCCCAGCATGACCCCCTACACTAGATAAACACCCCTGCACTGCCCTAAACCCTAAAACACTACCCCCAGCACAACCCGATAAACTACACGAACACCACTGCACTACCCTAAACTTTAACTCACTACCCCCAGCACATTCCCCTACACTACCCAAACACCACTGCACTGCACTAAACCCCAAAACACTGCCCCCAGCAGTTCAACCTACACTACCCAAACACCACTGCACTACCCTAACCCTAAATCACTACCCCAAGCACGACCCCCTACACTACCCAAACACCACTGCACTACCCTAAACCCTAAAACACTATCCCCAGCAGTACCCTTCACACTACCCAAGCACCACTGCACTACCCTAAACCTTAAAACACTGCCCCCAGCAGTACCCCCTACACTACCCAAACACCACTGCACTACCCTAACCCTAAAACACTACCCCCAGCATGAACCCCTACACTACCCAAAGACCACTGCACAGCCCTCAACCCTAAAACACTACCCCCAGCATGACCCCTTACACTAGATAAACACTACTGCACTGCCCTGAACCCTAAAACACGACCCCCAGCACGACCCCTACACTACCAAAACACTACTGCACTACCCTAAACCCTAAAACACTACCCCAGCATGACCCGCTAAACTGCACAAACACCACTGCACTATCCTAAACCCTACCACACTACCCCTAGCACGATCCCCTACACTTCCCAAACACTACTGCACTGCCCTAAACCCTAAAACACAACCCCCAGCAGCACCCCCTACACTACCCAAACACCACTGCACTACCCTAAACCATAACACACTACCCCCAGCACGACCCCCTACACTACCCAAACACCACTGCACTACCCTAAACCCTAAAACACTGCCCACAGCATGACCCCCTACACTACCCAAACACCACTGCACTACCCTAAACCCTAAAACACTCCACCAGCATGACTCCCTACACTACCCAAACACCACTGCACTACCCTAAACCCTAAGTGTACCCACAGCACGACCCCTACACTACCCAAACAGCACTGCACTACCCTAAACCCGAATTCTACACTCAGCATGACCCCCTACACTACCCAAACACCACTGCTCCACTCTAAACCCTAAAACACTACCCAGCACGACCCCCTGCACTACCCAAACACCACTGCACTACCCTAAACCCTAAAACACTACCCCAGCAGTACCCCTACACTACCCAAAAACCACTGCACTACCCTAACCCTAAAACACTACCCCCAGCACGACCCCCTACACACCCAAGCACCACTGCACTACCCTATACCCTAAAACACTACCCCCAGCAGTACCCTTCACACTACCAAAGCACCACTGCAGTACCCTAAACCCTAAAACACTGTCCCCAGCAGTACCCCCTACACTACCCAAACACCACTGCACTACCCTAACCCTAAAACACTACCCCCAGCACGACCCCCTACACTACCCAAACACCACTGCACTACCCTAAACCCTAAAACACTACCCCAGCAGTACCCCCTACACTACCCAAACACCACTGCACTACCCTAAACCCTAAAACACTCCCCCAGCATGACTCCCTACACTACCCAAACACCACTGCACTACCCTAAACCCTAAGTGTACCCACAGCACGACCCCCTACACTACCCAAACAGCACTGCACTACCCTAAACCCTAATTCTACCCTCAGCATGACCCCCTACACTTCCAGAACACCACTGCTCCACTCTAAACCCTAAAACACTACCTAGCATGACCCCCTGCACTACCCAAACACCACTGCACTACCCTAAACCCTAAAACACTACCCCAGCAGTACCCCCTGCACTACCCAAACACCACTGCACTACCCTAAACCACCCTAAACCCTAAAACACTACCCCCAGCACGACCCCCTACACTACCCAAAAACCACTGCACTACCCTAAACCCTAAAACACTACCCCCAGCACGACCCCCTACACTACCCAAAAACCACTGCACTACCCTAAACCCTAAAACACTATCCCCAGCACAACCCCCTATACTACCCAAACACCACTGTACTACCCTAAACCCCATATACACTACCCCCCAGCATGACCCTCTACACTACACAAACACCACTGCACTACCCTAAACCCTAAAACACTCCCCCAGCACCAATCCCTACACTACCCAAACACCACTGCACTACCCTAAACCCTAAAACACTACCCTCAGCACGACCCCCTACACTACCCAAACGCCACTACACTACCCTAAACTCTAAAACACTACCCCCAGCATGACCCCCTACACTGCCCGAACACCATTGCAGTGCCCTAAACCCTAAAACACCACCCCCTGCACGACCCCCTACACTGCCCAAACACCACTGCACTGCCCTAAACCCTAAAACACCACCCCCTGCACGACCCCCAACACTGCCCAAACACCACTGCACTGCCCTAAACCCTAAAACACCACCCCCTGCACGACTCCCAACACTGCCCGAACACCACTGCACTGCCCTAAACCCTAAAACACCATACCCTACATGCCCCCCTCACTGCCCGAACACCACTGCACTGCCCTAAACCCTAAAACTCCACCCCCTGCACGACCCCTACACTGCCCGAACACCACTGCACTGCCCTAAACCCTAAAACACCACCCCCTGCACGACTCCCAACACTGCCCGAACACCACTGCACTGCCCTAATCCCTAAAACTCCACCCCCAGCACGACCCCATACACTGCCCGAACACCACTGCACTGCCTTAAACCCTATACCACCACCCCTGCACGACACCCTACACTGCCGAACACCAATGCACTGCCCTAATACTTAAAACACCACCCTCTGCACGACCCTCTCCACTGCCCAAACACCACTGCACTGCCCTAAACCCTAAAACTCACCCTGCACGACCCCCTACACTGCCCGATCAACACTGCACTGCCCTAAACCCTAAAACAACACCCCCTACATGACCGCCTACACTGCCCGAACACCACTGCACTGCCCTAAACCCTAAAACACCACCCACCTGCACGACTCCCTGCACTACCCGAACAGAACTGCACTGCCCTAAACCCTAAAACGCTACCCCAGCACGACCCCCTACACTATCCAAACACCACTGCTCTACCCTAAACCCTAAAACACTACCCCCAGCACGACCCCCTACACTACCCAAAGACCACTGCACTGCCCTAAACCCTAAAACACTACCCCCAGCATGGCCCACTACACTAAAAAAACACCACTGCACTGCCCTAAACCGTAAAACACTACCCCCAGCTCGGCCCCCTACACAACCAAAAGACCACTGCACTGTCCTGAACCTTAAAACACCTCCCCCTTCATGACCCACTACACTGCTTGAACAACACTACACTGCCCTAAACCCTAAAACACCATCCCCCTGCTCGACCCCCTACACTACCCGAACACCACTGCTCTGCCCTAAACTAGGCCTGGGCTAAAATTCCGTTCCGCTCGCGGAAATTGCGATAATTTGACATTTTTGCGTTCCGCGGAGAGCGCGAAAATGTCAAACTTTCCGCAATCCGCATTTTACCGGAAATTTTTTCTTGCTCGCGCTGTAAAATAATACATTCTCGCTTGCGTGCGACCGCCTTACCTGAATCCCCACGTTCGCCGACAAGTTTTCCCGATCCGGTCGCGTTCTCCACAAGATGTTGGATTGTTGGTAGCCATTTGCGCTGTCTCACGACACTTCGCGCCCGCTGTAACATCATTCGTTGCGCGATCACGTCTTTCTTCTCGCGATCATGCACCGCGAGACAAGTGAAAACAAGATGGCCGCGCCCGCGAGCAACCGCATGGGTAAGTTGGCATACCGCGACCACGCAGAAAAAACCTTGAACGGGCGGGAATAAAACTTCCGCATCTTCGCGATATTTCCGCGTGTTTGCGGAGATTTTTAACATTTTCGCGATAATTTGCGAAAGTGAATTTCGCAAATTCCGCCCACCCCTACCATAAACCCTAAAACACCCCCCCTGCATGACCCCCTACACTGCCCGAACACCACTGCTCTGTCCTAAACCCAAAAACACCACCCCAGCACGACCCCTACACTGCCAGAACATTGCTGCTCTGCCCTAAACTCTAAAACACCACCCCCAGCACGTCCCACTACACTACCCGAACACCGCTGCACTGCCCTAAACCCTAAAACACCACCCCAGCACGACCCCCAACTCTACCCGAACACCGCTGCACTGCCCTAAACCCTAAAACACTATCCCAGCAAGACCCCCTACACTACCCAAAGACCACTGCACTACCCTAAACCATAAAACACGAGCCCCAGCCCTACCCCTACACTACACAAACACCACTGCACTACCCTAATCCCTAACACACTACCCCCAGCATGACCCCCTACACTACCCAAACACCACTGCACTGCCCTAAACCCTAAAGCTCCACCCCCTGCATGACCCCCAACACTGCCCGAACACCACTGCACTTCCCTAAACCCTAAAACACCACCCCTGCATGACCCCCTACACTACCCGAACACCACTGCAGTGCCCTAAACCCTAAAACACCACCCCTGCACGACCCCCTACACTGCCCAAACACCAGTGCACTGCCCGAAACCCTAAAACACCATCTCCTGCGCGACACCCTACACTGCCTGAACACCACTGCACTGCCCTAATCCCTAAAACACCACCCCTGCATGACCCCTACACTGCCCGAACACCACTGCACTGCCCTAAACCGTAAAACACCCCCTGTACGACCCCTACACTGTTCGAACACCACTGCACTGCCCTGAACACTAAAACACCACCCCCTGCACGACCCCTACACTGCCCGAACGCCACTGCACTGCCCTAAACCCTAAAACACCACCTCCTGCGCGACACCCTACACTGCCTGAACACCACTGCACTGCCCTAATCCCTAAAACACCACCCCTGCATGACCCCTACACTGCCCGAACACCACTGCACTGCCCTAAACCGTAAAACACCCCCTGTACGACCCCCTACACTGTTCGAACACCAATGCACTGCCCTGAACACTAAAACACCACCCCCTGCACGACCCCTACACTGCCCGAACACCACTGCACTGCCCTAAACCCTAAAACACCACCCCCTGCATGACCCCCTACACTGCCCGAACACCACTGCACTGCCCTAAACCCTAAAACACTGCCCCCAGCATGACCCCCTACACTACCCGAACACCACTGCACTACCCCAAACCCTAAAACACTACCCCCAGCACGACCCCCTACACTATCCAAACACCACAGCACTACCCTAAACCCTAAAACACTACCCCCAGCATGACCCCCTAAACTAGATAAACACCACTGCACTGCCCTAAACCCTAAAACACTACCCCCAGCACGACCCCCTACCCTACCCAAAAACCACTGCACTACCCTAAACCCTAAAACACTACCCCCAGCACGACCCCCTCCACTACCCAAAGACCACAGCACTACCCTGAACCCTTAAACACTACCCCCCACACGAACCCCTACACTACCCAAAGACCACTGCACTACCCTAAGCCCTAAAACACAACCCCCTACACTACACAAACGCAACTGCACTACCCTAAACCCTAAAACACTACACCCTACACTACACAAACACCACTGCACTACCAACAACCCTAAAACACTAGCCCCAGCACGACACCCTTCACTACCCAACACCACTGCACTACCGTAAACCCTAAAACACTATACCCAGCACGACCCCCTACACTACGCAAACACCACTGCACTACTCTAAACCCATATACACTACCCCTAGTATGATCCCCTACACTACACAAACACCACTGCACTACCCTAAGCCCTAAAACACTCCCCCAGCACCACTCTCTACACTACCCAAACACCACTGCACTACCCTAAACCCTAAAACACTACCCCAGCATGACCTCCACTCTACCTGAACACCACTGCACTACTCTAAACCCTAAAACACCACCCACCTGCACGACTCCCTGCACTACCCGAACAGAACTGCACTACCCTAAACCCTAAAACACTACCCCAGCACGACCCCCTACACTATCCAAACACCACTGCTCTACCCTAAACCCTAAAACACTACCCCCAGCACAACCCGATAAACTACACGAACACCACTGCACTACCCTAAACTTTAACTCACTACCCCCAGCACATTCCCCTACACTACCCAAACACCACTGCACTGCACTAAACCTTAAAACACAGCCCCCAGCAGTTCACCCTACACTACCCAAACACCACTGCACTACCCTAACCCTAAATCACTACTCCAAGCACGACCCCCTACACTACCCAAACACCACTGCACTACCCTAAACCCTAAAACACTACCCCCAGCAGTACCCTTCACACTACCCAAGCACCACTGCACTACCCTAAACCTTAAAACACTGCCCCCAGCAGTACCCCCTACACTACCCAAACACCACTGCACTACCCTAACCCTAAAACACTACCCCCAACATGAACCCCTACACTACCCAAAGACCACTGCACAGCCCTCAACCCTAAAACACTACCCCCAGCATGACCCCTTACACTAGATAAACACTACTGCACTGCCCTGAACCCTAAAACACGACCCCCAGCACGACCCCTACACTACCCAAACACTACTGCACTACCCTAAACCCTAAAACACTACCCCAGCATGACCCGCTAAACTGCACAAACACCACTGCACTACCCTAAACCCTACCACACTACCCCTAGCACGATCCCCTACACTTCCCAAACACTACTGCACTGCCCTAAACCCTAAAACACAACCCCCAGCAGCACCCCCTACACTACCCAAACACCACTGCACTACCCTAAACCATAACACACTACCCCCAGTACGACCCCCTACACTACCCAAACACCACTGCACTACCCTAAACCCTAAAACACTGCCCACAGCATGACCCCCTACACTACCCAAACACCACTGCACTACCCTAAACCCTAAAACACTCCACCAGCGTGACTCCCTACACTTCCCAAACACCACTGCACTACCCTAAACCCTAAGTGTACCCACAGCACGACCCCCTACACTACCCAAACAGCACTGCACTACCCTAAACCCGAATTCTACACTCAGCATGACCCCCTACACTACCCAAACACCACTGCTCTACTCTAAACCCCAAAACACTACCCAGCACGACCCCCTGCACTACCCAAACACCACTGCACTACCCTCAACCCTAAAACACTACCCCAGCAGTACCCCCTACACTACCCAAAAACCACTGCACTACCCTAACCCTAAAACACTACCCCCAGCACGACCCCCTACACACCCAAGCACCACTGCACTACCCTATACCCTAAAACACTACCCCCAGCAGTACCCTTCACACTACCAAAGCACCACTGCAGTACCCTAAACCCTAAAACACTGTCCCCAGCAGTACCCCCTACACTACCCAAACACCACTGCACTACCCTAACCCTAAAACACTACCCCCAGCACGACCCCCTAAACTACCCAAACACCACTGCACTACCCTAAACCCTAAAACACTACCCCAGCAGTACCCCCTACACTACCCAAACACCATTGCACTACCCTAAACCCTAAAACACTCCCCCAGCATGACTCCCTACACTACCCAAACACCACTGCACTACCCTAAACCCTAAGTGTACCCACAGCACGACCCCCTGCACTACCCAAACAGCACTGCACTACCCTAAACCCTAATTCTACCCTCAGCATGACCCCCTACACTTCCAGAACACCACTGCTCCACTCTAAACCCTAAAACACTACCCAGCATGACCCCCTGCACTACCCAAACACCACTGCACTACCCTAAACCCTAAAACACTACCCCAGCAGTACCCCCTGCACTACCCAAACACCACTGCACTACCCTAAACCACCCTAAACCCTAAAACACTACCCCCAGCACGACCCCCTACACTACCCAAAAACCACTGCACTACCCTAAACCCTAAAACACTACCCCCAGCATGACCCCCTACACTACCCAAAAACCACTGCACTACCCTAAACCCTAAAACACTATCCCCAGCACAACCCCCTATACTACCCAAACACCACTGTACTACCCTAAACCCCATATACACTACCCCCAGCACGACCCTCTACACTACACAAACACCACTGCACTACCCTAAACCCTAAAACACTCCCCCCAGCACAAATCCCTACACTACCCAAACACCACTGCACTACCCTAAACCCTAAAACACTACCCTCAGCACGACCCCATACACTACCCAAACGCCACTACACTACCCTAAACTCTAAAACACTACCCCCAGCATGGCCCCCTACACTGCCCGAACTCCATTGCAGTGCCCTAAACCCTAAAACACCACCCCCTGCACGACCCCCTACACTGCCCAAACACCACTGCACTGCCCTAAACCCTAAAACACCACCCCCTGCACGACCCCCAACACTGCCCAAACACCACTGCACTGCCCTAAACCCTAAAACACCACCCCCTGCACGACTCCCAACACTGCCCGAACACCACTGCACTGCCCTAAACCCTAAAACACCATACCCTACATGCCCCCCTCACTGCCCGAACACCACTGCACTGCCCTAAACCCTAAAACTCCACCCCCTGCACGACCCCTACACTGCCCGAACACCACTGCACTGCCCTAAACCCTAAAACACCACCCCCTGCACGACTCCCAACACTGCCCGAACACCACTGCACTGCCCTAATCCCTAAAACTCCACCCCCTGCACGACCCCATACACTGCCCGAACATCACTGCACTGCCTTAAACCCTATAACACCACCCCTGCACGACACCCTACACTGCCGAACACCAATGCACTGCCCTAATACTTAAAACACCACCCTCTGCACGACCCTCTCCACTGCCCAAACACCACTGCACTGCCCTAAACCCTAAAACTCACCCTGCACGACCCCCTACACTGCCCGATCAACACTGCACTGCCCTAAACCCTAAAACAACACCCCCTACATGACCGCCTACACTGCCCGAACACCACTGCACTGCCCTAAACCCTAAAACACCACCCCCTGCATGACCCCCTACAATGCCCGAACACCACTGCACTGCCCAAAACCCTAAAACACCACCCACCTGCACGACTCCCTGCACTACCCGAACAGAACTGCACTACCCTAAACCCTAAAACGCTACCCCAGCACGACCCCCTACACTATCCAAACACCACTGCTCTACCCTAAACCCTAAAACACTACCCCCAGCACGACCCCCTACACTACCCAAAGACCACTGCACTGCCCTAAACCCTAAAACACTACCCCCAGCATGGCCCACTACACTAAAAAAACACCACTGCACTGCCCTAAACCCTAAAACACTACCCCCAGCTCGGCCCCCTACACAACCAAAAGACCACTGCACTGTCCTGAACCTTAAAACACCACCCCCTTCACGACCCACTACACTGCTTGAACAACACTACACTGCCCTAAACCCTAAAACACCATCCCCCTGCTCGACCCCCTACACTACCCGAACACCACTGCTCTGCCCTAAACTAGGCCTGGGCTAAAATTCCGTTCCGCTCACGGAAATTGCGATAATTTGACATTTTTGCGTTCCGCGGAGAGCGCGAAAATGTCAAACTTTCCGCAATCCGCATTTTACCGGAAATTTTTTCTTGCTCGCACTGTAAAATAATACATTCTCGCTTGCGTGCGACCGCCTTACCTGAATCCCCGCGTTCGCCGACAAGTTTTCCCTATCCGGTCGCGTTCTCCACAAGATGTTGGATTGTTGGTAGCCATTTGCGCTGTCTCACGACAGTTCGCGCCCGCTGTAACATCATTCGTTGCGCGATCACGTCTTTCTTCTCGCGATCATGCACTGCGAGACAAGTGAAAACAAGATAGCCGCGCCCGTGAGCAACCGCATGGGTAAGTTGGCGTACCGCGACCACGCAGAAAAAACCTCGAACGGGCGGGAATAAAACTTCCGCATCTTCGCGATATTTCCGCGTGTTTGCGGAGATTTTTAACATTTTCGCGATAATTTGCGAAAGTGAATTTCGCAAATTCCGCCCACCCCTACCATAAACCCTAAAACACCCCCCCTGCATGACCCCCTACACTGCCCGAACACCACTGCTCTGTCCTAAACCCAAAAACACCACCCCAGCACGACCCCTACACTGCCAGAACATTGCTGCTCTGCCCTAAACTCTAAAACACCACCCCCAGCACGTCCCCCTACACTACCCGAACACCACTGCACTGCCCTAAACCCTAAAACACCACCCCCAGCACGACCCCCAACTCTACCCGAACACCGCTGCACTGCCCTAAACCCTAAAACACTATCCCAGCAAGACCCCCTACACTACCCAAAGACCACTGCACTACCCTAAACCATAAAACACGACCCCCAGCCCTACCCCTACACTACACAAACACCACTGCACTACCCTAATCCCTAACACACTACCCCCAGCATGACCCCCTACACTACCCAAACACCACTGCACTGCCCTAAACCCTAAAACTCCACCCCCTGCATGACCCCCAACACTGCCCGAACACCACTGCACTTCCCTAAACCCTAAAACACCACCCCTGCATGACCCCCTACACTACCTGAACACCACTGCAGTGCCCTAAACCCTAAAACACCACCCCTGCACGACCCCCTACACTGCCCAAACACCAGTGCACCACCCGAAACCCTAAAACACCATCTCCTGCGCGACACCCTACACTGCCTGAACACCACTGCACTGCCCTAATCCCTAAAACACCACCCCTGCATGACCCCTACACTGCCCGAACACCACTGCACTGCCCTAAACCGTAAAACACCCCCTGTACTACCCCTACACTGTTCGAACACCACTGCACTGCCCTGAACACTAAAACACCACCCCCTGCACGACCCCTACACTGCCCGAACACCACTGCACTGCCCTAAACCCTAAAACACCACCTCCTGCGCGACACCCTACACTGCCTGAACACCACTGCACTGCCCTAATCCCTAAAACACCACCCCTGCATGACCCCTACACTGCCCGAACACCACTGCACTGCCCTAAACCGTAAAACACCCCCTGTACGACCCCCTACACTGTTCGAACACCAATGCACTGCCCTGAACACTACAACACCACCCCCTGCACGACCCCTACACTGCCCGAACACCACTGCACTGCCCTAAACCCTAAAACACCACCCCCTGCATGACCCCCTACACTGCCCGAACACCACTGCACTGCCCTAAACCCTAAAACACTGCCCCCAGCATGACCCCCTACACTACCCGAACACCACTGCACTACCCCAAACCCTAAAACACTACCCCCAGCACGACCCCCTACACTATCCAAACACCACAGCACTACCCTAAACCCTAAAACACTATCCCCAGCATGACCCCCTAAACTAGATAAACACCACTGCACTGCCCGAAACCCTAAAACACCATCTCCTGCGTGACACCCTACACTGCCTGAACACCACTGCACTGCCCTAATCCCTAAAACACCACCCCTGCATGACCCCTACACTGCCCGAACACCACTGCACTGCCCTAAACAGTAAAACACCCCCTGTACGACCCCTACACTGTTCGAACACCACTGCACTGCCCTGAACACTAAAACACCACCCCCTGCACGACCCCTACACTGCCCGAACACCACTGCACTGCCCTAAACCCTAAAACACCACCCCCTGAATGACCCCCTACACTGCCCGAACACCACTGCACTGCCCTAAACCCTAAAACACTGCCCCCAGCATGACCCCCTACACTACCCGAACACCACTGCACTACCCCAAACCCTAAAACTCTACCCCCAGCATGACCCCCTACACTATCCAAACACCACAGCACTACCCTAAACCCTAAAACACTACCCCCAGCATGACCCCCTAAACTAGATAAACACCACTGCACTGCCCTAAACCCTAAAACACTACCCCCAGCACAACCCCCTACACTACCCAAAAACCACTGCACTACCCTAAACCCTAAAACACTACTCCCAGCACGACCCCCTCCACTACCCAAAGACCACAGCACTACCCTGAACCCTTAAACACTACCCCCCACACGAACCCCTACACTACCCAAAGACCACTGCACTACCCTAAGCCCTAAAACACAACCCCCTACACTACACAAACACAACTGCACTACCCTAAACCCTAAAACACTACCCCCTACACTACACAAACACCACTGCACTACCGCAAACCCTAAAACACTAGCCCCAGCACGACCCCCTACACTACGCAAACACCACTGCACTACTCTAAACCCATATACACTACCCCTAGTATGACCCCCTACACTACACAAACACCACTGCACTACCCTAAGCCCTAAAATACTCCCCCCAGCACCACTCTCTACACTACCCAAACACCACTGCACTACCCTAAACCCTAAAATACTACCCCAGCATGACCCCCACTCTACCCGAACACCACTGCACTACCCTAAACCCTAAAACACTATCCCCAGCACTACCCCCTACACTACCCAAACAGCAATGCACTACCATAAACCCTATAACACTACCCTCAGCACGACCCCCTACACTACCCAAAGACCACTGTGCTACCCTAAACCCTAAAACACTACCCCCCACATGACCCCCTAAATTAACCAAATATCACTGCAGTACCCTAAACCCTAAAACACGAACCCCTACACTACACAAACACCGCTGAACTACCCTAAACCCTAAAACATTACCCCCAGCATGACCCCCTAGACTACACAAACACCACTGCACTACCCTAAACCCTAAAACACTACCCACTACACTACACCATCACAACTGCACTACCCTAAACCCTAAAACACTACCCCTAGCACGACCCCCTACACTACCCAAACACCACTGCTCTGCCCTAAACTAGGCCTGGGCTAAAATTCCGTTCCGCCTGCGGAAATTGCGATAATTTGACATATTCGCGTTCCACGGAGAGCGCGAAAATGTCAAAATTTCTGCAATCCGCATTTTACCGGAATTTTTTTGCTTGCTCGCGCTGTAAAATAATACATTCTCGCGTGCGCGCGATCGCCTTACCTGAATCCCCGCATTGGCCGACAAGTTTTCCAGATCCGGTCGCGTTCTCCACGAGATGTTGGATTGTTGGTAGCCATTTGCGCTGTCTCGCAACAGTTCGCACCTGCTGTAACGTCATTCGTTGGGCGATCACGTCTTTCTTCTCGCGATCATGCACCGCGAGACAAGTGAAAACAAGATGGCCGCGCCCGCGAGCAACCGCATGGGTAAGTTGGGGAACCGCAACCACGCAGAAAATACCACCAACGGGCGGGAAAAAAACTTCTGCATCTTCGCGATATTTCCGCGTGTTTGTGGAGATTTTTAACATTTTCGCGATAATTTGCGAAAGTGAATTTCACAAATTCTGCCCACCCCTACTCTAAACCCTAAAACACCCCCCTGCATGACCCCCTACACTGCCCGAACACCACTGCTCTGCCCTAAACCCAAAAACACCACCCCAGCACGACCCCTACACTGCCAGAACATTGCTGCTCTGCCCTAAACTCTAAAACACCACCCCCAGCACATCCCCCTACACTACCCGAACACCGCTGCACTGCCCTAAACCCTAAAACACCACCCCCAGCATGACCCCCAACTCTACCCGAACACCGCTGCACTGCCCTAAACCCTAAAACACTATCCCAGTACGACCCCCTACACTACCCAAAGACCACTGCACTACCCTAAACCATAAAACACGACCCCCAGCCCTACCCCTACACTACACAAATACCACTGCACTACCCTAATCCCTAAAACACTACACAGGCATGACCTCCTACACAACCTAAATACCCCTGCACTACCCTAAATCCTAACACACTACCCCCAGCATGACCCCCTACGCTACCCAAACACCACTGCACCGCCCTAAACCATAAAACTCCACCCCCTGCACGACCCCAACACTGCCCGAACACCACTGCACTTCCCTAAACCCTAAAACACGACCCCTGCATGACCCCCTACACTATCCGAACACCACTGCAGTGCCCTAAACCCTAAAACACCACCCCCTGCACGACCCCCTACACTGCCCAAACACCAGTGCCCTGCCCTAAACCCTAAAACACCACCCCCTGCATGACACCCTACACTGCCTGAACACCACTGCACTGCCCTAATCCCTAAAACAACACCCCTGCACGACCCCCTACACTGCCCGAACACCACTGCACTGCCCTAAACCCTAAAACACCCCCTGTATGACCCCCTTCACTGCTTGGACACCACAGCACTGCCCTGAACCCTAAAACACCACCCCCTGCACGACCCCCTACACGCCCGAACACCACTGCACTGCCCTAAACCCTAAAACACCATCCCCTGCTTGACCCCCTACACTGCCCGAACACCACTGCACTGCCCTAAACCCTAAAACACTGCCCCCAGCATGACCCCCTACACTACCCAAACACCACTGCACTGCCCCAAACCCTAAAACACTACCCCCAGCACGACCCCCTAGACTATCCAAACACCACTGCTCTACCCTATACCCTAAAACACTACCCCCAGCACAACCCCCTAAACTAGAAAAACACCACTGCACTGCCCTAAACCCTAAAACACTACCCCCAGCACGACCCCCTACACTACCCAAAAACCTTTGCACTACCCTAAAACCTAAAACACTACCCCCAGCACGACCCCCTCCACTACCCAAAGACCACAGCACTACCCCCACATGACCCCCTACACTACCCAAAGACCACTGCACTACCCTAAGCCCTAAAACACAACCCCCTACACTACACAAACACCACTGCACTACCCTAAACCCTAAAACACTACCCCCTACACTACACAAACACCACTGCACTACCGCAAACCCTAAAACACTAGCCCCAGCACGACACCCTTCACTACCCAAACACCACTGCACTACCCTAAACCCTAAAACACTGCACCCAGCACGACCCCCTACACTACGCAAACACCACTGCACTACTCTAAACCCATATACACTACCCATAGTATGACGCCCTACACTACACAAACACCACTGCACTACCCTAAATCCTAAAACACTCCCCCCAGCACCACTCTGTACACTACCCAAACACCACTGCACTACCCTAAACCCTAAAACACTACCCCCAGCATGACCCCCACTCTACCCGAACACCACTTCACTACCCTAAACCCTAAAACAGTACCCAGGCATGACCCCCTACATTACCGAAACACCACTGCACTACCTTAAACCCTAAAACACTATCCCCAGCACTACCCCCTACACTACCCAAACAGCAATGCACTACCATAAACCCTATAACACTACCCTCAGCACAACCCCCTACACTACCCAAAGACCACTGTGCTATCCTAAACCCTAAAACACTACCCCCCACATGACCCCCTAAACTAACCAAATATCACTGCACTACCCTAAACCCTAAAACACGACCCCCTACACTACACAAACACCGCTGAACTACCCGAAACCCTAAAACATTACCCCCAGCATGACCCCCTAGACTACACAAACACCACTACACTACCCTAAACCCTAAAACACTACCCACTACACTACACAATCACCACTGCACTACCCTAAACCCTAAAACACTCCCCCCAGCACCACTCTCTACACTACCCAAACACCACTGCACTACCCTAAACCCTAAAACACTACCCCCAGCATGACCCCCACTCTACCCGAACACCACTGCTCTACCCTAAATCCTAAAACACTATCCCCAGCACTACCCCCTACACTACCCAAACAGCAATGCACTACCAAAAACCCTATAACACTACCCTCAGCACGACCCCCTACACTACCCAAATACCACTTTGCTACCCTAAACCCTAAATCACTACCACCCACATGACCCCCTAAACTAACCAAATATCACTGCACTACCCTAAACCCTAAAACACGAACCCCTACACTACACAAACACCGCTGAACTACCCTAAACCCTAAAACATTACACAATCACCACTGCACTACCCTAAACCCTAAAACACTACCCCCAGCATGACCCCGTAGACTACACAAACACCACTGCTCTGCCCTAAACTAGGCCTGGGCTAAAATTCCATTCCGCTCGCGGAAATTGCGATAATTTGACATATTCGCGTTCCGCGGAGAGCGCAAAAATGTCAAAATTTCCGCAATCCGCATTTTACCGGAAATTTTTGCTTGCTCGCGCTGTAAAATAATACATTCTCGCATGCGCGCGATCGCCTTACCTGAATCCGCGCGTTGGCCGACAAGTTTTCCAGATCCGGTCGCGTTCTCCACGAGATGTTGGATTGTTGGTAGCCATTTGCGCTGTCTCGCAACAGTTCGCGCCCGCTGTAACGTCATTCGTTGCGCGATCACGTCTTTCTTCTGGCGATCATGCACCGTGAGACAAGTGAAAACAAGATGGCCGCGCCTGCGAGCAACCGCATGGGTAAGTTGGGGAACCGCAACCACGCAGAAAATACCACCAACGGGCGGGAAAAAAACGTCTGCATCTTCGCGATATTTCCGCGTGTTTGCGGAGATTTTTAACATTTTCCCGATAATTTGCAAAAGTGAATTTCGCAAATTCCGCCCACCCCCACTCTAAACCCTAAAACACCCCCCCTGCATGACCCCATACACTGCCCGAACACCACTGCTCTGCCCTAAACCCAAAAACACCACCCCAGCACGACCCCTACACTGCCAGAACATTGCTGCTCTGCCCGGAACTCTAAAACACCACCCCCAGCACATCCCCCTACACTACCCGAACACCGCTGCACTGCCCTAAACCCTAAAACACCACCCCCAGCAAGACCCCCAACTCTACCCGAACACCGCTGCACTGCCCTAAACTCTAAAACACTATCCCAGCACGACCCCCTACACTACCCAAAGACCACTGAACTACCCTAATCCCTAAACCACTACACAGGCATGACCTCCTACACAACCTAAATACCCCTGCACTACCCTAAATCCTAACACACTACCCCCAGCATGACCCCCTACGCTAGCCAAACACCACTGCACTGCCCTAAACCATAAAACTCCACCCCCTGCACGACCCCCAACACTGCCCGAACACCACTGCACTTCCCTAAACCATAAAACATGACCCCCAGCCCTACCCCTACACTACACAAACACCACTGAACTACCCTAATCCCTAAACCACTACACAGGCATGACCTCCTACACAACCTAAATACCCCTGCACTACCCTAAATCCTAACACACTACCCCCAGCATGACCCCCTACGCTAGCCAAACACCACTGCACTGCCCTAAACCATAAAACTCCACCCCCTGCACGACCCCCAACACTGCCCGAACACCACTGCACTTCCCTAAACCCTAAAACACGACCCCTGCATGACCCCCTACACTACCCGAACACCACTGCAGTGCCCTAAACCCTAAAACACCACCCCCTGCACAACCCCCTACACTACCCGAACACCGCTGCACTGCCCTAAACCCTAAAACACCACCCCAGCACGACCCCCAACTCTACCCGAACACCGCTGCACTGCCCTAAACCCTAAAACACTATCCCAGCACAACCCCCTACACTACCCAAAGACCACTGCACTACCCTAAACCATAAAACATGACCCCCAGCCCTACCCCTACACTACACAAACACCACTGAACTACCCTAATCCCTAAAACACTACACAGGCATGACCTCCTACACAACCTAAATACCCCTGCACTACCCTAAATCCTAACACACTACCCCCAGCATGACCCCCTACGCTAGCCAAACACTAGGCCTGGGCAAAAATTTCGTTCCGTTCGCGGAAATTGCGATAATTTGACATTTTTGCGTTCCGCGGAGAGCGCGAAAATGTCAAAAATTCCGGTTTCCGCAGTTTGGCGATAATTTGTTTCTTGCTCGCGCTGTAAAATAATACATTCTCGCGCGCGCGCGATCGCCTTACCTGAATCCCTGCGTTCGCCGACAAGTTTTCTTGATCCTGTCGCGTTCTCCATGAGATGTTGTATTGTTTTTAGCCATTTGCGCTGTCTTGCGACAGTTCGCGCCCGCAGTGACATCATGCGTCGCGCGATCACGTCTTTCTTCTCGCGATCATGCACCGCGAGAACAACTCAAAACAAGATGGCCGCGCCCGCAAGCAACCACATGGGTAAGTTGGCGACCCGCAACCATGCAGAAAATCTCGCGAACACGCCGGAAAAAAACTTCCGCATCTTCGCGATATTTCTGCTTGTTTGCGATAATTTTAAACATTCTCGCGATAATTTGCGAAGGTTAATTCCGCAAATTCCGCCCACCCCTACCAAACACCACTGCACTGCCCTAAACCATAAAACTCCACCCCCTGCACGACCCCCAACACTGCCCGAACACCACTGCACTTCCCTAAACCCTAAAACACGACCCCTGCATGACCCCCTACACTACCCGAACACCAATGCAGTGCCCTAAACCCTAAAACACCACCCCCTGCACGACCCCCTACACTGCCCAAACACCAGTGCACTGCCCTAAACCCTAAAACACCACCCCCTGCACGACACCCTACACTGCCTGAACACCACTGCACTGCCCTAATCCCTAAAACAACACCCCTGCATGACCCCCTACACTGCCCGAACACCACTGCACTGCCCTAAACCCTAAAACACCCCCTGTACTACCCCCTACACTGCTCGAACACCACTGCACTGCCCTGAACCCTAAAACACCACCCCCTGCACGACCCCCTACATGCCCGAACACCACTGCACTGCCCTAAACCCTAAAACACCACCCCCTGCTTGACCCCCTACACTGCCCGAACACCACTGCACTGCCCTAAACCCTAAAACACTGCCCCAGCATGACCCCCTACACTACCCAAACACCACTGCACTACCCCAAATCCTAAAACACTACCCCCAGCAAGACCACCTACACTATCCAAACACCACTGCTCTACCCTATACCCTAAAACACTACCCCCAGCACAACCCCCTAAGCTAGATGAACACCACTGCACTGCCCTAAATCCTAAAACACTACCCCCAGCACGACCCCCTACACTACCCAAAAACCACTGCACTACCCCAAACCCTAAAACACTACCCCCAGCACGACCCCCTAGACTATCCAAACACCACTGCTCTACCCTATACCCTAAAACACTACCCCCAGCACAACCCCCTAAACTAGAAAAACACCACTGCACTGCCCTAAACCCTAAAACACTACCCCCAGCACGACCCCCTACACTACCCAAAAACCACTGCACTACCCTAAACCCTAAAACACTACCCCCAGCACGACCCCCTCCACTACCCAAAGACCACAGCACTACCCCCACATGACCTCATACACTACCCAAAGACCACTGCACTACCCTAAGCCCTAAAACACAACCCCCCACACTACACAAACACCACTGCACTACCCTAAACCCTAAAACACTACCCCCTACACTACACAAACACCACTGCACTACCGCAAACCCTAAAACACTAGCCCCAGCACGACACCCTTCACTACCCAAACACCACTGCACTACCCTAAACCCTAAAACACTGCACCCAGCACAACCCCCTACACTACGCAAACACCACTGCACTACTCTAAACCCATATACACTACCCATAGTATGACCCCCTACACTACACAAACACCACTGCACTACCCTAAATCCTAAAACACTCCCCCCAGCACCACTCTGTACACTACCCAAACACCACTGCACTACCCTAAACCCTAAAACACTACCCCCAGCATGACCCCCACTCTACCCGAACACCACTTCACTACCCTAAACCCTAAAACAGTACCCCGGCATGACCCCCTACATTACCGAAACACCACTGCACTACCTTAAACCCTAAAACACTATCCCCAGCACTACCCCCTACACTACCCAAACAGCAATGCACTACCATAAACCCTATAACACTACCCTCAGCACAACCCCCTACACTACCCAAAGACCACTGTGCTATCCTAAACCCTAAAACACTACCCCCCACATGACCCCCTAAACTAACCAAATATCACTGCACTACCCTAAACCCTAAAACACGACCCCCTACACTACACAAACACCGCTGAACTACCCTAAACCCTAAAACATTACCCCCAGCATGACCCCCTAGACTATACAAACACCACTACACTACCCTAAACCCTAAAACACTACCCACTACACTACACAATCCCCACTGCACTAACCTAAACCCTAAAACACTACCCCAGCACGACCCCCTCCACTATCCAAACACCACTGCACTACCCTAAACCCTAAAGCACTACCTCAGCATGACCCCCTACACTACCCAAAGACCACTGCACTACCCTAAACCTTAAAACACTAGCCGCAGTAGGACCCCCCTACACTACCCAAACACCACTGCACTACCCTAAATCCTAAAACACTATCCCCAGCACTACCCCCACACTACCCAAACAGCAATGCACTACCAAAAACCCTATAACACTACCCTCAGCACGACCCCCTACACTACCCAAAGACCACTGTGCTACCCTAAACCCTAAAACACTACCCCCCACATGACCCCCTAAACTAACCAAATATCACTGCACTACCCTAAACCCTAAAACACGAACCCCTACACTACACAAACACCGCTGAACTACCCTAAACCCTAAAACATTACACCCAGCATGACCCCGTAGACTACACAAACACCACTGCACTACCCTAAACCCTAAAACACTACACAATCACCACTGCACTACCCTAAACCCTAAAACACTACCCCCAGCACGACCCCCTACACTACCCAAACACCACTGCTCTGCCCTAAACTAGGCCCGGGCTAAAATTCCATTCCGCTCGCGGAAATTGCGATAATTTGACATATTCACGTTCCGCGGAGAGCGCGAAAATGTCAAAATTTCCGCAATCCGCATTTTACCGGAAATTTTTGCTTGCTCGCGCTGTAAAATAATACATTCTCGCGTGCGCGCGATCGCCTTACCTGAATCCGCGTGTTGGCCGACAAGTTTTCCAGATCCGGTCGCGTTCTCCACGAGATGTTGGATTGTTGGTAGCCATTTGCGCTGTCTCGCAACAGTTCGCGCCCGCTGTAACGTCATTCGTTGCGCGATCACGTCTTTCTTCTGGCGATCATGCACCGTGAGACAAGTGAAAACAAGATGGCCGCGCCCGCGAGCAACCGCATGGGTAAGTTGGGGAACCGCAACCACGCAGAAAATACCACCAACGGGCGGGAAAAAAACTTCTGCATCTTCGCGATATTTCCGCGTGTTTGCGGAGATTTTTAACATTTTCGCGATAATTTGCGAAAGTGAATTTCGCAAATTCCGCCCACCCCTACTCTAAACCCTAAAACACCCCCCTGCATGACCCCATACACTGCCCGAACACCACTGCTCTGCCCTAAACCCAAAAACACCACCCCAGCACGACCCCTACACTGCCAGAACATTGCTGCTCTGCCCGGAACTCTAAAACACCACCCCCAGCACATCCCCTACACTACCCGAACACCGCTGCACTGCCCTAAACCCTAAAACACCACCCCCAGCAAGACCCCCAACTCTACCCGAACACCGCTGCACTGCCCTAAACCCTAAAACACTATCCCAGCACAACCCCCTACACTACCCAAAGACCACTGCACTACCCTAAACCATAAAACATGACCCCCAGCCCTACCCCTACACTACACAAACACACCACTGAACTACCCTAATCCCTAAAACACTACACAGGCATGACCTCCTACACAACCTAAATACCCCTGCACTACCCTAAATCCTAACACACTACCCCCAGCATGACCCCCTACGCTAGCCAAACACTAGGCCTGGGCAAAAATTTCATTCCGTTCGCGGAAATTGCGATAATTTGACATTTTTGCGTTCCGCGGAGAGTGCGAAAATGTCAAAAATTCCGGTTTCCGCAGCTTGGCGATAATTTGTTTCTTGCTCGCGCTGTAAAATAATACATTCTCGCGCGCGCGCGATCGCCTTACCTGAATCCCTGCGTTCGCCGACAAGTTTTCTTGATCCGGTCGCGTTCTCCATGAGATGTTGTATTGTTTTTAGCCATTTGCGCTGTCTCGCGACAGTTCGCGCCCGCAGTGACGTCATGCGTCGCGCGATCACGTCTTTCTTCTCGCGATCATGCACCGCGAGAACAACTCAAAACAAGATGGCCGCGCCCGCAAGCAACCACATGGGTAAGTTGGCGACCCGCAACCATGCAGACAATCTCGCGAACATGCCGGAAAAAAACTTCTGCATCTTCGCGATATTTCTGCTTGTTTGCGATAATTTTAAACATTCTCGCGATAATTTGCGAAGGTTAATTCCGCAAATTCCGCCCACCCCTACCAAACACCACTGCACTGCCCTAAACCATAAAACTCCACCCCCTGCACGACCCCCAACACTGCCCGAACACCACTGCACTTCCCTAAACCCTAAAACACGACCCCTGCATGACCCCCTACACTACCCGAACACCACTGCAGTGCCCTAAACCCTAAAACACCACCCCCTGCACGACCCCCTACACTGCC
Organism: Triturus cristatus; assembly: GCF_964204655.1. Lineage (NCBI taxonomy): Eukaryota > Metazoa > Chordata > Amphibia > Caudata > Salamandridae > Triturus > Triturus cristatus. The sequence goes on from NC_140579.1 coordinate 1,111,193,083, forward strand.
CAAACACCAGTGCACTGCCCTAAACCCTAAAACACCACCCCCTGCACGACACCCTACACTGCCTGAACACCACTGCACTGCCCTAATCCCTAAAACAACACCCCTGCATGACCCCCTACACTGCCCGAACACCACTGCACTGCCCTAAACCCTAAAACACCCCCTGTACTACCCCCTACACTGCTCGAACACCACTGCACTGCCCTGAACCCTAAAACACCACCCCCTGCACGACCCCCTACATGCCCGAACACCACTGCACTGCCCTAAACCCTAAAACACCACCCCCTGCTTGACCCCCTACACTGCCCGAACACCACTGCACTGCCCTAAACCCTAAAACACTGCCCCAGCATGACCCCCTACACTACCCAAACACCACTGCACTACCCCAAATCCTAAAACACTACCCCCAGCAAGACCACCTACACTATCCAAACACCACTGCTCTACCCTATACCCTAAAACACTACCCCCAGCACAACCCCCTAAACTAGATAAACACCAATGCACTGCCCTAAACCCTAAAACACTACCCCCAGCACGACCCCCTACACTACCCAAAAACCACTGCACTACCCTAAACCCTAAAACACTACCCCCAGCACGACCCCCTCCACTACCCAAAGACCACAGCACTACCCCCACATGACCCCCTACACTACCCAAAGACCACTGCACTACCCTAAACCCTAAAACACTACCCCCTACACTACACAAACACCACTGCACTACCGCAAACCCTAAAACACTAGCCCCAGCACGACACCCTTCACTACCCAAAGAACACTGCACTACCCTAAACCCTAAAACACTGCACCCAGCACGACTCCCTACACTACGCAAACACCACTGCACTACTCTAAACCCATATACACTACCCATAGCATGACCCCCTACACTACACAAACACCACTGCACTACCCTAAACCCTAAAACACTCCCCCCAGCACCACTCTCTACACTACCCAAACACCACTGCACGACCCTAAACCCTAAAACACTACCACCAGCATGACCCCCACTCTACCTGAACACCACTTCACTACCCTAAACCCTAAAACAGTACCCCGGCATGACCCCCTACATTACCGAAACACCCCTGCACTACCCTAAACCCTAAAACACTATCCCCAACACTACCCCCTACACTACCCAAACAGCAATGCACTACCATAAACCCTATAACACTACCCTCAGCACAACCCCCTACACTACCCAAAGACCACAGTGCTATCCTAAACACTAAAACACTACCCCCCACATGACCCCTAAACTAACCAAATATCACTGCACTACCCTAAACCCTAAAACACGACCCCCTACACTACACAAACACCGCTGAACTACCCTAAACCCTAAAACATTACCCCCAGCATGACCCCCTAGACTACACAAACACCACTACACTACCCTAAACCCTAAAACACTACCCACTACACTACACAATCCCCACTGCACTACCCTAAAACCTAAAACACTACCCCCAGCACGACCCCCTACACTACCCAAACACCACTGCACTACCCTAATCCCTAAAACACTACCCCCAGCAGTATCCCTCACACTACCCAAACACCACTGCACTACCCTAAACCCTAAAACGCTATCCCCAGCAGTACCCCCTACACTATCCAAACACCTCTGCACTACCCTAACCCTAAAACACTACCCCCAGCACGACCCCCTATACTACTCGAAGACCACTGCACTGCCCTAAACCCTAAAACACTACCCCAGCACGACCCCCTACACTGCCCAAACACTACTGCACTACCCTAAACACTAAAACACTAGCCCCAGCAGTACCCCTCACACTACCCAAGCAGCACTGCAATACCCTAAACCCCAAAACACTGCCCCAGCAGTACCCCCTACACTACCCAAACACCACTGCACTACCCTAACCTTAAAACACTTCCCAAAGCATGATCCCCTACACTACCCAAACACCACTGCACTGCCCTAAACCCTAAAACACTATCCGCAGCACGACCCCCTACACTACCCAAACACCACTGCACTACACTAAACCCCATATACACTACCCCCAGCACGAACCTCTACACTACACAAACACCACTGCACTACCCTAAACCCTAAAACACTCCCCCAGCACCAATCCCTACACTACCCAAACAGCACTGCACTACCCTAAACCCTAAAACACTACCCCCAACACAACCCCCTACACTACCCGAACACCACTACACTACCCTAAAATCTAAAACACTACCCCCAGTATGACCCCCTACTCTGCCCGAACACCATTGCAGTGCCCTAAACCCTAAAACACCACCCCCTGCACGACCCCCAACACTGCCCAAACACCACTGCACTGCCCTAAACCTTAAATCACCACCCCCTGCACGACTCCCAACACTGCCCGAACACCACTGCACTGCCCTAAACCCTAAAACACCATACCCTACATGCCCCCTCACTGCCCAAACACCACTGCACTGCCCTAAACCCTAAAACTCCACCCCCTGCACGAATCCCTACACTGCCTGAAAACCACTGCCCTAAACCCTAAAACACCACCCCCTGCACGACTCCCAACACTGCCCGAACACCACTGCACTGCCCTAAACCCTAAAACACCATATCCTGCATGCCCCCCTACACTGCCCAAACACCACTGCGCTACACTAAACCCCATATACACTACCCCCAGCACGAACCTCTACACTACACAAACACCACTGCACTACCCTAAACCCTAAAACACTCCCCCCAGCACCAATCCCTACACTACCCAAACACCACTGCACTACCCTAAACCCTAAAACACTACCCCCAGCACAACCCCCTACACTACCCGAACACCACTACATTACCCTACACTCTAAAACACTACCCCCAGCACGACCCCCAACACTGCCCAAACACCACTGCACTGCCCTAAACCCTAAAACACCACCCCCTGCACGACTCCCAACACTGCCCGAACACCACTGCACTGCCCTAAACCCTAAAACACCATACCCTACATGCCCCATCACTGCCCAAACACCACTGCACTGCCCTAAACCCTAAAACTCCACCCCCTGCACGATCCCCTACACTGCCTGAAAACCACTGCACTGCCCTAAACCCTAAAACACCACCCCCTGCACGACTCCCAACACTGCCCGAACACCACTGCACTGCCCTAAACCCTAAAACACCATAACCTGCATGCCCCCTACACTGCCCGAACACCACTGCACTGCCCTAAACCCTAAAACTCCACCCCCTGCATGACCCCCTACACTGCCCGAACACCACTGCACTGCCTTAAACCCTATAATACCACCCCCTGCACGACATCCTATACTGCCGAACACCAATGCACTGCCCTAATCCCTAAAACACCACCCTCTGCACGACCCTCTCCACTGCCCAAACACCACTGCACTGCCCTAAACCCTAAAACTCACCCTGCATGACCCCCTACACTGCCCGATCAACAGTGCACTGCCCTAAACCCTAAAACACCACCCTCTGCACGACCGCCTACACTGCCCGAACACCACTGCACTGCCCTAAACCCTAAAACACCACCCACCTGCACGACTCCCTACACTGCCCGAACAACACTGCACTACCCTAAACCCTAAAACACTACCCCAGCACGACCCCCTACACTATCCAAACACCACTGCTCTACCCTAAACCCTAAAACACTACCCCCAGCATGACCCCTTACACTACCCAAAGACCACTGCACTGCCCTAAACCCTAAAACACTACCCCCAGCACGGCCCACTACACTAGAAAAACACCACTGCACTGCCCTAAACCCTAAAACACTACCCCCAGCACGGCCCCCTACACAACCAAAAGACCACTGCACTGTCCTGAACCTTAAAACACCACACCCTGCTCAACCCCCTACACTGCTTGAACACCACTACACTGCCCTAAACCCTAAAACACCATCCCCCTGCTCGACCCCCTACACTGCCCGAACACCACTGCTCTGCCCTAAACTAGGCCTGGGCTAAAATTCCGTTCCGCTCGCGGAAATTGCGATAATTTGACATTTTCGCGTTCCGCGGAGAGCGCGAAAATGTCAAAATTTTCGCAATCCGCATTTTGCTGGAAATTTTTTGCTTGCTCGCAATGTAAAATAATACATTCTCGTGTGCGCGTGATCGCCTTACCTGAATCCCCGCGTTCGCCGACAAGTTTTCCCGATCCGGTCGCATTCTCCACAAGATGTTGGATTGTTGGTAGCCATTTGCGCTGTCTCGCGACAGTTGGCGCCCGCTGTAACATCATTCGTTGCGCGATCACGTCATTCTTCTCGCGATCATGCACCGCGAGACAAGTGAAAACAAGATGGCCGCGCCCGCGAGCATTCACATGGGTAAGTTGGCGAACCGCGACCACGCAGAAAATACCGCGAACGGGCGGGAAAAAAACTTCCGCATCTTCGCGATATTTCCGCGTGTTTGCGGAGATTTTTAACATTTTCGCGATAATTTGCCAAAGTGAATTTCGCAAATTCCACGACCCCTACCCTAAGCCCTAAAACACACCCCTGCATGACCCCCTACACTGCCCGAACACCACTGCTCTGCCCTAAACCCAAAAACACGACCCCTACACTGCCATAACATTGCTGCTCTGCCCTAAACTCTAAAACACCACCCCCAGCATGTCCCAATACACTACCCGAACACCGCTGCACTGCCCTAAACCCTAAAACACCACCCCTCGCATGACCCCCAACTCTACCCGAACACCGCTGCACTGCCCTAAATCCCAAAACACTACACAGGCATGACCTCCTACACGACCCAAATATCCCTGCACTACCCTAAATCCTAACACACTACCCCCAGCATGACCCCCTACACTACCCAAACACCACTGCACTGCCCTAAACCCTAAAACTCCACCACCTGCACGACCCCCAACACTGCCCGAACACCACTGCACTTCCCTAAACCCTAAAACACCACCCCTGCACGACCCCTACACTGCCCAAACACCAGTGCACTGCCCTAAACCCTAAAACACCACCCCCTGCACGACAACCTACACTGCTTGAACACCACTGCACTGCCCTAAACCCAAAAACACCCCCTGTACGACCCCCTACACTGCTCTAACACCACTGCACTGCCCTGAACCCTAAAACACCACCCCCTGCACGACTCCCTACACTGCCCGAACACCACTGCACTGCCCTAAACCCTAAAACACCAACCCCTGCATGACCCCCTACACTGCCCGAACACCACTGCACTGCCCTAAACCCTAAAACACTGCCCCCAGCATGACCCCCTACTCTACACGAACACCACTGCACTACCCCGAACACTAAAACACTACCCCCAGCACGACCCCCTACACTATCCAAACACCACTGCTCTACCCTAAACCCTAAAACACTACCCCCAGCATGACCCCCTAAACTAGATAAACACCACTGCACTGCTCTAAACCCTAAAACACTACCCCCAGCACGACCCCCTACACTACCCAAAAACCACAGCACTACCCTAAGCCCTTAAACACTACCCCCCACGCGACCCCCTACAGTACCCAAAGACCACTGCACTACCCCAAGCCCTAAAACACAACCCCCTACACTACCCTAAGACCACTGCACTACCATAAACCCTAAAACACTACCCCCTACACTACACAAACACCACTGCACTACCGCAAACCCTAAAACACAAGCCACAGCACGACACCCTTCACTACCCAAACACCACTGCACTACCCTAAACCCTAAAACACTGCACCCAGCACGACCCCCTACACTATCCAAACACCAATGCTCTACCCTAAACCCTAAAACACTACCCCCAGCATGACCCCCTAAACTAGATAAACACCACTGCACTGCTCTAAACCCTAAAACACTACCCCAGCACGACCCCCTACACTACCCAAAAACCACAGCACTACCCTAAGCCCTTAAACACTACCCCCCACACAACCCCCTACAATACCCAAAGACCACTGCACTACCCTAAGCCCTAAAACACAACCCCCTACACTACCCAAAGACCACTGCACTACCCTAAACCCTAAAACACTACCCCCTACACTACACAAACTCCACTGCACTACCACAAACCCTAAAACACTAGCTACAGCACGACCCCCCTACACTACCCAAACACCACTGCACTACCCTAAACCCTAAAACACTTCCCCCAGCATGACCCCCACTCTATCCGGACACCACTTCACTACCCTAAACCCTAAAACACTACCCCGGCATGACCCCCTACATTACCGAAACACCACTGCACTACCCTAAACCCTAAAACACTTTCCCCAGCACTACCCCTACACTACCCAAACAGCAATGCACTACCATAAACCCTATAACACTACCCTCAGCACGACCCCCTACACTACCCAAAGACCACTGTGCTACCCTAAACCCTAAAACATTACCCCCAGCATGACCCCCTAGACTACACAAACACCACTGCACTACCCTAAACCCTAAAGCGCTATCCCCAGAAGTACCCCCTACACTATCCAAACACCTCTGCACTACCCTAACCCTAAAACACTATCCCCAGCATGACCCACTACACTACCCAAACACCACTGCACTACCCGAAACCCAAAAACACTATCCCCAGGAGTACCCGTCACACTACCCAAGCACCACTGCACTACCCTAAACCCTAAAACACTGCCCCCAGCAGTACCCCCTACACTACCCAAACACCACTGCACTACCCTAACCCTAAAACACTACACCCAGCATGACCCCCTACACTACCCAAATACCACTGCTCTCCCCTAAACCCTAAAACACTACCCCCAGCACGACCCGCTACACTAGATATTCACCACTGCACTGCCCTAAACCCTAAAACACTACCCCCAGCAGGACCCGATAAACTACACAAACACCATTGCACTACCCTAAACATTAACACACTACCCCAGCACGATCCCCTATATTACCCAAACACCACTGCACTGCCCGAAACCCTAAAAAACTGCCCCAGCAGTACTTCCTACACTACCCAAACACCACTGCACTACACTAACCCTAACACACTACCCCCAGCACGACCCCCTATACTACCCAAACACCACTGCATTACCCTAAACCCTAAAACACTACCCCCAGCAGTACCCTTCACACTACCCAAGCACCACTGCACTACCCTAACCCCTAAAACACTGCCCCCAGCAGTACCCACTACACTACCCAAACACCACTGCACTACCCTTACCCTAAAACACTACCCCCAGCACGACCCCCTACACTACCCAAAGACCACTGCACTGCCCTAAACCCTAAAACACTACCCCCAGCACAACCCCTTACACTAGATAAACACCACTGCACTGCCCTAAACCCTAAAACACGACCCCCAGCACGACCCCTACACTGCCCCAACACTACTGCACTACCCTAAAACACTACCCCAGCATGACCCGCTAAACTACACAAACACCACTGCACTACCCTAAACACTAACACACTACCCCCAGCAGCACCCCTACACTACCCAAACACCACTGCACTACCCTAAACCGTAACACACTACCCCCAGCACGACCCCCTACACTACCCAAACACCACTGCACTGCCCTAAACCCTAAAACACTGCCCACAGCATGACCCCCTACACTACCCAAACACCACTGCTCTACCCTAAACCCTAAAACACTCCCCCAGCACGACTCCCTACACTACCCAAACACCACTGCACTACCCTAAACCCTAAGTGTACCCACAGCACGACTCCCTACACTACCCAAACACCACTGCACTACCCTAAACCATAAGACACTACCCCCAGCACGACCCCTTACACTACCCAAACACCACTGCACTACCCTAAACCCTAAAACACTATCCCCAGCACGACCCCCTACACTACCTAAACACCACTGCACTACACTAAACCCCATATACACTACCCCCAGCATGACCCTCTACACTACCCAAACACCACTGCACTGCCCTAAACCCTAAAACACTACCCCCAGCAAGACCCCCTACACTACCCGAACACCACTACACTACCCTAAACTCTAAAACACTACCCCCAGCATGACCCCCTACACTGCCCGAACACCACTGCAGTGCCCTAAACCCTAAAATACCACCCCCTGCACGACCCCCTACACTGCCCGAACACCACTGCACTGCCCTAAACCCTAAAACACCACCCCCTGCACCACTCCCAACACTGCCCAAACACCACTGCACTGCCCTAAACCCTAAAACACCACCCCCTGCACGACTCCCAACACTGCCCGAACACCACTGCACTGACCACTGCACTGCCCTAAACCCTAAAACACTATCCCCAGCACGACCCAATAAACTACACAAACACCACTGCACTATCCTAAACCCTAAAACACTACCCCCAGCATGATCCCCTACACAATCCAAACACCACTGCAATGCCATAAACCCTAAAACACTGCCCCCAGCAGTACCCCCTACACTACCCAAACACCCACTGCACTACCCTAACCCTAAAACACTACTTCCAGCATGACCCCCTACACTACCCAAACACCACTGCACTTCCCTAAACCCCATATACACTACCCCCAGCATGACCACCTACACTACCCAAACACCACTGCACTACCCTAAACCCTAAAACACTGCCCCCAGCAGTACCCCCTACACTACCCAAACACCACTGCACTACCCTAAACCCTAAAACACTATCCCCAGCACAACCCCTCACACTACCCAAACCCCACTGCACTAGCCTAAACTATAAAACACTATCCCCAGCAGTTCCCCCTACACTACCCAAACACCTCTGCACTACCCTAAACCCTAAAACACTACCCCCAGCAGAACCCCCTACACTACCCAAACACCACTGCTCTACCCTAAACCCTAAAACACTACCCCCAGCTTGACCTGCTACACTAGTTAAACACCACTGCACAGCCCTTAACCCTAAAACACTACCACCAGCACAACCCCCTACACTACCCAAACACCAATGCGCTACCCTAAACCCTGAAACACTACCCTAGCATGACCCACTACACTACACAAACACCACTGCACTACCCTAAACCCTAACAAACTACACCCCGCACGACCCCCTACACTATCCAAACACCACTGCACTACCCTAAACCCCCAAAACACTACCCCCAGCACGACCCTCTACACTACCCAAAGACCACTGCACTGCCCTAAACCCTAAAACATTACCCCCAGCATGACCCCCTAGACTACACAAACACCACTACACTACCCTAAACCCTAAAACACTACCCACTACACTACACAATCACCACTGCACTACCCTAAACCCTAAAACACTCCCCCCAGCACCACTCTCTACACTACCCAAACACCACTGCACTACCCTAAACCCTAAAACACTACCCCCAGCATGACCCCCACTCTACCCGAACACCACTGCACTGCCCTAAATCCTAAAACACTATCCCCAGCACTACCCCCTACACTACCCAAACAGCAATGCACTACCAAAAACCCTATAACACTACCCTCAGCACGACCCCCTACACTACCCAAAGACCACTGTGCTACCCTAAACCCTAAAACACTACCCCCCACATGACCCCCTAAACTAACCAAATATCACTGCACTACCCTAAACCCTAAAACACGAACCCCTACACTACACAAACACCGCTGAACTACCCTAAACCCTAAAACATTACACCCAGCATGACCCCGTAGACTACACAAACACCACTGCACTACCCTAAACCCTAAAACACTACACAATCACCACTGCACTACCCTAAACCCTAAAACACTACCCCCAGCACGACCCCCTACACTACCCAAACACCACTGCTCTGCCCTAAACTAGGCCTGGGCTAAAATTCCATTCCGCACGCGGAAATTGCGATAATTTGACATATTCGCGTTCCGCGGAGAGCGCGTAAATGTCAAAATTTCCGCAATCCGCATTTTACCGGAATTTTTTGCTTGCTCGCGCTGTAAAATAATACATTCTCGCGTGCGCGCGATCGCCTTACCTGAATCCGCGCGTTGGCCGACAAGTTTTCCAGATCCGGTCGCGTTCTCCACGAGATGTTGGATTGTTGGTAGCCATTTGCGCTGTCTCGCAACAGTTCGCGCCCGCTGTAACGTCATTCGTTGCGCGATCACGTCTTTCTTCTGGCGATCATGCACCGCGAGACAAGTGAAAACAAGATGGCCGCGCCCGCGAGCAACCGCATGGGTAAGTTGGGGAACCGCAACCACGCAGAAAATACCACCAACGGGCGGGAAAAAAACGTCTGCATCTTCGCGATATTTCCGCGTGTTTGCGGAGATTTTTAACATTTTCGCGATAATTTCCAAAAGTGAATTTCGCAAATTCCGCCCACCCCCACTCTAAACCCTAAAACACCCCCCCTGCATGACCCCATACACTGCCCGAACACCACTGCTCTGCCCTAAACCCAAAAACACCACCCCAGCACGACCCCTACACTGCCAGAACATTGCTGCTCTGCCCGGAACTCTAAAACACCACCCCCAGCACATCCCCCTACACTACCCGAACACCGCTGCACTGCCCTAAAACACCACCCCCAGCAAGACCCCCAACTCTACCCGAACACCGCTGCACTGCCCTAAACCCTAAAACACTATCCCAGCACGACCCCCTACACTACCCAAAGACCACTGCACTACCCTAAACCATAAAACATGACCCCCAGCCCTACCCCTACACTACACAAACACCACTGAACTACCCTAATCCCTAAACCACTACACAGGCATGACCTCCTACACAACCTAAATACCCCTGCACTACCCTAAATCCTAACACACTACCCCCAGCATGACCCCCTACGCTAGCCAAACACCACTGCACTGCCCTAAACCATAAAACTCCACCCCCTGCACGACCCCCAACACTGCCCGAACACCACTGCACTTCCCTAAACCCTAAAACACGACCCCTGCATGACCCCCTACACTACCCGAACACCACTGCAGTGCCCTAAACCCTAAAACACCACCCCCTGCACAACCCCCTACACTGCCCAAACACCAGTGCACTGCCCTAAACCCTAAAACACCACCCCCTGCACGACACCCTACACAGCCTGAACACCACTGCACTGCCCTAATCCCTAAAACAACACCCCTGCACGACCCCCTACACTGCCCGAACACCACTGCACTGCCCTAAACCCTAAAACACCCCCTGTACTACCCCCTACACTGCTCGAACACCACTGCACTGCCCTGAACCCTAAAACACCACCCCTGCACGACCCCCTACATGCCCGAACACCACTGCACTGCCCTAAACCCTAAAACACCACCCCCTGCTTGACCCCCTACACTGCCCGAACACCACTGCACTGCCCTAAACCCTAAAACACTGCCCCAGCATGACCCCCTACACTACCCAAACACCACTGCACTACCCCAAATCCTAAAACACTACCCCCAGCAAGACCCCCTACACTATCCAAACACCACTGCTCTACCCTATACCCTAAACACTACCCCCAGCACAACCCCCTAAACTAGATAAACACCACTGCACTGCCCTAAACCCTAAAACACTACCCCCAGCACGACCCCCTACACTACCCAAAAACCACTGCACTACCCTAAACCCTAAAACACTACCCCCAGCACGACCCCCTCCCCTACCCAAAGACCACAGCACTACCCCCACATGACCCCCTATACTACCCAAAGACCACTGCACTACCCTAAACCCTAAAACACTACCCCTACACTACACAAACACCACTGCACTACCGCAAAACCTAAAACACTAGCCCCAGCACGACACCCTTCACTACCCAAACACCACTGCACTACCCTAAACCCTAAAACACTGCACCCAGCACGACCCCCTACACTACGCAAACACCACTGCACTACTCTAAACCCATATACACTACCCATAGCATGACCCCCTACACTACACAAACACCACTGCACTACCCTAAACCCTAAAACACTCCCTCCAGCACCACTCTCTACACTACCCAAACACCACTGCACGACCCTAAACCCTAAAACACTACCACCAGCATGACCCCCACTCTACCTGAACACCACTTCACTACCCTAAACCCTAAAACAGTACGCCGGCATGACCCCCTACATTACCGAAACACCCCTGCACTACCCTAAACACTAAAAAACTATCCCCAGCACTACCCCCTACACTACCCAAACAGCAATGCACTACCATAAACCCTATAACACTACCCTCAGCACAACCCCCTACACTACCCAAAGACCACAGTGCTATCCTAAACCCTAAAACACTACCCCCCACATGACCCCCTAAACTAACCAAATATCACTGCACTACCCTAAACCCTAAAACACGACCCCCTACACTACACAAACACCGCTGAACTACCCTAAACCCTAAAACATTACCCCCAGCATGACCCCCTAGACTACACAAACACCACTACACTACCCTAAACCCTAAAACACTACCCACTACACTACACAATCCCCACTGCACTACCCTAAAACCTAAAACACTACCCCCAGCACGACCCCCTACACTACCCAAACACCACTGCACTACCCTAATCCCTAAAACACTACCCCCAGCAGTATCCCTCACACTACCCAAACACCACTGCACTACCCTAAACCCTAAAACGCTATCCCCAGCAGTACCCCCTACACTATCCAAACACCTCTGCACTACCCTAACCCTAAAACACTACCCCCAGCACGACCCCCTATACTACTCGAAGACCACTGCACTGCCCTAAACCCTAAAACACTACCCCAGCACGACCCCCTACACTGCCCAAACACTACTGCACTACCCTAAACCCTAAAACACTAGCCCCAGCAGTACCTCTCACACTACCCAAGCAGCACTGCAATACCCTAAACCCCAAAACACTGCCCCAGCAGTACCCCCTACACTACCCAAACACCACTGCACTACCCTAACCTTAAAACACTTCCCAAAGCATGATCCCCTACACTACCCAAACACCACTGCACTGCCCTAAACCCTAAAACACTATCCGCAGCACGACCCCCTACACTACCCAAACACCACTGCACTACACTAAACCCCATATACACTACCCCCAGCACGAACCTCTACACTACACAAACACCACTGCACTACCCTAAACCCTAAAACACTCCCCCAGCACCAATCCCTACACTACCCAAACACCACTGCACTACCCTAAACCCTAAAATACTACCCCCAACACAACCCCCTACACTACCCGAACACCACTACACTACCCTAAAATCTAAAACACTACCCCCAGCATGACCCCCTACTCTGCCCGAACACCATTGCAGTGCCCTAAACCCTAAAACACCACCCCCTGCACGACCCCCTACACTGCCCGAACACCACTGCACTGCCCTAAACCCTAAAACACCACCCCCTGCACGACCCCCAACACTGCCCAAACACCACTGCACTGCCCTAAACCCTAAATCACCACCCCCTGCACGACTCCCAACACTGCCCGAATACCACTGCACTGCCCTAAACCCTAAAACACCATACCCTACATTCCCCCTCACTGCCCAAACACCACTGCACTGCCCTAAACCCTAAAACTCCACCCCCTGCACGAATCCCTACACTGCCTGAAAACCACTGCCCTAAACCCTAAAACACCACCCCCTGCACGACTCCCAACACTGCCCGAACACCACTGCACTGCCCTAAACCCTAAAACACCATACCCTACATGCCCCCCTACACTGCCCAAACACCACTGCACTACACTAAACTCCATATACACTACCCCCAGCACGAACCTCTACACTACACAAACACCACTGCACTACCCTAAACCCTAAAACACTCCCCCCAGCACCAATCCCTACACTACCCAAACACCACTGCACTACCCTAAACCCTAAAACACTACCCCCAGCACAACCCCCTACACTACCCGAACACCACTACATTACCCTAAACTCTAAAACACTACCCCCAGCACGACCCCCAACACTGCCCAAACACCACTGCACTGCCCTAAACCCTAAAACACCACCCCCTGCACGACTCCCAACACTGCCCGAACACAACTGCACTGCCCTAAACCCTAAAACACCATACCCTACATGCCCCCTCACTGCTCAAACACCACTGCACTGCCCTAAACCCTAAAACTCCACCCCCTGCACGATCCCCTACACTGCCTGAAAACCACTGCACTGCCATAAACCCTAAAACACCACCCCCTGCACGACTCCCAACACTGCCCGAACACCACTGCACTCCCCTAAACCCTAAAACACCATAACCTGCATGCCCCCCTACACTGCCCAAACACCACTGCACTGCCCTAAACCCTAAAACTCCACCCCCTGCATGACCCCCTACACTGCCCGAACACCACTGCACTGCCTTAAACCCTATAATACCACCCCCTGCACGACATCCTATACTGCCGAACACCAATGCACTGCCCTAATCCCTAAAACACCACCCTCTGCACGACCCTCTCCATTGCCCAAACACCACTGCACTGCCCTAAACCCTAAAACTCACCCTGCACGACCCCCTACACTGCCCGATCAACACTGCACTGCCCTAAACCCTAAAACACCACCCCCTGCACGACCGCCTACACTGCCCGAACACCACTGCACTGCCCTAAACCCTAAAACACCACCCACCTGCACGACTCCCTACACTGCCCGAACACCACTGCACTACCCTAAACCCTAAAACACTACCCCAGCACGACCCCCTACACTATCCAAACATCACTGCTCTTCCCTAAACCCTAAAACACTACCCCCAGCATGACCCCTTACACTGCCCAAAGACCACTGCACTGCCCTAAACCCTAAAACACTACCCCCAGCACGGCCCACTACACTAGAAAAACACCACTGCACTGCCCTAAACCCTAAAACACTACCCCCAGCACGGCCCCCTACACAACCAAAAGACCACTGCACTGTCCTGAACCTTAAAACACCACACCCTGCACAACCCCCTACACTGCTTGAACACCACTACACTGCCCTAAACCCTAAAACACCATCCCCCTGCTCGACCCCCTACACTGCCCGAACACCACTGCTCTGCCCTAAACTAGGCCTGGGCTAAAATTCCGTTCCGCTCGCGGAAATTGCGATAATTTGACATTTTCGCGTTCCGCGGAGAGCGCGAAAATGTCAAAATTTTCGCAATCCGCATTTTGCTGGAAATTTTTTGCTTGCTCGCAATGTAAAATAATACATTCTCGTGTGCACGTAATCGCCTTACCTGAATCCCCGCGTTCGCCGACAAGTTTTCCCGATCCGGTCGCATTCTCCACAAGATGTTGGATTGTTGGTAGCCATTTGCGCTGTCTCGCGACAGTTGGCGCCCGCTGTAACGTCATTCGTTGCGCGATCACGTCATTCTTCTCGCGATCATGCACCGCGAGACAAGTGAAAACAAGATGGCCGCGCCCGCGAGCAACCGCGTGGGTAAGTTGGCGAACCGCGACCACACAGAAAATACCGCGAACGGGCAGGAAAAAAACTTCCGCATCTTCGCGATATTTCCGCGTGTTTGCGGAGATTTTTAACATTTTCGCGATAATTTGCCAAAGTGAATTTCGCAAATTCCACCGACCCCTACCCTAAGCCCTAAAACACACCCCTGCATGACCCCCTACACTGCCCGAACACCACTGCTCTGCCCTAAACCCAAAAACACGACCCCTACACTGCCAGAACATTGCTGCTCTGCCCTAAACTCTAAAACACCACCCCCAGCATGTCCCCATACACTACCCGAACACCGCTGCACTGCCCTAAACCCTAAAACACCACCCCCCGCACGACCCACAACTCTACCCGAACACCGCTGCACTGCCCTAAATCCCAAAACACTACACAGGCATGACCTCCTACACGACCCAAATATCCCTGCACTACCCTAAATCCTAACACACTACCCCCAGCATGACCCCCTACACTACCCAAACACCACTGCACTGCCCTAAACCCTAAAACTCCACCACCTGCACGACCCCCAACACTGCCCGAACACCACTGCACTTCCCTAAACCCTAAAACACCACCCCTGCACGACCCCTACACTGCCCAAACACCAGTGCACTGCCCTAAACCCTAAAACACCACCCCCTGCACGACAACCTACACTGCTTGAACACCACTGCACTGCCCTAATCCCTAAAACACCACCCCTGCACGACCCCCTACACTGCCCAAACACCAGTGCACTGCCCTAAACCCTAAAACACCACCCCCTGCACGACTCCCTACACTGCCCGAACACCACTGCACTGCCCTAAACCCTAAAACACCACCCCCTGCATGACCCCCTACACTGCCCGAACACCACTGCACTGCCCTAAACCCTAAAACACTGCCCCCAGCATGACCCCCTACTCTACACGAACACCACTGCACTACCCCGAACACTAAAACACTACCCCCAGCACGACCCCCTACACTATCCAAACACCACTGCTCTACCCTAAACCCTAAAACACTACCCCCAGCATGACCCCCTAAACTAGATAAACACCACTGCACTGCTCTAAACCCTAAAACACTACCCCCAGCACGACCCCCTACACTACCCAAAAACCACAGCACTACCCTAAGCCCTTAAACACTACCCCCCACGCGACCCCCTACACTACCCAAAGACCACGGCACTACCCCAAGCCCTAAAACACAACCCCCTACACTACCCAAAGACCACTGCACTAGCCTAAACCCTAAAACACTACCCCCTACACTACACAAACACCACTGCACTACAGCAAACCCTAAAACACTAGCCACAGCACGACACCCTTCACTACCCAAACACCACTGCACTACCCTAAACCCTAAAACACTGCACCCAGCACGACCCCCTACACTATCCAAACACCACTGCTCTACCCTAAACCCTAAAACACTACCCCCAGCATGACCCCCTAAACTAGATAAACACCACTGCACTGCTCTAAACCCTAAAACACTACCCCCAGCACGACCCCCTACACTACCCAAAAACCACAGCACTACCCTAAGCCCTTAAACACTACCCCCCACACAACCCCCTACACTACCCAAAGACCACTGCACTACCCTAAGCCCTAAAACACAACCCCCTACACTACCCAAAGACCACTGCACTACCCTAAACCCTAAAACACTACCCCCTACACTACACAAACTCCACTGCACTACCGCAAACCCTAAAACACTAGCCACAGCACGACACCCTTCACTACCCAAATGCCACTGCACTACCCTAAACCCTAAAACACTGCACCCAGCACAACCCCCTACACTACGCAAACACCACTGCACTACTCTAAACCCATATACACTACCCCTAGTATGACCCCCTACACTACACAAACACCGCTGCACTACACTAAACCCTAAAACACTCCCCCAGCACCACTCTCTACACTACCCAAACACCACTGCACTACCATAAACCCTAAAACACTTCCCCCAGCATGACCCCCACTCTACCCGGACACCACTTCACTACCCTAAACCCTAAAACACTACCCCGGCATGACCCCCTACATTACCGAAACACCACTGCACTACCCTAAACCCTAAAACACTTTCCCCAGCACTACCCCTACACTACCCAAACAGCAATGCACTACCATAAACCCTATAACACTACCCTAAGCACGACCCCCTACACTACCCAAACACCACTGTGCTACCCTAAACCCAAAAACATTACCCCCAGCATGACCCCCTAGACTACACAAACACCACTGCACTACCCTAAACCCTAAAACACTACCCACTACACTACACAATCACCACTGCACTACCCTAAACCCTAAAACACTACCCCCAGCACGACCCCCTACACTAACCAAACACCACTGCACTACCCTAAACCCTAAAACACTACCCCATGCAGTACCCCTCACACTACCCAAACAGCACTGCACTACCCTAAACCCTAAAGCGCTATCCCCAGAAGAACCCACTACACTACCCAAACACCACTGCACTACCCGAAACCCGAAAACACTATCCCCAGGAGTACCCGTCACACTACCCAAGCACCACTGCACTACCCTAAACCCTAAAACACTGCCCCCAGCAGTGCCCCCTACACTACCCAAACACCACTGCACTACCCTAACCCTAAAACACTACACCCAGCATGACCCCCTACACTACCCAAATACCACTGCTCTCCCCTAAACCCTAAAACACTACCCCCAGCACGACCCGCTACACTAGATATTCACCACTGCACTGCCCTAAACCCTAAAACACTACCCCCAGCAGGACCCGATAAACTACACAAACACCATTGCACTACCCTAAACATTAACACACTACCCCAGCACGATCCCCTACATTACCCAAACACCACTGCACTGCCCGAAACCCTAAAAAACTGCCCCAGCAGTACTTCCTACACTACCCAAACACCACTGCACTACACTAACCCTAACACACTACCCCCAGCACGACCCCCTATACAACCCAAACACCACTGCATTACCCTAAACCCAAAAACACTACCCCCAGCATTACCCTTCACACTACCCAAGCACCACTGCACTACCCTAAACCCTAAAACACTGCCCCCAGCAGTACCCACTACACTACCCAAACACCACTGCACTACCCTTACCCTAAAACACTACCCCCAGCACGACCCCCTGCACTACCCAAAGACCACTGCACTGCCCTAAACCCTAAAACACTACCCCCAGCACAACCCCTACACTGCCCCAACACTACTGCACTACCCTAAAACACTACCCCAGCATGACCCGCTAAACTACACAAACACCACTGCACTACCCTAAACACTAACACACTACCCCCAGCAGCACCCCTACACTACCCAAACACCACTGCACTACCCTAAACCGTAACACACTACCCCCAGCATGACCCCCTACACTACCCAAACACCACTGCACTGCCCTAAACCCTAAAACACTGCCCACAGCATGACCCCCTACACTACCCAAACACCACTGCACTACCCTAAACCCTAAAACACTCCCCCAGCACGACTCCCTACACTACCCAAACACCACTGCACTACCCTAAACCCTAAGTGTACCCACAGCACGACTCCCTACACTACCCAAACACCACTGCACTACCCTAAACCCTAATTCTACCCTCAGCATGACCCCCTACACTCCCAAAACACCACTGCTCCACTCTAAACCATAAAACACTGCTCAGCAGGACCCCCTGCACTACCCAAACACCACTGCACTACCCTTAAACCTAAAACACTACCCCATCAGTACCCCCTGCACTACCCAAACACCACTGCACTACCCTAAACCATAAGACACTACCCCCAGCACGACCCCTTACACTACCCAAACACCACTGCACTACCCTAAACCCTAAAACACTATCCCCAGCACGACCCCCTACACTACCTAAACACCACTGCACTACACTAAACCCCATATACACTACCCCCAGCATGACCCTCTACACTACCCGAACACCACTACACTACCCTAAACTCTAAAACACTACCCCCAGCATGACCCCCTACACTTCCCGAACACCACTGCAGTGCCCTAAACCCTAAAATACCACCCCCTGCACCACCCCCAACACTGCCCAAACACCACTGCACTGCCCTAAACCCTAAAACACTATCCCCAGCATGACCCAATAAACTACACAAACACCACTGCACTATCCTAAACCCTAAAACACTACTCCCAGCATGATCCCCTACACAACCCAAACACCACTGCAATGCCATAAACCCTAAAACACTGCCCCCAGCAGTACCCCCTACACTACCCAAACACCCACTGCACTACCCTAACCCTAAAACACTACTTCCAGCATGACCCCCTACACTACCCAAACACCACTGCACTACCCTAAACCCTAAAACACTACCCCCAGCAGTACTCTTCACACTTCCTAAGCACCACTGCACTACCCTAAACCCTAAAACACTGCCCCCGGCAGTACCCCCTACACTACCCAAACACCACTGCACTACCCTAAACCCTAAAACACTATCCCCAGCACAACCCCTCACACTACCCAAACCCCACTGCACTAGCCTAAACTATAAAACACTATCCCCAGCAGTTCCCCCTACACTACCCAAACACCTCTGCACTACCCTAAACCCTAAAACACTACCCCCAGCAGAACCCCCTACACTACCCAAACACCACTGCTCTACCCTAAACCCTAAAACACTACCCCCAGCTTGACCTGCTACACTAGTTAAACACCACTGCACAGCCCTTAACCCTAAAACACTACCACCAGCACAACCCCCTACACTACCCAAACACCAATGCGCTACCCTAAACCCTGAAACACTACCCTAGCATGACCCACTACTCTACACAAACACCACTGCACTACCCTAAACCCTAACACACTACACCCAACACGACCCCCTACACTATCCAAACACCACTGCACTATCCTAAACCCTAAAACACTACCCCAGCATTACCCCCTAAACTACCCAAACAACACTGCACTTCGCTAAACCCTAAAACACTACCCCCAGCACGACCCCCTACACTACCCAAGAACCACTGCACTACCAAAAACCCTAAAACACTACCCCAGCATGACCCCTACACTCCCCAAACACCACTGCACTGCCCTAAACCCTAAAACATTACCCCGCACAACCCCTTAACTACCCGAACACCACTGCACTAACCTAAACCCCTAAAACACTACCCCCAGCACGACCCCCTACACTACCCAAAGACCACTGCACTGCACTACCCTAAACCCTAAAACACTACCCCCAGCACGACCCCCTACACTACCCAAACACCACTGCACTACCCTAAACCCTAAAACATTACCCCCGCATGACCCCTTAACTACCCAAACACCACTGCACTACCCTAAACCCCAAAAACACTACCCCCAGCACGACCCCCTACACTACCCAAAGACTACTGCACTGCCCTAAACCCTAAAACACTACCCCCAGCACGACCTCCTACACTAGATCAACACCACTGCACTACCCTTAACCCTAAAACACTACCACCAGCACGACCCCTACACTACACAAACACCACTGCACTATCCTAAACCCTAAATCTACCCCAAGCACGACGCCCTAAACTACACAAACACCACTGCACTACCCTAAACCCTAAAACACTACAACAAGCACGACCCTCTACACTACACAAACACCACTGCACTACCCTAAACCCCCCGCACAACCCCCTAAAATGCCCGAACACCACTGCACTGCCCTGAACCCTAAAACACCTCCCCCAGGATGACCCCTATACTGCCCTAATCCCTAAAACATCACACCCCTGCACGCCCCCCTACACTGCCCGAACACCACTGCAGTTCCCTAAACCCTAAAACACCACCCCCAGCATGACCCCTATACTGCCCGAACACCACTGCACTGCCCTAAACCCTAAAACACCACCCCCTGCATGACCCCTACACTGCCCGAATACCAATGTACTGCCCTAAACCCTAAAACACCGTCCCCTGCACAACCCCTTACACTGCCCGAACACCACTGCACTGCCCTAAACCCTCAAACACCAACCCCAACACCACTCCCTACACTACCCGAACACCACTGCACTGCCCTAAACCCTAAAACACCACCCCAACACAACCCTCTACACTGCTCGAACACCACTGCACTGCCCTAAACCTGAAAACACCACCCCCTGCACATCCACTACACTGCCCGAACACCACTGTACTGCGCTAAACCCTAAAACATCACTCCTGCACAACCCCCTACACTGCCCGGACACCACTGCACTGCCCTAAACCCTAAAACACCACCCCCAACACAACACCCTACACTACCCGAACACCACTGCACTGCCCTAAACCCTAAAACACCATCCCAGCACGACCCCCTACACTGCCGAAAGACCACTGCTCCACCCTAAAACCTAAAACACTGCACCAGCATGACCTCCTACACTACCCAAACACCACTGCACTACCCTAAACCCTAAAACATTCCCCCCAGCACCAATGTCTACACTATCCAAAGACCACTGCACTACCCTAAACCCTGAAAACACGACCCCCTACACTACACAAACACCGCTGAACTACCCTAAACCCTAAAACATTACCCCAAGCATGAACCCCTACACTAAACAAACACCACTGCACTGCCCTAAACCCTAAAACACTACCCCCTATACTACACAAACACCAGTGCACTACCCTAAACCCTCAAACACTACCCCCAGCACGACCCCATATACTACCCAAACACCACTGCACTACCCTAAACTCTAACGACCCCCAGCACAACCCATCACACTACCCAAACACCACTGCACTAGCCTAAACCCTAAAACACTACCCCCAGCACGACCCCCTACACTACACAATCACCACTGCACTACCCTAACCCTAAATCTACCCCAAGCATAACCCCCTACACTACACAAACACCACTGCACTATCCTAAACCCTAAAACCCCCCCTGCACGACCCCCTACAATGCCCGAACACCACTGCACTGCACTCAACCCTAAAACACCATCCCCTGCACGACCCCTCACACTACCCAAACAACACTGCACTAACCTAAACCCTAAAACACTAACCCCAGAACGACCCCCTACACTACCCAAACACCACTGCACTACACTAAACCCATATACACTAACCCAGCACGACCCCCTACACTACACAAACACCATTGCACTACCCTAAACCCTAAAACCCTCCCCCCGCACCACTCTCTACACTACCCAAACACCACTGCACTACCCTAAACCCTAAAACACTATCCCCGGCACGACCCCCTACACTACCCAAACACCACTGCAATACCCTAAACCCTAAAACACTACCCCCAGCACGACCCCCTACACTACCCAAAGACCACTGCACTAACCTAAACCCTAAAACACGACCCCCTACACTACAGAAACACCGCTGAACGACCCTAAACCCTTAAACATTACCCCCAGCATGACCCCTTACACTAAACAAACTCCACTGCACTACCCTAAACCCTAAAACACTGCCACCTACACTTCACAAACACCACTGCACTACCCAAAACCCTAAAACACTACCCCCAGCACGACCCCCTACACTACCCAAACACCACTGCACTACCCTAAACCCTAAAACACTACCCCCAGCAGTACCCCTCACACTATCCAAACACCACTGCACTAGCCTAAACCCTTAAACACTATCCCAAGCAGTACCCCCTACACTACCCAAACACCACTGCACTACTCAAAACAATAAAACACTACCCCAGTAGTACCCCCTACACTACCCAACTACCACTGCACTACCCTAACCCTAAAACACTACCCCCAGAACAACACCCTACACTACCCAAAGACCACTGCACTGCCCTAAATCCTAAAACACTACCCCAGCACGATCCGCTACACTAGATAAACACCAATGCACTGCCCTAAACCCTAAAACACTACCCCAGCACGACCCCCTACACTACACAAACACCACTGCACTACCCTAAACCCTAAATCTACCCCAAGCACGACCCCCTAAACTACACAAACACCACTGCACTACCAAAAACCCTAAAACACTACAACAAGCACGACCCCCTACACTACTCAAACACCACTGCACTACCCTAAACGCCCCGCACAACCCCCTAAAATGCCCGAACACCACTGCACTGCTCTGAACCCTAAAACACCACCCCCAGCATGACACCTATACTTCCCTAATCCCTAAAACATCACACCCCTGCACGCCCCCTACACTGCCCGAACACCACTGCACTGCCCTAAATCCTAAAACACTGCCACAGCATGATCCGCTACACTAGATAAACACCAATGCACTGCCCTAAACCCTAAAACACTACCCCAGCACGACCCCCTACACTACACAAACACCACTGCACTACCCTAAACCCTAAATCTACCCCAAGCACGACCACCTTAACTACACAAACACCACTGCACTACCAAAAACCCTAAAACACTACAACAAGCACGACCCCCTACACTACTCAAACACCACTGCACTACCCTAAACCCCCCGCACAACCCCCTAAAATGCCCGAACACCACTGCACTGCCCTGAACCCTAAAACACCACCCCCAGCATGACCCCTATACTACCCTAATCCCTAAAACATCAAACCCCTGCACGCCCCCCTACACTGCCCGAACACCACTGCAGTGCCCTAAACCCTAAAGCACCACCCCCAGCCAGACCCCTATACTGCCCGAACACCACTGCACTGCCCTAAACCCTAAAACACCACCCCCTGCAGACCCCTACACTGCCCGAATACCACTGTACTGCCCTAAACCCTAAAACACCATCCCCTGCACAACCCCTTACACTGCCCGAAGACCACTGCACTGCCCTAAACCCTCAAAAACCAACCTCAACACCACTCCTTACACTACCCGAACACCACTGCACTGCCCTAAACCCTAAAACTCCACCCCAACACATCCCTCTACACTGCTCGAACACCACTGCACTGCCCTAAACCCTAAAACACCACCCCCTGCACATCCACTACACTGCCCGAAAACCACTGTACTGCGCTAAACCCTAAAACACCACCCCTGCACAACCCCCTACACTGCCCGAACACCACTGCACTGCCCTAAACCCTAAAACACCACCCCCAACACAACACCTTACACTACCCGAACACCACTGGACTGCCCTAAACCCTAAAACACCATCCCAGCACGACCCCCTACTCTGCCGAAAGACCGCTGCTCCACCCTAAAACCTAAAACACTGCACCGGCATGACCTCCTACACTACCCAAACACCACTGCACTACCCTAAACCCTAAAACATTCCCCCCAGCACCAATGTCTACACTACCCAAAGACCACTGCACTACCCTAAACCCTGAAAACACGACCCCCTACACTACACAAACACCGCTGAACTACCTTAAACCCTAAAACATTACCCCAAGCATGACCCCCTACACTACACAAACATCACTGCACTGCCCTAAACCCTAAAACACTACCCCCTATACTACACAAACACCACTGCACTACCCTAAACCCTCAAACACTACCCCCAGCACGACCCCATATACTACCCAAACACCACTGCACTACCCTAAACCCAAAACACTACCCCCAGCAGTACCCCTCACACTACCCAAACACCACTGCACTACCCTAAACCCTAAGACACTATCCCCAGCAGTACCCCTACACTACCCAAACACAACTGCACTACCCTAAACCCTAAAACACTACCACCCCAGTACTCCTCACACTACCCAAACTCCACTGCACTGCCCTAACCCTAAAACACCATCCCAGCACGACCCCCTACACTGCCGAAAGACCACTGCTCCACCCTAAAACCTAAAACACTGCACCGGCATGATCCCCTACACTACACAAACACCGCTGAACTACCCTAAACCCTAAAACATTACCCCCAGCATGACCCCCTACACTACACA
This sequence comes from Triturus cristatus, assembly GCF_964204655.1. Taxonomy (NCBI): domain Eukaryota; kingdom Metazoa; phylum Chordata; class Amphibia; order Caudata; family Salamandridae; genus Triturus; species Triturus cristatus. The sequence goes on from NC_140579.1 coordinate 1,111,218,459, forward strand.
AACATCACTGCACTGCCCTAAACCCTCAAACACTACCCCCAGCACGACCCCATACACTACCCAAACTCCACTGCACTGCCCTAACCTTAAAACACTACCCCCAGCACGACCCCCTACACTACCGAAAGACCACTGCACTGCCCTAAACCCTAAAACACTACCCCCAGCACGACCCCCTACACTAGATAAAGACCATTGCACTACCCTAAACCCTAAAACACTACCCCCAGCACGACCCCCTACACTACCCAAACAGCACTGCACTACACTAAACCCATATACACTACCCCCAGCACGACCCCCTACACTACACAAGCACCTCTGCACTACCCTAAACCCTAAAACACTACCCCCAGCACGACCCCCTACACTACCCAAACACCACTGCAATACCCTAAACCCTAAAACACTACCCCCAGCACGTCCCCCTACACTACAAAAAGACCACTGCACTGCCCTAAACCCTAAAACACTACCCCCAGCAGTACCCCTCACACTACCCAAACACCACTGCACTACCCTAAACCCTAATACGCTATCCCCAGCAGTACCCCTACACTACCCAAACACCACTGCACTACCCTAAACCCCCGAACACTACCCCAGCATGACCCCATATACTACCCAAACACCACTGCACTACCCTAAACCCTAAAACACTACCCCCAGCAGTACCCCTCAGACTACCCAAACACCACTGCACTACCCTAAACCCTAAGACACTATCCCCAGCAGTACCCCTACACTACCCAAATACCACTGCACTACCCTAAACCCTAAAACACTACCCCCAGCACGACCCCCTATACTTGATAAATACCACTGCAATGACCTAAACCCTAAAACACTACCCTCAGCACGACCCCCTACACTACCCAAACACCACTGCACTACCCTAAACCCTAAAACACTACCCCCAGCACGACCCCCTATACTAAACAAACACCGCTGCACTACCCTAAACACTAAAACACTTCCCCCTACACTACACAAACACCACTGCACTACCCTAAACCCTAAAACACTACCCCCAGCATGACCCCCTACACTACCCAAACACCACTGCACTACCCTCAACCCTAAAACACCACCCCCTGCATGACCCACTACACTACCCAAACACAACTGCACTACCCTAGACCCTAAAACACTACCCCAACAGTAAACACTTCACTACCGAAAGACCACTGCACTGCCCTAAACCCTAAAACACTACCCCCAATACAACACCGTACACTAGATAAACACCACTGCCCTAAACCCCAAAACACTACCCCATCACGACCTCCCACACTACCCAAACACCACTGCACTACCCTAAACGCTAAAACACTACCCCCAGCACGACCCCCTACACTACCCAAACACCACTGCACTACACTAAACCCATATACACTAACCCACCACGACCCCCTACACTACACAAACACCACTGCACTACCCTAATACCTAAAACCCTCCCCCCAGCACCACTCTCTACACTACCCAAACACCACTGCACTACCCAAAACCCTAAAACACTATCTCCGGCATGACCCCCTACACTACCCAAACACCACTGCAATACCCTAAACCCTAAAACACTACCCCCAGAACGACCCCCTACACTACCCAAAGACCACTGCACTAACCTAAACCCTAAAACACAACCCCCTACACTACAGCAACACCACTGAACGACCCTAAACCCTTAAACATTACCCCCAGCATGACCCCCTACACTAAACAAACACCACTGCACTACCCTAAACCCTAAAACACTACCACCTACATTTCACAAACACCACTGCACTACCCTAAACCCTAAAACACTACCCCCAGCACGACCCCCTACACAACCCAAACACCACTGCACTACCCTAAACCCTAAAACACTACCCCCAGCAGTACCCCTCATACTACCCAAACACCACTGCACTAGCCTAAACCCTTAAACACTATCCTAAGCAGTACACCCTACACTACCCAAACACCACTGCACTACCCAAAACCCTAAAACACTACCCCCAGTAGTACCCCCTACACTACCCAAAAACCACTGCACTACCCTAACCATAAAACACTACACCCAGAACGACACCCTACACTACCCAAAGACCACTGCACTGCCCTAAATTCTAAAACACTACCCCCAGTACGATTCGCTACACTAGATAAACACCAATGCACTGCCCTAAACCCTAAAACACTACCCCAGCACGACCCCCTACACTACACAAACACCACTGCACTACCCTAAACCCTAAAACACTACAACAAGCACGACCCCCTACACTACACAAACACCACTGCACTACCCTAAACGCCCCGCACAACCCCCTAAAATGCCGGAACACCACTGCACTGCCCTGAACCCTAAAACACCACCCCCAGCATGACACCTATACTGCCCTAATCCCTAAAACATCACACCCCTGCACGCCCCCTACACTGCCCGAACACCACTGCACTGCCCTAAATACTAAAACACTACCCCAGCATGATCCGCTACACTAGATAAACACCAATGCACAGCCCTAAACCCTAAAACACTACCCCCAGCACGACCCCCTACACTACACAAACACCACTGCACTACCCTAAACCCTAAATCTACCCCAAGCACGACCACCTAAACTACACAAACACCACTGCACTACCATAAACCCTAAAACACTACAACAAGCACGACCCCCTACGCTACACAAACACCCCTGCACTACCCTAAACCCCCCGCACAACCCCCTAAAATGCCCAAACACCACTGCACTGCCCTGAACCCTAAAACACCACCCCCAGCATGACCCCTATACTGACCTAATCCCTAAAACATCACATCCCGGCACGCACCCCTACACTGCCCGAACAACACTACAGTGCCCTAAACCCTAAAACACCACCCCCAGCATGACCCCTATACTGCCTGAACACCACTGCACTGCCCTAATCCCTAAAACACCACCCCCTGCATGACCCCTACACTGGCTGAATACCACTGTACTGCCCTAAACCCTAAAACACCATTCCCTGCACAACCCCTTACACTGCCCGAACACCACTGCACTGCCCTAAACCCTCAAGCACCAACCCCAACACCAATCCCAACACTACCCAAACACCACTGAACTGCCCTAAACCCTAAAACACCACTCCAACACGACCCTCTACACTGCTCGAACACCACTGCACTGCCCTAAACCCTAAAACACCACCCCCTGCACATCCACTACACTGCCCGAACACCACTGTACTGCGCTAAACCCTAAAACACCACCCCTGCACCACCCCCTACACTGCCCGAAAAACACTGCACTGCCCTAAACCCTAAAACACCACCCCCAACACAACACCCTACACTACCCGAACACCACTGCACTGCCCTAAACCCTAAAACACCATCCCAGTACGACCCCCTACTCTGCCGAAAGACCACTGCACCGCCCTAAACCCTAAAACACTACACCGGCATGACCTCCTATACTACCCAAACACCATTGCACTACCCTAAACCCTAAAACACTACCCCCATATGACCCCCTACACTACCCAAACACCACTGCACTGTCCTAAACCCTAAAACACTACCCCCAGCATGACCCCCTACACTACCCAAACACCACTGCACTACTCTAAACGCTAAAACACTACCCCAGCATGACCCCCTACACTACGCAAACACCACTTCACTGCCATAAACCCTAAAACACTACCCCCAGCACGATCCCTACACTACCCAAAGACTACTGCACTACCCTAAACCCTAAAACACGACCCCCAGCATGACCCCTACACAACCCAAAGACCACAGCACTACCCTAAACCCTAAACCACGCCCCAGCACGACCCCTACACTACCCAAAGACCACATCACTACCCTACACCCTAAAACACGAACCCCAGAACGACCCCTACACTACCCAAAAACCACTGCACTACCCTAAACCCTAATCCACGACCCCCTACACTACATAAACACCACTGACTACCCTAAACCCTAAAAATGTACCACCAGCACGACCCCGTACACTAAACAAACACCACTGCACTACCCTAAACACTGAAACACTTCCCCCTACACTACACAAACACCACTGCTCTACCCTAAACCCTAAAACACTACCCCCAGCATGACCCCCTACACTACCCAAACACCACTGCACTACCCTAAACCCTAAAACACCACCCAGCACGACCAGCTACACTACACAAACACCACTGCACTGCCCTAAACTCTAAAACACCACCCCCTGCACAACCCCCCAACACTGCCTGAACACAACTGTACTGCCCTAAACGCTAAAACACCACCCCCTGCACAACACCCTACACTGCCCAAACACAACTGTACTGCCCTAAACCCTAAAACACCACCCCCTGCATGACCCCTACACTGCCCGAACACCACTACACTGCCCTAAACGCTAAAACACCACACCCAGCACGACCCCCTGCATGACCCCCTACACTGCCCGAACACTACGGCACTGCCCTAAACCCTAAAACACCACCCCCTGCACGACCCCCTACACTGCACGAACACCACTGCACTGCCCTAAACCCTAAAACACCACGCCCTGCACGACCCCCTACACTGCCCGAACACCACTGCACTGCCCTAAACCCTAAAACACCATGCCCTGCATGACCCCCTACACTGCCCGAACACCACTGCACTGCCCTAAACCCTAAAACACCACACCCTGCATGACCCCCTACACTGCCCGAACACCACGGCACTGCCCTAAACCCTAAAACACCACCCCCTGCACGACCCCCTACACTGCCCGAACACCACTGTACTGCCCTTAACCCTAAAACACCACGCCCTGCATGACCCCCTACACTGCCCGAACACCACTGCACTGCCCTAAACCCTAAAACACTACACCCTGCATGACCCCCTACACTGCCCGAACACCACTGCACTGCCCTAAACCCTAAAAGACCACCCCCAGCACTACCCTCTACACTACACGAACACCACTGCCCTAAACCCTAAAACACCACCCCAGCATGACCGCTACACTGCCCAAAGACAGCTGCACTACCCTAAACCCTAAACACCACCCCTGGCACCACCCCCTACTCTGCCTGAACACCACTGCACTGCCTTAAACCCTAAAACACCACTCCCTGCACAACCAACTACCCTGCCCGAACACCACCGCACTGCCCTAAACCCTAAAACACCTCCCCCTGCATGACCCCTACACGGCCTGCACACCACTGTACTGCCCTAAACCCTCAAACACTACCCCAGCACGACCCTCTACACGACCCAAAGACCACTGCACTACCCTAAACCCAAAACCATGACCCCCAGCACAAACTCTACACTACCCAAAGACCACTGCACTACCCTAAAACCTAAAACACGACCCACAGCATGACCCCTACACTACCCACAAACCACTGCACTACACTAAACCCTAAAACACGACCCCCAACACTGCCCGAACACTACTGTACTGCCCTAAACCCTAAAACACCACCCCCTGCACAACACCCTACACTGCCCGAACACCACTGTACTGCCCTAAACCAGAAAACACCACCCCCTGCATGACCACTACACTGCCCGAACACCACTACACTGCCCTAAACGCTAAAACACCACACCCAGCACGACCCCCTACACTGCACGAACACCACTGCACTGCCCTAAACCCTAAAACACCACGCCCTGCACGACCCCCTACACTGCCGAACACCACTGCACTGACCTAAACCCTAAAACACCACCCCCTGCACAACCCCATACACTGCCCGAACACCACTGCTCTGCCCTAAACACTAAAACACCACCCCCTGCATGACCCCCTACACTGCCCGAACACCACTGTACTGCCCTAAACCCTAAAACACCACCCCCTGCACGACCCCTACACTGCCCTAAACCCTAAAAGACCACCCCCAGCACTATCCTCTACACTACCCGAACACCACTGCACTAAACCATAAAACACCACCCCAGCATGACCGCTACACTGCCCAAAGACAGCTGTACTACCCTAAATCCTAAAACACCACCCCTAGCACGACCCCCTACAGTGCCCGAACACCACTGCCTTGCCCTAAACCCTAAAACACCACCCCCTGCACAACACCCTACACTGCCGAACACAACTGTACTGCCCTAAACCCTAAAACACCACCCCCTGCATGAACCCTACACTGCCCGAACACCACTACACTGCCCTAAACGCTAAAACACCACACCCAGCACGACCCCCTACACTGCCCGAACACCACTGCACTGCCCTAAACCCTAAACCCTAAAACACCACACCCTGCAGGACCCCCTACACTGCCCGAACACCACTGCACTGCCCTAAACCCTAAAACACCACCCCCTGCACGACCCCCTACACTGCCCGAACACCACTGTACTGCCCATAACCCTAAAACACCACCCCTGCTCGACCCCCTACACTGCCCGAACACCACTGCACTGCCCTAAACCCTAAAAGACCACCCCCAGCACTACCCTCTACACTACCCAAAGACAGCTGCACTACCCTAAACCCTAAAACACCACCCTTAGCACCACTCCCTACTCTGCTTGAACACCACTGCACTGCCCTAAACCCTAAAACACCTCCCCCTGCATGACCCCCTACACGGCCCGCACACCACTGTACTGCCCTAAACCCTCAAACACGACCCACAGCATGACCCTCTACACAACCCAAAGACCACTGCACTACCCTAAACCCGAAAACATGACCCCCAACACTGCCCGAACACCACTGTACTGCCCTAACCCCTAAAACACCACCCCCTGCACAACACCCTACACTGCCCGAACACCACTGTACTGCCCTAAACCCTAAAACACCACCCCCTGCATGACCCCTACACTGCCCGAACACCACTACACTGCCCTAAACGCTAAAACACCACACCCAGCACGACCCCCTACACTGCACGAACACCGCTGCACTGCCCTAAACCCTAAAACACTACGCCCTGCACGACCCCCTACACTGCCGAACACCACTGCACTGCCCTAAACCCTAAAACACCACCCCCTGCACGACCCCATACACTGCCCGAACACCACTGCGCTGCCCTAAACACCAAAACACCACCCCCTGCATGACCCCCTACACTGCCCGAACACCACTGTACTGCCCTAAACCCTAAAACACCACCCCCTGCACGACCCCTACACTGCCCTAAACCCTAAAAGACCACCCCCATCACTATCCTCTACACTACCGGAACACCACTGCCCTAAACCATAAAACACCACCCCAGCATGACCGCTACACTGCCCAAAGACAGCTGTACTACCCTAAACCCTAAAACACCACCCCTAGCACGACCCCTTACACTGCCCGAACACCACTGCACTGCCCTAAACCCTAAAACACCACCCCCTGCACAACACCCTACACTGCCGAACACAACTGTACTGCCCTAAACCCTAAAACACCACCCCCTGCATGACCCCTACACTGCCCAAACACCACTACACTGCCCTAAACGCTAAAACACCACACCCACACGACCCCCTACACTGCCCGAACACCACTGCACTGCCCTAAACCCTAAAACACCACGCCCTGCACAACCCCCTACACTGCCCGAACACCACTGCACTGCCCTAAACCCTAAAACACCACACCCTGCAGGACCCCCTACACTGCCCGAACACCACTGCACTGCCCTAAACCCTAAAACACCACCCCCTGCACGACCCCCTACACTGCCCAAACACCACTGTACTGCCCTTAACCCTAAAACACCACCCCGTGCACGACCCCCTACACTGCCCGAACACCACTGCACTACCCTAAACCCTAAAACACGACCCCCAGCACAAACTCTACACTACCCAAAGACCACTGCACTACCCTAAAACCTAAAACACGACCCACAGCATGACCCCTACAGTACCCACAAACCACTGCACTACACTAAACCCTAAAACACGACCCCCAACACTGCCCGAACACCACTGTACTGCCCTAAACCTTAAAACACCACCCCCTGCACAACACCCTACACTGCCCGAACACCACTGTACTGCCCTAAACCCTAAAACACCACCCCCTGCATGACCCCTACACTGCCCGAACACCACTACACTGCCCTAAACTCTAAAACACCACACCCAGCACGACCCCCTACACTGCACGAACACCACTGCACTGCCCTAAACCCTAAAACACCACGCCCTGCACGACCCCCTACACTGCCCGAACACCACTGCACTGCCCTAAACCCTAAAACACCAACCCCTGCACGACCCCATACACTGCCCGAACACCACTGCGCTGCCCTAAACACTAAAACACCACCCCCTGCATGACTTCCTACACTGCCCGAACACCACTGTACTGCCCTAAACCCTAAAACACCACCCCCTGCACGACCCCCGCACTGCCCTAAACCCTAAAAGACCACCCCCAGCACTATCCTCTACACTACCCGAACACCACTGCCCTAAACCATAAAACACCACCCCAGCATGACCGCTACACTGCCCAAAGACAGCTGTACTACCCTAAACCCTAAAACACCACCCCTAGCATGACCCCCTACACTGCCCGAACACCACTGCACTGCCCTAAACTCTAAAACACCACCCCCTGCACAACACCCTACACTGCCCGAACACAACTGTACTGACCTAAACCCTAAAACACCACCCCCTGCATGACCCCTACACTGCCTGAACACGACTACACTGCCCTAAACGCTAAAACACCACACCCAGCACGACCCCCTACACTGCCCGAACACCACTGCACTGCCCTAAACCCTAAAACACCATGCCCTGCACGACCCCCTACACTGCCCGAACACCACTGCACTGCCTTAAACCCTAAAACACCACACCCTGCAGGACCCCCTACACTGCCCGAACACCACTGCACTGCCCTAAACCCTAAAACACCACCCCCTGCACGACCCCCTACACTGCCCGAACACCACTGTACTGCCCTTAACCCTAAAACACTACCCCCTGCACGACCCCCTACACTGCCCGAACACCACTGCACTGCCCTAAACCCTAAAAGACCACCCCCAGCACTACCCTCTACACTACACGAACACCACTGCCCTAAACACTAAAACACCACCCCAGCATGACCGCTACACTGCCCAAAGACAGCTGCACTACCACAAACCCTAAAACACCACCCTTAGCACCACCCCCTACTCTGCTTGAACACCACTGCACTGCCCTAAACCCTAAAACACCACTCCCTGCACAACCAACTACACTGCCCGAACACCACTACACTGCCCTAAACACTAAAACACCACACCCAGCACGACCCCCTGCGCTGCACGAACACCACTGCACTGCCCTAAACCCTAAAACACCATGCCCTGCACGACCCCCTACACTGCCCGAACACCACTGCACTGCCCTAAACCCTAAAACACCACCCCCTGCATGACTCCATACACTGCCCGAACACCACTGTGCTGCCCTAAACACTAAAACACCACCCCCTGCATGACCCCCTACACTGCCCGAACACCACTGTACTGCCCTAAACCCTCAAACCCTACCCCAGCACGACCCTCTACACGACCCATAGACCACTGCACTACACTAAACCCTAAAACACGACCCCAGCACAAACCCTACACTACCCAAAGACCACTGCACTACCCTGAAACCTAAAACACGACCCACAACACGACTCCTACACTACCCAAAAACCACTGCACTACACTAAACCCTAAAACACGACCCCCAGCACAAACCCTACACTACCCAAAGACCACTGCACTAACCTTAAACCTAAAACACGACCCACAGCACGACTCCTACACTACCCAAAAACCACTGCACTACACTGAAACCTAAAACACGACCCCCTACACTACACAAACACCACTGCACTACCCTAAAACCTAAAAATCTACGCCCAGCATGACCCCCTACACTAAACAAACACTACTGCACTACCCTAAACTCTGAAGCACTTCCCCCTACACTACACAAACAGCACTGCACTACTCTAAACCCTAAAACACTACCCCCTGCATGACCCCCTACAGTACCCAAACAACACTGCACTACTCTAAACTCTAAAACACTAACCCCAGCAGTACCCCCTACACTACCCAAACACCACTGCACTACCCTAAACCCTAAAACACTACACACAGCAAGACCCCCTATACTACCCACACACCACTGCACTACCCTAAACCCTTAAACACTACCGCCAGCACGACCCCCTACACTACCCAAACATCACTGCACTGCCCTAAACCCTAAAACACCACCCCCTGCACGACCCCTACACTGCCCGAACACCACTACACAGCCCTTAACCCTAAAACACCACAAACAGCTCGACCCCCTATACTGCCCGAACACCACTGCACTGCCCTAAACCCTAAAACACCACCCCTGCATGACCCCCTACACTGCCCGAAGACCACTGCCCTAATCCCTAAAACACTACCACGGCATGACCTCTACACTGCCCAAAGACATCTGCACTACCCTAAACCCTATAACACCACCCCTAGCACAACCCCCCTATACTGCCCGAACACCACTCAACTTCCCTAAACCCTAGAACACCACTCCCTGTACAACCACCTACACTGCCGGAACACCACCACACTGTCCTAAACCCTAAAACACCTCCCCCTGCATGACCCCCTACACTGCCCGAACACCATTGTACTGCCCTAAACCCTCAAACACTACCCCAGCACGACCCTCTACACAACCCATAGACCACTGCACAACCCTAAACCATAAAACACGACCCCCAGCACAAACCCTACACTACCCAAAGACCACTGCACTACCCTAAAACCTAAAACACGACCCACAGCACGACTCCTACACTACCAAAAAACCACTGCACTACACTAAACCCTAAACCACGACCCCCTACACTACACAAACACCACTGCACTACCCTATAACCTAAAAATCTACGCCCAGCAAGACCCCCTACACTAAACAAACACCACTGCACTATCCTAAACACTAAAACACTTCCCCCTACACTACACAAACAGCACTGCACTACTCTAAACCCTAAAACACTACCCCCTGCATGACACCCTACAGTACCCAAAAAACACTGCACTTCCACAGACCATATAACACTACCCCCAGCAGTACCCCCTACACTACCCAAACACCACTGCACTACTCTAAACCCTAAAACACTAACCCCAGCAGTACCCCCTACACTACCAAAACACCACTGCACTACCCTAAACCCTAAAACACTACACCCAGCAAGACCCCCTATACTACCCAAACACCACTGCACTAAACCCTTAAACACTACCCCCAGCACGACCCCCTACACTACCCAAACATCACTGCACTATATTCAACCCATATACACTACCCCTAGCATGACCCCCTACACTACACAAACACCACTGCACTACCCTAAACCCTAAAATACTCCCCCAGCATCAATGTCTACACTACCCAAACACCACTGCACTACCCTAAACCCTAAAACACTCCCCCAGCACCAATTTCTACACTACCCAAACATCACTGCACTACATTGAACCCATATACACTACCACTAGCACGACCCCCCAACACTACACAAACACCACTGCACTACCCTAAACCCTAAAACACTCCCCCCAGCACCAATGTCTACACTACCCAAACACCCCCTGCACAACACCCTACACTGCCCGAACACCACTGCACTGCCCTAAACCCTAAAACACCACCCCCTGCACGACCCCCTACACTGCCCGAACACCACTGCACTGCCCTAAACCCTAAAACACCACCCCTGCACGACCCCCTACACTGCCCAAAGACAGCTACACTACCCTAAAACCTATAACACCACACCTAGCACGACCCCCTATACTGTCCGAACACCACTGTACTGCCCTAAACCCTCAAACACTACCCCAGCCCGACCCTCTACACGACCCTTAGACCACTACACTACCCTAAACCCTAAAACAAGACCCCCAGCACAAACCCTACACTACCCAAAGACCACTGCACTACCCTAAAACCTAAAACACGACTCCTACACTACCCAAAAACCACTGCACTACACTAAACCCTAAACCACGACCCCCCACACTACACAAATACCACTGCACTACCCTAAAACCAAAAAATCTACACCCAGCACGACCCAATACACTAAACAAACACCACTGCACTAACCTAAACTCTAAAGCAATCCCCCCTACACTACACAAATAGAACTGCACTACTCTAAACCCTAAAACACTACCCCCTGCATGACCCCCTACAGTACCCAAACAACACTGCACTTCCACAAACCCTAAAACACTACCCCCAGCAGTACCATCTACACCACCCAAACACCACTGCACTACTCTAATCCCTAAAACACTAACCCAGAAGTACCCCTACACTACCCAAACACCACTGCACTACCCTAAACCCTAAAACACTACACCCAGCAAGACCCCCTATACTACCCAAACACCACTGCACTACCCTAAACCCTTAAGCACTACCCCCAGCACGACCCCTACACTACCCAAACATCACTGCACTACATTAAACCCATATACACTACTGCTAGCATGACCCCCTACACTACACAAACACCACTGTACTACCCTAAACCCTAAAACACTCCCCCCGGCACCAATGTCTATACTACCCAAACACGACTGCACTACCCTAAACCCTAAAACACCCCCCCAGCACCAATTTCTACACTACCCAAATACCACTGCACTACCCTAAACCCTAAAACACTACCCCCAGCACTACCCCCTACACTACACAAAGACCACTGCACTACCCTAAACCCTAAAATACTATCCCCAGCACCACCCCCTACACTACCCAAAGACCACTGCACTACCCTAAACCCTAAAACACTACTCCCCACACAAACCCCTACACTACCCAAAGACCACTGCACAACCCTAAACCCTAAAACACGACCCCCTACAATACCCAAACGCCACTGCCCTACCCTAAACCCTAAAACACCACCCCTGCACGACCCCCAACACTGCCCGAACACCAGTGCACTGCCGTAAACCCTAAAACACCACCCTCTGCATGACCTCCTACACTGCCCGAACACCACTGCACTGCCATAAACCATAAAACAATACCCCCTGCTCGACCCCCTACACTGCCCAAACACCACTGCACTGCCCTAAACCCTAAAACACCACCCCCTGTACGACTCCCTCAACTGCCCGAACACCACTGCACTACCCTAAACCCTAAAACACTACCCCCTGCTCGACTCCCTACACTGCCCGAACACCACTGCACTGCCCTAAACCCTAAAACACCACCCCCTGCACGAGTCCCTACACTGCCCGAACACCACTGCACTGCCCTAAACTGTAAAACACCACCCCCTGCTTGACCCCCTACACAGCCCGAACACCACTGCTCTGCCCTAAACCCTAAAACACCCCCCCTGCACAACCCCCTAAACTGCCCGAATACCACTGCTCTGCCCTAATCTCAAAAACACCACCCCCAGCATGACCCCTACACTGCCCGAACACCACTGCACTGCCCTAAACCCTAAAACACCACCACCTGCACGAGTCCCTACACTGCCCGAACACCACTGCACTTCCCTAAACTCTAAAACGCCACCCGTGGACGACGCCCTACACTGCCCGAACACAACTGCACTGCAATAAAACCCTAAAACACCACCCCCTGCACGACCCCCACACTGCCCGATTACCATTGCTCTGCCCTAAACCCTAAATCACCACCACCAGCACGACCCCCCTACACTACCTGAACACCACTGCACTGCCCTACACCCTAAACACCACCCCCAGCACGACCCCCTACTCTACCCGAAAACCACTGCACTTCCCTAAACATTTAAACATACCCCAGAAAGACTCCCTACACTACCCAAAGACCACTGCACTACCCTAAACCCTAAAATACTACCCCCACACGACCCCCTACACTACCTAAAGACCACTGCACTACCCTAAACCCTAAAACACGACCCCCTACACTACACAAACACATCTGAACCACCCTAAACCCTCAAACTTTACCCCAGCACGACCCCCTACACTACACAAACAGCACTGCACTACCCTAAACCCTAAAACACTATCCCCTACACTACACAAACACGACTGCACTACCCTAAACCCTAAAACACTACCCCCAGCATGACCCCCTAAACTACCCAAACACCACTGCACTACACTAAACCCATATACACTACCCCCAGCACGACCCCTATACTACACAAACATCACTGCACTACCCTAAACCCTAAAACACTCCCCCCAGCACCACTCTCTACACTACCCAAACACCACTGCATTACCCTAAACCCTAAAACACTACCCCCAGCACGGCCCCCTACACTACCCAAACACCACTGCAATACCCTAAACCCTAAACCACTACCCCCAGCACAACCCACTACACTACCCAAACACCACTGCACTACCCTAAACCCTAAAACACTACCCCAGCATAACCCCCTACACAACCCAAACACCACTGCACTACCCTAAACCGTAAAACACTACCCGCAGCACGACCCCCTACACTACCCAAACACCACTGCCCTACCCTAAACCCTAAAACACTACCCTCCACACGACCCCCTACACTACCCGAACACCACTGCACTACCCTAATCCCTAAAACGCTACCCCAGCATGACCCCCTACACTACCCAAACAGCACTGCACTACCATAAACCCTAAAATACTACCTCCAGATTGACCCCCTGCACTACCCAAAGATCACTGCACTACCCTAAACCCTAAAACACTACCCACCACATGACCCCCTACACGAGCCAAAGACCACTTCACCACCCTAAAACCTAAAACACAGCCCCCTACACTACACAAACACCGCTGAACTACCCTAAACCCTAAAACATTCCCCCAGCACGACCCCCTACACTACACAAACACCACTGCACTGCCCTAAACCCTAAAACACTACCCCCTACACTACACAAACACCACTGCACTGCCCTAAACCCTAAAACACCACCCCCTGCACGACCCCCTACACTGCCCGAACACCACTGCACTGCACTAAACACTAAAACACCACACTCTGCACGACCCCCTACACTTCCCCGAACACCACTGCACTGCCCTAAACCCTAAAACACTACCCCCAGCACGACCCCTTACACTAGATAAACACCTCTGCACTGCCATAAACCCTAAAACACTACCCTCAGCATGACCCCCTACACTACCCAAACACCACTGCACTACCCTAAACCCTAAAACACTACCCCCAGCACGACCCCCTACACTACCCAAAACACCACTGCACTACCTTAAACCCTAAAACACTACCCCCAGCAGTATCCCCTGCACTACGCAAACACCACTGCACTACCCTAAACCCTAAAACACTACCCCCAGCACGACCCCCTACACTACCCAAACACCACAGCACTACACTAAACCCCATATACACTACCCCAGCATGACCCCCTACACTACAAAAACACCACTGCACTACCCTAAACCCTAAAACACTCCCCCAGCACCACTCCCTACACTACCCAAACACCACTGCACTACCCTACACCCTAAAACACTACCCCCTATACTAGCCAAACACCACTGCACCACCCTAAACCCTAAAACACGGCCCACAGCACAACCCCTACACTACCCAAAGACCACTGCTCTACCCTAAACCCTAAAACACGACCCCCAGCACGACCCCTACACTACACAAACATCTCTGCACTACACTAAACCCTAAAACACTCCCCCCAGCACCACTCTCTACACTACCCAAACACCACTTCACTACCCTAAACCCTAAAACACTACCCCAGCACGATCACCTACACTACCCAAACACCACTGCAATACCCTAAACCCTCAAACACTACCCCCAGCACGAACCCCTATACTACACAAACATCACTGCACTACCCTAAACCCTAAAACACTCCCCCAGCACCACTCTCTACACTACCCAAACACCACTGCACTACCCTAAACCCTAAAACACTACCCCCAGCACGGCCCCCTACACTACCCAAACACCACTGCAATACCCTAAACCCTAAAACACTACCCCCAGCACAACCCACTACACTACCCAAACATCACTGCACTACCCTAAACCCTAAAACACTACACCAGCATGACCCCCTACACAACCCAAACACCACTGCACTACCCTAAACCGTAAAACACTACCCGCAGCACGACCCCCTACACTACCCAAACACCACTGCACTACCCTAAACCCTAAAACACTACCCGAACACCACTGCACTACCCTAATCCCTAAAACACTTCCCCCGCACGACCCCCTACACTAGCCAAACAGCACTGCACTACCATAAACCCAAAAATACTACCCCCAGATTGACCCCCTGCACTACCCAAAGATCACTGCACTACCCTAAACCCTAAAACACTACCCACCACACGACCCCATACACTAGCCAAAGACCACTTCACTACCCTAAAACCTAAAACACGGCCCCCTACACTACACAAACACCGCTGAACTACCCTAAACCCTAAAACATTCCCCCAGCACGACCCCCTACACTACACAAACACCACTGCACTGCCCTAAACCCTAAAACACTACCCCCTACACTACACAAACACCACTGCACTACCCTAAACCGTAAAACACTACCCCCAGCAGTACCCCTCACACTACCCAAACTCCACTGCACTGCCCTAACCCTAAAACACTACCCCCAGCACGACCCGCTACACTACCCAAGGACCACTGCACTGCCCTAAACCCTAAAACACTGCCCCCAGCACGACCCCCTACACTAGATAAACACCTCTGCACTGCCATAAACCCTAAAACACTACCCCCAGCACGACCCCCTACAATACCCAAACATCACTGCACTACCCTAAACCCTAAAACACTACCCCCAGCAGTATTCCCTGCACTACGCAAACACCACTGCACTACCCTAAACCCTAAAACACTACCCCCAGCATGACCCCGTACACTACCCAAACACTGCTGCACTACCCTAAACCCTAAAACACTACCCCCAGCATGACCCCCTACACTACCCAAACACCACAGCACTACACTAAACCCCATATATACTACCCCAGCACGACCCCTACACTACAAAAACACCACTGCACTAAGCTAAACCCTAAAACACTCCCCCAGCACCACTCCCTACACTACCCAAACACCACTGCAGTACCCTAAACCCTAAAACACTACCCCCAGCACGACCCCCTACACTAGCCAAACACCACTGCACCACCCTAAACCCTAAAACACGACCCCCAGCACGACCCCTACACTACACAAACATCTGTGCACTACACTAAACCCTAAAACACTCCCCCCAGCACCACTCTCTACTCTACCCAAACACCACTTCACTACCCTAAACCCTAAAACACTACCCCAGCACGATCACCTACACTACCCAAACACCACTGCAATACCCTAAACCCTCAAACAATACCCCCAGTACAACCCCCTACACTACCCAAACACCACTGCACTAAACTAAACGCTAAAGCACTGCCCCAGCACGACCCCGTACCCTACCCAAAAACCACTGCACTACTCTAAACCCTAAAACACTATACCCAGCATGACCCCCTACACTATCCAAACACCACTGCCCTACCATAAACCCTAAAACACTACCCCCAGCACGTCCCCTACACTAATCAAACACCGCTGCACTACCCTAAACCCTAAAGCACTTCCCCCTACACTACACAAACACCACTGCACTACCATAAACCCTAAAACACTACCCCCAGCATGACCCCTACACTTTCCAAACACCACTGTGCTACTCTAAACCCTAAAACACTACCCCCAGCAGTACCTCCTACATTACCCAAACACCACTTCACTACTCTAAACCCTAAAACACTACCCCAGCAGTACCCCCTACACTACCCAAACACCACTGCACTACCCTAAACCCTAAAACACCACCCCTGCACGACCCCCCAACACTGCCCGAACACTACTGCACTGCCCTAAACCCTAAAGCACCACCCCCTGAACAACACCCTACACTGCCCGAACACCACTGCACTGCCCTAAACCCTAAAACACCATCCCCTGCACGACCCCTACACTGCCCGAACACCACTACACTGCCCTAAACCCTAAATCACCACACCCAGCACGACCCCCTATACTGCCCGAACACCACTGCACTGCCCTAAACCCTAAAACACCACCCCCTGCATGACCCCTACACTGCCCGAACACCACTGCACTGCCCTAAACCCTAAAACACCACCCTCTGCACGACCCCCTATACTGCCCGAACACCACTGCACTGCACTAAACACTAAAACACCACACTCTGCACGACCCCCTACACTTCCCCGAACACCACTGCACTGCCCTAAACCCTAAAACACCACCCCCTGCACGGCCCCCTACACTGTCTGAACACCACTGCACTGCCCTAAACCCTAAAACACCACCCCTGCATGGCCCCCTACACTGCCCGAAGACCACTGCCCTAATCCCTAAAATACTACCCCAGCATGACCGCTACACTGCCCAAAGACAGCTGCACTACCCTAAACCCTATAACACCACCCCTAGCACGACCCCCTATACTGCCCAAACACCACTGCACTGCCCTAAACCCTAAAATACCACTCCCGGCACAACCACCTACACTACCCGAACACCACCACAGTGCCCTAAACCCTAAAACACCTCCCCCTGCATGACCCCCTACACTTCCCAAACACCACTGCACTACACTAAACCCATATACACTATCCCCAGCACGACCCCCTACACTACACAAACACCACTGCACTACCCTAAACCCTAAAACACTCCCCCAGCACCACTGTCTATACTACCCAAACACCACTGCTCTACCCTAAACCCTAAAACACTACCCCCAGCACGACCCCCTACACTACCCGAACACCACTGCACTACCCTAAACCCTAAAACACTACCCCCAGCACAACCCCCTCCTCTACCCAAACACCACTGCACTAAACTAAACGCTAAAGCACTGCCCCAGTACGACCCCGTACCCTACCCAAACACCACTGCACTACTCTAAACCCTAAAACACTACCCCCAGCATGACCCCTTACACTACCCAAACACCACTGCCCTAACATAAACCCTAAAACACTACCCCCAGCATGACCCCCTACACTCCAAAGACCACTGCACTACCCTAAACCCTAAAACACTATCCCCTACACAACCCCCTACACTACCCAAAGACCACTGCACTACCCTAAACCCTAAAACACTACCCCCAGCACGACCCCCTACACTACCCAAACACCACTGCACTACACTAAACCCCATATACACTACCCCCAGCACGACCCCCTACACTACAAAAACACCACTGCGCTACCCTAAACCCTAAAACACTCCCCTCAGCACAACCCTCTGCACAACCCAAAGACAACTGCACTACCATAAACCCTAAAACACGACCCCCAGCACAAACCCTACACTACCCAAAGACATCTGCACTACCCTAAAACCTAAAACATGACCCACAGCATGACCCCTAGACTACCCACAAACCACTGCACTACACTAAACCCTAAAACACGACCCCCTACACTACACAAACACCACTACACTACCCTAAACCCTAAAACACTATCCCCTGCATGACCCCCTACAGTACCCAAACAAGACTGCACTACCACAATCCCTAAGACACTACCCCCAGCAGTACCCCCTACACTATCCAAACACCACTGCACTACTTTGAACCCTAAAACACTAACCCCAGCAGTACCCCTACACTACCCAAACACCACTGCACTGCCCTAAACCCTAAAACACTACACCCAGCAAGACTCCCATACAACCCAAACACCACTGCACTACCCTAAACCCTAAAACACTACCCCCAGCATGACCCCCTACACTATCCAAACATCACTGCACTACATTAAACCCATATAGACTACCACTATCACGACCCCATATACTACACAAACACCACTGCACTACCCTAAACCCTAAAACACTCCCCACAGCACCAATGTCTACACTACCCAAACACCACTGCACTACCCTAAACCCTAAAACATTCCCCCCAGCACCAATGTCTACACTACCCAAACACCACTGCACTACCCTAAACCCTAAAACACTACCCCCAGCACAACCCCCTACACTACCCAAAGACCACTGCACTACCCTAAACCCTAAAACACTACCCCCAGCACCACCTCCTACACTACCCAAAGACCACTGCACTACCCTAAACCCTAAAACACTATACCACACACGACCCCCTACACTACCCAAAGACCACTGCACTACCCTAAACCCTAAAACACGACCCCCTACAATACACAAACACAGCTGAACTACCCTAAAACTCCCCCAGCACGACTCCATATACTACACAAACACCACTGCACTACCCTAACCCCTAAAACACTACCCCCTACACTACACATACACGACTGCACTACCCTTAACCCTAAAACACTACCCCCAGCACGACCCCCTACACTACCCAAACACTACTGCACTACCCTAAGCCCTACAACACTACCCCCAGACTGACCCACCACACACTACCCAAACCCCAATGCACTACACTAAACCCACATACACTACCCACAGCACGACCCCCTACACTACACAAACACCTCTGCACTACCCTAAACCCTAAAACACTCCCCCCAGCACCACTCTCTACACTACCCAAACACCACTTCACTACCCTGAACCCTAAAACACTACCCCAGCACGATCACCTACACTACCCAAACACTACTGCAATACCCTAAACCCTCAAACACTACCCCCAGTATGACCCCCTACACTAGATAAACTCCACTGCACTGCCCTAAACCCTAAAAGACTACCCCCAGCACAACCCCCTACACTACCCAAAGACCACTGCACTACCCTAAACACTAAAACACTATACCCCACACGACCCCCTACACTACCCAATCACCACTGCACTACCCTAAACCCTACAACACGGCCCCCTACAATACACAAACACAGCTGAACTACCCTAAACCCTAAAACTCCCCCAGCACGACCCCATATACTACACAAACACCACTGCACTACCCTTAACCCTAAAACATTACCCCCAGCATGACCCCCTACACTACACAAACACCACTGCACTGCCCTAAACCCTAAAACACTACCCCCTATACTACACAAACACCACTGCACTACCCTAAACCCTTAAACACTACCCCAGCACGACCCCATATACTACCCAAACACCACTGCACTACCCTAAACCCTAAAACACTACCCCCAGCAGTACCCCTCACGCTACCCAAACACCACTGCACTACCCTAAACCCTAAAACACCACCCCTGCACGACCCCCCAACACTGCCCGAACACTACTGCACTGCCCTAAACCCTAAAGCACCACCCCCTGAACAACACCCTACACTGCCCGAACACCACTGCACTGCCCTAAACCCTAAAACACCATCCCCTGCACGACCCCTACACTGCCCGAACACCACTACACTGCCCTAAACCCTAAATCACCACACCCAGCACGACCCCCTATACTGCCCGAACACCACTGCACTACCCTAAACCCTAAAACACTACCCCCAGCATGACCCCCTACACTACCCAAACACCACAGCACTACACTAAACCCCATATACACTACCCCAGCACGACCCCTACACTACAAAAACACCACTGCACTACCCTAAACCCTAAAACACTCCCCCCAGCACCACTCCCTACACTACCCAAAGACATCTGCACTACCCTAAAACCTAAAACATGACCCACAGCATGACCCCTAGACTACCCACAAACCACTGCACTACACTAAACCCTAAAACACGACCCCCTACACTACACAAACACCACTACACTACCCTAAACCCTAAAACACTATCCCCTGCATGACCCCCTACAGTACCCAAACAAGACTGCACTACCACAATCCCTAAGACACTACCCCCAGCAGTACCCCCTACACTATCCAAACACCACTGCACTACTTTGAACCCTAAAACACTAACCCCAGCAGTACCCCTACACTACCCAAACACCACTGCACTGCCCTAAACCCTAAAACACTACACCCAGCAAGACTCCCATACAACCCAAACACCACTGCACTACCCTAAACCCTAAAACACTACCCCCAGCATGACCCCCTACACTATCCAAACATCACTGCACTACATTAAACCCATATAGACTACCACTATCACGACCCCATATACTACACAAACACCACTGCACTACCCTAAACCCTAAAACACTCCCCACAGCACCAATGTCTACACTACCCAAACACCACTGCACTACCCTAAACCCTAAAACATTCCCCCCAGCACCAATGTCTACACTACCCAAACACCACTGCACTACCCTAAACCCTAAAACACTACCCCCAGCACAACCCCCTACACTACCCAAAGACCACTGCACTACCCTAAACCCTAAAACACTACCCCCAGCACCACCTCCTACACTACCCAAAGACCACTGCACTACCCTAAACCCTAAAACACTATACCACACACGACCCCCTACACTACCCAAAGACCACTGCACTACCCTAAACCCTAAAACACGACCCCCTACAATACACAAACACAGCTGAACTACCCTAAAACTCCCCCAGCACGACTCCATATACTACACAAACACCACTGCACTACCCTAACCCCTAAAACACTACCCCCTACACTACACATACACGACTGCACTACCCTTAACCCTAAAACACTACCCCCAGCACGACCCCCTACACTACCCAAACACTACTGCACTACCCTAAGCCCTACAACACTACCCCCAGACTGACCCACCACACACTACCCAAACCCCAATGCACTACACTAAACCCACATACACTACCCACAGCACGACCCCCTACACTACACAAACACCTCTGCACTACCCTAAACCCTAAAACACTCCCCCCAGCACCACTCTCTACACTACCCAAACACCACTTCACTACCCTGAACCCTAAAACACTACCCCAGCACGATCACCTACACTACCCAAACACTACTGCAATACCCTAAACCCTCAAACACTACCCCCAGTATGACCCCCTACACTAGATAAACTCCACTGCACTGCCCTAAACCCTAAAAGACTACCCCCAGCACAACCCCCTACACTACCCAAAGACCACTGCACTACCCTAAACACTAAAACACTATACCCCACACGACCCCCTACACTACCCAATCACCACTGCACTACCCTAAACCCTACAACACGGCCCCCTACAATACACAAACACAGCTGAACTACCCTAAACCCTAAAACTCCCCCAGCACGACCCCATATACTACACAAACACCACTGCACTACCCTTAACCCTAAAACATTACCCCCAGCATGACCCCCTACACTACACAAACACCACTGCACTGCCCTAAACCCTAAAACACTACCCCCTATACTACACAAACACCACTGCACTACCCTAAACCCTTAAACACTACCCCAGCACGACCCCATATACTACCCAAACACCACTGCACTACCCTAAACCCTAAAACACTACCCCCAGCAGTACCCCTCACGCTACCCAAACACCACTGCACTACCCTAAACCCTAAAACACCACCCCTGCACGACCCCCCAACACTGCCCGAACACTACTGCACTGCCCTAAACCCTAAAGCACCACCCCCTGAACAACACCCTACACTGCCCGAACACCACTGCACTGCCCTAAACCCTAAAACACCATCCCCTGCACGACCCCTACACTGCCCGAACACCACTACACTGCCCTAAACCCTAAATCACCACACCCAGCACGACCCCCTATACTGCCCGAACACCACTGCACTACCCTAAACCCTAAAACACTACCCCCAGCATGACCCCCTACACTACCCAAACACCACAGCACTACACTAAACCCCATATACACTACCCCAGCACGACCCCTACACTACAAAAACACCACTGCACTACCCTAAACCCTAAAACACTCCCCCCAGCACCACTCCCTACACTACCCAAACACCACTGCACTACCCTAAACCCTAAAACACTACCCCCAGCACGACCCCCTACACTAGCCAAACACCACTGCACCACCCTAAACCCTAAAACACGGCCCCCAGCACAACCGCTACACTACCCAAAGACCACTGCATGACCCTAAACCCTAAAACACGACCCCCAGCACGACCCCTACACTACACAAACATCTGTGCACTACACTAAACCCTAAAACACTCCCCCCAGCACCACTCTCTACACTACCCAAACACCACTTCACTACCCTAAACCCTAAAACACTACCCCAGCACGATCACCTACACTACCCAAACACCACTGCAATACCCTAAACCCTCAAACAATACCCCCAGTACAACCCCCTACACTACCCAAACACCACTGCACTAAACTAAACGCTAAAGCACTGCCCCAGCACGACCCCGTACCCTACCCAAAAACCACTGCACTACTCTAAACCCTAAAACACTATACCCAGCATGACCCCCTACACTACCCAAACACCACCGCCCTACCATAAACCCTAAAACACTACCCCCAGCACGACCCCTACACTAATCAAACACCGCTGCACTACGCTAAACCCTAAAGCACTTCCCCCTACACTACACAAACACCACTGCACTACCATAAATCCTAAAACACTACCCCCAGCATGACCCCTACACTTCCCAAACACCACTGTGCTACCCTAAACCCTAAAACACTACCCCCAGCACGACCCCCTACACTACCCGAACACCACTGCACTACTCTAAACCCTAAAACACTACCCCAGCAGTACCCCCTACACTACCCAAACACCACTGCTCTACCCTAAACCCTAAAACACTACCCCCAGCACGACCCCCTACACTACCCGAACACCACTGCACTACCCTAAACCCTAAAACACTACCCCCAGCACAACCCCCTCCTCTACCCAAACACCACTGCACTAAACTAAAGGCTAAAGCACTGCACCAGCACGACCCCGTACCCTACCCAAACACCACTGCACTACTCTAAACCCTAAAACACTACCCCCAGCATGACCCCCTACACTACCCAAACACCACTGCCCTACCATAAACCCTAAAACACTACCCCCAGCACGACCCCCTACACTCCAAAGACCACTGCACTACCCTAAACCCTAAAACACTATCCCCTACACAACCCCCTACACTACCCAAAGACCACTGCACTACCCTAAACCCTAAAACACTACCCCCAGCACGACCCCCTACACTACCCAAACACCACTGCACTACACTAAACCCCATATACACTACCCCCACCACGACCCCCTACACTACAAAAACACCACTGCGCTACCCTAAACCCTAAAACACTCCCCTCAGCACCACTCCCTACACTACCCGAACACCACTGTACTGCCCTAAACCCTCAAACACTACCCCAGCACAACCCTCTGCACAACCCAAAGACAACTGCACTACCATAAACCCTAAAACACGACCCCCAGCACAAACCCTACACTACCCAAAGACATCTGCACTACCCTAAAACCTAAAACACGACCCACAGCATGACCCCTAGACTACCCACAAACCACTGCACTACACTAAACCCTAAAACACGACCCCCTACACTACACAAACACCACTACACTACCCTAAACCCTAAAACACTATCCCCTGCATGACCCCCTACAGTACCCAAACAACACTGCACTACGACAATCCCTAAGACACTACCCCCAGCAGTACCCCCTACACTACCCAAACACCACTGCACTACTTTGAACCCTAAAACACTAACCCCAGCAGTACCCCTACACTACCCAAACACCACTGCACTGCCCTAAACCCTAAAACACTACACCCAGCAAGACTCCCATACTACCCAAACACCACTGCACTACCCTAAACCCTAAAACACTACCCCCAGCATGACCCCCTACACTACCCAAACATCACTGCACTACATTAAACCCATATAGACTACCGCTATCATGACCCCCTATACTACACAAACACCTCTGCACTACCCTAAACCCTAAAACACTCCCACAGCACCAATGTCTACACTACCCAAACACCACTGCACTACCCTAAACCCTAAAACATTCCCCCCAGCACCAATGTCTACACTACCCAAACACCACTGCACTACCCTAAACCCTAAAACACTACCCCCAGCACAACCCCCTACACTACCCCAAGACCACTGATCTACCCTAAACCCTAAAACACTACCCCCAGCACCACCTCCTACACTACCCAAAGACCACTGCACTACCCTAAACCCTAAAACACTATACCCCACACGACCCCCTACACTACCCAAAGACCACTGCACTACCCTAAACACTAAAACACGACCCCCTACAATACACAAACACAGCTGAACTACCCTAAACCCTAAAACTCCCCCAGCACGACTCCATATACTACACAAACACCACTGCACTACCCTAACCCCTAAAACACTACCCCCTACACTACACATACACGACTGCACTACCCTTAACCCTAAAACACTACCCCCAGCACGACCCCCTACACTACCCAAACACTACTGCACTACCCTAAGCCCTAAAACACTACCCCCAGACTGACCCACCACACACTACCCAAACCCCAATGCACTACACTAAACCCACATACACTACCCACAGCGTGACCCCCTACACTACACAAACACATCTGCACTACCCTAAACCCTAAAACACTCCCCCCAGCACCACTCTCTACACTACCCAAACACCACTTCACTACCCTAAACCCTAAAACACTACCCCAGCACGATCACCTACACTACCCAAACACTACTGCAATACCCTAAACCCTCAAACACTACCCCCAGTATGACCCCCTACACTAGATAAACTCCACTCCACTGCACTGCCCTAAACCCTAAAAGACTACCCCCAGCACAACCCCCTACACTACCCAAAGACCACTGCACTACCCTAAACACTAAAACACTATACCCCACACGGCCCCCTACACTACCCAATCACCACTGCACTACCCTAAACCCTACAACACGGCCCCCTCCAATACACAAACACAGCTGAACTACACTAAACCCTAAAACTCCCCCAGCACGACCCCATATACTCCACAAACACCACTGCACTACCCTTAACCCTAAAACATTACCCCCAGCATGACCCCCTACACTACACAAACACCACTGCACTGCCCTAAACCCTAAAACACTACCCCCTATACTACACAAACACCACTGCACTACCCTAAACCCTTAAACACTACCCCAGCACGACCCCATATACTACCCAAACACCACTGCACTACCCTAAACCCTAAAACACTACTCCCAGCAGTACCCCTCACGCTACCCAAACACCACTGCACTACCCTAAACCCTAAGACACTATCCCCAGCAGTACCCCTACACTACCCAAACACAACTGCACTACCCTAAACCCTAAAACACTACCCCCCACAGTACTCCTCACACTACCCAAACTCCACTGCACTGCCCTAACCCTAAAACACTACCCCCAGCACGACCCCCTACACTACCGAAATACCACTGCACTGCCCTAAACCCTAATACACTACCCCAGCATGACCCCTTACACTAGATAAATACCACTGCAATGCCCTAAACCCTAAAACACTACCCTCAGCATGACACCCTACACTACCCAAACACCACTGCACTACCCTAAACCCTAAAACACTACCCCCAGCACGACCCCCTACACTACCCAAACAGCACTGTACTGCACTAAACCCATATACACTACCCACAGCACGACCCCCTACACTACACAAACACCTCTGCACTACCCTAAACCCTAAAACACTCCCCCAGCACCACTCTCTACACTACCCAAACACCACTGCACTACCCTACACCCTAACACACTATCCCCAGCAGTACCCCTCACACTACCCAAACACCACTGCACTTCCCTAAACCCTAAGACACTATCGCCAGCAGTACCCCTACACTACCCAAACACCACTGCACTACCCAAACGCTAAAACACTACCCCCCGCAGTACCCCACACACTACCCAAACACAACTGCACTACCCTAAACCCTAAAACACTACCCCCAGCACGACCCCCTACACTACCCAAAAACCACTGCAATACCCTACACACTAAAACACTACCCCCAGCACGACCCCATATACTATCCAAACACCACTGCACTACCCTAAACCCTAAAACACTACCCCCAGCAGTACCCCTCACACTACCCAAACACCACTGCACTACCCTAAACCATAAGACACTATCCCCAGCAGTACCCCCTACACTACCCAAACACCACTGCACTACCCTAAACCCTAAACCACTACCCCCCGCAGTACCCCTCACACTACCCAAACTCCACTGCACTGCCCTAACCCTAAAACACTACCCCAAGCACGACCCCCCTACACTACCGAAAGACCACTGCACTGCCCTAAACCCTAAAACACTACCCGCAGCACGACCCTCTACACTAGATAAATACCACTGCAATGCACTAAACCCTAAAACACTACCCTCAGCACGACCCCTACATTACCCAAACACCACTGCAATACCCTAAATTCTAAAACACTACCCCCAGCACGACCCCCTACACTAGATAAATACCACTGCAATGCCATAAACCCTAAAGCACTACCCTCAGCATGATCCCCTACACTACCCAAACAGCACTGCACAACACTAAACACATATACACTACCCACAGCACGACCCCCTACACTACACAAACACCTCTGCACTACCCTAAACCCTAAAACATTCCCCCCAGCAGCACTCTCTACACTACCCAAACACCAGTTCACTACCCTAAACCCTAAAACACTACCCCAGCACGACCACCTACACTACCCAAACACCACTGCAATACCGTAAACCCTCAAACACTACCCCCAGTACCACCCCCTACACTAGATAAACTCCACCGCACTGCCCTAAACCCTAAAACACTACCCCCAGCACGACCCCCTACACTACTCAAACACCTCTGCACTACCCTAAAACACTACCCCCAGCACGACCCCCAACACTACCCAAACACCACTGCACTACCCTAAACCCTAAAACACTATCCCCAGCAGTATCCCCTACACTACCCAACCGCCACTGCACTAATCTAAACCCTAAAACACTACCCCAAGCCTGACACCCTACACTACCCAAACACCACTGCACTACCCTAAACCCTAAAACACTACCCCCAGCACGACCCCCTACACTACCCAAACACCACCTCACTACACTAAACCCCGTATACACTACCCCAGCACGACCCCTACACTACACAAACACCACCTCACTACACTAAACCCCGTATACACTACCCCAGCACGACCCCTACACTACACAAACACCACCTCAGTGCACTAAACCCCGTATACACTACCCTCAGCACGAACCCCTACGCTACACAAACACCACTACACTACCATAAACCCTAAAACACTCCCCCAGAACCACTCCCTACTCTACCCAAACACCACTGCACTACCCTTAACCCTAAAACACGACCTCCAGCACGACCCCCTACACTACCGAAAGACCACTGCACTGCACTAAACCCTAAAACACTGCCCCCAGGACGACCCCCTACACTAGATAAATACCACTGCAATACCCTAAACCCTAAAACACTACCCTCACCACGACCCCCTACACTACCCAAACAGCACTGCACTACCCTAAACCCTAAAACACTACCCCCAGCACGACCCCCTACACTACCCAAACAGCACTGCACTACACTAAACCCATATACACTACTCCCAGCACGACCCCCTACACTACACAAATACCTCTACACTACCCTAAACCCTAAATCACTCCCCCCAGCACCACTCTCTACACTACACAAACACCACTGCACTACCCTAAACCTTAAAACACTACCCCCAGCATGACCCCCTACACTACCCAAATACCACTGCAATACCCTAAACCCTAAAACACTACCCCCACTACGACCACCTACACTACCCAAAGACCACTGCACTACCCTAAACCCTAAGACACTATCCACAGCAGTACACCCTACACTACCCAAACACCACTGCACTACCCTAAACCCTAAAACACTACCCTACGCAGTATCCCTTACACTACCCAAACTCCACTGCACTGCCCTAACCCTAAAACACTCCCCCAAGCATGACCCCCTACACTACCGAAAGACCACTGCACTGCCCTAAACCCTAAAACACTACCCCCAGCACGACCCCCTACACTAGATAAATACCACTGCAATGCCCTAAACCCTAAAACACTACCCTTAGCACGACCCCCTACACTACCCAAACAGCACTGCACTACACTAAACCCATATACACTACCCACAGCACGACCCCCTACACTACACAAACACCTCTGCACTACCCTAAACCATAAAACACTCCCCCCAGCACCACACTCTACACTACCCAAACACCACTTCACCACCCTAAACCCTAAAACACTACCCCAGCACGACCACCTACACTACCCAAACACCACGGCAATACCCTAAACCCTCAAACACTACCCCCAGTACGACCCCCTACACTAGATAAACTCCACTGCACTGCCCTAAACCCTAAAACACTACCCCCAGCACAACCCCCTACACTACCCAAACACCACTGCACTACCTAAAAACACTACCCCTAGCACAACCCCTACACTACCCAAACACCACTGCACTACCCTAAACCCTAAAACACTATCCCCACCAGTATCCCCTACACTACCCAACCACCACTGCACTACTCTTAACCCTAAAACACTACCCCCAGTCTGACACCCTACATTACACAAACACCACCTCACTACACTACACCCCGTATACACTACCCCCAGCTGGACCCCCTACACTACACAAACACCACTACACTACCCTAAACCCTAAAACACTCCCCCAGCACCACTCCCTACTCTACCCAAAGACCACTGCACTACCCTAAACCCTAAAACATGACCCCCAGCACAACCCCTACATTACCCAAAGACCACTGCACTACCCTAAACCCTAAAACACGACCCCCTACACTTAACAAACACCACTAACAAACACCACTGCACTAACCTAAACCCTAAAGCACTTCCCCCTACACTACAAAAACACCACTGCGCTAACCTAAACCCTAAAACGCTACCCCCAGCAGTACCCCTACACTACCCAAACACCACTGCACTATTCTAAACCCTAAAACACTACCCCCAGCAGTACCCCCTACACTACCCAAACACCACTGCACTACGTTAAACCCTAAAAGACTACACCCAGCAAGACCCCCTAGAGTACCCAAACACCACTACCCTAAACCCTTAAACACAATACCCAGCACGACCCCCTACACTACCCAAACACCACTGCACTACACTAAAACCATATACACTACCCCTGCACAAACCCCTACACTACACAAACACCACTGCACTACCCTAAACCCTAAAACACTCCCCCAGCACCACTGTCTATACTACCCAAACACCACTGCACTACCCTAAACTCTAAAACACTACCCTCAGCACGACCTCCTAAACTACCCGAACACCACTGCACTACCCTAAACCCTAAAACACTATCCCCAGCATGACCCCCTACACTACCCAAACACCACTGCACTACCATAAACCCTAAAACACTACCCCCAGCATGACCCCCTACACTACCCGAACACCACTGCACTACACTAAACCCCAAAACACTACCCCCAGCACGACCCCCTACACTACCCAAACAGCTCTGCACTACCATAAACCCTAAAACACTACCCCCAGCACGACCCCCTACACTACCCAAACACCACTGCACTACCCTAAACCCTAAAACACTATCCCAGCATGACCCCCTACACTACCCAAACACCACTGCACTACCCTAAAACCTAAAACACTATCCGCAGCACGACCCCCTACACTACCCAAAGACAACTGCACTACCCTTAACCCTAAAACATGACCCCATACACTACACAAACACTGCTGAACTACCCTTAACCTTAACACATTACCCCAGCACAACCCCCTGCACTACAGAAACACCACTGCACTACCCTAAACCCTCAAACACTACCTGCAGCATGACCCCTTATACTACCCAAACACCACTGCACTATCCTAAACCATAAAACACTACCCCCAACAGTACCCCTCACACTACCCAAACACCACTGCACTACCCTAAACGCTAAGACACTACCCCCAGGACGACCCCCTACACTAGATAAATACCACTGCAATGCCCTAAACCCTAAAACACTACCCTCAGCACGACCCCCTACACTACCCAAACAGCACTGCACTACCCTAAACCCTAAAACACTACCCCCAGCACGACCCCCTACACTACCCAAACAGCACTGCACTACACTAAACCCATATACACTACCCCCAGCACGACCCCCTACACTACACAAATACCCCTACACTACCCTAAACCCTAAAACACTCCTCCCAGCACCACTCTCTACACTACACAAACACCACTGCACTACCCTAACCCTTAAAACACTACCCCCAGCATGACCCCCTACACTACCCAAATACCACTGCAATACCCTAAACCCTAAAACACTACCCCCAGCACGACCCCCTACACTACCCAAAGACCACTGCACTGCCCTAAACCCTAAAACACTACTCCCAGCACGACCCCCTACACTACACAAACATCTCTGCACTATCCTAAACCCTAAAACACTCCCCCCAGCACCACTATCTACACTACCCAAACACAACTGCACTACCCTAAACCCTAAAACACTACCCCCAGCACGACCCCCTACACTACCCAAACACCACTGCAATACCCTAAACCCTAAAACACTACCCCCGGCACGACCCCCTACACTACCCAAACACCACTGCACTACCCTAAACCCTAAAACACTACACCCAGCAAGACCCCCTACAGTACCCAAACACCACTGCACTACCCTAAACCCTAAAACACAACACACAGCACGATCCCCTACACTACCCAAACACCACTGCACTACACTAAACCCATATACACTACCCCTGCACAAACCCCTACACTACACAAACACCACTGCACTACCCTAAACCCTAAAACACTCCCCCAGCACCACTGTCTATACCACCCAAACACCACTGCACTACCCTAAACCCTAAAACACTATCCGCAGCACGACCCCCTACACTACCCAAACACCACTGCACTTCCCTAAACCCTAAAACACTACCCCCTGCAAAGCCTCCTACACTACCTGAACACCAATGCACTACCATAAACCCTAAAACACTACACCCAGCAAGACCCCCTACAGTACCCAAACACCACTGCACTACAATAAACCCTAAAACACAACACCCAGCACGACCCCCTACACTACCTAAACACCACTGCACTACACTAATCCCATATAGACTACCCCTGCACAAACCCCTACACTACACAAACACCACTGCACTACCCTAAACCCTAAAACACTCCCCCAGCACCACTGTCTATACTACCCAAACACCACTGCACTACCCTAAACTCTAAAACACTACCCCCAGCACGACCTCCTAAACTACCCGAACACCACTGCACTACCCTAAACCCTAAAACACTATCCCCAGCATCACCCCCTACACTACCCAAACACCACTGCACTACCCTAAACCCTAAAACACTACCCCCAGCATGACCCCCTACACTACACGAACAGCTCTGCACTACCATAAACCCTAAAACACTACCCCCAGCACGACCCACTACACTACCCAAACACCACTGCACTACCCTAAACCCTAAAACACTATCCCAGCATGACCCCATACACTACCCAAACACCACTGCACTAACCTAAACCCTAAAACACTATCCGCAGCACGACCCCCTACACTACCCAAACACCACTGCACTACCCTAAACCCTAAAACACTACCCCCTGCAAAGCCCCCTACACTACCTGAACACCAATGCACTACAATAAACCCTAAAACACTACCCCCAACACGACCCCCTACACTACCCAAAGACCACTGCACTACCATAAACCCTAAAACACTACCCCCAGCACGACCCCCTACACTACCCAAACACCACTGCACTACCCTAAACCCTAAAACACTATCCAGCATGACCCCATACACTACCCAAACACAACTGCACTAACCTAAACCCTAAAACACTATCTGCAGCACAACCCCCTACACTACCCAAACACCACTGCACTACCCTAAACCCTAAAACACTACCCCCTACACTACACAAACACTGCTGAACTACCAATAACCTTAACACATTACCCCAGCACGACCCCCTGCACTACAGAAACACCACTGCACTGCCCTAAACCCTCAAACACTACCCGCAGCATGACCCCTTATACTACCCGAACACCACTGCACTATCCTAAACCATAAAACACTACCCCCAACAGTACCCCTCACACTACCCAAACACCACTGCACTACCCTAAACCCTAAGACACTACCCCCAGGACGACCCCTTACACTAGATAAATACCACTGCAATGCCCTAAACCCTAAAACACTACCCTCAGCACGACCCCCTACACTACCCAAACAGCACTGCACTACCCTAAACCCTAAAACACTACCACCAGCATGACCGCCTACACTGCCCAAACAGCACTGCACTACACTCACTAAACCCATATAAACTACCCCAGCACGTCCCCCTACACTACACAAATACGTCTACACTACCCTAAACCCTAAAACACTCCCCCAGCACCACTCTCTACACTACACAAACACCACTGCACTACCCTAAACCTTAAAACACTACCCCCAGCATGACCCCCTACACTACCCAAATACCTCTGCAATACCCTAAACCCTAAAACACTAACCCAGCATGACCCCCTACACTACCCAAAGATCACTGCACTGCCCTAAACCCTAAAACACTACCCCCAGCATGACCCCCTACACTACACAAACATCTCTGCACTATCCTAAACCCTAAAACACTCCCCCAGCACCACTATCTACACTACCCAAACACAACTGTACTACCCTAAACCCTAACACACTACCCCCAGCACGACCCCCTACAATACCCAAACACCACTGCAATACCCTAAACCCTAAGACACTATCCCCAGCAGTACCCCCTACACTACCCAAACACCACTGCACTACCCTAAACCCTAAAACACTAGCCCCGGCACTACCCCATATACTACCGAAACACCACTGCACTAACCTAAACCCTAAAACACTACCCCCAGCAGTACCCCTCACACTACCAAAACACCACTGCACTACCCTAAACCCTAAGACACTATCCCCAGCAGTAACCCCTACACTACCCAAACACCACTGCACCTCCCTAAACCCTAAAACACTACCCCCGCAGTACCCCACACACTACCCAAACTCCACTGCACTGCCCTAACCCTAAAACACTCCCCCAAGCATGACCCCCTACACTACCGAAAGACCACTGCACTGCCCTAAACCCTAAAACACTACCCCCAGCACGACCCCCTCCACTAGATAAATACCACTGCAATGCCCTAAACCCTAAAACACTATCCTCAGCACGACCCCCTACACTACCCAAACAGCACTGCACTACACTAAACCCACATACACTACCCACAGCATGACCCCCTACACTACACAAACACATCTGCACTACCCTAAACCGTAAAACACTCCCCCCAGCACCACACTCTACACTACCCAAACACCACTTCACTACCCTAAACCCTAAACACTATCCCAGCACGACCACCTACACTACCCAAACACCACTGCAATACCCTTAACCCTCAAACACTACCCCCAGTACGATCCCCTACACTAGATAAACTCCACTGCACTGCCCTAAACCCTAAAACACTACCCCCAGCACGACCTCCTACACTACCCAAACACCACTGCACTTCCCTAAAACACTACCCCCAGCACGACCCCCTACACTACCCAAACACCACTGCACTACCCTAAACCCTAAAACACTATCCCCAGCAGTATCCCCTACACTACCCAACCACCACTGCACTACTCTAAACCCTAAAACACTACCCCCAGCCTGACACCCTACACTACCCAAACACCACTGCAATACCCTAAACCCTAAAACACTACCCCCAGCACGACCCCCTACACTACCCAAACACCACCTCACTACACTAAACCCCATATACACTACCCCCAACACGACCCCCTACACTACACAAACACCATCTCACTACACTAAACCCCGTATACACTACCCCCAGCACGACCCCCTACACTACACAAGCACCACTACACTACCCTAAACCCTAAAACACTCCCCCAGCACCACTCCCTACTCTACCCAAACACCACTGCACTGCCCTAAACCCTAAAACATGACCCCCAGTGCAACCCCTACATTACCCAAAGACCACTGCACTACCCCAAAACCCTAAAACACGACCCCCTACACTTAACAAACACCACTAACAAACACCACTGCACTAACCTAAACCCTAAAGCACTTCCCCCTACACTACAAAAACACCACTGCGCTACCCTAAACCCTAAAACACTACCCCCAGCAGTACCCCTACACTACCCAAACACCACTGCACTATCCTAAACCCTAAAACACTACACCCAGCAAGACCCCCTACAGTACCCAAACACCACTGCACTACCCTAAACCCTAAAACACAACACCCAGCATGACCCCCTACACTTCCTAAACACCACTGCACTACACTAAACCATATACACTACCCCTGCACAATCCCCTACACTACACAAACATCACTGCACTACCCTAAACCCAAAAAACACTCCCCCAGCACCACTGTCTATACTACCCAAACACCACTGCACTATCCTAAACTCTAAAACACTACCACCAGCACGACCTCCTAAACTACCCGAACACCACTGCACTACCCTAAACCCTAAAACACTATCCCCAGCATAACCCCCTACACTACCCAAACACCACTGCACTACCATAAACCCTAAAACACTACCCCCAGCATGACCCCCTACACTACCCGAACACCACTGCACTACACTAAACCCCAAAACACTACCCCCAGCATGACCCCCTACACTACCCAAACAGCTCTGCACTACCATAAACCCTAAAACACTACCCCCAGCACGACCGCCTACACTAACCAAACACCACTGCACTACCCTAAACCCTAAAACACTATCCAGCATGACCCCCTACACTACCCAAACACCACTGCACTACCCTAAACCCTAAAACACTATACGCAGCATGACTCCCTGCACTACCCAAACACCACTGCACTACCCTAAACCGGAAAACACTACCCCCTGCAAAGCCCCCTACCATACCTGAACACCAATGCACTATCATAAACCCTAAAACACTACCCCCACACGACCCCCTTCACTACCCAAAGACAACTGCACTACCCTTAACCCTAAAAGACGACCCCCTACACTACACAAACACTGCTGAACTACCCTTAACCTTAACACATTACCCCAGCACGACCCCCTGCACTACAGAAACACCACTGCACTACACTAAACTCTCAAACACCACCCGCAGCACGACCCCTTATACTACCCAAACACCACTGCACTATCCTAAACCATAAAACACTTCCCCCAACAGTACCCCTCACACTACCCAAACACCACTGTACTACCCTAAACCCTAAGACACTATCGCTAGCAGTACCCCCTATACTACCCAAACACCACTGCACTACCCTAAACGCTAAAACACTAACCCCAACAGTAACCCCATCTCTACAGAAAGACCACTGCACTGCCCTAAACCCTAAAACACTACCCCCAGCACAACCCTGTACACTAGATAAACACCACAGCAATGCCCTAACACCTAAAACACTACCCCCAGCACGACGCCCCACACTACTCAAGTACCACTGCACTACCTAAACCCTAAAACACTACCCTCAGCACGACCCCCTACACTACCCAAAAACAACTGCACTACACTGAACCCATATACACTACCCCAGCACGACCCCTACACTACACAAACACAACTGCACTACCCTAAACCCTAAAACACTCCCCCAGCACGACTCTCTACACTGCCCAAACACCACTGCACTACCCTAAACCCTAAAATACTACCCCCAGCACAACACCCTACACTACCCAAAAACCACTGCAATACCCTAAACCCTAAAACGTTTCCCCCAGCATGACCCCCTACACTACCCAAAGACCACTGCACTACCATAAACCCTAAAACACGACCCCCTACACTACAGAAACACCGCTGAACTACCCTAAACCCTTAAACATTACCCCAGCATGACCCCCTACACTATACAAACACCACTGCACTACCCAAAACCCTAAAACACTACACCCTACACTACACAAACACCACTGCACTACCCTAAACCCTAAAACACTACCCCCAGCATGATCCCCTACACTACCCAAACACCACTGCACTACCCTAAACCCTAAAACACTACCCCAGCATAATCCCCTACACTACCCAAACACCACTGCACTACCCTAAACCCTAAATCACTATCCCCAGCAGTACCCACTACACTACCCAAACACCACTGCACTACCCAAAACCCTAAAACACTACCCCAGTAGTACCCCCTACACTACTCAAAAACCACTGCACTACCCTAACCCTAAAACACTACCATAGAACTACACCCTACACTACCCAAAGAACACTGCACTGCCCTAATTCCTAAAACACTATCCCCAGCACGATCCGCTACACTAGATAAACATGAA
The DNA here is from genome assembly GCF_964204655.1 of Triturus cristatus. Classification (NCBI taxonomy): domain Eukaryota; kingdom Metazoa; phylum Chordata; class Amphibia; order Caudata; family Salamandridae; genus Triturus; species Triturus cristatus. The sequence continues at coordinate 1,111,257,024 of NC_140579.1, forward strand.
TGCACTGCCCTAAACCCTAAAACACTACCCCCAGCACGACCCCCTACACTACACAAACACCACTGCACTGCCCTAAACCCTAAATCTACCCCAAGCACAACCCCCTACACCACACAAACACCACTGCACTACCCTAAACCCTAAAACACTACAACAAGCACGACCCCTACACTACACAAACACCACTGCGCTACCCTAAACCCTAAAAAACTCCCCCCAGCACCACTCTCTACAGTACCCAAACACCACTGCACTACCCTAAACCCTAAAACACTACCCCCAGCATGACCCCTACACTATCTAAACACCACTGCAATACCCTATACCCGAAAACACTACCCCCAGCTCGACCCCCTACACTACCCAAAGACCACTGCACTACCCTAAACCCTAAAACATGACCCCCTATACTACAGAAACACCGCTGAACTACCCTAAACCCTTCAACATTACCCCCAGCATGACCCCCTACACTAAACAAACACCACTGCACTACCCTAAACCCTAAAACACTACCCCCAGCACGACCCCCTACACTACACAAACACCACCTCACTACACTAAACCCCGTATACACTACCCCCAGCACGACCCCCTACACTACACAAGCACCACTACACTACCCTAAACCCTTAAACACTCCCCCAGCACCACTCCCTACTCTACCCAAACACCACTGCACTGCCCTAAACCCCAAAACATGACCCCCAGCACAACCCATACATTACCCAAAGACCACTGCACTACCCTAAACCCTAAAACACGACCCCCTACACTACAAAAACACCACTGCGCTACCCTAAACCTTAAAACACTACCCCCAGCAGTACCCCTACACTACCCAAACACCACTGCACTATTCTAAACCCTAAAACACTACCCCCAGCAGTACCCCCTACACTACCCAAACACCACTGCACTATCCTAAACCCTAAAACACTACACCCAGCAAGACCCCCTACAGTACCCAAACACCACTGCACTACCCTAAACCCTAAAACACAACACCCAGCATGACCCCCTACACTTCCCAAACACCACTGCACTACACTAAACCCATATACACTAACCCTGCACAAACCCCTACACTACACAAACATCACTGCACTACCCTAAACCCTAAAACACTCCCCCAGCACAACTGTCTATACTACCCAAACACCACTGCACTATCCTAAACTCTAAAACACTACCCCCAGCACGACCTCCTAAACTACCCGAACACCACTGCACTACCCTAAACCCTAAAACACTATCCCCAGCATGACCCCCTACACTACCCAAACACCACTGCACTACCATAAACCCTAAAACACTACCCCCAGCATGACCCCCTACATTACCCGAACACCACTGCACTACACTAAACCCCAAAACACTACCCCCAGCACGACCCCCTACACTACCCAAAGACCACTGCACTACACTAAACCCATATACACTACCCCAGCACGAACCCTACACTACACAAACACAACTGCACTACCCTAAACCCTAAAGCACTCCCCCAGCACGACTCTCTACACTGCCCAAACACCACTGCACTACCCTAAACCCTAAAATACTACCCCCAGCACGACACCCTACACTACACAAAAACCACTGCAATACCCTAAACCCTAAAACTCTTCCCCCAGCACGACCCCCTACACTACCCAAAGACCACTGCACTACCATAAACCCTAAAACACGACCCCCTACACTACAGAAACACAGCTGCACTACCCTAAACCCTTAAACATTACCCCAGCATGACCCCCTACACTATACAAACACCACTGCACTACCCTAAACCCTAAAACACTACCCCCAGCATGATCCCCTACACTACCCAAACACCACTGCACTACCCTAAACCCTAAAACACTACCCCCAGCATGATCCCCTACACTACCCAAACACCACCGCACTACCCTAAACCCTAAATCACTATCCCCAGTAGTACCCACTACACTACCCAAACACCACTGCACTACCCAAAACCCTAAAACACTACCCCAGTAGTACCCCCTACACTACTCAAACACCACTGCACTACCCTAACCCTAAAACACTACCACAGAACTACACCCTACACTACCCAAAGAACACTGCACTGCCCTAATTCCTAAAACACTATCCCGAGCACGACCCCCTACACTACACAAACACCACTGCACTACCCTAAACCCTAAATCCACCCCAAGCACAACCCCCTACACCACACAAACACCACTGCACTACCCTAAACCCTAAAACACTACAACAAGCACGACCCTTACACTACACAAACACCACTGCACTACCATAAACCCTAAAAAACTCCCCCCAGCACCACTCTCTACAGTACCCAAACACCACTGCACTACCCTAAACCCTAAAACACTACCCCCAGCACGACCTCCTAAACTACCCGAACACCACTGCACTACCCTAAAACACTATCCCCAGCATGACCCCCTACACTACCCAAACACCACTGCACTACCATAAACCCTAAAACACTACCCCCAGCATGACCCCCTACATTACCCGAACACCACTGCACTACACTAAACCCCAAAACACTACCCCCAGCACGACCCCCTACACTACCCAAAGACCACTGCACTACACTAAACCCATATACACTACCCCAGCACGAACCCTACACTACACAAACACAACTACACTACCCTAAACCCTAAAGCACTCCCCCAGCACGACTCTCTACACTGCCCAAACACCACTGCACTACACTAAACCCTAAAATACTACCCCCAGCACGACACCCTACACTACACAAAAACCACTGCAATACCCTAAACCCTAAAACTCTTCCCCCAGCACGACCCCCTACACTACCCAAAGACCACTGCACTACCATAAACCCTAAAACACGACCCCCTACACTACAGAAACACAGCTGCACTACCCTAAACCCTTAAACATTACCCCAGCATGACCCCCTACACTATACAAACACCACTGCACTACCCTAAACCCTAAAACACTACCCCCAGCATGATCCCCTACACTACCCAAACACCACTGCACTACCCTAAACCCTAAAACACTACCCCCAGCATGATCCCCTACACTACCCAAACACCACCGCACTACCCTAAACCCTAAATCACTATCCCCAGTAGTACCCACTACACTACCCAAACACCACTGCACAACCCAAAACCCTAAAACACTACCCCAGTAGTACCCCCTACACTACTCAAACACCACTGCACTACCCTAACCCTAAAACACTACCACAGAACTACACCCTACACTACCCAAAGAACACTGCACTGCCCTAATTCCTAAAACACTATCCCGAGCACGACCCCCTACACTACACAAACACCACTGCACTACCCTAAACCCTAAATCTACCCCAAGCACAACCCCCTACACCACACAAACACCACTGCACTACCCTAAACCCTAAAACACTACAACAAGCACGACCCTTACACTACACAAACACCACTGCACTACCATAAACCCTAAAAAAGTCCCCCCAGCACCATTCTCTACAGTACCCAAACACCACTGCACTACCCTAAACCCTAAAACACTACCCCCAGCACGACCCCCTACACTATCCAAACACCACTGCAATACCCTAAACCCAAAAACACTACCCCCAGCTCGACCTCCTACACTACCCAAAGACCACTGAACTACCCTAAACCCTAAAACATGACCCCCTATACTACAGAAACACCGCTGAACTACCCTAAACCCTTAAACATTACCCCCAGCATGACCCCCTACACTAAACAAACACCCCTGCACTACCCTAAACCCTAAAACACTACCCCCAGCACGACCCCCTACACTACCCAAACACCACTGCACTACTCTAAACCCATATACACTACCCCAGCACGACCCCCTACACTGCCCAAACACCACTGCACTACCCTAAACCCTAAAACACTCCCACCAGCACCACTCTCTACAGTACCCAAACACCACAACACTACCCTAAACCCTAAAACACTACCCCCAGCACGACCCCCTACACTACCCAAACACCACTGCACTACCCTAAACCCTAAAACACTATCCAGCATGACCCCCTACACTACCCAAACACCACTGCACTACCCTAAACCCTAAAACACTATCCACAGCATGACTCCCTACACTACTCAAACACCACTGCACTACCCGAAACCGTAAAACACTACCCCCTGCAAAGCCCCCTACACTACCTGAACACCAATGCACTACCATAAACCCTAAAACACTACCCCCAGCACGACCCCCTACACTACCCAAAGACCACTGCACTACCCTAAACCCTAAAACACTACCCCCCACAAGACCCCCTTCACTACCCAAAGACAACTGCACTACCCTTATCCCTAAAATACGACCCCCTACACTACACAAACACTGCTGAACTACCCTTAACCTTAACACATTACCCCAGCACGACCCCCTGCACTACAGAAACACCACTGCACTACAGTAAATCCTCAAACACTACCCGCAGCACGACCCCTTATACTACCCAAACACCACTGCACTATCCTAAACCATAAAACACTACCCCAACAGTACCCCTCACACTACCCAAACACCACTGCACTACCCTAAACCCTAAGACACTATCCCTAGCAGTACCTCCTACACTACCCAAACACCACTGCACTACCCTAAACGCTAAAACACCACCCCCAACAGTAACCCCTACTCTACTGAAAGACCACTGCACTGCCCTAAACCCTAAAACACTACCCCCAGCACAACCCTGTACACTAGATAAACACCACAGCAATGCCCTAAACCCTAAAACACTACCCCCAGCACGACGCCCCACACTACCCAAGTACCACTGCACTACCTAAACCCTAAAACACTACCCTCAGCACGACCCCCTACACTACCCAAAAACCACTGCACTACACTAAACCCATATACACTACCCCAGCACGAACCCTACACTACACAAACACAACTGCACTACCCTAAACCCTAAAACACTCCCCCAGCACGACTCTCTACACTGCCCAAACACCACTGCACTACCCTAAACCCTAAAATACTACCCCCAGCACGACACCCTACACTACCCAAAAACCACTGCAATACCCTAAACCCTAAAACACTTCCTCCAGCACGACCCCCTACACTACCCAAAGACCACTGCACTACCCTAAACCCTAAACCACGACCCCCTACACTACAGAAACACAGCTGAACCACCCTAAACCCTTAAACATTGCCCCAGCATGACCCCCTACACTATACAAACACCACTGCACTACCCTAAACCCTAAAACACTACACCCTACACTACCCAAACACCACTGCACTACTCTAAACCCATATACACTACCCCAGCACGACCCCCTACACTACCCAAACACCACTGCACTACCCTAAACCCTAAAACACTACCCCCAGCAGTACCCCTCACACTACCCAAACACCACTTCACTAGCCTAAACCCTAAAACACTATCCCCAGCAGTACCTACTACACTACCCAAACACCACTGCACTACCCAAAACCCTAAAACACTACCCCAGTAGTACCCCCTACACTACTCAAACACCACTGCACTACCCTAACCCTAAAACACTACCACAGAACTACACCCTACACTACCCAAAGAACACTGCACTGCCCTAATTCCTAAAACACTATCCCCAGCACGATCCGCTACACTAGATAAACATGAATGCACTGCCCTAAACCCTAAAACACTACCCTCAGCACGACCCCCTACACTACACAAACACCACTGCACTACCCTAAACCCTAAATCTACCCCAAGCACAACCCCCTACACCACACAAACACCACTACACTACCCTAAACCGTAAAACACTACAACAAGCACGGCCCCAACACTACACAAACACCACTGCACTACCCTAAACCCTAAAAAACTCCCCCCAGCACCACTCTCTACAGTACCCAAAGACCACTGCACTACCCTAAACCCTAAAACACTACCCCCAGCATGACCCCTACACTATCTAAACACCACTGCAATACCCTATACCCGAAAACACTACCCCCAGCTCGACCCCCTACACTACCCAAAGACCACTGCACTACCCTAAACCCTAAAACATGACCCCTATACTACAGAAACACCGCTGAACTACCCTAAACCCTTCAACATTACCCCCAGCATGACCCCCTACACTAAACAAACACCACTGCACTACCCTAAACCCTAAAACACTACCCCCAGCACGACCCCCTACACTACACAAACACCACCTCACTACACTAAACCCCGTATACACTACCCCCAGCACGACCCCCTACACTACACAAGCACCACTACACTACCCTAAACCCTTAAACACTCCCCCAGCACCACTCCCTACTCTACCCAAACACCACTGCACTGCCCTAAACCCCAAAACATGACCCCCAGCACAACCCATACATTACCCAAAGACCACTGCACTACCCTAAACCCTAAAACACGACCCCCTACACTACAAAAACACCACTGCGCTACCCTAAACCTTAAAACACTACCCCCAGCAGTACCCCTACACTACCCAAACACCACTGCACTATTCTAAACCCTAAAACACTACCCCCAGCAGTACCCCCTACACTACCCAAACACCACTGCACTATCCTAAACCCTAAAACACTACACCCAGCAAGACCCCCTACAGTACCCAAACACCACTGCACTACCCTAAACCCTAAAACACAACACCCAGCATGACCCCCTACACTTCCCAAACACCACTGCACTACACTAAACCCATATACACTAACCCTGCACAAACCCCTACACTACACAAACATCACTGCACTACCCTAAACCCTAAAACACTCCCCCAGCACAACTGTCTATACTACCCAAACACCACTGCACTATCCTAAACTCTAAAACACTACCCCCAGCACGACCTCCTAAACTACCCGAACACCACTGCACTACCCTAAACCCTAAAACACTATCCCCAGCATGACCCCCTACACTACCCAAACACCACTGCACTACCATAAACCCTAAAACACTACCCCCAGCATGACCCCCTACATTACCCGAACACCACTGCACTACACTAAACCCCAAAACACTACCCCCAGCACGACCCCCTACACTACCCAAAGACCACTGCACTACACTAAACCCATATACACTACCCCAGCACGAACCCTACACTACACAAACACAACTGCACTACCCTAAACCCTAAAGCACTCCCCCAGCACGACTCTCTACACTGCCCAAACACCACTGCACTACCCTAAACCCTAAAATACTACCCCCAGCACGACACCCTACACTACACAAAAACCACTGCAATACCCTAAACCCTAAAACTCTTCCCCCAGCACGACCCCCTACACTACCCAAAGACCACTGCACTACCATAAACCCTAAAACACGACCCCCTACACTACAGAAACACAGCTGCACTACCCTAAACCCTTAAACATTACCCCAGCATGACCCCCTACACTATACAAACACCACTGCACTACCCTAAACCCTAAAACACTACCCCCAGCATGATCCCCTACACTACCCTAACACCACTGCACTACCCTAAACCCTAAAACACTACCCCCAGCATGATCCCCTACACTACCCAAACACCACCGCACTACCCTAAACCCTAAATCACTATCCCCAGTAGTACCCACTACACTACCCAAACACCACTGCACTACCCAAAACCCTAAAACACTACCCCAGTAGTACCCCCTACACTACTCAAACACCACTGCACTACCCTAACCCTAAAACACTACCACAGAACTACACCCTACACTACCCAAAGAACACTGCACTGCCCTAATTCCTAAAACACTATCCCGAGCACGACCCCCTACACTACACAAACACCACTGCACTACCCTAAACCCTAAATCCACCCCAAGCACAACCCCCTACACCACACAAACACCACTGCACTACCCTAAACCCTAAAACACTACAACAAGCACGACCCTTACACTACACAAACACCACTGCACTACCATAAACCCTAAAAAACTCCCCCCAGCACCACTCTCTACAGTACCCAAACACCACTGCACTACCCTAAACCCTAAAACACTACCCCCAGCACGACCTCCTAAACTACCCGAACACCACTGCACTACCCTAAAACACTATCCCCAGCATGACCCCCTACACTACCCAAACACCACTGCACTACCATAAACCCTAAAACACTACCCCCAGCATGACCCCCTACATTACCCGAACACCACTGCACTACACTAAACCCCAAAACACTACCCCAGCACGACCCCCTACACTACCCAAAGACCACTGCACTACACTAAACCCATATACACTACCCCAGCACGAACCCTACACTACACAAACACAACTACACTACCCTAAACCCTAAAGCACTCCCCCAGCACGACTCTCTACACTGCCCAAACACCACTGCACTACCCTAAACCCTAAAATACTACCCCCAGCACGACACCCTACACTACACAAAAACCACTGCAATACCCTAAACCCTAAAACTCTTCCCCCAGCACGACCCCCTACACTACCCAAAGACCACTGCACTACCATAAACCCTAAAACACGACCCCCTACACTACAGAAACACAGCTGCACTACCCTAAACCCTTAAACATTACCCCAGCATGACCCCCTACACTATACAAACACCACTGCACTACCCTAAACCCTAAAACACTACCCCCAGCATGATCCCCTACACTACCCAAACACCACTGCACTACCCTAAACCCTAAAACACTACCCCCAGCATGATCCCCTACACTACCCAAACACCACCGCACTACCCTAAACCCTAAATCACTATCCCCAGTAGTACCCACTACACTACCCAAACACCACTGCACTACCCAAAACCCTAAAACACTACCCCAGTAGTACCCCCTACACTACTCAAACACCACTGCACTACCCTAACCCTAAAACACTACCACAGAACTACACCCTACACTACCCAAAGAACACTGCACTGCCCTAATTCCTAAAACACTATCCCGAGCACGACCCCCTACACTACACAAACACCACTGCACTACCCTAAACCCTAAATCTACCCCAAGCACAACCCCCTACACCACACAAACACCACTGCACTACCCTAAACCCTAAAACACTACAACAAGCACGACCCTTACACTACACAAACACCACTGCACTACCATAAACCCTAAAAAAGTCCCCCCAGCACCACTCTCTACAGTACCCAAACACCACTGCACTACCCTAAACCCTAAAACACTACCCCCAGCACGACCCCCTACACTATCCAAACACCACTGCAATACCCTAAACCCAAAAACACTACCCCCAGCTCGACCTCCTACACTACCCAAAGACCACTGCACTACCCTAAACCCTAAAACATGACCCCCTATACTACAGAAACACCGCTGAACTACCCTAAACCCTTAAACATTACCCCCAGCATGACCCCCTACACTAAACAAACACCCCTGCACTACCCTAAACCCTAAAACACTACCCCCAGCACGACCCCCTACACTACCCAAACACCACTGCACTACTCTAAACCCATATACACTACCCCAGCACGACCCCCTACACTGCCCAAACACCACTGCACTACCCTAAACCCTAAAACACTCCCACCAGCACCACTCTCTACAGTACCCAAACACCACAACACTACCCTAAACCCTAAAACACTACCCCCAGCACGACCCCCTACACTACCCAAACACCACTGCACTACCCTAAACCCTAAAACACTATCCAGCATGACCCCCTACACTACCCAAACACCACTGCACTACCCTAAACCCTAAAACACTATCCACAGCATGACTCCCTACACTACTCAAACACCACTGCACTACCCTAAACCGTAAAACACTACCCCCTGCAAAGCCCCCTACACTACCTGAACACCAATGCACTACCATAAACCCTAAAACACTACCCCCAGCACGACCCCCTACACTACCCAAAGACCACTGCACTACCCTAAACCCTAAAACACTACCCCCCACAAGACCCCCTTCACTACCCAAAGACAACTGCACTACCCTTATCCCTAAAATACGACCCCCTACACTACACAAACACTGCTGAACTACCCTTAACCTTAACACATTACCCCAGCACGACCCCCTGCACTACAGAAACACCACTGCACTACAGTAAATCCTCAAACACTACCCGCAGCACGACCCCTTATACTACCCAAACACCACTGCACTATCCTAAACCATAAAACACTACCCCAACAGTACCCCTCACACTACCCAAACACCACTGCACTACCCTAAACCCTAAGACACTATCCCTAGCAGTACCTCCTACACTACCCAAACACCACTGCACTACCCTAAACGCTAAAACACCACCCCCAACAGTAACCCCTACTCTACTGAAAGACCACTGCACTGCCCTAAACCCTAAAACACTACCCCCAGCACAACCCTGTACACTAGATAAACACCACAGCAATGCCCTAAACCCTAAAACACTACCCCCAGCACGACGCCCCACACTACCCAAGTACCACTGCACTACCTAAACCCTAAAACACTACCCTCAGCACGACCCCCTACACTACCCAAAAACCACTGCACTACACTAAACCCATATACACTACCCCAGCACGACCCCTACACTACACAAACACAACTGCACTACCCTAAACCCTAAAACACTCCCCCAGCACGACTCTCTACACTGCCCAAACACCACTGCACTACCCTAAACCCTAAAATACTACCCCCAGCACGACACCCTACACTACCCAAAAACCACTGCAATACCCTAAACCCTAAAACACTTCCTCCAGCACGACCCCCTACACTACCCAAAGACCACTGCACTACCCTAAACCCTAAACCACGACCCCCTACACTACAGAAACACAGCTGAACCACCCTAAACCCTTAAACATTGCCCCAGCATGACCCCCTACACTATACAAACACCACTGCACTACCCTAAACCCTAAAACACTACACCCTACACTACCCAAACACCACTGCACTACTCTAAACCCATATACACTACCCCAGCACGACCCCCTACACTACCCAAACACCACTGCACTACCCTAAACCCTAAAACACTACCCCCAGCAGTACCCCTCACACTACCCAAACACCACTGCACTAGCCTAAACCCTAAAACACTATCCCCAGCAGTACCTACTACACTACCCAAACACCACTGCACTACCCAAAACCCTAAAACACTACCCCAGTAGTACCCCCTACACTACTCAAACACCACTGCACTACCCTAACCCTAAAACACTACCACAGAACTACACCCTACACTACCCAAAGAACACTGCACTGCCCTAATTCCTAAAACACTATCCCCAGCACGATCCGCTACACTAGATAAACATGAATGCACTGCCCTAAACCCTAAAACACTACCCTCAGCACGACCCCCTACACTACACAAACACCACTGCACTACCCTAAACCCTAAATCTACCCCAAGCACAACCCCCTACACCACACAAACACCACTACACTACCCTAAACCGTAAAACACTACAACAAGCACGGCCCCAACACTACACAAACACCACTGCACTACCCTAAACCCTAAAAAACTCCCCCCAGCACCACTCTCTACAGTACCCAAACACCACTGCACTACCCTAAACCCTAAAACACTACACCCAGCACGACCCCTACACTACCCAAACACCACTGCAATACCCTAAACCCGAAAACACTACCCCCAGCTCGACCCCCTACACTACCCAAAGACCACTGCACTACCCTAAACCCTAAAACATGACCCCCTACACTACAGAAACACCGCTGAACTACCCTAAACCCTTAAACATTATCCCCAGCAGGACCCCTACACTAAACAAACACCACTGCACTACCCTAAACCCAAAAACACTACCCCCAGCATGACCCCCTACACTACCCAAACACCACTGCACTACTCTAAACCCATATACACTACCCCAGCACGACCCCCTACACTGCCCAAACACCACTGCACTACCCTAAACCCTAAAACACTACCCCCAGCAGTACCCCTCACACTACCCAAACACCACTGCACTAGCCTAAACCCTAAAACACTATCCCCAGCACGACCCCCTACACTACCCAAAGACCACTGCAATACCCTAACCCCAAAAACACTACCCCCAGCACGACCCCCTACACTACCCAAAGACCACTGCACTACCCTAAACCCTAAAACATGACCCCCTACACTACAGAAACACCACTGAACTACCCTAAAGCCTTAAACATTACCCCCAGCATGACCCCCTACACTAAACAAACACCACTGCACTACCCTTAACCCCAAACCACTACCCCCTACACTACACAAACACCACTGCACTACCCTAAACCCTAAAACACTACCCCCAGCACGACCCCCTACACTACCCAAACACCACTGCATTACCCTAACCCTGAAACACTACCCCCAGATCGACACCTTACACTACCCAAAGACCACTGCACTGCCCTAAATCCTAAAACACTACCCCAGCACAATCCGTTACACTAGATAAACCCCAATGCGCTGCCCTAAACCCTAAAACACTACCCCCAGCACGACCCCCTACTCTTCACAAACACCACTGCACCACCCTAAACCCTAAAACCCACCCGCACAACCCCCTAAAATGCCCGAACACCACTGCACTGCCCTGAACCCTAAAACACCACGCCCTGCACGACCCACTACACTGCCTGAACACCACTGCACTGCCCTAAACCCTAAAACACCACCCCCTGCACAACCCCGTACACTGCCCGAACACCACTGCATTGCCCTAATCCCTAAAACACCACCCCCTGCACGACCCCCTACACTGCCCAAACACCACTGCAGTGCCCTAAACCCTAAAACATCACCCCCAGCACGACCCCTATACTGCTCGAACATCACTGCACTGCCCTAAACCCTAAAACACCACCCCCTGCACATCCCCTACACTGCCCAAACACTACTGTACTGCGCTAAACCCTAAAACACCACCCCTGGTCAACCCCCTACACTGCCCGAACACCACAGCACTACCCTAAACCACGCCCCCCAGCACGACCCCTACACTACCCAAAGACCACATCACTACCCTAAACCCTAAAACGCGAACCCCAGCACGACCCCTACACTACCCAAAAACCACTGCACTACCCTAAACCCTAAAACACAACCCCCTACACTACACAAAAACCACTGCACTACCCTAAACCCTAAAAATCTACCCCCAGTTCGACCCCTGCACTAAACAAACACCACTGCACTATCCTAAACACTAAAACACTTCCCCCTACACTACACAAATACCACTGCACTACCCTAAACCCTAAAACACTCCCCCAGCATGACCCCCTACACTACCCAAACACCACTGCACTACCCTATACCCTAAAACACTACCCCAGCACGACACACTACACTACACAAACACCACTGCACTGCCCTAAACCCTAAAGCACCACCCCCTGCACGACCCCCAACACTGCCTGAACACCACTGCACTGCCCTAAACCCTAAAACACTACCACCTGCACAACACCCTACACTGCCCGAACACCACTGCACTGCCCTAAACCCTAAAACACCATCCGCTGCACGACCCCTACACTGCCCGAACACCACTACACTGCCCTAAACCCTAAAACACCACCCACTGCACGACCCCTACACTGCCCGAACACCACTGCACTGCCCTAAACCCTAAAACACCACCCCCTGCACGACCCCCTACACTGCCCGAACACCACTGCACTGCCGTAAACACTAAAACACCACACTCTGCACAATCCCCTACACTGCCCGAACACCACTGCACTGCCCTAAACCCTAAAACACCACCCCCTGCATGACCCCCTACACTGCCCGAACACCACTGCATTGCCCTAAACCCTAAAACACCACCCCTGCCTGACCCCCTACACCGCCCGAAGACCACTGCCCGAATCCCTAAAACACGACCCCAGCATGACCGCTACACTGCCCAAAGACAGCTGCACTACCCTAAACACTATAACACCACCCCTAGCACGACCCCCTATACTGCCCGAACACCACTGCACTGCCCTAAACCCTAAAACACCACTACCTGCACAACCACCTACAATGCCCGAACACCACCACACTGCCCTAAACCCTAAAACACCTCCCCCTGCATGACCCCCTACACTGCCCGAACACGACTGTACTGCCCTAAACCCTAAAACACCATCCGCTGCACGACCCCAACACTGCCCGAACACCACTACACTGCCCTAAACCCTAAAACACCACACCCAGCATGACCCCCTATACTGCCTGAACACCACTGCACTGCCCTAAACCCTAAAACACCACCCCCTGCACGACCCCTACACTGCCCGAACACCACTGCACTGCCCTAAACCCTAAAACACCACCCCCTGCATGACCCCCTACACTGCCCGAACACCGCTGCACTGCCCTAAACACTAAAACACCACAGTCTGCCCGACCCCCTACACTGCCCGAACACCACTGCACTGCCCTAAACCCTAAAACACCACCCCCTGCATGACCCCCTACACTGCCCGAAGACCACTGCCCGAATCCTTAAATCACGACCCCAGCATGACCGCTACACTGCCCAAAGACAGCTGCACTACCCTAAACCCTATAACACCACCCCTAGCACGACCCCCTATACTGCCCGAACACCACTGCACTGCCCTAAACCCTAAAACACCACTCCCTGCACAACCACCTACACTGCCCGAACACCACCACATTGCCCTAAACCCTAAAACACCTCCCCCTGCATGACCCCCTACGCTGCCCTAACACGACTGTACTGCCCTAAACCCTCAAACACTACCCCAGAACGACCCTCTACACGACCCATAGACCACTGCACTACCCTAAACCCTAAAACACGACCCCCAGCACAAACCCTACACTACCCAAAGACCACTGCACTACCCTAAAACTTAAAACACGACCCACAGCACGACTCCTACACTACCCAAAAACCACTGCACTATACTAAACCCTAAAACACAACCCCCTACACTACACAAACACCACTACACTACCCTAAACCCTAAAACACTCCCCCAGCACCACTCCCTACTCTACCCAAACACCACTGCACTACCCTAAACCCTAAAACACGACCCCCAGCACCACCCCTACATTACCCAAAGACCACTCCACTACCCTAAACCCTAAAACACGACCCCCAACACTTAACAAACAGCACTGCAGTAACCTAAACCCTAAAGCACTTCCCCCTACACTACAAAAACACCACTGCACTACCATAGACCCTAAAACACTACCCCCAGCATGACCCCTACACTACCCAAACACCACTGCGCTACCCTAAACCCTAAAACACTACCCCCAGCAGTACCCCCTACACTACCCTAACACAACTGCACTATTCTAAACCCTAAAACACTACCCCCAGCAGTACCCCCTACACTACCCAAATACCACTGCACTACCCTAAACCCTAAAACACTACACCCAGCAAGACCCCCTACACTACCCAAACCCCACTGCACTACCCTAAACCCTAAAACACAACACCCAGCACGACCCCCAAAACTACCCAAACACCACTACACTATACTAAACCCATATACACTACCCCAGCACAACCCCGTACACTACACAAACACCACTGCACTACCCTAAACCCTAAAACACTTCCCCAGCACCACTCCCTACTCTACCCAAACACCACTGCACTACCATAGACCCTAAAACACTACCCCCAGCATGACCCCTACACTACCCAAACACCAATGCGCTACCCTAAACCCTAAAACACTACCCCCAGCAGTACCCCCTACACTACCCTAACACAACTGCACTATTCTAAACCCTAAAACACTACCCCCAGCAGTACCCCCTACACTACCCAAACACCACTGCACTACCCTAAACCCTAAAACACTACACCCAGCAAGACCCCCTACACTACCCAAACCCCACTGCACTACCCTAAACCCTAAAACACAACACCCAGCACGACCCCCAAAACTACCCAAACACCACTACACTATACTAAACCCATATACAATACCCCAGCACAACCCCGTACACTACACAAACACCACTGCACTACCCTAAACCCTAAAACACTCCCCCAGCACCACTCCCTACTCTACCCAAACACCACTGCACTACCATAGACCCTAAAACACTACCCCCAGCATGACCCCTACACTACCCAAACACCAATGCGCTACCCTAAACCCTAAAACACTACCCCCAGCAGTACCCCCTACACTACCCTAACACAACTGCACTATTCTATTCTAAACCCTAAAACACTACCCCCAGCAGTACCCCCTACACTACCCAAACACCACTGCACTACCCTAAACCCTAAAACACTACACCCAGCAAGACCCCCTACACTACCCAAACCCCACTGCACTACCCTAAACCCTAAAACACAACACCCAGCACGACCCCCAAAACTACCCAAACACCACTACACTATACTAAACCCATATACACAACCCCAGCACATCCCCGTACACTACACAAACACCACTGCACTACCCTAAACCCTAAAACACTCCTCCAGCGCCACTGTCTATACTACCCAAACACCACTGCACTACCATAAACTCTAAAACACTACACCCAGCACGACCCCCTAAACTACCCGAGCACCACTGCACTACCCTAATACCCTAAAAAAATATCTCCAGCATGACCCCCTACACTACCCAAACACCACTGCACTACCCTAAACCCTAAAACACGTCCCAGCATGACCCCCTACACTACCCAAACACCACTGCACTACCCTAAACCCTAAAACACTACCCCCTGCAATACACAAACACCACTGCACTACCCTAAACCCTAAAAAACTACCCCCAGCACAACCCCCTACACTACCCAAACACCACTGCACTACCCTAAACCCTTAAACACTAGCCCCAGCAGTACCCCTCACACTACCCAAACACCACTGCACTAGCGTAAACCCTGAAACACTACCCCCAGTAGTACCCCCTACACTACCCAAACACCACTGCACTACCATAACCCTAAAACACTACCCCCAGAACGACACCTTACACTACCCAAAGACCACTGCACTGCCCTAAATCCTAAAATACTACCCCAGCAAGACCCCCTACACTTCACAAACACCTCTGCACTACCCTAAACTCTAAAACACTACAACAAGCACGACCCCTACACTACACAAACACCACTGCACCACCCTAAACCCTAAAACCCCCCCCGCACAACCCCCTAAAATACCCGAACACCACTGCACTGCCCTGAACCCTAAAACAACACCCCCTACACGACCCACTACACTGCCCGAACACCACTGCACAGCCCTAAACCCTAAAACACCACCCCCTGCACAACCCCGTACACTGCCCGAAAACCACTGAATTGCCCTAATCCCTAAAACACCACCCCCTGCACGACCCCCTACACTGCCCGAACACCACTGCACTGCCCTAATCCCTAAAACATCACACCCCTGCACGACCACCTACACTGCCTGAACACCACTGCACTGCCCTAAACCCTAAAACAACACCCCCTGCACATCCCCTACACTGCCCAAACACCACTGTACTGCGCTAAACCCTAAAACACCACCCCTGCACAACCCCCTACACTGCCCGAACACAATAGCACTACCCTAAACCACGCCCCCAACACGATCCCCTACACTACCCAAAGACCACATCACTACCCTAAACCCTAAAAAAGGAACCCCAGCACGACCCCTACACTACCCAAAAACCACTGCACTACCCTAAACCCTAAAACACGACCCCCTACACTACACAAAAACCACTGCACTACCCTAAACCCTAAAAGTCTACCCCCAGTTCGACCCCTACACTAAACAAACACCACTGCACTATCCTAAACACTAAAACACTTCCCCCTACACTACACAAACACCACTGCACTACCCTAAACCCTAAAAAACTCCCCCAGCATGACCCCCTACACTACCCAAACACCACTGCACTACCCTATACCCTAAAACACTACCCCAGCACGACACACTACACTACACACACCACTGCACTGCCACAAACCCTAAAACACCACCCCCTGCACGACCCCCAACACGGCCCCAAACACTACTGCACTGCCCTAAACCCTAAAACACTACCCCCTGCACAACACCCTACACTGCCCGAACACCACTGCACTGCCCTAAACCCTAAAACACCATCCGCTGCATGACCCCTACACTGCCCGAACACCACTACACTGCCCTAAACCCTAAAACACCAAACCCAGCACGACCCCCAAAACTACCCAAACACCACTACACTATACTAAACCCATATACACTACCCCAGCACAACCCCGTACACTACACAAACACCACTGCACTACCCTAAACCCTAAAGCACTCCTCCAGCACCACTGTCTATACTACCCAAACACCACTGCACTACCATAAACTCTAAAACACTACACCCAGCACGACCCCCTAAACTACCCGAGCACCACTGCACTACCCTAAACCCTAAATAAATATCTCCAGCATGACCCCCCACACTACCCAAACACCACTGCACTACCCTAAACCCTAAAACATGTCCCAGCATGACCCCCTACACTACCCAAACACCACTGCACTACCCTAAACCCTAAAACACTACCCCCTGCAATACACAAACACCACTGCACTACCCTAAACCCTAAAACACTACCCCCAGCACAACCCCCTACACTACCCAAACACCACTGCACTACCCTATACCCTTAAACACTACCCCCAGCAGTACCCCTCACACTACCCAAACACCACTGCACTAGCCTAAACCCTAAAACACTACCCCCCGTAGTACCCCCTACACTACCCAAACACCACTGCACTACCATAACCCTAAAACACTACCCCCAGAACGACACCTTACACTACCCAAAGACCACTGCACTGCCCTAAATCCTAAAACACTACCCCAGCACGACCCCCTACACTTCACAAACACCACTGCACTACCCTAAACCCTAAATCTACCCCAAGCACGACCCCCTACAATACACAAACAGCACTGCACTACCCTAAACCCTAAAACACTACAACAAGCACGACCCCTACACTACACAAACACCACTGCACCACCCTAAACCCTAAACCCCCCCCCGCACAACCCCCTAAAATGCCCGAACACCACTGCACTGCCCTGAACCCTAAAACACCACCCCCTGCACGACCCACTACACTGCCCGAACACCACTGCACTGCCCTAAACCCTAAAACACCACCCCCTGCACAACCCCGTACACTGCCCGAACACCACTGCACTGCCCTAAACCCTAAAACACCACCCCCTGCACAACCCCGTACACTGCCCGAACACCACTGAATTGCCCTAATCCCTAAAACACCACCCCCTGCATGACCCCCTATACTGCCCGAACACCACTGCACTGCCCTAATCCCTAAAACATCACACCCCTGCACGACCACCTACACTGCCTGAACACCACTGCAGTGCCCTAAACCCTAGAACATCACCCCCAGCACGACCCCTATACTGCTCGAACACCACTGCACTGCCCTAAACCCTCAAACAACACCCCCTGCACATCCCCTACACTGCCCAAACACCACTGTACTGCGCTAAACCCTAAAACACCACCCCTGCACAACCCCCTACACTGCCCGAACACCACAGCACTACCCTAAACCATGCCCCCAACACGATCCCCTACACTACCAAAAGACCACATCACTACCCTGAACCCTAAAAAAGGAACCCCAGCACGACCCCTACACTACCCAAAAACCACTGCACTACCCTAAACCCTAAAACACGACCCCCCTACACTACACAAAAACCACTGCACTACCCTAAACCCTAAAAGTCTACCCCCAGTTCGACCCCTACACTAAACAAACACCACTGCACTATCCTAAACACTAAAACACTTCCCCCTACACTACACAAACACCACTGCACTACCCTAAACCCTAAAACACTCCCTCAGCATGACCCCCTACACTACCCAAACACCACTGCACTACCCTATACCCTAAAACACTACCCCAGCACGACACACTACACTACACAAACACCACTGCACTGCCCCAAACCCTAAAACACTACCCCCTGCACAACACCCTACACTGCCCGAACACCACTGCACTGCCCTAAACCCTAAAACACCATCCACTGCATGACCCCTACACTGCCCGAACACCACTACACTGCCCTAAACCCTAAAACACCACACCCAGCACGACCCCCTATACTGCCCAAACACCACTGCACTGCCCTAAACCCTAAAACACCACCCCCTGCACAACCCCTACACTGCCCGAACACCACTGCACTGCCCTAAACCCTAAAACACCACCCCCTGCATGACCCCCTACACTGCCCGAACACCGCTGCACTGCCCTAAACACTAAAACACCACACTCTGCACGACCCCCTACACTGCCCGAACACCACTGCACTGCCTTAAACCCTAAAACACCACCCCCTGCATGACCCCCTACACTGCCCGAACACCACTGCATTGCCCTAAACCCTAAAACACCACCCCTGCATGACCCCCTACACTGCCCGATGACCACTGCCCGAATCCTTAAAAAGCGACCCCAGCATGACCGCTGGACTGCCCAAAGACAGCTGCACTACCCTAAACCCTATAACACCACCCCTAGCACAACCCCCTATACTGCCCGAACACCACTGCATTGCCCTAATCCCTAAAACACCACCCCCTGCACGACCCCCTACACTGCCCGAACACCACTGCACTGCCCTAATCCCTAAAACATCACAACCCTGCACGACCACCTACACTGCCTGAACACCACTGCAGTGCCCTAAACCCAAGAACATCACCCCAGCACGACCCATATACTGCTCGAACACCACTGCACTGCCCTAAACCCAAAAACACCACCCCCTGCACATCCCCTACACTGCCCAAACACCACTGTACTGCGCTAAACCCTAAAACACCACCCCTGCACAACCCCCTACACTGCCCAAACACCACAGCACTACCCTAAACCACGCCCCAACACGATCCCCTACACTTCCCAAAGACCACATCACTACCCTAAACCCTAAAAAACGAACCCCAGCACGACCCCTACACTACCCAAAAACCACTGCACTACCCTAAACCCTAAAACACGACCCCCTACACTACACAAAAACCACTGCACTACCCTAAACCCTAAAAATCTACCCCCAGTTCGACCCCTACACTAAGAAAACACCACTGCACTATCCTAAACACTAAAACACTTCCCCCTACACTACACAAACACCACTGCACTACCCTAAACCCTAAAACACTCCCCCAGCATGACCCCTACACTACCCAAACACCACTGCACTACCCTATACCCTAAAACACTACCCCAGCACGACACACTACACTACACAAACACCACTGCACTGCCTCAAACCCTAAAACACCACCCCCTGCACAACCCCCAACACTGCCCGAACACCACTGCACTGCCCTAAACTCTAAAACACTACCCCCTGCACAACACCCTACACTGCCCGAACACCACTGCACTGCCCTAAACCCTAAAACACCATCCGCTGCACAACCCCTACACTGCCCGAACACCACTACACTGCCCTAAACCCTAAAACACCACACCCAGCATGACCCCCTATACTGCTCGAACACCACTGCACTGCCCTAAACCCTAAAACACCACCCCCTGCACGACCCCTACACTGCCGGAACACCACTGCACTGCCCTAAACCCTAAAACACCACCCCCTGCATGACCCCCTACACTACCCGAACACCGCTGCACTGCCCTAAACACTAAAACACCACACTCTGCACGACCCCCTACACTGCCCGAACACCACTGCAATGCCCTAAACCCTAAAACACCACCCCCTGCATGACCCCCTACACTGCCCGAACACCACTGCATTGGCCTAAACCCTAAAACACCACCCCTGCATGACCCCCTACACTGCCCGAAGACCACTGCCTGAATCCTTAAAACACGACCCCAGCATGACCGCTACACTGCCCAAAGACAGCTGCACTACCCTAAACCCTATAACACCACCACCAGCACGACCCCCTATACTGCCCGAACACCACTGCACTGCCCTAAAACCTAAAACACCACTCCCTGCACAACCACCTACACTGCCCGAACACCACCACACTGCCCTAAACCCTAAAACACCTCCCCCTGCATGACCCCCTACGCTGCCCGAACACGACTGTACTGCCCTAAACCCTCAAACACTACCCCAGAACGACCCTCTACACGACCCATAGACCACTGCACTACCCTAAACCCTAAAACACGACCCCCAGCACAAACCCTACACTACCCAAAGACCACTGCACTACCCTAAAACTTAAAACACGACCCACAGCACGACTCCTACACTACCCAAAAACCACTGCACTATACTAAACCGTAAAACACGACCCCCTACACTACACAAACACCACTACACTACCCTAAACCCTAAAACACTCCCCCAGCACCACTCCCTACTCTACCCAAACACCACTGCACTACCCTAAACCCTAAAACACGACCCCCAGCACAACCCCTACATTACCCAAAGACCACTGCACTACCCTAAACCCTAAAACACGACCCCCTACACTTAACAAACAGCACTGCACTAACCTAAACCATAAAGCACTTCCCCCTACACTACAAAAACACCACTGCACTACCATAGACCGTAAAACACTACCCCCAGCATGACCCCTACACTACCCAAACACCACTGCGCTACCCTAAACCCTAAAACACTACCCCCAGCAGGATCCCCTACACTACCCTAACACCACTGCACTATTCTAAACCCTAAAACACTACCCCCAGCAGTACCCCCTACACTACCCAAACACCACTGCACTACCCTAAACCCTAAAACACTACACCCAGCAAGACCCCCTACACTACCCAAACACCACTGCACTACCCTAAACCCTAAAACACAATACCCAGCACGACCCCCTACACTACCCAAACACCACTACCCTAAACCCTAAAATGCTATCTCCAGCATGACCCCCTACACTACCCAAACACCACTGCACTACCCTAAACTCTAAAACACTACACCCAGCACAACCCCCTAAACTACCCGAGCACCACTGCACTACCCTAAACCCTAAAACACTATCTCCAGCATGGCCCCCTACACTACCCAAACACCACTGCACTACCATAAACCCTAAAACACTACCCCCAGCATGACCCCCTACACTACCTGGACACCACTGCACTACCCTAAACCCTAAAAAATGACCCCCTACACTACAGAAACACCGCTGAACTACCCTAAACCCTTAAACATTACCCCCAGCATGACCCCCTACACTAAACAAACACCACTGCACTACCCTAAACCCTAAAACCCTACCCCCAGCACGACCCCCTACACTACCCAAACACCACTGCACTACTCTAAACCCATATACACTACCCTAGCACGACCCCCTACACTGCCCAAACACCACTGCACTACCCTAAACCCTAAAACATTCCCACCAGCACCACTCTCTACAGTACCCAAACACCACTGCACTACCCTAAACCCTAAAACACTACCCCCAGCACGACCCCCTACACTACCCAAACACCACTGCAATACCCTAAACCCTAAAACATGACCCCCTACACTACAGAAACACAGCTGAACTACCCTAAACCCTTAAACATTACCCCCAGCATGACCCCCTACACTAAACAAACACCACTGCACTACCCTTAACCCCAAACCACTACCCCCTACACTACACAAACACCACTGCACTACCCTAAACCCTAAAACACTACCCCCAGCACAACCCCCTACACTACCCAAACACCACTGCACTACCCTAAACCCTTAAACAATACCCCCAGCAGTACCCCTCACACTACCCAAACACCACTGCACTAGCCTAAACCCTGAAACACTACCCCCAGTAGTACCCCATACACTACCCAAACACCACTGCACTACCCTAACCCTAAAACACTACCCCCAGAACGACACCTTACACTACCCAAAGACCACTGCACTGCCCTACATCCTAAAACACTACCCCAGCACAATCTGTTACACTAGATAAACCCCAATGCGCTGCCCTAAACCCTAAAACACTACCCCCAGCACGACCCCATGCACTTCACAAACACCACTGCACTACCCTAAACCCTAAAACACTACACCCAGCAAGACCCCCTACACTACCCAAACACCACTGCACTACCCTAAACCCTAAAACACAATACCCAGCATGACCCCCTACACTACCCAAACACCACTGCACTACCCTAAACTCTAAAACACTACACCCAGCACAACCCCCTAAACTACCCGAGCACCACTGCACTACCCTAAACCCTAAAATACTATCTCCAGCATGGCCCCCTACACTAAACAAACATCACTGCACTACCCTTAACCCCAAACCACTACCCCCTACACTACACAAACACCACTGCACTACCCTAAACCCTAAAACACTACCCCCAGCACAACCCCCTACACTACCCAAACACCACTGCACTACCCTAAACCCTTAAACACTACCCCCAGCAGTACCCCTCACACTATTCAAACACCACTGCACTAGCCTAAACCCTGAAAATCTACCCCCAGTAGTAACCCCTACACTACCCAAACACCACTGCACTACCCTAACCCTAAAACACAACCCCCAGAACGACACCTTACACTACCCAAAGACCACTGCACTGCCCTAAATCCTAAAACACCACCCCCTGCACGACCCCCTACACTGCCCGAACACCACTGCACTGCCCTAATCCCTAAAACATCACACCCCTGCACGACCACCTACACTGCCTAAACACCACTGCAGTGCCCTAAACCCTAAAACATCACCCCCAGCACGACCCCTATACTGCTCGAACACCACTGCACTGCCCTAAACCCCAAAACACCACCCCCTGCACATCCCCTACACTGCCCAATCACCACTGTTCTGCGCTAAACCCTAAAACAAAACCCCTGCACAACCCCCTTCACTGCCGGAACACCACAGCACTACCCTAAACCCTAAACAACGCCCCCAGCACGATCCCCTACACTACCCAAAGACCACATCACTACCCTAATCCCTAAAACACGAACCCCAGCACGACCCCTACACTACCCAAAAACCACTGCACTACCCTAAACCCTAAAACACAACCCCCACACTACACAAAAACCACTGCACTACCCTAAACCCTAAAAATCTACCCCCAATTCGACCCCTACACTAAACAAACACCACTGCACTATCCTAAACACTAAAACACTTCCCCTACACTACACAAACACCACTGCACTACCCTAAACCCTAAAACACTCCCCCAGCATGACCACCTACACTACCCAAACCCCACTGCACAACCATATACCCTAAAACACTACCCCAGCATGACACACTACACTACACAAACACCACTGCACTGCCCTAAACCCTAAAACACCACCCCCTGCACGACCCCCAACACTGCCCGAACACCACTGCACTGCCCTAAACCCTAAAACACTACCCCCTGCACAACACCCTACACTGCCCGAACACCACTGCACTGCCCTAAACCCTAAAACACCATCCGCTGCACGACCCCTACACTGCCCAAACACCACTACACTGCCCTAAACCCTAAAACACCACACCCAGCACGACCCCCTATACTGCCCGAACACCACTGCACTGCCCTAAACCCCAAAACACCACCCCCTGCACGACCTCTACACTGCCCGAACACCACTGCACTGCCCTAAACCCTAAAACACCACCCCCTGCATGACCCCCTACACTGCCCGAACGCCGCTGCACTGCCCTAAACACTAAAACACCACACTCTGCACGACCCCCTACACTGCCCGAACACCACTGCCCTGCCATAAACCCTAAAACACCACCCCCTGCATGACCCCCTACACTGCCCGAACACCACTGCATTGCCCTAAACCCTAAAACACCACCCCTGCATGACCCCCTACACTGCCCGAAGACCACTGCCCGAATCCCTAAAACACGACCCCAGCATGACCGCTACACTGCCCAAAGACAGCTGCACTACCCTAAACCCTATAACACCACCCCTAGCACGACCCCCTATACTGCCCGAACACCACTGCCCTAAACCCTAAAACACCACTCCCTGCACAACCACCTACACTGCCCGAACACCACCACACTGCCCCAAACCCTAAAACACCTCCCCCTGCATGACCCCCTACACTGCCCGAACACGACTGTACTGCCCTAAACCCTCAAACACTACCCCAGAACGACCCTCTACACGACCCATAGACCACTGCACTACCCTAAACCCTAAAACACGACCCCCAGCACAAACCCTACACTACCCAAAGACCACTGCACTACCCTAAAACTTAAAACACGACCCACAGCACGACTCCTACACTACCCAAATACCACTGCACTATACTAAACCCTAAAACACGACCCCCTACACTACACAAACACCACTACACTACCCTAAACCCTAAAACACTCCCCCAGCACCACCCCCTACTCTACCTAAACACCACTGCACTAGCCTAAACCCTAAAACACGACCCCCAGCACAACCCCTACATTACCCAAAGACCACTGCACTACCCTAAACCCTAAAACACAACCCCCTACACTTAACAAACACCACTGCACTAACCTAAACCCTAAAGCACTTCCCCCTACACTACAAAAAACACCACTGCACTACCATAGACCCTAAAACACTACCCCCAGCATGACCCCTACACTACCGAAACACCACTGCGCTACCCTAACCCCTAAAACACTACCCCCAGCAGTACCCCCTACACTACCCTAACACCACTGCACTATTCTAAACCCTAAAACACTACCCCCAGCAGTACCCCCTACACTACCCAAACACCACTGCATTACCCTAAACCCTAAAACACTACACCCAGCAAGACCCCCTACACTACCCAAACACCACTGCACTACCCTAAACCCTAAAACACTCCTCCAGCACCACTGTCTATACTACCCAAACACCACTGCACTACCATAAACTCTAAAACACTACACCCAGCACGACCCCCTAAACTACCCGAGCACCACTGCACTACCCTAAACCCTAAAATACTATCTCCAGAATGACCCCCTACACTACCCAAACACCACTGCACTACCCTAAACCCTAAAACACTACCCCCAGCACGACCCCCTACACTACCCAAACAGCTCTGCACTACCATAAACCCTAAAACACTACCCCCAGCACGACCCCCTACACTTCCCAAACACCACTGCACTACCATAAACCCTAAAACACGTCCCAGCATGACCCCCTACACTACCCAAACACCACTGCACTACCCTAAAACACTATCCGCAGCACGACCCCCTACACTACCCAAACACCACTGCATTACCCTAAACCCTAAAAAACTACCCCCTGCAAAGCCCCTACACTACCTGAACACCACTGCACTACCATAAACCCTTAAACACTACCCCCAGCACGACACCCTACACTACCCAAAGAGCACTGAACTACCCTAAACCTAAAACACTACCCCCCACACGACCCCCTACGCTACCCAAAGACAACAGCACTACCCTTAACCCTAAAACACGACCCCCTACACTACACAAACACTGCTGAACTACCCTAAACCCTAAAACATTACCCCCAGCACGACCCCCTGCACAACACAAACAACACTGCACTACACTAAACCCTAAAACACTACAACAAGCACGACCCCTACACTACACAAACACCACTGCACCACCCTAAACCCTAAAACCCCCACGCACAACACCCTAAAATGCCCGATCACCACTGCACTGCCCTGAACCCTAAAACACCACCCCCTGCACGACCCACTACACTGCCCAAACACCACTGCACTGCCCTAAACCCTAAAACACCACCCCCTGCACAACCCCGTACACTGCCCGAACACCACTGCATTGCCCTAATCCCTAAAACACCACCCCCTGTACGACCCCCTACTCTGCCCGAACACCACTGCACTGCCCTAATCTCTAAAACATCACACCCCTGCACGACCACCTACACTGCCTGAAGATCAATACAGTGCCCTAAACCCTAAAACACCACTCCAGCATGATCCCTATACTGCTCGAACACCACTGCACTGCCCTAAACCCTAAAACACCCCCCCTGCACATCCCCTACACTGCCCGAACACCACTGTACTGCGCTAAACCCTAAAACACCACCCCTGCACAACCCCCTACACTGCCCGAACACCACTGCATTGCCCTAAACCCTACAACACCACCCCCAACACAACACCCTACACTACCCGAACACCACTTCACTGCCATAAACCCTAAAACGCCATCCCAGCACGACCCCCTACACTGCCGAAAGACCACTGCACCACCCTAAACCCTACAACACTACACCGGCATGACCTCCTATACTACCCAAACACCACTGCACTAACCTAAACCCAAAAACACTACCCCCAGCATGACCCTCTACACTACCCTAAGACTACTGCACTGCCCTAAACCCTAAAACACGACCTCCAGCATGACCCCTACACAACCCAAAGACCACAGCACTACCCTAAACCCTAAACCACGCCCCCAGCACGACCCCTACACTACCAAAAGACCACAGCACTACCCTAAACCCTAAACCACGACCCCCTACACTACAGAAACACAGCTGAACCACCCTAAACCCTTAAACATTGCCCCAGCATGACCCCCTACACTATACAAACACCACTGCACTACCCTAAACCCTAAAACACTACACCCTACACTACCCAAACACCACTGCACTACTCTAAACCCATATACACTACCCCAGCACGACCCCCTACACTACCCAAACACCACTGCACTACCCTAAACCCTAAAACACTACCCCCAGCAGTACCCCTCACACTACCCAAACACCACTGCACTAGCCTAAACCCTAAAACACTATCCCCAGCAGTACCTACTACACTACCCAAACACCACTGCACTACCCTAAACCCTAAAACACTACCCCCAGCATGACCCCCTACACTACACAAACACCACTTCACTGCCCTAAACCCTAAAACACCACCCCCTGCACAACCCCCCAACACTGCCCGAACACCACTGCACTGCCCTAAACCTTAAAACACCACCCCCTGCACAACACCCTACACTGTCTGAACACCACTGCACTGCCCTAAACCCTAAAACGCCAACCCCTGCACGACCCCTACACTGCCCGAACACCACTACACTGCCCTAAACCCTAAAACACCACACCCAGCACGACCCCTATCCTGCCCGAACACCACTGCACTGCCCTAAACCCTAAAACACCACCCCCTGCATAACCCCTACACTGCCTGAACACCACTGCACTGCCCTAAACCCTAAAACACCACCCCCTGCACGACCCCCTACACTGCCCGAACACCACTGCACTGCCCTAAACACTAAAACACCACACTCTGCACGACCCCCTACACTGCCCGCACACCACTGCACTGCCCTAAACCCTAAAACGCCACCCACTGCACGACCCCCTACTCTGCCCGAACACCACTGCACTGCCCTAAACCCTAAAGCACCACCCCTGCATGACCCCCTACACTGCCCAAAGACCACTGCCCTAATCCCTAAAACACTACCACAGCATGACCGCTACACTGCCCAAAGACAGCTGCACTACCCTAAACCCTATAACACCACCCCTAGCACGACGCCCTATACTGCCCGAACACCACTGCACTGCCCTAAACCCTAAAACACCACTCCCTGCACAACCACCTACACTGCCCGAACACCACCACACTGCCCTAAACCCTAAAACACCTCCCCCTGCATGACCCCCTACACTGCCCGAACACCACTGTACTGCCCTAAACCCTCAAACACTACCCCAGCACGACCCTCTACACGACCCATAGACCACTGCACTACCCTAAACCCTAAAACACGACCCCCAGCACAAACCCTACACTACCCAAAGACCACTGCACTACCCTAAAACCTAAAACACGACCCACAGCACGACTCCTACACTACCCAAAAACCACTGCACTACACTAAACCCTAAAACACGACCCCCTTCACTACACAAACACCACTACACATCCCTAAACCCTAAAACACTCCCCCAGCACCACTCCCTACTCTACCCAAACACCACTGCACTACCCTAAACCTTAAAACACGACCCCCAGCATAACCCCTACATTACCCAAAGACCACTGCAATACCCTAAACCCTAAAACACAACCCCCTACACTTAACAAACACCACTGCACTAACCTAAATCCTAAAGCACTTCCGCTACACTACAAAAACACCACTGCACTACCATAGACCCTAAAACACTACCCCCAGCATGACCCCTACACTACCCAAACACAACTGCGCTACCCTAAACCCTAAAACACTACCCCCAGCAGTGCCCCGACACTACCCTAACACCACTGCACTATTCTAAACCCTAAAACACTACCCCCAGCAGTACCCCCTACACTACCCAAACACCACTGCACTACTCTAAACCCTAAAACACTACACCCAGCAAGACCCCCTACATAACCCAAACACCACTGCACTACCATAAACCCTAAAACACTACCCCCAGCACGATCCCCGTACACTACAAAAACACCACTGCACTACCCTAAACCCTAAAACATTCACCCAGCACCACTGTCTATACTACCCAAACACCACTGCACTACCCTAAACTCTAAAACATTACACCCAGCACGACCCCCTAAACTACCCGAACACCACTGCATTACCCTAAACCCTAAAACACTATCCCCAGCAAGACCCCCTACACAACCCAAACACCACTGCACTACCATAAACCCTAAAACACTACCCCCAGCATGACCCCCTACACTACCCGAACACCACTGCACTACCCTAAACCCTAAAACACTACCCCCAGCACGACCCCCTACAATACCCAAACAGCTCTGCACTACCATAAACCCTAAAACACTACCCCAAGCACGGCCCCCTACACTACCCAAACACCACTGCACTATCATAAACCCTAAAACACTATCCCAGTATGACCCCCTACACTACCCAAACACCACTGCACTACCCTAAACCCTAAAACAATATCCGCAGCACGACTCCCTACACTACCCAAACACCACTGCACTACCCTAAACCCTAAAATACTACCCCCTGCAAAGCCCCCTACACTACCTGAACGCCACTGCACTACCATAAACCCTAAAACACTACCATCAGCACAACCCCCTACACTACCCAAAGACCACTGCACTACCCTAAACCCTAAAACACTACCCCCCACACGCACCCCCTACGCTACCCAAAGACAACTGCAATACCCTAAACCCTTAAACACTTCCCCAGCACAACCCCCTACACTACCCAAAGACCACTGCACTACCCTAAACCCTAAAACACGACGCCCTACACTACAGAAATACCGCTGAACTACCCTAAACCCTTAAACATTACCCCCAGCATGACCACCTACACTAAACAAACACCACTGCACTACCCTAAACCCTAAAACACTACCCCCTACACTACACAAACACCACTGCACTGCCCTAAACCCTAAAACACCACCCACTGCACGACCCCCTACTCTGCCCGAACACCACTGCACTGCCCTAAACCCTAAAGCACCACCCCTGCATGACCCCCTACACTGCCCGAAGACCACTGCCCTAATCCCTAAAACACTACCACAGCATGACCGCTACACTGCCCAAAGACAGCTGCACTACCCTAAACCCTATAACACCACCCCTAGCACGACCCCCTATACTGCCCGAACACCACTGCACTGCCCTAAACCCTAAAACACCACTCCCTGCACAACCACCTACACTGCCCGAACACCACCACACTGCCCTAAACCCTAAAACACCTCCCCCTGCATGACCCCCTACACTGCCCGAACACCACTGTACTGCCCTAAACCCTCAAACACTACCCCAGCACGACCCTCTACACGACCCATAGACCACTGCACTACCCTAAACCCTAAAACACGACCCCCAGCACAAACCCTACACTACCCAAAGACCACTGCACTACCCTAAAACCTAAAACACGACCCACAGCACGACTCCTACACTACCCAAAAACCACTGCACTACACTAAACCCTAAAACACGACCCCCTACACTACACAAACACCACTACACATCCCTAAACCCTAAAACACTCCCCCAGCACCACTCCCTACTCTACCCAAACACCACTGCACTACCCTAAACCTTAAAACACGACCCCCAGCATAACCCCTACGTTACCCAAAGACCACTGCAATACCCTAAACCCTAAAACACAACCCCCTACACTTAACAAACACCACTGCACTAACCTAAATCCTAAAGCACTTCCCCCTACACTACAAAAACACCACTGCACTACCATAGACCCTAAAACACTACCCCCAGCATGACCCCTACACTACCCAAACACAACTGCGCTACCCTAAACCCTAAAACACTACCCCCAGCAGTGCCCCGACACTACCCTAACACCACTGCACTATTCTAAACCCTTATACACTACCCCCAGCAGTACCCCCTACACTACCCAAACACCACTGCACTACCCTAAACCCTAAAACACTACACCCAGCAAGACCCCCAACATAACCCAAACACCACTGCACTACCATAAACCCTAAAACACTACCCCCAGCACGACCCCGTACACTACAAAAACACCACTGCACTACCCTAAACCCTAAAACATTCACCCAGCACCACTGTCTATACTACCCAAACACCACTGCACTACCCTAAACTCTAAAACATTACACCCAGCACGACCCCCTAAACTACCCGAACACCAGTGCATTACCCTAAACCCTAAAACACTATCCCCAGCATGACCCCCTACACTACCCAAACACCACTGCACTACCATAAACCCTAAAACACTATCCCCAGCATGACCCCCTACACTACCTGAACACCACTGCACTACCCTAAACCCTAAAACACTACCCCCAGCACGACCCCCTACACTACCCAAACAGCTCTGCACTACAATAAACCCTAAAACACTACCCCAAGCACGACCCCCTACACTACCCAAACACCACTGCACTATCATAAACCCTAAAACACTACCCCAGCATGACCCCCTACACAACCCAAACACCACTGCACTACCCTAAACCCTAAAACAATATCCGCAGCACGACTCCCTACACTACCCAAACACTACTGCACTACCCTAAACCCTAAAACACTACCCCCTGCAAAGCCCCCTACACTACCTGAACGCCACTGCACTACCATAAACCCTAAAACACTACCATCAGCACGACCCCCTACACTACCCAAAGACCACTGCACTACCCTAAACCC
The DNA here is from genome assembly GCF_964204655.1 of Triturus cristatus. Lineage (NCBI taxonomy): Eukaryota > Metazoa > Chordata > Amphibia > Caudata > Salamandridae > Triturus > Triturus cristatus. Next base: position 1,111,290,243 of record NC_140579.1, read on the forward strand.
TAAAACACTACCCCCCACACGCACCCCCTACGCTACCCAAAGACAACTGCAATACCCTAAACCCTTAAACACTTCCCCAGCACAACCCCCTACACTACCCAAAGACCACTGCACTACCCTAACCCCTAAAACACGACGCCCTACACTACAGAAATACCGCTGAACTACCCTAAACCCTTAAACATTACCCCCAGCATGACCACCTACACTAAACAAACACCACTGCACTACCCTAAACCCTAAAACACTACCCCCTACACTACACAAACACCACTGCACTGCCCTAAACCCTAAAACACCACCCACTGCACGACCCCCTACTCTGCCCGAACACCACTGCACTGCCTTAAACCCTAAAGCACCACCCCTGCATGACCCCCTACACTGCCCGAAGACCACTGCCCTAATCCCTAAAACACTACCACAGCATGACCGCTACACTGCCCAAAGACAGCTGCGCTACCCTAAACCCTATAACACCACCCCTAGCACGACCCCCTATACTGCCCGAACACCACTGCACTGCCCTAAACCCTAAAACACCACTCCCTGCACAACCACCTACACTGCCCGAACACCACCACACTGCCCTAAACCCTAAAACACCTCCCCCTGCATGACCCCCTACACTGCCCGAACACCACTGCACTGTACTGCCCTAAACCCTCAAACACTACCCCAGCACGACCCTCTACACGACCCATAGACCACTGCACTACCCTAAACCCTAAAACTCGACCCCCAGCACAAACCCTACACTACCCAAAGACCACTGCACTACCCTAAAACCTAAAACACGACCCACAGCACGACTCCTACACTACCCAAAAACCACTGCACTACACTAAACCCTAAAACACGACCCCCTACACTACACAAACACCACTACACATCCCTAAACCCTAAAACACTCCCCCAGCACCACTCCCTACTCTACCCAAACACCACTGCACTACCCTAAACCTTAAAACACGACCCCCAGCATAACCCCGACGTTACCCAAAGACCACTGCAATACCCTAAACCCTAAAACACAACCCCCTACACTTAAACACCACTGCACTAACCTAAATCCTAAAGCACTGCCCCCTACACTACAAAAACACCACTGCACTACCATAGACCCTAAAACACTACCCCCAGCATGACCCCTACACTACCCAAACACAACTGTGCTACCCTAAACCCTAAAACACTACCCCCAGCAGTGCCCCGACACTACCCTAACACCACTGCACTATTCTAAACCCTAAAACACTACCCCCAGCAGTACCCCCCTACACTACCCAAACACCACTGCACTACCCTAAACCCTAAAACACTACACCCAGCAAGACCCCCTACATAACCCAAACACCACTGCACTACCATAAACCCTAAAACACTACCCCCAGCACGACCCCGTACACTACAAAAACACCACTGCACTACCCTAAACCCTAAAACATTCCCCCAGCACCACTGTCTATACTACCCAAACACCACTGCACTACCCTAAACTCTAAAACACTATCCCCAGCATGACCCCCTACACTATCCAAAAACCACTACACTACCATAAACCCTAAAACACTACCCCCAGCATGACCCCCTATACTACCCAAACACCACTGCACTATCATAAACCCTAAAACACTATCCCAGCATGACCCCCTACACTACCCAAACACCACTGCACTACCCTAAACCCTAAAACAATATCTGCAGCACGACTCCCTACACTACCCAAACACCACTGCACTACCCTAAACCCTAAAACACTACCCCCTGCAAAGCCCCCTACACTACCTGAACGCCACTGCACTACTATAAACCCTAAAACACTACCATCAGCACGACCCCCTACACTACCCAAAGATCACTGCACTACCCTAAACCCTAAAACACTACCCCCCACACGCACCCCCTACGCTACCCAAAGACAACTGCAATACCCTAAACCCTTAAACACTTCCCCCAGCACAACCCCCTACACTACCCAAAGACCACTGCACTACCCTAAACCCTAAAACACGACGCCCTACACTACAGAAATACCGCTGAACTACCCTAAACCCTTCAACATTACCCCCAGCATGACCACCTACACTAAAACACCACTGCACTACCCTAAACCCTAAAACACTACCCCCTACACTACACAAACACCACTGCACTACCCTAAACCCTAAAACACTACCCCAGCACGATCCCCTACATTACCCAAACACCACTGCACTATCCTAAACCATAAAACACTACCCCCAGCAGTACCCCTCACACTACCCAAACACCACTGCACTACCCTAAACCCTAAGACACTAGCCCTAGCAGTACCCCCTACACTACCCGAACACCACTGCACTACCCTAAACCCTAAAACACTACCCCCAACAGTAACCCCTACACTGCCGAATGACCACTGCACTGCCCTAAACCCTAAAACACTACTGTGGGAAGTTGGCCTGGTATATGCTGTTCACTAGTTCTAGTGACCACCTTGTACCATGCCAAGCAACCCTTATGGTGTGGTTGTAAGTCAACCTTTTTGGACTAGCTGCCCTAGTGGTAGCGTAGGCTAAGCAGTCTTTGAGGCTAAACTCGTGATGCGTGTTAAGCAAGCTGTTTTACCAATAGTAACCCCCTTTTATACCAATGAAAGGACACCACACAGATATATATTCAAAATATATATGTATTTATTTCTCAAAGTAACCCCTAGTCTCTTTATGAGCACAGGAGCACAAATCGTCAAACAAGATTATCACAGAATACACAGAAGTTGCACTTTATATGGGTAGGCCCTGGTGGCCACTCAAACCATATACTAAAATAGTGGTATAAGTACCACGAACAGAAAAGGGAAAAGGCCTAGGGCCTCTAGAATCGCTGGGCCTACAAGGAGCTAACGTCAGTTAGTGACCAGGAGGTCCACGGGTGGCGTGTGCAGAGCAAATAGTCACACGCGTGCTCCCATAGGTTTCAATGGGTGCGTAAAAAGTACAAAGTTACTGCAAAAGGAATCTTCCGGATGACCTAGGAACTTAAGATTTGGAACACAGGCACTAGAGATGTAATACTACACATGGGCACCGGAGTACCAGCTTTACCTCACCCACAGGAAGCGGGTGCATAGGCCTCAAAGTGCGTCGGGTTTCTTCTATCTGTTCCGTTGAGCCTGGGACAAAGATGCTGCAGGCGGTCGGTCGGGAAGAGATGCAGTGGATCCAAGAGTGGATCGGAGATGTTGAAGACCTGTAAGCAGAGGGGACAGTGTTCACAGTCACTAGCCAGTGACCAGCGTGGCACCAGGTGGGTACCAGGCGATGTCGGGTGCAAACAGGTGATGAGGGGTAGCTTGTCTCCGCAGCCACGTGGTCCCTGAAGGTCGACGACGTCCAGGAGTCGGCTCACGAGCTGTCCCACGCAGGCTCTCGCTGTCGGCGGTGTCGGCGACTTGATCGAAGCAAACAAGCCTTGGCAAAAGCAATTGCAGGAGGATTCGGAAATCAGCTGTTGGTTCTGACCAGCAAGGTCAGAGGGATTGCTCCTTTGGAGGGGAGCAAGGGCCAGTCTGGAGCAACCAGACCAGCGGTGTTTGTCGTAGATTTCGTCGCCAAGATGGCCACTAGCCAGCGGGCCAGCAACCGGTTAGGCGCGTCGAGTGGCAAAATGCAGAAGGGCCCCACGCAGATCGTGGAGATGCTGGAGGGCTCACCTTTGGTGCAGATGCTGCTCGAGGGTTGGGCTTCTCAGGACCCAAAGCACAACTTGGAGGGAGCCTCGGTTGTTGCACTGGTCAGCTTGTCGTAGTCGTTCCAAGATGGCTGGCTCCACGTGTCTCGGTGCCTCCACGGGTCTCCTCTTTTCAGGGACTGTGGATCGGGCGGTGAGAGGTCTGGAGGTCCAGGTCTTGTCAGTCTCTGGGCTCGGGCTCCGGCGGGAGGCGGCGGCAAAGCAGACGGTGATTCGCTGGATGGTGCTTGCGTTAGCAAGGTGGTCACTCCCTGACCACAGGGGAGATTTTCTTCAGTCTTCTGTGCAGCAGAATGTCGAAGTTCCCGTCTTCTTCTTAGTTTCAAGTTGATTCCAGGATGTCTGAAGTCTTAGGACACAGCTCCTACCTTTAAGCGGATTCTAGGGGCCGGACTACCTGCTAGGTCCCTCCCTATGGGTGGGACCAGGAAGGGGGGTGGTTACACCCCCAATCCTTTGTCCAGCTCGCCCCAGGCCCGGGACTGGTGTGCCCCAGGACCGGTTTGAACTGGCATATGCACCGAGGCTCCTTGTGAGCCACAGGCATGTCTGGTTTCTTTCAAGCCCTACCTGACCAATACACAAAATCCTGTCTGGGGTGGTGCATGCACCTCCCCTGGCAGGAAACCCTTTGTCCACACCTCCCAAGCTGGAAGGACTCCCAGCAGCAGGAGGGCAGACTTGTGTCTGTGGTGGCAGCATCCATTTGGTGGAGCTGAGGCTATGTCTGATTTTACCCGGGTTTCAGGTACTGTACATGTCGTGTCCCTCTAGAAGGGTGGAATGCTAACCCCGTCGCCAGAATTGGCGAGGGGTTAGTATTCCAATTCGTATGACACCTTACTCGACATGTTTTGATAAAGCCAAACCAAAGATAGCATTTAACCGCGAGGTTCATAATGCACTTAAGAGTATATGGTATGACGATATCTGGAAACAGTAGAAGGAAGTTGTTCCGACCACTGCAGACAGGCTCAGCTCATGCCAGAGCACCATCTCACATGGAACCAAGCACTCTGCCTTCAGGATTGTTAAGGCCTGCCATAGGAGTGACTTATAGGTTACCAGGTGTCCCATTTAAGGTTAGGTATAGGTATACTACACCTAAGTAAGAGGTGATTACACCAACTTACCCCAGCTGAGTGATCAGCCAGTTGTGTCAGATTGTTAGGCCAAGCCTGGGGTGGCATAATACATGCTGCAGCCCCTGGCAGGCCTTGGGTACACCAATGCCCTGGGTACCTAGTGTACACTGGTACAGGGGCTGACAGGGTGATCCACTTCCAATTGGTTATGCACCTAGGGTGCATAGTTTTAATTTAGTAGAGAGAACAGCAGGCTGGGGGTCTGATTGGCAGGCCCACAGCCTCAATATGTCAAAAACCAGTGAAGCAAAAAGCAAAAATTTGGGGTGACCATAGGATAGCAGACCCTACTCTCCTACACAACCCCCCCCCAAACGCTGGGACATTAAACTAGCCTTGACCAGTCTCGTCTTCATGTCCTAAGTGGAAGTACCTGGAGAGACCATCTGCATTCCCATGGTCAGTACCTGGCCGGTGCTCCACTGTAAAGTCCATCCCCTGTAGGGAAATGGACCACCTAAGCAGTTTGGGGTTTTCACCCTTCATCTGATTTAGCCACAAGAGGGGCTTATGGTCGGTCTGAATCTTGAAGTGAGTGCCAAACAAGTATGGCCTCAGCTTCTTCAGGGCCCACACCACAGCAAAGGCCTCCCTCTCAATAGCTGACCAATTCTTCTCTCTGGGGGTCAACCTTCTGCTAATAAAAGCAATGGGTTGGTCTTGACCATCTACATTAAGTTGTGACAGCACAGCTCCCACACCCAACTCAGAAGCATCTGTTTGGACAATAAACTCTTTGGAGTAGTCAGGACTTTTCAGGATAGGTGCAGAGCACATGGCCTCCTTCAGGTCATCAAATGCCTTTTGACAGCTTACTGTCCACTGAACCTTTTTGGGCATCTTCTTGGATGTCAGATCATTAAGAGGAGTCACAATGGATCCATAGTTCTTAACAAACTTCCTGTAATACCCAGTCAAGCCCAAGAAAGCTCGAACTTGAGTCTGGGTGGTTGGAGGGGACCAATCCTTGATGGACTGTATCTTACTCTCCAGTGGTTGAACTTGGCCCCCACCTACAAGGTGGCCCAAATACACAACCTTACTCTGCCCTATCTGGCACTTAGTAGCCTTGATAGTGAGGCCTGCCCTTTGCAGAGCCTCAAGAGCCTTCTTCAGGTGGATCAGGTGATCCTCCCAGGTGGAACTAAAGACAGCAATGTCATCAAGATATGCTGCGCAAAAGTCATCCAACCCAGTAAGGACTTGGTTCACCAGCCTTTGGAAGGTGGCAGGTGCATTCTTCAGACCAAAGGGCATCACCACAAACTGATAATGCCCACCTGGGGTTGAGAATGCTGTTTTGGCCTTAGACTCCTCAGCTAACCTGATTTGCCAATAGCCAGCTGTCAAGTCAAATGTGCTCAAAAACTTTGCAGAAGCTAGTTTGTCTATGAGCTCATCTGCCCTTGGAATAGGGTGTGCATCTGTCCTGGTGACAGCATTGAGTCCTCTGTAGTCCACACAGAACCTCATCTCTCTCTTGCCATCTTTGGTGTGAGGTTTGGGGACCAGAACCACTGGGCTAGCCCAGGGGCTCTCTGAGGGTTCAATGACACCTAATTCCAGCATTTTATGTACCTCAGCCTTTATACAGTCCCTGACGTGGTCAGGTTGTCTGTAAAGTTTGTTCTTTACAGGCAGACTGTCACCAGTGTCCACAACATGGGTACACCAGTCAGTTTGACTAGGTATCAAGGAAAACATATGTGAAAATGATTGTAGAACCTGTCTACATTCAGTCTGCTGATGGGCAGTGAGGTTGCCTCCAAGGGTCACTCCTTCAACTGAGCCATCTTCAGGGTTCTGAGACAACAGGTCTGGGAGAGGGTCACTCTCTTCCTCCTGTCCCTCATCTGTAGCCATGAGCAAGCCCATGTCTGCCCTGTCAACATATGCTTTAAGCCTGTTAACATGGAGTACCCTGTGGGGACTCCTGGGAGTTCCTAGGTCGACCAAGTAGGTGACCTCTCCCTTCTTTTCCAGGATTGTATGGGGTCCAGACCATTTGTCTTGGAGTGCTGCTGGGGCCACTGGCTCCAACACCCATACCTTCTGTCCTGGCTGATACTCAACCAAGACAGCCTTTTGGTCATGCCAAGCTTTCTGTAAGGCCTGGCTTGCCTCAAGGTTTTTAGATGCCTTCTCCATATACTCAGCCATCCTGGAGCGGAGACCAAGTACATAGTCCACTATGTCTAGCTTAGGCTTTTTGAGAGGTAACTCCCATCCTTCCTTCACCAAACACAGTGGGCCTCTCACAGGGTGCCCAAACAACAATTCAAAGGGGCTGTAGCCAACTCCTTTTTGTGGGACCTCTCTGTAAGCAAACAGAAGGCAGGGTAGAAGGATATCCCATCTTCGCCTGAGCTTTTCAGGTAATCCTTTGATCATACCCTTTAGGGTCTTGTTGAATCTCTCAACAAGCCCATTGCATTGTGGGTGATAAGGGGTGGTGAACTTGTAGTTGACACCACATTCCTTCCACATAGCTGTCAAGTATCCTGACATAAAGTTGGTACCTCTGTCAGATACTACCTCCTTAGGAAACCCCACTCTGGAGAATACTCCCAGCAGGGCCCTGGCCACAACAGGAGCTGTAGTGGTCCTAAGGGGAATTGCCTCTGGATACCTGGTGGCATGATCCACTACCACCAGTATAAATCTGTGCCCAGATGCAGTGGGAGGATCCATGGGACCCACTATGTCTATTCCCACTCTTTCAAAGGGGACCCCCACCACAGGTAGTGGTATTAGGGGGGCCTTTGTTGTGCCACCTGATTTGCCACTGGCTTGGCAGGTAACACAGGAGCGACAAAACTCCTTTGTATCTTCATTCATATGAGGCCAGTGAAAGTGAGGGACAAGTCTGTCCCAGGTCTTGTTCTGGCCTAGGTGTCCTGCTAAAGGAATATCATGGGCCAAGGTAAGAAGGAAGCCCCTAAATTGCAGAGGTATGACCAACCTCCTGGTTGCACCAGGCTTGGGGTCTCTAGCCTCTGAATAAAGGAGCCCTTCATCCCAATACACTTTATGGGTACCTTGAGCATTCCCAGCAGCCTCAGCAGCAGCCAGCTGTCTGAGGGGTTCAAGAGAGGGACAGGATAACTGAGCCTGCCTCAAGTCAGCCCTTGAAGGTCCCCCTGTCCCCAGAAACTCAACCTGATCAGGTTCAAGCTCTTCAGGGACAGTTCCTTCAGGGTCCTCTAGATCAGCTTCCTGGGAAGGCTGATCATCACTCTGAGGCAGGGGGGAAGGCACAGCCTTGACCCTCCTGTTCTTCTTCTTGGTAGGTGCTTGGTCCATTGTTCCAGGATCCAAGACCTGAGGTTCAGTGAGGCACTTTTTGGCCTGTGACCTGGTCACAGCAAGGACATGTGATGATATACCTAACATCTCTGCATGAGTCCTGTACTCCACTTCTGACCATAGAGAACTCTCTAGGTCATTGCCCAACAAACATTCTACTGGGAGGTCTGCACTAACCACAACCCTTTTGAGGCCAGTTACCCCTCCCCATGAGAAGTTAACAACTGCCACACTATGTGAAGTAGTGGCATTGCTGGCATTGGTCACCAGGTAGTTCTCACCTGGTATGTACTGTCCAGGATCCACAAAGCCTGGTGTCACCATAGTGACACTGGCACATGTGTCCCTGTAGGCTTGAGCCACTTTGTCATTAATTAAAGGAGTCTGTCTGTACTTGCCCAGGTTACTGGGGCTCACAGTCAGGGACAAATCAATGTCCCCATCACAGATCAAGACTGCCTGTGTAAGGGTTCTGTCTAAGTCAGAATCTCCTTCAGTTCCCATAGTGATTCCCACTACACCCTTTGTCTGGGGACCAACACTGCTAACAGTAGTACTGGGAGCAGGTGCCTTAGGGGCAACCGTGTTGGGGGCTCCACCCTTTTTGCAATCACTAGTCCAGTGAGTTGTATTTTTGCAATGATTGCACCAGGGTTTCTTTTGACCTTCTTTCTTCTTTTTGGACTGTTGTTGGGACCCACCCTCCTTAGCAGTAGTTTGGGGCCCTGTTGAAGACTTCTGGTCTTTAGATTTCTGATCTCCACCCTTTTGGTCTGTTTTCTTCTGATCACCCCCTTGGCCCTGGTTCTGGTTCTTTTGCTTAACCCTGGTTCTGACCCATTTGTCTGCCTTCTTTCCCAATTCTTGGGGAGAGGTCAGATCAGAGTCAACCAAGTGTTGATGCAGTTGCTGGTTTTGACAGTTATTTAAAATCTGCTCTCTCATCATCAAATTATACAATCCTGTAAAATCAGATACCTTACTTCCCAGCAACCAACCCTCCAAAGCCTTAGTGGCACATTCAATGTATTCAGACCAGTCCTGAGTCTGTGTCTTTTGGGTGTCTCTGAACATTAACCTGTACTGTTCAGTGGTTAAGCCTAACCCATCTACCAGAACACTCTTCAGGACTCTGTAGTTTCTGACATCCTCTTCTCTAACAGTGAGGAGTCTGTCTCTGCCTCTTCCTTCAAAGGAGAGCCAGAGGATTGCTGCCCACTGATCTTCAGGAACCTGCTGTACTTTGCAGGCTCTCTCAAGAGCAGTTATCCACTTGTGGATGTCATCCCCACTTTTGTAGGGGGGCACAACCTTAGACAGGTTTCTATTGTCGAAAACCCTATCTTTGTCCTTAGGGACAATGCTGCCACCAGTGGGTATAGACCCACTCTCTTTATGCTGTCTAGCCTTGCTAAGTTTCTCTTCCATCAGGGCTACTTCTAGCTCCTGCTTCCTGATCCTCAGCTGGGCCTCTTGCATCTTGGCCTCATGTTCCCTCCTCTGAGGGGTGGTCATCCTTCTCCTGGAGTGACCTTGAGAGCCTCTAGAGCCATGGGAAGCATTGGAGTCACCTGAGCGATTCCTTTGCCTTCCAAGCCCTGTGTTAAGTCCACTGGGGAGATCCAGTGGGTTGAACCCACTGTCAGTCCCCAATAGCCTTGGTTTAGCTGGGCCAAGTATAATACTTGGCACTGGGCTAGTTCTCCCTTCATCCTCACTACTGTCAGTATCCTTTTCACTCTCATCCTCTGTGGTAGGCATCCCATCTAAGGGGTGACTATTGGGAAGGGGTACTTCAGTGGCATCTTCAGAAGGGGGGCCTCCTGTTCCTGTCCCTAAGGGGGCTAACTGGGAAGCTTTCTTGAGTGCTCTCTGATTCTCATCATTCTGTAAGAGCTCTCTGAGCTCAGCAGAGTTTGGGTTCTTGGGCTGTTTAAGGCCTCTAAGAGTTGCCAAATGCCTGAGCTCATTCTGATTAAGGGTAGCAAAGATGGATGGTGCCCTCGGGGGGTCACTCTCAACAGAGATGGGTACAGTGGACCCCTCTGCCCCAGCCATTGCTCTTAAGTGTGGGTGGATGTGTTGCAATCTACCTACACTTGGGTTTACCTACTAAACCTATCTAGTAGTTGTAGTCAGGGTGTGCTACTCCCTTTGCTCTACAACAACTAAGTTCAGTAGAACTTAAGTATATCTAATCTTGTTTTATATGTACCTACAGGTACCTATGTGATCTTTCAATTGGTAACCAAGAGATTACAATGGTAAAACACAGCAAGCTCAAATCCCACCGCTGCCACCAATGTGGGAAGTTGGCCTGGTATATGCTGTTCACTAGTTCTAGTGACCACCTTGTACCATGCCAAGCAACCCTTATGGTGTGGTTGTAAGTCAACCTTTTTGGACTAGCTGCCCTAGTGGTAGCGTAGGCTAAGCAGTCTTTGAGGCTAAACTCGTGATGCGTGTTAAGCAAGCTGTTTTACCAATAGTAACCCCCTTTTATACCAATGAAAGGACACCACACAGATATATATTCAAAATATATATGTATTTATTTCTCAAAGTAACCCCTAGTCTCTTTATGAGCACAGGAGCACAAATCGTCAAACAAGATTATCACAGAATACACAGAAGTTGCACTTTATATGGGTAGGCCCTGGTGGCCACTCAAACCATATACTAAAATAGTGGTATAAGTACCACGAACAGAAAAGGGAAAAGGCCTAGGGCCTCTAGAATCGCTGGGCCTACAAGGAGCTAACGTCAGTTAGTGACCAGGAGGTCCACGGGTGGCGTGTGCAGAGCAAATAGTCACACGCGTGCTCCCATAGGTTTCAATGGGTGCGTAAAAAGTACAAAGTTACTGCAAAAGGAATCTTCCGGATGACCTAGGAACTTAAGATTTGGAACACAGGCACTAGAGATGTAATACTACACATGGGCACCGGAGTACCAGCTTTACCTCACCCACAGGAAGCGGGTGCATAGGCCTCAAAGTGCGTCGGGTTTCTTCTATCTGTTCCGTTGAGCCTGGGACAAAGATGCTGCAGGCGGTCGGTCGGGAAGAGATGCAGTGGATCCAAGAGTGGATCGGAGATGTTGAAGACCTGTAAGCAGAGGGGACAGTGTTCACAGTCACTAGCCAGTGACCAGCGTGGCACCAGGTGGGTACCAGGCGATGTCGGGTGCAAACAGGTGATGAGGGGTAGCTTGTCTCCGCAGCCACGTGGTCCCTGAAGGTCGACGACGTCCAGGAGTCGGCTCACGAGCTGTCCCACGCAGGCTCTCGCTGTCGGCGGTGTCGGCGACTTGATCGAAGCAAACAAGCCTTGGCAAAAGCAATTGCAGGAGGATTCGGAAATCAGCTGTTGGTTCTGACCAGCAAGGTCAGAGGGATTGCTCCTTTGGAGGGGAGCAAGGGCCAGTCTGGAGCAACCAGACCAGCGGTGTTTGTCGTAGATTTCGTCGCCAAGATGGCCACTAGCCAGCGGGCCAGCAACCGGTTAGGCGCGTCGAGTGGCAAAATGCAGAAGGGCCCCACGCAGATCGTGGAGATGCTGGAGGGCTCACCTTTGGTGCAGATGCTGCTCGAGGGTTGGGCTTCTCAGGACCCAAAGCACAACTTGGAGGGAGCCTCGGTTGTTGCACTGGTCAGCTTGTCGTAGTCGTTCCAAGATGGCTGGCTCCACGTGTCTCGGTGCCTCCACGGGTCTCCTCTTTTCAGGGACTGTGGATCGGGCGGTGAGAGGTCTGGAGGTCCAGGTCTTGTCAGTCTCTGGGCTCGGGCTCCGGCGGGAGGCGGCGGCAAAGCAGACGGTGATTCGCTGGATGGTGCTTGCGTTAGCAAGGTGGTCACTCCCTGACCACAGGGGAGATTTTCTTCAGTCTTCTGTGCAGCAGAATGTCGAAGTTCCCGTCTTCTTCTTAGTTTCAAGTTGATTCCAGGATGTCTGAAGTCTTAGGACACAGCTCCTACCTTTAAGCGGATTCTAGGGGCCGGACTACCTGCTAGGTCCCTCCCTATGGGTGGGACCAGGAAGGGGGGTGGTTACACCCCCAATCCTTTGTCCAGCTCGCCCCAGGCCCGGGACTGGTGTGCCCCAGGACCGGTTTGAACTGGCATATGCACCGAGGCTCCTTGTGAGCCACAGGCATGTCTGGTTTCTTTCAAGCCCTACCTGACCAATACACAAAATCCTGTCTGGGGTGGTGCATGCACCTCCCCTGGCAGGAAACCCTTTGTCCACACCTCCCAAGCTGGAAGGACTCCCAGCAGCAGGAGGGCAGACTTGTGTCTGTGGTGGCAGCATCCATTTGGTGGAGCTGAGGCTATGTCTGATTTTACCCGGGTTTCAGGTACTGTACATGTCGTGTCCCTCTAGAAGGGTGGAATGCTAACCCCGTCGCCAGAATTGGCGAGGGGTTAGTATTCCAATTCGTATGACACCTTACTCGACATGTTTTGATAAAGCCAAACCAAAGATAGCATTTAACCGCGAGGTTCATAATGCACTTAAGAGTATATGGTATGACGATATCTGGAAACAGTAGAAGGAAGTTGTTCCGACCACTGCAGACAGGCTCAGCTCATGCCAGAGCACCATCTCACATGGAACCAAGCACTCTGCCTTCAGGATTGTTAAGGCCTGCCATAGGAGTGACTTATAGGTTACCAGGTGTCCCATTTAAGGTTAGGTATAGGTATACTACACCTAAGTAAGAGGTGATTACACCAACTTACCCCAGCTGAGTGATCAGCCAGTTGTGTCAGATTGTTAGGCCAAGCCTGGGGTGGCATAATACATGCTGCAGCCCCTGGCAGGCCTTGGGTACACCAATGCCCTGGGTACCTAGTGTACACTGGTACAGGGGCTGACAGGGTGATCCACTTCCAATTGGTTATGCACCTAGGGTGCATAGTTTTAATTTAGTAGAGAGAACAGCAGGCTGGGGGTCTGATTGGCAGGCCCACAGCCTCAATATGTCAAAAACCAGTGAAGCAAAAAGCAAAAATTTGGGGTGACCATAGGATAGCAGACCCTACTCTCCTACAACTACCCCCAGCCCAACCCTGTACATGAGATAAACATCACTGCAATGCCCTAAACCCTAAAACATTACCCGCAGCATGACACCCCACACCACCCAAGCACCACTGCACTATCCTAAACCCTAAAACACTACACCCAGCACGACCCCCTACACTTCCCAAAAACCACTGCACTACACTAAACCCATATACACTACCCCAGCACGACCCCCTACACTACCCAAAGACAACTGCACTACCCTAAACCCTAAAACACGACGCCCTACACTACAGAAACACCGCTCAACTACCCTAAACCCTTAAACATTACCCCCAGCATGACCCCCTACACTATACAAACACCACTGCACTACTCTAAACCCTAAAACACTACCCCAGCACGATCCCCTACATTACCCAAACACCACTGCACTACCCTAAACCCTAAAACACTACCGCCAGAGTGACCCCCTACACTACCCAAACATCACTGCACTACCCTATACCCTAAAACACCACCCCAGCACGACCCGCTACACTACACAAACACCACTGCATTGCCCTAAACCCTAAAACACCACCCCCTGCACGACTCCCCAACACTGCCCGAACACCACTGCACTGCCCTAAACCCTAAAACACCACCCCCTGCACAACACCCTACACTGCCCGAACACCACTGCACTGCCCTAAACCCTAAAACAACATCCCCTGCACGACCCCTACACTGCCCGAACACCACTACACTGCCCTAAACCCTAAAACACCACACCCAGCACGACCCCCTATACTACCCGAACACCACTGCACTGCCCTAAACCCTAAAACACCACCCCCTGCACGACCCCTACACTGCCCGAACACCACTGCACTGCCCTAAACCCTAAAACACCACCCACTGCACTACCCCCTACACTGCCCGAACACCACTGCACTGCCCTAAACACTAAAACACCACACTCTGCACGAACCCCTACACTGCCCGAACACCACTGCACTGTTTAAACCCTAAAACACCACCCCCTGCATGACCCCCTACGCTGCCCGAACACCACTGCACTGCCCTAAACCCTAAAACACCACCCCTGCATGACCCCCTACACTGCCCGAAGACAACTGCCCTAATCCCTAAAACACTACCCCAGCATGACCGCTACACTGCCCAAAGACAGCTGCACAACCCTAAACCCTATAACACCACCCCTAGCACGACCCCCTATACTGCCCGAATAACACTGCATTGCCCTAAACCCTAAAACACTACTCCCTGCACAACGACCTACACTGCTCGAACACCACCACACTGCCCTAAACCGTAAAACACCTCCCCCTGCATGACCCCCTACACTGCCCGAACACCACTGTACTGCCCTAAACCCTCAAACACTACCCCAGCACTACCCTCTACATGACCCATAGACCACTGCACTACCCGAAACCCTAAAACCCGACCCCCAGCACAAACCCTACACTACCCAAAGACCACTGTACTACCCTAAAACACGACCCACAGCACGACTCCTACACTACCCAAAAACCACTGCACTACACTAAACCCTAAAACACGACCCCCTACACTACACAAACACCACTACACTACCCTAAACCCTAAAACACTCCCCCAGCACCACTCCCTACTCTACCCAAACACCACTGCACTACCCTAAACCCTAAAACACGACCTCGAGCACACCCCCTACATTACATAAAGTCCACTGCACTACCCTAAACCCTAAAACACGAACCCCTACACTTAACAAACACCACTGCACTAACCTAAACCCTAAAGCACTTCCCCCTACACTACAAAAACACCACTGCACTTCCATAGACCCTAAAACACTACCCCCAGCATGACCCCTACACTACCCAAACACCACTGCGCTATCCTAAACCCTAAAACACTATCCCCAGCAGTACACCCTACATTACCCAAACACCACTGCACTACCCTAAACCCTAAAACACTATCCGCAGCATGACCCCCTACACTACCCAAACACCACTGCACTACCCTAAACCCTAAAACACTACCCCCCACACGCACCCCCTACGCTACCCAAAGACAACTGCAATACCCTAAACCCTTAAACACTTCCCCCAGCACAACCCCCTACACTACCCAAAGACCACTGCACTACCCTAAACCCTAAAACACTAACACCACACGCACCCCCTACGCTACCCAAAGACAACTGTAATACCCTAAACCCTTAAACACTTCCCCCAGCACAACCCCCTACACTACCCAAAGACCACTGCACTACCCTAAACCCTAAAACACGACGCCCTACACTACAGAAATACCGCTGAACTACCCTAAACCCTTCAACATTACCCCCAGCATGACCACCTACACTAAACAAACACCACTGCACTACCCTAAACCGTAAAACACTACCCCCTACACTACACAAACACCACTGCACTACCCTAAAACCTAAAACACTACCCCAGCACGATCCCCTACATTACCCAAACACCACTGCACTATCCTAAACCGTAAAACACCTCCCCCTGCATGACCCCCTACACTGCCCGAACACCACTGTACTGCCCTAAACCCTCAAACACTACCCCAGCACTACCCTCTACACGACCCATAGACCACTGCACTACCCGAAACCCTAAAACCCGAACCCCAGCACAAACCCTACACTACCCAAAGACCACTGCACTACCCTAAAACACGACCCACAGCACGACTCCTACACTACCCAAAAACCACTGCACTACACTAAACACTAAAACACGACCCCCTACACTACACAAACACCACTACACTACCCTAAACCCTAAAACACTCCCCCAGCACCACTCTCTACTCTACCCAAACACCACTGCACTACCCTAAACCCTAAAACACGACCTCGAGCACACCCCCTACATTACATAAAGTCCACTGCACTACCCTAAACCACGACCCCCTACACTTAACAAACACCACTGCACTAACCTAAACCCTAAAGCACTTCCCCCTACACTACAAAAACACCACTGCACTTCCATAGACCCTAAAACACTACCCCCAGCATGACCCCTACACTACCCAAACACCACTGCGTTATCCTCAACCCTAAAACACTATCCCCAGCAGTACCCCCTACATTACCCAAACACCACTGCACTACCCTAAACCCTAAAACACTACTCCCTGCAAAGACCCCTACACTACCTGTACACCACTGCACTACCAAAAACCCTAAAACACTACCCCCAGCATGACCCCCTACACTACCCAAAGACCACTGCACTACCCTAAACCCTAAAACACTACCCCCCACACGACCCCTGCGCTACCCAAAGACAACTGCACTACCCTTAACCCTAAAACACGACCCCCTACACTACACAAACACTGCTGAACTACCCTAAACCCTAAAACATTACCCCCAGCACGACCCCCTGCACTACACAAACACCACTGCACTACCCTAAACCCTCAAGCACTACCCGCAGCATGACCCCTTATACTACCCAAACACCACTGCACTATCCTAAACCATAAAACACTACCCCCAGCAGTACCCCTCACACTACCCAAACACCACTGCACTACCCTAAACCCTAAAACACTACCCCAACAGTCACGACCCCTACACAACACAAACACAACTGCACTACCCTAAACCCAAAAACACTCCCCCCAGCACCACTCTCTACACTGCCCAAACACCACTGCACTTCCCTTAACCCTAAAATTCTACCCCCAGCACGACCCCCTACACTACCCAAACACCACTGCAATACCCTAAACCCTAAAACACTTCCCCCAGCACAACCCCCTACACTACCCAATGACCACTGCACTACCCTAACCCCTAAAACACGACGCCCTACACTACAGAAACACCGCTGAACTACCCTAAACCCTTAAACATTACCACCAGCATGACCCCCTACACTAAACAAACACCACTGCACTACCCTAAACCCTAAAACACTACCCCCTACACTACACAAACACCACTGCACTACCCTAAACCCTAAAACACTACCCCTGCACGATCCCCTACATTACGCAAACACCACAGTACTACCCTAAACCCTAAAATACTACCCCCAGCATGACCCCCTACACTACCCAAACACCACTGCACTACCCTAAACCCTAAAACACCACCCCAGCATGACCCGCTACACTACACAAACACCACTGCATTGCCCTAAACCCTAAAACACCACCCCCTGAACGACCCCCCAACACTGCCCGAACACCACTGCACTGCCCTAAACCCTAAAACACCACCCCCTGCACAACACCCTACACTGCCCGAACACCACTGCACTGCTCTAAACCCTAAAACACCACTCCCTGCACGACCCCTGCACTGCCCGAACACCAGTACACTGCCCTAAACCCTAAAACACCACACCCAACATGACCCCCTATAGTGCCCGAACACCACTGCACTGCCCTAAACCATAAATCACCACCTACTGCACGACCCCCTAAACTGCCCGAACACCACTGCACTGCCCTAAACCCTAAAACACCACCACTGCATGACCCCTACACTGCCAAAACACCACTGCACTGCCCTAAACCCTAAAACACCACCCCCTGCACGACCCCTACACTGCCCGAACACCACTGCACTGCCCTAAACCCTAAAACACCACCCCTGCACGGCCCCCTACCCTGCCTGAAGACCACTTCCCTAAACCCTAAAACACTACCCCAGCATGACCGCTACACTGCCCAAAGACAGCTGCACTACCCTAAACCCTATAACACCACCCCTAGCACGACTCCTATACTGCTCGAACACCACTGCACTGCCCTAAACCCTAAAACACCTCGCCCTGCATGACCCCCTCCACTGCCCGAACACCACTGTACTGCCCTAAACCCTCAAACACTAACCCAGCACGACCCTCTACGCGACCCATAGACCACTGCACTACCCTAAACCCTAAAACACGACCCCCAGCACAAACCCTACACTACCCAAAGACCACTGCACTACCCTAAAACCTAAAACATGACCCACAGCACGATTCCTATACTACCCAATAACCACTGCACTACACTAAACCCTAAAACACGACCCCCTACACTACACAAACACCACTGCACTACCCTAAAACCTAAAAGTCTTCGCCCAGCATGACCCCCTACACTAAACAAACACTACTGCACTACCCTAAACTCTGAAGCACTTCCCCCTACACTACACAAACAGCACTGCACTACTCAACCCTAAAACACTACCCCCTGCATGACCACCTACAGTACCCAAACAACACTGCACTTCTACAAACCCTAAAACACTACCCTCAGCAGTACCCCCTACACTACCCAAACCCTACTGCACTACTCTAAACTCTAAAACACTAAGCCCAGCAGTACCCCCTACACTACACAAACACCACTGCACTACCCTAAACCCTTAAACACTACCCCCAGCACGACCCCCTACACTACCCAAACATCACTGCACTACATTAAACTCATATACACTACCCCTAGCACGACCCCCTACACTACACAAACACCACTGCACTACCCTGAACCCTAAAACACTCCCCCAGCACCAATGTCTACACTACCCAAACACCACTGCACTGCCCTAAACCCTAAAACACCACCCCCTGCACAACACCCTACACTGCCCGAACACCACTGCACTGCCCTAAACCTTAAAACACCACCCCCTGCACGACCCCTACACTGCCCGAACACCACTACACTGCCCTAAACCCTAAAACACCACACCCAGCATGACCCCCTATACTGCCCGAACACCAATGCACTGCCCTAAACCCTAAAACACTACCCCAGCATGACCGCTACACTGCCCAAAGGCAGCTGCACTACCCTAAACCCTATAACACCACCCCTAGCACGACCCCCTATACTGCCCGAACACCACCACACTGCCCTAAACCCTAAAACACCTCCCCCTGCATGACCCCCTACACTGCCCGAACACCATTGTACTGCCCTAAACCCTCAAACACTACCCCAGCACGACCCTCTACACGACCCATAGACCACTGCACAACCCTAAACCCTAAAACACGACCCCCAGCACAAACCCTACACTACCCAAAAACCACTGCACTACACTAAACCCTAAACCACGACCCCCTACACTACACAAACACCACTGCACTACCCTAAAACCTAAAAACTATACGCCCAGCACGACCCCCTACACTAAACAAACACCACTGCACTACCCTAAACTCTAAAGCACTTCTCCCTACACTACACAAACAGCACTGCACTGCTCTAAACCCTAAAACACCACCCCCTGCATAACCCCCTACAGTACCCAAACAACACTGCACTTCCACAAACCCTAAAACACTACCCCCAGCAGTACCCCCTACACTACCCAAACACCACTGCACTACTCTAAATCCTAAAACTCTAACCCCAGCAGTACCCCCTACACTACCCAAACACCGCTGCACTACCCTAAACCCTAAAACACTACCCCCAGCACGACCCCCTACACTACCCAAACATCACTGCACTACATTAAACTCATATACACTACCCCTAGCACGACCCCCTACACTACACAAACACCACTGCACTACCCTGAACCCTAAAACACTCCCCCAGCACCAATGTCTACACTACCCAAACACCACTGCACTGCCCTAAACCCTAAAACACCACCCCCTGCACAACACCCTACACTGCCCGAACACCACTGCACTGCCCTAAACCTTAAAACACCACCCCCTGCACGACCCCTACACTGCCCGAACACCACTACACTGCCCTAAACCCTAAAACACCACACCCAGCATGACCCCCTATACTGCCCGAACACCAATGCACTGCCCTAAACCCTAAAACACTACCCCAGCATGACCGCTACACTGCCCAAAGGCAGCTGCACTACCCTAAACCCTATAACACCACCCCTAGCACGACCCCCTATACTGCCCGAACACCACCACACTGCCCTAAACCCTAAAACACCTCCCCCTGCATGACCCCCTACACTGCCCGAACACCATTGTACTGCCCTAAACCCTCAAACACTACCCCAGCACGACCCTCTACACGACCCATAGACCACTGCACAACCCTAAACCCTAAAACACGACCCCCAGCACAAACCCTACACTACCCAAAAACCACTGCACTACACTAAACCCTAAACCACGACCCCCTACACTACACAAACACCACTGCACTACCCTAAAACCTAAAAACTATACGCCCAGCACGACCCCCTACACTAAACAAACACCACTGCACTACCCTAAACTCTAAAGCACTTCTCCCTACACTACACAAACAGCACTGCACTGCTCTAAACCCTAAAACACCACCCCCTGCATAACCCCCTACAGTACCCAAACAACACTGCACTTCCACAAACCCTAAAACACTACCCCCAGCAGTACCCCCTACACTACCCAAACACCACTGCACTACTCTAAATCCTAAAACTCTAACCCCAGCAGTACCCCCTACACTACCCAAACACCGCTGCACTACCCTAAACCCTAAAACACTACACACAGCAAGACCCCCTATACTACCCAAACACCACTGCACTACCCTAAACCCTTAAACACTACCCCCAGCACGACCCCCTACACTACCCAAACATCACTGCACTACATTCAACCCATATACACTACCCCTAGCATGACCCCCTACACTACACAAACACCACTGCACTACCCTAAACCCTAAAACACTCCCACCAGCACAAATGTCTACACTACCCAACACCACTGCACTACCCTAAACCCTAAAACACTCCCCCAGCACCAATTTCTACACTACCCAAACATCACTGCGCTACATTAAACCCATATACACTACCACTAGCACGACCCCCCAACACTACACAAACACCACTGCACTACCCTAAACCCTAAAACACTCCCCCCAGCACCAATGTCTACACTACCCAAACACCACTGCACTGCCCTAAACCCTAAAACACCACCCCCTGCACAACAACCTACACTGCCCGAACACCACTGCCCTAAACCCTAAAACACTACCCCAGCATGACCGCTACACTGGCCAAAGACAGCTGCACAACCCTAAACCCCATAACACCACACCTAGCACGACCCCCTTACTGCCCGAACACCACTGTACTGACCTAAACCCTCAAACACTACCCCAGCACAACCCTCTACACGACCCATAGACCACTGCACTACCCTAAACCCTAAAACACGACCCCCAGCACAAACCCTACACTACCCAAAGACCACTGCACTACCCTAAAACCTAAAACACGACCCACAGCACGACTCCTACACTACCCAAAAACCACTGCACTACTCTAAACCCTAAACCACGACCCCCTACACTTCACAAACACCACTGCACTTCCCGAAAACCTAAAAATCAACGCCCAGCATGACCCCCTACACTAAACAAACACCACTGCACTACCCTAAACTCTAAAGCACTTCCCCCTACACTACACAAACAGCACTGCACTACTCTAAACCCTAAAACACTACCCCCTGCATGACCCCCTACAGTACCCAAACAACACTGCACCTCCACAAACCCTAAAACACTACCCCCAGCAGTACCCTCTACAATACCCAAACACCACTGCACTACTCTAATCCCTAAAACACTAACCCCAGCAGTACCCCCTACACTACCCAAACACCACTGCACTACCCTAAACCCTTAAACACTACCCCCAGCACGACCCCCTACACTACCCAAACGTCACTGCACTACATTAAACCCATATACACTACCCCTAGCACGACCCCCTACACTACACAAACACCACTGCACTACCCTAAACCCTAAAACACTCTCCCCAGCACCAATGTCTACACTACCCAAACACCACTGCACTACCCTAAACCCTAAAACACTCCCCCAGCACCAATTTCTACACTACCCAAACACCACTGCACTACCCTAAACTCTAAAACACTACCCCCAGCACGACCCCCTACACTACCCAAAGACCACTGCACAACCCTAAACCCTAAAATACTACCCCCAGCAGTACCCCCTACAATACCCAAAGACCACTGCACTACCCTAAAACCCTAAAACACTACTACCCACACGAACCCTTACACTACCCAAAGACCACTGCACTACCCAAAACCCTAAAACACGACCCCCTACAATACCCAAAGACCACTGCCCTACCCTAAACCCTAAAACACCACCCCTGCACGACCCCCAACACTGCCCGAACACCAGTGCACTGCCGAAAACCCTTAAACACCATCCCCTGCATGACCTCCTACACTGCCCGAACACCACTGCACTGCCCTAAACCCTAAAAAAATACCCCCTGCTCGACCCCCTACATTGCCCGAACACCACTGCACTGCCCTAAACCCTAAAACACCACCCCATGCATGACCTCCTACACTGCCCAAACACCACTGCACTGCCCTAAACCCTAAAACACCACCCCCTGTACGACTCCCTCCACTGCCCGAACACCACTGAACTACCCTAAACCCTAAAACAATACCCCTACTCGACTCCCTACACTGCCCGAACACCACTGCACTGCCCTAAACCCTAAAACACCACCCCCTGCACGAGTCCCTACACTGCCCGAACACCACTGCACTTCCCTAAACTCTAAAACACCACCCCGTGGACGACGCCCTACACTGCCCGAACACCACTGCACTGCCCTAAACCCTAAAACACCACCCCCTGCACGACCCCCACACTGCCCGAACACCACTGCACTTCCCTAAACATTTAAACATACCCCAGCAAGACCTCTTATTCTACCCAAACACCAGTGCACTACCCTAAACCCTAAAACACTACCCCCAGCAATGCCCCTCACACTACCCAAACACCACTGCACTACCCTAAACCCTAAAACACTATCCCCAGCAATACCCCCTACACTACCCAAACACCACTGCACTACCCTAAACCCTAAAACACTACCCCCAGCAGTACCCCCTACACTACCCAAACACCACTGCACTACCGTAAACCCTAAAACACTACCCCCAGCACGACCCCTACACTACCCAAACACCACTGCACTACCCTAAACCCTAAAACACTACCCCCAGCACAACCCCCTACACTACTCAAACACCACTGCACTACACTAAACCCCATATACACTTCCCCCAGCATGACCCCCTACACTACACAAACAACACTGCACTACCCTAAACCCTAAAACACTCCCCCCAGCACCACTCCCTACACTACCCAAAATCCACTGCACTGCCCTAAACCCTTAAACACCACCCACTGCATGACCCCCTACACTCCCCGAACACCACCTCACTGCCCTAAACCCTAAAACACCACCCCCTGTACGACTCCCTATACTGCCCGAACACCACTGCACTTCCTTAACCCCTTCGCTGCCAGGCCTTTTCCCCCTCCTGTGCCACGCCCTTTTTTGGCTATTTGGGGCAGTGCGCGCTGAGGCCCCTGTAACTTTTTGACCACATAAGGTATCCACGCCAAATTTGCGTCCTTTTCTTCCAACATCATGGGGATTCTGAGGGTACTCAGGGTTTGTGGATTCCCCTGGAGGGGTCACAGAAATGAGCCAAAATACAGCAAAATTTAGTTTTTTGGGGGGAAAATGGGAAAAACGGGCTGCAAATGAAAGCATCTGGGTTTTTCAAAAAAGGGTTTGTGGGGCTGAAATCACCATTTTCCCAGCTTTTAGGGGATACCAGACTTTTGTCAGAAACCCAATTTTTTTTACACAGTTTTGGCATTTTTCTGGGACATAGCCTATTTTTGCTATTTTTTGTGCTTTCGACCTCCTTCCAGTTAATGGTAGAAATGGGTACAAAAGCAATTGGAAAGCTATACATTTTGGAGAAGTAGACAAAATTCTGAATTCAGCAAGGGGTCATTTGTGTAGATCCATCAAGATTTCTTTATAGAATCTAACAGTTAAATATAGGAAAAATTGAAAATGTGTTGAAAAAAAGCGCCTTTTGTGTCAACGTTTTCACCTGTAACTTCTTCTAATTTTGACAGCTCTTTGAAAGCAATATACCGTTACATCCACTGGACATTTCTGGTTGTGGGGATACATAGGATTTGTAGGTTCACCAAGAACCCGACGACCCCAGAGCCAAAATCTGAGCAGCAACTTGCAATGGTTTTTTATTATGTACCGGGTATATAGTAATTATTCTGTAAAAATGTGTACATGGAAAAATCGGTATGAAAGACACCTATGTATTTCTGAAATGGGAACAAAATATAGAGTTTAGAAACAGTAGATATTTGCACATTTCCGAAATTGGGAATACTCATACTAGCATGAGAATTATCAGTTATTTTTTAGAATGACTTCTTTTTTACACAATGTCTTTCATTTGGAAGGCAGAAATGCATCGAAAGTCAAGAGGTAATAACAGTTCCTTTACAAATCTGAATTACCCTAAGTCTCTCGATAAAAATGGTACCTCACTTGTAGGGGTAGGCATAGTGCCCACGACAGGAAATGGCTCAAAACCCAACGTGAACACACCACATTTTCACAATGCAAAATTACCCTTTTTTAGCAAAGTGCCTAGCTGTAGTTTTTGAACCATAGCTCTGCCGGCACCTAGGGAAACCTAGCAAACCTATACATTTTTGAAAACTAGACACCCAGGGGAATCCAGGATGGGGTGACTTGACTGCCTCCCACCAGGTTCTGCTACCCAGAATCCCTTGCAAACCTAAAAAATTGCCAAAAAAAACACATTTTCCCCACATTTCTGTGGTGGAAAGTCCTGGAATCTGCGTGGATCCACAAATTTCCACCCACCCCGTGTTCCCCAAAGTCTTCCGATAAAAATGGTACCTCACTTGTGTGGGTCGGCCTAGTTCCCGTGACAGGAAACGGCACAAAACGCATCGTGGACACACCTCAAATTCGCAGTGAAAAATGAACCTTTGTTGGCAAAGTGCCTAGCTGTAGTTTTTGAACCATAGCTCTGCCGGCACCTAGGGAAACCTAGCAAACCTATACATTTTTGAAAACTAGACACCCAGGGGAATCCTGGATGGGGTGACTTGACTGCCTCCCACCAGGTTCTGTTACCAGAATCCCTTGCAAACCCCAAAAATTGCCAAAAAAAACATATTTTCCCCACGTTTCTCTGGTGGAGAGTTCTGGAATCTGCGTGGATCCACAAATTTCCACCCACCCCGCATTTCCCAAAGTCTTCCGAGAAAAATGGTACCTCACTTGTGTGGGTCGGCCTAGTGCCCGCGACAGGAAACGGCGCAAAACGTAAAGTGGACACACCTCAATTTCACAGCGAAAAATGCCCCTTTTTTGGCAAAGTGCCTAGCTGTAGTTTTTTAACCATAGCTCTGCCGGAACCTAGGGAAACCTAGCAAACCTATACATTTTTGAAAACTAGACACCCAGGGGAATCCAGGATGGGGTGACTTGACTGCCTTCCACCAGGTTCTGTTACCCAGAATCCCTTGTAAACCTAAAAAATTGCCAAAAAAAACACATTGTCCCCATATTTCTGTGGTGAAAAGTTCTGGAATATGCGTGGACCCACAAATTTCCACCCACCCCGTGTTCCCCAAAGTCTTCCGATAAAAATGGTACCTCACTTGTGTGGGTCGGCCTAGTGCCCGCGACAGGAAACGGCGCAAAACGCATCGTGGACACACCTTAATTTCGCAGTGAAAAATGAACCTTTTTTGGCAAAGTGCCTAGCTGTAGTTTTTGAACCCTAGCTCTGCCGGCACCTAGGGAAACCTACCAAACCCACACATTTCTGAAAACTAGACACCCGGGGGATTCCAGGGAGGTATGGCTTGCGTGTATCCCCCAACGTTTCCTTACCCAGAATGCCCTGCAAACCTCAAATTTAGCTGAAAAAATCACCTTTTTCACACATTTTTGTGTGGGAAAGTTGTGGCATCAGCGGGCTGACACAAATTTCCTACCACCCAGCGTTCCCCTGGGTCTCCCAATAAAAACGGTGCCTCACTCGTGTGGGAGGCCCAAGTACCCGCGACAGGCAAGGGCCCACAACGTATTGAGGCGACATGAAAATTGCCTACCTCAAAACGACCTGGTTTTGCAAGGGGGGTCACCTGGGTTTTTGGCCCGGTGCTCGGCGCCCACCTGAAATAAAATCCCTGGTGTATAGTGGGCTTTCTGCCCCCCGAAGGGGCAGATTAGGGGCCAATGCCCCATCTGCCCCCCGGGGGCAGAAAGACTGTGATCATTGGGGGGTGGGGTGGATGCATGGGCCTGCCCCCACCCCTATTGGTATTTTTTATAAAATTCCCTGGTGACTAGTGAGCTTTTTGCCCCCTACTGCCCCCCATCTGCCCCCCAGGGGGGGCAAAAAGACTAAATAATGCCCAAAACATTTGGGGGGAGCAAAGGCCCTTGCCCAAGGGGCAGCTCCCCCCTCCCTGGTGTCTAGTGGGTGGATCCCTGTTTGGGGATCGCCCTCCTGTGGCGATCCCCAAGCAGGGATCCACTGGGGAGGGGTACCATTGGAAAGGGGAGATTCTCCCCTTTCCAACAATACCTTCCCGTCTTTCTACGTGCTCAGGGGGCTGAGATAGCCCCCTGAGCACGTAGAAAGTTTTACTTTCACTGTAATGACGTCGGAGCAACGTGCGCACCGATCGTCATTACAGTAAAGGGGGGGGGGGCCTCGTGAGCTGGGGAAGCTCTTCCCCAGCTCCCGAGGCTATTTTGCATGAAAGGGAATCCCTCTGGTGACCGCACCAGAGGGATTCCCCAGGGTATGCCTCATGACGAGCTGGACTCGTCATGGGCACAGCGCGACTGTGCTCCATGACGAGTCCAGCTCGTCATGGGCATACGAGGGGCTAAACCTTAAAACACTACACCCTGCTCGAATCCCTACACTGCCCAAACACCACTGCACTGCCCTAAACCCTAAAACACTACCCCCTGCATGACCCCCTGCACTACATGAACACCACTGCACTACCCTAAACCCTAAAACACTACCCCAGCACGACCCCCTACACTCCAAATACCACTGCACTACCCTAAACCCTAAAACACTATCCCCTACATGACCCCCTACACTACCAAAAGACCACTGCACTACCCTAAACACTAAAACACGACCCCCTACATTACACAAACACCGCTGAACTACCCTAAACCCTAAAACATTACCCCAGCACGACCCCCTATACCACACAAACACCACTACACTACCCTAAAACCTAAGACACTATCCCCTACACTACACAAACACGACTGCACTACCCTAAACCCTAAAACACTACCCCCAGCACGACCCCTACACTACCCAAACACCACTGCACTACCCTAAACCCTAAAACACTACCCCCAGCACGACCCCCTACACTACCCAAATACCACTGCACTACCCTAAAACACTACCCCCAGCACGACCCCCTACACTACACAAACACAACTGAACTATCCTAAACCCTAAAACACTCCCCCAGCTCCACTCTCTACACTACCCAAAAACCACTGCACTACCCTAAACCCTAAAACACTACCCCCAGCACGACCCCCTACACTACCCAAACACCACTGCAATGACCTAAACCCTAAAACATTGTGCCCAGCATGACCCCCTACAATACCCAAACACCACTGCAATACTCTAAACCCTAAAACACTACCCCAGCATGACCCCCTACACTACCCAAACACCACTGCACTACCCTAAATCCTAAAACACTACACACAGCACGACCCCTACACAACCCAAACATCACTGCACTACCATAAACCCTAAAACACTACCCCCCGCATGACCCCCTACACTACCCGAACACCACTGCACTACCCAAACCCTAAAACACTACCCCCAGCATGACCCCCTACACTACCCAAACAGCTCTGCACTACCATAAACCCTAAAACACTACCCCCAGCACGACCCCCTACACTACCCAAAGACCACTGCACTACCTTAAACCCTAAAACATGACCCCCTACACTGCACAAACACCGCTGAACTACACTAAACCCTAAAACATTACCCCCAGCATGACCCCTTACACTACACAATCTCCAATGCACTGCCCTAAACCCCAAAACACTACCCCTACACTACACAAACACCACTGCACTACCCTAAACCCTAAAACACTACCCCCAGCACGACCCCTTATACTACCCAAACACCACTGCACTACCCTAAACCCTAAAACACTACCCCCAGCAGTACCCCTCCCACTACCCAAACACCACTGCACTACCCTAAACCCTAAAACACTATCCACAGCAGTACCCCCTACACTACCCAAACACCACTGCACTACCCTATACCCTAAAACACTACCCCCAGGAGTACCCCCTACACTACCCAAACACCACTGCACTACCATAAACCCTAAAACACTACCCCCAGCACGACCCTCTACACTACACGAAATCCACTGCACTACCCTAAACCCTAAAACACTATCCCAGCACAACCCCCTACACGCCAAAGATCACGGCACTAACCTAAACCCTACAACACTATCCCCTACATGACCCCCTACACTACCCAAAGACCACTTCACTACCCTAAACCCTAAAACACGACCCCCTACACTACACAAACACCGCTGAACTACCCTAAGCCCTAAAACATTACACCAGCGCGACCCCCTACACAACAGAAACACCACTACACGACCCTAAACCCTAAAAAACTATCCCCTACACTACACAAACACGACTGCACTACCCTAAACCCTAAAACACTATCCCCAGCACGACCCCTTCACTACCCAAACACCACTGGACTACCCTAAACCCTAAAACACTACCCCAAGCATGACCCCCTACACTACCCAAACACCACTGCACTATCCTAAACCCTAAACACTCCCCCTAGCTCCACTCTCTACACTACCCAAACACCACTGCACTACCCTAAACCCTAAAACACTACACCCAGCATGACCCCCTACACTACCCAAACACCACTCAAATACCCTAAAACATTACCCCCAGCATGACCCCCTACACTACCCAAGCACCACAGCAATACCCTCAACACTAAAACAGTACCCCCCGCATGACCCCCTACAAAACCCGAACACCACTGCACTACACTAAACCCTAAAACACTACCCCAGCACGACACCCTACACTACCCAAACACCTCTGCACTACCATAAACCCTAAAACACTACCCCCAGCATGACCCCCTACACTACCCAAAGACCACTGCACTACCCTAAACCCTAAAACTCTACCCACCACACGACCCCCTACACTACCCAAAGACCACTGCACTACCCTAAACTCTAAAACACGACACCCTACACTAGCCGAACACCACTGCACTACCCTAAACCCTAAAACACTACCACAGCACGACCCCCTACACTACCCAAGCACCACTGCACTACACTAAACCCTAAAACACTACCCCCAGCATGACCCCCTATACTACCCGAAAACCACTGCACAACCCTAAGCCCTAAAACACTACCCCAAGCATGACCCCCTACACTAGATAAACACCACTGCACTGCCCTAAACCCTTAAACACTACCCCCAGCACGACCCCCTACACTACACGAACACCACTGCACTACCATAAACCCTAAAACACTACCCCAGCACAACCCCCTACACGCCAAGGACCACGGCACTACCCTAAACCCTAAAACACTATCCCCTACACAACCCCCTACACTACCCAAAGACCACTGCACTACCCTAAACCCTAAAACACGACCCCCTATACTACACAAACACCGCTGAACTACCCTAAGCCCTAAAACATTACCCCAGCATGACCCCCTACACCACTCAAACACCACTACACTACACTAAACCCTAAAAAACTATCCCGTACACTACACAAACACGACTGCAATACCCTAAACCATAAAACACTATCCCCAGCACGACCCCTACACTACCCAAACACCACTGCACTACCCTAAACCCTAAAACACTACACCCAGCATGACCCCCTTCACTACCCAAACACCACTGCACTCCACTTTACTCATATACACTACCCCAGCACGACCCCCTACACTACACAAACACCACAGCACTATCCTAAACCCTAAAACACTCCCCCAGCTCCACTCTCTACACTACCCAAACACCACTGCACTACCCTAAACCCTAAAACACTACCCCCAGCACGACCCCCTACACTACCCAAACACCACTGAAATACTCTAAACCCTAAAACATTACCCCCAGCATGACCCCCTACACTACCCAAACACCACTGCAATACCCTAAACACTAAAACACTACCCCCCGCATGACCCCCTGCACCACCCAAACAGCACTGCACTACCCTAAACCCTAAAACACTACCCCCAGCACGACCCCCTACACTACCCAAACAGCTCTGCACTACCATAAACCCTAAAACACTACCCCCAGCATTACCCCCTACACTACCCAAGGACCACTGCACTACCCTAAACCCTAAAACTCTACCCACCACATGACCCCCTACACTATCCAAAGACCACTTGTAGGAAGGTGGATATCTGACTATGGTTACCCCCAAATTTTTGCCTAGTGTCTAGCTGGTTTTTCGACTTAGTTGGCCTGAGATCCTGCCATTCAGGCTCTCAGGCTATCTGCTCTCTCTGTAAAATGGACTCCATGTACCCTAGGTACATACCCAATTGGTTGGATCACCCTGTCAGCCCCTGTACCAGTGTACACTAGGTACCCAGGGCATTGGTGTATCCAAGGCCTGCCAGGGGCTGAAGCATGTATTATGCCACCCCAGGCTTGGCCTAACAATCTGACACAACTGGCTGATCACTCAGCTGGGGTAAGTTGGTGTAATCACCTCTTACTTAGGTGTAGTATACCTATACCTAAACTTAAATGGGACACCTGGTAACCTATAAGTCACTCCTATGGCAGGCCTTAACAATCCTGAAGGCAGAGTGCTTGGTTCCATGTGAGATGGTGCTCTGGCATGAGCTGAGCCTGTCTGCAGTGGTCGGAACAACTTCCTTCTACTGTTTCCAGATATCGTCATACCATATACTCTTAAGTGCATTATGAACCTCGCGGTTAAATGCTATCTTTGGTTTGGCTTTATCAAAACATGTCGAGTAAGGTGTCATACGAATTGGAATACTAACCCCTCGCCAATTCTGGCGACGGGGTTAGCATTCCACCCTTCTAGAGGGACACGACATGTACAGTGCCTGAAACCCGGGTAAAATCAGACATAGCCTCAGCTCCACAAAATGGATGCTGCCACCACAGACACAAGTCTGCCCTCCTGCTGCTGGGAGTCCTTCCAGCTTGGGAGGTGTGGACAAAGGGTTTCCTGCCAGGGGAGGTGCGTGCACCACCCCAGACAGGATTTTGTGTATTGGTCAGGTAGGGCTTGAAAGAAACCAGACATGCCTGTGGCTCACAAGGAGCCTCGGTGCATATGCCAGTTCAAACCGGTCCTGGGGCACACCAGTCCCGGGCCTGGGGCGAGCTGGACAAAGGATTGGGGGT
This sequence comes from Triturus cristatus, assembly GCF_964204655.1. NCBI lineage: Eukaryota > Metazoa > Chordata > Amphibia > Caudata > Salamandridae > Triturus > Triturus cristatus. The sequence continues at coordinate 1,111,321,871 of NC_140579.1, forward strand.
GTAACCACCCCCCTTCCTGGTCCCACCCATAGGGAGGGACCTAGCAGGTAGTCCGGCCCCTAGAATCCGAATAAAGGTAGGAGCTGTGTCCTAAGACTTCAGACATCCTGGAATCAACTTGAAACTAAGAAGAAGACGGGAACTTCGACATTCTGCTGCACAGAAGACTGAAGAAAATCTCCCCTGTGGTCAGGGAGTGACCACCTTGCTAACGCAAGCACCATCCAGCGCATCAACGTCTGCTTTGCCGCCGCCTCCCGCCGGAGCCCGAGCCCAGAGACTGACAAGACCTGGACCTCCAGACCTCTCACCGCCCGATCCACAGTCCCTGAAAAGAGGAGACCCGTGGAGGCACCGAGACACGTGGAGCCAGCCATCTTGGAACGACTACGACAAGCTGACAAGTGCAACAACCGAGGCTCCCTCCAAGTTGTGCTTTGGGATCTGAGAAGCCCAACCCCCGAGCAGCATCTGCACCAAAGGTGAGCCCTCCAGCATCTCCACGATCTGCGTGGGGCCCTTCTGCATTTTGCCACTCGACGCGCCTAACCGGTTGCTGGCCCGCTGGCTAGTGGCCATCTTGGCGACGAACTCTACGAAATACACTGCTGGTCTGGTTGCTCCAGACTGGCCCTTGCTTCCCTCCAAAGGAGCAATCCCTCTGACCTTGCTGGTCAGAACCAACAGCTGATTTCCGAATCCTCCTGCAATTGCTTTTGCCAAGGCTTGTTTGCTTCGATCAAGTCGCCGACACCGCCGACAGCGAGAGCCTGCGTGGGACAGCTCGTGAGCCGACTCCTGGACGTCGTCGACCTTCAGGGACCACGTGGCTGCGGAGACAAGCTACCCCTCATCACCTGTTTGCACCCGACATCGCCTGGTACCCACCTGGTGCCACGCTGGTCACTGGCTAGTGACTGTGAACACTGTCCCCTCTGCTTACAGGTCTTCAACATCTCCGATCCACTCTTGGATCCACTGCATCTCTTCCCGACCGACCGCCTGCAGCATCTTTGTCCCAGGCTCAACGGAACAGATAGAAGAAACCCGACGCACTTTGAGGCCTATGCACCCGCTTCCTGTGGGTGAGGTAAAGCTGGTACTCCGGTGCCCATGTGTAGTAATACATCTCTAGTGCCTGTGTTCCAAATCTTAAGTTCCTAGGTCATCCGGAAGATTCCTTTTGCAGTAACTTTGTACTTTTTACGCACCCATTGAAACCTATGGGAGCACGCGTGTGACTATTTGCTCTGCACACGCCACCCGTGGACCTCCTGGTCACTAACTGACGTTAGCTCCTTGTAGGCCCAGCGATTCTAGAGGCCCTAGGCCTTTTCCCTTTTCTGTTCGTGGTACTTATACCACTATTTTAGTATATGGTTTGAGTGGCCACCAGGGCCTATCCATATAACGTGCAACTTCTGTGTATTCTGTGATAATCTTGTTTGACGATTTGTGCTCCTGTGCTCATAAAGAGACTAGGGGTTACTTTGAGAAATAAATACATATATATTTTGAATATATATCTGTGTGGTGTCCTTTCATTGGTATAAAAGGGGGTTGCTATTGGTAAAACAGCTTGCTTAACACGCATCACGAGTTTAGCCTCAAAGACTGCTTAGCCTACGCTACCACTAGGGCAGCTAGTCCGAAAAGGTTGACTTACAACCACACCATAAGGGTTGCTTGGCATGGTACAAGGTGGTCACTAGAACTAGTGAACAGCATATACCAGGCCAACTTCTCACATTGGTGAGCAGCGGTTGGATTTGAGCTTGCTGTGTTTTACCATTGTAATCTCTTGGTTACCAATTGAAAGATCACATAGGTACCTGTAGGTACATATAAAACAAGATTAGATATACTTAAGTTCTACTGAACTTAGTTGTTGTAGAGCAAAGGGAGTAGCACACCCTGACTACAACTACTAGATAGGTTTAGTAGGTAAACCCAAGTGTAGGTAGATTGCAACACATCCACCCACACTTAAGAGCAATGGCCGGGGCAGAGGGGTCCACTGTACCCATCTCTGTCGAGAGTGACCCCCAGAGGGCACCAACCAGCTTTGCTACCCTTAATCAGAATGAGCTCAGGCATTTGGCAACTCTTAGAGGCCTTAAACAGCCCAAGAACCCAAACTCTGCTGAGCTCAGAGAGCTCTTACAGAATGATGAGAATCAGAGAGCACTCAAGAAAGCTTCCCAGTTAGCCCCCTTAGGGACAGGAACAGGAGGCCCCCCTTCTGAAGATGCCACTGAAGTACCCCTTCCCAATAGTCACCCCTTAGATGGGATGCCTACCACAGAGGAAGAAAGTGATGGGGATACAGATGTGAGTGGGGATGAAGGGAGAACTAGCCCAGTGCCAAGTGTTATACTTGGCCCAGCTAAACTAAGGCTATTGGGGACTGACAGTGGGTTCACCCCATTGGATCTCCCCAGTGGACTTAACACAGGGCTTGGAAGGCAAAGGAATCGCTCAGGTGACTCCAATGCTTCCCATGGCTCTAGAGGCTCTCAAGGTCACTCCAGAAGGAGACTGACCACCCCTCAGAGGAGGGAACATGAGGCCAGAATGCAGGAAGCCCAGCTGAGGATCAGGAAGCAGGAGCTAGAAGTAGCCCTGATGGAAGAAAAACTGAGCAAGGCTAGGCAGCATAGAGAGAGTGGGTCTATACCCACTGGTGGCAGCAATGTCCCTAGGGACAAAGATAGGGTCTTTGACAATAGGAACCTGTCCAAGATTGTGCCCCCCTACAAAAGTGGGGATGACATCCACAAATGGATGACTGCTCTTGAGAGAGCCTGCAAAGTGCAGCAGGTTCCTGAAGACCAGTGGGCAGCAATCTTATGGCTCTCCTTTGAGGGGAGAGGCAGAGATAGACTCCTCACTGTTAGAGAAGAGGATGTCAGAAATTACAGAGTCCTGAAGAGTGTCCTAGTTGATGGGTTAGGCTTAACCACTGAACAGTACAGGTTAATGTTCAGAGACACCCAGAAGACACAGACTCAGGACTGGTCTGAATATGTGGAATGTGCCACTAAGGCTTTGGAGGGTTGGTTGCTGGGAAGTAAGGTGTCTGATTATACAGGATTGTACAATTTGATGATGAGAGAGCAGATTTTAAGTAATTGTCAAAACCAGCTTCTCCATCAACACCTGGTAGACTCAGATTTGACCTCTCCCCAAGAATTGGGAAAGAGGGCAGATAAATGGGTCAGGACCAGGATCAGGCCTAAAAACCAGGGTGGTGACCAAAAGAAAGATACCACCAAGCCTCAAGAGAAGGGTGGGGATAAAGAAAAAGAGAAACCTTCCTCAGGGCCCCAAAACTCCACACAGGGTGGTGGGTCCCAAGCTCCCTCCTCTACCACAGCTAAAAAGCCCTACTGCCATGAGTGTAAAACTCCTGGGCATTGGAAAACTGACAGCGGTTGCCCAAGGGCTAAAAACAAAACTGTTCCTCCAATTACTCCTGTCACACCACCTATTACTGTCAGCAGTAATCCCCCAGGTGGTGGGAGTGCCCCCAGAAATCTGGGTGGGTTTACTTGGGGAACACAGGGGGACCCTGGCTTAGCCAATTCCCCTACAGCAACCACTCTTGTCTGTGATGGTGGCATGGGGTTTGCCAACTTCACTGCCTGTCCCAACACTTTGGGTAGGTACAGACAGGAGCCCTACATCAATGGTACAAAAGCTGAGGCCTACAGAGACACTGGGGCTAGCATCACACTGGTGGCCCATTGGCTAGTTCCCTCTGAGCAGCTTTTGCCCGGTTTCTCCTACCAGGTGACTAACATTGATGGCAAACAGAACAGTCATCCCATGGCAGAGGTATGTCTCAGCTGGGGAGGGGTCACTGGCCCTAAAAGGGTAGCAGTGTCCCCAACCTTGCCTGTAGACTGCTTACTGGGGAATGACTTAGAACTCTCAGCTTGGGCTGGAGTTGAACAAGACACCCATTCTAAAATGGTAGGCCTTTCACAAAAGGGTAGGGGGGTTGTGCCATTCACAACCCCTGTCCAAATAGATTTCCTCCCTGAAAAGGTTGGAAGGGCAGTGGTAGCCACAGCCCAGGCACAGACAGACTTCCCTGTAGGGACTGGCAGAGCTGTGACAGTCACAGCTCAAACACAAACTGAGTGCCCCCCTGAAAAGGTTGGCAAGGCTGTAATGGTCTCAGCCTATACTCAGACTGACATAGGTGTAGTGAAGCCTGAAACAATGGATCACTCCACACAAACTGAGAGTAGTGGGGAGGAAGAAAAGTCTCCCTCTCCCCAGACATTAGGAAAAGGTCAGCCTCCTCAGGGATCTGACCTCACCCCTTGTGAAGGAACTGCCCCAGAGGTAGCCAGGCCTGGCCTGGCAGAGCCTCTGATGTCAGTGGCCCCTTCCAAGGTGGGATCCAGTCTGGTGCAGGTAGCCTGCCTCTCTCTACCCTGCCTCAGTCAGCCCAGGGCTGCAGAGGTCAGGGAGGCCAGTGGACCCCCAGAGGGCCCCTGTCCACAAGAACCCCCCCATCAAAAGAATGAGGATTGCCTGGCTAGTAGCCCTAGTCAGGTGATGGGTAAAAACATTCCTGAGGGATCTCCTTTACAGGTAGTTAGGGACCTCCCCCAGGGGGATTCTGTTGGGCACAGGCAAACATGGGACCTTAGGGCCCCAAACCTGACCTGTCCCTCCAGTAAGCCCACAAAAGGGACCCAGCCTCCAGCTTTAGGTAGCCAGAGGCTGACCCTGAGAGCACAGTGCAACTCAGTTAAAGAAAGAAAGGCATCCATGGTGGAGGATGATTGGAGGAAGCTGAGGCCTCACTTTGAGGACACTCACTTCAGTACTCCATCTCAACACCAGCCTTTTACTTTGCCAAGACACACCACAGGTAGAGATTCCCTATGGTGGAGACCCTCTGATACCCTTAGGGTGAGGGATTGCTTAGTGGACCATGAGACAGGGGGTAACCATGCCAGTGCTGGTTCCTCCTTATATGGCCACTTGGGCAATATAGGCTTACCTGGTCAAGGTCAGCCTTATCTCCCTTCGTTTGGGGGGGGGTTGTGTAGGAAGGTGGATATCTGACTATGGTTACCCCCAAATTTTTGCCTAGTGTCTAGCTGGTTTTTCGACTTAGTTGGCCTGAGATCCTGCCATTCAGGCTCTCAGGCTATCTGCTCTCTCTGTAAAATGGACTCCATGTACCCTAGGTACATACCCAATTGGTTGGATCACCCTGTCAGCCCCTGTACCAGTGTACACTAGGTACCCAGGGCATTGGTGTATCCAAGGCCTGCCAGGGGCTGAAGCATGTATTATGCCACCCCAGGCTTGGCCTAACAATCTGACACAACTGGCTGATCACTCAGCTGGGGTAAGTTGGTGTAATCACCTCTTACTTAGGTGTAGTATACCTATACCTAAACTTAAATGGGACACCTGGTAACCTATAAGTCACTCCTATGGCAGGCCTTAACAATCCTGAAGGCAGAGTGCTTGGTTCCATGTGAGATGGTGCTCTGGCATGAGCTGAGCCTGTCTGCAGTGGTCGGAACAACTTCCTTCTACTGTTTCCAGATATCGTCATACCATATACTCTTAAGTGCATTATGAACCTCGCGGTTAAATGCTATCTTTGGTTTGGCTTTATCAAAACATGTCGAGTAAGGTGTCATACGAATTGGAATACTAACCCCTCGCCAATTCTGGCGACGGGGTTAGCATTCCACCCTTCTAGAGGGACACGACATGTACAGTGCCTGAAACCCGGGTAAAATCAGACATAGCCTCAGCTCCACAAAATGGATGCTGCCACCACAGACACAAGTCTGCCCTCCTGCTGCTGGGAGTCCTTCCAGCTTGGGAGGTGTGGACAAAGGGTTTCCTGCCAGGGGAGGTGCGTGCACCACCCCAGACAGGATTTTGTGTATTGGTCAGGTAGGGCTTGAAAGAAACCAGACATGCCTGTGGCTCACAAGGAGCCTCGGTGCATATGCCAGTTCAAACCGGTCCTGGGGCACACCAGTCCCGGGCCTGGGGCGAGCTGGACAAAGGATTGGGGGTGTAACCACCCCCCTTCCTGGTCCCACCCATAGGGAGGGACCTAGCAGGTAGTCCGGCCCCTAGAATCCGAATAAAGGTAGGAGCTGTGTCCTAAGACTTCAGACATCCTGGAATCAACTTGAAACTAAGAAGAAGACGGGAACTTCGACATTCTGCTGCACAGAAGACTGAAGAAAATCTCCCCTGTGGTCAGGGAGTGACCACCTTGCTAACGCAAGCACCATCCAGCGCATCAACGTCTGCTTTGCCGCCGCCTCCCGCCGGAGCCCGAGCCCAGAGACTGACAAGACCTGGACCTCCAGACCTCTCACCGCCCGATCCACAGTCCCTGAAAAGAGGAGACCCGTGGAGGCACCGAGACACGTGGAGCCAGCCATCTTGGAACGACTACGACAAGCTGACAAGTGCAACAACCGAGGCTCCCTCCAAGTTGTGCTTTGGGATCTGAGAAGCCCAACCCCCGAGCAGCATCTGCACCAAAGGTGAGCCCTCCAGCATCTCCACGATCTGCGTGGGGCCCTTCTGCATTTTGCCACTCGACGCGCCTAACCGGTTGCTGGCCCGCTGGCTAGTGGCCATCTTGGCGACGAACTCTACGAAATACACTGCTGGTCTGGTTGCTCCAGACTGGCCCTTGCTTCCCTCCAAAGGAGCAATCCCTCTGACCTTGCTGGTCAGAACCAACAGCTGATTTCCGAATCCTCCTGCAATTGCTTTTGCCAAGGCTTGTTTGCTTCGATCAAGTCGCCGACACCGCCGACAGCGAGAGCCTGCGTGGGACAGCTCGTGAGCCGACTCCTGGACGTCGTCGACCTTCAGGGACCACGTGGCTGCGGAGACAAGCTACCCCTCATCACCTGTTTGCACCCGACATCGCCTGGTACCCACCTGGTGCCACGCTGGTCACTGGCTAGTGACTGTGAACACTGTCCCCTCTGCTTACAGGTCTTCAACATCTCCGATCCACTCTTGGATCCACTGCATCTCTTCCCGACCGACCGCCTGCAGCATCTTTGTCCCAGGCTCAACGGAACAGATAGAAGAAACCCGACGCACTTTGAGGCCTATGCACCCGCTTCCTGTGGGTGAGGTAAAGCTGGTACTCCGGTGCCCATGTGTAGTAATACATCTCTAGTGCCTGTGTTCCAAATCTTAAGTTCCTAGGTCATCCGGAAGATTCCTTTTGCAGTAACTTTGTACTTTTTACGCACCCATTGAAACCTATGGGAGCACGCGTGTGACTATTTGCTCTGCACACGCCACCCGTGGACCTCCTGGTCACTAACTGACGTTAGCTCCTTGTAGGCCCAGCGATTCTAGAGGCCCTAGGCCTTTTCCCTTTTCTGTTCGTGGTACTTATACCACTATTTTAGTATATGGTTTGAGTGGCCACCAGGGCCTATCCATATAACGTGCAACTTCTGTGTATTCTGTGATAATCTTGTTTGACGATTTGTGCTCCTGTGCTCATAAAGAGACTAGGGGTTACTTTGAGAAATAAATACATATATATTTTGAATATATATCTGTGTGGTGTCCTTTCATTGGTATAAAAGGGGGTTGCTATTGGTAAAACAGCTTGCTTAACACGCATCACGAGTTTAGCCTCAAAGACTGCTTAGCCTACGCTACCACTAGGGCAGCTAGTCCGAAAAGGTTGACTTACAACCACACCATAAGGGTTGCTTGGCATGGTACAAGGTGGTCACTAGAACTAGTGAACAGCATATACCAGGCCAACTTCTCACACCACTGCACTACCCTAAACTCTAAAACACGACCCCTACACTACCCGAACACCACTGCACTACACTAAACCCTAAAACACTACCCCCAGCACGACCCCCTACACTACCCGAACTCCACTGCACAACCCCAAACCCTAAAACACTACCCCCAGCACGACCACCTACACTATCCACACACCACTGCTCTACCCTAAGCCCTAAAACACTACCCCAAGCATGACCCCCTACATTAGATAAACACCACTGCACTGCCCTAAACCCTGAAACACTACCCCCAGCATGACCCCCTACACTACCCAAAGACCACTGCACTGCTCTGGACCCTAAAACACCACCCCTTCACGATCCCCTACACTGCTTGAACACCACTGCACTGCCCTACACCCTAAAACACCACCCACCTGCCAGACCCCCTACACTGCTCAAACACCACTGCTCTGCCCTAAACCCTAAAACACCCCCCTGCATGACCCCCTACACTGCTCGAACACCACTGCTCTACTCTAAACCCAAAACCACTACCCCAGCACAACCCCTACACTGCCAGATCACCGCTGCACTGCCATAAACCCTTAAACACTATCCCATCACGACCCCCTACACTACCCAAACACCACTGCAGTACCCTAAACCCTAAAACACTGCACCGGCATGACCTCATACACTACCCAAATACCCCTGCACTACCATAAATCCTTAAACACTACCCCCACACGATCCCCTACACTACCCAAACACCCCTGCACTACCCTAAACCACTATCCCCAGCATGACCCACTACAATACCCAAACACCACTGCACTACCCTAAACCCTAAAACACTACCCCCAGCATGACCCCCTACACTGCCCAAACACCACTGCAGTGCCCTAAACGCTAAAACACCACCCCCTGCATGACCCCTTACACTGCCCGAACACCACTGCACTGCCCTAAACACTAATACACCACCCCCTGCACGACTCCCATCACTGCCCGAACACCACTGCACTGCCCTAAACCCTAAAACACCATACCCTGCATGCCCCCCTACACTGCCCGAACACCACTGCACTGCCCTAAACCCTAAAACTCCACCCCCTGCACGACCCCCTACACTGCCCGAACACCAATGCACTGCCCTAAACCCAATAATATCAGCCCCTGCACGATACCCTACACTGCCCAAACACCACTGCACTGCCCTAATCCCTAAAACACCAGCCCCTGCACAAACCTCTACACTGCTCAAACACCACTGCACTGCCCTAAACCTTAAAACACACACTGCAAGACCCCCTACACTGCCCAAACAACACTGCACTGCCCTAAACCCTAAAACACCACCCCCTGCTCGACCGCCTACACTGCCCGAACACCACTGCACTGTCCTAAACCCTAAAACAGCAGCCCCAGCACGACCCCCTAGACTACCCGAACAGCACTGCACTACCCTAAATCCTAAAACACTACTCCAGCACGACCCCCTACTCTACCCAAAGACGACTGCCCTAAACCCTAAAACACTACTCCCAGCACTGCCCACTACACTTGATAAACACCACTGTACTGCCCTAAATCCTAAAACACTACCCCCAGCTGGACCCCCTACACAACCAAAAGACCACTGCACTGCCCTAAACCTTAAAACACCACCCCCTGCACGACCCCCTTCACTGCTTGAACACCACTACACTACCCTACACCCTAAAACACTCCCCCAAACACGACTCCCTACACTACCCAAACACCACTGCACTACCCTAAACCCTTAGTGTACCCATAGCACGAACCCCTACACTACCCAAACACCACTGCACTACAATAAACCATAATTCTATCCTCAGCATGACCCCCTACACTACCCAAATACCTCTGCACTACCCAAAAACCTAAAACACTACCACCAGCATGACCCCCTACACTACCCAAACACCAATGCTCCACTCTAAACCCTAAAACACTACCCAGCACGACCCCCTGCACTACCCAAACACCACTGCACTACCCTAAACCCTAAAAAAACTACCCCAGCACGACCCCTACACTACCCAAACACCACTGCACTACCCTAAACCCTTAAACACTACCCCCAGCAGTACCCCCTACACTACCCAAACACCACTGCACTACCCTAAACCCTAAAACACTATCCCCAGCATGACCCCCTACACTACCCAAATACCACTGCACTACACTAAACCCCATATACACTACCCCCAGCACGACCCCCTACACTTCACAAACACCACTGCACTACCCTAATCCCTAAAACACTCCCCCAGCACCACTCCCTACACTACCCAAACACCACTGCACTACCCTAAACCCTAAAACACTACCCCCAGCACGATCCCCTACACTACCCGAACACCACTACACTACCCTAAACTCTAAAACACTGCCCCCAGCATGACCCCATTCACTGCCCGAACACCACTGCAGTGCCCTAAACCCTAAAACACCACCCCCTGCACGACCCCCTACACTGCCTGAACACCACTGCACTGCCCTAAACCCTAAAACACCACCCCCTGCACGACTCCCAACACTGCCCGAACACCACTGCACTGCCCTAAACCCTAAAACACCATACCAGGTATGCCCCCTACACTGCCCAAACACCACTGCACTGCCCTAAACCCTATAACACCACCCCCTGCACGGCACCCTTCACTGCCCGAACACAACTGCACTGCCCTAATCCCTAAAACACCAACCCCTGCACGACCCTCTACACTGCCCCAACACCACTGCGCTGCCCTAAACCCTAAAAAACATCCTGCACGACCCCTTACACTGCCCGAACAACACTGCACTGCCCTAAACCCTAAAACACCACCCCCTGCATGACCGCCTACACTGCCTGAACACCACTGCACTGCCCTAAACCCTAAAGCACCACCCCTGCATTACCCCTACACTGCCCGAACACCAATGCACTGCCCTAAACCCAATAATATCAGCCCCTGCACGATACCCTACACTGCCCAAACACCACTGCACTGCCCTAATCCCTAAAACACCAGCCCCTGCACAAACCTCTACACTGCTCAAACACCACTGCACTGCCCTAAACCTTAAAACACACACTGCAAGACCCCCTACACTGCCCAAACAACACTGCACTGCCCTAAACCCTAAAACACCACCCCCTGCACGACCGCCTACACTGCCCGAACACCACTGCACTGCCCTAAACCCTAAAACAGCACCCCCAGCACGACCCCCTAGACTACCCGAACAGCACTGCACTACCCTAAATCCTAAAACACTACTCCAGCACGACCCCCTACTCTACCCAAAGACCACTGCCCTAAACCCTAAAACACTACTCCCAGCACTGCCCACTACACTTGATAAACACCACTGTACTGCCCTAAATCCTAAAACACTACCCCCAGCTGGACCCCCTACACAACCAAAAGACCACTGCACTGCCCTGAACCTTAAAACACCACCCCCTGCACGACCCCCTTCACTGCTTGAACACCACTACACTACCCTACACCCTAAAACACTCCCCCAAACACGACTCCCTACACTACCCAAACACCACTGCACTACCCTAAACCCTTAGTGTACCCATAGCACGAACCCCTACACTACCCAAACACCACTGCACTACAATAAACCCTAATTCTATCCTCAGCATGACCCCCTACACTACCCAAATACCTCTGCACTACCCAAAAACCTAAAACACTACCACCAGCATGACCCCCTACACTACCCAAACACCAATGCTCCACTCTAAACCCTAAAACACTACCCAGCACGACCCCCTGCACTACCCAAACACCACTGCACTACCCTAAACCCTAAAAAAACTACCCCAGCACGACCCCTACACTACCCAAACACCACTGCACTACCCTAAACCCTAAAACACTACCCCCAGCAGTACCCCCTACACTACCCAAACACCACTGCACTACCCTAAACCCTAAAACACTATCCCCAGCATGACCCCCTACACTACCCAAATACCACTGCACTACACTAAACCCCATATACACTACCCCCAGCACGACCCCCTACACTTCACAAACACCACTGCACTACCCTAATCCCTAAGGCACTCCCCCAGCACCACTCCCTACACTACCCAAACACCACTGCACTACCCTAAACCCTAAAACACTACCCCCAGCACGATCCCCTACACTACCCGAACACCACTACACTACCCTAAACTCTAAAACACTGCCCCCAGCATGACCCCATTCACTGCCCGAACACCACTGCACTGCCCTAAACCCTAAAACACCACCCCCTGCACCACCCCCAACACTGCCCAAACACCACTGCACTGCCCTAAACCCTAAAACACAACCCCCTGCACGACTCCCAACACTGCCCGAACACCACTGCACTGCCCTAAACCCTAAAACACCATACCAGGTATGCCCCCTACACTGCCCAAACACCACTGCACTGCCCTAAACCCTATAACACCACCCCCTGCACGGCACCCTTCACTGCCCGAACACAACTGCACTGCCCTAATCCCTAAAACACCAACCCCTGCACGACCCTCTACACTGCCCCAACACCACTGCGCTGCCCTAAACCCTAAAAAACATCCTGCACGACCCCTTACACTGCCCGAACAACACTGCACTGCCCTAAACCCTAAAACACCACCCCCTGCATGACCGCCTCCACTGCCTGAACACCACTGCACTGCCCTAAACCCTAAAGCACCACCCCTGCATTACCCCTACACTGCCCGAACACCACTGCACTACCCTAAACCCTAAAACACCACCCACCTGCACGACCCCCTACACTACCCGAACAGCACTGCACTACCCTAAACCCTAAAACACTACCCCAGCACGACCCCCTGCACGATCCAAACACCACTGCTCTACCCTAAACCCTAAAACACTACCCCCAGCAAAACCCCCTACACTACCCAAAGACCACTGCACTGCTGTAAACCCTAAAACACTACCCCCAGCACGACCCCCTACACAACCAAAAGACCACTGCACTGCCCTGAACCTTAAAACACCACCCCCCGCACGATCCCCTACACTACCCGAACACCACTACACTACCCTAAACTCTAAAACACTACCCCCAGCATGACCCCCTTCACTGCCCGAACACCACTAGAGTGCCCTAAACCCTAAAACACCACCCCCTGCTCGACCCCCTATACTGCCCGAACACCACTGCTCTGCCCTAAAACCTAAAACACCCCCCCTGCATGACCCCCTACACTGCCCGAACACCACTGCTCTGCCCTAAACTCAAAAACACCACCCCAGCACGACCACTACACTGCCAGAACACTACTGCTCTGCCCTAAACCCTAAAACACCACCCCCAGCACGACCCCATTACACTACCCGAACACCGCTGCACTGCCCTAATCCCTAAAACACCACCCCCAGCACGAACCCCTACTCTACACGAACAATGCTGCACTGCCCTAAACCCTAAAACACGACCCCCAGCATGACCCTCTATACTACCCAAACACCACTGCACTACCTTAAACCCTAAAACACTACACAAGCATGACCGCCTACACGACCCAAATACCCCTGCACTACCCTTAATCCTAACACACTACCCCCAGCATGACCCCCTACAATACCCAAACACCACTGCAGTGCCCTAAACCCTAAAACACCACCCCCTGCACGACCCCCTACACTGCCCAAACACGAGTACACTGCCCTAAACCCTAAAACACCACCCCCTGCACGACACCCTACACTGCCTGAACACCACTGCACTGCCCTAATCCCTAAAACACCACCCCCTGCACGACCCTCTACACTGCCTGAACACCACTGCACTGCCCTAAACCCTAAAACACCCCCTGTACGAACCCCTACACTGCTTGAACACAACTGCACTGCCCTAAACCCTAAAACACCACTCCCTGCACGACCCCCTACACTGCCCGAACACCCCTGCACTGCCCTAAACCCTAAAACCCTTCCCCCTGCACGATCCCCTACACTGCCCGAACACCACTGCACTGCCCTAAACCCTAAAACACCACCCCCCTGCACGACCCCCTACACTGCCCGAACACCACTGCACTGCCCTACACCCTAAAACAGCACCCCACTGCCCAACCCCCTTCACTGCCCAATCACCACTGCTCTGCCCTAAACCCTAAAACACCCCCCTGCATGACCCCCTACCCTGCACGAACATCACTGCTCTGCCCTAAACCCAAAAACACTACCCCAGCACGACCCCTACACTGCCAGAACACCGCTGCTCTGCCCTAAACCCTAAAACACCACCCCATCACGACCCCCTACACTAAACAAACACCACTGCACTGCCCTAAACCCTAAAACAGCACCCCCAGCATGACCCCCTACTCTACCCGAACACCGCTGCACTTCCTAAACCCTAAAACACTACCCCAGCATGACCCCCTACAGTACCCAAAGAACACTGCACTACCCTGAACCCTACAACACCACCCCCATCACGACCGCCTACACTAAATGAACACCACTGCACTGCCCTAAACCCTAAAACAGCACCCCCAGCATGACCCCCTACTCTACCCGAACACCGCTGCACTTCCTAAACCCTAAAACACTACCCCAGCATGACCCCCTACACTACCCAAAGGCCACTGCACTACCCTAAACCCTAAAACACGACCCCCAGCACGACCCCCTACACTACCCAAACACTACTGAACTACCCTAAACCCTAAATCTACCCTAAGCATGACCCCCTACACTACCCAAACACCACTGTAGCACCCTGAACTCTTAAACACTACCACAGCATGACCCCCTTCACTATCCAAACACCACTGCACTACCCTAAACCCTAAAACACTACCCCAGCACGACCCCCTACACTACACAAACAACAATGCACTACCCTTAATCGTAAAACACCACCCCCTGAATGACATCCTACATACCCGAACACCCCTGCACTGCCCTGAACCCTAAAACACCATCCCCTGCATGACCCCTACACTGCCCGAACACCACTGCACTGCCCTGAACCCTAAAACACTACACCCAGCACGACCCCCTACACTACCCAAACACCACTGCACTACCCTAAACCCTAAAACACTACCCCAGCATGACCCCATACACTACCCAAACACCATTGCACTACCCTGAACCCTAAAACATTACCCCCCTCATGACCCACTACACTACCCAAAGACCACTGCACTACCCTAAACCCTAAAACACTACCCCAAGCACAACCTCCTACACTACCCAAACACCACTGCACTACCATAAACGCTAAAACACGACCCCCAGCACGACCCCCTACACTACCCAAAGACCACTGCACTACCCTAACCCTAAAACACTATCCCCCACACGACCCCCTACACTACCCAAAGACCACTGCACTACCCTAAACCCTAAAACACAATCCTCTACACTACAGAAACACAGTTGAACTACCCTAAAACATTACCCCCAGCACGACCCCCTACACTACACAAACACCACTGCACTACCCTAAACCCTAAAACACTACTCCTGCACTATACAAACACCACTGCACTACCCTAATCCCTAAAACACTACCCCCAGTACGACCACCTACACCACCCAAACACCACTGCACTACCCTAAACCCTAAAACACTACCCCCCAGCAGTACCCTCACACTACTCAAACACCACTACACTAGCCTAAACCCTAAAACACTATCCCCAGCAGTACCCCCTACACTACCCAAACACCACTGTACTTCCCTAAACCCTAAAACACTACCCCCAGCAGTACCCCCTACACTACCCAAACACCACTGCTCTACCCTAAACCCTAAAACACTACACCCAGCACGATCCCCTACACTACCCAAAGACTACTGCACTGCCCTAAACCCAAAAGCACTACCCCCAGCATGACCCCTACACTAGATAAACACCACTGCACTGCCCTAAACCCTAAAACACTACCAACAGCATGACCCCCTACACAACCCAAACACCACAGCACTACCCCAAAGCCTAAAACACTACCCCAGACCGACCCGCTACACTACCCAAACACCACTGCACCAACCTAAACCCTAAAACACTACCCGTAGTATGACCCCCTACACTACCCAAACACCACTGCACTACCCTAAGCTCTAAAAAACTACATCCCGCACAACCCTCTACACTACCCAAAATCCACTGCACTACCCTAAACCGTAAAACGCTACCCCAGCATGACCCCCTACACTACCCAAACACCACTGCACTACCCTAAACCCTAAAACACTACCTAAAGCACGACCCCCTACACTACCCAAACACCACTGCACTACCCTAAACCCTAAAACACTACCCCAAGCACGACCTCCTCCACTACCCAAAGATCACAGCACTACACTAAACCCTAGAACACTACCCCCACACGGCCCCCTACACTACCCAAAGACCACTGCACTACCCTAAACCCCAAAAGATGACCCCCTATACTACACAAACAACACTGCACTACCCTAAACCCTAAAACACTAGCCCCAGCACGATACCCTTCACTACCCAAACACCACCGCACTACCCTAAACCCTAACACACTACCCCCAGCATGACCCCCTACACTACCCAAACACCACTGCACTACTGTAAACCCATATACACTACCCCAGCACGACCCTCTACACTACCCAAATACCACTGCACTACCCTAAACCCTAAAACACTACCCCCAGCACGACCCAAACTCTACCCGAACACCACTGCCATACCCTAAACCCTAAAACACTACCCTGGCATGAACCCCTACACTACCGAAACACCACTGCACTCCCCTAAACCCTAAATCACTACCCACAGCAATACCCCCTACACTACCGAAACACCACTGCACTATCCTAAACGCTAAAACACTACCCCCCTCACGACCCGCTACACTACCTGAACACCACATCACTACCCTAAACCCTAAACACTATCCCCAGCATGACCCCCTACCCTTAGCAGCACTGCACTACCATAAACCCTAAAACACTACCATCAGCACAACCCCCTACACTATCCAAAGACCACTGCACTGCCCTAAACCCTAAAACACTACCTGAAGCACGACCCCGTACACTACCCAAACACCACTGCACTACCCTAAACCCTAAAACACTACCCCCAGCACAACCACCTCCACTACCCAAAGACCACAGCACTACCCTAAACCATAAAACACTACCCCCCACACGACCCTCTACACTACCCAAAGACCACTGCACTACCCTAAACGACGACCCCCTATACTACACAAACACCACTGCACTACCCTAAACCCTAAAACACTACCCCTACACTACTCAAACACCACTGCACTACCCTAAACCCTAAAACATTACCCCCCTCAAAACCCACTACACTACCCAAAGACCACTGCCCTACCCTAAACCCAAAAACACTACCCCAAGCACAACCTCCTACACTACCCAAACACCACTGCACTACCATAAACGCTAAAACACGACCGCCAGCACGACCCCCTACACTACCCAAAGACCACTGCACTACCCTAAACCCTAAAACACTATCCCCCACATTACCCCCTGCACTACACAAACACCACTGCACTACCCTAATCCCTAAAACACTACCCCCAGTACGACCACCTACACTACCCAAACACCACTGCACCACCCTAAACCCTAAAACACTACCCCCCAGCAGTACCCCCCACACTACTCAAACACCACTGCTCTACCCTAAACCCTAAAACACTATCCCCAGCAGTACCCCCTACACTACCCAAACACCACTGCTCTACCCTAAACCCTAAAACACTACCCCCAGCACAACCCCCTACACTACCCAAAGACCACTGCACTGCCCTAAACCCAAAAACACTACCCCCAGCATGACCCCCTACACTACCCGAACACCACTACACTACCCTAAACTCTAAAACACTACCCCCAGCATGACCCCCTTCACTGCCCGAACACCACTGCAGTGCCCTAAACCCTAAAACACCACCCCCTGCTCGACCCCCTACACTGCCCGAACACCACTGCTCTGCCCTAAAACCTAAAACACCCCCCCTGCATGACCCCCTACACTGCCCGAACACCACTGCTCTGCCCTAAACTCAAAAACACCACCCCAGCACGACCACTACACTGCCAGCACACTACTGCTCTGCCCTAAACCCTAAAACACCACCCCCAGCACGACCCCATTACACTATCCGAACACCGCTGCACTGCCCTAATCCCTAAAACACCACCCCCAGCACGACCCCCTACTCTACACGAACAACGCTGCACTGCCCTAAACCCTAAAACACGACCCCCAGCAGGACCCCCTATACTACCCAAACACCACTGCACTACCTTAAACCCTAAAACACTATACAAGCATGACCTCCTACACGACCCAAATACCCCTGCACTACCCTAAATCCTAACACACTACCCCCAGCATGACCCCCTACAATACCCAAACACCACTGCAGTGCCCTAAACCCTAAAACACCACCCCCTGCACGACCCCCTACACTGCCCAAACACGAGTACACTGCCCTAAACCCTAAAACACCACCCCCTGCATGACACCCTACACTACCTGAACACCACTGCACTGCCCGAATCCCTAAAACACCACCCCCTGCACGACCCCCTACACTGGCTGAACACCACTGCACTGCCTTAAACCCTAAAACACCCCCTGTACGAACCCCTACACTGCTCGAACACCACTGCACTGCCCTAAACCCTAAAACACCACCCCCTGCACGACCCCCTACACTGCCTGAACACCACTGCACTGCCCTAAACCCTAAAACCCTTCCCCCTGCACGACCCCCTACACTGCCCGAACACCACTGCACTGCCCTAAACCCTAAAACACCACCCCCCTTCACGACCCCCTACACTACCCAAACAACACTGCACTACACTAAACCCTAAAACACTGCCCCCAGCACGACCCCCTACACTACCCAAACACCACTGCACTACCCCAAACCCTAAAACACTACCCCCAGCAAGACCCCCTACACTATCCAAACACCACTGCTCTACCCTAAACCCTAAAGCACTACCCCCAGCACGACCCCCTACACTAGATAAACACCTCTGCACTGCCCTAAACCCTAAAACACTAACCCCAGCATGACCCCCTACACTACCCACAGACCACTGCACTGCCCTGGACCCTAAAACACCACCCCCTTCACGACCTCCTACATTGCTTGAACACCACTGCACTGCCCTACACCCTAAAACAGCACCCCACTGCCCAACCCCCTTCACTGCCCAATCACCACTGCTCTGCCCTAAACCCTAAAACACCCCCCTGCATGACCCCCTACCCTGCACGAACATCACTGCTCTGCCCTAAACCCAAAAACACTACCCCAGCACGACCCCTACACTGCCAGAACACCGCTGCTCTGCCCTTAACCCTAAAACACCACCCCCATCACGACCCCCTACACTAAACGAACACCACTGCACTGCCCTAAACCCTAAAACAGCACCCCCAGCATGACCCCCTACTCTACCGAACACCGCTGCACTTCCTAAACCCTAAAACACTACCCCAGCATGACCCCCTACACTACCTAAAGACCACTGCACTACCCTAAACCCTAAAACACCACCCCCATCACGACCCCCTACACTAAACGAACACCACTGCACTGCCCTAAACCCTAAAACAGCACCCCCAGCATGACCCCCTACTCTACCCGAACACCGCTGCAGTTCCTAAACCCTAAAACACTACCCCAGCATGACCCCCTACACTACCCAAAGACCACTGCACTACCCTAAACCCTAAAACACGACCCCCAGCACGACCCCCTACACTACCCAAACACTACTGCACTACCCTAAACCCTAAATCTACCCTAAGCATGACCCCCTACACTACCCAAACACCACTGTAGCACCCTGAACTCTTAAACACTACCACAGCATGACCCCCTACACTATCCAAACACCACTGCACTACCCTAAACCCTAAAACACTACCCCAGCACGACCCCCTACACTACACAAACAACACTGCACTACCCTTAATCGTAAAACATCACCCCCTGAATGACGTCCTACATACCCGAACACCCCTGCACTGCCCTGAACCCTAAAACACCATCCCCTGCACGACCCCTACACTGCCCGAACACCACTGCACTGCCCTGAACCCTAAAACACTACACCCAGCATGACCCCATACACTACCCAAACACCATTGCACTACCCTAAACCCTAAAACATTACCCCCCTCACGACCCACTACACTACCCAAAGACCACTGCACTACCCTAAACCCTAAAACACTACCCCAAGCACAACCTCCTACACTACCCAAACACCACAGCACTACCATAAACGCTAAAACACGACCCCCTACAATACCCAAAGACCACTGCACTACCCTAACCCTAAAACACTATCCCCCACATGACCCCCTACACTACCCAAAGACCACTGCACTACCCTAAACCCTAAAACACGATCCTCTACACTACAGAAACACAGCTGAACAACCCTAAAACATTACCTCCAGCACGACCCCCTACACTACACAAACACCACTGCACTACCCTAAACCCTAAAACACTACTCCTGCACTACACAAACACCACTGCACTACCCTAATCCCTAAAACACTACCCCCAGTACGACCAACTACACTACCCAAACACCACTGCACTACCCTAAACCCTAAAACACTACCCCCAGCAGTACCCCCACACGACTCAAACACCACTACACTAGCCTAAACCCTAAAACATTATCCCCAGCAGTACCCCCTACACTACCCAAACACCACTGTACTTCCCTAAACCCTAAAACACTACCCCCAGCAGTACCCCCTACACTACCCAAACACCACTGCTCTACCCTAAACCCTAAAACACTACACCCAGCACCACCCCCTACACTACCCAAAGACTACTGCACTGCCCTAAACCCAAAAAAACTACCCCCAGCATGGCCCCCTACACTAGATAAACACCACTGCACTGCCCTAAACCCTAAAACACTACCAACAGCATGACCCCCTACACAACCCAAACACCACAGCACTACCCCAAAGCCTAAAACACTACCCCAGACCGACCCGCTACACTACCCAAACACCACTGCACCAACCTAAACCCTAAAACACTACCCGTAGCATGACCCCCTACACTACCCAAACACCACTGCACTACCCTAAGCTCTAAAAAACTACATCCCGCACAACCCTCTACACTACCCAAAATCCACTGCACTACCCTAAACCCTAAAACGCTACCCCAGCATGACCCCCTATACTACCCAAACACCACTGCACTACCCTAATCCCTAAAACACTACCTAAAGCACGACCCCCTACACTACCCAAACACCACTGCACTACCCTAAACCCTAAAACACTACCCCAAGCACGACCTCCTCCACTACCCAAAGATCACAGCACTACCCTAAACCCTAGAACACTACCCCCACACGACCCCCTGCACTACCCAAAGACCACTGCACTACCCTAAACCCCAAAAGACGACCCCCTATACTACACAAACAACACTGCACTACCCTAAACCCTAAAACACTACCCCTACTCTACACAAACAGCACTGCACTACCCTAAACCCTAAAACACTAGCCCCAGCACGATACCCTTCACTACCCAAACACCACTGCACTACCCTAAACCCTAACACACTACCCCCAGCAGGACCCTCTACACTACCCAAATACCACTGCACTACCCTAAACCCTAAAACACTACCCTCAGCACGACCCAAATCTACCCGAACACCACTGCACTACCCTAAACCCTAAAACACTACCCTGGCATGAACCCCTACACTACCGAAACACCACTGCACTACCTTGAACCCTAAATCACTACCCGCAGCAATACCCCCTACACTACCGAAACACCACTGCACTACCCTAAACGCTAAAACACTACCCCCCTCACGACCCGCTACACTACCTGAACACCACATCACTACCCTAAACCCTAAACACTATCCCCAGCATGACCCCCTACACTACCCTTAGCAGCACTGCACTACCATAAACCCTAAAACACTACCATCAGCACAACCCCCTACACTATCCAAAGACCACTGCACTGCCCTAAACCATAAAACACTACCCACAGAACGACCCGCTACATTACACAAACACCACTGCACTACCCTGCACCCTAACACACTACCCCAGCACGACCCCCTACACTATCCAAACACCACTGCACTTCCCTAAACCCTAAAACACTACCCCAGCACTACCCCCTACACTACCCAAACACCACTGCACTAACCTAAACCCTAAAACACTACCCGCAGCATGAACCCCTACACTATCCAAACACCACTGCACTGCCCTAAGCCCTAAAACACTACATCCCGCAGAACCCCCTACACTACCCAAACACCACTGCACTACCCTAAACCCTAAAACACTACCCCAGCATGACCCCTACACTACCCAAACACCACTGCACTATCCTAAACCCTAAAACACTACCCCCACATGACCCCCTACACTACCCAAACACCACTGCACTACCCTAAACCCTAAAACACTACCTGAAGCACGACCCCGTACACTACCCAAACACCACTGCACTACCCTAAACCCTAAAACACTACCCCCAGCACAACCACCTCCACTACCCAAAGACCACAGCACTACCCTAAACCATAAAACACTACCCCCCACACGACCCTCTACACTACCCAAAGACCACTGCACTACCCTAAACGACGACCCCCTATACTACACAAACACCACTGCACTACCCTAAACCCTAAAACATTACCCCCCTCACAACCCACTACACTACCCAAAGACCACTGCCCTACCCTAAACCCTAAAACACTACCCCAAGCACAACCTCCTACACTACCCAAACACCACTGCACTACCATAAACGCTAAAACACGACCGCCAGCACGACCCCCTACACTACCCAAAGACCACTGCACTACCCTAAACCCTAAAACACTATCCCCCACATGACCCCCTGCACTACACAAACACCACTGCACTACCCTAATCTCTAAAACACTACCCCCAGTACGACCACCTACACTACCCAAACACCACTGCACCACCCTAAACCCTAAAACACTACCCCCCAGCAGTACCCCCCACACTACTCAAACACCATTACACTAGCCTAAACCCTAAAACACTACCCCCAGCATGACCCCCTACACTACCCGAACACCACTACACTACCCTAAACTCTAAAACACTACCCCCAGCATGACCCCCGTCACTGCCCGAACAATACTGCAGTGCCCTAAACCCTAAAACACCACCCCCTGCTCGACCCCCTACACTGCCCGAACACCACTGCTCTGCCCTAAAACCTAAAACACCCCCCCTGCATGACCCCCTACACTGCCCGAACACCACTGCTCTGCCCTAAACTCAAAAACACCACCCCAGCACGACCACTACACTGCCAGAACACTACTGCTCTGCCCTAAACCCTAAAACACCACCCCCAGCACGACCCCATTACACTACCCGAACACCGCTGCACTGCCCTAATCCCTAAAACACCACCCCCAGCACGACCCCCTACTCTACACGAACAATGCTGCACTGCCCTAAACCCTGAAACACGACCCCCAGCATGACCCCGCATACTACCCAAACACCACTGCACTACCTTAAACCCTAAAACACTACACAAGCATGACCTCCTACACGACCCAAATACCCCTGCACTACCCTAAATCCTAACACACTACCCCCAGCACGACCCCCTACAATACCCAAACACCACTGCAGTGCCCTAAACCCTAAAACAACACCCCCTGCACGACCCCCTACACTGCCCAAACACGAGTACACTGCCCTAAACCCTAAAACACCACCCCCTGCACGACACCCTACACTGCCTGAACACCACTGCACTGCCCTAATCCCTAAAACACCACCCCCTGCAAGACCCCCTACACTGCCTGAACACCACTGCACTGCCCTAAACCCTAAAACACCCCCTGTACGAACCCCTACACTGCTCGAACACCACTGCACTGCCCTAAACCCTAAAACACCACCCCCTGCACAACCCCCTACACTGCCCGAACACCACTGCACTGCCCTAAACCCTAAAACCCTTCCCCCTGCATGACCCCCTACACTGCCCGAACACCACTGCACTGCCCTAAACCCTAAAACACCACCCCCCTTCACGACCCCCTATACTACCCAAACACCACTGCACTACCCCAAACCCTAAAACACTACCCCCAGCAAGACCCCCTACACTATCCAAACACCACTGCTCTACCCTAAACCCTAAAACACTACCCCCAGCACGACCCCCTACACTAGATAAACACCTCTGCACTGCCCTAAACCCTAAAACACTACCCCCAGCATGACCCCCTACACTACCCAAAGACCACTGCACTGCCCTGGACCCTAAAACACCACCCCCTTCACGACCTCCTATATTGCTTGAACACCACTGCACTGCCCTACACCCTAAAACAGCACCCCACTGCCCAACCCCCTTCACTGCCCAATCACCACTGCTCTGCCCTAAACCCAAAAACACCCCCCTGCATGCCCCCTACCCTGCACGAACATCACTGCTCTGCCCTAAACCCAAAAACACTACCCCAGCACGACCCCTACACTGCCAGAACACCGCTGCTCTGCCCTAAACCCTAAAACACCACCCCCATCACGACCCCCTACACTAAACGAACACCACTGCACTGCCCTAAACCCTAAAACAGCACCCCCAGCATGACCCCCTACTCTACCCGAACACCGCTGCACTTCCTAAACCCTAAAACACTACCCCAGCATGACCCCCTACACTACCCAAAGACCACTGCACTACCCTAAACCCTAAAACACGACCCCCAGCACGACCCCCTATACTACCCAAACACTACTGCACTACCCTAAACCTACCCTAAGCATGACCCCCTACACTGCCCAAACACCAGTGCACTACCCTAAACCCTAAAACACTACCCCAGCACGACCCCCTACACTACACAAACAACACTGCACTACCCTTAATCGTAAAACACCACCCCCTGAATGACGTCCTACATACCCGAACACCCCTGCACTGCCCTGAACCCTAAAACACCATCCCCTGCACAACCCCTACACTGCCCGAACACCACTGCACTGCCCTGAACCCTAAAACACTACACCCAGCAAGACCCCCTACACTACCCAAACACCACTGCACTACCCAAAACCCTAAAACACTACCCCAGCATGACCCCATACACTACCCAAACACCATTGCACTACCCTAAACCCTAAAACATTACCCCCCTCACAACCCACTACACTACCCAAAGACCACTGCACTACCCTAAACCCTAAAACACTACCCCAAGCACAACCTCCTACACTACCCAAACACCACTGCACTACCATAAACGCTAAAACACGACCCCCAGCACGACCCCCTACACTACCCAAAGACCACTGCACTACCCTAACCCTAAAACACTATCCCCCACACGACCCCCTACACTACCCAAAGACCACTGCACTACCCTAAACCCTAAAACACGATCCTCTACACTACAGAAACACAGCTGAACAACCCTAAAACATTACCCCCAGCACGACCCCCTACACTACACAAACACCACTGCACTACCCTAAACCCTAAAACACTACTCCTGCACTACACAAACACCACTGCACTGCCCTAATCCCTAAAACACTACCCCCAGTACGACCACCTACACTACCTAAACACCACTGCACTACCCTAAACCCTAAAACACTACCCACCAGCAGTACCCCCACCCTACTCAAACACCACTACACTAGCCTAAACCCTAAAACACTATCCCCAGCAGTACCCCCTACACTACCCAAACACCACTGTACTTCCCTAAACCCTAAAACACTACCCCCAGCAGTACCCCCTACACTACCCAAACACCACTGCTCTACCCTAAACCCTAAAACACTACACCCAGCACGACCCCCTACACTACCCAAAGACCACTGCACTGCCCTAAACCCAAAAACACTACCCCCAGCATGACCCCCTACACTAGATAAACACCACAGCACTACCCCAAAGCCTAAAACACTACCCCAGAACGACCCGCTACACTACCCAAACACTACTGCACCAACCTAAACCCTAAAACACTACCCGTAGCATGACCCCCTACACTACCCAAACACCACTGCACTACCCTAAACCCTAAAACACTACCTAAAGCACGACCCCCTACACTACCCAAACACCACTGCACTACCCTAAACCCTAAAACACTACCCCAAGCACGACCTCCTCCACTACCCAAAGATCACAGCACTACCCTAAACCCTAAAACACTACCCCCACACGACCCCCTACACTACCCAAAGACCACTGCACTACCCTAAACCCCAAAAGACGACCCCCTATACTACACAAACAACACTGCACTACCCTAAACCCTAAAACACTACCCCTACTCTACACAAACACCACTGCACTACCCTAAACCCTAAAACACTAGCCCCAGCATGATACCCTTCACTACCCAAACACCACTGCACTACCCTAAACCCTAACACACTACCCCCAGCATGACCCCCTACACTACCCAAACACCACTGCACTACTGTAAACCCACATACACTACCCCCAGCACGACCCCCTATACTAGACAAACACCACTGCACTACCCTAAACCCTAAAACACTCTCCCCAGCACCACTTTCTACACTACCCAAATACCACTGCACTACCCTAAACCCTAAAACACTACCCCCAGCACGACCCAAACTCTACCCGAACACCACTGCACTACCCTAAACCCTAAAACACTACCTTGGCATGAACCCCTACACTACCGAAACACCACTGCACTACCCTAAACCCTAAATCACTACCCGCAGCAATACCCCCTACACTACCGAAACACCACTGCACTACCCTAAACGCTAAAACACTACCCCCTCACGACCCGCTACACTACCTGAACACCACATCACTACCCTAAACCCTAAACACTATCCCCAGCACGACCCCCTACACTACCCTTAGCAGCACTGCACTACCATAAACCCTAAAACACTACCATCAGCACAACCCCCTACAATACCCAAAGACCACTGCACTGCCCTAAACCCTAAAACACTACCCACAGCATGACCCCCTATGCTAGATAAACACCACTGCACTGCCCTAAACCCTAAAACATTACCAACAGCATGACCCCCTACACAACACAAACAACACTGCACTACCCCAAACCCTAAAGCACTACCACAGAACGACCCGCTACATTACACAAACACCACTGCACTACCCTGCACCCTAACACACTACCCCAGCACGACCCCCTATACTATCCAAACACCACTGCACTTCCCTAAACCCTAAACCACTAACCCAGCACTACCCCCTACACTACCCAAACACCACTGCACTAACCTAAACCCTAAAACACTACCCGCAGCATGACCCCTACACTATCAAAACACCACTGCACTACCCTAAGCCCTAAAACACTACATCCTGCAGAAACCCCTACACTACCCAAACACCACTGCACTACCCTAAACCCTAAAACACTACCCCAGCATGACCCCTACACTACCCAAATACCACTGCACTATCCTAAACCCTAAAACACTACCCCCACATGACCCCCTACACTACCCAAACACCACTGCACTACCCTAAACCCTAAAACACTACCTGAAGCACGACCCCGTACACTACCCAAACACCACAGCACTACCCTAAACCCTAAAACACTACCCCCAGCACAACCACCTCCACTACCCAAAGACCACAGCACTATCCCAAACCCTAAAACACTACCCCCCACACGACCCTCTACACTACCCAAAGACCACTGCACTACCCTAAACAACGACCCCCTATACTACACAAACACCACTGCACTACCCTAAACCCTAAAACACTACCCCTACACTACTCAAACACCACTGCAATACCCTAAACCCTAAAACATTACCCCCTCACAACCCACTACACTACCCAAAGACCACTGCCCTACCCTAAACCCTAAAACACTTCCCCAAGCACAACCTCCTACACTACCCAAACACTACTGCACTACCATAAACGCTAAAACACGACCGCCAGCACTTCCCCCTACACTACCCAAAGACCACTGCACTACCCGAAACCCTAAAACACTATCCCCCACATGACCCCCTGCACTACACAAACACCACTGCACTACCCTAATCCCTAAAACACTACCCCCAGTACGACCACCTACACTACCCAAACACCACTGCACCACCCTAAACCCTAAAACACTACCCCCCAGCAGTACCCCCCACACTACTCAAACACCACTACACTAGCCTAAACCCTAAAACACTATCCCCAGCAGTACCCCCTACACTAACCAAACACCACTGTACTTCCCTAAACCCTAACCCACTACTCCCAGCAGTACCCCCTACACTACCCAAACACCACTGCTCTACCCTAAACCCTAAAACACTACCCCCAGCACAACACCCTACACTACCCAAAGACCACTGCACTGCCCTAAACCCAAAAACACTACCCCCAGCATGACCCCCTACACTAGGTAAACACCACTGCACTGCCCTAAACCCTAAAACACTACCAACAGCATGACCCCCTACACCACCCAAACACCACAGCACCACCCCAAACCCTAAAACACTACCCCCACATGACCCCCTACACTACCCGAAGACCACTGCACTACCCTAAACTGCAAAAGACGACTCCCTATACTACACAAACAACACTGCACTACCTTAAACCCTAAAACACTACCCCTACTCTACACAAACACCACTGCACTACCCTAAACCCTAAAACACTAGCCCCAGCACGATACCCTTCACTACCCAAACACCACTGAACTACCCTAAACCCTAACACACTACCCCGAGCATGACCCCCTATACTACCCAAACACCACTGCACTACTGTAAACCTATATACACTACCCCCAGCACGCCCCCCTATACCACACAAACACCACTGCACTACCCTAAACCCTAAAACACTCTCCCCAGCACCACTCTCTACACTACCCAAATACCACTGCACTACCCTAAACCCTAAAACACTATCCCCAGCACGACCCCCACTCTACCCGAACACCACTGTACTACCCTAAACCCTAAAACACTACCCTGGCATGACCCCCTACACTACCGAAACACCACTGCACTACCCTAATCCCTAAATCACTACCCGCAGCACTACTCCCTACACTACCCAAACACCACTGCACTACCCTAAACACTAAAACACTACCCCTCACACAACACCCTACACTACCTGAACACCACATCACTACCCTAAACCCTAAAACACTATCCCCAGCACGACCCCCTACACTACCCAAGCAGCACTGCACTACCATAAACCCTAAAACACTACCATCAGCACAACCCCCTACACTACCCAAAGACCACTGCACTGCCCTAAACCCTAAAACACTACCCACAGCATGACCCCCTACACTAGATAAACACCACTGCACTGCCCTAAACCCTAAAACACTACCAACAGCATGACCCCCTACACAACCCAAACAACACTGCACTACCCCAAACCCGAAAGCACTACCACAGAACGACCCGCTACATTACACAAACACCACTGCCCTACCCTGAATCCTAACACACTACCCCCAGCACGACCCCCTACACTATCCAAACACCTCTGCACTTCCCTAAACCCTAAAACACTACCCAAGCACTACCCCCTACACTACCCAAACACCACTGCACTAACCTAAACTCTAAAACACTACCTGCAGCATGACCCCCTACACTACCCAAACACCACTGCACTACCCTAAGCCCTAAAACACTACATCCCGCAGAACCCCCTACACTACCCAAAAACCACTGCACTACCCTAAACCCTAAAACACTACCCCAGCATGACCCCCTACACTACCCAAACACCACTGCACTACCCTAAACACTAAAACACTACCTAAAGCACGACCCCGTATACTACCCAAACACCACTGCACTACCCTAAACCCTAAAACACTACCCCCAGCATGACCCCCTCCACTACCCAAAGACCACAGCACTACCCTAAACCCTAAAACACTACCCCCCACATGACCCCCTACACTACCGAAAGACCACTGCACTACCCTAAATCCGAAAAGACAACCCACTATACTACACAAACACCACTGCGCTACCCTAAACCCTAAAACACTACCCCTACACTACACAAACACCACTGCACTACCCTAAACCCTAAAACACTAGCCCCAGCATGACACCCTTCACTAACCAAACACCACTGCACTACCCTAAACCCTAAAACACTACCCCCAGCATGACCCCCTACACTACCCAAACACCACTGCACTACTGTAATCCCATATACACTACCCCCAGCACGACCCCCTACACTACACAAACACCACTGCACTACCCTAAAACCCTAAAACACTCCCCCCAGCACCACTCCCTACACTACCCAAACACCATTGCTCTACCCTAAACCCTAAAACACTACCCCCAGCATGACCCCCACTATACCCGAACACCACTGCACAAGCCTAAACCCTAAAACACTACCCTGGCATGACCCCTTACACAACCGCAACACCACTGCACTACCCTAAACCCTAAATCACTACCTGCAGCACTACCGCTTACACTACCCAAGCAGCACTGCACTACCATAAACCCTAAAACACTACCCTCAGCACGACCCCCTACACTACCCAAAGACCACTGCGCTACCCTAAACACTAAAACACTACCCCCCACATGACCCCCTACACTAACCAAAGACCACTGCACTACCCTAAACCCTAAAATACAACCCCCTGCACTACACAAACACCGCTGAACTACCCTAAGCCCTAAAACATTACCCCCAGCATGACCCCCTACACTACACAAACACCACTGCACTACCCTAAACCCTAAAACACTACCCCCTACACTACACAAACACCTTTGCACTACCCTAAACCCTAAAACACAACCCCCAGCACGACCCCCTACACTACCCAAACACCACTGCACTACCCTAAACCATAAAACACTACCCCCAGCAGTACCCCTCACAATACGCAAACACCACTGCACTACCCTAAACCCTAAAACGCTATCCCCAGCAGTACCCCTGCACTACCCAAGCTCCACTGCACTACCCTAAACCCTAAAACAATGCCTCCAGCAGTACCCCCTACATAACCCAAACACCACTTCACTACCCTAACCCTAAAACACTACCCCCAGCACGACCCCCTACACTACCCAAATACCACTGCACTGCCCTAAACCCTAAAACACTACCCTCAGCACGACCCCCTACACTAGATAAACACCACTGCACTGCCCTAAACCCTAAAACACTACCACAAGCACGACCCCCTACACTAACCAAACACCACTGCACTACCCTAAAACCTAAAACACTATCCCCAGCACGACCTGCTAAACTATCCAAACACCACTGCACTACCCTAAACCACTATCCCCAGCATGACCGCCTACACTACCTGAACACCACTGCACTACACTAAACCCTAAATCACTACCCCCAGCATGGCCCCCTACACTACCCAAACACAACTGCACTACGCTAAACCCTAAAACACTACCCCCAGCACAACCCCTACACTACACAAACACCACTGCACTGCCCTAAACCCTAACACAATACCCCCAGCACGAGCCCCTACACTACACAAACACCACTGCACTACCCTGAACCCTAAAACAACACCCACTGAATGACATCCTACATGCCCAAACAAGCCTGCACTGCCCTGAACCCTAAAACACCATCCACTGCATGACTCCTTACACTGCCTAAACACCACTGCACTACCCTAAACCCTAAAACATTACCCCCCTCATGATCCCTTCCACTACCCAAAGACCACTGCACTACCCTAAACCCTAAAACACTACCCCAAGCATGACCCCCTACACTACCCAAACACCACTGCACTACCCTAAACCCTAAAACACTATCCCCCACATGACCCCCTACACTACCCAAAGACCACTGCACTACCCTAAACCCTAAAACACGATCCCCTACACTACAGAATAACAGCTGAACTACCCTAAACCCTAAAACATTTCCCCCAGCACGACCCCCTACACTACACAAACAGCACTGCACTACCCTAAACCCTAAAACACTACCCGCAGCACGACCCCCTACACTACCCAAACACCACTGCACTACCCGAAACCCTAATACACTACCCCCGCACGACCCTCTACACTACCTGAACACCACTGCACTGCCCTAAACCCTAAAACACTATCCCCAGCATGACCCCCTACACTACCCAAAGACCACTGCACTACCCTAAACCCTAAACACTACCCCCCACATGAGCCCCTACACTACCCAAAGAACACTGCACTATACTAAACCCTAAAACAATACCCCCAGCATGATCCCCTACACTACACAAACAGCACTGCACTACCCTAAACCCTAAAACACTACCCCCAGCACGACCCCCTACATTACCCAAAAACCATTGCACTACCCTAAACCCTAAAACATTACTCCCAGCATGACCCCCTACACTACACAAACACCACTGAACTACCCTAAACCCTAAAACACTACCCCCTACACTACACACATAGCACTGCACTACCCTAAACCCTAAAACACTACCCACAGCATGATACCCTACACTACCCAAACACCACTGCACTACCCTAAACCCTAAAACACTACCCCCAGCAGTACCCCTCACACTACCCAAACACCACTGCACTGCCCTAAACCCTAAAACACCACCTCCTGCATCACCCCCTACACTGCCCGAACACCACTGCACTGCTCTAAACCCTAAAACTCCACCCCCTGCATGACACCCTACACTGCCCAATCACCACTGAACTGCCCTGAATCCTAAAACACCACCCCCTGCATGACCCCTACACAGCCCGAACACCACTGCACTGCCCTAAACCTTAAAACACCACCCACCTGCACAACCCCCTACACTACCCAAACAGCACTGCACTACCCTAAACCTTAAAACACTACCCCAGCACGACCCCCTACACTATCCGAACACCACTGCACTGCCCTAAACACTAAAACACCACCCACCTGCGCGACCCCCTACACTGCCCGAACAGCACTGCACTACCCTAAACCTTAAAACACTACCCCAGCACGACCCCCCACACTATAACACAACTGCTCTACCCTAAACCCTAAAACACTACCCCCAGCATGACCCCTACACTAGATAAACACCACTGCACTGCCCTAAACCCTAAGACACTACCCCCAGCACGACCCCCTACACTACCCAGAGACTACTGCACTGCCCTGAACCCTAAAACACCACCCCTGCACGACTCCCTACACTGCTTGAACACCACTGCACTGCCCTAAACCCTAAAACACCACCACCTGCTTGGCCCCCCTACACTGCCCAAACACCACTGCTCTGCCCTAAACCCCAAAAACATCCCACCTGCATGACCCCCTACACTGCCCGAACACCACTGCTCTGCCCTAAACCCTAAAACACCACCCCCAGTACGACCCCCTACACTACCCAAACACCGCTGCACTGCCCTAAACCCTAAAACGCTATCCCAGCACGACCCCCTACACTACCCAAAGACCACTGCACTACCCTAAACCCTAAAACACGACCCCCAGCCCGACCCCTACACTACCCAAACACGACTGCACTACCCTTAACCCTAAAACAATACATCAGCATGACCTCCTACACTAACCAAATACCCCTGCACTACCCTAAATCCTAAAACAAAACCCCCACACGACCCCCTACACTACCCAAAACACCAATGCACTACCTTAAACCCTAAAATAATACCCCCAGCATGACCCCCTCCACTACCCAAACACTACTGCACTACCCTAAACCACTATCCCCAGCATGACCCCCTACACTACCTGAACACCACTGCACTACCCTAAACCTTAAATCACTACCCTCAGCATGGCCCCCTACACTACCCAAACACAACTGCACTACGCTAAACCCTAAAACACTACTCCCAGCACAACCCCTACACTACACAAACACCACTGCACTGCCCTAAACCCTAAAACACTACCTCCAGCACGACCCCCTAGACTACACAAACACCACTGCACTACCCTGAACCCTAAAACAACACCCCCTGAATGACATCCTACATGCCCAAAGACCCCTGCACTGCCCTAAACCCTAAAACACCATCCACTGCACGACCCCTTACACTGCCCGAACACCACTGCACTGAACCCTAAAACACTACCCCCACCACGACCCCCTACACTACACAAACACCACTGAACTACCCTAAACCCTAAAACACTACCCCCTACACTACACACATAGCACTGCACTACCCTAAGCCCTAAAAAACTACCCACAGCATGACACCCTACACTACCCAAACACCACTGCACTACCCTAAACCCTAAAACACTACCCCAGCAGTACCCCTCACACTACCCAAACACCACTGCACTGCCCTAAACCCTAAAACACCACCTCCCACATCACCCCCTACACTGCCCGAACACCACTGCACTGCCCTAAACCCTAAAACTCCACCCCCTGCACGACACCCTACACTGCCTGAACACCACTGCACTGCCCTAATCCCTAAAACACCAAACCCTGCATGACCCTCTACACTGCCCGAACACCACTGCACTGCCCTAAACCCTAAAACACCCCCTGCACGACCCCTACACTGCCGAACACCACTGCACTGCCGTAAACCCTAAAACACCACCACCTGCACTGCCCGAACAGCACTACACTACCCTAAACTTTAAAACACTACCCCAGCACTACACTAAACTCCATATGCACTACCCCCAGCACGACCCCCTACACTACCCAAACGGCATTGCACTACCCTGAACCTTAACACGCTACCCCCAGCACGATCCCCTACACTACCCAAACACCACTGCACTGCCCTAAACCCTAAAACACAACCCCCAGAAGCACCCCCTACACTACCCAAACACCACTGCACTTCCCTAAACCTTAACACACTACCCCCAGCTTGAACCCCTACACTACCCAAACACACCACTGCACTACGCTAAACGCTAAAACACTCCCCCAGCATGACTCCCTACACTACCCAAACACCACTGCACTACCCTAAACCCTTAGTGTACCCACAGCACGACCCCCTACACTACCCAAACACCACTGCACTACCCTAAACCCTAAGTCTACCCTCAGCATGACCCCCTACACTATCCAAATACCACTGCACTACCCTAAAACCTAAAACACTACCACCAGCATGACCCCCTACACTACCCAAACACCACTGCTCCTCTCTAAACCCTAAAACACTACCCAGCACGACCCCCTGCACTACCCAAACCCCATTGCACTACCCTAAACCCTAAAACACTACCGCAGCACGACCCCCTACACTGCCCAAACACCACTGCGCTACCCTAAACCCTAAAACACTACCTGAAACACGACCCTGTACACTACCCAAAAACCACTGCACTACCCTAAACCCTAAAACACTACCCCCAGCACGACCCCCTCCACTACCCAAAGACCACAGCACTACCCTAAACCCTAAAACACTACCCCCCACATGACCCCCTCCACTACCCTAAGACCACTGCACTACCCTAAACCCTAAAACACTACCCCTACACTACACAAAAACCACTGCACTACCCTAAACCCTAGAACACTAGCCCCAGCATGACACCCTTCACTACCCAAACACCACTGCACTACCCTAAACCCTAAAACACTACCCCCAGCATGACCCCCTACACTAAACAAACACCACTGCACTACCCTAAAACCCTAAAACACTCCCCCCAGCACCACTCTCTACACTACCCAAACACCACTGCACTACCCTAAACCCTAAAACACTACCCTGGCATGACCCCCTACACTACCGCAACACCACTGCACTACCCTAAACCCTAAATTACTACCCGCAGCCCTACACCCTATGCTACCCAAACACCACTGCACTATCCTAAACCCTAAAACACTACCCCCCTCATGACCGCCTACACTACCTGAACACCACATCACTTCCCCAAACCCTAAAACACTATCCCCAGCAAGACCCCCTACACTACCCAAGCAGAACTGCACTACCATAAACCCTAAAACACTACCCTCAGCACGACCCCCTACACTACCCAAAGACCACTGCGCTACCCTAAACACTAAAACACTAACCCCCACATGACCCCCTACACTAACCAAAGACCACTGCACTACCTTAAACCCTAAAATACGACCCCCTACACTACACAAACACCGCTGAACTACCCTAAACCCTAAAACATTACCCCCAGCATGACCCCCTACACTACACAAACACCACTGCACTACCCTCAACCTTAAAACACTACCCCCTACACTACACAAACACCACTGCACTACCCTAAACCCTAAAACACTACCCCCAGCATGACCCACTACACTACCCAAACACCACTGCACTACCCTAAACCCTAAAACACTACCCCCAGCAGTACCCCTCATAATACCCAAACACCACTGCACTATCCTAAGCTCTAAAACGCTATCCCCAGTAGTACCCCCTGCACTACCCAAGCACCACTGCACTACCCTAAACCCTAAAACAATGCCCCCTACACTACCCAAACACTACTGCACTACCCGAACCCTAAAACACTACCCCCAGAACGACTCCCTACACTACCCAAAGACCACTGCACTGCCCTAAACCCTAAAACACTACCCCCAGCACGACCCCCTTCACTAGATAAACACCACTGCACTGCCCTAAACCCTAAAACACTACCCCCAGCACAACCCCC
This sequence comes from Triturus cristatus, assembly GCF_964204655.1. Taxonomy (NCBI): domain Eukaryota; kingdom Metazoa; phylum Chordata; class Amphibia; order Caudata; family Salamandridae; genus Triturus; species Triturus cristatus. The sequence continues at coordinate 1,111,358,408 of NC_140579.1, forward strand.
TACACTAACCAAACACCACTGCACTACCCTAAAACCTAAAACACTATCCCCAGCACGACCCGCTACACTACACAAACACCACTGCACTTCCCTAAACCCTAACACACTACCCCAGCACGATCCCCTACACTACCCAAACACCACTGCACTGCCCTAAACCCTAAAACACAACACTCAGTAGCACCCCCAACACTACCCAAACACCACTGCACTACCATAAACCGTAACACATTACCCCCAGCACAACCCCCTACACTACCCAAACACCACTGTACTACCCTAAACCCTAAAACACTGCCCAAAGCATGACCCAGTACAGTAGCCAAACACCACTGCACTACCCTAAACCCTAAAACACTCCCCCAGCTCGACTCCCTACACTACCCAAACACCGCTGCACTACCCTAAACCCTAAATCTACCCTCAGCATGACCCCCTACACTACCCAAATACCACTACACTACCCTAAAACCTAAAACACTACCACCAGCATGACCCCCTACACTACCCAAACACTACTGCTCCACTCTAAACCCTAAAACTCTAAAAAGCACGACCCCCTGCACTACCCAAACACCACTGCACTACCCTAAACCCTAAAACACTAACGCAGCACAACCCCCTACACTACTCAAACATCACTGCACTACCCTAAACCCTAAACCCTAAAACACTACCCCCAGCAGTACCCCCTACACTACCCAAAATCACTGTACTACCCTAAACCCTAAAACACTACCACCAGCACGACTCCCTACACTACCCAAACAACACTGCACTACCCTAAACCCTAAAACACTATCCCCTGCACGACCCCCTACACTACCCAAACACCACTGCACTACACTAAACCCCATATACACTACCCCCAGCACGACCCCCCACACTACGCAAACACCACTGCACTACCATAAACCCTAAAACACTCCCTCCAGCACCACTCCCTACACTACCCAAACACCACTGCACTACCCTAAACCCTAAAACACTACCCCCAGCAGAACCCCCTGCACTACCTGAACACCACTACACTATCCTAAACTCTAAAACACTACCCCCAGCACGACCCCCTACACTGCCGGAACACCACTGCACTGCCCTAAACCCTAAAACACCACCCCCTGCACGACCCCCTACACTGCCCAAACACCACTGCATTGCCCAAAACCCTAAAACACCACCCCCTGCACGACCCCCAACACTGCTCAATCACCACTGAACTGCCCTAAACCCTAAAACACCACCCCCTGCACGACTCCCAACACTGCCCGAACACCACTGCCCTGCCCTAAACCCTAAAACACCATACCCTGCATGCCCCCCTCCACTGCCCGAACACCACTGCACTGCCCTGAACCCTAAATCTCCATCCCCTGCATGACCCCCTACATTGCTCGAATACAACTGCACTGCCTTAAACCCTATAACACCACCCCCTGCACGGCACCCTACACTGCCCGATCACCACTGCACTGCCCTAATCCCTAAAACACCACCCCCTGCATGACCCTCTACACTGCCCGAACACCACTGCACTGCCCTAAACCCTAAAACACACCCTACATGACCCTCTACACTGCCCGAAGAACGCTAAACTGCCCTAAACCCTAAAACACAACCCCCTGCACGACCCCCTACACTGCCCGAACACCACTTCACTGCCCTGAATCCTAAAACACCACCCCCTGCATGACCCCTACACAGCCCGAACACCACTGCACTGCCCTAAACCCTAAAACACCACCCACCTGCACAACCCCCTACACTTCCCAAACAGCACTGCACTACCCTCAACCTTAAAACACTACCCCAGCACGACCCCCTACACTATCCAAACACCACTGCACTGCCCTAAACACTAAAACACCACCCTCATGCGCGACCCCCTACACTGCCCGAACAGCACTGCACTACCCTAAACCTTAAAACACTACCCCAGCACGACCCCCCACACTATAACACACCTGCTCTACCCTAAACCCTAAAACACTACCCCCAGCGTGACCCCTACACTAGATAAACACCACTGCACTGCCCTAAACCCTAAGACACTACCCCCAGCACGACCCCCTACTCTACCCAGAGACTACTGCACTGCCCTGAACCCTAAAACACCACCCCTGCACGACTCCCTATCACTGCTTGAACACCACTGCACTGCCCTAAACCCTAAAACACCACCACCTGCTCGACCCCCTACACTGCCCGAACACCTCTGCACTGCCCTAAACCCTAAAACACCACCCCCAGTACGACCCCCTACACTACCCGAACACCGCTGCACTGCCCTAAACCCTAAAACACTATCCCAGCATGACCCCCTACACTACCCAAAGACCACTGCATGCCCCTAAACCCTAAAACACGACCCCCAGCCCGACCCCTACACTACCCAAACACCACTGCACTACCCTTAACCCTAAAACAATACATCAGCATGACCTAATACACTACCCAAATACCCCGGCACTACCCTAAATCCTAAAACAAAACCCACACACGACCCCCCACACTACCCAAAACACCAATGCACTACCTTAAACCCTAAAATAATACCCCCAGCATGACCCCCTCCACTACCCAAACACTACTGCACTACCCTAAACCACTATCCCCAGCATGACCCCCTACACTACCTGAACACGAATGCACTACCCTAAACCTTAAATCACTACCCTCAGCATGGCCCCCTACACTACCCAAACACAACTGCACTATGCTAAACCCTAAAACACTACTCCCAGCACAACCCCTACACTACACAAACACCACTGCACTGCCCTAAACCCTAAAACACTACCTCCAGCACGACCCCCTAGACTACACAAACACCACTGCACTACCCTGAACCCTAAAACAACACCCCCTGAATGACATCCTACATGCCCAAACACCCCTGCACTGCCCTGAACCCTAAAACACCATCCACTGCACGAACCCTTACACTGCCCGAACACCACTGCACTGCCCTGAACCCTAAAACACTACCCCCACCACGACCCCCTACACTACCCAAACACCACTGCACTACCCTAAAACATTACCCCCCTCATGACCCCCTACACTACCCAAAGACCACTGCACTACCCTAAACTCTAACAGACTACCCCAAGCACGACCCCCTATAGTACCCAAACACCACTGCACTACCCTAACCCCTAAAACACTATCCCTCACACGACCCCCTACACTACCCAAAGGCCACTGCACTACCCTAAACCCTAAAACACGATCCCCTACACTACAGAAACATAGCTGAACTACCTTAAACCCTAAAACATTACACCCAGCACGACCCCCTACACTACACAAACACCACTGCACTACCCTAAACCCTAAAACACTACCCGCAGCATGACCCCCTACACTACCCAAAACACCAATGCACTACCTTAAACCCTAAAATAATACCCCCAGCATGACCCCCTCCACTACCCAAACACTACTGCACTACCCTAAACCACTATCCCCAGCATGACCCCCTACACTACCTGAACACCACTGCACTACCCTAAACCTTAAATCACTACCCTCAGCATGGCCCCCTACACTACCCAAACACAACTGCACTATGCTAAACCCTAAAACACTACTCCCAGCACAACCCCTACACTACACAAACACCACAGCACTGCCCTAAACCCTAAAACACTACCTCCAGCACGACCCCCTAGACTACACAAACACCACTGCACTACCCTGAACCCTAAAACAACACCCCCTGAATGACATCCTACATGCCCAAACACCCCTGCACTGCCCTGAACCCTAAAACACCATCCACTGCACGAACCCTTACACTGCCCGAACACCACTGCACTGCCCTGAACCCTAAAACACTACCCCCACCACGACCCCCTACACTACCCAAACACCACTGCACTACCCTAAAACATTACCCCCCTCATGACCCCCCACACTACCCAAAGACCACTGCACTACCCTAAACTCTAACAGACTACCCCAAGCATGACCCCCTATAGTACCCAAACACCACTGCACTACCCTAACCCCTAAAACACTATCCCTCACACGACCCCCTACACTACCCAAAGGCCACTGCACTACCCTAAACCCTAAAACACGATCCCCTACACTACAGAAACACAGCTGAACTACCCTAAACCCTAAAACATTACCCCCAGCACGACCTCCTACACTACACAAACACCACTGCACTACCCTAAACCCTAAAACACTATCCGCAGCACGACCCCCTACACTACCCAAACACCACTGCACTACCCTAAACCCTAAAACACTACCCCCCGCACGACCCTCTACACTACCCAAACACCACTGCACTACCCTAAACCCTAAAACACTACCCCTGCACGACACTCTACACTACCTGAACACCACTGCACTACCCTAAACCCTAAAACACTACCCCCAGCATGACCCCCTACACTACCTGAACACCACTGCACTGCCCTAAACCCTAAAACACTATCCCCAGCATGACCCCCTACACTACCCAAACAACACTGCACTAAGAAAAATCCTAAAAAACTACCCCCAGCATGATCCCCTACAGTACCCAAAGACCACTGCACTACCCTAAACCCTAAAACACTAACCCCCACATGACCCCCTACACTACTCAAACACCGCTGCACTACCCTAAACCCTGAAACAATACCCCCAGCATGACCCCCTACACTACACAAACACCACTGCACTACCCTAAACCCTAAAACACTACCCCCTATACTACACAAACACCACTGAACTACCCTAAACCCTAAAACACTACCCCTACACTACACAAAAACCACTGCACTACCCTAAACCCTAAAACACTAGCCCCAACACGACACCCTTCACTACCCAAACACCACTGCACTACCCTAAACCCTAAAACACAACCCCCAGCATGACCCCCAGCATGACCCCCTACACTACCCAAACACCACTGCACTACTGTAAACCCATACACACTACCCCCAGCACGACCCCCTACACTACACAAACACCACTGCACTACCCTGAAACCCTAAAACACTCCCCCAGCACCACTCTCTACACTACCCAAACACCACTGCACTACCCTAAACCCTAAAACACTACCCCCAGCACGACTTCCACTCTACCCGAACCATACTGCACTACCCTAAACCCTAAAACAATACCCTGGCAGGACCCCCTACACTACCACAACACCACTGCACTACCCTAAACCCTAAATCACTACCCGCAGCACTACACCCTACACTACCCAAACACCACTGCACTACCCTAAACCCTAAAACGCTACCCCCCTCACGACCCCCTACACGACCTGAACACCACATCACTACCCCAAACCCTAAAACACTACCCACCGCAAGACTCCCTAAACTACCCAAGCAGCACTGCACTACCATAAACCCTAAAACACTACCCTCAGCATGACCCCCTACACTACCCAAAGACCACTGCGCTACCCTACATACTAAAACACTACTCCCCACATGACCCCCTACACTAACCAAAGACCACTGCACTACCCTAAACCCTAAAATACGACCCCCTACACTACACATACACCGCTGAACTACCCTAAACCCTAAAACATTACCCCCAGCATGACCCCCTACACTACACAAACACCACTGCACTACCCTAAACCCTAAAACACTACCCCCTACACTACACAAACACCACTGCACTACCCTAAACCCTAAAACACTAACCCCAGCACGACCCGGTACACTACCCAAACACCACTGCACTACCCTAAACCCTAAAACGCTATCCCCAGCAGTACCCCCTGCACTACCCAAGCTCCACTGCACTACCCTAAACCCTAAAACAATGCCCCCAGCAGTACCCCCTACACTACCCAAACACCACTGCACTACCGAACCCTAAAACACTACCCCCAACACGACCCCCTACACTACCCAAAGACCACTGCACTGCCCTAAACCCTAAAACACAACCCCCAGCACGGCCCCCTACACTAGATAAACACCACTGCACTGCCCTAAACCCTAAAACACTACCCCCAGTACGACCCCCTACACTAACCAAACACCACTGCACTACCATAAAACCTAAAACACTATCCCCAGCACGACCCGCTAAACTACACAAACACCACTGCACTTCCCTAAACCCTAACACACTACCCCAGCACGATCCTCTACACTACCCAAAAACCACTGCACTCCCTAAAACCTAAAACACAACACCCAGCAGCACCCCCAAAACTACCCAAACACCACTGCACTACCCTAAACTTTAACACTCTACCCCCAGCACAACCCCCTACAATACCCAAACACCACTGCACTACCCTAAACCCTAAAACACTGCCCACAGCATGACCCCCTACAGTACCCAAACACCACTGCACTACCCTAAACCCTAAAACACTCCCCCAGCTCGACTCCCTACACTACCCAAACACCACTGCACTACCCTAAACCCTTAGTGTACCCACAGCATGACCCCCTACACTACCCAAACACCAGTGCACTACCCTAAACCCTAAATCTACCCTCAGCATGACCCACTACACTACCCAAATACCACTGCACTACCCTAAAACCTAAAACACTACCACCAGCATGACCCTCTACACTACCCAAACACCACTGCTCCACTCTAAACCCTAAAACACTACCCAGCATGACCCCCTGCACTACCCAAACACCACTGCACTACCCTAAACCCTAAAACACTACTGCAGCATGACCCCCTACACTACCCAAACACCACTGCACTACCATAAACCCTAAAACACTCCCTCCAGCACCACTCCCTACACTACCCAAACACCACTGCACTACCCTAAACCCTAAAACACTACCCACAGCACGACCCCCTACACTACCCGAACACCACTACACTACCCTAAACTCTAAAACACTACCCCCAGCACGACCCCCTACACTGCCCGAACACCACTGCACTGCCCTATACCCTAATACACCACCCCCTGCACGACCCCCTACACTGCCCGAACACCACTGCACTGCCCTAAACCCTAAAACACCACCCCCTGCACAACCCCCAACACTGCCCAAACACCACTGCACTGCCCTAAACCCTAAAACACCACCCCCTGCACGACTCCCAACACTGCCCGAACACCACTGCACTACCCTAAACCCTAAAACACTATCCCCCATGCAACCGCCTACACTACCCAAAGACCACTGAACTACCCTAAACCCTAAAACACGATCCCCTACACTACAGAAACACAGCTGAACTACCCAAAACCCTAAAACATTACCCCCAGCACGACCCCCTACACTACCTGAACACCACTGCACTGCCCTAAACCCTAAAACACTATCCCCAGCATGACCCCCTACACTACCCAAACAACACTGCACTAAGAAAAACCCTAAAACACTACCCCCAGCATGATACCCTACACTAACCAAACACCACTGCACTAGCCTAATCCCTAAAACACTATCCCCCACATGACCCCTTACACTGCCGGAACACCACTGCACTGCCCTAAACCCTAAAACACCACCCCCTGCACAACCTCCTACACTGCCCGAACACCACTGCACTGCCCTAAACCCTAAAACACCACCCCCTGCACGACCCCCAACACTGCCCAAACACCACTGCACTGCCCTAAACCCTAAAACACCACCCCTGCACGACTCCCAACACTGCCCGAACACCACTGCCCTGCCCTAAACCCTAAAACACCATACCCTGCATGCCCCCCTCCACTGCCCGAACACCACTGCACTGCCCTAAAGCCTAAATCTCCACCCCCTGCATGACCCCCTACACTGCCCGTACACCACTGCACTGCCTTAAACCCTATAACACCACCCCCTGCACAACTCCCTACACTGCCTGAACACCACTGCACTGCCCTAAACCCTAAAACACACCCTACATGACCCTCTACACTGCCCGAAGAATGCTGCACTGCCCTAAACCCTAAAACACAACCCCCTGCACGACCCTCTACACTGCCCGAACACCACTGCACTGCCCTGAACCCTAAAACACCACCCCCTGCACGACCCTCTACACAGCACGAACACCACTGCACTGCCGTAAACCCTAAAACATCACCCACCTGCACGACCCCCTACACTACCCGAACAGCACTGCACTACCCTAAACCTTAAAACACTACCCCCAGCATGACCCCCTACACTACCCAGAGACTACTGCACTGCCCTGAACCCTAAAACACCACCCTGTACAACTCCCTACACTGCTTGAACACCACTGCACTGCCCAGAACCCTAAGACACAATCAACTGCATGACCCCTTACACTGCCCAAACACCACTGCACTGCCCTGAACCCTAAAACACTACCCCCAGCACTACCCCATACACTACCCAAACACCACTGCACTGCCCTAAACCCTAAAACACTACCCCAGCATGACCCTATACACTACCCAAACACCACTGCAATACCCTAAACCCTAAAACATTACACCCTCATGACCCACTACCCTACCCAAACACCACTGCACTACCCTAAACCCTAAAACATTAACCCCCTCATGACCCCCTACACTACCCAAAGACCACTGCACTACCCTAAACCCTAAAACACTACCCCAAGCACGACCCCCTACACTACCCAAAGACTACTGCACTACCCTAAACCCTAAAACACGATCCCCTACACTACAGAAACACAGCTGAACTACCTTAAACCCTAAAACATTACAGCCAGCACGACCCCCTACACTACACAAACACCACTGCACTACCCTAAACCCTAAAACACTACCCGCAGCATGACCCCCTACACTACCCAAACACCACTGCACTACCCTAAACCCTAAAACACTACCCCCCGCACGACCCTCTACACTACCTGAACACCACTGCACTGCCCTAAACCCTAAAACACTATCCCCAGCATGACCCCCTACACTACCCAAACAACACTGCACTAAGAAAAACCCTAAAACACTACCCCCAGCATGATCCCCTACACTGCCTGAACACCACTGCACGGCCCTAAACCCTAAAACATTACTCTCAGCATGACCCCCTACACTACACAAACACCACCACACTACCACAAACCCTAAAACACTACCCCCTACATTACACAAACAGCACTGCACTGCCCTAAACCCTAAAACACCACACCCTGCATGACCCCCTACACTGCCCAAACACCACTGCACTGTCCTAAACCCTAAAACTCCATCCCCTGCACGACACCCTACACTGCCTGAACACCACTGCTCTGCCCATTAACCACTAACCCTAAAACTACACAAACACCACTGTACTACCCTAAACTCTAAAACACTCCCCCAGCACGACCCCCTACACTACCCTAACACCACTACACTACCCTAAACTCTAAAACACTACCCACAGCTCGACCCCCTACACTGCCCAAACACCACTGCACTGCCCATTAACCATTAACCCTAAAACATTACCCCCAGCATGACCCCCTATACTACACAAATACCACTGCTCTACCCTAAACCCTAAACACTACCCTCTACACTACACAAACACCACTGCACTACCCTAAACCCTAAAACACTACCCCAGCACGATCACCTACATTACCCAAACACCACTGCACTACCCTAAACCCTAAAACACTACCCCCAGCAGTACCCCCTGCACTACCCAAACACCACTGCACTGCCCTAAACCCTAAAACACTATCCCCAGCATGACCCCCTACACTACCCAAAAACCACTGCACTAAGAAAAACCCTAAAACACTACCCCCTGCATGGCCCCCTTCACTACCCAAAGACCACTGCACTACCCTAAACCCTAAAACACTACCCCCCACATGACCCCCTATACTACCCAAAAACCACTGCACTACCCTAAACCCTAAAACAATACCCCCAGCATGACCCCCTACACTACACAAACAGCACTGCACTACTCTAAACCCTAAAACACTACCCCCAGCACGACCCCCGACATTACCCAAAAACCATTGCACTACCCTAAACCCTAAAACATTACTCCCAGCATGACCCCCTACACTACACAAACACCACTGCACTACCCTAAACCCTAAAACACTACCCCCTACACTACACAAACAGCACTGCACTACCCTAAACCCTAAAACTCTACCCCCAGCACGACCCCCTACACTACCCAAACACCACTGCACTACCCTAAACCCTAAAACACTACCCCCAGCAGTACCCCTCACACTAGCAAAACACCACTGCACTGCCCAAAACCCTAAAACACCACCCCCTGCATGACCCCCTACACTGCCCGAACACGACTGCACTGCCCTAAACCCTAAAACACCACCCACCCAAACGACCCCCTACACTACCCGAACAGCGCTGCATTTTCCTAAACCTTAAAACACTACCCCAGCATGACACCCTACACTAGATAAACACCACTACACTGCCCTAAACCCTAAGACACTACCCCCAGCATGACCCCCTACACTACCCAGAGACTACTGCACTGCCCTGAACCCTAAAACACCACCCTGCACGACTCCCTACACTGCTTGAACACCACTGCACTGCCCTGAACCCTATAACAACATCCACTGCATGACCCCTTACACTGCCCGAACACCACTGCCCTGCCCTGAACCCTAAAACACTACCCCCAGCACGACGCCGTACACTATCCAAACACCACTGCACTACCCTAAACCCTAAAACATTAACCCCCTCATGACCCCCTACACTACCCAAAGACCACTGCACTTCCCTAAACCCTAAAACACTACCCCAAGCACAACCCCCTACACTACCCAAACACAACTGCACTACCCTAAACCCTAAAATGCTATCCCCATCAGTACCCCCTGCACTACCCAAACACCACTGCACTGCCCTAAACCCTAAAACACTATCCCCAGCATGACCCCCTACACTTCCCAAAAAACACTGCACTAAGAAAAACCCTAAAACACTACCCCCTACATGACCCCCTACACTACCCAAAGACCACTGCACTACCCTTAACCCTAAAACACTACCCCCCCACATGACCCCCTATACTACCCAAACACCGCTGCACTACCCTAAACCCTAAAACAATACCCCTAGCATGACCCCCTACACTACACAAACAGCACTGCACTACCCTAAACCCTAAAACACTACCCCCAGCACGACCCCCGACATTACCCAAAAACCATTGCACTACCCTAAACCCTAAAACATTACTCCCAGCATGACCCCCTACACTACACAAACACCACTACACTACCCTAAACCCTAAAACACTACCCCCTACACTACACAAACAGCACTGCACTACCCTAAACCCTAAAACTCTACCCCCAGCACGACCCCCTACACTACCCAAACACCACTGCACTACCCTAAACCCTAAAACACTACCCCCAGCAGTACCCCTCACACTAGCAAAACACCACTGCACTGCCCAAAACCCTAAAACACCACCCCCTGCATGACCCCCTACATTGCCCGAACACGACTGCACTGCCCTAAACCCTAAAACACCACCCACCCACACGACCCCCTACACTACCTGAACAGCACTGCATTTTCCTAAACCTTAAAACACTACCCCAGCATGACCCCGTACACTAGATAAACACCACTGCACTGCCCTAAACCCTAAGACACTACCCCCAGCACGACCCCCTACACTACCCAGAGACTACTGCACTGCCCTGAACCCTAAAACACCACCCTGTACGACTCCCTACACTGCTTGAACACCACTGCACTGCCCTGAACCCTATAACAACATCCACTGCATGACCCCTTACACTGCCCGAACACCACTGCACTGCCCTGAACCCTAAAACACTACCCCCAGCACGACCCTGTACACTACCCAAACACCACTGCACTACCTTAAACCCTAAAACATTAACCCCCTCATGACCCCCTACACTACCCAAAGACCACTGCACTACCCTAAACCCTAAAACACTACCCCATGCACGACCCCCTACACTACCCAAACACCACTGCACTACCCTAAACCCTAAAACACTATCCCCCACATGACCCCCTACACTACCCAAAGACCACTGCACTACCCTAAACCCTAAAACACGATCCCCTACACTACAGAAACACAGCTGAACTACCCTAAACCCTAAAACATTACCCGCAGCATGACCCCCTACACTACCCAAACACCACTGCACTACCCTAAACCCTAAAACACTACCCCCCGCACGACCCTCTAGACTACCTGAACACCACTGCACTGCCCTAAACCCTAAAACACTACCCCCAGCATGATCCCCTACACTTCCTGAACACCACTGCACGGCCCTAAACCCTAAAACATTACTCCCAGCATGACCTCCTACACTACACAAACACCACTGCACTACCGTAAACCCTAAAACACTACCCCCTACACTACACAAACAGCACTGCACTGCCCTAAACCCTAAAACACCACACCCTGCATGACCCCCTACACTGCCCAAACACCACTGCACTGCTCTAAACCCTAAAACTCCATCCCCTGCACGACACTCTACACTGCCTGAACACCACTGATCTGCCCTAATCCCTAAAACACCACCCCCTGCATGACCCCCTATGCTGCCCGAACAGCAGTACACTACCCTAAACTCTAAAAAACTACCCACAGCACGACCCCCTACACTGCCCAAACACCACTGCACTTCCCATTAACCATTAACCCTAAAACATTACCCCCAGCATGACCCCCTACACTACACAAATACCACTGCACTACCCTAAACCCTAACACACTATACCCTACACTACACAAACACCACTGCACTACCCTAAAACAGTACCCCCAGCACGACCCCCTACACTACCCAAACACCACTGCACTACCCTAAACCCTAAAACACTACCCCCAGCAGTACCACTCACACTACCCAAACACCACTGCACTACCCTAAACCCTAAAACGCTATCCCCAGCAGTACCCTCTGCACTACCCAAACACCACTGCACTGCCCTAAACCCTAAAACACTATCCCCAGCATGACCCCCTACACTACCCAAACAACACTGCACTAAGAAAAACCCTAAAACACTATCCCCAGCATGACCCCCTACACTACCCAAACAACACTGCACTAAGAAAAACTCTAAAACACTACCCACAGCATGACCCCCTACACTAGATAAACACCACTGCACTACCCTAAACCCTAAAACACTACCCGCAGCATGACCCCCTACACTACCCAAACACCACTGCACTAACCTAAACCCTAAAACACTACCCCCCGCACGACCCTCTACACTACCTGAACACCACTGCACTACCCTAAACCCTAAAACACTACCCCCGCACGACCCTCTAGACTACCTGAACACCACTGCACTGCCCTAAACCCTAAAACACTATCCCCAGCATGACCCCCTACACTACCCAAACAACACTGCACTAAGAAAAACCCTAAAACACTACCCCCAGCATGATCCCCTACACTGCCTGAACACCACTGCACGGCCCTAAACCCTAAAACATTACTCCCAGCATGACCCCCTACACTACACAAACACCACTGCACTACCGTAAACCCTAAAACACTACCCCCTACACTACACAAACAGCACTGCACTGCCCTAAACCCTAAAACACCACTCCCTGCATGACCCCCTACACTGCCCAAACACCACTGCACTGCCCTAAACCCTAAAACTCCATCCCCTGCACGACACCCTACACTGCCTGAACACCACTGCTCTGCCCTAATCCCTAAAACACCAGCTTCGCATGACCCTCTACACTGCCCGAACACCACTGCACTGCCCAAAATCCGAAAACACCCCCTGCACGACCCCTACACTGCCAAACACCACTGCACTGCCCTAAACCCTAAAACACCACCCCCTGCATGACCCCCTATATTGCCCGAACAGCACTACACTACCCTAAACTCTAAAACACTACCCCAGCACTACACTAAACCCCATAAGCACTACCCCCAGCACGACCCCCTACACTATACAAACACCACTGTACTACCCTAAACCCTAAAACACTCCCCCCAGCACGACCCCCTACACTACCCTAACACCACTACACTACCCTAAACTCTAATACACTACCCACAGCACGACCCCCTGCACTGCCCAAACACCACTGCACTGCCCATTAACCATTAACCCTAAAACATTACCCCCAGCATGACCCCCTACACTACACATATACCACTGCACTACCCTAAACCCTAAAACACTACCCCCTACACTTCACAAACACCACTGCACTACCCTAAAACAGTATCCCCAGCACGACCCCCTACACTACACAAACACCACTGCACTACCCTAAACCCTAAAACACTACCCCCAGCAGTACCACTCACACTACCCAAACACCACTGCACTACCCTAAACCCTAAAACTCTATCCCCAGCAGTACCCCCTACACTACCCAAACACCACTGCACTGCCCTAAACCCTAAAGCACTATCCCCAGCATGACCCCCTACACTACCCAAACAACACTGCACTAAGAAAAACCCTAAAACACTACCCCCTGCATGACCCCCTACACTACCCAAAGACCACTGCACTACCCTAAACCCTAAAACACTACCCCCCCACATGATCCCCTACACTACCCACACACTGCTGCACTACCCTAAATGCTAAAACAATACCCCCAGCATGACCCCCTACACTACTCAAACAGCACTGCACTACCCTAAACCCTAAAACACTACCCCCAGCACGACCCCGACATTACCCGAAAACCATTGCACTACCCTAAACCCTAAAACATTACTCCCAGCATGACCCCCTACACTACACAAACACCACTGCACTACCCTAAACCCTAAAACACTACCCCCTACACTACACAAACAGCACTGCACTACCCTCAACCCTAAAACTCTACCCCCAGCACGACCCCCTACACTACCCAAACACCACTGCACTACCCTAAACCCTAAAACACTACCCCCAGCAGTACCCCTCACACTAGCCAAACACCAGTGTACTGCCCTAAACCCTAAAACACCACCCCCTGCATGATCCCCTACACTGCCCGAACACCACTGCACTGCCCTAAACCCTAAAACTCCACCCCCTGCACAACTCCCTACACTGCCTGAACACCACTGCACTGCCCTAATCCCTAAAACAAAAAAACCCTGCATGACCCTCTACACTGCCCGAACACCACTGCACTGCCCTAAACCCGAAAACACCCCCTGCACGATCCCTACACTGCCAAACACCACTGCACTGCCCTAAACCCTAAAATACTACCCCCTGCATGACCCTCTACACTGCCCGAACAGCACTACACTACCCTAAACTCTAAAACACTACCCCAGCACTACACTAAATCCCATATGCACTATCCCCAGCACAACCACCTACACTACCCAAACACCACTGTACTACCCTAAACCCTAAAACACTCCCTCCAGCACGACCCCCTACACTACCCTAACACCACTACACTAAACTCTAAAACACTACCCACAGCACGACCCCCTACACTGCCAAAACACCACTGCACTGTCCATTAACCATTAGCCCTAAAACATTACCCCCAGCATGACCCCCTACACTACACAAATACCACTGCACTACCCTAAAACAGTACCCAGAGCATGACCCCCTACACTACCCAAACACCACTGCTCTACCCTAAACCCTAAAACACTACCCCCAGCAGTACCACTCACACTACCCAAACACCACTGCACTACCCTAAACCCTAAAACGCTATTATCCCCAGCAGTACCCCCTGCACTACCCAAACACCACTGACTGCCCTAAACACTAAAACACTATGCCCAGCATGACCCCGTACACTACCCAAACAACACTGCACTGAGAAAGACCCTAAAACACTACCCCCTGCATGACCCATACACTACCCAAAGACCACTGCACTACCCTAAACCCTAAAACACTACCCCCCCACATGACCCCCTACACTAGCCAAACACTGCTGCACTACCCTAAAAGCTAAAACAATACCCCCAGCATGACCCCCTACACTACACAAACAGCACTGCACTACCCTAAACCCTAAAACACTACCCCAGCACGACCCCCGACATTACCCAAAAACCATTGCACTACCCTAAACCCTAAAACATTACTCCCAGCATGACCCCCTACACTACACAAACACCACTGCACTACCCTAAACCCTAAAACACTACCCCCCACACTACACAAACAGAACTGCACTACCCTAAACCCTAACACTCTACCCCCAGCACGACCCCCTACACTACCCAAACACCACTGCACTACCCTAAGCCCTAAAACACTACCCCCAGCAGTACCCCTCACACTAGCCAAACACAACTGCACTGCCCTAAACCCTTAAACACCACCCCCTGCATGACCCCCTACACTGCCCAAACACCACTGCACTGCCCTAAACCCTAAAACTCCACCCCCTGCACGACACCCTACACTGCCTGAACACCACTGCATTGCCCTAATCCCTAAAACACCAACCCCTGCATGACCCTCTACACTGCCCGAACACCACTGCACTGACCTAAACCCGAAAACATCCCCTGCACGATCCCTACACTGCCAAACACCACTGCACTGCCCTAAACCCTAAAACACCACCCCCTGCATGACCCCCTACACAGCCCGAACAGCACTACACTACCCTAAACTCTAAAACACTACCCCAGCACTACACTAAACCCCATATGCACTACCCCCAGCACGACCCCCTACACTACCCAAACACCACTGCACTACCCTAAACCTAAAACACTACCTCCAGCACGACCCGCTAAACTACACAAACACCACTGCACTATCCTAAACCCTAACACACTACCCACAGCACGACCCCCTACACTACCCTAACACCACTACACTATCCTAAACTCTAAAACACTACCCACAGCACGACCCCCTACACTGCCCAAACACCACTGCCCTGCCCATTAACCATTAACCCTAAAACATTACCCCCAGGATGACCCCCT
This sequence comes from Triturus cristatus, assembly GCF_964204655.1. Classification (NCBI taxonomy): domain Eukaryota; kingdom Metazoa; phylum Chordata; class Amphibia; order Caudata; family Salamandridae; genus Triturus; species Triturus cristatus. Next base: position 1,111,375,271 of record NC_140579.1, read on the forward strand.
ACACTACACAAATACCACTGCACTACCCTGAACCCTGAAACACTACCCTCTACACTACACAAACACCACTGCACTACCCTAAAACACTACCCCCAGCACGACCCCCTACACTACCCAAACACCACTGCACTACCCTAAACCCTAAAACACTACCCCCAGCAGTACCACTCACACTACCCAAACACCACTGCACTACCCTAAACCCTAAAACGCTATCCCCAGCAGTACCCCCTGCACTATCCAAAAACCACAGCACTACCCTAAACCCTAAAACACTGCCCCAGCAGTACCCCTACACTAACCAAACACCACTGCACTACCCTAACCCTAAAACACTACCCTCAGAGCGACCCCCTACACTACCCAAAGACCACTGCACTGCCCTAAACCCTAAAACACAACCCCCAGCAGCACCCCCTACACTACCAAAACACCACTGCACTACCATAAACCTTAACACACTACCCCCAGCTTGACCCCCTACACTACCCAAATACCACTGCACTACGCTAAACCCTAAAACATTCCCCCAGCATGACTCCCTACACTACCCAAACACCACTGCACTACCCTAAACCCTAAGTGTACCCCCAGCACGACCCCCTACACTACCCAAACACCACTGCTCTACCCTAAACCCTAAAACACTACCCCCAGCAGTACCACTCACACTACCCAAACACCACTGCACTACCCTAAACCTTAAAACGCTATTATCCCCAGCAGTACCCCCTGCACTACCCAAACACCACTGCACTGCCCTAAACCCTAAAACACTATCCCCAGCATGACAGCCTACACTATCCAAACAACAATGCACTAAGAAAATCCTAAAACATGACCCCCTGCATGACCCCCTACACTACCCAAAGACCACTGCACTACCCTAAACTCTAAAACACTACCCCCCCACATGACCCCCTACACTACCCAAACACTGCTGCACTACCCTAAACGCTAAAACAATACCCCCAGCATGACCCCCTTCACTACACAAACAGCACTGCACTACCCTAAACCCTAAAACACTACCCCAGCACGACCCCAGACATTACCCAAAAACCATTGCACTACCCTAAACCCTAAAACATTACTCTTAGCATGACCCCCTACACTACACAAACACCACTGCACTACCCTAAACCCTAAAACACTTCCCCCTACACTACACAAACAGCACTGCACTACACTAAACCCTAAAACTCTACCCCCAGCATGACCCCCTACACTACCCAAACACCACTGCACTACCCTAAACCCTAAAACACTACACCCAGCAGCACCCCTCACACAAGCCAAACACCACTGCACTGCCCTAAACCCTAAAACACCACCTCCTGCATGAACCCCTACACTGCCCGAACACCACTGCACTGCCCTAAACCCTAAAACTTCACCCCCTGCACGACACCCTACACTGCCTGAACACCACTGCACTGCCCTAATCCCTAAAACACCAACCCCTGCATGACCCTCTACACTGCCCGAACACCACTGCACTGCCCTAAACCCGAAAACACCCCTGCACGATCCCTACACTACCAAACACCACTGCACTGCCCTAAACCCTAAAACACCACCCCCTGCATGACCCCTTACACTGCTCGAACAGCACTACACTACCCTAAACTCTAAAACACTACCCCAGCACTACACTAAACCCCATATGCACTACCCCCAGCACGACCCCCTACACTACCCAAACACCACTGCACTATCCTAAACCCTAATACACTACCCACAGCACGACCCCCTACACTACCCTAACACCACTACACTATCCCAAACTCTAAAACACTACCCACAGCACGACCCCCTACACTGCCCAAACACCACTGCACTGCCCATTAACCATCAACCCTAAAACATTACCCCCAGCATGACCCCCTACACTACACAAATACCACTGCACTACCCTAAACCCTAAAACACTACCACCTACACTACACAAACACCACTGCACTACCCTAAAACACTACCCCCAGCACGACCCCCTACACTACACAAACACCACTGCACTACCCTAAACCCTAAAACACTACCCCCAGCAGTACCACTCACACTACCCAAACACCACTGCACTACCCTAAACCCTAAAACGCTATCCCCAGCAGTACCCCCTGCACTACCCAAACACCACTGCACTACCCTAAACCCTAAAACACTGCCCCAGCAGTACCCCCTACACTAACCAAACACCACTGCACTACCCTAACCCTAAAACACTACCCCCAGAGCGACCCCCTACACTACCCAAAGACCACTGCTCTGCCCTAAACCCTAAACACAACCCCCAGCAGCACCCCCTAAACTACCCAAACACCACTGCACTACCCTAAACCTTAACACACTACCCCCAGCTTGAACCCCTACACTACCCAAACACCACTGCACTACGCTAAACCCTAAAACACTCCCCCAGCATGACTCCCTACACTACCCAAACACCACTGCACTACCCTAAACCCTAAGTTTACCCACAGCACGACCCCCTACACTACCCAAACACCACTGCACTACCCTAAACCCTACATCTACCCTCAGCATGACCCCCTACACTACCCAAACACCACTGCACTACCCTAATACCTAAAACACTACCCCCAGCATGACCCCCTACACTTCCCAAATACCACTGTACCACTCTAAACCCTAAAACATTACCCAGCACGACCCCCTGCACTACCCAAACACCACTGTAGTACCCTAAACCCTAAAACACTACCCCCAGCACGACCCCCTACACTACCCAATGACCACTGCACTGCCCTGGACCCTAAAACACCACCCCCTTCACGACCCCCTACACTGCTTGAACACCACTGCACTGCCCTAAACCCAAAAACACCACCCTCCTGCCTGACCCCCCACCCTGCCCGAACACCACTGCTCTGCCCTAAACCCTAAAATACCCCCCTGCATGACCCCCTACACTGCCCAAACACCACTGCTCTGCCCTAAACCCAAAAACACTACCCCAGCACGACCCCTACACTGCCAGAACACCTCTGCTCTGCCCCAAACCCCAAAACACCACCCCATCACGACCCCCTACCCTACCCGAACACCGCTGCACTGCCCTAAACCCTAAAACAGCATCCCCAGCATGACCCCTACTCTACCCGAGCACTGCTGCACTGCCTTAAACCCTAAAACACTACACCAGCACGACCCCCTACACTACCCAAAGACCACTGCACTTCCCTAAACCCTAAAACACGATGCCCAGCACGACCCCCTACACTACCCAAACACCACTGCTCTACCCTAAACCCTAAAACACTACCCCCAGCATGACCTCCTACACTACCCAAACAGCCCTGCACTACCCTAAATCCTAAATCTACCCTAAGCATGACCCCCTACACTACCCAAAACACAACTGCACTACCCTAAACCATAAAACAATACCCCCAGCACAACCCCCTACACTACCGAAACACCACTGCACTACCCTAAACCTTAAAACACTACACCAGCATGACCCCCTACACTACCTAAACACCACTGCACTACCCTAAACCCTAAATCTACCCTAAGCATGACCCCCTACACTACCCAAACACCAGTGCACTACCGTAAACCCTACAACACTACCCCCTGCACTACCCCTACACTACCCAAATACCACTGCAGCACCCTAAACTCTTAAACACTACCCAGCATGACACCCTACACCATCCAAACACCACTGCACTACCCTGAACCCTAAAACACCACCCCTTGAATGACATCCTACATGCCCAAACACCCATGCAATGCCCTGAACCCTAAAACACCATCCCCTGCACAACCCCCTACACTGCCCGAACACGACTGCACTGCCCTGAACCCTAAAAAACTACCCCCAGCACGACCCCGTACACAACCCAAACACCACAGCACTGCCCTAAACCCTAAAACACTACCCCAGCATGACCCCATACACTACCCAAACACCACTGCACTACCCTAAACCCTAAAACATTACCCCCTCATGACACCCTACACTACCCAAACACCACTGCACTACCCTAAACCCTAAATCATTACCCCCCTCACAACCCCCTACACTACCCAAAGACCTCTGCACTACCCTGAAACCCTAAAACACTACCCCAAGCACGACCCCCTACACTACCCAAACACCACTGCACTACCCTAAACCCTAAAACACTATCCCCCACACGACCCCCTAACCTATCCAAAGGCCACTGCACTACCCTAAACCCTAAAACATGATCCCCTACACAACAGAAACACAGCTGAACTACCCTAGACCCTAAAACATTACCCCAGCACGACCCCCTACACTACACAAACACCACTGCAGTACCCTAATCCCTAAAACACTACCACCCACACGACCCCCTACACTACCTGAACAGCACTGCATTTTCCTAAACCTTAAAACACTACCCCAGCATGACCCCGTACACTAGATAAACACCACTGCACTGCCCTAAACCCTAAGACACTACCCCCAGCACGACCCCCTACACTACCCAGAGACTACTGCACTGCCCTGAACCCTAAAACACCACCCTGTACGACTCCCTACACTGCTTGAACACCACTGCACTGCCCTGAACCCTATAACAACATCCACTGCATGACCCCTTACACTGCCCGAACACCACTGCACTGCCCTGAACCCTAAAACACTACCCCCAGCACGACCCTGTACACTACCCAAACACCACTGCACTACCCTAAACCCTAAAACATTAACCCCCTCATGACCCCCTACACTACCCAAAGACCACTGCACTACCCTAAACCCTAAAACACTACCCCATGCACGACCCCCTACACTACCCAAACACCACTGCACTACCCTAAACCCTAAAACACTATCCCCCACATGACCCCCTACACTACCCAAAGACCACTGCACTACCCTAAACCCTAAAACACGATCCCCTACACTACAGAAACACAGCTGAACTACCCTAAACCCTAAAACATTACCCGCAGCATGACCCCCTACACTACCCAAACACCACTGCACTACCCTAAACCCTAAAACACTACCCCCCGCACGACCCTCTAGACTACCTGAACACCACTGCACTGCCCTAAACCCTAAAACACTACCCCCAGCATGATCCCCTACACTTCCTGAACACCACTGCACGGCCCTAAACCCTAAAACATTACTCCCAGCATGACCTCCTACACTACACAAACACCACTGCACTACCGTAAACCCTAAAACACTACCCCCTACACTACACAAACAGCACTGCACTGCCCTAAACCCTAAAACACCACACCCTGCATGACCCCCTACACTGCCCAAACACCACTGCACTGCTCTAAACCCTAAAACTCCATCCCCTGCACGACACTCTACACTGCCTGAACACCACTGATCTGCCCTAATCCCTAAAACACCACCCCCTGCATGACCCCCTATGCTGCCCGAACAGCAGTACACTACCCTAAACTCTAAAAAACTACCCACAGCACGACCCCCTACACTGCCCAAACACCACTGCACTTCCCATTAACCATTAACCCTAAAACATTACCCCCAGCATGACCCCCTACACTACACAAATACCACTGCACTACCCTAAACCCTAACACACTATACCCTACACTACACAAACACCACTGCACTACCCTAAAACAGTACCCCCAGCACGACCCCCTACACTACCCAAACACCACTGCACTACCCTAAACCCTAAAACACTACCCCCAGCAGTACCACTCACACTACCCAAACACCACTGCACTACCCTAAACCCTAAAACGCTATCCCCAGCAGTACCCTCTGCACTACCCAAACACCACTGCACTGCCCTAAACCCTAAAACACTATCCCCAGCATAACCCCCTACACTACCCAAACAACACTGCACTAAGAAAAACCCTAAAACACTATCCCCAGCATGACCCCCTACACTACCCAAACAACACTGCACTAAGAAAAACTCTAAAACACTACCCACAGCATGACCCCCTACACTAGATAAACACCACTGCACTACCCTAAACCCTAAAACACTACCCACAGCATGACCCCCTACACTACCCAAACACCACTGCACTAACCTAAACCCTAAAACACTACCCCCCGCACGACCCTCTACACTACCTGAACACCACTGCACTACCCTAAACCCTAAAACACTACCCCCGCACGACCCTCTAGACTACCTGAACACCACTGCACTGCCCTAAACCCTAAAACACTATCCCCAGCATGACCCCCTACACTACCCAAACAACACTGCACTAAGAAAACCCTAAAACACTACCCCCAGCATGATCCCCTACACTGCCTGAACACCACTGCACGGCCCTAAACCCTAAAACATTACTCCCAGCATGACCCCCTACACTACACAAACACCACTGCACTACCGTAAACCCTAAAACACTACCCCCTACACTACACAAACAGCACTGCACTGCCCTAAACCCTAAAACACCACTCCCTGCATGACCCCCTACACTGCCCAAACACCACTGCACTGCCCTAAACCCTAAAACTCCATCCCCTGCACGACACCCTACACTGCCTGAACACCACTGCTCTGCCCTAATCCCTAAAACACCAGCTTCGCATGACCCTCTACACTGCCCGAACACCACTGCACTGCCCAAAATCCGAAAACACCCCCTGCACGACCCCTACACTGCCAAACACCACTGCACTGCCCTAAACCCTAAAACACCACCCCCTGCATGACCCCCTATATTGCCCGAACAGCACTACACTACCCTAAACTCTAAAACACTACCCCAGCACTACACTAAACCCCATATGCACTACCCCCAGCACGACCCCCTACACTATACAAACACCACTGTACTACCCTAAACCCTAAAACACTCCCCCCAGCACGACCCCCTACACTACCCTAACACCACTACACTACCCTAAACTCTAATACACTACCCACAGCACGACCCCCTGCACTGCCCAAACACCACTGCACTGCCCATTAACCATTAACCCTAAAACATTACCCCCAGCATGACCCCCTACACTACACATATACCACTGCACTACCCTAAACCCTAAAACACTACCCCCTACACTTCACAAACACCACTGCACTACCCTAAAACAGTATCCCCAGCACGACCCCCTACACTACACAAACACCACTGCACTACCCTAAACCCTAAAACACTACCCCCAGCAGTACCACTCACACTACCCAAACACCACTGCACTACCCTAAACCCTAAAACTCTATCCCCAGCAGTACCCCCTACACTACCCAAACACCACTGCACTGCCCTAAACCCTAAAGCACTATCCCCAGCATGACCCCCTACACTACCCAAACAACACTGCACTAAGAAAAACCCTAAAACACTACCCCCTGCATGACCCCCTACACTACCCAAAGACCACTGCACTACCCTAAACCCTAAAACACTACCCCCCACATGATCCCCTACACTACCCACACACTGCTGCACTACCCTAAATGCTAAAACAATACCCCCAGCATGACCCCCTACACTACTCAAACAGCACTGCACTACCCTAAACCCTAAAACACTACCCCCTACACTACACAAACAGCACTGCACTACCCTAAACCCTAAAACTCTACCCCCAGCACGACCCCCTACACTACCCAAACACCACTGCACTACCCTAAACCCTAAAACACTACCCCCAGCAGTACCCCTCACACTAGCCAAACACCAGTGTGCTGCCCTAAACCCTAAAACACCACCCCCTGCATGATCCCCTACACTGCCCGAACACCACTGCACTGCCCTAAACCCTAAAACTCCACCCCCTGCACAACACCCTACACTGCCTGAACACCACTTCACTGCCCTAATCCCTAAAACAAAAAAACCCTGCATGACCCTCTACACTGCCCGAACACCACAGCACTGCCCTAAACCCGAAAACACCCCCTGCACGATCCCTACACTGCCAAACACCACTGCACTGCCCTAAACCCTAAAATACTACCCCCTGCATGACCCTCTACACTGCCCGAACAGCACTACACTACCCTAAACTCTAAAACACTACCCCAGCACTACACTAAATCCCATATGCACTATCCCCAGCACAACCACCTACACTACCCAAACACCACTGTACTACCCTAAACCCTAAAACACTCCCTCCAGCACGACCCCCTACACTACCCTAACACCACTACACTACCCTAAACTCTAAAACACTACCCACAGCACGACCCCCTACACTGCCCAAACACCACTGCACTGTCCATTAACCATTAGCCCTAAAACATTACCCCCAGCATGACCCCCTACACTACACAAATACCACTGCACTACCCTAAAACAGTACCCAGAGCATGACCCCCTACACTACCCAAACACCACTGCTCTACCCTAAACCCTAAAACACTACCCCCAGCAGTACCACTCACACTACCCAAACACCACTGCACTACCCTAAACCCTAAAACGCTATTATCCCCAGCAGTACCCCCTGCACTACCCAAACACCACTGACTGCCCTAAACACTAAAACACTATGCCCAGCATGACCCCGTACACTACCCAAACAACACTGCACTGAGAAAGACCCTAAAACACTACCCCCTGCATGACCCATACACTACCCAAAGACCACTGCACTACCCTAAACCCTAAAACACTACCCCCCCACATGACCCCCTACACTAGCCAAACACTGCTGCACTACCCTAAAAGCTAAAACAATACCCTCAGCATGACCCCCTACACTACACAAACAGCACTGCACTACCCTAAACCCTAAAACACTACCCCAGCACGACCCCCGACATTACCCAAAAACCATTGCACTACCCTAAACCCTAAAACATTACTCCCAGCATGACCCCCTACACTACACAAACACCACTGCACTACCCTAAACCCTAAAACACTACCCCCCACACTACACAAACAGAACTGCACTACCCTAAACCCTAACACTCTACCCCCAGCACGACCCCCTACACTACCCAAACACCACTGCACTACCCTAAGCCCTAAAACACTACCCCCAGCAGTACCCCTCACACTAGCCAAACACAACTGCACTGCCCTAAACCCTTAAACACCACCCCCTGCATGACCCCCTACACTGCCCAAACACCACTGCACTGCCCTAAACCCTAAAACTCCACCCCCTGCACGACACCCTACACTGCCTGAACACCACTGCATTGCCCTAATCCCTAAAACACCAACCCCTGCATGACCCTCTACACTGCCCGAACACCACTGCACTGACCTAAACCCGAAAACATCCCCTGCACGATCCCTACACTGCCAAACACCACTGCACTGCCCTAAACCCTAAAACACCACCCCCTGCATGACCCCCTACACAGCCCGAACAGCACTACACTACCCTAAACTCTAAAACACTACCCCAGCACTACACTAAACCCCATATGCACTACCCCCAGCACGACCCCCTACACTACCCAAACACCACTGCACTACCCTAAACCTAAAACACTACCTCCAGCACGACCCGCTAAACTACACAAACACCACTGCACTATCCTAAACCCTAACACACTACCCACAGCACGACCCCCTACACTACCCTAACACCACTACACTATCCTAAACTCTAAAACACTACCCACAGCACGACCCCCTACACTGCCCAAACACCACTGCCCTGCCCATTAACCATTAACCCTAAAATATTACCCCCAGGATGACCCCCTACACTACACAAATACCACTGCACTACCCTGAACCCTGAAACACTACCCTCTACACTACACAAACACCACTGCACTACCCTAAAACACTACCCCCAGCACGACCCCCTACACTACCCAAACACCACGGCACTACCCTAAACCCTAAAACACTACCCCCAGCAGTACCACTCACACTACCCAAACACCACTGCACTACCCTAAACCCTAAAACGCTATCCCCAGCAGTACCCCCTGCACTATCCAAAAACCACAGCACTACCCTAAACCCTAAAACACTGCCCCAGCAGTACCCCTACACTAACCAAACACCACTGCACTACCCTAACCCTAAAACACTACCCTCAGAGCGACCCCCTACACTACCCAAAGACCACTGCACTGCCCTAAACCCTAAAACACAACCCCCAGCAGCACCCCCTACACTACCAAAACACCACTGCACTACCATAAACCTTAACACACTACCCCCAGCTTGACCCCCTACACTACCCAAATACCACTGCACTACGCTAAACCCTAAAACACTCCCCCAGCATGACTCCCTACACTACCCAAACACCACTGCACTACCCTAAACCCTAAGTGTACCCCCAGCACGACCCCCTACACTACCCAAACACCACTGCTCTACCCTAAACCCTAAAACACTACCCCCAGCAGTACCACTCACACTACCCAAACACCACTGCACTACCCTAAACCTTAAAACGCTATTATCCCCAGCAGTACCCCCTGCACTACCCAAACACCACTGCACTGCCCTAAACCCTAAAACACTATCCCCAGCATGACAGCCTACACTATCCAAACAACAATGCACTAAGAAAATCCTAAAACATGACCCCCTGCATGACCCCCTACACTACCCAAAGACCACTGCACTACCCTAAACTCTAAAACACTACCCCCCCACATGACCCCCTACACTACCCAAACACTGCTGCACTACCCTAAACGCTAAAACAATACCCCCAGCATGACCCCCTTCACTACACAAACAGCACTGCACTACCCTAAACCCTAAAACACTACCCCAGCACGACCCCAGACATTACCCAAAAACCATTGCACTACCCTAAACCCTAAAACATTACTCTTAGCATGACCCCCTACACTACACAAACACCACTGCACTACCCTAAACCCTAAAACACTTCCCCCTACACTACACAAACAGCACTGCACTACACTAAACCCTAAAACTCTACCCCCAGCATGACCCCCTACACTACCCAAACACCACTGCACTACCCTAAACCCTAAAACACTACACCCAGCAGCACCCCTCACACTAGCCAAACACCACTGCACTGCCCTAAACCCTAAAACACCACCTCCTGCATGAACCCCTACACTGCCCGAACACCACTGCACTGCCCTAAACCCTAAAACTTCACCCCCTGCACGACACCCTACACTGCCTGAACACCACTGCACTGCCCTAATCCCTAAAACACCAACCCCTGCATGACCCTCTACACTGCCCGAACACCACTGCACTGCCCTAAACCCGAAAACACCCCTGCACGATCCTTACACTACCAAACACCACTGCACTGCCCTAAACCCTAAAACACCACCCCCTGCATGACCCCTTACACTGCTCGAACAGCACTACACTACCCTAAACTCTAAAACACTACCCCAGCACTACACTAAACCCCATATGCACTACCCCCAGCACGACCCCCTACACTACCCAAACACCACTGCACTATCCTAAACCCTAACACACTACCCACAGCACGACCCCCTACACTACCCTAACACCACTACACTATCCCAAACTCTAAAACACTACCCACAGCACGACCCCCTACACTGCCCAAACACCACTGCACTGCCCATTAACCATCAACCCTAAAACATTACCCCCAGCATGACCCCCTACACTACACAAATACCACTGCACTACCCTAAACCCTAAAACACTACCACCTACACTACACAAACACCACTGCACTACCCTAAAACACTACCCCCAGCACGACCCCCTACACTACACAAACACCACTGCACTACCCTAAACCCTAAAACACTACCCCCAGCAGTACCACTCACACTACCCAAACACCACTGCACTACCCTAAACCCTAAAACGCTATCCCCAGCAGTACCCCCTGCACTACCCAAACACCACTGCACTACCCTAAACCCTAAAACACTGCCCCAGCAGTACCCCCTACACTAACCAAACACCACTGCACTACCCTAACCCTAAAACACTACCCCCAGAGCGACCCCCTACACTACCCAAAGACCACTGCTCTGCCCTAAACCCTAAACACAACCCCCAGCAGCACCCCCTAAACTACCCAAACACCACTGCACTACCCTAAACCTTAACACACTACCCCCAGCTTGAACCCCTACACTACCCAAACACCACTGCACTACGCTAAACCCTAAAACACTCCCCCAGCATGACTCCCTACACTACCCAAACACCACTGCACTACCCTAAACCCTAAGTGTACCCACAGCACGACCCCCTACACTACCCAAACACCACTGCACTACCCTAAACCCTACATCTACCCTCAGCATGACCCCCTACACTACCCAAACACCACTGCACTACCCTAATACCTAAAACACTACCCCCAGCATGACCCCCTACACTTCCCAAATACCACTGTACCACTCTAAACCCTAAAACATTACCCAGCACGACCCCCTGCACTACCCAAACACCACTGTAGTACCCTAAACCCTAAAACACTACCCCCAGCACGACCCCCTACACTACCCAATGACCACTGCACTGCCCTGGACCCTAAAACACCACCCCCTTCACGACCCCCTACACTGCTTGAACACCACTGCACTGCCCTAAACCCAAAAACACCACCCTCCTGCCTGACCCCCCACCCTGCCCGAACACCACTGCTCTGCCCTAAACCCTAAAATACCCCCCTGCATGACCCCCTACACTGCCCAAACACCACTGCTCTGCCCTAAACCCAAAAACACTACCCCAGCACGACCCCTACACTGCCAGAACACCTCTGCTCTGCCCCAAACCCCAAAACACCACCCCATCACGACCCCCTACCCTACCCGAACACCGCTGCACTGCCCTAAACCCTAAAACAGCATCCCCAGCATGACCCCTACTCTACCCGAGCACTGCTGCACTGCCTTAAACCCTAAAACACTACACCAGCACGACCCCCTACACTACCCAAAGACCACTGCACTTCCCTAAACCCTAAAACACGATGCCCAGCACGACCCCCTACACTACCCAAACACCACTGCTCTACCCTAAACCCTAAAACACTACCCCCAGCATGACCTCCTACACTACCCAAACAGCCCTGCACTACCCTAAATCCTAAATCTACCCTAAGCATGACCCCCTACACTACCCAAAACACAACTGCACTACCCTAAACCATAAAACAATACCCCCAGCACAACCCCCTACACTACCGAAACACCACTGCACTACCCTAAACCTTAAAACACTACACCAGCATGACCCCCTACACTACCTAAACACCACTGCACTACCCTAAACCCTAAATCTACCCTAAGCATGACCCCCTACACTACCCAAACACCAGTGCACTACCGTAAACCCTACAACACTACCCCCTGCACTACCCCTACACTACCCAAATACCACTGCAGCACCCTAAACTCTTAAACACTACCCAGCATGACACCCTACACCATCCAAACACCACTGCACTACCCTGAACCCTAAAACACCACCCCTTGAATGACATCCTACATGCCCAAACACCCATGCAATGCCCTGAACCCTAAAACACCATCCCCTGCACAACCCCCTACACTGCCCGAACACGACTGCACTGCCCTGAACCCTAAAAAACTACCCCCAGCACGACCCCGTACACAACCCAAACACCACAGCACTGCCCTAAACCCTAAAACACTACCCCAGCATGACCCCATACACTACCCAAACACCACTGCACTACCCTAAACCCTAAAACATTACCCCCTCATGACACCCTACACTACCCAAACACCACTGCACTACCCTAAACCCTAAATCATTACCCCCCTCACAACCCCCTACACTACCCAAAGACCTCTGCACTACCCTGAAACCCTAAAACACTACCCCAAGCACGACCCCCTACACTACCCAAACACCACTGCACTACCCTAAACCCTAAAACACTATCCCCCACACGACCCCCTAACCTATCCAAAGGCCACTGCACTACCCTAAACCCTAAAACATGATCCCCTACACAACAGAAACACAGCTGAACTACCCTAGACCCTAAAACATTACCCCAGCACGACCCCCTACACTACACAAACACCACTGCAGTACCCTAATCCCTAAAACACTACCACCAGCATGACCACCTATACTACCCAAACATCAATGCACTACCCTAAACCCTAAAACACTATCCCCCAGCAGTACTCCCTGACACTATTCAAACACCACTACACTAGCCTAAACCCTAAAACACTATCCCCAGCAGTACCCCCTACACTACCCAAACACCACTGCTCTACCCTAAACCCTAAAACACTACCCCCAGCACGACCCCCTACACTACCCAAAGACCACTGCACTGCACTGCCCAAAACACTAAAACACTACTAACAGCATGACCCCCACACTACCCAAACACCACTGCACTAACCCAAACCCTAAAACACTACCCCAGAATGACCCGCTACACTACATAAACACCACTGCACTTCCCTAAACCCTAAAACACTACACCAGCACAACCCCCTACACTACCCAAACACCACTGCTCTAACCTAAACCCTAAAACACTACCCGCAGCACGACCCCCTACACTACCCAAACACCACTGCACTACCCTAAACCCTAAAACACTACCCCAGCATGACCCCTACACTACCCAAACACCACTGCACTATTCTAAACCCTAAAACACTACCCCCACATGACCCCCTACACTACCTAAACACCACTGCACTACCCTAAACCCTAAAACACTAACTGAAGCACGACTCCCTACACTACCCAAACACCACTGCACTACCCTAAACCCTAAAACACTACCCCCAGCACGACCCCCTCCACTACCCAAAGACCACAGCACTACCCTAAACCCTAAAACACTACCCCCCACACAACCCCCTACACTACCCAAAGACCACTGCACTACCCTAAACCCTAAAACACGACCCCATACACTGCACAAACACCACTGCACTACCCTAAACCCTAAAACACTACCCCCAGCACGACCCCCTACACTTTGCAAACACCACTGCACTACTCTAAACCCATATACACTACCCCCAGCAAGACCCCCTACACCACACAAACACCACTGCACTACCCTTAACCCTAAAACACTACCCCCAGCACGACCCCCTCCACTACCCAAAGACCACAGCACTACCCTAAACCCTAAAACACTACCCCCCACACAACCCCCTACACTACCCAAAGACCACTGCACTACCCTAAACCCTAAAACACGACCCCCTACACTACACAAACACCACTGCACTACCCTAAACCCTAAAACACTACCCCCAGCACGACCCCCTACACTTTGCAAACACCACTGCACTACTCTAAACCCATATACACTACCCCCAGCAAGACGCCCTACACTACAGAAACACCACTGCACTACCCTAAACCCTAAAACACTCCCCCCAGCACCACTCTCTACACTACCCAAACACCCACTGCAATACCCTAAACCCTAAAACACTGCCCCCAGCACGACCCCCACTCTACCCGAACACCACTGCACTACCCTAAACCCTAAAACACTACCCCGGCGTGACCCCCTACATTACCGAAACACCACTGTACTACCCTAAACCCTAAAACACTATCCCCAGCACTACCCCCTACACTACCCAAACAGCAATGCACTACCATAAACCCTAAAACACTACCCTCAGCATGACCCCCTACACTACTCAAAGACCACTGCGCTACCCTAAACCCTAAAACACTACCCCCACATGACCCCCTACTCTATCCAAAGACCACTGCACTACCCTAAACCCTAAAACACGACCCCCTACTGAGAAAATTCGATTCTCGATCGTGATCGAATCGACCCACCATTTTGTGCTCCGCCGCCATTTTGTGTTGCCCTCACTCAGGCAGCACGGCGAACAAAGTCTATTCTGCTTTTCCTGCAGCTTCGTGTCGAAATAAGCCTTCTGCCTCTATTTACAAAAGTGGTGTTAGGACTGGCCGAGTACACTAATCCCTGTCTGTTTTTCATAATCCCCGTCTCAACTATCTGTTGGTTCACACTATTCTCTTCTGACTTTATCTTATCGTCTGGCCTTCGTTGTCTTCTGCTAGCATTCTCTCGTTTCACAACTGTCCTCCAAAACACACAAACATATCTCGCCACCTGCAAGTTGGTTGCAGATCTGTTAATGAATTAGTTCGTGGGAGGGGTGACAAACACAGTCGGAGGAGAGGCTTCTTCGAGTCTTCTAATACTTTGTTTTCAAACCTTTTCTATTGGTTCTGTTCTGTTTTCCAACTTTTCTTATTGGCTCTTTCTTGTATGTCTTGGGTGTGTATTTGGTTAATGTATATTTCACGTATCATATAAGATTGTGCGCCACGGAGTGAAGTGGCAGTCTCCTGAGAACCTACCTCGTGTACTTCTGGGATAACTGTACTAGCTGCAGCTAATAAATCCGATCTTCTAACGCCTAACAGAGTGTCCCGTGTCTCTGTGTAGCTGAGCAGGAGAACCCCGGAGATTAAGGCGTACCCTGCGCCGCCAGGCCCAAAAGGTTCTGGTTCTTCAACTGGCGCCCACTGTGGGGCGGCTTCAGTGGTACCGGTTCTGCCAGAAGGTCGTGAGGAACCCCGCAAGAAAATTCTGGAGGATTCGCGAGCCACGTCAAGCGACCCCTGTATGTCGAAAGTGGTCCGAAGGTCTTTTTCAGCGTGGTTACTCCTTCCTGACGGCTACTGACGACTGCTGCCCTGACTGCCGCCCTGCTTTGTCCCTTCCTTTGGTGATGTATGGTAGGGCGAGATGATAGACGGGCCTCTGTTGGCGTGAGAAGACATCCTTATTTAAGTATGTGGTGGGTCGCTCCCACAATTTTGGTCCTTTGTTCCTTAGTTCCTTTGTTCCTTTGGTCCTTAGATTCGACTAGTGCAATAGCCGAAGCAGAGGGGTAAGTGCATTTGTGCTGCGTAAACTGAGTTTTGCCCCCTTGAAGTTTGTGAACAGTCCGGTGAAATCACGAGATGCCTGGTCTGACTAAGTTTGGAAAACTTTGTTGCTTTGGTTGTAATAGGGACTCCCGGCTTGAGGACTCTTGTCAGATTCCTTTGGTTGGAACTCCCACATACGAGCTCTATTCAAAACATGGTTTTGGCCCCATTGTCTTTAACGAGGCATGGACCCGATACACGAAGAAAGATGGTGTTTTAAAATGGCCAGAAAATTGTAGTTTTGAGCCTGATGTGCTAGATAATTTAGAAGCATTTTTATTCAAAAGAAAAGCCCGGCCGGCAATGTTTGACTCTTTCCACCTTTGGCGTAAGGAAGCCAAACAGAAGAAATTAAGCAAACAAAACGAGATAGGAAAGCACAGGGTATGACAATTATACAGGCTGCCCAACGATTTAAAGATGATGAAATTGATAATGCGACAGAAATCTCAGAGAGACAGCATCGTATGGCGATAGATAAATGCTATCCGGTGTTGCCTGTTTCCTCTTCCGATAACAAGAAAGATTTAGAAGAAGATCCCCTAATGTCTCATTTATTGAGATTGCCTCCGCCCTATGCACAAGGTGCCAATGCACCCCAGTTGTTACAGCCTGTTCAGCCGCCAGCAGTACTTCCGCCTGTTCCGGCTCTTCCGCATTTGCCTCCTCCAGTATTACAGCCAGTTTTACCATTAACTTCGACTTCTTTGCCCTCATCTCCTGATCTTCGATCTCCTTTGCCTTCTGCACCTCCTGCAATTACTGGTTCTCCTTCTGTTAGTTCGCCTAATAGCTTGTCTCCTATCCTCATGTCCAATTCTCCGTCTGTGCGTAGGCGACTCACGGACACTGTCTCTGGTATTCTATCTCCTTTCTTTGAAGCTTTTAATGTATCTCCGGCTTTTGCTCGAAGACAATCTCGTAGTCAATTCCCAGCTGCCGAAGAACGAGAACATTTGGAATCTCTCGCACAAAAATGGATCAAAAAGGGTCCCCGATACAGTGTGCCCGATATTATGCCTACCTTCCTCCAATGGAATGCGCCTACGCAAAGATATGTTTTTGATGTAATGTGTGATACTCTCATTAAAGAATGGGAGGATGTGAATTTGAGTTCGGTTCCACAGGGTCTGTTAGATGTTCAGGCTGACTTTGATAAAGGACTTATTGTGGGTTCCAAAGTTGAAACCGCTGTAAGGACACTTATTTCCTTTAGAAACTTATTGTCCTCTCAGACTTTCCTTGATTCCGATCCGTCGGTTAGACTGACACTGAAAAATTATCCCATGAGAGAGGTTCCTCCAGTATGGATGGAAGAGGTTGCAGCTCAAGGTGTTAATCCAGCTATTCCCGCTCATTTTCAACGTATATGGGTACATGTCTCCTGGAAGAGATCTGAAGTTTTAGCCCTTAAACAGACTCTACCGGATCCTTGTTAAAACCCTGCTGTATTATCACAGACAGTTGACGCTTGCATCATGAATCTAGCTGATATCGATATGTTGATGGGAAATGTAGTCCCACAGACATTATGGGCTAGGATTCGTAAGGAGAATCACGCACAGGAATTAGGTGCTGATTGGGATACTATAACTGCCGCAGATAGAGACCAAGTGGGTGGTGCGAAGCCTGATGCTTTGATTTCAGAACTCCCTGGTAGGATTATTACATTAATGAAAACGATGATGCCTGCATTGAGAGTTAATTGGGATAAATTAGCGGCATGCAAACAAAAGAAAGATGAAAGTGTCTCTGATTTCTTTACTCGTTTCGAGGAGACATTTATTGATCACAGTGGTCAAGATATGGCTACAGAGTTTGGACAGCGATTATTTGTGGACAAATTTGTATTTAATTTGCTTCCCGAGCTGTCACACAAATTGAAAGATTCTGAAAGTTCATGGGCTGTTTCTTCTTCTGCCCTGATATTGGCTACTGCACAATATTATGAAAACAGAGATAAAGAAGAAAGAGAAAAGCAAGAGAAAAAGACGAAAGAATTAAAAACGAAGGTTCTCTTGCAACAAGCTTATCCTCCTCGCTATGCTCAGCCTCAGTTTCAACAGCCCCCGCAGTTTCAGAGGTTGTATCAAAAACCTGAGCCATACATTCCGCGACCTTTGTTAGGACCTAATCAATGTGCCTATTGTAGAGAAGAAGGTCATTTTAAGAATAGTTGTCCATTTTTTTTGCAGCGCAGTGGAGCATTATCTGCTCCACGAGGTCGTGCTGGCCTCCAGTCAGCAAATAGAGGTAGAAGTCGAGGTGTGTTGACTCAAGAACAGCGTGCCCTTCCTCCTCCCAATTCCATGAATTACTCTGATCAGCAAAATGTTAGGTCTACACAGTACTACAATGAAGACCATTATATTGAAAGCGAGAATGGAAGTCTTCATGCTAACTAGGACAGCCATGGACAAAGTATGGGAGTTGTGTCGGTTCCAGTAGATCAGAATGGGCCTTCTGTTAATGTCACTACAATGGGTGTTTTAGAGCCATTTCTTCTAGATACTGGGGCGATGAGAAGTTCTATCATTCATTGTAAACTCCCTGGGGCACCTTTGTCTGGCTTAACGAATGTATCTGTAGGATTTTCTGGCGCCCCTGTTCGTAATCCGGTTTCTTGCCCTTTGCCTATTTCAATTGGCCCTTATGATTTGGAAGCTCCACTTCTTTTGACGAATGGTTGCGGTGAGAATCTGTTGGGTTTGGACTTATTGAAAAGAATGCATGCTACGATATATTGTTCTCCTTCTGGTGTATATCTTACTTTAGGACAGAAGCTGATTTCTCCAATGTATTTGTCCCAAGATCAGTTTCCACCTGAATTACTTTCTCTTCCGGCAACACTTTGGGCCACGGGTCCGAATGCTGTGGGCTGTCTTGAGATTCCACCTTATGTTGTCACTCTCAAGCCTAATGTTGAATTGCCGCGTATTCCGCAGTATAGAATTTCCATTGAAGGTGAAAAAGCGCTTTTGGAAATCATTCATGATTTGATTCAGAAGGGTGTGGTTGAAGAAACGAGAGGAAACACATGCAATAGTCCTATTCTTCCTGTTCTTAAACGCACTGATCCTTCTCAGCCTCCTGTATATCGTTTCGTAATTGATCTTCGGGAGGTAAACAAAATTGCTGTACCACAATTTCCTGTTGTCCCATATATCACTGCTCTGTTGACAATGATACCTTCCACAGCAACTTGGTTTTCTGTTATCGATCTAAAGAATGCTTTCTTTAGTATTCCCATTGCAGAAGAGAGTAGGGATATTTTTGGCTTCTCTCTTGGAGGCCGAAGCTTCCGGTTCAAACGCGCACCTCAGGGATATTGTGAAAGTCCCTCTATTTACAGCCAAGCCTTAAAATGTCATCTTGATACTTTCCATTTGCCGTCTGGTGCTGCTCTTATACAATACATGGATGACGTGTTAATTGCTGCTGAATCAGAAGATATTTGCAAAAATGTGACTGTTGCATTGTTACGCCATTTGTTTAATCTGAATCATAAGGATTTACCTTCCAAACTACAATATGTCCGTCGAGAGGTTACCTATTTGGGTCATCTCCTATCAAAGGACGATTAACCCCAGAACGAATTCAGGCGATTACGCAGATGTCTGTGCCATCCACACAAAGGGAGGTACATGCCTTTCTGGGTATTACTTCCTATTGTAGGCAGTGGATCCCTAACTTCTCTCTGTTGGCCAAGCCTTTGTTGGCACTCACTTTGAAAGATACACCTCAGCCTCTTCCTTGGACGGACGAGGGCCAAAGGAGTTTTACTGACTTACGTGCTGCTCTGTGTTCCGCTCCTGTACTAGGTACTCCTGATTACAATAAACCTTTTACGCTCTATGTCCATGAGAGAGAGGGTTGGGCGTTGTCAGTTTTAACACAGCAATTTGGAGACAAACAGCAGCCATGTGCCTATTTTTCAGCTACATTAGATCCCGTAGCTAAAGCATTGCCTAGTTGTCTCAAAGCGACAGCAGCAGCAGCAATTTCTTTTCGACAGTCTGCTGGAGTGGTGCTAGATAATACTCTCATTGTCATGGTACCACATGCAGTGGATACTTTACTAAACAGAACGAAAACGCAGCATCTTACAAGTGCTCGTTTAACTGGATGCGAGCTGACGCTTTTGGCTAGTCACGTACACATCAAACGATGTAATACCCTAAATCTAGCTACTCTGTTGCCCCTTCCAGAGGAGAAAGGTGTTGAGAAGCAACATGATTGTTTCCTCCGTAATAAGGAAGAGACAAAAGGAAGAATTGACTTGAAAGATACGCCGCTAGAGAATCCGGATGGAATTCCATGGGTGGATGGTTCTTGTTTTAAGATTAAAGGAAATGATGGACGGAGTGTTGAACATTGCAAGCACTCACCCCCAGTCAAATGATCTGGGTTTAATCCATCACCGTTCTTTAGCCCACTCTGCCCCCCAGTTCAGAAATGGCCATGTGCAAATCAGTCTGACCCTGTGCCTCATGGGAACAGTCCAGCCCGAACTGCCAAGCCTTGTCTTCCCAGGACCGGAAACAAGCTTCCTAGGACCGGTTTCTGGCATTTCAGCCGTCTTCAACCAGGCTTGCTTGAATCCAGTGGCAAAGTGAGCAAGGGACTCACGTATGAGCATACCCTGCCAACTTATGGCGAACAAAGCAAAAACTAAAGGAAATGATGGACGGAGTGTTGAACATTGCAAGCACTCACCCCCAGTCAACTGATCTGGGTTTAATCCATCACCGTTCTTTAGCCCACTCTGCCACCCCAGTTCAGACATGGCCATATGCAAATCAGTCTGACCCTGTGCCTCATGGGAACATTCCAGCCCGAACTGCCAAGCCATGTCTTCCCAGGACTGGAAACAAGCTTCCTAGGACCGGTTTCTGGCATTTCAGCCGTCTTCAACCAGGCTTGCTTGAATCCAGTGGCAAAGTGAGCAAGGGACTCACGTCTGAGCATACCCTGCCAACTTATGGCGAACAAAGCAAAAACTAAAGGAAATGATGGACGGAGTGTTGAACATTGCAAGCACTCACCCCCAGTCAACTGATCTGGGTTTAATCCATCACCGGTCTTTAGCCCACTCTGCCACCCCAGTTCAGACATGGCCATATGCAAATCAGTCTGACCCTGTGTCTCATGGGAACAGTCCAGCCCGAACTGCCAAGCCATGTCTTCCCAGGACCGGAAACAAGCTTCCTAGGACCGGTTTCTGGCATTTCAGCCGTCTTCAACCAGGCTTGCTTGAATCCAGTGGCAAAGTGAGCAAGGGAGTCACGTCTGAGCATACCCTGCCAACTTATGGCGAACAAAGCAAAACTAAAGGAAATGATGGACGAAGTGTTGAACATTGCAAGCACTCAACCCCAGTCAACTGATCTGGGTTTAATCCATCACCGTTCTTTAGCCCACTCTGCCACCCCAGTTCAGACATGGCCATATGCAAATCAGTCTGACCCTGTGCTTCATGGGAACAGTCCAGCCCGAACTGTCAAGCCATGTCTTCCCAGGACCGGAAACAAGCTTCCTCGGACCGATTTCTGGCATTTCAGCCGTATTCAACCAGGCTTGCTTTAATCCAGTGGCAAAGAGAGCAAGGGACTCACGTCTGAGCATACCCTGCCAACTTATGGCGAACAAAGCAAAAACTAAAGGAAATGATGGACAGAGTGTTGAACATTGCAAGCACTCACCCCCAGTCAACTGATCTGGGTTTAATCCATCACCGTTCTTTAGCCCACTCTGCCACCCCAGTTCAGACATGGCCATATGCAAATCAGTCGGACCCTGTGCCTCATGGGAACAGTCCAGCCCGAACTGCCAAGCCATGTCTTCCCAGGACCGGAAAAAAGCTTCCTTGGACCGGTTTCTGGCATTTCAGCCGTCTTCAACCAGGCTTGCTTGAATCCAGTGGCAAAGTGAGCAAGGGACTCACGTCTGAGCATACCCTGCCAACTTATGGCGAACAAAGCAAAAACTAAAGGAAATGATGGACGGAGTGTTGAACATTGCAAGCACTCACCCCCAGTCAACTGATCTGGGTTTAATCCATCACCGTTCTTTAGCCCACTCTGCCACCCCAGTCCAGACATGGCCATTTGCAAATCAGTCAGACCCTGTGCCTCATGGGAACAGTCCAGCCCGAACTGCCAAGCCATGTCTTCCCAAGACCGGAACCAAGCTTCCTAGGACCGGTTTCTGGCATTTCAGCCGTCTTCAACCAGGCTTGCTTGAATCCAGTGGCAAAGTGAGCAAGGGACTCACGTCTGAGCATACCCTGCCAACTTATGGCGAACAAAGCAAAAACTAAAGGAAATGATGGACGGAGTGTTGAACATTGCAAGCACTCACCCCCAGTCAACTGATCTGGGTTTAATCCATCACCGTTCTTTAGCCCACTCTGCCACCCCAGTTCAGACATGGCCATATGCAAATCAGTCTGACCCTGTGCCTCATGGGAAGTCCAGCCCGAACTGCCAAGCCATGTCTTCCCAGGACCGGAAACAAGCTTCCTAGGACCAGTTTCTGGCATTTCAGCCGTCTCCAACCAGGCTTGCTTGAATCCAGTGGCAAAGTGAGCAAGGGACTCACGTCTGAGCATACCCTGCCAACTTATGGCGAACAAAGCAAAAACTAAAGGAAATGATGGACGGAGTGTTGAACATTGCAAGCACTCACCCCCAGTCAACTGATCTGGGTTTAATCCATCACCGTTCTTTAGCCCACTCTGCCACCCCAGTTCAGACATGGCCATATGCAAAACAGTCTGACCCTGTGCCTCATGGGAACAGTCCAGCCCGAACTGCCAAGCCATGTCTTCCCAGGACCGGAAACAAGCTTCCTAGGACCGGTTTCTGGCATTTCAGCCGTCTTCAACCAGGCTTGCTTGAATCCAGTGGCAAAGTGAGCAAGGGACTCACGTCTAAGCATACCCTGCC
The DNA here is from genome assembly GCF_964204655.1 of Triturus cristatus. Lineage (NCBI taxonomy): Eukaryota > Metazoa > Chordata > Amphibia > Caudata > Salamandridae > Triturus > Triturus cristatus. Next base: position 1,111,399,051 of record NC_140579.1, read on the forward strand.
AACTTATGGCGAACAAAGCAAAAACTAAAGGAAATGATGGACGGAGTGTTGAACATTGCAAGCACTCACCCCCAGTCAACTGATCTGGGTTTAATCCATCACCGTTCTTTAGCCCACTCTGCCACCCCAGTTCAGACATGGCATATGCAAATCAGTCTGACCCTGTGCCTCATGGGAACAGTCCAGCCCGAACTGCCAAGCTATGTCTTCCCAGGACCGGAAACAAGATTCCTAGGACCGGTTTCTGGCATTTCAGCCGTCTTCAACCAGGCTTGCTTGAATCCAGTGGCAAAGTGAGCAAGGGACTCACGTCTGAGCATACCCTGCCAACTTATGGCGAACAAAGCAAAAACTAAAGGAAATGATGGACGGAGTGTTGAACATTGCAAGCACTCACCCCCAGTCAACTGATCTGGGTTTAATCTAGGCCTGGGCTAAAATTTCGTTCAGTTCGCGGACATTGCGATAATTTGACATTTTCGCGTTCCGCGGAAAGCGCGAAAATGTCAAAATTTCCACATTCCGCAGCTTGACGATAATTTGATTCTTGCTCGCGCTGTAAAAAAATACATTCTTGCACGCGCGCGATCGCCTTACCTGAATCCCTGCGTTCGCCGACAAGTTTTCTTGATCCGGTCGCGTTCTCCATGAGATGTTGTATTGTTTTCAGCCATTTGCGCTGTCTCGCGACAGTTCGCGCCCGCAGTGACGTCATTCTTCGCGCGATCACGTCTTTCTTCTCGCGATCATGCACCAACTGAAAACAAGATGGCCGCGCCCGCGAGCAACCACATGGGTAAGTTGGCGAGCCGCAACCATGCAGAAAATCTCGCGAACATGCTGGAAAAAAACTTCTGCATCTTCGCGATATTTCCTCATGTTTGCGATAATTTAGAAAATTTTCGCGCTAATTTGCGAAAGTGGATTTTGCAAATTCTACCCACCCCTAGTTTAATCCATCACCGTTCTTTAGCCCATATGCATATGGCCATGTCTGAACTGGGGTGGCAGAGTGGGCTAAAGAACGGTGATGGTTTAAACCCAGATCAGTTGACTGGGGGTGAGTGCTTGCAATGTCAAACACTCCGTCCATACCCTTAACCAAGTGTTCAATTCTGTTCTTTAATGTTCCAAAGCCTTGTCCTTGATATCTAACTAGCGGGTGATACACCGTTATGTGCCTAATTGGAGCATCACCAGCAACTCTAACTAGAAGGCTCTGCACCGCCTAGGGGTCTGTTAGTGCAGACACCAGTCAACCATTTAGAAGAAAACGTTGGTGCCTTGATGGTGTACTGTCAGAGGTTACTAGCACATGACAGTTGGCACTCCCTTGGAAAGTAGCTGGTACAGACGTCTTTGGAGTGATGATACCCAGAGGCCTGGGCTTGTTGTGCGCAGTACGTTACTGCCTCTGGTGCCTTCTGTTTTCCGTTGGAGGCCTAGCCTGCCCCGAGCAGGTGTCTGCCTCTTATTTCCCGTTGGCCATGTCGTGCGTGGTGGATCGACGGTTGTACCTGCGAGGTGCCTCAGATGATGCTGGTGGGGCTGGTAGAGCTAGTTCTCTGCTGTCTGGTCCGTCCGCTTTCTTGGTGTGGGAGCTGTGGATCAAGGATGTCAGCCCTTGGCACTTAACTGCTGTTGCTGTGCTGAGGATGATCTGATGAGGTCCCTTCCACCTTGGCTGGAAGCAGTGCCGTCGGGTGTGGGCCTTTACCCAGATCCAGTCACCAGGCTGCAGGTCATGTGGCGGTGGAGATGTTGCCTCTGGAAGAGCCTGCAGTACCTGGCGGTGAAGATAACGTAAAGTCTCTGTTAATTTCTTGCAATAACATAAAAGTAGATCATCTGTTACTGATAGTGGGGCCGTGGACCTATGGCCTGCAATGTTCATGGGGCGACCAAACAGTATTTCATGGGGGCTCAGTTTTGTTATTCTATCTGGTGTGCTCCTCATTGCCAGCAGAGCTAGTGGTAGTGCATCTACCCATGAAAGTTCCGTTGAGGCACATATTTTCCCAATTTTATTTTTCAACACCCCCTTCTTCCTTTCCACCGCGCCCGCAGCAGGGGGATGGTAGGCGCAGTGTAACTTCTGTGTGATCCCAAGTCCCTTACATATTCCCCCTATGATGTGGGAAATGAATGCTGGCCCATTGTCGGAGCTCAAAAGGGCAGGTATTCCAAAGCGTGGGATCAGTTCTTGTAGGAGGCATTTGGCAACCGTATGTGCATCACAGTTCTTTGTTGGGTATGCTTCGGGCCACTTGCTGAACATGCACACAATCACCAACACATGTTTGTACTTGTGGGTGGTGGGCATGTTTGGAAGTCCATCTGGAGGCTTTCAAATAGTCTGTGGGGAGGTGGGAAATGACCAGGTGCAGTTGGTGTGCCCTTTCCAGTATTGTATTGTGCGCAAACAGTGCATTGCCTGCAAAGTCTTTCTGCTATTTGGCAGAACTGGGAGTTGTACCAGCATTGGGAAAACAGTCTGATCATGCCATCTCGGCCAACATGTGAGAGATCGTCAAAAAAGGCATGTGATAGAAGGAAGCATTGCTGAGGGCAGGCATATCTTCCCATTGGGCCCTGTCCATAACCTCTCCTTTGTTTGCACACATCCTCCTTTGGCCCATTTCTCTTTTTCATCCTCCCCTACCTTCCTCTGAATATAAATTGGGTCAGAGTGTACTGATTCACTGTTATCTTTAGTATTCTTCTCGCTGCTTGTTATTTGTACCATTGCTAACTGGCAGCCTGTCAGTGCTATTGTCTTTTCTTCGCCATCAATAAATGCGCTGCCCTTCGATACATATTCCTTTGATGATGTGTGCGCTGCACATTTTATTATAGCCACTGTGGTTGGTCTTAGTAATGCTTGGAGGAGGCCACTGATCAACTGTGCATGTTATATTTGTTGGCCTGTGGGTGTGAGGAATCCCCTCATGGAGAGAGAGGGAAAGAGACAACATTTTGATAAACACAGAAGGTCACTGTCAATGCCAGACCTAATTAAGGGCCGAGTTATGAAATAAAGTGCACCCATGTCCTCTCATTAAGTGCAGATATACAACTGTTGTTAATTCACAAGACTTTACAGAAGCAGGACAAGAAATAGTATTCCTAGAAAATATTTGTGAACTGCATTTAAGCATGAGCAAATATGCAGGTGTAGATCTACTCAGGCGAAAATCTGAGTGTTTGCAAGCTCACTTTTCCTCCATCCACTTTTAGCCAACCTTGGAAGAAGTATTATGTCTGCCATTTTCAGGAGTAAAAATCCAACCTGTCTCAGCATTCTTACCATTACCTCCATCCTCTGTATGTAGATCTGTGGAACATGGCAGCATAAGGTAATAGTTAGTATTCAAACCCTACTATGGAAGGAGCCCTGGCATAATCAGAAATGCTATTTTAGAGATCTTATATAATGAAATTGCTGCCATAATTTGTCGCCGCATTGCATGGCACAAAAGGGACAAGTGTTTTTTTTCACAGGACACCTATTCACTAACACCCCTAAAGACTGCACCTGTACATTAAAGACATAATAAATCTGTACACATTGTATCCTTAAAACATCATAATACGAAGCACAGTTATTCAATGCACACTATCCTTCTGCATTGGCATATACTCATTACTAAAGATCAATAAATAAACAGAATTTTACTACTCTTTGTCTTGTCCTTTGTAGCCCCTGGCGAATGCACTGCTTTCAAAAGCATTTTAGCTCATTACCCTTACAATATAAATTGTTATATATCCTGCAACTCTGAAGAACCTAGAAATGGAAAACATTAATATACATACACAATATTTCTTTTAGATGCATACATGAAATAGTATTTCTCCTTGCTCCATTCAATTAGGCAAAACCCTTTAAGAGCTCAATATACCTAGTGCTATTCTATATGTGCTTGTGAGGATGGTGACGTTATATGTTAGGCTGCCGTCTGTGGAGTGAGAAATGGGGAAAACAAGCCAGCTACCTAACATGACTTTATTGTGTTATCCTGGGCATTTCATTGTCATCTTAGCAACTTACATCTTTCTTAATAATGGGAACCAAGGCCACCCATATCATTCATCTTTTAGCTCAATAGCTAATATGTTCAAATGCGCACTTTGAAAAACCAGCACTTGAAACAGGGACAATACCTATAAATGCACGGAAATAACCCAATTACTGGCAGGAGAGTCCTCTGTTCCCCCTGCTTTTTAGTCAAGTAGCCTTTGCGCAATGTAATGGAATCTTTTGCTCCTTAAAATAGCAAATGTCTCCTGTTGTAAATCACTCTGGGAGATGGGGTGGGGGACCTGTGGATAACATCACTCTGGCCCTCACAATGTCAATTGACAAGACACCAAACAGACACGTACGACACACATCTTTTCTCTGACGTTCTTGCATTTGAAAATGTTGCACCAAAACTTATTAAAGTGCATATACACAAAATAACATTTCCCTTCATCAATCTTTAAATGAACTTTAAACTATAAATTGTAACAGTTATTCAATCCTATTTTGTTAATATACATTTAAGGATTTGCATTCCCTTCCATTCTCCGCTGCGAAGAATACATTTCTTTTTTAAGCAGTTCTGTTCATACCCACAGAAAACTGTTGTAGTGTGTGGTTTAGTCTTGGCGCAATGCCCAGAATCTGTGGCCAGCCCACGATCGTTATTTCAAAGCCAGTCCAAAAGAGTTTTCTTTAACCCCTTAATGCATCATATAATCAAAGGCCGTGCTGGCCATTTCTCAGTAAGTATTGCTTTATTTTTTTCTCACTCTTTCTACTCTATAAAATTATCAGGCGTTCCCTTCCATCTATTTGTCTCCCTTCCTGTCTCATTAGTTCTATGTACCCTCTTCTTTGTTTTACACGTAATTTCAGAAATACGTTGGTAAAGGGCATGAGATCTGCTCTGGACCATGAGACATGTACAAATTCCACTTTATTCTCCTTTTCCCCAGGTGGAGGGGGCACATTTCACAGGGGCATTATCAATGTGGTGCGTTGTGGGCACTTGGAAAGAAATCAGGGAACGTAAATTTGACAACATCGCAACTATAATATGGAGAGAGAGGGGCTGTTCCCGTACTCTGTGTTTGTCTTAGGGCCATGGCTTCTCATTTTTCTTTTTGCAGAACTTGGAAGGCGCATAGGCTGCGTCTTGTCCCATTGTCATAAGAGAAGCAGTATTTGAAACATCCTGTCGACAGTTCTATTTCATTAACTTCCCCATTTATGAGTTTGTGCACGAGAAATTTGCAAAAGGTCTGCTCATCATGGGACAGCTCGGTGGGTTTGCCCCTGTGGTAGAGAATACCAGTGCATAAATATGTGTTTAGCACGCACAATGTATCCTTTCTAAAAACACATTTACTTTGCACTGGTAAGGGTAAACACACTTCAGCGCGCTCCCCACTTCCTCACAGAGGAGAAGCGTGCTCACTCATGTACATTAATCTAACTGAAGGGATGTGTCTATTTCTATCAACCCCTTACGGGTGATAGTCGGAGTGGGCCTGCCCAAAATTTGTTGTGCAAGCTCAGGGTCCAAGAGCTCTGTTGCTAGAGTATTACAAAACAAACCCTATAATTAATCAAAGACCGCATATCAAAAATAAAAGCACTTCAAATAAATGCACACAATACAATAACAGCGCTTCAAATGAATGCTTATAATGCAATACCAACACTCCCCTTGTTGTGAGTAGGTGGACACCTATTTACATCTGGAGACCACCCTTGGTATCCAGCAGGAGGCAGTGCACCAGAACCGGCTGATCTCCGGCAACAACTTCCCCAAAACTAGTCCCACACCGTAATCTTCCATTCCCTTTAGTTTCAACATCTGTCTCAAATGTAACAATTTTTTTATGTCTTACGTTCCCTGACACGGGAACTGTAAGTCCGGTCTTCTAGCTGTATGGAGTGGAGTCCTTGGCTTAGGGCCACATTGTACGCCTGGGAGTCTTTCGGGGGGGGGCCGGCTGACTGCTATCTAATTTATTTTTACCGAGTGTGTTTCCCATTGTGAGAGGTGAGTGTGCAGTGCGTCGCGTGCAAGCGCTAAACAGGGACAGGGCAGACACACCGGACAGATGGGTGGGGGCCTCGCGCTGTGTACTGGACAGACACCACCACAGTGGGTTGACAAACGTGATCATGCACTTCTCAGCCACTCTCCAGCCGACGTTATAGCACAGGGAGCCGTTCGTCAAGCAAACAGACAGGTCAGTTAATTCAAGTTCACCCAAGCGGTCATCAGTGAGAAGGAGAGATAGTTCTGGGTGCTTATTACTGGCGTCCCATGAACAGAAGGAAAGGCGACAGAATAGTTTCGGAAGGAAGATTAGTAATACCGCCTCCTTGCAATCTTCCGTTACCCCATAATCGGGCGGAAGGGGCGGCTAGGCGGAATTGGAGTCTTCAGGCAATCCACTAAATAGTGCAGGGTGGTGAACTCTACATTCAAAGCAGGCAAACACATGAAACAAAACACATCCCTGCGCGCAGCGCTGTCAAAGAGGCTGTGTACTAAGAGTATGTGTATTGCCCTTACGCTAATCCCAAAATAGTAATGGGGGGACTTTTATTATGTCAAGAGGTCTCAGGGACAGGACGCAGAGGGTCACTTGCCCTGTATATTATTATTGAACGATGGCGTACAGGACAATTGATATGGGGCAGTCAGACAGATTAGCAGCGTCAAATGTTAGTGATGTTAGCGTCACAATACCCAAAGAAGAGATAACATCATACATAGACTAGTAAAGCTCTGGAACCCTAACCAAACCTTGCCACTATATATAAGAGGCTTATGTAGTACACAATAAAAATGCAAGGAATTCCCATAGCAACAAACAAGTCAGCAACCACGAATAAATCAACAACAGCGAACAGGTTAACTACAACAAATAGGTCAACTGATACTCCCCCCCGTGCCTAGGAAATTCCCTAGGCACAGCTGGAGACCGCCTCAGGCGTCCAGTAGGAGGCAGCGCCCCACTGGGTACCCGGGTCCAGCGGCGCTGAGGTGAGGCAACTTGGCCCAGACCTGAGTACAGGGACCTGGAGAACTGGCGCCCTAAGAAACCGTTGCAACCAAAAGAGGGCCAGTCCAGGGACCGCCACTCCCACGATATCGTACCTGTACCAAACAGGATGCGCGCTGTCAGGGGTGCAAAACCGCCACCACCTGAACCTGGAGAGCCAAACTGCCACAACTCTAAAACGAGGGGCTACCTGCTACCACCCAAAACCTGGGGAGCGAAACTGCTACAACTCTAAAACGAGGAGCTACCTGCTACCACCCAAACTGGAGTACATAACTCCCAAAGGAAACTTACCGGCATCTGTTGAGTCTGGCAAAGCGTACCGACCTCTGTTCCAGTCAACGGGAAAAATCCGTGAAGGTCCTCCACCCCCATCGGCCGGGGACTCTCTGCTAGCAAGACAGTGGGGTGCAATAGGTCGCCCTCCTTGGCACGCCATCAGCCAGGTGCTGCCTGGCACCAGGGAGTCACTGCGCGCTGGGAACCTGCAGAAGGGCGCTGTAACCGGCCAGGTGGGGAGGGAATCCGGACCAGGAACTGAACGGTAGATCAAAAATGCACATGTAAAAAATTCAGGCAGAGAGCGGCAGCAATGTCAGAGATCAAGAGCTACGCACGGAACCAGAGGAGAAAGCCTGTCTGCATCCTCTAACGAGGGGCAGACACAAAACAGGAACTCAGTCCACATCCGAATGATGACAGACCGCAAAGTAAATCACGAGAGCCACAAAAATAACACAGAAGAAAGTGATAAGTACAGGCGAAATCATAGCCATTGAGGTGTCCCACAAGTCGGGGAAGCAGACCTTATATATGTCGCCCGGGCACAAGCATATTACCCTTGACATAGGAGAGAGAGAGAGAGAAAGGAAAAGGGAGCAGGAGCCAGAGGCAAAGCGAAGTCAACATACGGGCAGACAGTCCCCCAGCGTTCCAAGGGAGGCAGAGGAGAGAGGAAGACAAATGGAAATCGTCCTTGATCCTCAGGTCTCCGAACCCTGATGGAAACTGGAGTCCAGGCCGTCCGTCCGTGAAATCGCCAGTGATCTGGAAGCTGCATTCTCCACCAAATGTGGAATCTGAAATAAAAGCAAGAAATGAATCCACACAAACAGTTCTCAGTCAAGGGTGAGATAAGAGCGTTTATTGGAAGAACCAACAACGGAATAATGTTCAGCACGGGGGCATCAGAATAGTCACTGAGTGCCCAAAGAGGTGACGTGCCTGACAGTTTTTATAGGTCTAAACCACAGAGGATGTAGCATCATAACATACGTTGCATAAATTAAGCATAGTTCATTTGACCAATTTGCAAGGGCCTAGATAGTCATATACCATTTAAGGTCCGAAAAGTACTGTTGCCGCCTGCGTGACCTAGGTCTGCTTCTGGGACTTTCCACTGTAATGTAAGATATAGGTCTGGTGCTTTTCCAGTTAATAGTTGCAACATAATAGAAAGGACCAGACATATTACAAAATGTGCTATGCTGAAATGTCTGTGTCTACATGAGCATCTTCTCTGTCACGTATTATTCTTGATCGAACCTTGTGTTACAAAAGCTGTGTCTCTGAAGCGAATGGAAAAGTACAGGCATTTTGTGCACTGCTTTTCATGTCAACTTAGCAGGGCCTAGAAGCTTACAGCATTTGGTATCATACAAGAAAGATGGCTTCTACAAGTTCACATATTGGTGGTCTAGATTTTAGTCATAGTTCTTTGATAAAGGGAAAGGTAGCTATGGCTAAAATCATGGAAAATAGTAAGATTTCCGTTGACGAAAGGAAAGCGTACACAAACTGGAACGTCACCCATTATGTCACTAGCCTTAGTGATAAGGTTAAACAAGGAAAATCTCCACCAATTTGGACTATTCCTCATCAGGGAAGTTTCTGTCTGCAAATAAATGGTCAGACTTCTGACACCATACAAAGAAACAACTGTTCCCACACATACGTCTACTCCTCTCAGAACTCGCCGCCTCTAGTGCCATCTCAAGGCACGTATTTCATCTGCCACAATAGGGCTTACACGTGGTTGCCAACGGATTTTTCTGGTTCCTGTTATATAGCTTTCCTTCTTCCCCCTACATACACCGCTTCTGCAAACTATCATCGAAACAGATATGGCAGAGGGATTATTGATTCTAAAGACACAGCAGGACAAGAGGGAGGAGATTTCCTCAAAGGATTTCTTTTTTTTTGGGGTCCAATGGCCAACAGCAGAAATATAAGACAACTGGTTCGTGTCGTAGAAACCACTATAGACATCACTGTAGGAGCCTTAAGTAATATCATGGCAGAACTACAGGCGGATCGTCTTATGACCTTACAAAACCAAGTTGCCTTAGATTTTGTTCTTGCGGATCATGGCGGAGTGTGCAAATTGATCGGGTCAAGTTGCTGTATTTTCATACCTGATGACGCTCCGACAGTATACCAAGCTATCTCTAAGTTACATATAATCTCTGAGTCGATTCATCAGGACGAAGGAGATTGGTCATTTTTGGAGTGGTTTTGGGGACTACTGTCCAAATGGGGTTGGAAGGCATTGACATTCCTTGGAGTAGTTTTGACCATCATTTTCTCTTGTTGCCTTTGTATGCACTGTGGTCCCGCCATCTGCGACCTTTGTTCTACTATGTGCATCCCTAAACCCAAATCACAAAGAACAGAGAATATTAGAATGATGCTACAGCAACAGTTCGATGACCTCATGGCCATCGACATTGACTCAGATTAACATGAGTCTATCTTGCCTGAGTTCCGGCAAAAGGAGGGTTTGAGAAAATTCGATGCTCGATCGTGATCGAATCGACCCGCCATTTTGTGCTCCGCCGCCATTTTGTGTTGCCCTCACTCAGGCAGCCCGGCGAACAAAGTCTATTCTGCTTTTCCTGCAGTTTCGTGTCGAAATAAGCCTTCTGCCTCTATTTACAAAACTGGTGTTAGGACTGGCCGAGTACACTAATCCCTGTCTGGTTTTCCTAATCCCCGTCTCAACTATCTGTAGGTTCACACTATTCTCTTCTGACTTTATCTTATCGTCTGGCCTTCGCTGTCCTCTGCTAGCATTCTCTCATTTCACAACTGTCCTCCAAAACACACAAACGTATCTCGCCACCTGCAAGTTGGTTGCAGATCTGTTAATGAATTAGTTCGTGGGAGGGGTGACAAACACAGTCGGAGGAGAGGCTTCTTCGAGTCATCTAATACTTTGTTTTCAAACCTTTTCTATTGGTTCTGTTCTGTTTTCCAACTTTTCTTATTGGCTCTTTCTTGTATGTCTTGGGTGTGTATTTGGTTAATGTATATTTCACGTATGGACTATATAAGATTGTGCGCCACGGAGTGAAGTGGCAGTCTCCTGAGAACCTACCTCGTGTACTTCTGGGATAACTGTACTAGCTGCAGCTAATAAATCCGATCTTCTAACGCCTAACAGAGTGTCCCGTGTCTCTGTGTAGCTGAGCAGGAGAACCCTGGAGATTAAGGCGTACCCTGTGCCGCCAGGCCCAAAAGGTTCTGGTCCTGCACTACACTACACAAACACCGCTGAACTACCCTAAACCCTAAAACATTACCCCCAGCATGACCCCCCACACTACACAAACACCATTGCACTACCCTAAACCCTAAAACACTACCCCCTACACTACACAAACACCACTGCACTACCGTAAACCCTAAAACACTACCCCAAGCACAACCCCCTACACTACTCAAACACCACTGCACTACCCTAAACCCTAAAACACTACCCCCAGCAGTACCCCTCACACCACCCAAACACCACTGCACTACCCTAAACCCTAAAACGCTATCCCCAGCAGTACCCCCTACACTACCCAAACACCTCTGCACTACCCTAACCCTAAAACACTACCCCCAGCACGACCCCCTACACTACCCAAAGACCACTGCACTGCCCTAAACCCTAAAACACTACCCCCAGCACGACCCCCTACACTACCCAAAGACCACTGCACTGCCCTAAACACTAAAACACTACCCCCAGCACGACCCCCTACTCTACCCAAACACCACTGCACTACCCTAAACCCTAAAACACTACCCCCAGCAGTACCCCTTACACTACCCAAGCACCACTGCACTACCCTAAACCCTAAAACACTGCCCCCAGCAGTACCCCCTACACTACCCAAAAAACCACTGTACTACCCTAACCCTAAAACACTACCCCCAGCATGACCCCCTACACTACCCAAAGACCACTGCACTGCCCTGAACCCTAAAACACTACCCCAGCACGACCCCCTACACTAGATAAACACCACTGCACTACACTAAACCCTAAAACACTATCCCCAGCACTACCCCCTTCACTATCCAAAGACCACTGCACTACCCTAAACCCTAAACCGCTATCCCCAGCAGTACCCCCTACACTACCCAAACACCTCTGCACTACCCTAAACCCTAAAATATTACCCCCAGCACGACCCCCTACACTACACAAACACCACTGCACTTCCCTAAACACTAAAACACTATCCCCCACATGACCCCCTACACTATCCAAAGACCACTGCACTACCCTAAACCCTAAAACGCTATCCCCAGCAGTACCCCCTACACTACCTAAACACCTCTGCACTACCCTAAACCCTAAAACATTACCCCCAGCATGACCCCCTACACTACACAAACACCACTGCACTACCCTAAACCCTAAAACACCTCGTGTTCACTGCTACCCCGGCCGCAGCTGCTCGTTCTCCTCCTCTATGTCCCCAAAGTGATCCTCCACCTCTCCTGGCGGCCTCTGCAGGAGGCTAAGGGGCAGTGCAGAGTGCCTTGTATCTTCGGCATTGAAGGAGCCGTGCCTTCTCTTGCACGGGCATGCTGGAGTCAGAGGTAAGGGGTAGCAGTGACAGCCCTGAGGCGGCCTTGCGGAATTTCCGGTAGTTTGTGCATCGTGCATCCAATCACTTCATTAGCAACGGCACTGTGTCTGACAGCTGGGCCCAGCGCAGGCACCTGGTTTCGTTTAGTCCGACCTTCTAGACGACGAGTCACGATTCAGGACTTCCAAGGGAGAGGAGCTGTGTCATCCCCTAAGAGTGTTATTGCTCAGCTGGACCGGTCCATCAAAATTCAAAGCAAACTAGAATGTAAATAGTAAAGCACATGAGGCTGCGCAATGAAAACGAGAAAAATGCGTCCTGCATTTCGCCACTGCTGTGAGGGGAACGGCTGCACCGGGGAGAGTCCAGACAATGCCGTGAGGGGAACGGCCGGACTACATTACCCAGGTGCCCCGGCGGCGCTCACCTGACGCCAGCAACACCGCGCCCGGAGGCGCTTGAAAAGGAAGGAGCGCCGAGCGCTCACCGGGAAAGTTTCTCTTGGAACTCACTAGGCGTCCTGCATTTCGCCACTGCCGTGAGGGGAACGGCTGCACCGGGGAGAGTCCAGACAACGCCGTGAGGGGAACGGCCGGACTACATTACCCAGGTGCCCCGGCGGCGCTCACCTGACGCCAGCAACACCGCGCCCGGAGGCGCTTGAAAAGGAAGGAGCGCCGAGTGCTCACCGGGAAAGTTTCTCTTGGAACTCACTAGGCGTCCTGCATTTCACCACTGCCGTGAGGGGAACTGCTGCACCGGGGAGAGTCCAGACAACGCCGTGAGGGGAACGGCCGGACTACATTACCCAGGTGCCCAGGCGGCGCTCACCTGACGCCAGCAACACCGCGCCCGGAGGCGCTTGAAAAGGAAGGAGCGCCGTGTGCTCACCGGGAAAGTTTCTCTTGGAACTCACTAGGCGTCCTGCATTTCGCCACTGCCGTGAGGGGAACGGCTGCACCGGGGAGAGTCCAGACAACGCCGTGAGGGGAACGGCCGGACTACATTACCCAGGTGCCCCGGCGGCGCTCACCTGACGCCAGCAACACCGCGCCCGGAGGCGCTTGAAAAGGAAGGAACTCCTCCCGCAACCACGGGACGCGCGCGGGCGGCGCCGGATGAAGCCCGGACTAAGGGCGGGCCGTCTGTGGCCGTCCGGGGCCGGATAAGGCCGGGCTGGGCCACCCTCCTTGATTTTGCCACATTTTAAAGGTACTTTGTTTCCAACTTGGATGATTTTCTTGTTGGGGGCTCACTAATATTAATACTCTGACATCACTACTGAACTGTTTCTTGAACTCCTCATTTGACATGAAACTGTGCATTGGGATAAAGGCCGGATTGGATTGCTATAGACTCTCTGTGTGTCTACGAGAAGGAATTCAGGGTGAATAGGTAGGGGGATAATCCTCAGAACCCCAGTAATGACTAAACTACCAAAAACACGCTCGGCTACGAGCAAAGCCATTTTAGCTGACCCCAAATCAGGTCATTGCTGGAATAATCGATGTACCATCTAACAAAGCTAAAAAACCTACCGCAATAGACCTGATGCTGAAGAAAGTCTTGGGGGAGATTGAGCGTATGGAAAGGAGTCTGTCTTCCTCACCAATTCCAATATTAGTTACACCCACACAATCTAGAGACCAAACTCTCTCAGAAAGTCCAAACACAGAAACATTGAGCAACTCAATTGAAGGCATTTCTTGAGCTCAACAGCGTGCACAATCTGGAGCAGAAGAGACAAGGGAAAATAATCTCACTACACAGAGTAGGCCCAAACAACAACGGGGGAGGGGCAAGGGACAGCCCAGGAAACATACATCAATTACAGGTGCTTGTAGACCCAAAAATAGCAAGGAGTCCATCATTGAGGATGAAGTAGGAGCCCCCTATGTAAGACTGCCAGGGTGGATAGAGAAGGTAATTGGCGATCTAAAAAATCATCTGGAAGTCTTTATCATCAGCCAGATGAAACCGATAATCAGTAGGATAGACAAAATTGCAAATGAATTAATCAAACAGGGCAAGACAATGGCCCCCATAAGTATGAACCCTACTGCAGGCCCTAACCAAGCCATAAATACACCCACTCATCAAATTGCGGCCACTAACAATTGTGCTAGTTATATACAAGATACGATCGCACAAGTCCATGATCTGCCCAAAGCTCCACCACACCCAGGGAGGGGACCCCCACAGAATGGCGGAAATAAACAGATAGATAAAGCCCAACAGCAAGCAACTACACAAATAGTGCGAGATGCCCAGCATTTAACCCAAGGCCTAACTAGCCTACCACAATATGAATATGACCCATTTGAGAGATCAGAAAGCCCCCCACCCCATATAAATTTACCCCCGGAAGCATGCCCCTACGTTATAGTATTTGCAGGGGTGCCGGAACTCAGACCCGTAGAAAAAGAAACTCATCTAGAACTAAAATCGAAAATAATAAAATGGTTAATTATTCATAGGCCTTTGAATATGGGGGAAAAGGGGGCTATTCTACATGTAAGAAGAGTGAACTGGCTAGGAGGCAGAAAAAAAGATATAAGAGGGGACTGTATTGTGGCAAACTTTAGAGATGTTAATCTGGTAGATTACATACTGGGAAACACAAACAGGAATCACACTAGTACAATCTGTACCCTCCCCCTGGGATATTTTTACCCAAGGAGGCGGAGTATTAACAATCAGATTTACCCAACCTGGAACACAGGAAGGGCACAATTCAGACAAGGGGACAGAAGGCCTAATCAGACAGGCCAATTTATACCAACCAGAGACTACCCAGAGTGGAGAAACAGATTTGCCCCCTTACAGTCGTTAGATGAAAACGACTGACTACCTCCCGCTGAAAATGGACAACAAAATATAGCCACAGGGGATGGACTCGTTTGTAGCACGAAGGGGGTGGAGGAAAGCCTGGAATCCCTAAGGATAGAAGCCCCCCCAATGATGAGAGGTGAGGATGCTATTGAGCCCATGACTCATAACAAGAAAGTGTGTAGACGGATCGACCAGGTATCAGAGGGAGGAAAAGACTCCAAGGCAGAGCTAGCTATATTGTCCTGGAATATAGCCGGCCTGGGGGGAAAATTCGTTAATAAGGACTGGTGGGAGTATATCACTGGCTTCCAGATCATAGCTCTACAGGAGACTTGGGCACAAGACCTCTCTCTTTACCACCTGGAGGGTTACAAATGCTTTTTTACGCCAGCTTTGGAAGGTAGATCAGGAAGGGCGAAGGGAGGGCTAGCCATATATGTTGATTTAGATCTAAAAGGCACTTGGTCAAAGCCCCTACCCCCAGCAGTACCCCTCACACCACCCAAACACCACTGCACTACCCTAATCCCTAAAACGCTATCCCCAGCAGTACCCCCTACACTACCCAAACACCTCTGCACTACCCTAACCCTAAAACACTACCCCCAGCACGACCCCCTACACTCTCCAAAGACCACTGCACTGCCCTAAACCCTAAATCACTACCCCCAGCACAAACCCCTACACTACCCAAACACCACTGCACTACCCTAAACCCTAAAATACTTCCCCCATCAGTACCCCTCACACTACCCAAGCACCACTTCACTACCCTAAACCCTAAAACACTGCCCCCAGCATGACCCGCTACACTACCCAAAGATCACTGCACTGCCCTAAACCCTAAAACACTACCCCCAGCACGACCCCCTAAACTACCCAAACACCACTGCACTACCCTAAACCCTAAAACACTACCCCCAGCAGTACCCCTCACACTACCCAAGCACCACTGCACTACCCTAAACCCTAAAACACTGCCCCCAGCAGTACCCCCTACACTACCCAAAAAACCACTGCACTACCTTAACCCTAAAACACTACCACCAGCATGACCCCCTACACTACCCAAAGACCACTGCACTGCCCTGAACCCTAAAACACTACCCCAGCATGACCCCCTACACTAGATAAACACCACTGCACTACATTAAACCCTAAAACACTATCCCCAGCACTACCCCCTACACTACCCAAACAGCAATGCACTACCATAAACCCTAAAACACTACCCTCAGCACGACCCCTACACTACCCAAAGACCACTGCACTACCCTAAACCCTAAAACAGTACCCCAAGCACGACCCCCTACACTACCCAAACACCGCTGCACTTCCCTAAACCCTAAAACACTATCCCCCACATGACCCCCTACACTATCCAAAGACCACTGCACTACCCTAAACCCTAAAACGCTATCCCCAGCAGTACCCCCTACACTACCCAAACACCTCTGCACTACCCTAAACCCTAAAATATTACCCCAGCACGGCCCCCTACACTACACAAACACCACTGCACTACCCTAAACCCTAAAACACTATCCCCTGCACTACACAAACAACATTGCAGTACCCTAATCCCTAAAACACTACCCCCAGCATGCCCACCTACACTACCCAAACACCACTGCACTACCCTAAACCCTAAAACACTACCCCCAGCAGTACTCCCCCACACTATTCAAACACCACTACACTAGCTTAAACCCTAAAACACTATCCCCAGCAGTCCCCCCTACACTACCCAAACACCACTGCTCTACCCTAAACCCTAAAACACTATCCCCTGCACTACACAAAAACCATTGCAGTACCCTAATCCCTAAAACACTACCCCCAGCATGACCACCTACACTACCCAAACACCACTGCACTGCCCTAAACCCTAAAACACTACCAACAGCATGACCCCCACACTACGCAAACACCACTGCACTACCCCAAACCCTAAAACACTACCCCAGAACGACCCGCTACACTATACAAACACCACTGCACTACCCTGAACCCTAACACACTACCCCCAGTACGACCCACTACACTATCCAAACTCCAATGCACTTCCCTAAACCCTAAAACACTACCCCAGCACGACCCCCTATACTACCCAAACACCACTGCACTAAACTAAACCCTAAAACCCTACCCGCAACACGACATCCTACACTACCCAAACACCACTGCACTACCCTAAGCCCTAAAACACTACATCCCGCACAACCCCCTACACTACCCAAACACCACTGCACTACCCTAAACCCTAAAACACTACCCCAGCATGACCCCCTACACTACCCAAACACCACTGCACTATCCTAAACCCTAAAACACTACCCCCACACGACCCCCTACACTACCCAAACACCACTGCACTACCCTAAACCCTAAAACACTATCTGAAGCACGACCCCTACACTACCCAAACACCACTGCACTACCCTGAACCCTAAAACATTACCCCCAGCACGACCCCTAAACTACCCAAAGACCACTGCACTACCCTAAACCCTAAAACACGACCCCCTACACTACACAAACACCACTGCACTACCCTAAACCCTAAAACACGACCCCCTACACTACAGAAACACCACTGCACTACCCTAAACCCTAAAACACTATCCCCAGCACGACACCCTTCACTATGCAAACACCACTGCACTACTCTAAACCCATATACACTACCCCAGCACGACCCCCTACACTACACAAACACGACTGCATTACCCTAAACCCTAAAACACTCCCCCAGCACCACTCTCTACACTACCCAAACAATACTGCACTACGCTAAACCCTAAAACACTACCCCCAGCACGACCCCCACTCTACCCGAACACCACTGCACTACCCTAAACCCTAAAACACTACCCCGGCATGACCTCCTACATTACCGAAACACCACTACACTACCCTAAACCCTAAAACACTATACCCAGCACTACTCCCTACACTACCCAAACAGCAATGCACTACCATAAACCCTAAAACACTACCCTTAGCACGACCCCCTATACTACCCAAAGACCACTGCGCTACCCTAAACCCTAAAACACTACCCCCCACAGTACCCCTACACTAACCAAAGACCACTGCACTACCCTAAACCCTAAAACACGACCCCCTACACTACACAAACACCGCTGAACTACCCTAAACCCTAAAACATTACCCCCAGCATGACCCCCTACACTACACAAACATCACTGCACTACCTTAAACCCTTAAACACTACCCCCTACACGACACAAACAACACAGCACTACTGTAAACCCTAAAACACTACCCCCAGCACGACCCTCTACACTACCCAAACACCACTGCACTACCCTAAACCCTAAAACACTACCCCCAGCAGTACCCCTCACACTACCCAAACACCACTTCACTACCCTAAACCCTAAAACACTGCCCCCAGCACAACCCTCTACACTACCCAAACACCTCTGCACTACCCTAACCCTAAAACACTACCCCCAGCACGACCCCCTACACTACCCAAAGACCACTGCACTGTCCTAAACCCTAAAACACTGCCCCCAGCATGACCCCCTACACTAGCCAAACACCACTGCACTACCCTACACCCTAAAACACTACCCCCAGCAGTACCCCTCACACTTCCCAAGCACCAATGCACTACACTAAACCCTAAATCACTATCCCAGCACGACCCCCTACACTACCCAAACACCACTGCACTACCATAAACCCTAAAACACTGCCCCCAGCAGTACCCCCTACACTACCCAAAAAAACACTGCACTACCATAACCCTAAAACACTACCCCCAGCATGACCCCCTACACTACCCAAAGACCACTGCACTGCCCTGAACCCTAAAACATTACCCCAAGCACGACCCCCTACACTAGATAAACACCACTGCACTACGCTAGGCCCTAAAACACTATCCCCAGCACTACCCTCTTCATTACCCAAACAGCAATGCACTACCATAAACCCTAAAACACTACCCTCAGCACGACCCCCTGCACTACTCAAAGACCACTGCCCTACCCTAAACCCTAAAACACTACGCCCCACATGACCCCCTACATTAACCAAAGACCACTGCACTACCCTTAACCCTAAAACTCGACCCCCTACACTACACAAACACCGCTGAACTACTCTAAACCCTAAAACATTACCCCCAGCATGACCCCCTACACTACACAAACACCACTGCACTACCCTAAACCCTATAACACTACCCCCAGCACAACCCCCTACACTACCCAAACACCACTGCACTACCCTATACCCTAAAACACTACCCCCAGTAGTACCCCTCACACTACCCAAACATCACTGCACTACCCTAAACCCTAAAACACTACCCCCTACACTACACAAACACCACTGCACTACCCTAAACCCTAAAACGCTATCCCCAGCAGTATCCCCTACACTACCCAAACACCTCTGCACTACCCTAAACCCTAAAACATTACCCCCAGCACAACCCCCTACACTACACAAACACCACTGTACTACTCTAAACCCTAAAACACTATCCCCTGCACTACACAAACACCATTGCAGTACCCTAATCCCTAAAACACTACCCCCAGCACGACCACCTACACTACCCAAACACCACTGCACTACCCTAAACCCATAAACACTAACCCCAGCAGTACTCCCCCACACTATTCAAACACCACTACACTAGTCTAAACCCTAAAACACTATCCCCAGCAGTCCCCCTACACTACCCTAACACCACTGCTCTACCCTAAACCCTAAAACACTACCCCCAGCACGACCCCCTACACTACCCAAAGACCACTGCACTGTCCTAAACCCTAAAACACTACCAGCAGCATGACCCCCACACTACGCAAACACCACTGCACTAAACTAAACCCTAAAACACTACCCGCAACACGACATCCTACACTACCCAAACACCACTGCACTACCCTAAGCCCTAAAACACTACATCCCACACAACCCCCTACACTACGCAAACACCACTGCACTACCCTAAACCCTAAAACACTACCCCAGCATGACCCCCTACACTACCCAAACACCACTGCACTATCCTAAACCCTAAAACACTACCCCCACACGACCCCCTACACTACCCAAACACCACTGCACTACCCTAAACCCTAAAACATTACCCCTAGCACAACCCCCTCCACTACCCAAAGACTATGGCACTACCCTAAACCCTAAAACACTACCCCCCACACGACCCCCTACACTACCCAAAGACCACTGCACTACCCTAAACCCTAAAACACGACCCCCTACACTCCACAAACACCACCGCACTACCCTAAACCCTAAATCACTAGCCCCAGCACGACACCCTTCACTACCCAAACACCACTGCACTACCCTAAACCCTAAAATACTACCCCCAGCACGACCCCTACACTATGCAAACACCACTGCACTACTCTAAACCCATATACACTACCCCAGCATGACCCCCTACATTACACAAACACCACTGCACTACCCTAAACCCTAAAACACTCCCCCCAGCACCACTCTCTACACTACCCAAACAATACTGCACTACCCTAAACCCTAAAACACTACCCCCAGCTCGACCCCCACTCTACCTGAACACCACTGCACTACCCTAAACCCTAAAACACTACCCCGGCATGACCCCCTACATTACCGAAACACCACTGCACTACCCTAAACCCTAAAGCACTATACCCAGCACTACCCCCTACACTACCCAAACAGCAATGCACTACCATAAACCCTAAAACACTACCCTCAGCACGACCCCCTACACTACCCAAAGACCACTGTGCTACCCTAAACCCTAAAACACTACCCCCCACATTACCCCTACACTAACCAAAGACCACTGCACTACCCTAAACCCTGAAACACGACACCCTACACTACAAAAACACCGCTGAACTACCCTAAAACATTACCCCTAGCATGACACCTTACACTACACAAACACCACTGCACTACCCTAAACCCTAAAACACTACCCCTACACTACACAAACACCACAGCACTACCGTAAACCCTAAAACACTACCCCCAGCACGACCCCCTACACTACCCAAACACCACTGCACTACACTAAACCCTAAAACACTACCCCCAGCAGTACCCCTCACACTACCCAAACACCACTGCACTATCCTAAACCCTAAAACATTGCCCCCAGCACGACCCCCTACACTGCCCAAACACCTCTGCACTACTCTAACCCTAAAACACTACCCCCAGCGCGACACCCTACACTACCCAAAGACCACTGCACTGCCCTAAACCCTAAAACATAACCCCCAGCACGAGCCCCTACACTACCCAAACACCACTGCACTACCCTACACCCGAAAACACTACCCCAGCAGTACCCCTCACACTTCCCAAGCACCACTGCACTACCCTAAACCCTAAAACACTGCATCCAGCACAACCCCCTACACTACCCAAACACCACTGCACTACCCTAAACCCTAAAGAACTACCTCCAGCAGTACCCCTCACACTACCCAAGCACCACTGCACTACCCTAAACCCTAAAACACTGCGCCCAGCAGTACCCCCTACACTACCTAAAAACCACTACACTATCCTAACCCTAAAACACTACCCCCAGCATGACCCCCTACACTACCCAAAGACCACTGCACTGCCCTGAACCCTAAAACACTACCCCCAGCACGACCCCCTACACTAGATAAACACCACTGCACTACCCTAGGCCCTAAAACACTATCCCCAGCACTACCCCCTACACTACCCAAAGAGCAATGCACTACCATAAACCCTAAAACACTACCCTCAGCACGACCCCCTACACTACCCAAAGACCACTGAGCTACCCTAAACCCTAAAACACTATGCCCCACATGACTCCCTACATTAACCAAAGACCACTGCACTAACCTTAACCCTAAAACACGACCCCCTACACTACACAACCACCGCTGAACTACCCTAAACCCTAACACATTACCCCCAGCATGACCCCCTACACTACACAAACAACACTGCACTACCCTAAACCCTAAAACACTACCCCCTATACTACACAAACACCACTGCACTACCCTAAACCCTAAAACAGTACCCCAAGCATGACCCCCTATACTACCCAAGCACCACTGCACTACCCTATACCCTAAAACACTACCCCCAGCAGTACCTCTCACACTACCCAATCATCACTGCACTACCCTAAACCCTAAAACGCTATCTCCAGCAGTACCCCCTACACTACCCAAACACCTCTGCACTACCCTAACCCTAAAACAATACCCCCAGCATGACCCCCTACACTACCCAACGACCACCGCACTGCTCTAAACCCTTAAACACTACCCCCTACACTACACAAACACCACTGCACTACCTTAAACCCTAAAACACTACCCCCAGCATGACCCCCTACACTACCCAAACACCACTGCACTACCCTATACCCTATACCCTAAAACACTACCCCCAGCAGTACCCCCCACACTACCCAAACATCACTGCACTACCCTAAACCCTAAAACGCTATCTCCAGCAGTACCCCCTACACTACCCAAACACCTCTGCACTACCCTAATCCTAAAACAATACCCCCAGCACGACCCCCTACACTAACCAATGACCACTGCACTGCCCTAAACCCTAAAACACTACCCCCAGCACGACCCCCTACACTACCCAAACACCACAGCACTACCCTAAACCCTAAAACACTGCCCCAAGCACGACCCCCTACACTACCAAAACACCACTGCACTACCCTATACCCTAAAACACTACCCACAGCAGTACCCCTCACACTACCCAGGCACCACTGCACTAACCTAACCCTAAAATACTACCCTCAGCATGACCCCCTACACTCCCCAAAGACCACTGCACTGCCCTAAACCCTAAAACACTACCCCCAGCACGACCCCCTACACTACCCAAACACCACTGCACTACTCTAAACCCTAAAACACTACCCCCAGCATGACCCGCTAAACTACGCAAACACCACTTCACTACCCTAAACCCTAACACACTACCCCCAGCACGATACCCTACACTACCTAAACACCACTGCACTGCCCTAAACTCTAAAACACAACCCCCAGCAGCACCCCCTACACTACCCAAACACCACTGCACTATCCTAAACCGTAACACACTACCCCCAGCACGACCCCCTACACTACCCAAACACCACTGCACTACCCTAAACCCTAAAACACTGCCCACAGCATGACCCCCTACACTACCCAAACACCACTGCACTAACTTAAACCCTAAAACACTCCCCCAGCACGACTCCCTACACTACCCAAACACCACTGCACTACCTTAAACCCTAAGTGTACCCACAGCCCGACCCCCTACACTACCCAAACACCACTGCACTACCCTAAACCCTAAATCTACCCTCAGCATGACTCCCTACAATAACCAAATACCACTGCATTACCCTAAAACCTAAAACACTACCGCCAGCATGACCCCCTACACTACCCAAACACCACTGCTCCACTCTAAACCCTAAAACACTACCCAGCATGACCCCCTGCACTACCCAAACACCACTGCACTACCCTAAACCCTAAAACACTACACCAGCACAACCCCCTATACTACCCAAACACCGCTGCACTACCCTAAACCCTAAAACACTACCCCCAACACGACCCCCTACGCTGCCGAACACCACTACAGTGCCCTAAACCCTAAAACACCACCCCCTGCATGACCCCCTACACTGCCCGAACACCACTGCACTGCCCTAATCCCTAAAACCCCACCCCCTGCACGACTCTCTACACTGCCCAAACACCACTGCACTGCCCTAAACCCTAAAACACACACTGCACGACCCCCTACACTGCTCGAACACTACTGCACTGCCCTAAACCCTAAAACACCATACCCTGCATGCCCACCTCCACTGCCCAAACACCACTGCACTGCCCTAAACCCTAAAACTCAACCCCCTGCAAGGATCCCTACACTGCCCGAACACCACTGCACTGCCTTAAACCCTATAACACCACCCCCTGCACGACACCCTACACTACCCGAACACCACTGCACTGCCCTAATCCCTAAAACCCCACCCCCTGCACGACTCTCTACACTGCCCAAACACCACTGCACTGCCCTAAACCCTAAAACACACACTGCACAACCCCCTACACTGCCCGAACAACACTGCACTGCCCTAAACCCTAAACCCCCACCTGCATGACCCTCTACACTGCCCAAACACCACTGCACTGCCCTAAACCCTAAAACACACACTGCACGACCCCCTACACTGCCTGAACAACACTGCACTGCCCTAAACCCTAAAACACCACCCCCTGCATGACCCCCTACACTACCCAAACACCACTGCACTACCCTAAACCCTAAAACACTGCCCACAGCATGACCCCCTACACTACCCAAACACCACTGCACTAACTTAAACCCTAAAACACTCCCCCAGCACGACTCCCTACACTACCCAAACACCACTGCACTACCTTAAACCCTAAGTGTACCCACAGCCCGACCCCTACACTACCCAAACACCACTGCACTACCCTAAACCCTAAATCTACCCTCAGCATGACTCCCTACAATAACCAAATACCACTGCATTACCCTAAAACCTAAAACACTACCGCCAGCATGACCCCCTACACTACCCAAACACCACTGCTCCACTCTAAACCCTAAATTACTACCCAGCATGACCCCCTGCACTACCCAAACACCACTGCACTACCCTAAACCCTAAAACACTACACCAGCACAACCCCCTATACTACCCAAACACCGCTGCACTACCCTAAACCCTAAAACACTACCCCCAACACGACCCCCTACGCTGCCGAACACCACTACAGTGCCCTAAACCCTAAAACACCACCCCCTGCATGATCCCCTACACTGCCCGAACACCACTGCACTGCCCTAATCCCTAAAACCCCACCCCCTGCACGACTCTCTACACTGCCCAAACACCACTGCACTGCCCTAAACCCTAAAACACACACTGCACGACCCCCTACACTGCTCGAACACCACTGCACTGCCCTAAACCCTAAAACACCATACCCTGCATGCCCACCTCCACTGCCCAAACACCACTGCACTGCCCTAAACCCTAAAACTCAACCCCCTGCAAGGATCCCTACACTGCCCGAACACCACTGCACTGCCTTAAACCCTATAACACCACCCCCTGCACGACACCCTACACTACCCGAACACCACTGCACTGCCCTAATCCCTAAAACCCCACCCCCTGCACGACTCTCTACACTGCCCAAACACCACTGCACTGCCCTAAACCCTAAAACACACACTGCACAACCCCCTACACTGCCCGAACAACACTGCACTGCCCTAAACCCTAAACCCCCCCTGCACGACCCTCTACACTGCCCAAACACCACTGCACTGCCCTAAACCCTAAAACACACACTGCACGACCCCCTACACTGCCTGAACAACACTGCACTGCCCTAAACCCTAAAACACCACCCCCTGCATGACCCCCTACACTGCCCGAACACCACTGCACTGCCCTAAACCCTATAACACCACCCACCTGCACGACTCCCTACACTACCCGAACAGCACTGCACTACCCTAAACCCTAAAACACTACCCCAGCACGACCCCCTACACTATTCAATCACCACTGCTCTACCCTAAACCCTAAAACACTACCAGCAGCACGACCCCCTACACTACCCAAAGACCACTGCACTGCCCTAAACCCTAAAACTCTACCCCAGTACAGCCCACTACACTAGATAAACACCACTGCACTGCCCTAAACCATAAAACACTACCCCCAGCACGACCCCCTACACAACCAAAAGACCACTGCACTGCCCTGAACCTTAAAACACCACACCCTGCACGACCCCCTACACTGCTTGAACACCACTACACTGCCCTAAACCCTAAAACACCACCCCCCTGCTCGACCCCCTACACTGCCTGAACACCACTGCTAAGCCCTAAACCCTAAAACACCCCCCCTACATGACCCCCTACACTACCCGAACACCACTGCTCTGCCCTAAA
This sequence comes from Triturus cristatus, assembly GCF_964204655.1. Lineage (NCBI taxonomy): Eukaryota > Metazoa > Chordata > Amphibia > Caudata > Salamandridae > Triturus > Triturus cristatus. The sequence continues at coordinate 1,111,424,862 of NC_140579.1, forward strand.
CCCCAAAACACCACCCCAGCACGACCCCTACACTGCCAGAACACTGCTGCTCTGCCCTAAACCCTAAAACACCACCCCCAGCACTACCCCGTACACTACCAGAACACCGCTGCACTGCCCTAAACCCTAAAACAGCACCCCAGCACGACCCCCTACTCTACCTGAACACCGCTGCACTGCCCTAAACCCTAAAACACTATCCCAGCATGACCCCCTACACTACCCAAAGACCACTGCACTACCCTAAACCCTAAAACACGACCCCCAGCCCTAACCCTACACTACACAAACACCACTGTACTACCCTAAACCCTAAAACACTACACGAGCATGACCTCCTACATGACCCAAATACCCCTCAACTACCTTAAATCCTAACACTCTACCCCCAGCATGACCCCCTACACTACCCAAACACCACTGCACTGCCCGAAACCCTAAAACTCCACCCCCTCTACGACCCCCAACACTGCCCAAACACCACTGCACTTCCCTAAACCCTAAAACATCACCCCCTGCATGACCCCCTGCACTACCCGAACACCACTGCAGTGCCCTAAACCCTAAAACACCACCCCCTGCACGACCCCGAACACTGCACGAACACTAGTGCACTTCCCTAAACCCTAAAACACCACCCCCAGCACGACACCCTATACTGCCTGAACACCACTGCACTGCCCTAATCCCTAAAACACCACCCCCTGCACGACCCCCTACACTGCCTGAACACCACTGCACTGCCCTAAACCCTAAAACAGCCCCTGCACGACCCCCCACACTGCTCGAACACAACTGCACTGCCCTAAACCCTAGAACACCACCCTCTGCTCGACCCCCTACACTGCCCGAACACCACTGCACTGCCCTAAACCCTAAAACACCACTCCCTGCATGACCCCCTACACTGCCCGAACACCACTGCACTGCCCTAAACCCTAAAACACCACCCCCTGCATGACCCCCTACACTGCCCGAACACCACTGCTCTGCCCTAAACCCAAAAACACTACCCCAGCACGACCCCTACACTGCCAGAACACCGCTGCTCTGCCCTAAACCCTAAAACACCACCCCCAGTACGACCCCCTTCACTACCCGCACTCTGCTGCACTGCCCTAAAACCTAAAACACTATCCCAGCACGACCCCCTACACTACCCAAAGACCACTGCACTACCTTAAACCCTAAAACATGACCCCCAGCCCGACCCCTACACTACCCAAACACCACTGCACTACCCTAAACCTAAAACACTACACGAGCATGACCTCCTACACTACCCAAATACCCCTGCACTACCCTAAATCCAAAAACGCTGCCCCCACACGACCCCCTACACTACCCAAACACCACTGCTCTACCCTAAACCACTATCCCCAGCATGACCCCTATACTACGCAAACACCACTGAACTACCCTAAACCCTAAAACACTACCCCCAGCACGACCCCCTACACTGCCCGAACACCATTGCACTGCCCTAAACCCTAAAACACCACCCCCTGCACAACCCCCAACACTGCCCAAACACGACTGCACTGCCCTAAACCCTAAAACACATCCCCCTGCACGACTCCCAACACTGCCCGAACACCACTGCACTGTCCTAAACCCTAAAACATCATACCCTGCATGCCCCCCTACACTGCCCGAACAACACTGCACTGTCCTAAACCCTAAAACTCCACCCCCTGCACGATCCCCTACACTGCCCGAACACCACTGCACTGCCCTAATCAATAAAACACCACCCCCTGCATGACCCTCTACACTGCCCAAACACCACTGCACTGCCCTATACCCTAAAACACACACTGCACGACCCCCTACACTGCCCGAACAACACTGCACTGCCCTAAACCCTAAAACACCACCCCCTGCACGACTGCCTACACTGCCCGAATGCCACTGCACTGCCCTAATCCCTATAACACCACCCACCTGCACGAGCCCCTACACTAACCGAACAGCACTGCACTACACTAAACCCTAAAACACTACCCCAGCACGACCCCCTACACTATCCAAACATCACTGCTCTACCCTAATCCCTAAAACACCAACCCCAGGACGACCCCCTACACTTCCCGAACACCACTGCACTGCCCTAATCCCTAAATCACCAACCTCTGCACGAACCTCTACACTGCCCAAACACCACTGCACTGCCCTAAACCCTAAAACACATACTGCACGACCCCCTACACTGCCCGAACAACACTGCACTACCCTACACCCTAAAACATTTCCCCCAGCATGACCCCATACACTGACAGAACACCCCTGCACTGCCCTAATCCCAAAAACACCACCCCCTGCATGACCCCCTACACTGCCCAAACACCAGTGCACTGCCCTAAACCCTAAAACACCACCCCCTGCACGACACCCTACACTGCCCGAACACCACTGCACTGCCCTTAACCCTAAAACACCCCCTGCACGACCCCCTACACTGCTCGAACACCACTGCACTGCCCTAAACCCTAAAACACCAACCCCTGCACAACCCCCTACACTGCCTGAACACCACTGCACTGCCCTAAACCCTAAAACACCCCCTGCACGACCCCTACACTGCCCGAACACCACTGCACTGCCATAAACCCTAAAACACTCCCCCAGCACGACCCTCTACACTACCCTAACATGACTACAACACCCTAAACTCTAAAACACTATCCACAGCACGACCCCCTACACTGCCCAAATGCCACTGCACTGCCCATTAACCCTAAAACATTACCCCCAGCATGAGCCTCTACACTACACAAACACCACTGCACTACCCTAAACCCTAAAACACTACCCCTTAAACTACACAAACACCCCTGCTCTACCCTAAACCCTAAAACACAACCCCCAGCACAGCCCCCTACACTACCCAAACATCACTGCACTAACATAAACCCTAAAACACTACCCCCAGCAGTACCCCTCACACTACTCAAACACCACTGCACTACCCTAAACCCTAAAATGCTATCCCCAGCAATACCCCCTGCACTACCCAAACACCACTACCCACGGAACGACCCCCTACACTACCCAAAGACCACTGCACTGCCCTAAACCCTAAAACACTACCCCCTGCACGATCTCCTACACTACCCAAACACTACTGCACTACACTAAACCCAAAAACACTACCCCCAGCACGATCCGCTGCACTACACAAACACCACTGCACTACCCTAAACCCTAACACACTACCCCCAGCACGATCCCCTACACTGCCCAAACACCACTGCACTGCCCTAAACCCTAAAACACTACCCCTTAAAATACACAAATACCCCTGCACTACCCTAAACCCTAAAACACAACCCCCAGCACGACCCCCTACACTACCCAAACACCACTGCACTACCCTAAACCCTAAAACACTACCCCAGCAGTACCCCTCACACTACTCAAACACCACTGCACTACCCTAAACCCTAAAACGCTATCCCCAGCAGTACCCCCTGCTCTACCCAAACACCACCGCACTACCCTAAACCCTAAAACACTACCCACAGAACGACCTCCTACAGTACCCAAAGACCACTGCACTGCCCTAAACCCTAAAATACTACCCCCTGCACGATCCCCTACACAACCCAAACACTACTGCACTACCCTAAACCCTAAAACACTACCCCAGCACGATCCGCTGCACTACACAAAAACCACTGCACTACCCTAAACCCTAACACACTACCCCCAGCACGATCCCCTACACTACCCAAACACCACTGCACTACCTTAAACAGTAACACACTACCCCCAGCTTCACCCCATACACTACCCAAACACCACTGCACTACCCTAAACCCTAAAACACTATCCCCAGCACGACCCCCTACACTATCCAAACATCACTGCTCTACCCTGAACCCTAAAACATTACCCCAGCATGACCCCCTACACTACCCAAAGACCACTGCACTGCCCTGGACCCTAAAACACCACCCCCTTCACGACCCCTACACTGCTTGAACACCACTGCACTGCCCTACACCCTAAAACCCCACCCCCCTGCTTGACCCCCTACACTGCCCGAACACCTCTGCTCTGCCCTAAACTCAAAAACACTGCCCCAGCACGACCCCTACAGTGCCAGAACACCTCTGCTCTGCCCTAAACCATAAAACACCACCCCCATCACGACCCCCTATACTACCCGAAAACCGGTGCACTGCCCTAAACCCTAAAACAGCACCCCCAGCATGACCCCCTACTCTACCCGAACACCGCTGCACTGCCCTAAACCCTAAGACACTACCCCAGCATGACCCCCTACCCTACCCAAAGACCATTGCACTACCCTAAACCCTAAAACACGATGCCCTGCACAACCCCTTACACTACCCAAACACCACTGCACTACCCTAAACCCTAAAACACTACATCAGCATGACCTCCTACACTACCCAAACAGACCTGCACTACCCTAAATCCTAAAACACTACCCCCCACGCGACCCACGACACTACCGAAACACCACTGCACTACCCTAAACCTTAATACACTACCCCAGCATGACCACTACACTACCCAAACACCACTGCACTACCCTAAACCATAAACCTACCCTAAGAATGACCCCCTACACTACACAAACACCAGTGCACTACCCTAAACCCTACAACACTACCCCCAGCACTACCCCCTACACTACCCAAACACCACTGCAGCACCCTAAACTCCTAAACACTACCCCAGCACAACCCCTAAACTACACAAACACCACTGCACTGCCCTAAACCCTAAAACACTACCCCCAGCACGACCCCCTACACTACACAAACACCACTGCACTACCCTGAACCCTAAAACACTACCCCAGCACGATCCGCTGCACTACACAAAAACCACTGCACTACCCTAAACCCTAACACACTACCCCCAGCACGATCCCCTACACTACCCAAACACCACTGCACTACCTTAAACAGTAACACACTACCCCCAGCTTCACCCCGTACAGTACCCAAAGTCCACTGCACTACCCTAAACCATAAAACACTACCCCCAGCACTATCCAAACATCCCTGCTCTACCCTGAACCCTAAAACACTACCCCAGCATGACCTCCTACACTACCCAAAGACCACTTCACTGCCCTGGACCCTAAAACAACACCCCCTACACGACCCCCACACTGCTTGAACACCACTGCACTGCCCTACCCCCTAAAACACCACCCCCCTGCTTGATCCCCTACACTGCCCGAACACCACTGCTCTGCCCTAAACTCGAAAACACCCCCCTGCATGACCCCCTATACTGCCCGAACACCACTGCTCTGCCCTAAACCCAAAAACACTACCCCAGCACGACCCCTACACTGCCAGAACACCTCTGCCCTAAAACCTAAAACACCACCCCCATCACGGCCCCCTATACTACCCGAACACCGCTGCACTGCCCTAAACCCTAAAACACTACCCCAGCATGACCCCCTACACCACCCAAAGACCACTGCACTACCCTAAACCCTAAAACACAACACCCTGCACGACCCCTTACACTACCCAAACACCACTGCACTACCCTAAACCCTAAAACATTTCATCAGCATGACCTCCTACACTACCCAAACACCACTGCACTACCCTAAACCCTAAACCTAAGCTAAGCATGACCCCTACACTACACAAACACCAGTGCACTACCCTAAACCCTACAACACTTCCCCCAGCACTACCCCCTACACTATCCAAACATCACTGCTCTACCCTGAACCCTAAAACACTACCCCAGCATGACCTCCTACACTACCCAAAGACCACTTCACTGCCTGGACCCTAAAACACCACACCCAGCACGACACCCTACACTGCCTGAACACCACTGCACTGCCCTAATCCCTAAAACACCACCCCCTGCACGACCCCCTACACTGCCCGAACACCACTGCACTGCCCTAAACCCTAAAACACCCCCTGCACGACCCCCCACACTGCTCGAACACCACTGCACTGCCCTAAACCCTAGAACACCACCCCCTGCTCGACCCCCTACACTGCCCGAACACCACTGCACAGCCCTAAACCCTAAAACACCACCCCCTGCATGACCCCCTACACTGCCCGAACACCACTGCACTGCCCTAAACCCTAAAACACCACCCCCTGCATGACCCCCTACACTGCCCGAACACCACTGCTCTGCCCTAAACCCAAAAACACTACCCCAGCACGACCCCTACACTGCAAGAACACCACTGCTCTGCCTTAAACCCTAAAACACCACCCCCAGTACGACCCCTACACTACCCGAACACTGCTGCACTGCCCTAAAACCTAAAAACCTATCCCAGCACGACCCCCTACACTACCCAAAGACCACTGCACTACATTAAACCCTAAAACATGACCCCCAGCCCGACCCCTACACTACCCAAACACCACTGCACTACCCTAAACCTAAAACACTACACAAGCATGACCTCCTACACTACCCAAATACCCCTGCACTACCCTAAATCCAAAAACGCTACCCCCACACGACAGCCTACACTACCCAAACACCACTGCACTACCCTAAACCACTATCCCCGGCATGACCAATATACTACCCAAACACCACTGAACTACCCTAAACCCTAAAACACTACCCCCAGCACGACCCCCTACACTGCCCAAACACCACTGCAGTGCCCTAAACCCTAAAACACCACCCCCTGCATGACCTCCTACACAGCCCGAACACCGCTGCACTGCCCTAAACCCTAAAACACCACCCCTGCATGACCCCCTACACTGCCCGAAGACCACTGCCCTAAACCCTAAAACACTACCCCAGCATGACCACTACACTGCCCAAAGACAGCTGCACTACCCTAAACCGACTCCCTGCACAACCACCTACACTGCCTGAACACCACCACACTGCCCTAAACCCTAAAACCCCTCCCCCTGCATGACGCCCTTCACTGCCCGAACACCACTGTACTGCCCTAAACCCTCAAACACTACCCCAGCACGATCCTCTACACGACCCATAGACCACTGCACTACCCTAAACCCTAAAACACGACCCCCAGCACAAACCCTACACTACCCAAAGACCACTGCACTACCCTAAAACCTAAAACACGCCCCACAGCACGACTCCTACACTACCCAAAAACCACTGCGCTACACTAAACCCTAAAACACGACCCCCTACACTAAACAAACACTACTGCACTACACTAAACCATAAAACTCTACCCCCAGCATGACCCCCTACACTACCGAAACACCACTGCACTACCCTAAACCCTAAAACACTACCCCCAGCAGCACCCCTCACACTAGCCAAACACCACTGCACTGCCCTAAACCCTAAAACACCACCTCCTGCATGACCCCCTACACTGCCCGAACACCACTGCACTGCCCTAAACCCTAAAACACCACCCCCCTGCTCGACCCCCTACACTGCCTGAACACCACTGCTCTGCCCTAAACCCTAAAACACCCCCCCTACATGACCCCCTACACAACCCGAACACCACTGCCCTGCCCTAAACCCCAAAACACTACCCCAGCACGACCCCTACACTGCCAGAACACTGCTGCTCTGCCCTAAACCCTAAAACACCACCCCCAGCACTACCCCATACACTACCAGAACACCGCTGCACTGCCCTAAACCCTAAAACAGCACCCCAGCACGACCCCCTACTCTACCTGAACACCGCTGCACTGCCCTAAACCCTAAAACACTATCCCAGCATGACCCCCTACACTACCCAAAGACCACTGCACTACCCTAAACCCTAAAACACGACCCCCAGCCCTAACCCTACACTACACAAACACCACTGCACTACCCTAAACCCTAAAACACTACACAAGCATGACCTCCTACATGACCCAAATACCCCTCAACTACCTTAAATCCTAACACTCTACCCCCAGCATGACCCCCTACACTACCCAAACACCACTGCACTGCCCGAAACCCTAAAACTCCACCCCCTCTACGACCCCCAACACTGCCCAAACACCACTGCACTTCCCTAAACCCTAAAACATCACCCCCTGCATGACCCCCTACACTACCCGAACACCACTGCAGTGCCCTAAACCCTAAAACACCACCCCCTGCACTACCCCCAACACTGCACCAACACTAGTGCACTGCCCTAAACCCTAAAACACCACCCCCAGCACGACACCCTACACTGCCTGAACACCACTGCACTGCCCTAATCCCTAAAACACCACCCCCTGCACGACCCCCTACACTGCCTGAACACCACTGCACTGCCCTAAACCCTAAAACAGCCCCTGCATGACCCCCCACACTGCTCGAACACAACTGCACTGCCCTAAACCCTAGAACACCACCCTCTGCTCGACCCCCTACACTGCCCGAACACCACTGCACTGCCCTAAACCCTAAAACACCACCCCCTGCATGACCCCCTACACTGCCCGAACACCACTGCACTGCCCTAAACCCTAAAACACCACCCCCTGCATGACCCCCTACACTGCCCGAACACCACTGCTCTGCCCTAAACCCAAAAACACTACCCCAGCACGACCCCTACACTGCCAGAACACCGCTGCTCTGCCCTAAACCCTAAAACACCACCCCCAGTATGACCCCCTTCACTACCCGAACACTGCTGCACTGCCCTAAAACCTAAAACACTATCCCAGCACGACCCCCTACACTACCCAAAGACCACTGCACTACCTTAAACCCTAAAACACGACCCCCAGCCCGACCCCTACACTACCCAAACACCACTGCACTACCCTAAACCTAAAACACTACACGAGCATGACCTCCTACACTACCCAAATACCCCTGCACTACCCTAAATCCAAAAACGCTACCCCCACACGACCCCCTACACTACCCAAACACCACTGCACTACCCTAAACCACTATCCCCAGCATGACCCCTATACTACGCAAACACCACTGAACTACCCTAAACCCTAAAACACTACCCCCAGCACGACCCCCTACACTGCCTGAACACCACTGCACTGCCCTAAACCCTAAAACACCACCCCCTTCACAACCCCCAACACTGCCCAAACATGACTGCACTGCCCTAAACCCTAAAACACATCCCCCTGCACGACTCCCAACACTGCCCGAACACCACTGCACTGCCCTAAACCCTAAAACATCATACCCTGCATGCCCCCCTACACTGCCCGAACAACACTGCACTGCCCTAAACCCTAAAACTCCACCCCCTGCACGACCCCCTACACTGCGCGAACACCACTGCACTGCCCTTAACCCTAAAACACCCCCTGCACGACCCCCTACACTGCTCGAACACCACTGCACTGCCCTAAACCCTAAAACACCAACCCCTGCACAACCCCCTACACTGCCTGAACACCACTGCACTGCCCTAAACCCTAAAACACCCCCTGCACGACCCCTACACTGCCCGAACACCACTGCACTGCCATAAACCCTAAAACACTCCCCCAGCACGACCCTCTACACTACCCTAATACGACTACAACACCCTAAACTCTAAAACACTATCCACAGCATGACCCCCTACACTGCCCAAATGCCACTGCACTGCCCATTAACCCTAAAACATTACCCCCAGCATAAGCCTCTACACTACACAAACACCACTGCACTACCCTAAACCCTAAAACACTACCCCTTAAACTACACAAACACCCCTGCTCTACCCTAAACCCTAAAACACAACCCCCAGCACGGCCCCCTACACTACCCAAACATCACTGCACTAACATAAACCCTAAAACACTACCCCCAGCAGTACCCCTCACACTACTCAAACACCACTGCACTACCCTAAACCCTAAAATGCTATCCCCAGCAATACCCCCTGCACTACCCAAACACCACTACCCACGGAACGACCCCCTACACTACCCAAAGACCACTGCACTGCCCTAAACCCTAAAACACTACCCCCTGCACGATCTCCTACACTACCCAAACACTACTGCACTACACTAAACCCAAAAACACTACCCCAGCACGATCCGCTGCACTACACAAACACCACTGCACTACCCTAAACCCTAACACACTACCCCCAGCACGATCCCCTACACTGCCCAAACACCACTGCACTGCCCTAAACCCTAAAACACTACCCCTTAAAATACACAAATACCCCTGCACTACCCTAAACCCTAAAACACAACCCCCAGCACGACCCCCTACACTACCCAAACACCACTGCACTACCCTAAACCCTAAAACACTACCCCAGCATGACCCCCTACACCACCCAAAGACCACTGCACTACCCTAAACCCTAAAACACAACACCCTGCACGACCCCTTACACTACCCAAACACCACTGCACTACGCTAAACCCTAAAACATTTCATCAGCATGACCTCCTACACTACCCAAACACCACTGCACTACCCTAAACCCTAAACCTAAGCTAAGCATGACCCCTACACTACACAAACACCAGTGCACTACCCTAAACCCTACAACACTTCCCCCAGCACTACCCCCTACACTATCCAAACATCACTGCTCTACCCTGAACCCTAAAACACTACCCCAGCATGACCTCCTACACTACCCAAAGACCACTTCACTGCCTGGACCCTAAAACACCACACCCAGCACGACACCCTACACTGCCTGAACACCACTGCACTGCCCTAATCCCTAAAACACCACCCCCTGCACGACCCCCTACACTTCCCGAACACCACTGCACTGCCCTAAACCCTAAAACACCCCCTGCACGACCCCCCACACTGCTCGAACACCACTGCACTGCCCTAAACCCTAGAACACCACCCCCTGCGCAACCCCCTACACTGCCCAAACACCACTGCTTTGCCCTAAACCCTAAAACACCACCCCCTGCATGACCCCCTACACTACCCGAACACTGCTGCACTGCCCTAAAACCTAAAAAACTATCCCAGCACGACCCCCTACACTACCCAAAGACCACTGCACTACCTTAAACCCTAAAACACGACCCCCAGCCCGACCCCTACACTACCCAAACACCACTGCACTACCCTAAACCTAAAACACTACACAAGCATGACCTCCTACACTACCCAAATACCCCTGCACTACCCTAAATCCAAAAACGCTACCCCCACACGACACCCTACACTACCCAAACACCACTGCACTACCCTAAACCACTATCCCCGGCATGACCAATATATTACCCAAACACCACTGAACTACCCTAAACCCTAAAACACTACCCCCAGCACGACCCCCTACACTGCCCAAACACCACTGCAGTGCCCTAAACCCTAAAACACCACCCCCTGCATGACCTCCTACACAGCCCGAACACCGCTGCACTGCCCTAATCCCTAAAACACCACCCCTGCATGACCCCCTACACTGCCCGAAGACCACTGCCCTAAACCCTAAAACACTACCCCGGCATGACCACTACACTGCCCAAAGACAGCTGCACTACCCTAAACCGACTCCCTGCACAACCACCTACACTGCCTGAACACCACCACACTGCCCTAAACCCTAAAACCCCTCCCCCTGCATGACGCCCTTCACTGCCCGAACACCACTGTACTGCCCTAAACCCTCAAACACTACCCCAGCATGACCCTCTACACGACCCATAGACCACTGCACTACCCTAAACCCTAAAACACGACCCCCAGCACAAACCCTACACTACCCAAAGACCACTGCACTACCCTAAAACCTAAAACACGCCCCACAGCACGACTCCTACACTACCCAAAAACCACTGCGCTACACTAAACCCTAAAACACGACCCCCTACACTAAACAAACACTACTGCACTACACTAAACCCTAAAACTCTACCCCCAGCATGACCCCCTACACTACCCAAACACCACTGCACTACCCTAAACCCTAAAACACTACCCCCAGCAGCACCCCTCACACTAGCCAAACACCACTGCACTGCCCTAAACCCTAAAACACCACCTCCTGCATGACCCCCTACACTGCCCGAACACCACTGCACTGCCCTAAACCCTAAAACACCACCCCCCTGCTCGACCCCCTACACTGCCTGAACACCACTGCTCTGCCCTAAACCCTAAAACACCCCCCCTACATGACCCCCTACACTACCCGAACACCACTGCTCTGCCCTAAACCCCAAAACACCACCCCAGCACGACCCCTACACTGCCAGAACACTGCTGCTCTGACCTAAACCCTAAAACACCACCCCAGCACTACCCCATACACTACCAGAACACCGCTGCACTGCCCTAAACCCTAAAACAGCACCCCAGCACGACCCCCTACTCTACCTGAACACCGCTGCACTGCCCTAAACCCTAAAACACTATCCCAGCATGACCCCCTACACTACCCAAAGACCACTGCACTACCCTAAACCCTAAAACACGACCCCCAGCCCTAACCCTACACTACACAAACACCACTGCACTACCCTAAACCCTAAAACACTACACGGGCATGACCTCCTACATGACCCAAATACCCCTCAACTACCTTAAATCCTAACACTCTACCCCCAGCATGACCCCCTACACTACCCAAACACCACTGCACTGCCCGAAACCCTAAAACTCCACCCCCTCTACGACCCCCAACACTGCCCAAACACCACTGCACTTCCCTAAACCCTAAAACATCACCCCCTGCATGACCCCCTACACTACCCGAACACCACTGCAGTGCCCTAAACCCTAAAACACCACCCCCTGCACGACCCCCAACACTGCACCAACACTAGTGCACTGCCCTAAACCCTAAAACACCACCCCCAGCACGACACCCTACACTGCCTGAACACCACTGCACTGCCCTAATCCCTAAAACACCACCCCCTGCACGACCCCCTACACTGCCTGAACACCACTGCACTGCCCTAAACCCTAAAACAGCCCCTGCACGACCCCCCACACTGCTCGAACACAACTGCACTGCCCTAAACCCTAGAACACCACCCTCTGCTCGACCCCCTACACTGCCCGAACACCACTGCACTGCCCTAAACCCTAAAACACCACCCCCTGCATGACCCCCTACACTGCCCGAACACCACTGCACTGCCCTAAACCCTAAAACACCACCCCCTGCATGACCCCCTACACTGCCCGAACACCACTGCTCTGCCCTAAACCCAAAAACACTACCCCAGCACGACCCCTACACTGCCAGAACACCGCTGCTCTGCCCTAAACCCTAAAACACCACCCCCAGTACGACCCCCTTCACTACCCGAACACTGCTGCACTGCCCTAAAACCTAAAACACTATCCCAGCACGACCCCCTACACTACCCAAAGACCACTGCACTACCTTAAACCCTAAAACATGACCCCCAGCCCGACCCCTACACTACCCAAACACCACTGCACTACCCTAAACCTAAAACACTACACGAGCATGACCTCCTACACTACCCAAATACCCCTGCACTACCCTAAATCCAAAAACGCTACCCCCACACGACCCCCTACACTACCCAAACACCACTGCACTACCCTAAACCACTATCCCCAGCATGACCCCTATACTACGCAAACACCACTGAACTACCCTAAACCCTAAAACACTACCCCCAGCACGACCCCCTACACTGCCCGAACACCACTGCACTGCCCTAAACCCTAAAACACCACCCCCTGCACAACCCCCAACACTGCCCAAACATGACTGCACTGCCCTAAACCCTAAAACACATCCCCCTGCATGACCCCCTACACTGCCCGAACACCACTGCACTGCCCTAAACCCTAAAACACCACCCCCCTGCTCGACCCCCTACACTGCCTGAACACCACTGCTCTGCCCTAAACCCTAAAACACCCCCCCTACATGACCCCCTACACTACCCGAACACCACTGCTCTGCCCTAAACCCCAAAACACCACCCCAGCACGACCCCTACACTGCCAGAACACTGCTGCTCTGCCCTAAACCCTAAAACACCACCCCAGCACTACCCCATACACTACCAGAACACCGCTGCACTGCCCTAAACCCTAAAACAGCACCCCAGCACGACCCCCTACTCTACCTGAACACCGCTGCACTGCCCTAAACCCTAAAACACTATCCCAGCATGACCCCCTACACTACCCAAAGACCACTGCACTACCCTAAACCCTAAAACACGACCCCCAGCCCTAACCCTACACTACACAAACACCACTGCACTACCCTAAACCCTAAAACACTACACGAGCATGACCTCCTACATGACCCAAATACCCCTCAACTACCTTAAATCCTAACACTCTACCCCCAGCATGACCCCCTACACTACCCAAACACCACTGCACTGCCCGAAACCCTAAAACTCCACCCCCTCTACGACCCCCAACACTGCCCAAACACCACTGCACTTCCCTAAACCCTAAAACATCACCCCCTGCATGACCCCCTACACTACCCGAACACCACTGCAGTGCCCTAAACCCTAAAACACCACCCCCTGCACGACCCCCAACACTGCACCAACACTAGTGCACTGCCCTAAACCCTAAAACACCACCCCCAGCACGACACCCTACACTGCCTGAACACCACTGCACTGCCCTAATCCCTAAAACACCACCCCCTGCACGACCCCCTACACTGCCTGAACACCACTGCACTGCCCTAAACCCTAAAACAGCCCCTGCACGACCCCCCACACTGCTCGAACACAACTGCACTGCCCTAAACCCTAGAACACCACCCTCTGCTCGACCCCCTACACTGCCCGAACACCACTGCACTGCCCTAAACCCTAAAACACCACCCCCTGCATGACCCCCTACACTGCCCGAACACCACTGCACTGCCCTAAACCCTAAAACACCACCCCCTGCATGACCCCCTACACTGCCCGAACACCACTGCTCTGCCCAAACCCAAAAACACTACCCCAGCACGACCCCTACACTGCCAGAACACCGCTGCTCTGCCCTAAACCCTAAAACACCACCCCCAGTACGACCCCCTTCACTACCCGAACACTGCTGCACTGCCCTAAAACCTAAAACACTATCCCAGCACGACCCCCTACACTACCCAAAGACCACTGCACTACCTTAAACCCTAAAACATGACCCCCAGCCCGACCCCTACACTACCCAAACACCACTGCACTACCCTAAACCTAAAACACTACACGAGCATGACCTCCTACACTACCCAAATACCCCTGCACTACCCTAAATCCAAAAACGCTACCCCCACACGACCCCCTACACTACCCAAACACCACTGCACTACCCTAAACCACTATCCCCAGCATGACCCCTATACTACGCAAACACCACTGAACTACCCTAAACCCTAAAACACTACCCCCAGCACGACCCCCTACACTGCCCGAACACCACTGCACTGCCCTAAACCCTAAAACACCACCCCCTGCACAACCCCCAACACTGCCCAAACATGACTGCACTGCCCTAAACCCTAAAACACATCCCCCTGCACGACCCCCTACACTGCCCGAACACCACTGCACTGCCCTAATCAATAAAACACCACCCCCTGCATGACCCTCTACACTGCCCAAACACCACTTCACTGCCCTAAACCCTAAAACACACACTGCACGACCCCCTACACTGCCCGAACAACACTGCACTGCCCTAAACCCTAAAACACCAACCCCTGCACGACTGCCTACACTGCCCGAATGCCACTGCACTGCCCTAAACCCTATAACACCACCCACCTGCACGAGCCCCTACACTAACCGAACAGCACTGCACTACACTAAACCCTAAAACACTACCCCAGCACGACCCCCTACACTATCCAAACATCACTGCTCTACCCTAATCCCTAAAACACCAACCCCAGGACGACCCCCTACACTGCCCGAACACCACTGCACTGCCCTAAATCCCTAAATCACCAACCTCTGCACAAACCTCTACACTCCCCAAACACCGCTGCACTGCCCTAAACCCTAAAACACATACTGCACGACCCCCTACACTGCCCGAACAACACTGCACTACCCTAAACCCTAAAACATTTCCCCCAGCATGACCCCATACACTGACAGAACACCACTGCACTGCCCTAATCCCAAAAACACCACCCCATGCATGACCCCCTACACTGCCCAAACACCAGTGCACTGCCCTAAACCCTAAAACACCACCCCCTGCACGACACCCTACACTGCCTGAACACCACTGTACTGCCCTAATCCCTAAAACACCACCCTCTGCACGACCCCCTACACTGCCCGAACACCACTGCACTGCCCTTAACCCTAAAACACCCCCTGCACGACCCCCTACACTGCTCGAACACCACTGCACTGCCCTAAACCCTAAAACACCAACCCCTGCACAACCCCCTACACTGCCTGAACACCACTGCACTGCCCTAAACCCTAAAACACCCCCTGCACGACCCCTACACTGCCCAAACACCACTGCACTTCCATAAACCCTAAAACACTCCCCCAGCACGACCCTCTACACTACCCTAACATGACTACAACACCCTAAACTCTAAAACACTATCCACAGCACGACCCCCTACACTGCCCAAATGCCACTGCACTGCCCATTAACCCTAAAACATTACCCCCAGCATGAGCCTCTACACTACACAAACACCACTGCACTACCCTAAACCCTAAAACACTACCCCTTAAACTACACAAACACCCCTGCTCTACCCTAAACCCTAAACACAACCCCCAGCACAGCCCCCTACACTACCCAAACATCACTGCACTAACATAAACCCTAAAACACTACCCCCAGCAGTACCCCTCACACTACTCAAACACCACTGCACTACCCTAAACCCTAAAATGCTATCCCCAGCAATACCTCCTGCACTACCCAAACACCACTACCCACGGAACGACCCCCTACACTACCCAAAGACCACTGCACTGCCCTAAACCCTAAAACACTACCCCCTGCACGATCTCCTACACTACCCAAACACTACTGCACTACACTAAACCCAAAAACACTACCCCCAGCACGATCCGCTGCACTACACAAACACCACTGCACTACCCTAAACCCTAACACACTACCCCCAGCACGATCCCCTACACTGCCCAAACACCACTGCACTGCCCTAAACCCTAAAACACTACCCCTTAAAATACACAAATACCCCTGCACTACCCTAAACCCTAAAACACAACCCCCAGCACGACCCCCTACACTACCCAAACACCACTGCACTACCCTAAACCCTAAAAAACTACCCCAGCAGTACCCCTCACACTACTCAAACACCACTGCACTACCCTAAACCCTAAAACGCTATCCCCAGCAGTACCCCCTACACTACCCAAAGACCACTGCACTGCCCTAAACCCATAAACACCACCCCCTGCATGACCTCCTACACTGCCCGAACACCACTGCACTGCCCTAAACCCTAAAACACCACCCCTGCACGACCCCCTACACTGCCCGAAGACCACTGCCCTAAACCCTAAAACACTACCCCAGCATGACAGCTACACTGCCCAAAGACAGCTGCACCACCCTAAACCCGATAACTCCACCCCTAGCACGACCCCCTATACTGCCCGAACACCACTGCACTGCCCTAAACCCTAAAACACCACTCCCTGCACAACCACCTACACTGCCTGAACACCACCACACTGCCCTAAACCCTAAAACACCTCCCCCTGCATGACGCCCTTCACTGCCCGAACACCACTGTACTGCCCTATACCCTCAAACACTACCCAAGCACGACCCTCTACATGACCCATAGACCACTGCACTACCCTAAACCCTAAAACCTAAAACACGACCCCCAGCACAAACCCTACACTACCCAAAGACCACAGCACCACCTGAAAACCTAAAACACGACCCACAGCACGACTCCTACACTACCCAAAAACCATTGCACTACTCTAAACCCTAAACCTCGACCCCCCACACTACACACACACCACTGCACTACCCTAAAACCTAAAAATCTACACCCAGCATGACCCCCTACACTAAACAAACACCACTGCACTACCCTAAACTCTAAAGCACTTCCCCCTACACTACACAAACAGCACTGCACTACTCTAAACCCTAAAACACTACCCCATGCATGACCCCCTACAGTACCCAAACACCACTGCACTTCCACAAACCATAAAACACTACCCCCAGCAGTACCCCCTACACTACCCAAACACCACTGCACTACTCTAAACGCTAAAACACTAACCCCAGCTGTACCCCTACACTACCCAAACACCACTGCACTACCCTAAACCCTCAAACACTAACCCCAGCATGCCCCCCTACACTACCCAAACATCACTGCACTACATTAAACCCATATACACTATCCCTTGCACGACCCCCTAAACTACACAAGCACAACTGCACTACCCTAAACCCTAACACACTCCCCCAGCACCAATTTCTACACTACCCAAACATCACTGCACTACATTAAACCCATATACACTACCCCT
Organism: Triturus cristatus; assembly: GCF_964204655.1. NCBI lineage: Eukaryota > Metazoa > Chordata > Amphibia > Caudata > Salamandridae > Triturus > Triturus cristatus. Next base: position 1,111,443,257 of record NC_140579.1, read on the forward strand.
AGCACGACCCCCTAAACTAGACAAACACCACTGCACTACCCTAAACCCTAAAACACTCCCCCAGCACCAATGTCTACACTACCCAAACACCACTGCACTGCCCTAAACCCTAAAACACCACCCCTGCACAACACCCTACACTGCCCAAAACACCACTGCACTGCCCTAAACCCTAAAACACCACCCCCTGCACGACCCCCTACACTGCCCGAACACCACTGCACTGCCCTTAACCCTAAAACACCACCCCTGCACGACCCCCTACACTGCCCCTAGACCACTGCCTTAAACCCTAAAACACTACCCCAGCATGACCGCTACACTGCCCAAAGACAGCTGCACTACACTAAACCCTATAACACCACCCTTAGCACGACCCCCTATACTACCCGAACACCACTGCACTGCCCTAAACCCTAAAACACCACTCCCTGCACAACCACCTACACTGCCTGAACACCACCACACTGCCCCAAACCCTAAAACACCTCCACCTACATGACCCCCTACACTGCCCGAACACCACTGTACTGCCCTAAACCCTCAAACACTACCCCAGCACGACCCTCTACACAACCAATAGACCACTACACTACCCTAAACCCTAAAACATGACCCCCAGCACAAACCCTACACTACCCAAAGACCACTGAACTACCCTAAAACCTAAAACACGACCCCCTACAATACACAAACACAGCTGAACTACCCTAAACCCTAAAACTACCCCAGCACAATGCCCTACACTACACAAACACCACTACACTACTCTAAACCCTAAAACACTACCCCTTACACTACACAAACATGACTGCACTACCCTTAACCCTAAAACACTACCACCAGAACGACCCCCTACACTACCCAAACACTACTGCACTACCCTAAACCCTAAAACACTACCCCCAGCCCGACGCCCTACACTACCCAAACACCACTGCACTACACTAAACCTATATACACTACCCCCAGCACGTCCCACTATACTACACAAACACCACTGCACTACCCTAAACCCTAAAACACTCACCCAGCACCACTCTCTACACTACCCAAACACCACTGCACTACCCTAAACCCTAAAACACTAACCCAGCACGACCCCCTACACTACCCAAACACCACTGCACTACCCTAAACCCTAAAACACTACCCCCAGCACGACCCAGGACACTACCCAAACACCACTGCACTACCCTAAACCCTAAAACACTACCCGCATCACGACCCCCTAGAGTACCCAAACACCACTGCACTACCCTAAACCCTAAAACACTACCCCCGCAATGCCCCCCTACACTACCCAAACACCACTGCACTACATTAAACCCATATACACTACCCCTAGCACGACCCCCTAAACTAGAAAAACACCACTGCACTACCCTAAACCCTAAAACACTCCCCCAGCACCAATGTCTACACTACCCAAACACCACTGCACTGCCCTAAACCCTAAAACACCACCCCTGCACAACACCCTACACTGCCCAAAACACCACTGCACTGCCCTAAACCCTAAAACACCACCCCCTGCACGACCCCCTACACTGCCCGAACACCACTGCACTGCCCTTAACCCTAAAACACCACCCCTGCACGACCCCCTACACTGCCCCAAGACCACTGCCCTAAACCCTAAAACACTACCCCAGCATGACCGCTACACTGCCCAAAGACAGCTGCACTACACTAAACCCTATAACACCACCCTTAGCACGACCCCCTATACTACCCGAACACCACTGCACTGCCCTAAACCCTAAAACACCACTCCCTGCACAACCACCTACACTGCCCGAACACCACTGTACTGCCCTAAACCCTCAAACACTACCCCAGCACGACCCTCTACACAACCAATAGACCACTACACTACCCTAAACCCTAAAACATGACCCCCAGCACAGACCCTACACTACCCAAAGACCACTGAACTACCCTAAAACCTAAAACACGACCCCAAAGCACGACTCATACACTACCCAAAAACCACTGCACTACACTAAACCCCAAACCATGACCCCCTACACTACACAAACACCACTGCACTACCCTAAAACCTAAAAATCTACACCCAGCACGACCCCCTACACTAAACAAACACCACTGCACTACCCTAAACTCTAAAGCACTTCACCCTTCACTACACAAACAGCACTGCACTACTCTAAACCCTAAAACACTACCCCCTGCCTGACCCCCTACAGTACCCAAACAACACTGCACTTCCACACACCCTAAAACACTAACCCAGCAGTACCCCCTACACTACCCAAACACCACTTCCCTACTCTAAACCCTAAAACACTAACCCCAGCAGTACCCCCTACACTACCCAAACACCACTGCACTACCCTAAACCCTAAAACACTAAACCCAGCAAGACCCCCTACACTACCCAAACATCACTGCACTACATTAAACCCATATACACTACCCCTAGCACGACCGCCTACACTACACAAACACCACTGCACTACCCTAAACCCTTAAACACTCCCCCCACCACCAATGTCTACACTACCCAAACACCACTGCACTACCCTAAACCCTAAAACACTCCCCCAGCACCAATTTATACACTACCCAAACACCACTGCACTACCCTAAACCCTAACACACTACCCCCAGCATGACCCCCTACACTACCCAAAGACCACTGCACTACCCTAACCCCTAATATACTACCCCCAGCACCAACCCCTACACTACCCAAAGACCACTGCACTACCCTAAACCCTAAAACACTACCCCTGCACGATCCCCTACACTACCCAAACACCACTGCACTACCCTAAACCCTAAAACACTACCACCAGCAGTACCCCTCACACTACCCAAACACCACTGCACTGCCCTAAACCCTAAAACACCACCCCTTACACGACACCCTACACTGCCCGAACACCACTGCACTGCCCTAAACCCTAAAAAACTACCCTTTGCACGACACCCTAAACTGCCCGAACACCACTGCAGTGCCCTAAACCCTAAAACACCACCCCCTGCATTCCCCCCTACACTGCCCGAACACCACTGCACTACTCTAAACCCTAAAACACTCCCCCAGCACCAATTTCTACACTACCCAAAGACCACTGCACTACCCTAAACCCTAAAACACTACCCCCAGCATGACACCCTACACTACCCAAAGACCACTGCACAACCCTAAACCCTAAAATACTACCCCCAGCACCAACCCCTACACTACACAAAGACCACTGCACTACCCTAAACCCAAAAAAACTACTCCCCACACGACCCCTACACTACCCAAAGACATCTGCACTACCCTAAACCCTAAAACACGACCCCCTACAATACACAAACACAGCTGAACTACCCTAAACAATAAAACTACCCCAGCACGATGCCCTACACTACACAAACACCACTGCACTACTTTAAACCCTAAAACACTACCCCTTACACTACACAAACATGACTGCACTACCCTTAACCCTAAAACACTACCACCAGAACGACCCCCTACACTACCCAAACACTACTACACTACCCTAAACCCTAAAACACTACCCCCAGCCCGACGCCCTACACTACCCAAACCCACTGCACTACACTAAACCCATATACACTACCCCAAGCACGTCCCACTATACTACACAAACACCACTGCACTACCCTAAACCCTAAAACACTCACCCAGCACCACTCTCTACACTACCCAAACACCACTGCACTACCCTAAACCCTAAAACACTAACCCAGCACGACCCCCTACACTACCCAAACACCACTGCACTACCCTAAACCCTAAAACACTACCCCCAGCACGACCCAGTACACTACCCAAACACCACTGCACTACCCTAAACCCTAAACCCTAAAACACTACCCGCATCACGAACCCCTAGAGTACCCAAACACCACTGCACTACCCTAAACCCTAAAACACTACCCCCGCAATGCCCCCCTACACTACCCAAACACCACTGCACTACCCTAAACCCTAAAACACTAACCCCAGCACGACCCCCTACACTACCCAAAGACCACTGCACTACCCTTAACCCTAAAACACTACCCCTTCCTCACGACCTCCTACACTACCCAAACACAGCTGAACTACCCTAAACCCTAAATCATTACCCCCAGCACGACCCCTACACTACTCAAACACCACTGCACTGCCCTCAACCCTAAAACACTACCCCCTATACTACACAAACACCACTGCACTACCCTAAACCCTCAAACACTACCCCAGCACAATCCCATATACTACCCAAACACTACTGCAATACCCTGAACCCTAAAACACTACCCCCAGCAGTGCCCCTCACACTACCCAAACACCACTGCACTACCCTAAACCCTAAGACACTATCCCCAGCAGTACCCCTACACTACCCAAACACCACTGCACTACCCTAAACCCTAAAACACTATCCCCCGCAGTACCCCTCACACTACCCAAACTCTACTGCACTGCCCTAACCCTAAAACACTACCCCCAGCACGACCCCCTACTCTACCAAAAGACCACTGCACTGCCCTAAACCCTAAAACACTACCCCAGCATGACCCCCTACACTAGATAAATACCACTGCAATGCCCTAAACCCTAAAACACTACCCCCAGCACGACCCCCTACACTACCCAAACAGTACTGCACTACACTAAACCCATAAACACCACCCCCTGCATGACCTCCTACACTGCCCGAACACCACTGCACTGCCCTAAACCCTAAAACACCACCCCTGCACGACCCCCTACACTGCCCGAAGACCACTGCCCTAAACCCTAAAACACTACCCCAGCATGACAGCTACACTGCCCAAAGACAGCTGCACCACCCTAAACCCGATAACTCCACCCCTAGCATGACCCCCTATACTGCCCGAACACCACTGCACTGCCCTAAACCCTAAAACACCACTCCCTGCACAACCACCTACACTGCCTGAACACCACCACACTGCCCTAAACCCTAAAACACCTCCCCCTGCATGACGCCCTTCACTGCCCGAACACCACTGTACTGCCCTAAACCCTCAAACACGACCCCCAGCACAAACCGTACACTACCCAAAGACCACTGCACTACCTGAAAACCCAAAACACGACCCAAAGCACGACTCCTACACTACCCAAAAACCACTGCACTACTCTAAACCCTAAACCTCGACCCCCCACACTACACACACACCACTGCACTACCCTAAAACCTAAAAATCTACACCCAGCATGACCCCCTACACTAAACAAACACCACTGCACTACCCTAAACTCTAAAGCACTTCCCCCTACACTACACAAACAGCACTGCACTACTCTAAACCCTAAAACACTACCCCATGCATGACCCCCTACAGTACCCAAACAACACTGCACTTCCACAAACCATAAAACACTACCCCCAGCAGTACCCCCTACACTACCCAAACACCACTGCACTACTCTAAACGCTAAAACACTAACCCCAGCTGTCCCCTACACTACCCAAACACCACTGCACTACCCTAAACCCTCAAACACTAACCCCAGCATGCCCCCCTACACTACCCAAACATCACTGCACTACATTAAACCCATATACACTATCCCTTGCACGACCCCCTACACTACACAAGCACAACTGCACTACCCTAAACCCTAACACACTCCCCCAGCACCAATTTCTACACTACCCAAACATCACTGCACTACATTAAACCCATATACACTACCCCTAGCACGACCCCCTAAACTAGACAAACACCACTGCACTACCCTAAACCCTAAAACACTCCCCCAGCACCAATGTCTACACTACCCAAACACCACTGCACTGCCCTAAACCCTAAAACACCACCCCTGCACAACACCCTACACTGCCCAAAACACCACTGCACTGCCCTAAACCCTAAAACACCACCCCCTGCACGACCCCCTACACTGCCCGAACACCACTGCACTGCCCTTAACCCTAAAACACCACCCCTGCACGACCCCCTACACTGCCCCAAGACCGCTGCCCTAAACCCTAAAACACTACCCCAGCATGACCGCTACACTGCCCAAAGACAGCTGCACTACACTAAACCCTATAACACCACCCTTAGCACGACCCCCTATACTACCCGAACACCACTGCACTGCCCTAAACCCTAAAACACCACTCCCTGCACAACCACCTACACTGCCCGAACACCACCACACTGCCCTAAACCCTAAAACACCTCCACCTACATGACCCCCTACACTGCCCGAACACCACTGTACTGCCCTAAACCCTCAAACACGACCCCAGCACGACCCTCTACACAACCAATAGACCACTACACTACCCTAAACCCTAAAACATGACCCCCAGCACAAACCCTACACTACCCAAAGACCACTGAACTACCCTAAAACACGACCCCAAAGCACGACTCATACACTACCCAAAAACCACTGCACTACACTAAACCCCAAACCATGACCCCCTACACTACACAAACACCACTGCACTACCCTAAAACCTAAAAATCTACACCCAGCACGACCCCCTACACTAAACAAACACCTCTGCACTACCCTAAACTCTAAAGCACTTCACCCTTCACTACACAAACAGCACTGCACTACTCTAAACCCTAAAACACTACCCCCTGCATGACCCCCTACAGTACCCAAACAACACTGCACTTCCACACACCCTAAAACACTAACCCAGCAGTACCCCCTACACTACCCAAACACCACTGCCCTACTCTAAACCCTAAAACACTAACCCCAGCAGTACCCCCTACACTACCCAAACACCACTGCACTACCCTAAACCCTAAAACACTAAACCCAGCAAGACCCCCTACACTACCCAAACATCACTGCACTACATTAAACCCATATACACTACCCCTAGCACGACCACCTACACTACACAAACACCACTGCACTACCCTAAACCCTTAAACACTCCCCCCACCACCAATGTCTACACTACCCAAACACCACTGCACTACCCTAAACCCTAAAACACTCCCCCAGCACCAATATATACACTACCCAAACACCACTGCACTACCCTAAACCCTAACACACTACCCCCAGCATGACCCCCTACACTACCCAAAGACCACTGCACTACCCTAAACCCTAAAATACTACACCCAGCACCAACCCCTACACTACCCAAAGACCACTGCACTACCCTAAACCCTAAAACACTACCCCAGCACGATCCCCTACACTACCCAAACACTACTGCACTACCCTAAACCCTAAAACACAACCACCAGCAGTACCCCTCACACTACCCAAACACCACTGCACTGCCCTAAACCCTAAAACACCACCCCTTACACGACACCCTACACTGCCTGAACACCACTGCACTGCCCTAAACCCTAAAAAACTACCCTTTGCACGACACCCTAAACTGCCCGAACACCACTGCAGTGCCCTAAACCCTAAAACACCACCCCCTGCATTCCCCCCTACACTGCCCGAACACCACTGCACTACTCTAAACCCTAAAACACTCCCCCAGCACCAATACACTACCCAAAGACCACTGCACTACCCTAAACCCTAAAACACTACCCCCAGCACGACACCCTACACTACCCAAAGACCACTGCACAACCCTAAACCCTAAAATACTACCCCCAGCACCAACCCCTACACTACACAAAGACCACTGCACTACCCTAAACCCAAAAAAACTACTCCCCACACGACCCCTACACTACCCAAAGACATCTGCACTACCCTAAACCCTAAAACACGACCCCCTACAATACACAAACACAGCTGAACTACCCTAAACCCTAAAACTACCCCAGCACGATGCCCTACACTACACAAACACCACTGCACTACTCTAAACCCTAAAACACTACCCCTTACACTACACAAACATGACTGCACTACCCTTAACCCTAAAACACTACCACCAGAACGACCCCCTACACTACCCAAACACTATTGCACTACCCTAAACCCTAAAACACTACCCCCAGCCCGACGCCCTACACTACCCAAACACCACTGCACTACACTAAACCCATATACACTACCCCCAGCACGTCCCACTATACTACACAAACACCACTGCACTACCCTAAACCCTAAAACACTCACCCAGCACCACTCTCTACACTACCCAAACACCACTGCACTACCCTAAACCCTAAAACACTAACCCAGCACGACCCCCTACACTACCCAAACACCACTGCACTACCCTAAACCCTAAAACACTACCCCCAGCACGACCCAGTACACTACCCAAACACCACTGCACTACCCTAAACCCTAAACCCTAAAACACTACCCGCATCACGACCCCCTAGAGTACCCAAACACCACTGCACTACCCTAAACCCTAAAACACTACCCCCGCAATGCCCCCCTACACTACCCAAACACCACTGCACTACATTAAACCCATATACACTACCCCTAGCACGACCCCCTAAACTAGATAAACACCACTGCACTACCCTAAACCCTAAAACACTCCCCCAGCACCAATGTCTACACTACCCAAACACCACTGCACTGCCCTAAACCCTAAAACACCACCCCCTGCACGACCCCCTACACTGCCCGAACACCACTGCACTGCCCTTAACCCTAAAACACCACCCCTGCACGACCCCCTACACTGCCCCAAGACCACTGCCCTAAACCCTAAAACACTACCCCAGCATGACCGCTACACTGCCCAAAGACAGCTGCACTACACTAAACCCTATAACACCACCCTTAGCACGACCCCCTATACTACCCGAACACCACTGCACTGCCCTAAACCCTAAAACACCACTCCCTGCACAACCACCTACACTGCCCGAACACCCCCACACTGCCCTAAACCCTAAAACACCTCCACCTACATGACCCCCTACACTGCCCGAACACCACTGTACTGCCCTAAACCCTCAAACACTACCCCAGCATGACCCTCTACACAACCAATAGACCACTACACTACCCTAAACCCTAAAACATGACCCCCAGCACAAACCCTACACTACCCAAAGACCACTGAACTACCCTAAAACCTAAAACACGACCCCAAAGCACGACTCATACACTACCCAAAAACCACTGCACTACACTAAACCCCAAACCATGACCCCCTACACTACACAAACACCACTGCACTACCCTAAAACCTAAAAATCTAAACCCAGCACGACCCCCTACACTAAACAAACACCACTGCACTACCCTAAACTCTAAAGCACTTCACCCATCACTACACAAACAGCACTGCACTACTCTAAACCCTAAAACACTACCCCCTGCATGACCCCCTACAGTACCCAAACAACACTGCACTTCCACACACCCTAAAACACTAACCCAGCAGTACCCCCTACACTACCCAAACACCACTGCCCTACTCTAAACCCTAAAACACTAACCCCAGCAGTACCCCCTACACTACCCAAACACCACTGCACTACCCTAAACCCTAAAACACTAAACCCAGCAAGACCCCCTACACTACCCAAACATCACTGCACTACATTAAACCCATATACACTAACCCTAGCACGACCGCCTACACTACACAAACACCACTGCACTACCCTAAACCCTTAAACACTCCCCCCACCACCAATGTCTACACTACCCAAACACCACTGCACTACCCTAAACCCTAAAACACTCCCCCAGCACCAATTTATACACTACCCAAACACCACTGCACTACCCTAAACCCTAACACACTACCCCCAGCATGACCCCCTACACTACCCAAAGACCACTGCACTACCCTAACCCCTAAAATACTACCCCCAGCACCAACCCCTACACTACCCAAAGACCACTGCACTGCCCTAAACCCTAAAACACTACCCCAGCACGATCCCCTACACTACCCAAACACCACTGCACTACCCTAAACCCTAAAACACTACCACCAGCAGTACCCCTCACACTACCCAAACACCACTGCACTGCCCTAAACCCTAAAACACCACCCCAGCATGACACCCTACACTACCCAAAGACCACTGCACAACCCTAAACCCTAAAATACTACGCCCAGCACCAACCCCTACACTACACAAAGACCACTGCACTACCCTAAACCCAAAAAACTACTCCCCACACGACCCCTACACTACCCAAAGACATCTGCACTACCCTAAACCCTAAAACACGACCCCCTACAATACACAAACACAGCTGAACTACCCTAAACCCTAAAACTACCCCAGCACGATGCCTTACACTACACAAACACCACTGCACTACTTTAAACCCTAAAACACTACCCCTCACACTACACAAACATGACTGCACTACCCTTAACCCTAAAACACTACCACCAGAACGACCCCCTACACTACCCAAACACTACTGCACTACCCTAAACCCTAAAACACTACCCCCAGCCCGACGCCCTACACTACCCAAATACCACTGCACTACACTAAACCCATATACACTACCCCCAGCACGTCCCACTATACTACACAAACACCACTGCACTACCCTAAACCCTAAAACACTTACCCAGCACCACTCTCTATACTACCCAAACACCACTGCACTACCCTAAACCCTAAAACACTAACCCAGCACGACCCCCTACACTACCCAAACACCACTGCACTACCCTAAACCCTAAAACACTACCCCCAGCACGACCCAGTACACTACCCAAACACCACTGCACTACCCTAAACCCTAAACCCTAAAACACTACCCGCATCACGAACCCCTAGAGTACCCAAACACCACTGCACTACCCTAAACCCTAAAACACTACCCCCGCAATGCCCCCCTACACTACCCAAACACCACTGCACTACCCTAAACCCTAAAACACTACCCCCAGCACGACCCCCTACACTACCCAAACAGCACTTCACAACCATAAAACCTAAAACACTACCCCAGCACAAACCCCTACACTACCCAAAGACCACTGCACTACCCTTAACCCTAAAACACTACCCCTTCCTCACGACCCCCTACACTACCCAAACACAGCTGAACTACCCTAAACCCTAAATCATTACCCCCAGCACGACCCCTACACTACTCAAACACCACTGCACTGCCCTCAACCCTAAAACACTACCCCCTATACTACACAAACACCACTGCACTACCCTAAACCCTCAAACACTACCCCAGCACAATCCCATATACTACCCAAACACTACTGCACTACCCTGAACCCTAAAACACTACCCCCAGCAGTGCCCCTCACACTACCCAAACACCACTGCACTACCCTAAACCCTAAGACACTATCCCCAGCAGTACCCCTACACTACCCAAACTCTACTGCACTGCCCTAACCCTAAAACACTACCCCCAGCACGACCCCCTACTCTACCAAAAGACCACTGCACTGCCCTAAACCCTAAAACACTACCCCAGCATGACCCCCTACACTAGATAAATACCACTGCAATGCCCTAAACCCTAAAACACTACCCCCAGCACGACCCCCTACACTACCCAAACAGTACTGCACTATACTAAACCCATAAACACCACCCCCTGCATGACCTCCTACACTGCCCGAACACCACTGCACTGCCCTAAACCCTAAAACACCACCCCTGCACGACCCCCTACACTGCCCGAAGACCACTGCCCTAAACCCTAAAACACTACCCCAGCATGACAGCTACACTGCCCAAAGACAGCTGCACCACCCTAAACCCGATAACTCCACCCCTAGCATGACCCCCTATACTGCCCGAACACCACTGCACTGCCCTAAACCCTAAAACACCACTCCCTGCACAACCACCTACACTGCCTGAACACCACCACACTGCCCTAAACCCTAAAACACCTCCCCCTGCATGACGCCCTTCTCTGCCCGAACACCACTGTACTGCCCTAAACCCTCAAACACGACCCCCAGCACAAACCCTACACTACCCAAAGACCACTGCACTACCTGAAAACCCAAAACACGACCCACAGCACGACTCCTACACTACCCAAAAACCACTGCACTACTCTAAACCCTAAACCTCGACCCCCCACACTACACACACACCACTGCACTACCCTAAAACCTAAAAATCTACACCCAGCATGACCCCCTACACTAAACAAACACCACTGCACTACCCTAAACTCTAAAGCACTTCCCCTTACACTACACAAACAGCACTGCACTACTCTAAACCCTAAAACACTACCCCATGCATGACCCCCTACAGTACCCAAACAACACTGCACTTCCACAAACCATAAAACACTACCCCCAGCAGTACCCCCTACACTACCCAAACACCACTGCACTACTCTAAATGCTAAAACACTAACCCCAGCTGTACCCCTACACTACCCAAACACCACTGCACTACCCTAAACCCTCAAACACTAACCCCAGCACGACCCCCTACACTACCCAAACATAACTGCACTACATTAAACCCATATACACTATCCCTTGCACGACCCCCTACACTACACAAACACCACTGCACTACCCTAAACCCTAACACATTCCCCCATCACCAATTTCTACACTACCCAACCATCACTGCACTACATTAAACCCATATACACTACCCCTAGCACGACCCCCTAAACTAGACAAACACCACTGCACTACCCTAAACCCTAAAGCACTCCCCCAGCACCAATGTCTACACTACCCAAACACCACTGCACTGCCCTAAACCCTAAAACACCAACCCTGCACAACACCCTACACTGCCCAAAACACCACTGCACTGCCCTAAACCCTAAAACACCACCCCCTGCACGACCCCCTACACTGCCCGAACACCACTGCACTGCCCTAAACCCTAAAACACCACCCCTGCACGACCCCCTACACTGCCCGAAGACCACTGCCCTAAACCCTAAAACACTACCCCAGCATGACCGCTACACTGCCCAAAGACAGCTGCACTACACTAAACCCTATAACACCACCCTTAGCACGACCCCCTATACTACCCGAACACCACTGCACTGCCCTAAACCCTAAAACACCACTCCCTGCACAACCACCTACACTGCCCGAACACCACCACACTGCCCTAAACCCTAAAACACCTCTACCTACATGACCCCCTACACTGCCCGAACACCACTGTACTGCCCTAAACCCTCAAACACTACCCCAGCACGACCCTCTACACGACCCATAGACCACTACACTACCCTAAACCCTAAAACACGACCCCCAGCACAAACCCTACACTACCCAAAGACCACTGCACTACCCTAAAACCTAAAATACGACCCCTAAGCAAGACTCATACACTACCCAAAAACCACTGCACTACACTAAACCCCAAACCATGACCCCCTACACTACACAAACACCACTGCACTACCCTAAAACCTAAAAATCTACACCCAGCACGACCCCCTACACTACACAAACAGCACTGCACTACTCTAAACCCTAAAACACTACCCCCTACAGTACCCAAACAACACTGCACTTCCACACACCCTAAAACACTAACCCAGCAGTACCCCCTACACTACCCAAACACCACTGCCCTACTCTAAACCCTAAAACACTAACCCCAGCAGTACCCCCTACACTACCCAAACACCACTGCACTACCCTAAACCCTAAAACACTAAACCCAGCAAGACCCCCTACACTACCCAAACATCACTGCACTACATTAAACCCATATACACTACCCCTAGCACGACCGCCTACACTACACAAACACCACTGCACTACCCTAAACCCTTAAACACTCCCCCCACCACCAATGTCTACACTACCCAAACACCACTGCACTACCCTAAACCCTAAAACACTCCCCCAGCACCAATTTATACACTACCCAAACACCACTGCACTACCCTAAACCCTAACACACTACCCCCAGCATGACCCCCTACACTACCCAAAGACCACTGCACTACCCTAAACCCTAAAATACTACCCCCAGCACCAACCCCTACACTACCCAAAGACCACTGCACTACCCTAAACCCTAAAACACTATCCCAGCACGATCCCCTACACTACCCAAACACCACTGCACTACCCTAAACCCTAAAACACTACCACCAGCAGTACCCCTCACACTACCCAAAACACCACTGCACTGCCCTAAACCCTAAAACACCACCACCTGCATTCCCCCCTACACTGCCCGAACACCACTGCACTGCCCTAAACCCTAAAACACCACCCCTTACACGAAACCCTACACTGCCCGAACACCACTGCACTGCCCTAAATCCTAAAAAACTACCCTTTGCACGACACCCTAAACTGCCCGAACACCACTGCAGTGCCCTAAACCCTAAAACACCACCCCCTGCATTCTCCCCTATGCTGCCCGAACACCACTGCACTACCCTAAACCCTAAAACACTCCCCCAGCACCAATTTCCACACTACCCAAAGACCACTGCACTACCCTAAACCCTAAAACACTACCCCCAGCACGACACCCTACACTACCCAAAGACCACTGCACAACCCTAAACCCTAAAATACTACCCCCAGCACCAACCCCTACACTACCCAAAGACCTCTGCACTACCCTACACCCTAAAACACGACCCCCTTCAATACACAAACACAGCTGAACTACCCTAAACCCTAAAACTACCCCAGCACGATGCCCTACACTACACAAACACCACTGCACTACTCTAAACCCTAAAACACTACCCCTTACACTACACAAACATGACTGCACTACCCTTAACCCTAAAACACTACCACCAGAACGACCCCCTACACTACCCAAACACTACTGCACTACCCTAAACCCTAAAACACTACCCCCAGCCCGACGCCCTACACTACCCAAACGCCACTGCACTACACTAAACCCATATACACTACCCCCAGCACGTCCCACTATACTACACAAACACCACTGCACTACCCTAAACCCTAAAACACTCACCCAGCACCACTCTCTACACTACCCAAACACCACTGCACTACCCTAAACCCTAAAACACTAACCCAGCATGACCCCCTACACTACCCAAACACCACTGCACTACCCTAAACCCTAAAACACTACCCCAGCACGACCCAGTACACTACCCAAACACCACTGCACTACCCTAAACCCTAAACCCTAAAACACTACCCGCATCATGACCCCCTAGAGTACCCAAACACCACTGCACTACCCTAAACCCTAAAACACTACCCCCGCAATGCCCCCCTACACTACCCAAACACCACTGCACTACCCTAAACCCTAAAACACTACCCCCAGCACGACCCCCTACACTACCCAAACAGCACTTCACAACCATAAAACCTAAAACACTACCCCAGCACGACCCCCTACACTACCCAAAGACCACTGCACTACCCTTAACCCTAAAACACTACCCCTTCCTCACGACCCCCTACACTACCCAAACACAGCTGAACTACCCTAAACCCTAAATCATTACCCCCAGCACGACCCCTACACTACTCAAACACCACTGCACTGCCCTCAACCCTAAAACACTACCCCCTATACTACACAAACACCACTGCACTACCCTAAACCCTCAAACACTACCCCAGCACAATCCCATATACTACCCAAACACCACTGCACTACCCTGAACCCTAAAACACTACCCCCAGCAGTGCCCCTCACACTACCCAAACACCACTGCACTACCCTAAACCCTAAGACACTATCCCCAGCAGTACCCCTACACTACCCAAACACCACTGCACTACCCTAAACCCTAAAACACTATCCCCCGCAGTACCCCTCACACTACCCAAACTCTACTGCACTGCCCTAACCCTAAAACACTACCCCCAGCACGACCCCCTACTCTACCAAAAGACCACTGCACTGCCCTAAACCCTAAAACACTACCCCAGCATGACCCCCTACACTAGATAAATACCACTGCAATGCCCTAAACCCTAAAACACTACCCCCAGCATGACACCCTACACTACCCAAAGACCACTGCACAACCCTAAACCCTAAAATACTACCCCCAGCACCAACCCCTACACTACACAAAGACCACTGCACTACCCTAAACCCAAAAAAACTACTCCCCACACGACCCCTACACTACCCAAAGACCTCTGCACTACCCTACACCCTAAAACACGACCCCCTTCAATACACAAACACAGCTGAACTACCCTAAACCCTAAAACTACCCCAGCACGATGCCCTACACTACACAAACACCACTGCACTACTCTAAACCCTAAAACACTACCCCTTACACTACACAAACATGACTGCACTACCCTTAACCCTAAAACACTACCACCAGAACGACCCCCTACACTACCCAAACACTACTGCACTACCCTAAACCCTAAAACACTACCCCCAGCCCGACGCCCTACACTACCCAAACACCACTGCACTATACTAAACCCATATACACTACCCCCAGCACGTCCCACTATACTACACAAAAACCACTGCACTACCCTAAACCCTAAAACATTCACCCAGCACCACTCTCTACACTACCCAAACACCACTGCACTACCCTAAACCCTAAAACACTAACCCAGCACAACGCCCTACACTACCCAAACACCACTGCACTACCCTAAACCCTAAAACACTACCCCCAGCACGACCCAGTACACTACCCAAACACCACTGCACTACCCTAAACCCTAAACCCTAAAACACTACCCGCATCATGACCCCCTAGAGTACCCAAACACCACTGCACTACCCTAAACCCTAAAACACTACCCCCGCAATGCCCCCCTACACTACCCAAACACCACTGCACTACCCTAAACCCTAAAACACTACCCCCAGCACGACCCCCTACACTACCCAAACAGCACTTCACAACCATAAAACCTAAAACACTACCCCAGCACGACCCCCTACACTACCCAAAGACCACTGCACTACCCTTAACCCTAAAACACTACCCCTTCCTCACGACTCCCTACACTACCCAAACACAGCTGAACTACCCTAAACCCTAAATCATTACCCCCAGCACGACCCCTACACTACTCAAACACCACTGCACTGCCCTCAACCCTAAAACACTACCCCCTATACTACACAAACACCACTGCACTACCCTAAACCCTCAAACACTACCCCAGCACAATCCCATATACTACCCAAACACCACTGCACTACCCTGAACCCTAAAACACTACTCCCAGCAGTGCCCCTCACACTACCCAAACACCACTGCACTACCCTAAACCCTAAGACACTATCCCCAGCAGTACCCCTACACTACCCAAACACCACTGCACTACCCTAAACCCTAAAACACTATCGCCCGCAGTACCCCTCACACTACCCAAACTCTACTGCACTGCCCTAACCCTAAAACACTACCCCCAGCACGACCCCCTACTCTACCAAAAGACCACTGCACTGCCCTAAACCCTAAAACACTACCCCAGCATGACCCCCTACACTAGATAAATACCACTGCAATGCCCTAAACCCTAAACCACTACCCCCAGCACGAACCCCTACACTAGCCAAACAGTCCTGCACTACACTAAACCCATATACACTACCTCCAGCATGACCCCCTACACTACACAAATACCTCAGCACTACCCTAAACCCTAAAACACTCCCCCAGCACCACTCTCTACACTACCCAAACACCACTGCACTACCCTAAACCCTAAAACACTACCCCAGCACGACCTCCTACACTACCCAAACACCACTGCAATACCCTAAACCCTAAAACACTACCCCCAGCACGGCCCCCCACACTACCCAAATACCACTGCATAGCCCTAAACCATAAAACAATACCCCCAGCACGACCCCCTACACTAGATAAACACCACAGCACTGCCCTAAACCCTAAAACACCAGCCCCAGCATGACCCCAGTATCCCCTACACTTCCCAACCACCACTGCACTACTCTAAACCCTAAAACACTGCCCCTAGCCTGACACCCTACACTACCCAAACACCACTGCACTACCCTAAACCCTAAAACACTACCCCCAGCACGACCCCTACACTACCCAAACACCACAGCACTACACTAAACCCCATATACACTACCCCAGCACGACCCCCTACACTACACAAACACCAATACACTACCCTAAACCCTAAAACACTCCCCCAGCACCACTCCCTACTCTACCCAAACACCACTGCACTACCCTAAACCCTAAAACACGACCCCCAACACAACCCCTACATTACCTCTAGACCACTGCACTACCCTAAACCCTAAAACACGACCCCCTACACTAAACAAACACCACTGCACTAACCTAAACCCTAAAACACTTCCACCCTACACTACAAAAACACCACTGCACTACCATAAACCCTAAAACACTACCCCCAGCACTACCTCTACACTACCCGAACACCACTGCGCTACCCTAAACTCTAAAACACTACCCCCAGCAGTACCCTCTACACTACCCAAACACCACTGCACTATTCTAAACCCTAAAACACTCTCCCCAGCAGTACCCCCTACACTACACAAACACCACTGCACTACCTTAAACATTAAAATACTACCCCCAGCACCAATGTCTACACTACCCAAACACCACTCCACTGCCCTAAACCCTAAAACACCACACCCAGCACGACCCCCTATACTGCCCGAACACCACTGCACTGGCCTAAACCCTAAAACACCACCCCCTGCTTGACCCCCTACAGTACCCAAACAACACTGCACTTCCACAAACCCTAAAACACTACCCCCAGCAGTACCCCTACACTACCCAAACACCACTGCACTACTCTAAACCCTAAAACACTAACCCCAGCAGTGCCCCCTACACTACCCAAACACCACTGCACTACCCTAAACCCTAAAACACTACACCCAGCAAGACCCCCTATACTACCCAAACACCACTGCACTACCCTAAACCCTTAAACACTAACCCTAGCACGACCCCTACACTACCCAAACATCACTGCACTACACTAAACCCTAAACCACGACCCCCTACACTACACAAACACCACTGCACTACCCTAAAACCTAAAAATCTACGTCCAGCACGACCCCCTACACTAAACAAACACCACTGCTCTTCCCTAAACTCTAAAGCACTAACCCCTTCACTACACAAACAGCACTGCACTACTCTAAACCCTAAAACACTACCCCCTGCATGACCCACTACAATACCCAAACAACACTGCACTTCCACAAACCCTAAAACACTACCCCCAGCAGAACCCCCTACACTACCCAAACACCACTGCACTACTCTAAACCCTAAAACACTAACCGCAGCAGTACCCCCTACACTACCCAAACACCACTGCACTACCCTAAACCCTAAAACACTACACCCAGCAAAACTCCCTATACTACCCAAACACCACTGCACTACATTAAACCCATATACACTACCCCTAGCACGACCCCCTACACTACACAAACACCACTGAACTACCCTAAACCCAAAAAACACTCCCCCCAGCACCAATGTCTACACTACCCAAACACCACTGCACTACCCTAAACCCTTAAACACTCCCCCAGCACCAATTTCTACACTACCCAAACACCACTGCACTACCCTAAACCCTAAAACACTAACCCCAGCACGACCCCCTACACTACCCAAAGACCACTGCACTACCTTAAACATTAAAATACTACCCCCAGCACCACCCCCTACACTACCCACAGACCAATGCACTACCCTAAACCCTAAAACACTACTCCCCACATGACCCCCTACACTACCCAAAGACCACTGCACTACCCTAAACCCTAAAACACGACCCCCTACAATACACAAACACAGCTGAACTGCCCTAAACCCTAAAACTACCCCCAGCACGACCCCCTACACTACACAAACACCACTGCACTACTCATAACCCTAAAACACTACCCCCTACACTACACAAACACGACTGCACTACCCTTAATCCTAAAACACTACCCCCAGCACGACCCCCTACACTACCCAAATACTACTGCACTACCATAAACCCGAAAACACTACCGCCAGCCTGACCCCCTACACTACCCAAACAGCACTGCACTACACTAAACCCATATCCACTTCCCCCAGCACGTCCCACTATACTACACAAACAGCACTGCACTACCCTAAACCCTAAACCACTAACCCAGCACGACCCCCTACACTACCCAAACACCACTGCACTACCCTAAACCCTAAAACACTACCCCAGCACGACCCCGTACACCACCCAAACACCACTGCACTACCCTAAACCCTAAAACACTACCCGCATCAC
Organism: Triturus cristatus; assembly: GCF_964204655.1. Taxonomy (NCBI): domain Eukaryota; kingdom Metazoa; phylum Chordata; class Amphibia; order Caudata; family Salamandridae; genus Triturus; species Triturus cristatus. The sequence continues at coordinate 1,111,463,392 of NC_140579.1, forward strand.
GACCCCCTACACTACCCAAACACCACTGCACTACCCTAAACCCTAAAACACTACCCCCACAATGCCCCCCTACACTACCCAAACACCACTGCACTACCCTAAACCCTAAAACACTATCCCCAGCACGACCCCCTACAGTACCCAAACAGCAATTCACAACCATAAACCCTAAAACACTACCACCAGCATGACCCCCTACACTACCCAAAGACCACTGCACTACCCTTAACCCTAAAACACTACCCCTCCTCACGACCCCCTACACTACCCAAAGACCACTGCACTACCCTAAAACCTAAAACATGACCCCCTACACTGCACAAACAGCGTTGAACTGCCCTAAACCCTAAAACACTACCCCCTATACTACACAAAACCCACTGCACTCCCCTAAACCCTCAAACACTACCCCAGCACGATCCCATATACTACCCAAACACCACTGCACTACCCTAAACCCTAAAACACTACCCCCAGCAGTACTCCTCAGACTACCCAAACACCACTGCACTACCCTAAACCCTAAGACACTATCCCCAGCAGTACCCCCAACACAACCCACACACCACTGCACTACCCTAAACCCTAAAACACTATCCCCCGCAGTACCCCTCACACTACCCAAACTCTACTGCACTGCCCTAACCCTAAAACACTACCCCCCGCACGACCCCCTACTCTACCAAAAGTCCACTGCACTGCCCTAAACCCTAAAACACTACCCCCAGCACGACCCCTACACTAGATAAATACCACTGCAATGCCCTAAACCCTAAAACACTATCCTCAGCACGACCCCCTAATCTACCCAAACACCACTGCACAACCCTAAACCCTAAAACACTACCCCCAGCACGACCCCCTACACTGCCCAAACAGTACTGCACTACACTAAACCAATATACACTACCCCCAGCACGACCCCCTACACCACACAAATACCTCTGCACTACCATAAACCCTAAAACACTCCTCCCAGCACCACTCTCTACACTACACAAACACCACTGCACTACCCTAAACCTTAAAACACTACCCAAGCACGACCCCCTACACTACCCAAACACCCCTGCAATACCCTAACCCTAAAACACTACCCCCAGCATGACCCCCTACACTACCCAAAGACCACTGCACTGCCCTAAACCCTAAAACCCTACCCCCAGCACGACCCCCTACACTAGATAAACACCACTGCACTGCCCTAAACCCTAAAACACTACCCCCAGCACGACTCCCTACACTACCCAAACACCACTGCACATCCCTAAACCCTAAAACACTACCCCCAGCACGCCCCCCTACACTACCCAAACACCACTGCACTACCCTAAACCCTAAAACACTATCCCCAGCAGTATCCCCTACACTACCCAACCACCACTGCACTATAAACCCTAAAACACTACCCCCAGCCTGACACCCTGCACTACCCAAACACCAATGCACTACCCTAAACTCTAAAACACTACCCCCAGCACGACCCCCTACACTACCCAAACACCACCGCACCACACTAAACCCCATATACACTACCCCAGCATGACCCCCTACACTACACAAACACCACTACACTACCCTAAACCCTAAAACGATCCCCAGCACCACTCCCTACTCTACCCAACACCACTGCACTACCCTAAACCCTAAAACACGACCCCCAGCAAAACCCCTACATTACCCAAAGACCACTGCACTACCCTAAACCCTAAAACATGACCCCCTACACTAAACAAACACCTCTGCACTAACCTAAACCCTAAAACACTACCCCGAGCACTACCTCTACACTACCGAAACACCACTGCGCTACCCTAAACCCTAAAACACTACCCCCAGCATTACCCTCTACACTACCCAAACACCACTACACTACCCTAAACCGTAAAACACTACACCTAGCAAGAACCCCTACACTACCCAAACACCACTGCACTACCCTAAACCCTAAACCACAACCCCCAGCACGACCCCCTACACTACCCAAACACCACTGCACTACACTAAACCCATATACACTACCCCAGCACGACCCATTACAATACACAAACACCACTGCACTACCCTAAACCCTAAAACACTACCCCCAGCACGACCCCCTACACTGCACAAACAGTACTGCACTACACTAAACCAATATACACTACCCCCAGCACGACCCCCTACACCACACAAATACCTCTGCACTACCATAAACCCTAAAACACTCCTCCCAGCACCACTCTCTACACTACCCAAACACCACTGCACTACCCTAAACCTTAAAACACTACCCAAGCACTACCCCCTACACTACCCAAACACCCCTGCAATACCCTAACCCTAAAACACTACCCCCAGCACGACCCCCTACACTACCCAAAGACCACTGCACTGCCCTAAACCCTAAAACCCTACCCCCAGCACGACCCCCTACACTAGATAAACACCACTGCACTGCCCTAAACCCTAAAACACTACCCCCAACACGACTCCCTACACTACCCAAACACCACTGCACATCCCTAAACCCTAAAACACTACCCCCAGCACGCCCCCCTACACTACCCAAACACCACTGCACTACCCTAAACCCTAAAACACTATCCCCAGCAGTATCCCCTACACTACCCAACCACCACTGCACTATAAACCCTAAAACACTACCCCCAGCCTGACACCCTGCACTACCCAAACACCAATGCACTACCCTAAACTCTAAAACACTACCCCCAGCACGACCCCCTACACTACCCAAACACCACCGCACCACACTAAACCCCATATACACTACCCCAGCATGACCCCCTACACTACACAAACACCACTACACTACCCTAAACCCTAAAACGATCCCCAGCACCACTCCCTACTCTACCCAACACCACTGCACTACCCTAAACCCTAAAACACGACCCCCAGCAAAACCCCTACATTACCCAAAGACCACTGCACTACCCTAAACCCTAAAACATGACCCCCTACACTAAACAAACACCTCTGCACTAACCTAAACCCTAAAACACTACCCCGAGCACTACCTCTACACTACCGAAACACCACTGCGCTACCCTAAACCCTAAAACACTACCCCCAGCATTACCCTCTACACTACCCAAACACCACTACACTACCCTAAACCGTAAAACACTACACCTAGCAAGAACCCCTACACTACCCAAACACCACTGCACTACCCTAAACCCTAAACCACAACCCCCAGCACGACCCCCTACACTACCCAAACACCACTGCACTACACTAAACCCATATACACTACCCCAGCACGACCCCCTACACTACACAAACACCACTGCACTACCCTAAACCCTAAAACACTCCCCCAGCACCACTGTCTATACAACCCAAACACCATTGCACTACCCTAAACTCTAAAACACTACCCCCAGCAAGACCCCCTAAACTACCCGAACACCACTGAACTTCCCTAAACCCTAAAACACTATCCCCAGCATGACCCCCTACACTACCCAAACACCACTGCTCTACCATAAACCCAAAAACACTACCCCAGCATGACCCCCTACACTACCCAAACACCAGTGCACTACCCTAAAACACTACCTTCAACATGACCCCCTACACTACCCACACAAAACTGCACTACCCTAAACCCTAAAGCACTACCCCCTGCACGACCCCCTACACTACATGAACACCACTGCACTACCCTAAACCCTAAAACACTACCCCCAGCACAACCCCCTACACTCCAATGACCTCTGCACTACCCTAAACCCTAAAACACTAACCCCAGCATGACCCCCTACACTACCCAAACACCACTGCACTACCCTAAACCCTAAAACACTACCCCCAGCATGACCCCCTACAATAGATAAATACCACTGCAATACCCTAAACCCTAAAACACTACCCTCATCACGACCGCCTACTCTACCCAAACACCACTGCGCTACCCTAAACCCTAAAACACTACCCCAAGCACGACCCCCTACACTACCCAAACAGTACTGCACTGCACTAAACCCAAATACACTACCCCCAGCACGACCCCCTACACTACACAAATACCTCTGCGCTACCCTAAACCCTAAAACACTCCCCCCAGCACCACTCTCTACACAACCCAAACACCACTGCACTACCCTAAACCCTAAAACACTACCCCAGCACAACCCCCTACACTATACAAACACCCCTGCAATACCCTAGACCCTAAAACACTACCCCCAGCACGACCCCCTACACTACCCAAAGACCACTGCACTGCCCTAAACCCTAAAACACTACCCCCAGCACGACCCCCTCCACTAGATAAACACCACTGCACTGCCCTAAACCCTAAAACTCTACCCCCAGCACGACCCCCACACTACCCAAACATCACTGCACTACCCTAAAACCTAAAACATGACCCCCAGCAAAACCCCTACATTACCCAAAGACCACTGCACTACCCTAAACCCTGAAACATGACCCCTACACTAAACAAACACCACTGCACTAACCTAAACTCTAAAACACTACCCCCAGCACTACCCCCACACTACCCAAACACCACTGCACTATTCTAAACCCTAAAACACTACCCCCAGCAGAACCCCCTACACTACCCAAACTCACCTGTACTACCCTAAACCGTAAAACACTACACCTAGCAAGAACCCCTACACTACCCAAACACCACTGCACTACCCTAAACCCTAAAACACAACCCCCAGCACGACCCCCTACACTACCCAAACACCACTGCACTACACTAAACCCATATACACTACCCCAGCACGACCCCCAACACTACACAAACACCACTGCACTACCCTAAACCCTAAAACACTCCCCCAGCACCACTGTCTATACAACCCAAACACCATTGCACTACCCTAAACTCTAAAACACTACCCCCAGCAAGACCCCCTAAACTACCCGAACACCACTGCACTTCCCTAAACCCTAAAACACCATCCCTAGCATGACCCCCTACACTACCCAAACACCACTGCACTACCATAAACCCTAAAACACTACCCCAGCATGACCCCCTACACTACCCAAACACCAGTGCACTACCCTAAACCCTAAAACACTACCTTCAACATGACCTCTACACTACCCACACAAAACTGCACTACCCTAAACCCTAAAACACTACCCCCTGCACGACCCCTACACTACACGAACACCACTGCACTACCCTAAACCCTAAAACACTACCCCCAGCACAACCCCCTACACTCCAATGACCTCTGCACTACCCTAAACCCTAAAACACTAACCCCAGCATGACCCCCTACACTACCCAAACACCACTGCACTACCCTAAACCCTAAAACACTCACCCAGCACTGATGTCTACTATACCCAAACACCACTGCACTACCCTAAACCCTAAAACACTCACCCAGCACCAATTTCTACACTACCCAAACACCACTGCACTACCCTAAACCCTAAAACACTCACCCAGCACTAATTTCTACACTACCCAAACATCACTGCACTACATTAAACCCATATACACTACCCCTAGCATGACCCCCTACACTACTCAAACACCACTGCACTACCCTAAACCCTAAAACACTCCCCCCAGCACCAATGTCTACACTACCCAAACACCACTGCACTGCCCTAAACCCTAAAACACCACCCCTGCACGACCCCCTACACTGCCCGAAGACCACTGCCCTAAACCCTAAAACACTACCCCAGCATGACCGCTACACTGCCCAAAGACAGCTGCACTACCCTAAACCCTATAACACCACCCCTAGCATGACCCCCTATACTGCTCGAACACCACTGCACTGCCCTAAACCCTAAAACACCACTCCCTGCACAACCACCTACACTGCCCGAACACCACCACACTGCCCTAAACCCTAAAACACCTCCCCCTGCATGACCCCCTACATTACCTGAACACCACTGTACTGCCCTAAACCCTCAAACACTACCACAGCATGACCCTCTACACCACCCATAGACCACTGCACTACCCTAAACCCTAAAACACGACCCCCAGCACAAACCCTACACTACCCAAAGACCACTGCACTACCCTAAAACCTAAAACACGACCCACAGCACGACTCCTACACTACCAAAAACCACTACACTACACTAAACCCTAAACCACGATCCCCTACACTACACAAACACCACTGCACTACCCTAAAACCTAAAAATCTACACCCAGCACGACCCCCTACACTAAACAAACACCACTGCACTACCGTAAACTCTAAAGCACTTCACCCTTCACTACACAAACAGCACTGCACTACTCTAAACCCTAAAACACTACCCCCTGCATGAGCCCCTACAGTACCCAAACAACACTGCACTTTCACAAACCCTAAAACACTACCCCCAGCAGTACCCCCTACACTACCCAAACACCACTGCACTACTCTAAACCCTAAAACACTAACCACAGCAGTACCCCCTACACTACCCAAACACCACTGCACTACCCTAAACCCTAAAACAATACATCCAGCAAGACCCCCTATACTACCCAAACACCACTGCACTACCCTAAACCCTTAAACATTACCCCCAGCCCGACCTCCTACACTACCCCAACATCACTGCACTACATTAAACCCATATACACTACCCCTAGCACGACCCCCTACACTACACAAACACCACTGCACTACCCTAAACCCTAAAACACTCCCCCCAGCACCAATGTCTACACTACCCAAACACCACTGCACTACCCTAAACCCTAAAACACTCCCCCAGCACCAATTTCTACACTACCCAAACACCACTGCACTACCCTAAACCCTAAAACACTACCCCCATCACGACCCCCTACATTACCCAAAGACCACTGCACTACCCTAAACCCTAAAATACTACCCCCAGCACAACCCCCACACTACCCAAAGACCACTGCACTACCCAAAACCCTAAAACACTACTCCCCACATGACCCCCTACACTACCCAAAGACCACTGCACTACCCTAAACCCTAAAACGACCCCCACCACGACCCCCTACACTACACAAACACCACTGCCATACCCTAAACCCTAAAACACTACCCCCTACATTACACAAACACGACTGCACTACCCTTAACCCTAAAACACTACTCCCAGCACGACCCCCTACACTACCCAAACACTACTGCACTACAATAAACCCTAAAACACTACCCACAGCCCGACCCCCTACACTACCCAAACACCACTGCACTACACTAAACCCATATACACTACCCCCAGCACGTCCCACTATACTACACAAACACCACTGCACTATCCTAAAACCTAAAATACTCGCCCCAGCACCACTCTCTACACTACCCAAACACCACTGCACTACCCTATACCCTAAAACACTAACCCAGCATGACCCCCTACAATACCCAAACGCCACTGCACTACCCTAAACCCTAAAACACTACCCCCAGCATGGCCCCGTACACTACCCAAACACCACTGCACTACCCTAAACCCTAAACCCTAAAACACTACTAGCATCACGACCCCCTACAATACCCAAACACCACTGCACTACCCTAAACCCTAAAACACTACCTCCGCAATGCCCCCCTACACTACCCAAACACAAATGCACTACCCTAAACCCTAAAACACTACCCCCAGCACGACCCCCTACAGTACCCAAACAGCACTTCACAATCATAAACCCTAAAACACTACCCCCAGCATGACCCCTACACTACCCAAAGACCACTGCACTACCCTTAACCCTAAAACACTACCCCTCCTCACGACCCCCTACACTACCCAAAGACCGCTGCACTGCCCTAAACCCTAAAACATGACCCCCTACACTACACAAACACCGCTGCACTGCCCTAAACCCTAAAACACGACGCCCTACACTACACAAACCCCACTGCACTTCCCTAAACCCTCAAACACTACCCCCAGCAGTATCCCTCACAAGACCCAAACTCTACTGCACTGCCCTAAACCTAAAACACTACCCCCAGCACGACCCCCTACTCTACCAAAAGACCACTGCACTGCCCTAAACCCTAAAACACTACCCCCAGCATGACCCCCTACACTAGATAAATACCACTGCAATGCCCTAAACCCTAAAACACTACCCTCATCACGACCCCCTACTCTACTCAAACACCATTGCACTACCCTAAACCCTAAAACACTACCCCACCACGACCCCCTACACTACCCAAACAGTACTGCACAACACTAAACCCATATACACTACCCCCAGCACGACCCCCTACACTACACAAATACCTCTGTGCTACCCTAAACCCTAAAACACTCCCCCCAGCAACACAACCCAAACACCACTGCACTACCCTAAACCCTAAAACACTACCCCAGCACAACCCCCTACACTATCCAAACACCCCTGCAATACCCTAAACCCTAAAAACACTACCCCCAGCACGACCCCCTACACTAGATAAACACCACTGCACTGCCCTAAACCCTAAAACTCTACCCCCAGCACGACCCCCTACACTACCCAAACACCACTGCACTACCCTAAAACCTAAAACACGACCCCCAGCAAAACCCCTACATTACCCAAAGACCACTGCACTACCCTAAACCCTAAAACATGACCCCCTACACTAAACAAACACCACTGCACTAACCTAAACCCTAAAACACTACCCCCAGCACTACCTCTACACTACCCAAACACCACTGCGCTACCCTAAACCCTAAAACACTACCCCCAGCATTACCCTCTACACTACCCAAACACCACTGCACTATTCTAAACCCTAAAACACTACCCCCAGCAGTACCCCCTACACTACCCAAACACCACTGCACTACCCTAAACCGTAAAACACTACACCTAGCAAGAACCCCTACACTACCCAAACACCACTGCACTACCCTAAACCCTAAAACACAACCCCCAGCACGACCCCCTACACTACCCAAACACCACTGCACTACACTAAACCCATATACACTACCCCAGCACGACCCCCTACACTACACAAACACCACTGCACTACCCTAAACCCTAAAACACTCCCCCAGCACCACTGTCTATACAACCCAAACACCATTGCACTACCCTAAACTCTAAAACAGTACCCCCAGCAAGACCCTCTAAACTACCCGAACACCACTGCACTTCCCTAAACCCTAAAACACTACCCCCAGCAGTACCCTCTACACTACCCAAACACCACTGCACTATTCTAAACCCTAAAACACTACCCCAGCAGTACCCCATACACTACCCAAACACCACTGCACTACCCTAAACCCTAAAACACTACACCCAGCACGACCCCCTACACTACCCAAACACCACTGCACTACCCTAAACCCTAAAACACAACCCCCAGCACGACCCTCTACACTACCCAAACACCACTGCACTACACTAAACCCATATACACTACCCCAGCACGACCCCCTACACTACACAAACACCACTGCACTACCCTAAACCCTAAAACACTCCCCCAGCACCACTGTCTATACTACCCAAACACCACTGCACTACCCTAAACTCTAAAACACAACCCCCAACACGACCCCCTAAACTACCCGAACACCACTGTACTACCCTAAACCCTAAAACACTATCCCCAGCATGACCCCCTACACTACCCAAACACCGCTGCACTACCATATACCCTAAAACACTACCCCAGCATTACCCCCTACACTACCCAAACACCAGTGCACTACCCTAAACCCTAAAACACTACCTTCAACATGACCCCCTACACTACCCACACAAAACTGCACTACCCTAAACCCTAAAACACTACCCCCTGCACGACCCCCTACACTACACGAACACCACTGCACTACCCTAAACCCTAAAACACTACCCCCAGCACAACCCCCTACACTCCAATGACCTCTGCACTACCCTAAACCCTAAAACACTAACCCCAGCATGACCTCCTACACTACCCAAACACCACTGCACTACCCTAAACCCTAAAACACTCCCCCAGCACTGATGTCTACTATACCCAAACACCACTGCACTACCCTAAACCCTAAAACACTCACCCAGCACCACTTTATACACTACCCAAACACCACTGCACTACCCTAAACCCTAAAACACTCACCCAGCACCAATTTCTACACTACCCAAACATCACTGCACTAAACCCATATACACTACCCCTAGCATGACCCCCTACACTACTCAAACACCACTGCACTACCCTAAACCCTAAAACACTCCCCCAGCACCAATGTCTACACTACCCAAACACCACTGCCCTGCCCTAAACCCTAAAACACCACCCCCTGCACAACACCCTACACTACCCGAACACCACTGCACTGCCCTAAACCCTAAAACACCACCCCCTGCACGACCCCCTACACTGCCTGAACACCACTGCACTGCCCTAAACCCTAAAACACCACCCCTGCCCGACCCCCTACACTGCCCGAAGACCACTGCCCTAAACCCTAAAACACTACCCCAGCATGACCGCTACACTGCCCAAAGACAGCTGCACTACCCTAAACCCTATAACACCACCCCTAGCATGACCCCCTATACTGCTGGAACACCACTGCACTGCCCTAAACCCTAAAACACCACTCCCTGCACAACCACCTACACTGCCCGAACACCACCAAACTGCCCTAAACCCTAAAACACCTCCCCCTGCATGACCCCCTACACTGCCCGAACACCACTGTGCTGCCCAAACCCTCAAACACTTCCACAGCACGACCCTCTACACGACCCATAGACCACTGCACTACCCTATACCCTAAAACACGACCCCCAGCACAAACCCTACACTACCCAAAGACCACTGCACTACCCTAAAACCTAAAACACGACCCACAGCACGACTCCTACACTACCAAAAACCACTGCACTACACTAAACCCTAAACCACGATCCCCTAAACTACACAAGCACCACTGCACTACCCTAAGACCTAAAAATCTACACCCAGCAAGACCCCCTACACTAAACAAACACCACTGCACTACCCTAAACTCTAAAGCACTTCACCCTTCACTACACAAACAGCACTGCACTACTCTAAACCCTAAAACACTACCCCCTGCATGACCCCCTACAGTACCCAAACAACACTGCACTTCCACAAACCCTAAAACACTACCCCCAGCAGTACCCCCTACACTACGCAAACACCACTGCACTACTCTAAACCCTAAAACACTAACCGCAGCAGTACCCCCTACACTACCCAAACACCACTGCACTACCCTAAACCCTAAAACACTACATCCAGCAAGACCCCCTATACTACCCAAACACCACTGCACTACCCTAAACCCTTAAACATTACCCCCAGCACGACCTCCTACACTACCCCAACATCACTGCACTACATTAAACCCATATACACTACCCCTAGCACGACCCCCTACACTACACAAACACCACTGCACTACCCTAAACCCTAAAACACTCCCCCCAGCACCAATGTCTACACTACCCAAACACCACTGCACTACCCTAAACCCTAAAACACTCCCCCAGCACCAATTTCTACACTACCCAAACACCACTGCACTACCCTTAACCCTAAAACATGACCCCCATCACGACCCCCTACATTACCCAAAGACCACTGCACTACCCTAAACCCTAAAATACTACCCCCAGCACAACCCCCACACTACCCAAAGACCACTGCACTACCCAAAACCCTAAAACACTACTCCCCACATGACCCCCTACACTACCCAAAGACCACTGCACTACCCTAAACCCTAAAACGACCCCCAGCACGACCCCCTACTCTACACAAACACCACTGCCATACCCTAAACCCTAAAACACTACCCCCTACATTACACAAACACGACTGCACTACCCTTAACCCTAAAACACTACCCCCAGCACGACCCCCTACACTACCCAAACACTACTGCACTACCATAAACCCTAAAACACTACCCCCAGCCCGACCCCCTACACTTCCCAAACACCACTGCACTACACTAAACCCATATACACTACCCGCAGCACGTCCCACTATACTACACAAACACCACGGCACTACCCTAAACCCTAAAATACTCGCCCCAGCACCACTCTCTACACTACCCAAACACCACTGCACTACCCTAAACCCTAAAACACTAACCCAGCACGACCCCCTACAATATCCAAACACCACTGCACTACCCTAAACCCTAAAACACTACCCCCAGCATGACCCCGTACACTACCCAAACACCACTGCACTACCCTAAACCCTAAACCCTAAAACACTACTAGCATCACGACCCCCTACAATACCCAAACACCACTGCACTACCCTAAACCCTAAAACACTACCCCCGCAATGCCCCCCTACACTACCCAAACACAAATGCACTACCCTAAACCCTAAAACACTACCCCCAGCACGACCCCCTACAGTACTCAAACAGCACTTCACAACCATAAACCCTAAAACACTACCCCCAGCATGACCCCTACACTACCCAAAGACCACTGCACTACCCTTAACCCTAAAACACTACCCCTCCTCACGACCCCCTACACTACCCAAAGACCGCTGCACTGCCCTAAACCCTAAAACATGACCCCCTACACTACACAAACACCGTTGTACTGCCCTAAACCCTAAAACACGACCCCCTATACTACACAAACCCCACTGCACTTCCCTAAACCCTCAAACACTACCCCAGCACGATCCCATATACTACCCAAACACCACTGCACTACCCTAAACCCTAAAACACTACCCCCAGCAGTACCCCTCACCCTACCCAAACACCACTGCACTACCCTAAACCCTAAAACACTATCCTCCGCAGTACCCCTCACAAGACCCAAACTCTACTGCTCTGCCCTAAACCTAAAACACTACCCCCAGCACGACCCCCTACTCTACCAAAAGACCACTGCACTGCCCTAAACCCTAAAACACTACCCCCAGCATGACCCCCTACACTAGATAAATACCACTGCAATGCCCTAAACCCTAAAACACTACCCTCATCACGACCCCCTACTCTACCCAAACACCACTGCACTACCCTAAACCCTAAAACACTACCCCCACCACGACCCCCTACACTACCCAAACAGTACTGCACAACACTAAACCCATATACACTACCCCCAGCACGACCCCCTACACTAGACAAATACCTCTGCGCTACCCTAAACCCTAAAAAACTCCCCCCAGCACCACTCTCTACACAACCCAAACACCACTGCACTAACCTAAACCCTAAAACACTGCCCCAATACAACCCCCTACACTATCCAAACACCCCTGCAATACCCTAAACCCTAAAACACTGCCCCCAGCACGACCCCTACACAACCCAAAGACCACTGCACTGCCCTAAACCCTAAAACACTACCCCCAGCACGACCCCCTACACTAGATAAACACCACTGCACTGCCCTAAACCCTAAAACTCTACCCCCAGCACGACCCCCTACACTACCCAAACACCACTGCACTACCCTAAACCCTAAAACATGACCCCCTACACTAAACAAACACCACTGCACTAGCCTAAACCCTAAAACACTACCCCCAGAACTACCTCTACACTACCCAAACACCACTGTGCTACCCTAAACCCTAAAACACTACCCCCAGCATTACCCTCTACCCTACCCAAACACCACTGCACTATTCTAAACCCTAAAACACTACCCCCAGAAGTACCCCCTACACTACCCAAACACCACTGCACTACCCTAAACCGTAAAACACTACACGTAGCAAGAACCCCTACACTACCCAAACACCACTGCAGTACCATAAACCCTAAAACACAACCCCCAGCACGACCCCCTACACTACCCAAACACCACTGCACTACACTAAACCCATATACACTACCCCAGTACGACCCCCTACACTACACAAACACCACTGCACTACCCTAAACCCTAAAACACTCCCCCAGCACCACTGTCTATACAACCCAAACACCATTGCTCTACCCTAAACTCTAAAACACTACCCCCAGCAAGACCCCCTAAACTACCCGAACACCACTGCACTTCCCTAAACCCTAAAACACTATCCCCAGCATGACCCCCTACATTACCCAAACACCACTGCACTTCCATAAACCCTAAAACACTACCCCAGCATGACCCCCTACACTACCCAAACACCAGTGCACTACCCTAAACCCTAAAACACTACCTTCAACATGACCCCTAACACTACCCACACAAAACTGCACTACCCTAAACCCTAAAACACTACCCCCTGCACGACCCCCTACACTACACGAACACCACTGCACTACCCTAAACCCTAAAACACTACCCCCAGCACAACCCCCTACACTCCAATGACCTCTGCACTACCCTAAACCCTAAAACACTAACCCCAGCATGACCCCCTACACTACCCAAACACCACTGCACTACCCTAAACCCTAAAACACTCCCCCAGCACTGATGTCTACTATACCCAAACACCACTGCACTACCCTAAACCCGAAAACACTCACCCAGCACCAATTTCTACACTACTCAAACACCACTGCACTACCCTAAACCCTAAAACCCTCACCCAGCACCAATTTCTACACTACCCAAACATCACTGCACTACATTAAACCCATATACACTACCCCTAGCATGACCCCCTACACTACTCAAACACCACTGCACTACCCTAAACCCTAAAACACTCCCCCCAGCACCAATGTCTACACTACCCAAACACCACTGCTCTACCCTAAACCCTAAAACACCACCCCCTGCACAACACCCTACACTACCCGAACACCACTGCACTGCCCTAAACCCTAAAACACCACCCCCTGCACGACCTCCTACACTGCCCGAACACCACTGCACTGCCCTAAACCCTAAAACACCACCCCTGCACGACCCCCTACACTGCCCGAAGACCACTGCCCTAAACCCTAAAACACTACCCCAGCATGACCGCTACACTGCCCAAAGACAGCTGCACTGCCCTAAACCCTATAACACCACCCCTAGCACGACCCCCTATACTGCTCGAACACCACTGCACTGCTCTAAACCCTAAAACACCACTCCCTGCACAACCACCTACACTGCCCGAACACCACCACACTGCCTAAACCCTAAAACACCACCCCCTGCATGACCCCCTACACTGCCCGAACACCACTGTACTGCCCTAAACCCTCAAACACTACCCCAGCACGACCCTCTACACGACCCATAGACCACTGCACTACCCTAAACCATAAAACACGACCCCCAGCACAAACCCTACACTACCCAAAGACCACTGCACTACCCTAAAACCTAAAACACGACCCAAAGCACGACTCCTACACTACCAAAAACCACTGCACTACACTAAACCCTAAACCACGATCCCCTACACTACACATACACCACTGCAGTACCCTAAAACCTAAAAATCTACACCCAGCACGACCCCTGCACTAAACAAACACCACTGCACTACCCTAAACTCTAAAGCTCTTCACCCTTCACTACACAAACAGCATTGCACTACTCTAAACCCTAAAACACTACCCCCTGCATGACCCCCTACAGTACGCAAACAACACTGCACTTCCACAAACCCTAAAACACTACCCCCAGCAGTACCCCCTACACTACCCAAACACCACTGCACTACTCTAAACCCTAAAACACTAACCACAGCAGTACCCCCTACACTACCCAAACACCACTGCACTACCCTAAACAGTAAAACACTACACCTAGCAAGAACCCCTACACTACCCAAACACCACTGCACTACCCTAAACCCTAAAACACAACCCCCAGCACGACCCCCTACACTACCCAAACACCACTGCACTACACTAAACCCATATACACTACCCCAGCACGACCCCCTACACTACACAAACACCACTGCACTACCCTAAACCCTAAAACACTCCCCCAGCACCACTGTCTATACAACCCAAACACCATTGCACTACCCTAAACTCTAAAACAGTACCCCCAGCAAGACCCCCTAAACTACCCGAACACCACTGCACTTCCCTAAACCCTAAAACACTACCCCCAGCAGTACCCTCTACACTACCCAATCACCACTGCACTATTCTAAACCCTAAAACACTACCCCCAGCAGTACCCCATACACTACCCAAATACCACTGCACTACCCTAAACCCTAAAACACTACACCCAGCACGACCCCCTACACTACCCAAACACCACTGCACTACCCTAAACCCTAAAACACAACCCCCAGCACGACCCTCTACACTACCCAAACACCACTGCACTACACTAAACCCATATACACTACCCCAGCACGACCCCCTACACTACACAAACACCACTGCACTACCCTAAACCCTAAAACACTCCCCCAGCACCACTGTCTATACTACCCAAACACCACTGCACTACCCTAAACTCTAAAACACAACCCCCAACACGACCCCCTAAACTACCCGAACACCACTGCACTACCCTAAACCCTAAAACACTATCCCCAGCATGACCCCCTACACTACCCAAACACCACTGCACTACCATATACCCTAAAACACTACCCCAGCATTACCCCCTACACTACCCAAACACCAGTGCACTACCCTAAACCCTAAAACACTACCTTCAACATGACCCCCTACACTACCCACACAAAACTGCACTACCCTAAACCCTAAAACACTACCCCCTACACTACACGAACACCACTGCACTACCCTAAACCCTAAAACACTACCCCCAGCACAACCCCCTACACTCCAATGACCTCTGCACTACCCTAAACCCTAAAACACTAACCCCAGCATGACCTCCTACACTACCAAAACACCACTGCACTACCCTAAACCCTAAAACACTCCCCCAGCACTGATGTCTACTATACCCAAACACCACTGCACTACCCTAAACCCTAAAACACTCACCCAGCACCACTTTATACACTACCCAAACACCACTGCACTACCCTAAACCCTAAAACACTCACCCAGCACCAATTTCTACACTACCCAAACATCACTGCACTAAACCCATATACACTACCCCTAGCATGACCCCCTACACTACTCAAACACCACTGCACTACCCTAAACCCTAAAACACTCCCCCAGCACCAATGTCTACACTACCCAAACACCACTGCCCTGCCCTATACCCTAAAACACCACCCCCTGCACAACACCCTACACTATCCGAACACCACTGCACTGCCCTAAACCCTAAAACACCACCCCCTGCACGACCCCCTACACTGCCCGAACACCACTGCACTGCCCTAAACCCTAAAACACCACCCCTGCCCGACCCCCTACACTGCCCGAAGACCACTGCCCTAAACCCTAAAACACTACCCCAGCATGACCGCTACACTGCCCAAAGACAGCTGCACTACCCTAAACCCTATAACACCACCCCTAGCATGACCCCCTATACTGCTCGAACACCACTGCACTGCCCTAAACCCTAAAACACCACTCCCTGCACAACCACCTACACTGCCCGAACACCACCACACTGCCCTAAACCCTAAAACACCTCCCCCTGCATGACCCCCTACACTGCCCGAACACCACTGTGCTGCCCAAACCCTCAAACACTTCCACAGCACGACCCTCTACACGACCCATAGACCACTGCACTACCCTATACCCTAAAACACGACCCCCAGCACAAACCCTACACTACCCAAAGACCACTGCACTACCCTAAAACCTAAAACACGACCCACAGCACGACTCCTACACTACCAAAAACCACTGCACTACACTAAACCCTAAACCACGATCCCCTAAACTACACAAGCACCACTGCACTACCCTAAAACCTAAAAATCGACACCAAGCACGACCCCCTACACTAAACAATCACCACTGCACTACCCTAAACTCTAAAGCACTTCACCCTTCACTACACAAACAGCACTGCACTACTCTAAACCCTAAAACACTACCCCCTGCATGACCCCCTACAGTACCCAAACAACACTGCACTTCCACAAACCCTAAAACACTACCCCCAGCAGTACCCCCTACACTACCCAAACACCACTGCACTACTCTAAACCCTAAAACACTAACCGCAGCAGTACCCCCTACACTACCCAAACACCACTGCACTACCCTAAACCCTAAAACACTACATCCAGCAAGACCCCCTATACTACCCAAACACCACTGCACTACCCTAAACCCTTAAACATTACCCCCAGCACGACCTCCTACACTACCCCAACATCACTGCACTACATTAAACCCATATACACTACCCCTAGCACGACCCCCTACACTACACAAACACCACTGCACTACCCTAAACCCTAAAACACTCCCCCCAGCACCAATGTCTACACTACCCAAACACCACTGCACTACCCTAAACCCTAAAACACTCCCCCAGCACCAATTTCTACACTACCCAAACACCACTGCACTACCCTAAACCCTAAAACACTACCCCCATCACGACCCCCTACATTACCCAAAGACCACTGCACTACCCTAAACCCTAAAATACTACCCCCAGCACAACCCCCACACTACCCAAAGACCACTGCACTACCCAAAACCCTAAAACACTACTCCCCACATGACCCCCTACACTACCCAAAGACCACTGCACTACCCTAAACCCTAAAACGACCCCCAGCACGACCCCCTACTCTACACAAACACCACTGCCATACCCTAAACCCTAAAACACTACCCCCTACATTACACAAACACGACTGCACTACCCTTAACCCTAAAACACTACCCCCAGCACGACCCTCTACACTACCCAAACACTACTGCACTACCATAAACCCTAAAACACTACCCCCAGCCCGACCCCCTACACTACCCAAACACCACTGCACTACACTAAACCCATATACACTACCCGCAGCACGTCCCACTATACTACACAAACACCACGGCACTACCCTAAACACTAAAATACTCGCCCCAGCACCACTCTCTACACTACCCAAACACCACTGCACTACCCTAAACCCTAAAACACTAACCCAGCACGACCCCCTACAATATCCAAACACCACTGCACTACCCTAAACCCTAAAACACTACCCCCAGCATGACCCCGTACACTACCCAAACACCACTGCACTACCCTAAACCCTAAACCCTAAAACACTACTAGCATCACGACCCCCTACAATACCCAAACACCACTGCACTACCCTAAACCCTAAAACACTACCCCCGCAATGCCCCCCTACACTACCCAAACACAAATGCACTACCCTAAACCCTAAAACACTACCCCCAGCACGACCCCCTACAGTACCCAAACAGCACTTCACAACCATAAACCCTAAAACACTACCCCCAGCATGACCCCTACACTACCCAAAGACCACTGCACTACCCTTAACCCTAAAACACTACCCCTCCTCACGACCCCCTACACTACCCAAAGACCGCTGCACTGCCCTAAACCCTAAAACATGACCCCCTACACTACACAAACACCGTTGTACTGCCCTAAACCCTAAAACACGACCCCCTATACTACACAAACCCCACTGCACTTCCCTAAACCCTCAAACACTACCCCAGCACGATCCCATATACTACCCAAACACCACTGCACTACCCTAAACCCTAAAACACTACCCCCAGCAGTACCCCTCACCCTACCCAAACACCACTGCACTACCCTAAACCCTAAAACACTATCCTCCGCAGTACCCCTCACAAGACCCAAACTCTACTGCTCTGCCCTAAACCTAAAACACTACCCCCAGCACGACCCCCTACTCTACCAAAAGACCACTGCACTGCCCTAAACCCTAAAACACTACCCCCAGCATGACCCCCTACACTAGATAAATACCACTGCAATGCCCTAAACCCTAAAACACTACCCTCATCACGACCCCCTACTCTACCCAAACACCACTGCACTACCCTAAACCCTAAAACACTACCCCCACCACGACCCCCTACACTACCCAAACAGTACTGCACAACACTAAACCCATATACACTACCCCCAGCACGACCCCCTACACTAGACAAATACCTCTGTGCTACCCTAAACCCTAAAAAACTCCCCCCAGCACCAATCTCTACACAACCCAAACACCACTGCACTAACCTAAACCCTAAAACACTGCCCCAATACAACCCCCTACACTATCCAAACACCCCTGCAATACCCTAAACCCTAAAACACTGCCCCCAGCACGACCCCTACACAACCCAAAGACCACTGCACTGCCCTAAACCCTAAAACACTACCCCCAGCACGACCCCCTACACTAGATAAACACCACTGCACTGCCCTAAACCCTAAAACTATACCCCCAGCACGACCCCCTACACTACCCAAACACCACTGCACTACCCTAAAACCTAAAACACGACCCCCAGCAAAACCCCTACATTACGCAAAGACCACTGCACTACCCTAAACCCTAAAACATGACCCCCTACACTAAACAAACACCACTGCACTAGCCTAAACCCTAAAACACTACCCCCAGAACTACCTCTACACTACCCAAACACCACTGCGCTACCCTAAACCCTAAAACACTACCCCCAGCATTACCCTCTACCCTACCCAAACACCACTGCACTATTCTAAACCCTAAAACACTACCCCCAGAAGTACCCCCTACACTACCCAAACACCACTGCACTACCCTAAACCGTAAAACACTACACCTAGCAAGAACCCCTACACTACCCAAACACCACTGCAGTACCATAAACCCTAAAACACAACCCCCAGCACGACCCCCTACACTACCCAAACACCACTGCACTACACTAAACCCATATACACTACCCCAGTACGACCCCCTACACTACACAAACACCACTGCACTACCCTAAACCCTAAAACATTCCCCCAGCACCACTGTCTATACAACCCAAACACCATTGCTCTACCCTAAACTCTAAAACACTACCCCCAGCAAGACCCCCTAAACTACCCGAACACCACTGCACTTCCCTAAACCCTAAAACACTATCCCCAGCATGACCCCCTACATTACCCAAACACCACTGCACTTCCATAAACCCTAAAACACTACCCCAGCATGACCCCCTACACTACCCAAACACCAGTGCACTACCCTAAACCCTAAAACACTACCTTCAACATGACCCCTAACACTACCCACACAAAACTGCACTACCCTAAACCCTAAAACACTACCCCCTGCACGACCCCCTACACTACACGAACACCACTGCACTACCCTAAACCCTAAAACACTACCCCCAGCACAACCCCCTACACTCCAATGACCTCTGCACTACCCTAAACCCTAAAACACTAACCCCAGCATGACCCCCTACACTACCCAAACACCACTGCACTACCCTAAACCCTAAAACACTCCCCCAGCACTGATGTCTACTATACCCAAACACCACTGCACTACCCTAAACCCGAAAACACTCACCCAGCACCAATTTCTACACTACTCAAACACCACTGCACTACCCTAAACCCTAAAACCCTCACCCAGCACCAATTTCTACACTACCCAAACATCACTGCACTACATTAAACCCATATACACTACCCCTAGCATGACCCCCTACACTACTCAAACACCACTGCACTACCCTAAACCCTAAAACACTCCCCCCAGCACCAATGTCTACACTACCCAAACACCACTGCTCTACCCTAAACCCTAAAACACCACCCCGTGCACAACACCCTACACTACCCGAACACCACTGCACTGCCCTAAACCCTAAAACACCACCCCCTGCACGACCCCCTACACTGCCCGAACACCACTGCACTGCCCTAAACCCTAAAACACCACCCATGCACGACCCCCTACACTGCCCGAAGACCACTGCCCTAAACCCTAAAACACTACCCCAGCATGACCGCTACACTGCCCAAAGACAGCTGCACTGCCCTAAACCCTATAACACCACCCCTAGCACGACCCCCTATACTGCTCGAACACCACTGCACTGCTCTAAACCCTAAAACACCACTCCCTGCACAACCACCTACACTGCCCGAACACCACCACACTGCCTAAACCCTAAAACACCACCCCCTGCATGACCCCCTACACTGCCCGAACACCACTGTACTGCCCTAAACCCTCAAACACTACCCCAGCACGACCCTCTACACGACCCATAGACCACTGCACTACCCTAAACCATAAAACACGACCCCCAGCACAAACCCTACACTACCCAAAGACCACTGCACTACCCTAAAACCTAAAACACGACCCAAAGCACGACTCCTACACTACCAAAAACCACTGCACTACACTAAACCCTAAACCACGATCCCCTACACTACACAAACACCACTGCACTACCCTAAAACCTAAAAATCTACACCCAGCACGACCCCTGCACTAAACAAACACCACTGCACTACCCTAAACTCTAAAGCTCTTCACCCTTCACTACACAAACAGCATTGCACTACTCTAAACCCTAAAACACTACCCCCTGCATGACCCCCTACAGTACGCAAACAACACTGCACTTCCACAAACCCTAAAACACTACCCCCAGCAGTACCCCCTACACTACCCAAACACCACTGCACTACTCTAAACCCTAAAACACTAACCACAGCAGTACCCCCTACACTACCCAAACACCACTGCACTACCCTAAACCCTAAAACACTACATCCAGCAAGACCCCCTATACTACCCAAACACCACTGCACTACCCTAAACCCTTAAACATTACCCCCAGCACGACCTCCTACACTACCCCAACATCACTGCACTACATTAAACCCATATACACTACCCAAGCACAACCTCCACACTACCCAAAGACCACTGCACTACCCAAAATCCTAAAACACTACTCCCCACATGACCCCCTACACTACCCAAAGACCACTGCACTACCCTAAACCCTAAAACGACCCCCAGCACGACCCCCTACACTACACAAACACCACTGCCATACCCCAAACCCTAAAACACTACCCCCTACACTACACAAACACGACTGCACTACCCTTAACCCTAAAACACTACCCCCAGCACGACCCCCTACACTACCCAAACACTACTGCACTACCATAAACCCTTAAACACTACCCCCAGCCCGACCCCCTACACAACCCAAACACCACTGCACTACACTAAACCCATATACACTACCCGCAGCACGTCCCACTATACTACACAAACACCACGGCACTACCCTAAACCCTAAAATACTCGCCCCAGCACCACTCTCTATACTACCCAAACACCACTGCACTACCCTAAACCCTAAAACACTAACCCAGCACGACCCCCTACAATACCCAAACACCACTGCACTACACTAAACCCTAAAACACTACCCCCAGCATGACCCCGTACACTACCCAAACACCACTGCACTACCCTAAACCCTAAACCCTAAAACACTACTAGCATCATGACCCCCTACAATACCCAAACACCACTGCACTACCCTAAACCCTAAAACACTACCCCCACAATGCCCCCCTACACTACCCAAACACAAATGCACTACCCTAAACCCTAAAACACTACCCCCAACACGACCCCCTACAGTACCCAAACAGCACTTCACAACCATAAACCCTAAAACACTACCCCCAGCATGACCCCTACACTACCCAAAGACCACTGCACTACCCTTAACCCTAAAACACTACCCCTCCTCACGACCCCCTACACTACCCAAAGACCGCTGCACTGCCCTAAACCCTAAAACATGACCCCCTACACTACACAAACACCGCTGCACTGCCCTAAACCCTAAAACACGATCCCCTATACTACACAAACCCCACTGCACTTCCCTAAACCTTCAAACACTACCCCAGCACGATCCCATATACTACCCAAACACCACTGCACTACCCTAAACCCTAAAACACTACCCCCAGCAGTACCCCTCACCCTACCCAAACACCACTGCACTACCCTAAACCCTAAAACACTACCCCCAGCATGACCCCCTACACTAGATAAATACCACTGCAATGCCCTAAACCCTAAAACACTACCCTCATCACAACCCCCTACTCTACCCAAACACCACTGCACTACCCTAAACCCTAAAACATGACCCCCTACACTAAACAAACACCACTGCACTAACCTAAACCCTAAAACACTACCCCCAGCACTACCTCTACACTACCCAAACACCACTGCGCTACCCTAAACCCTAAAACACTACCCCCAGCATTACCCTCTACCCTACCCAAACACCACTGCACTATTCTAAACCCTAAAACACTACCCCCAGCAGTACCCTCTACACTACCCAAACACCACTGCACTACCCTAAACCGTAAAACACTACACCTAGCAAGAACCCCTACACTACCCAAACACCACTGCACTACCCTAAACCCTAAAACACAACCCCCAGCACGACCCCCTACACTACCCAAACACCACTGCACTAAACCCATATACACTACCCCCTGCACGACCCCCTACACTGCCCGAACACCACTGCACTGCCCTAAACCCTAAAACACCACCCCTGCACGACCCCCTACACTGCCCGAAGACCACTGCCCTAAACCCTAAAACACTACCCCAGCATGACCGCTACACTGCCCAAAGACAGCTGCACTACCCTAAACCCTATAACACCACCCCTAGCACGACCCCCTATACTGCTCGAACACCACTGCACTGCCCTAAACCCTAAAACACCACTCCCTGCACAACCACCTACACTGCCCGAACACCACCACACTGCCTAAACCCTAAAACACCACCTCCTGCATGACCCCCTACACTGCCCGAACACCACTGTACTGCCCTAAACCCTCAAACACTACCCCAGCACGACCCTCTACACGACCCATAGACCACTGCACTACCCTAAACCCTAAAACACGACCCCCAGCACAAACCCTACACTACCCAAAGACCACTGCACTACCCTAAAACCTAAAACACGACCCACAGCACGACTCCTACACTACCAAAAACCACTGCACTACACTAAACCCTAAACCACGATCCCCTACACTACACAAACACCACTGCACTACCCTAAAACCTAAAAATCTACACCCAGCACGACCCCCTACACTAAACAAACACCACTGCACTACCCTAAACTCTAAAGCACTTCACCCTTCACTACACAAACAGCATTGCACTACTCTAAACCCTAAAACACTACCCCCTGCATGACCCCCTACAGTACCCAAACAACACTGCACTTCCACAAACCCTAAAACACTACCCCCAGCAGTACGCCCTACACTACCCAAACACCACTGCACTACTCTAAACCCTAAAACACTAACCGCAGCAGTACCCCCTACACTACCCAAACACCACTGCACTACCCTAAACCCTAAAACACTACATCCAGCAAGACCCCCTATACTACCCAAACACCACTGCACTACCCTAAACCCTTAAACATTACCCCCAGCACGACCTCCTACACTACCCCAACATCACTGCACTACATTAAACCCATATACACTACCCCAGCACAACCCCCACACTACCCAAAGACCACTGCACTACCCAAAACCCTAAAACACTACTCCCCACATGACCCCCTACACTACCCACAGACCACTGCACTACCCTAAACCCTAAAACGACGCCCAGCACGACCCCCTACACTACACAAACACCACTGCCATACCCTAAACCCCAAAACACTACCCCCTACACTACACAAACACGACTGCACTACCCTTAACCCTAAAACACTACCCCCAGCACGAACCCCTACACTACCCAAACACTACTGCACTACCATAAACCCTAAAACACTACCCCCAGCCCGACCCCCTACACTACCCAAACACCACTGCACTACCCTAAACCCTACACCACTACCCCCAGCACAACCCCCTACACTACCAAACACCACTACACTACCCTAAAACCTAAAAAATACACCCAGCACGACCCCCTACACTACCCAAAAACCACTGCACTACTCTAAACACTAAAACACTACCACAGTATGACCCCCTACGCTACCCAAACACGACTGCACTATTCTAAACCCTAAAACACTACCCCCAGCAGTACCCTCTACACTACCCAAACACCACTGCACTACCCTAAACCGTAAAACACTACACCTAGCAAGAACCCCTACACTACCCAAACACCACTGCACTACCCTAAACCCTAAAACACAACCCCCAGCACGACCCCCTACACTACCCAAACACCACTGCACTACACTAAACCCATATACACTACCCCAGCACGACCCCCTACACTACACAAACACCACTGCACTACCCTAAACCCTAAAACACTCCCCCAGCACCACTGTCTATACAACCCAAACACCATTGCTCTACCCTTAACTCTAAAACACTACCCCCAGCAAGACCCCCTAAACTACCCGAACACCACTGCACTTCCCTAAACCCTAAAACACTATCCCCAGCATGACCCCCTACATTACCCAAACACCACTGCACTACCATAAACCCTAAAACACTACCCCAGCATGACCCCCTACACTACCCAAACACCAGTGCACTACCCTAAACCCTAAAACACTACCTTCAACATGACCCCCTACACTACCCACACAAAACTGCACTACCCTAAACCCTAAAACACTACCCCCTGCACGACCCCCTACACTACACGAACACCACTGCACTACCCTAAACCCTAAAACACTACCCCCAGCACAACCCCCTACACTCCAATGACCTCTGCACTACCCTAAACCCTAAAACACTAACCCCAGCATGACCCCCTACACTACCCAAACACCACTGCACTACCCTAAACCCTAAAACACTCCCCCAGCACTGATGTCTACTATACCCAAACACCACTCCACTACCCTAAACCCGAAAACACTCACCCAGCACCAATTTCTACACTACTCAAACACCACTGCACTACCCTAAACCCTAAAACCCTCACCCAGCACCAATTTCTACACTACCCAAACATCACTGCACTACATTAAACCCATATACACTACCCCTAGCATGACCCCCTACACTACTCAAACACCACTGCACTACCCTAAACCCTAAAACACTCCCCCCAGCACCAATGTCTACACTACCCAAACACCACTGCTCTACCCTAAACCCTAAAACACCACCCCCTGCACAACACCCTATACTACCCGAACACCACTGCACTGCCCTAAACCCTAAAACACCACCCCCTGCACGACCCCCTACACTGCCCGAACACCACTGCACTGCCCTAAACCCTAAAACACCACCCCTGCACGACCCCCTACACTGCCCGAAGACCACTGCCCTAAACCCTAAAACACTACCCCAGCATGACCGCTACACTGCCCAAAGACAGCTGCACTACCCTAAACCCTATAACACCACCCCTAGCACGACCCCCTATACTGCTCGAACACCACTGCACTGCCCTAAACCCTAAAACACCACTCCCTGCACAACCACCTACACTGCCCGAACACCACCACACTGCCTAAACCCTAAAACACCACCTCCTGCATGACCCCCTACACTGCCCGAACACCACTGTACTGCCCTAAACCCTCAAACACTACCCCAGCACGACCCTCTACACGACCCATAGACCACTGCACTACCCTAAACCCTAAAACACGACCCCCAGCACAAACCCTACACTACCCAAAGACCACTGCACTACCCTAAAACCTAAAAGACGACCCACAGCACGACTCCTACACTACCAAAAACCACTGCACTACACTAAACCCTAAACCATGATCCCCTACACTACACAAACACCACTGCACTACCCTAAAACCTAAAAATCTACACCCAGCACGACCCCCTACACTAAACAAACACCACTGCACTACCCTAAACTCTAAAGCACTTCACCCTTCACTACACAAACAGCATTGCACTACTCTAAACCCTAAAACACTACCCCCTGCATGACCCCCTACAGTACCCAAACAACACTGCACTTCCACAAACCCTAAAACACTACCCCCAGCAGTACGCCCTACACTACCCAAACACCACTGCACTACTCTAAACCCTAAAAAACTAACCGCAGCAGTACCCGCTACACTACCCAAACACCACTGCACTACCCTAAACCCTAAAACACTACATCCAGCAAGACCCCCTATACTACCCAAACACCACTGCACTACTCTAAACCCTAAAACACTAACCGCAGCAGTACCCCCTACACTACCCAAACACCACTGCACTACCCTAAACCCTAAATTCTAAAACACTACTAGCATCACGACCCCCTACAATACCCAAACACCACTGCACTACCCTAAACCCTAAAACACTACCCCCGCAATGCCCCCCTACACTACCCAAACACAAATGCACTACCCTAAACCCTAAAACACTACCCCCAACACGACCCCCTACAGTACCCAAACAGCACTTCACAACCATAAACCCTAAAACACTACCCCCAGCATGACCCCTACACTACCCAAAGACCACTGCACTACCCTTAACCCTAAAACACTACCCCTCCTCACGACCCCCTACACTACCCAAAGACCGCTGCACTGCCCTAAACCCTAAAACATGACCCCCTACACTACACAAACACCGCTGCACTGCCCTAAACCCTAAAACACGACCCCCTATACTACACAAACCCCACTGCACTTCCCTAAACCTTCAAACACTACCCCAGCACGATCCCATATACTACCCAAACACCACTGCACTACCCTAAACCCTAAAACACTACCCCCAGCAGTACCCCTCACCCTACCCAAACACCACTGCACTACCCTAAACCCTAAAACACTACCCCCAGCATGACCCCCTACACTAGATAAATACCACTGCAATGCCCTAAACCCTAAAACACTACCCTCATCACAACCCCCTAATCTACCCAAACACCACTGCACTACCCTAAACCCTAAAACACTACCCCCACCACGACCCCCTACACTACCCAAACAGTACTGCACAACACTAAACCCATATACGCTACCCCCAGCACGACCCCCTACACTAGACAAATACCTCTGCGCTACCCTAAACCCTAAAACACTCCCCCCAGCACCACTCTCTACACAACCCAAACACCACTGCACTACCCTAAACCCTAAAACACTACCCCAATACAACACCCTACACTATCCAAACACCCCTGCAATACCCTAAACCCTAAAACACTACCCCCAGCACGACCCCCTACACTACCCAAAGACCACTGCACTGCCCTAAACCCTAAAACACTACCCCCAGCACGACCCCCTACACTAGATAAACACCACTGCACTGCCCTAAACCCTAAAACTCTACCCCCAGCACGACCCCCTACACTACCCAAACACCACTGCACTACCCTAAAACCTAAAACACGACCCCCAGCAAAACCCCTACATTACCCAAAGACCACTGCACTACCCTAAACCCTAAAACATGACCCCCTACACTAAACAAACACCACAGCACTAACCTAAACCCTAAAACACTACCCCCAGCACTACCTCTACACTACCCAAACACCACTGCGCTACCCTAAACCCTAAAACACTACCCCCAGCATTACCCTCTACCCTACCCAAACACCACTGCACTATTCTAAACCCTAAAACACTACCCCCAGCAGTACCCTCTACACTACCCAAACACCACTGCACTACCCTAAACCGTAAAACACTACACCTAGCAAGAACCCCTACACTACCCAAACACCACTGCACTACCCTAAACCCTAAAACACAACCCCCAGCACGACCCCCTACACTACCCAAACACCACTGCACTAAACCCATATACACTACCCCCTGCACGACCCCCTACACTGCCCGAACACCACTGCACTGCCCTAAACCCTAAAACACCACCCCTGCACGACCCCCTACACTGCCCGAAGACCACTGCCCTAAACCCTAAAACACTACCCCAGCATGACCGCTACACTGCCCAAAGACAGCTGCACTACCCTAAACCCTATAACACCACCCCTAGCACGACCCCCTATACTGCTCGAACACCACTGCACTGCCCTAAACCCTAAAACACCACTCCCTGCACAACCACCTACACTGCCCGAACACCACCACACTGCCTAAACCCTAAAACACCACCTCCTGCATGACCCCCTACACTGCCCGAACACCACTGTACTGCCCTAAACCCTCAAACACTACCCCAGCACGACCCTCTACACGACCCATAGACCACTGCACTACCCTAAACCCTAAAACACGACCCCCAGCACAAACCCTACACTACCCAAAGACCACTGCACTACCCTAAAACCTAAAACACGACCCACAGCACGACTCCTACACTACCAAAAACCACTGCACTACACTAAACCCTAAACCACGATCCCCTACACTACACAAACACCACTGCACTACCCTAAAACCTAAAAATCTACACCCAGCACGACCCCCTACACTAAACAAACACCACTGCACTACCCTAAACCCTAAAGCACTTCACCCTTCACTACACAAACAGCATTGCACTACTCTAAACCCTAAAACACTACCCCCTGCATGACCCCCTACAGTACCCAAACAACACTGCACTTCCACAAACCCTAAAACACTACCCCCAGCAGTACGCCCTACACTACCCAAACACCACTGCACTACTCTAAACCCTAAAACACTAACCGCAGCAGTACCCCCTACACTACCCAAACACCACTGCACTACCACAAAACCCTAAAACACTACATCCAGCAAGACCCCCTATACTACCCAAACACCACTGCACTACCCTAAACCCTTAAACATTACCCCCAGCACGACCTCCTACACTACCCCAACATCACTGCACTACATTAAACCCATATACACTACCCCAGCACAACCCCCACACTACCCAAAGACCACTGCACTACCCAAAACCCTAAAACACTAACCGCAGCAGTACCCCCTACACTACCCAAACACCACTGCACTACCACAAAACCCTAAAACACTACATCCAGCAAGACCCCCTACACTACCCACAGACCACTGCACTACCCTAAACCCTAAAACGACGCCCAGCACGACCCCCTACACTACACAAACACCACTGCCATACCCTAAACCCCAAAACACTACCCCCTACACTACACAAACACGACTGCACTACCCTTAACCCTAAAACACTACCCCCAGCACGAACCCCTACACTACCCAAACACAATTCTGCACTACCATAAACCCTAAAACACTACCCCCAGCCCGACCTCCTACACTACCCAAACACCACTGCACTACCCTAAACCCTAAAACACTCCCCCCAGCACCAATGTCTACACTACCCAAACACCACTGCCCTACCCTAAACCCTAAAACACTCCCCCAGCACCAATTTCTACACTACCCAAACACCACTGCACTACCCTAAACCCTAAAACACTACCCCCATCACGACCCCCTACACTACACAAACACCACTGCCATACCCTAAACCCTAAAACACTACCCCCTACACTACACAAACACGACTTCACTACCCTTAACCCTAAAACACTACCTCCAGCACGACCCCCTACACTACCCAAACACTACTGCACTACCCTAAACCCTAAAACACTACCCCCAGCCCGACCCCCTACACTACCCAAGCATCACTGCACTACCCTAAACCTTAAAACACTCCCCCCAGCACCAATGTCTACACTACCCAAACACCACTGCCCTACCCTAAACCCTAAAACACTCCCCCAGCACCAATTTCTACACTACCCAAACACCACTGCACTAACCTAAACCCTAAAACACTACCCCCATCACGACCCCCTACATTACCCAAAGACCACTGCACTACCCTAAACCCTAAAATACTACCCCCAGCACAACCCCCACACTACCCAAAGACCACGGCACTACCCAAAACACTACTCCCCACATGACCCCCTACACTACCCAAAGACCACTGCACTACCCTAAACCCTAAAACGACCCCCAGCACGACCCCCTACACTACACAAACACCACTGCCATACCCTAAACCCTAAAACACTACCCCCTACACTACACAAACACGACTGCACTACCCTTAACCCTAAAACACTACCCCCAGCACGACCCCCTACACTACCCAAACACTACTGCACTACCATAAACCCTAAAACACTACCCCCAGCCCGACCCCCTACACTACCCAAACACCACTGCACTACACTAAACCCATATACACTACCCCCAGCACGTCCCACTATACTACACAAACACCACTGCACTACCCTAAACCCTAAAATACTCGCCCCAGCACCACTCTCTACACTACCCAAACACCAAAGCACTACCTTAAATCCTAAAACACTAACCTAGCACGACCCCCTACAATACCCAAACACCACTGCACTACCCTAAACCCTAAAACACTACCCCCAGCTTGACCCCGTACACTACCCAAACACCACTGCACTACCCTAAACCCTAAAGCCTAAAACACTATTAGCATCACGACCCCCTACAATACCCAAACACCACTGCACTACCCTAAAACCTAAAACACTACCCCCGCAATGCCCCCCTACACTACCCAAACACAAATGCACTACCCTAATCCCTAAAACACTACCCCCAGCACGACCCCCTACAGTACCCAAACAGCACTTCACAACCATAAACCCTAAAACACTACCCCTGCATGACCCCTACACTACCCAAAGACCACTGCACTACCCTTAACCCTAAAACACTACCCCTCCTCACTACCCCCATCACGACCCCCTACATTACCCAAAGACCACTGCACTACCCTAAACCCTAAATTACTACCCCCAGCACAACCCCCACACTACCCAAAGACCACTGCACTACCCAAAACCCTAAAACACTTCTCCCCACATGACCCCCTACACTACCCAAAGACCACTTAACTACCCTAAACCCTAAAACGACCCCCAGCACGACCCCCTACACTACACACACACCACTGCCATACCCTAAACCCTAAAACACTACCCCCTACACTACACAAACACGACTGCACTACCCTTAACCCTAAAACACTACCCCCAGCACGACCCCCTACACTACCCAAACACTACTGCACTACCATAAACCCTAAAACACTACCCCCAGCCCGACCCCCTACACTACCCAAAAACCACTGCACTACACTAAACCCATATACACTACCCCCAGCACGTCCCACTATACTACACAAACACCACTGCACTACCCTAAACCCTAAAATACTCGCCCCAGCACCACTCTCTACACTACCCAAACACCACTGCACTACCTTAAACCCTAAAACACTAACCCAGCACGACCCCCTACAATACCCAAACACCACTGCACTACCCAAAACCCTAAAACACTACCCCCAGCATGACCCCGTACACTACCCAAACACCACTGCACTACCCTAAACCCTAAACCCTAAAACACTACTAGCATCACTACCCCCTACAATACCCAAACACCACTGCACTACCCTAAACCCTAAAACACTACCCCCGCAATGCCCCCCTACACTACCCATACACAAATGTTCTACCATAAACCCTAAAACACTACCCCCAGCACGACCCCCTACAGTACCCAAACAGCACTTCACAACCATAAACCCTAAAACACTACCCCCAGCATGACCCCTACACTACCCAAAGACCGCTGCACTGCCCAAAACCCTAAAACACTACCCCCTCTACTACACAAACACCACTGCACTACCCTAAACCCTCAAACACTACCCCAAGCACGATCCCATATACTACCCAAACATCACTGCACTACCCTAAACCCTAAAACACTATCCCCCACACGACCCCCGACACTATCCAAAGACCACTGCACTACCCTAAACCCTAAAACAAGATCCCCTACACTACAGAAACACAGATGAACTACCCTAAACCCTAAAACATTACCCCAGCACGACCCCCTACACTACACAAACACCACTGCCATACCCTAAACCCTAAAACACTACCCCCTACACTACACAAACACGACTGCACTACCCTTAACCCTAAAACACTACCCCCAGCACGACCCTCTACACTACCCAAACACTACTGCACTACCATTAACCCTAAAACACTACCCCCAGCCCGACCCCCTACACTACACAAACACCACTGCACTACACTAAACCCATATACACTACCCCCAGCACGTCCCACTATACTACACAAACACCACTGCACTACCCTGAACACTAAAACACTCGCCCCAGCACCACTCTCCACACTACCCAAGCACCACTGCACTACCCTAAACCCTAAAACACTCGCCCCAGCACCACTCTCCACACTACCCAAACACCACTGCACTACCCTAAACCCTAAAAAACTAACCCAGCACGACCCCCTACACTACCCAAACACCACTGCACTATCCTTAACCCTAAAACACTACCCCCAGTACGACACCGTACACTACCCAAACACCACTGCACTACCCTAAACCCTAAACCCTAAAACACGACCCAATTCACGACCCCCTACACTACCCAAACACCACTGCACTACCCTAAACCCTAACACACTACCCCGGCAATGCCCCCCTACACTACCCAAACACAAATGCACTACCCTAAACCCTAAAACACTACCCCCAGCACGACCACCTACAGTACCCAAACAGCACTTCACAACCATAAACCCTAAAACACTACCCCCAGCATGACCCCTACACTACCCAAAGACCACTGCACTACCCTTAACCCTAAAACACTACCCCTCCTCACGACCCCCTACACTACCCAAAGACCACTGCACTACCCTAAACCCTAAACCATGACCCCCTACACTACAAAAACACCGCTGCACTGCCCTAAACACTAAAACACTACCCCCTATACTACACAAACCCCACTGCACTTCCCTAAACCCTCAAACACTACCCCAGCACGTTCCCATATACTACCCAAACACCACTGTACTACCCTAAACCCTAAAACACTACCCCCAGCAGTACCCCTCACCCTACCCAAACACCACTGCACTACCCTAAACCCTAAAACACTATCCTCCGCAATACCCCTAACAAGACCCGAACTCTACTGCACTGCCATAAACCTAAAACACTACCCCCAGCACAACCCCCTACTCTACCAAAAGACCACTGCACTGCCCTAAACCCTAAAACACTACCCCAAGCATGACCCCCTACACTAGATAAATACCACTGCAATGCCCTAAACCCTAAAACACTACCCTCATCACGACCCCCTACTCTACCCAAACACCACTGCCATACCCTAAACCCTAAAACACTACCCCCTACACTACACAAACACGACTGCACTACCCTTAACCCTAAAACACTACCCCCAGCACGACCCCCTACACTACCCAAACACTACTGCACTACTATAAACCCTAAACACCACCCCCAGCACGACCCCCTACTCTACCCGAACACCACTGCACTTCCCTGAACATTTAAACATACCCCAGCAAGACCCCCTACACTACCCAAAGACCACTGCACTACCCTAAATACCCCCCAAACGACCCCCTACACTACATAAAGACCATTGCACTACCCTAAACTCTAAAACACGACCCCCTACACTACACAAACACAGCTGAACCACCCTAAACCCTCAAACTTTACCCCAGCACGACCCCCTACACTACACAAACACCACTGCACTACCCTAAACCCTAAAACACTATCCCCTACACTACACAAACATGACTGCACTACCCTAAACCCTAAAACACTAACCCCAGCACGACCCCCTACACTACCCAAACACCACTGCTCTAACCTAATCCCTAAAACACTACCCCCAGCACGACCCCCTCCACTCCTCAAAGACCACTGCACTACCCTAAACCCTAAAACACTACCCACCACACGACCTACTACACTACCCAAAGACCACTGCACTACCGTAAACCCTAAAACACGACCCCCTATACTACACAAACACCGCTGAACTACCCTAAACCCACAATATTACCACCAGCACGACCCCTACACTACACAAACACCACTGCACTACCCTAAACCCTAAAACACAACCCCCAGCACGACCCTCTACACTACCCAAACACCACTGCACTACACTAAACCCATATACACTACCCCAGCACGACCCCCTACACTACACAAACACCACTGCACTACCCTAAACCCTAAAACACTCCCCCAGCACGACTGTCTATACTACCCAAACACCACTGCACTAGCCTAAACTCTAAAACACAACCCACAACACAACCCCCTAAACTACCCGAACACCACTGCACTACCCTAAACCCTAAAACACTATCCCCAGCATGACCCCCTACACTACCCAAACACCACTGCACTACCATAAACCCTAAAACACTACCCCAGCATGACCCCCTACACTACCCAAACACCACTGCACTACCCTAAACCCTAAAACACTTCCCTCAGCACGACCCACACAATTACCACTACACTACCCTAAAACCCTAAAACACTACTCCCTATACTACACAAACACCACTGCACTACCCTAAACCCTAAAACACTCCCGCCAGCACCACTCCCTACACTACCCAAACACCACTGCACTACACTAAACCCTAAAACACCACCCCCACCATGACCCCCAACACTACCAGAACACCACTGCACTGCCCTAAACTCTAAAACACCACCCCAAGCACGACCCCCTACTCTACCCGAACACCACTGCACTGCACTAAACACTAAAACATTACCCCAGCACAACCCCTACACTACCCAAACACAACTGCATTACCCTAAACCCTAAAACATTACCCCCGCACAACCCCCTACACTAACCGAATACCACTGCACTACGCTAAACCCTAAAACACTACCCCCAGCACAACCCCCTACACTACGCTAACACCACTGTACTGCCGTAAACCCTAAAACACATCCTCCTGCACTACCTTCTATACTGCCCGAACACCACTGCAGTGCCCTAAACCCTAAAACACCACCCCCTGCATGACCCCCTACACTGCCCGAACACCACTGCACCTCTCTAAACCCTAAAACACCACCCCCTGCATGACCCCCTACACTTCCTGAACACTGCACAGCCCTAAACCCTAAAACACCAACCCCTGCATGACTCCCTACACTGCCCAAACACCACTGCACTGCCCTAAACCCTAAAACACCATGCCCTGCACGACTCCCTGCACTGTCCGAACACCACTGCACTGCCGTAAACTCTAAAACACCACCCGTGCATGACTCCCTACACTGCCCGAACACCACTGCACTGCTGTAATCCCTAAAACACCACCCCCCTGCACGACCCCACACACTGCCCGAACACCACTACCCTGCCCTAAACCCTAAAACACCACCCCCGCTCGACCCCCTACACTGCCTGAACACCATTGCTCTGCCCTAAACCCTAAAACACCCCCCTGCATGACCCCCTAAACTGCCCAAACACCACTGCTCTGCCCTAATCCCAAAATCAACACCACCAGCACGACCCCTACACTGCCAGAATACCACTGCTCTGCCCTAAACCCTAAAACACCACCCCCACCATGACCCCCTACACTACCAGAACACCACTGCACTGCCCTAAACTCTAAAACACCACCACAAGCACGACCCCCTACTCTAACCGAACACCACTGCACTGCACTAAACACTAAAACATTACCCCAGCACAACCCCTACACTACCCAAACACAACTGCATTACCCTAAACCCTAAAACATTACTCCCACACGACCCCCTACACTAACCGAACACCACTGCACTACGCTAAACCCTAAAACACTACCCCCAGCACAACCCCCTACACTACCCTGACACCACTGCACTACCATAAACCCTAAAACACTACCCCAGCATGATCCCCTACACTACCCAAAGACCACTGCACTACCCTAAACTCTAAAATACTACCCCCACATGACCCCTTACACTACCCAAAGAACACTGCACTACCCTAAACCCTAAAACATAAACCCTACACTACAGAAACACAGCTGAATTACCCTAAAACATTACCCCCAGCATGATCCCCTACACTAAACAAACACCACTGCACTACCCTAAACCCTAAAACACTATCCCCAGCAGTACCCCTACACTACCCAAAGACCACTGCACTGCCCTAAACCCTAAAACACTACCCCCAGCACGACCCTCTACACTACCCAAAGACCACTGCACTACCCTCAACCCTAAAACACTATCCCCAGCACGACCCCCTACACCACCCAAACACCACTGCACTACCCTAAACCCTAAAACACTACCCCCAGTAGTATCGCCTACACTACCCAAACACCACTGCACTACCATAAACCCTAAAACACTACCCCCAGCACGACCCCTACACTACCCAAACACCACTGCACTACCCTAAACCCTAAAACACTACCCCAGCACGACCCCCTACACTAGCCAAACACCAATGCACTACCCTAAAACCTTAAGCACCACCCCCTGCACAACCCCCTACATTGCTTGAATACCACTGCACTTCCCTAAACCATAAAACACCACCCCTGCATGACCCCCAGCACTGCCCAACACTACTGCACTCACGTAAACCCTAAAACACCTCCCGAAGCACGACCTCCTAAACTGCCCAAACACCAATGCACTGCCCTAAACCCTTAAACACCACCCACTGCATGACCCCTACACTGCCCAAACACCACTGCACACCCCTAAACCCTAAAACACCACCCCCTGCACGTCTCCCTATTCTGTCCGAACACCACTGCACTGCCCTAAACCCTAAAACACTACCCCCTGCTCGACTCCCTACACTGCCCGAACACCACTGCACTGCCCTAAACCCTAAAACACCACCCCCTGCATGACTTCCTACACTGCCCGAACACCTCTGCATTTCCCTAAACTCTAAAACACCACCCCCGGCACGACTCCCTACACTGCCCGAACACCACTGCACTGCCCTAAACCCTAAAACACTACCTCCTGCTTGACTCCCTGCACTACCCAAACACCACTGCACTACCCTAAACCCTAAAACACTACCCCCAGCACGACCCCCTACACTACACAAACACCACTGCACTACCCTAAAACCCTAAAACACTACTCCCTACACTACACAACCACCACTGCACTAACCTAAACCCTAAAACACTCCCCCCAGCACAACTCCCTACACAACCCAAACACCACTGCACTACCCTAAACCCTAAAACACCACCCCTGCACGACCCTCAACACTGCCCGAACACCACTGTACTACCGAAAACCCTAAAACACCACCACCTGCATGACCTTCTACACTGACCGAACACCACTGCAGTGCCCTAAACCCTAAAACACCACCCCCTGCACGACCCCCTACACTGCCTGAACACCACTGCACTGTCCTAAACCCTAAATCACCACCCATGCACGACTCCCTACACTGCCCGAACACAACTGCACAGCCGTAATCCCTAAAACACCACCCCCCTGCACGACCCCCACACTGCCCTAACACCACTGCACTGCCCTAAACCCTAAAACACCACCCCCCTGCTTGACCCCCTACACTGTCTGAACACAACTGCTCTGCCCTAAACCCTAAAACACCCCCCTGCATGACCCCCTAAACTGCCCGAACACCACTGCTCTGCCCTAATCCCAAAATCACCACCCCCAGCATGAACCCTACACTGCCAGAATACCACTGCTCTGCCCTAAACGCTAAAACACCACCCCTACCATGACCCGCTACACTACCTGAACACCACTGCACTGCTCTAAACTCTAAAACACCACCCCCAGCACGACCCCCTACTCTACCCGAACACCTCTGCACTGCACTAAACCGTAAAACATTACCCCAGCACGACCCCCTACACTACCCAAACACCACTGCACTACGCTAAACCCTAAAACACTACCCCCAGCACAACCCCCTACACTTCCCAAACACCACTGCACTACCATAAACCCTAAAACACTTCCCCAGCACGATCCCCTACGCTACCCAAAGACCACTGCACTACCCTAAACCCTAAAATACTACCCCCACATGACCCCCACACTACCCAAAGACCACTGCACTACCCTAAACCCTAAAACATGAACCCCTACACCACAGAAACACAGCTGAACTGCCCTAAAACATTACCTCCAGCATGACCCCCTACACTAAACAAACACGACTGCACTACCCTAAACCCTAACACACTACCCCCAGCAGTACCCCCGACACTACCCAAAGACCACTGCACTACCCTAAACCCTAAAACACTACCCCCTCACGACCCCCTACACTACCCAAACACCACTGCACTACCCTAAACCCTAAAACACTATCCCCAGCAGTACCCCTACACTACCCAAAGACCACTGCACTGTACTGCCCTAAACCCTAAAACACTACCCCCAGCATGACTCCCTACACTACCCAAACACCACTGCACTACACTAAACCCTAAAACACTTCCCCCAGCACGACCACCTACACTACACAAATACCACTGCACTACCCTAAAACCCTAAAACACTACTCCCTACACTACACAAACACCACTGCACTACCCTAAACCCTAAAACACTCCCACCAGCACCACTCCCTACACTACCCAAACACCACTGCACTACCCTAAACCCTAAAACACCACCCCTGCACGACCCCCAACACTGCCCAAACACCACTGTGCTGCCGTAATCCCTAAAACACCACCACCTGCATGACCTTTTACACTGCCCGAACACCACTGCAGTGCCCTATACCCTAAAACACCACCCCCTGCATGACCCCCTACACTGCCCGAACACCACTGCACTGCTCTAAACCCTAAAAAACCACCCCCTGCATGACCCCCTGCACTGCCGAAACACCACTGCACTGCCGTAAACTCTAAAACACCACCCGTGCACGACTCCCTACACTGCCCGAACACCACTGCACTGCCCTAAACCCTAAAACACCACCCCCCTGCTCGACCCCCTACACTGCCCGAACACCACTGCTCTGCCCTAATCCCAAAATCACCACCCCCAGCACGACCCCCTACACTACCCAAAAACCACTGCACTGCCCTAAACCCTAAAACACTACCCACAGCAGTATCCCCTACACTACCCAAATACAACTGCACTACCCTAAACCCTAAAACACCACCCCAGCACAACCCCTACACTAGATAAACACCACTGCACTGCCATAAACCATATAACACTACCCCCAGCACGACCCCCTACACTAGCCAAACACCCCTGCACTACCCTAAACCCTAAAACAACACCCCCTGAACAACCCCCTACATTGCCCAAATACCACTGCACTGCCCTAAACAATAAAACACCACACCTGCATGACCCCCAGCACTGCCCGAACACCATTGCACTGACGTAAACCCGAAAACACCACCCCCTGCATTACCTCCTAAACTGCCCGAACACCACTGCACTACCCTAAACCCTAAAACACTACCCCCCACACAACCCCCTACACTACCCGAACACCACTGCTCTACCCTAATCCCTAAAACACTACCCCCAGCACGACCCACTACACTACCCAAACAGCACTGCACTACTATAAACCCTAAAACACTACCAACAGCACGACCCCCTACACTCCTCAAAGACCACTGCACTACCCTAAACCCTAAAACACTACCCACCACATGACCCCCTACACCACCCAAAGACCACTGCACTACCCTAAACCCTAAAACACGACCCCCTACACTACACAAACACCGCTGAACTACCCTAACCCCAAAACATTACCCAGAGCACGACCCCCTACACTACACAAACACCACTGCACTGCCCTAAAACCTAAAACACTACCCCGTACTCTACACAAACACCACTGCACTACCCTAAACCATAAAACACTACCTCCAGCACGACCCCTTATACTACCCAAACACTTTTGCACTACCCTAAACCCTAAAACACTACCCCCAGCAGAACCCCCTACACTACCCAAACACCACTGCACTACCCTAACCTAAAACACTACCCCCAGCACGACGCCCTACACTACCCAAACACCACTGCACTACCCTAAACCCTAAAACACTACCCCCAGCACGACCCCCTACACTACCCAAACACCACTGCATTACCCTAAACCCTAAAATATTACCCTGCACGACCCCCTACACTACCCAAACACCACTGCACTACCCTAAACCCTAAAACACTACCCCCAGCACAACCCCCTACATTACCCAACCACCACTGCACTACCATAAACCCTAAAACACTACCCCAGCACGATCCCCTACACTACCCAAAGACCACTGTACTACCCTAAACTCTAAAATACTACCCCCACATGACCCCCTACACTACCCAAAGACCACTGCACTACCGTAAACCATTAAACACTACCCCCAGCATGACCCCCTACACTACCCAAACACCACTGCACTACCCTAAACCCTAAAACACTACCCCCAGCAGTATCCCCTACACTACCCAAACACCACTGCACTACCATAAACCCTAAAACACTACCCGCAGCACGACCCCCTACACTACCCAAACAGCACTGCACTACCCTAAACCCTAAAACACTACCCCCAGCACGACCCCCTACACTAGCCAAACACCAATGCACTACCCTAAAACCAAAAACACAATCCCCTGCACAACCCCCTACATTGCCCAAAAATCACTGCACTGCCCTAAACCATAAAACACCACCCCTGCATGACCCCCAGCACTGCCCGACACCACTGCACTCACGTAAACCCTAAAACATCACCTGCTGCACGACCTCCTAATCTGCCCGAACACCACTGCACTGCCCTACACCCTAAAACACTACCCCCTGCACAACCTCCTACACTGGCCGAACACCAATGCACTGCAC
Source organism: Triturus cristatus (assembly GCF_964204655.1). Taxonomy (NCBI): domain Eukaryota; kingdom Metazoa; phylum Chordata; class Amphibia; order Caudata; family Salamandridae; genus Triturus; species Triturus cristatus. Next base: position 1,111,505,903 of record NC_140579.1, read on the forward strand.
TAAACCCTAAAACACCACCCCCTGCATGACCCCCTACACTACCCAAACACCACTGCACTACCCTAAACCCTAAAACACTACCCCCAGCATGACCCCCTACACTACCCAAACACCACTGCATTACCCTAAACCCTAAAATATTACCCCGCACGACCCCCTACACTACCCAAACACCACTGCACTACCCTAAACCCTAAAACACTACCCCCAGCACAACCCCCTACACTACCCAACCACCACTGCACTACCATAAACCCTAAAACACTACCCCAGCACAATCCCCTACACTACCCAAACACCACTGCACTACCCTAAACCCTAAAACACTACCCCCAGCAGTATCCCCTACACTACCCAAACACCACTGCACTACCATAAACCCTAAAACACTACCCGCAGCACGACCCCCTACACTACCCAAACAGCACTGCACTACCCTAAACCCTAAAACACTACCCCCAGCACGACCCCCTACACTAGCCAAACACCAATGCACTACCCTAAAACCAAAAACACCATCCCCTGCACAACCCCCTACATTGCCCAAAAATCACTGCACTGCCCTAAACCATAAAACACCACCCCTGCATGACCCCCAGCACTGCCCGACACCACTGCACTCACGTAAACCCTAAAACATCACCTGCTGCACGACCTCCTAATCTGCCCGAACACCACTGCACTGCCCTACACCCTAAAACACTACCCCCTGCACAACCCCCTACACTGGCCGAACACCAATGCACTGCACTAAACCCTAAAACACCACCCCCTGCATGATCCCCTACACTGCCCAAACACCACTGCACACCCCTAAACCCTAAAACACCACCCCCTGCACGACTCCCTACTCTGCCCGAACACCACTGCACTGCCCTAAACCCTAAAACACTACCCCCTGCTCGACGCCCTACACTGCCCGAACACCACTGCACTGCCCTAAACCCTAAAACACCACCCCCTGCACGACTTCCTACACTGCCCGAACACCTCTGCACTTCCCTAAACTATAAAACACCACCCCCTGCATGACTCCCTACACTGCCCGAACACCACTGCACTGCCCTAAACCCTAAAACACTACCCCCTGCTCGACTCCCTACACTACCTAAACACCACTGCACTACCCTAAACCCTAAAACACTACCCCCAGCACGACCCCCTACACTACACAAACACCACTGCACTACCCTAAAACACTACTCCCTACACTACCCAAACAGCACTGCACTGCCCTAAACCCTAAAACACCACCCCCTGCTCGACCCCCTACACTGCCTGAACACCACTGCTCTGCCCCAAACCCTAAAACACCCCCCTGCATGACCCCCTAAACTGCCCGAACACCACTGCTCTGCCCTAATCCCAAAATCACCACCCCCAGCACGACCCCCTACACTACCCTAAACCACTGCACTGCCCTAAACCCTAAAACACTACCCCAAGCAGTATCCCCTACACTACCCAAATACCACTGCACTACCCTAAACCCTAAAACACCACCCCCAGCACAACCCCTACACTAGATAAACACCACTGCACTGCCATAAACCATAAAACACTACCCCCAGCACGACCCCCTACACTAGCCAAGCACCCCTGCACTACCCTAAACCCTAAAACAACACCCCCTGAACAACCCCCTACATTGCCTAAATACCACTGCACTGCCCTAAACAATAAAACACCACACCTGCATGACCCCCAGCACTGCCCGAACACCATTTCACTGACGTAAACCCGAAAACACCACCCCCTGCATTACCTTCTAAACTGCCCGAACACCACTGCACTACCCTAAACCCTAAAACACTACCCCCCGCACAACCCCCTACACTACCCGAACAACACTGCTCTACCCTAATCCCCAAAACACTACCCCCAGCACGACCCACTACACTACCCAAACAGCACTGCACTACTATAAACCCTAAAACACTACCCCCAGCACGACCCCCTACACTCCTCAAAGACCACTGCACTACCCTAAACCCTAAAACACTACCCACCACATGACCCCCTACACCACCCAAAGACCACTGCACTACCCTAAACCCTAAAACACGACCACCTACACTACACAAACACCGCTGAACTACCCTAACCCCAAAACATTACCCCCAGCACGACCCCCTACACTACACAAACACCACTGCACTGCCCTAAACCCTAAAACACTACCCCGTACTCTACACAAACACCACTGCACTACCATAAAACACTACCCCCAGCACGACCCCCTACACTAGCCAAACACCAATGCACTACCCTAAAACCAAAAACACAATCCCCTGCACAACCCCCTACATTGCCCAAAAATCACTGCACTGCCCTAAACCATAAAACACCACCCCTGCATGACCCCCAGCACTGCCCGACACCACTGCACTCACGTAAACCCTAAAACATCACCTGCTGCACGACCTCCTAATCTGCCCGAACACCACTGCACTGCCCTACACCCTAAAACACTACCCCCTGCACAACCCCCTACACTGGCCGAACACCAATGCACTGCACTAAACCCTAAAACACCACCCCCTGCATGACCCCCTACACTACCCAAACACCACTGCACTACCCTAAACCCTAAAACACTACCCCCAGCATGGCCCCCTACACCACCCAAACACCACTGCATTACCCTAAACCCTAAAATATTACCCCGCACGACCCCCTACACTACCCAAACACCACTGCACTACCCTAAACCCTAAAACACTACCCCCAGCACAACCCCCTACACTACCCAACCACCACTGCACTACCATAAACCCTAAAACACTACCCCAGCACAATCCCCTACACTACCCAAACACCACTGCACTACCCTAAACCCTAAAACACTACCCCCAGCAGTATCCCCTACACTACCCAAACACCACTGCACTACCATAAACCCTAAAACACTACCCGCAGCACGACCCCCTACACTAGCCAAGCACCCCTGCACTACCCTAAACCCTAAAACAACACCCCCTGAACAACCCCCTACATTGCCTAAATACCACTGCACTGCCCTAAACAATAAAAAAACACACATGCATGACCCCCAGCACTGCCCGAACACCATTTCACTGACGTAAACCCGAAAACACCACCCCCTGCATTACCTCCTAAACTGCCCGAACACCACTGCACTACCCTAAACCCTAAAACACTACCCCCCGCACAACCCCCTACACTACCCGAACAACACTGCTCTACCCTAATCCCCAAAACACTACCCCCAGCACGACCCACTACACTACTCAAACAGCACTGCACTACTATAAACCCTAAAACACTACCCCCAGCACGACCCCCTACACTCCTCAAAGACCACTGCACTACCCTAAACCCTAAAACACTACCCACCACATGACCCCCTACGCCACCCAAAGACCACTGCACTACCCTAAACCCTAAAACACGACCACCTACACTACACAAACACCGCTGAACTACCCTAACCCCAAAACATTACCCCCAGCACGACCCCCTACACTACACAAACACCACTGCACTGCCCTAAACCCTAAAACACTACCCCGTACTCTACACAAACACCACTGCACTACCCTAAACCATAAAACACTACCTCCAGCACGACCCCTTATACTACCCAGACACTTTTGTACTACCATTCCACTGCACTACCCTAATCCCTAAAACACTATCCCCAGCAGTACCCCCTACAATACTCAAACACTACTGCACTACCATAAACCCTAAAACACTACCCCCAGCAGTACCCCCTACACTACCCAAACACCACTGCACTACCCTAACCTAAAACACTACCCCCAGCACGACCCCCTACACTACCCAAACACCACTGCACTACCCTAAACCCTAAAACACTACCCCCAGCACGACCCCCTACACTACCCAAACACCACTGCATTACCCTAAACCCTAAAATATTTCCCCGCACGACCCCCTACACTACCCAAACACCACTGCACTACCCTAAACCCTAAAACACTACCCCCAGCACAACCCCCTACACTACCCAACCACCACTGCACTACCATAAACCCTAAAACACTACCCCAGCACGATCCCCTACACTACCCAAAGACCACTGCACTACCCTAAACCCTAAAATACTACCCCCACATGACCCCCTACACTACCCAAAGACCACTGCACTACCCTAAACCATTAAACACTACCCCCAGCATAACCCCTACATTACCCAAACACCACTGCACTACCCTAAACCCTAAAACACTACCCCCAGCAGTATCCCCTACACTACCCAAACACCACTGCACTACCATAAACCCTAAATCACTACCCGCAGCACGACCCCCTACACTACCCAAACAGCACTGCACTACCCTAAACCCTAAAACACTACCTCCAGCACGACCCCCTACACTAGCCAAACACCAATGCACTACCCTAAAACCAAAAACACCATCCCCTGCACAACCCCCTACATTGCCCAAAAATCACTGCACTGCCCTAAACCATAAAACACCACCCCTGCATGACCCCCAGCACTGCCAGACACCTCTGCACTCATGTAAACCCTAAAACATCACCTGCTGCACGACCTCCTAATCTGCCCGAACACCACTGCACTGCCCTACACCCTAAAACACTACCCCCTGCACAACCCCCTACACTGGCCGAACACCAATGCACTGCACTAAACCCTAAAACACCACCCCCTGCATGACCCCCTACACTGCCCAAACACCACTGCACACCCCTAAACCCTAAAACACCACCCCCTGCACGACTCCCTACTCTGCCAGAACACCACTGCACTGCCCTAAACCCTAAAACACTACCCCCTGCTCGACGCCCTACACTGACCAAACACCACTGCACTGCCCTAAACCTTAAAACACCACCCCCTGCACGACTTCCTACACTGCCCGTACACCTCTGCACTTCCCTAAACTCTAAAACACCACCCCCTGCACAACTCCCTACACTGCCCGAACACCACTGCACTGCCCTAAACCCTAAAACACTGCCCCCTGCTCGACTCCCTACACTACCCAAACACCACTGCACTACCCTAAACCCTAAAACACTACCCCCAGCCCGACCCCCTACACTACACAAACACCACTGCACTACCCTAAAACACTACTCCTACACTACACAAACAACACTGCACTACCCTAAACTCTAAAACACTCCCCCCAGCACCACTCCCTACACTACCCAAACACCACTGCACTACCCTAAACCCTAAAACACCACCCCTGCACGAACCTCAAGACTGCCCGAACACCACTGTACTGCCGAAAACCCTAAAACACCACCACCTGCACGACTCCCTGCACTGCCCGAACACCACTGCACTGCCGTAAAATCTAAAACACCACCTGTGCACGACTCCCTACACTGCCCGAACACCACTGCACTGCCATAATCTCTAAAACACCACCCCCCTGCACGACCCCCCACACTGCCCGAACACCACTGCACTGCCCTAAACCCTAAAACACCACCCCCTGCTCGACCCACTACACTGCCTGAACACCACTGCTATGCCCTAAACCCTAAAACACCCCCCTGCATGACCCCTAAACAGCCTGAACACCACTGCTCTGCCCTCATCCCAAAATCACCACCCCCAGCTCGACCCCTACACTGCCAGAATACCACTGCTCTGCCCTAAACCCTAAAACACCACCCCCACCATGACCCCCTACACTACCTGAACACCACTGCACTGCCCTAAACTCTAATACACCACCCCCAGCATGACCCCCTACTCTACCCGAACACCACTGCACTGCACTAAACCTTAAAACATTACCCCAGCACAACCCCCTACACTACCCAAACACCACTGCATTACCCTAAACCCTACAACATTACCCCCACACGACCCCTACACTACCCAAACACCACTGCACTATGCTAAACCCTAAAACACTACCCCCAGCACAACCCCCTACACTACCCCAGCATGATCCCCTACACTTCCCAAAGACAACTGCACTACCCTAAACCCTAAAATACTACCCCGACATGACCCCCTATACTACCCAATGACCACTGCACTACCCTAAATCCTAAAACACGAACCCCTACACTACAGAAACACAGCTGAACTGCCCTAAAACATTACCCCAGCATAACCCCCTACATTAAACAAACACCACTGCACTACCCTAAACCCTAAAACACAACCCCCAGCAGTACCCCCTACACTACCCAGAGACCACTGCACTACCCTAATCCCTAAAACACTACCCACTCACGACCCCCTACACTACCCGAACACCACTGCACTACCCTAAACCCTAAAACACTATCCCCAGCAGTACCCCTACACTACCCAAAGACCACTGCATTGCCCTAAACCCTAAAACACCACCCCCTGCACGGCTCCCTACACTGCCTGAACACCACTGCACTGCCCTAAATCCTAAAACACTACCCCCTGCTCGACTCCCTACACTGCCCAAACACCACTGCACTGCCCTAAACCCTAAAACACCACCCCCCTGCTCGACCCCCTAAACTGCCTGAACACCACTGCTCTGCCCCAAACCCTAAAACACCCCCCTGCATGACCCCCTAAACTGCCCGAACACCACTGCTCTGCCCTAATCCCAAAATCACCAGCCCCAACACGACCCCCTACACTACCCAAAAACCACTTCACTGTCCTAAACCCTAAAAAACTACCCCCAGCAGTATCCCCTACACTACCCAAATACCACCGCACTACCCTAAACCCTAAAACACCACCCCCAGCACAACCCCTACACTAGATAAACACCACTGCACTGCCATAAACCATAAAACACTACCCCCAGCACGACCCCCTACACTAGCCAAACACCCCTGCACTACCCTAAACCCTAAAACAACACCCCCTGAACAACCCCCTACATTGCCCAAATACCACTGCACTGCCCTAAACAATAAAACACCACACCTGCATGACCCTCAGCACTGCCCGAACACCATTGCACTGATGTAAACCCGAAAACACCACCCCCTGCATTACCTCCTAAACTGCCCGAACATCACTGCACTACCCTAAACCCTAAAACACTACCCCCCGCACAACCCCCTACACTACCCGAACACCACTGCTCTACCCTAATCCCTAAAACACTACCCCCAGCACGACCCACTACACTACCCAAACAGCACTGCACTACTATAAACCCTAAAACACTATCCCCAGCACGACCCCCTACACTCCTCAAAGACCACTGCACTACCCTAAACCCTAAAACACTACCCACCACATGACCCCCTACACCACCCAAAGACCATTGCACTACCCTAAACCCTAAAACACGACCCCCTACACTACACAAACACCGCTGAACTACCCTAACCCCAAAACATTACCCCCAGCACGACCCCCTACACTACACAAACACCACTGCACTGCCCTAAACCCTAAAACACTACCCCGTACACTACACAAACACCACTGCACTACCCTAAACCATAAAACACTACCTCCAGCACGACCCCTTATACTACCCAAACACTTTTGCACTACCCTAAAACACTACCCCCAGCAGAACCCTTCACTCTACTCAAATTCCACTGCACTACCCTAATCCCTAAAACACTATCCCCAGCAGTACCCCCTACAATACTCAAACACTACTGCACTACCATAAACCCTAAAACACTACCCCCAGCAGTACCCCCTACACTACCCAAACACCACTGTACTACCCTAACCTAAAACACTACCCCCAGCACGACACCCTACACTACCCAAACACCACTGCACTACCCTAAACCCTAAAACACTACCCCCAGCACGACCCCTACACTACCCAAACACCACTGCATTACCCTAAACCCTAAAATATTACCCCGCACGACCCCCTACACTACCCAAACACCACTGCACTACCCTAAACCCTAAAACACTACCCCCAGCACAACCCCCTACACTACCCAACCACCACTGCACTACCATAAACCCTAAAACACTACCCCAGCACGATCCCCTACACTACCCAAAGACCACTGCACTACCCTAAACCCTAAAATACTACCCCCACATGACCCCCTACACTACCCAAAGACCACTGCACTACCCTAAACCATTAAACACTACCCCCAGCATGACCCCCTACACTACCCAAACACCACTGCACTACCCTAAACCCTAAAACACTACCCCCAGCAGTATCCCCTACACTACCCAAACACCACTGCACTACCATAAACCCTAAAACTCTACCCGCAGCACGACCCCCTACACTACCCAAACAGCACTGCACTACCCTAAACCCTAAAACACTACCCTCAGCACGACCCCCTACACTAGCCAAACACCAATGCACTACCCTAAAACCAAAAACACCATCCCCTGCACAACCCCCTACATTGCCCAAAAACCACTGCACTGCCCTAAACAATAAAACACCACCCCTGCATGACCCCCAGCACTGCCCGACACCACTGCACTCACGTAAACCCTAAAACATCACCTGCTGCACGACCTCCTAATCTGCCCGAACACCACTGCACTGCCCTACACCCTAAAACACTACCCCCTGCACAACCCCCTACACTGGCCGAACACCAATGCACTGCACTAAACCCTAAAACACCACCCCTGCATGACCCCCTACACTGCCCAAACACCACTGCTCACCCCTAAACCCTAAAACACTCCCCCCAGCACCACTCCCTACACTACCCAAACACCACTGCACTACCCTAAACCCTAAAACACCACCCCTGCACGAACCTCAAGACTGCCCGAACACCACTGTACTGCCGAAAACCCTAAAACACCACCACCTGCACGACTCCCTGCACTGCCCGAACACCACTGCACTGCCGTAAACTCTAAAACACCACCCGTGCACAACTCCCTACACTGCCCGAACACCACTGCACTGCCATAATCTCTAAAACACCACCCCCCTGCATGACCCCCCACACTGCCCGAACACCACTGCACTGCCCTAAACCCTAAAACACCACCCCCTGCTCGACCCACTACACTGCCTGAACACCACTGCTATGCCCTAAACCCTAAAACACCCCCCTGCATGACCCCTAAACAGCCTGAACACCACTGCTCTGCCCTCATCCCAAAATCACCACCCCCAGCTCGACCCCTACACTGCCAGAATACCACTGCTCTGCCCTAAACCCTAAAACACCACCCCCACCATGACCCCCTAAACTACCTGAACACCACTGCACTGCCCTAAACTCTAATACACCACCCCCAGCATGACCCCCTACTCTACCCGAACACCACTGCACTGCACTAAACCTTAAAACATTACCCCAGCACAACCCCCTACACTACCCAAACACCACTGCATTACCCTAAACCCTACAACATTACCCCCACACGACCCCTACACTACCCAAACACCACTGCACTATGCTAAACCCTAAAACACTACCCCCAGCACAACCCCCTACACTACCCAAACACCACTGCACTACCATAAACCCTAAAACACTACCCCAGCATGATCCCCTACACTTCCCAAAGACAACTGCACTACCCTAAACCCTAAAATACTACCCCGACATGACCCCCTATACTACCCAATGACCACTGCACTACCCTAAATCCTAAAACACGAACCCCTACACTACAGAAACACAGCTGAACTGCCCTAAAACATTACCCCAGCATAACCCCCTACATTAAACAAACACCACTGCACTACCCTAAACCCTAAAACACAACCCCCAGCAGTACCCCCTACACTACCCAGAGACCACTGCACTACCCTAATCCCTAAAACACTACCCACTCACGACCCCCTACACTACCCGAACACCACTGCACTACCTTAAACCCTAAAACACTATCCCCAGCAGTACCCCTACACTACCCAAAGACCACTGCATTGCCCTAAACCCTAAAACACCACCCCCTGCACGGCTCCCTACACTGCCTGAACACCACTGCACTGCCCTAAATCCTAAAACACTACCCCCTGCTCGACTCCCTACACTGCCCAAACACCACTGCACTGACCTAAACCCTAAAACACCACCCGTGCACGACTCCCTACACTGCCCGAACACCACTGCACTGCCCTAAACCCTAAAACACCACCCCCCTGCTCGACCCCCTACACTGCCTGAACACCACTGCTCTGCCCCAAACCCTAAAACACCTCCCTGCATGACCCCCTAAACTGCCCGAACACCACTGCTCTGCCCTAATCCCAAAATCACCAGCCCCAACACGACCCCCTACACTACCCAAAAACCACTTCACTGTCCTAAACCCTAAAAAACTACCCCCAGCAGTATCCCCTACACTACCCAAATACCACTGCACTACCCTAAACCCTAAAACACCACCCCCAGCACAACCCCTACACTAGATAAACACCACTGCACTGCCATAAACCATAAAACACTACCCCCAGCACGACCCCTACACTAGCCAAACACCCCTGCACTACCCTAAACCCTAAAACAACACCCCCTGAACAACCCCCTACATTGCCCAAATACCACTGCACTGCCCTAAACAATAAAACACCACACCTGCATGACCCTCAGCACTGCCCGAACACCATTGCACTGATGTAAACCCGAAAACACCACCCCCTGCATTACCTCCTAAACTGCCCGAACATCACTGCACTACCCTAAACCCTAAAACACTACCCCCCGCACAACCCCCTACACTACCCGAACACCACTGCTCTACCCTAATCCCTAAAACACTACCCCCAGCACGACCCACTACACTACCCAAACAGCACTGCACTACTATAAACCCTAAAACACTATCCCCAGCACGACCCCCTACACTCCTCAAAGACCACTGCACTACCCTAAACCCTAAAACACTACCCACCACATGACCCCCTACACCACCCAAAGACCACTGCACTACCCTAAACCCTAAAACACGACCCCCTACACTACACAAACACCGCTGAACTACCCTAACCCCAAAACATTACCCCCAGCACGACCCCCTACACTACACAAACACCACTGCACTGCCCTAAACCCTAAAACACTACCCCGTACACTACACAAACACCACTGCACTACCCTAAACCATAAAACACTACCTCCAGCACGACCCCTTATACTACCCAAACACTTTTGCACTACCCTAAAACACTACCCCCAGCAGAACCCTTCACTCTACTCAAATTCCACTGCACTACCCTAATCCCTAAAACACTATCCCCAGCAGTACCCCCTACAATACTCAAACACTACTGCACTACCATAAACCCTAAAACACTACCCCCAGCAGTACCCCCTACACTACCCAAACACCACTGCACTACCCTAACCTAAAACACTACCCCCAGCACGACACCCTACACTACCCAAACACCACTGCACTACCCTAAACCCTAAAACACTACCCCCAGCACGACCCCCTACACTACCCAAACACCACTGCATTACCCTAAACCCTAAAATATTACCCCGCACGACCCCCTACACTACCCAAACACCACTGCACTACCCTAAACCCTAAAACACTACCCCCAGCACAACCCCCTATACTACCCAACCACCACTGCACTACCATAAACCCTAAAACACTACCCCAGCACGATCCCCTACACTACCCAAAGACCACTGCACTACCCTAAACCCTAAAATACTACCCCCACATGACCCCCTACACTACCCAAAGACCACTGCACTACCCTAAACCATTAAACACTACCCCCAGCATGACCCCCTACACTACCCAAACACCACTGCACTACCCTAAACCCTAAAACACTACCCCCAGCAGTATCCCCTACACTACCCAAACACCACTGCACTACCATAAACCCTAAAACTCTACCCGCAGCACGACCCCCTACACTACCCAAACAGCACTGCACTACCCTAAACACTAAAACACTACCCTCAGCACGACCCCCTACACTAGCCAAACACCAATGCACTACCCTAAAACCAAAAACACCATCCCCTGCACAACCCCTACATTGCCCAAAAACCACTGCACTGCCCTAAACTATAAAACACCACCCCTGCATGACCCCCAGCACTGCCCGACACCACTGCACTCACGTAAACCCTAAAACATCACCTGCTGCACGACCTCCTAATCTGCCCGAACACCACTGCACTGCCCTACACCCTAAAACACTACCCCCTGCACAACCCCCTACACTGGCCGAACACCAATGCACTGCACTAATTCCTAAAACACCACCCCCTGCATGACCCCCTACACTGCCCAAACACCAATGCACACCCCTAAACCCTAAAACACTCCCCCCAGCACCACTCCCTACATTACCCAAACACCACTGCACTACCCTAAACCCTAAATCACCACCCCTGCACGAACCTCAAGACTGCCCGAACACCACTGTACTGCCGAAAACCCTAAAACACCACCACCCGTGCACAACTCCCTACACTGCCCGAACACCACTGAACTGCCATAATCTCTAAAACACCACCCCCCTGCATGACCCCCCACACTGCCCGAACACCACTGCACTGCCCTAAACCCTAAAACACCACCCCCTGCTCGACCCACTACACTGCCTGAACACCACTGCTATGCCCTAAACCCTAAAACACCCCCCTGCATGACCCCTAAACAGCCTGAACACCACTGCTCTGCCCTCATCCCAAAATCACCACCCCCAGCTCGACCCCTACACTGCCAGAATACCACTGCACTGCCCTAAACTCTAAAACACCACCCCCAGCATGACCCCCTACTCTACCCGAACACCACTGCACTGCACTAAACCTTAAAACATTACCCCAGCACAACCCCCTACACTACCCAAAAACCACTGCATTACCCTAAACCCTACAACATTACCCCCACACGACCCCTACACTACCCAAACACCACTGCACTATGCTAAACCCTAAAACACTACCCCCAGCACAACCCCCTACACTACCCAAACACCACTGCACTACCATAAACCCTAAAACACTACCCCAGCATGATCCCCTACACTTCCCAAAGACAACTGCACTACCCTAAACCCTAAAATACTACCCCCACATGACCCCCTATACTACCCAAAGACCACTGCACTACCCTAAATCCTAAAACACGAACCCCTACACTACAGAAACACAGCTGAACTGCCCTAAAACATTACCCCCAGCATAACCCCCTACATTAAACAAACACAACTGCACTACCCTAAACCCTAAAACACAACCCCCAGCAGTACCCCCTACACTACCCAGAGACCACTGCACTACCCTAATCCCTAATACACTACCCACTCACGACCCCCTACACTAACCGAACACCACTGCACTACCCTAAACCCTAAAACACTATCCCCAGCAGTACCCCTACACTACCCAAAGACCACTGCACTGCCCTAAACCCTAAAACACTACCCCCAGCACGACTCCTACACTATCCAAACACCACTGCACTACACTAAACCCTAAAACACTTCCCCCAGCACGACCCCCTACACTACACAAATACCACTGCACTACCCTAAAACCCTAAAACACTACTCCCTACACTACACAGACCCCACTGCACTACCCTAAACCCTAAAACACACCTGCCAGCACCACTCCCTACACTACCCAAACACCACTGCACTACCCTAAACCCTAAAACACCACCCCTGCACGACCCCCAACACTGCCCAAACACCACTGTACTGCCGTAAACCCTAAAACACAACCACCTGCACGATCTTCTACACTGCCCGAACACCACTGCAGTGCCCTAAACACTAAAACACCACCCCCTGCATGACCCCCTACACTTCCCGAACACTGCACAGCCCTAAACCCTAAAACACCACCCCCTGCACGACTCCCTACACTGCCCAAACACCACTGCACTGCCCTAAACCCTAAAACACCATTCCCTGCACGACTCCCTGCACTGCCCAAACACCACTGCACTGCCGTAAACTCTAAAACACTGCCCATGCACGACTCCCTACCCTGCCCGAACACCACTGCACTGCCGTAATCCCTAAAACACCACCCCCCTGCACGACCCCCACACTGCCCGAACACCACTGCACTGCCCTAAACCCTAAAACACCACCTCCCCTGCTCGACCCCCTACACTGCCTGAACACCACTGCTCTGCCCTAAACCCTAAAACACCCCCCTGCATGACCGTGTAAACTGCCCGAACACCACTGCTCTGCCCTAATCCCAAAATCACCACCACCAGCACGACCCCTATACTGCCAGAATACCACTGCTCTGCCCTAAACCCTAAAACACCACCCCAAGCACAACCCCCTACTCTACCCGAACACCACTGCACTGCACTAAACACTAAAACATTACCCCAGCACAACCCCCTACACTACCCAAACACCACTGCACTACGCTAAACCCTAAAACACTACCCCCAGCACAACCCCCTACACTACCCAAACAACACTGCACTACCATAAACCCTAAAACACTACCCCAGCACAATCCCCTACACTACCCAAAGACCACTGCACTACCCTAAACCCTAAAATACAACCACCACATGACCCCCTACACTACCCAAAGACCACTGCACTACCCTAAACCCTAAAATACGAACCCCTACACTACAGAAACACAGCTGAACTACCCTAAAACATTACCCTCCAGCATGACCCCCTACACTAAACTAACACCACTGCACTACCCTAAACCCTAAAACAATATCCCCAGCAGTACCCCTACACTACCCAAAGACCACTGCACTGCCCTAAACCCTAAAACACTACCCCCAGCACGACCCCCTACACTACCCAAACACCAGTGCACAACCCTAAACCCTAAAACACTACCCCCAGTAGTATCCCCTACACTACCCAAACATCACTGCACTACCATAAACCCTAAAACACTACCCCCAGCACGACCCCCTACACTACCCAAACATCACTGCACTACCCTAAACCCTAAAACACTACCCCCAGCACGACCCCCTACACTAGCCAAACACCAATGCACTACCCTAAAACCTAAAACACCACCCCCTGCACAACCCCCTACATTGCCCGAACACCACTGCACTGCCCTAAACCATAAAACACCACCCCTGGATGACCCCCAGCACTGCCCGACACCACTGCACTCACGTTAACCCTAAAAACACCTACCGCTGCACGACCTCCTAAACTGCCCGAACACCACTGCACTGCCCTACACCCTAAAACACTACCCCCTGCATGACCCCCTACACTGGCCGAACACCAATGCACTGCCCTAAACCCTAAAACACCACCCCCTGCATGACCCCTACACTGCCCAAACACCACTGCACACCCCTAAACCCTAAAACACCACCCCCTGCACGACTCCCTACTCTGACCGAACACCACTGCACTGCCCTAAACCCTAAAACACTACCCCCTGCTCAACTCCCTACACTGCCGGAACACCACTGCACTGCCCTAAACCCTAAAACACCACCCCCTGCACGACTTCCTACACTGCCCGAACACCTCTGCACTTCCCTAAACTCTAAAACACCACCCCCTGCACGACTCCCTATACTGCCCGAACACCACTTCACTGCCCTTAACCCTAAAACACTACCCCCTGCTCGACTCCCTGCACTACCCAAACACCACTGCACTACCCTACACCCTAAAACACCACCCCTGCACGACCCCCAACACTGCCCGAACACCACTGTGCTGCCGTAAACCCTAAAACACCACCACCTGCACGACCTTCTACACTGCCCGAACACCACTGCAGTGCCCTTAACCCTAAAACACTACACCCTGCTCGACTCCCTGCAATACCCAAACACCACTGCACTACCCTAAACCCTAAAACACTACCCCCAGCACCACCCCCTACACTGGCCGAACACCAATGCACTGCCCTAAACCCTAAAACACCACCCCCTGCATGACCACTACACTGCCCAAACACAACTGCACACCCCTAAACCCTAAAACACCACCCCCTGCACGACTCCCTACTCTGACCGAACACCACTGCACTGCCCTAAACCCTAAAACACTACCCCTTGCTCGACTCCCCACACTGCCCGAACACCACTGCACTGCCCTAAACCCTAAAACACCACCCCCTGCACGACTTCCAACACTGCCCGAACACCTCTGCACTTCCCTAAACTCTAAAACACCACCCCCTGCACGACTCCCTACACTGCCCGAACACCAATTAACTGCCCTTAACCCTAAAACACTACCCCCTGCTCGACTCCCTGCACTACCCAAACACCACTGCACTACACTAAACCCTAAAACACTACCCCCAGCACGACCACCTACACTACACAAATACCACTTCACTACCCTAAAACGCTACTCCCTACACTACACAAACACCACTGCACTGCCCTATACCCTAAAACACTCCCTCCAGTACAACTCCCTACACTACCCAAACACCACTGCACTACCCTAAACCCTAAAACACCACCCCTGCACGACCCTCAACACTGCCCGAACACCACTGTACTGCCGAAAACCCTAAAACACCACCACCTGCATGACCTTCCACACTTCCCGAACACCACTGCAGTGCCCTAAACCCTAAAACACTACCCACCACACGACCCCCTACACTACACAAACAACACTGAACTACCCTAACCCCAAAACATTACCCCCAGCACGACCCCCTACACTACACAAACACCACTGCACTGCCCTAAACCCTAAAACACTACCCTGTACACTACACAAACACCACTGCACTACCCTAAACCATAAAACACTACCTCCAGCACGACCCCTTATACTACCCAAACACTTTTGCACTACCCTAAACCCTAAAACACTACCCCCAGCAGAACCCTTCACTCTACACAAACTCCACTGCACTACCCTAATCCCTAAAACACTATCCCCAGCAGTACCCCCTACAATACTCAAACACTACTGCACTACCGTAAACCATAAAACACTACCCCCAGCAGTACCCCCTACACTACACAAACACCACTGCACTACCCTGACCTAAAACACTACCCCCAGCACGACCCCCTACACTACCCAAACACCACTGCACTACCCTAAACCCTAAAACACTACCCCCAGCATGACCCCCTACACTACCCAAACACCACTGCATTACCCTAAACCCTAAAATATTACCCCCGCACGACCCCCTACACTACCCAAACACCACTGCACTACCCTAAACCCTAAAACACTACCCCAGCACAACCCCTACACTACCCAACCACCACTGCACTACCATAAACCCTAAAACACTACCCCAGCACGATCCCCTACACTACCCAAAGACCACTGCACTACCCTAAACCCTAAAATACTACCCCCACATGACCCCCTACACTACCCAAATACCACTGCACTACCCTAAACCATTAAACACTACCCCCAGCATGATGCCCTACACTACCCAAACACCACTGCACTACCCTAAACCCTAAAACACTACCCCCAGAAGTATCCCCTACACTACCCAAACACCACTGCACTACCATAAACCCTAAAACACTACCCCCAGCATGACCCTCTACACTACCCGAACACCACTGCACTACCCTAAACCCTAAAACACTACCCCCAGCACGACCCCCTACACGAGCCAAACACCAATGCACTACCCTAAAACCAAAACACCATCCCCTGCACAACCCCCTACATTGCCCAAAAACCACTGCACTGCCCTAAACCATAAAACACCACCCCTGCATGACCCCCAGCACTGCCCGACACCACTGCACTCACGTAAACCCTAAAACACCACCCGCTGCACGACCTCCTAATCTGCCCGAACACCACTGCACTGCCCTACACCCCAAAACACTACCCCCTGCACAACCCCCTACACTGGCTGAACACCAATGCACTGCACTAAACCCTAAAACACCACCCCCTGTATGATCCCCTACACTGCCCAAACACCACTGCACACCCCTAAACCCTAAAACACCACCCCTGCACGACTCCCTACTCTACCCGAACACCACTGCACTGCCCTAAACCCTAAAACACTACCCCCTGCTCGACTCCCTACACTGCCCGAACACCACTGCACTGCCCTAAACCCTATAACACCACCCCCTGCACGACTTCCTGCACTGCCCGAACACCTCTGCACTTCCCTAAACTCTAAAACACCACCCCCTGCACGACTCCCTACACTGCCCGAACACCACTGCACTGCCCTAAACCCTAAAACACTACCCCCTGCTCGACTCCCTACACTACCCAAACACCACTGCACTACCCTAAACCCAAAAACACCACCCCAGCACGACCCCCTACACTACACAAACACCACTGCACTACCCTAAAACACTACTCCCTACACTACACAAACACCACTGCACTACCCTAAACCCTAAAACACTCCCCCCAGCACCACTTCCTACACTACCCAAACACCACTGCACTACCCTAAACCCTAAAACACCACCCCTCCATGAACCTCAAGACTGCCCGAACACCACTGTACTGCCGAAAACCCTAAAACCCCACCACCTGCACGATCTTCTTCACTGCCCGAACACCACTGCAGTGCCCTAAACCCTAAAACACCACCCCCTGCACGACTCCCTGCACTGCCCGAACACCACTGCACTGCCGTAAACTCTAAAACACCACCCGTGCACGACTCCCTACACTGCCCGAACACCACTGCACTGCCATAATCTCTAAAACACCACCCCCCTGCATAACCCCCCACACTGCCCGAACACCACTGCACTGCCCTAAACCCTAAAACACCACCCCCCTGCTCGACCCACTACACTGCCTGAACATCACTGCTATGCCCTAAACCCTAAAACACCCCCCTGCATGACCCCTAAACAGCCTGAACACCACTGCTCTGCCCTAATCCCAAAATCACCACCCCCAGCTCGACCCCTACACTGCCAGAATACCACTGCTCTGCCCTAAACCCTAAAACACCACCCCCACCATGACCCCCTACACTACCTGAACACCACTGCACTGCCCTAAACTCTAAAACACCACCCCCAGCACGACCCCCTACTCTACCCGAACACCACTGCACTGCACTAAACCCTAAAACATTACCCCAGCACAATCCCCTACACTACCCAAACACCACTGCATTACCCTAAACCCTAAAACATTACCCCCACACAACCCCCTACACTACCCAAACACCACTGCACTATGCTAAACCCTAAAACACTACCCCCAGCAACACCCCCTACACTACCCAAACACCACTGCACTACCATAAACCCTAAAATACTACCCCCACATGACCCCCTATACTACCCAAAGACCACTGCACTACCCTAAATCCTAAAACACGAACCCCTACACTACAGAAACACAGCTGAACTGCCCTAAAACATTACCCCCAGCATAACCCCCTACATTAAACAAACACCACTGCACTACCCTAAACCCTAAAACACAACCCCCAGCAGTACCCCCTACACTACCCAGAGACCACTGCACTACCCTAATCCCTAAAACACTACCCACTTACAACCCCCTACACTACCCGAACACCACTGCACTACCCTAACCCCTAAAACACTATCCCCAGCAGTACCCCTACACTACCCAAAGACCACTGCACTGCCCTAAACCCTAAAACACTACCCTCAGCATGACTCCTACACTATCCAAACACCACTGCACTACACTAAACCCTAAAACACTTCCCCCAGCACGACCCCCTACACTACACAAATACCACTGCACTACCCTAAAACCCTAAAACACTCCTGCCAGCACCACTCCCTACACTACCCAAATACCACTGCACTACCCTAAACCCTAAAACACCACCCCTGCACGACCCCCAACACTGCCCGAACACCACTGTACTGCCGTAAACCCTAAAACACAACCACCTGCACGACCTTCTACACTGCCCGAACACCACTGCAGTGCCCTAAACCCTAAAACACCACCCCCTGCATGACCCCCTACACTTCCCGAACACCACTGCACCTCTCTAAACCCTAAAACACCACCCCCTGCATGACCCCCTACACTTCCTGAACACTGCACAGCCCTAAACCCTAAAACACCACCCCCTGCACGACTCCCTACACTGCCCAAACACCACTGCACTGCCCTAAACCCTAAAACACCATTCTCTGCACGACTCCCTGCACTGCCTGAACACCACTGCAGTGCCGTAAACTCTAAAACACCACCCGTGCACGACTCCCTACACTGCCCGAACACCACTGCCGTAATCCATAAAACACCACCCCCCTGCATGACCCCCACACTGCCCAAACACCACTGCACTGCCCTAAACCCTAAAACACCACGCCCCCTGCTCGACCCCCTACACTGCCTGAACACCACTGCTCTGCCCTAAACCCTAAAACACCCTCCTGCATGACCCTCTAAACTACCCGAACACCACTGCTCTGCCCTAATCCCAAAATCACCACCACCAGCACGACCCCTACACTGCCAGAATAACACTGCTCTGCCCTAAACCCTAAAACACCACCCCCAGCACGACCCCCTACTCTACCCGAACACCACTGCACTGCACTAAACACTAAAACATTACCCCAGAACAACCCCCTACACTACCCAAACACCCCTGCATTACCCTAAACCCAAAACATTACCCCCACACAACCCCCTACACTACCCAAACACCACTGCACTACGCTAAACATTAAAACACTACCCCCAGCACAACCCCCTACACTACCCAAACAACATTGCACTGCCATAAACCCTAAAACACGACCCCAGCACGATCCCCTACATTACCCAAAGACCACTGCACTACCCTAAACCCTAAAATACTACCCCCACATGACCCCCTACACTACCCAAAGACCACTGCACTACCCTAAACCCTAAAATACGATCCCCTACACTACAGAAACACTGCTGAACTACCCTAAAACATTATCCCCAGCATGACCCCCTACACTAAACAAACACCACTGCACTACCCTAAACCCTAAAACACTACCCCCAGCACGACCCCCTATACTACCCAAACACCACTGCACTACCCTAAACCCTAAAACACTACCCCAGTAGTATCCCCTACACTACCCAAACACCACTGCACTACCATAAACCCTAAAACACTACCCCCAGCACGACCCCCTACACTACCCAAACACCACTGCACTACCCTAAACCCTAAAACACTACCCCCAGCACAACCCCCTACACTAGCCAAACACCAATGCACTACCCTAAAACCTAAAACACCACCCCCTGCACAACCCCCTACATTGCCCGAATACCACTGCACTGCCCTAAACCATAAAACACCACCCGTGCATGACCCCCAGCACTGCCCGACACTACTGCACTCACGTAAACCCTAAAACACCTCCCGCTGCACGACCTCCTAAACTGCCCGAACACCACTGCACTGCCCTACACCCTAAAACACTACCCCCTGCATGACCCCCTACACTGGCCGAACACCAATGCACTGCCCTAAACCCTAAAACACCACCCCCTGCATGACCCCTACACTGCCCAAACACCACTGCACACCCCTAAACCCTAAAACACCACCCCCTGCACGACTCCCTACTCTGCCCGAACACCACTGCACTGCCCTAAACCCTAAAACACTACCCCCTGCTCGACTCCCTACACTGCCCAAACACCACTGCACTGCCCTAAACCCTAAAACACCACCCCCTGCACGACTTCCTACACTGCCCGAACACCTCTGCACTTCCCTAAACTCTAAAACACCAACCCCTGCACGACTCCCTACACTGCCCGAACACCAATTCACTGCCCTTAACCCTAAAACACTACCCCCTGCTCGACTCCCTGCACTACCCAAACACCACTGCACTACCCTAAACCCTAAAACACCACCCCTGCACAACCCCCAACACTGCCCAAACACCACTGTGCTGCCGTAAAACCTAAAACACCACCACCTGCACGACCTTCTACACTGCCCGAACACCACTGCAGTGCCCTTAACCCTAAAACACTACCCCCTGCTCGACTCCCTGCACTACCCAAACACCACTGCACTACCCTAAACCCTAAAACACTACCCCCAGCACGACCCCCTACACTACACAAACACCACTGCACTACCCTAAAACCCTAAAACACTACTCCCTACACTACACAAACACCACTGCACTACCCTATACCCTAAAACACTCCCCCAGTACAACTCCCTACACTACCCAAACACCACTGCACTACCCTAAACCCTAAAACACCACCCCTGCACGACCCTCAACACTGCCCAAACACCACTGTACTGCCGAAAACCCTAAAACACCACCACCTGCATGACCTTCTACACTGCCCGAACACCACTGCAGTGCCCTTAACCCTAAAACACTACCCCCTGCTCGACTCCCTGCAATACCCAAACACCACTGCACTACCCTAAACCCTAAAACACTACCCCCAGCACCACCCCCTACACTGGCCGAACACCAATGCACTGCCCTAAACCCTAAAACACCATCCCCTGCACGACTCCCTACACTGCCCGAACACCAATTCACTGCCCTTAACCCTAAAACACTACCCCCTGCTCGACTCCCTGCACTACCCAAACACCACTGCACTACACTAAACCCTAAAACACTACCCCCAGCACGACCACCTACACTACACAAATACCACTGCACGACCCTAAAACCCTGGAACACTACTCCCTACACTACACAAACACCACTGCACTACCCTAAACCCTAAAACACTCCCGCCAGCACCACTCCCTACACTACCCAAACACAACTGCACTACCCTAAACCCTAAAACACCACCCCTGCACAACCCCCAACACTGCCCAAACACCGCTGTGCTGCCGTAAACCCTAAAACATTACCACCTGCACGACCTTCTACACTGCCCGAACACCACTGCAGTGCCCTTAACCCTAAAACACTACCCCCTGCTCGAATCCCTGCACTACCCAAACACCACTGCACTACCCTAAACCCTAAAACACTACTCCCAGCACGACCCCCTACACTACACAAACACCACTGCACTACCCTAAAACCCTAAAACACTACTCCCTCCACTACACAGACACCACTGCACTACCCTATACCCTAAAACACTCCCCCCAGTACAACTCCCTACACTACCCAAACACCACTGCACTACCCTAAACCCTAAAACACCACCCCTGCACGACCCTCAACACTGCCCAAACACCACTGTACTGCCGAAAACCCTAAAACACCACCACCTGCATGACCTTCTACACTGCCCGAACACCACTGCAGTGCCCTTAACCCTAAAACACTACCCCCTGCTCGACTCCCTGCAATACCCAAACACCACTGCACTACCCTAAACCCTAAAACACTACCCCCAGCACCACCCCCTACACTGGCCGAACACCACTGCAGGGCCATAAACCCTAAAACACTACCCCCTGCTCGACTCCCTACACTGCCCAAACACCACTGCACTGTCCTAAACCCTAAAACTCCATCCCTGCACGACTCCCTGCACTGCCCGAACACTACTGCACTGCCGTAAACTCTAAAACACCACCCATGCACGACTCCCTACACTGCCCGAACACCACTGCACTGCCGTAATCCCTAAAAATACCACCCCCCTGCACGACCCCCCACACTGCCCGAACACCACTGCTCTGCCCTAATCCCAAAATCACCACCCCCAGCATGACCCCTACACTGCCAGAATACCACTGCTCTGCCCTAAACGCTAAAACACCACCCCCACCATGACCCGCTACACTACCTGAACACCACTGTACTGCCCTAAACTCTAAAACACCACTCCCAGCACGACCCCCTACTCTACCCGAACACCTCTACACTACGTTAAACCCTAAAACACTACCCCAGCACAACCCCCTAAACTACCCAAACACCACTGCACTGCCATAAACCCTAAAACTATACCCCAGCATGATCCCCTACACTACCCAAAGACCACTGTATTACCCTAAACCCTAAAATATTACCCCCACATGACCCCCTACACTACCCAAAGACCACTGCACTACCCTAAACCCTAAAACACGAACCCCTACACTACAGAAACACAGCTGAACTGCCCTAAAACATTACCCCCAGCATGACCCCCTACACTAAACAAACACCACTGCACTACCCTAAACCCTAACACACTACCCCCAGCAGTACCCCCTACACTACCCAAAGACCACTGCACTACCCTAAACCCTAAAACACTACCCCCTCATGACCCCCTACACTACCCAAACACCACTGCACTACCCTAATCCCTAAAACACTATCCCCAGCAGTACCCCTACACTACCCAAAGACCACTGCACTGCCCTAAACCCTAAAACACTACCCCCAGCACGACTCCCTACACTACCCAAACACCACTGCACTACACTAAACCCTAAAACACTTCCCCAGCACGACCACCTACACTACACAAATACCACTGCACTACCCTAAAACCCTAAAACACTACTCCCTACACTACACAAACACCACTGCACTACCCTAAACCCTAAAACACTCCCGCCAGCACCACTCCCTACACTACCCAAACACCACTGCACTACCCTAAACCCTAAAACACCACCCCTGCACGACCCCCAACACTGCCCGTACACCACTGTGCTGCCGTAAACCCTAAAACACCACCACCTGCATGACCTTCTACACTGCCCGAACACCACTGCAGTGCCCTTAACCCTAAAACACCACCACCTGCATGACCTTCTACACTGCTCGAACACCACTGCAGTGCCCTAAACCCTAAAACACCTCCCCCTGCACAACCCCCTACACTGCCCGAACACCACTGCACTGCCCAAAAACCCTAAAACACTACCCCCTGCTCGACTCCCTACACTGAACAAACACCACTGCACTGTCCTAAACCCTAAAACACCATCCCCTGCACGACTCCCTGCACTGCCCGAACACCACTGCACTGCTGTAATCCCTAAAACACCACCACCTGCATGACCCTCAACACTGCCCGAACACCGCTGTACTGCCGAAAACCCTAAAACACCACCACCTGCATGACCTTCTACACTGCCCGAACACCACTGCAGTGCCCTAAACCCTAAAACACCACCCCCTGCATGACCCCCTACACTGCCCGAACAACACTGCACTGCCCTAAACCCTAAAACACCACCCCCTGCTCGACTCCCTTCACTGCCCAAACACCACTGCACTGTCCTAAACCCTAAAACTTCATCCCCTGCACGACTCCCTGCACTGCCCGAACACCACTGCACTGCCTTAAACTCTAAAACACCACCCATGCACGACTCCCTACACTGCCCGAACACCACTGCACTGCCCTAAACCCTAAAACACCACCCCCCTGCTCGACCCCCTACACTGCCTGAACACACCTGCTATGCCCTAAACCCTAAAACACCCCCTTGCATGACCCCCTAAACTGCCCGAACACCACTGCTCTGCCCTAATCCCAAAATCACCACCCCCAGCATGACCCCTACACTGCCAGAATATCACTGCTCTGCCCTAAACGCTAAAACACCACCCCCACCATAACCCGCTACACTACCTGAACACCACTGCACTGCCCTAAACTCTAAAACACCACCCCCAGCACGACCCCCTACTCTACCCGAACACCACTACACTGCACTAAACCGTAAAACATTACCCCAGCACAACCCCCTACACTACCCAAACACCACTGCATTACCCTAAACCCTAAAACATTACCCCGCACGACCCCCTACACTACCCAAACACCACTGCACTACGCTAAACCCTAAAACACTACCCCAGCACAACCCCCTACACTACCCAAACACCACTGCACTACCATAAACCCTAAAACACTACCCCAGTACGATCCCCTACACTACCCAAAGACCACTGCACTACCCTAAACCCTAAAATACTACCCCCACATGACCCCCTACACTACCCAAAGACCACTGCACTACCCTAAACCCTAAAACACGAACCCCTACACTACAGAAACACAGCTGAACTGCCCTAAAACATTACCCCCAGCATGACCCCCTACACTAAACAAACACCACTGTTCCCATTCCTGTAGCTGAAGTCAGAAATCTCGGGGTGTGGCTTGACGACAAACTTTCTTTCACTCCCCACACCAAACGTGTAGCTGGTATCTGTTTCGGCGCTCTGCAGTGCCTTCGGCCCATTTTCAAATTTTTTGATGCGGATACCAGACAGATCATAGTTCAAGCCCTGGTTCTCACCAGATTGGACTATGCCAGCTCTCTGTTCTTGGGCGTGAATCAGGCAAAACTAGCTGGCCTTCAGCGGGTTCAAAATGCGGCGGCCAGGATGCTGGTCGTCCTTCCTAAGTTTGTCTCTGCTCGTCGTACCATCCAAGATCTCCACTGGCTACCAGTAGGTCAGAGAATTAAGTTTTTACGCTCTTTGCTTAACTTTTAAAATTCTTAAGTTAGCCTCCCCTCCTATTCTCACCCAGACAATCCTTCACTATGCCACTTCCAGAGCCCTCCGATCCGCAGGGTCTAATATAGCCATTGTTCCACGCTTCAAAAAAGCAAGAATGGGTGGACGTTCTTTTTCGGTGCTGGCGGCAACTCTTTGGAACTCTTTGCCTGCCTCACTTCACTCCATCCCAGACCTGCTCCCTTTTAGGAAGTCATTAAAAACCTTCCTATTTTCCACAGCTTAGTCTCATTCCCATCTGGTTATCTCTGCTGTGTTGTGTTTTATCATCTCCAAAAGCGCCGGGACGCCTCTTGGCTGCGGCATCTGTGCGCTATATAAAATAAAATAACATAACATAACATAACATAACTACCCTAAACCCTAACACACTACCCCCAGCAGTACCCCCTACACTACCCAAAGACCACTGCACTGCCCTAAACCCTAAAACACTACCCCCTCAAGACCCCCTACACTACCCAAACACCACTGCACTACCCTAAACCCTAAAACACTATCCCCAGCAGTACCCCTACACTACCCAAAGACCACTGCACTGCCCTAAACCCTAAAACACTACCCCCAGCACGACTCCCTACACTACCCAAACACCACTGCACTACACTAAACCCTAAAACACTTCCCCCAGCACGACCACCTACACTACACAAATACCACTGCACTACCCTAAAACCCTAAAACACTACTCCCTACACTACACAAACACCACTGCACTACCCTAAACCCTAAAACACTCCCGCCAGCACCACTCCCTACACTACCCAAACACCACTGCACTACCCTAAACCCTAAAACACCACCCCTGCATGACCCCCAACACTGCCCGAACACCACTGTGCTGCCGTAAACCCTAAAACACCACCACCTGCACGACCTTCTACACTGCCCGAACACCACTGCAGTGCCCTATACCCTAAAACACCACCCCCTGCATGACCCCCTACACTGCCCGAACACCACTGCACTGCCCTAAACCCTAAAACACAACCCCTGCACGACCCACGACACTGCCCGAACACCACTGCACTGCCCTAAACCCTAAAAGACCACCCACAGCACTACCCCCTACACTACCCGAACACCACTGCCCTAAATACTAAAACACCACCCCAGCATGACCCCCTACACTGCCCAAAGACAGCTGCACTAACCTAAACCCTAAAACACCACCCCCAGCATGACCCCCTACACTGCCCGAACACCACTGCACTGCCCTAAACCCTAAAACACCACTCCCTGCACAACAACCTGCACTGCACGAACACCACTGCCCTAAACCCTATAAAACCACCCCCTGCATGACCCCCTTCACTGCCCGAACACCACTGTACTGCCCTAAACCCTAAAACACCACCCATGCACGACATCCTACACTGCCCGAACACCACTGCACTACCCTAAACCCTAAAACACCACCCCTGCACGACCCCCAACACTGCCCGAACACCCCTGTGCTGCCTTTAACCCTAAAACACCACCACCTGCACGACCTTCTACACTGCCCGAACACCACTGCAGTGCCCTATACCCTAAAACACCACCCCCTGCACGACCCCCTACACTGCCCGAATACCACTGCACTGCCCTAAACCCTAAAACACTACCCACTGCACGGCCCGCTATTCTGCCCGAACACCACTGTACTGCCCTAAACCCTAAAACACAACCCCTGCGCGACCCCCGACACTGCCCGAACACCACTGCACTGCCCTGACCACCCACAGCACTACCCCCTACACTACCCGAACACCACTGCCCTAAACACTAAAACACCACCCCAGCATGACCCCCTACACTGCCCAAAGACAGCTGCACTACCCTAAACCCTAAAACACCACCCCCAGCATTACCCCCTACACTGCCCGAACACCACTGCACTGCCCTAAACCCTAAAACACCACTCCCTGCACAACAACCTGCACTGCGCAAACACCACTGCACTGCCCTAAACCCTATAAAACCACCCCCTGCATGACCCCCTTCACTGCCCGAACACCACTGTACTGCCCTAAACCCTAAAACACCACCCATGCACGACATCCTACACTGCCCGTACACCACTGCACTGCCCTAAACCCTAAAAGACCACCCCCTGCTCGACTCCCTACACTACCCAAAGACCACTGCACTACCCTAAACTAGGGGTGGGCGGAATTTGCGCAAATCTCCGCGAAACGGCAAAAAATCTCCGCGAACACGCGGAATTGCTTGTTCGCGATGCTTTTTTCCTGTTCACAATCGCTGTTTGCGTGCTCGGGGAGAAATATCTTGCGAACACACATTTTGAGAACGCAAAATTACCCAAATTCCGCAAATTCCGCGAACGGAACGGAATTTACCGCCCAGGCCTACCCTAAACCCTAAAACACAACCCCCTACACTACACAAACACAGCTGAACTATCCTAAACCCTAAAACTTTACCCCCAGCATGACCCCCTACACTACACAAACACCACTGCACTACCCTAAACCCTTAAACACTACCCCCTACACTACACAAACACCACTGCACTACCCTAAACCCTAAACCCTAAAGTACTACCCAAGCACAACCCCCTACATGACCCAAAGACCACTGCACTACCCTAAACCCCTTAAACACGAACCCCTTCACTACACAAACACCACTGCACTGCCCTAAAACCTAAAAATTGATCCCCAGCATGACCCCTACACTAAACAAACACCACTGCACTACCCTAAACCCTAAAAAATCACCCCCAGCACGACCCCCTACACTGCCCGAACACCACTTCACTGCCCTAAACCCTAAAACACCATCCCCTGCACCACCCCCTATATTGCCTGAACACCACTGCACTGCCCTAAACCCTAAAACACCACCCATTGCATGACACCCTACGCTGCCCGAACACCACTGTACTGCCCTAAAACCCTAAAACACCACCCATGCACGACACCCTACACTGCCCGAACACCACTGCACTGCCCTAAACCCTAAAAGCCCACCCCCTGCTCGACTCCCTACACTACCCAAAGACCACTGCACTACCCTAAACCCTAAAACACAACCCCCTACACTACACAAACACAGCTGAACTATCCTAAACCCTAAAACTTTACCCCCAGCATGACCCCCTACACTACAAAAACATCACTGCACTACCCTAAACCCTTAAACACTACCCCCTACACTACACAAACACCACTGCACTACCCTAAACCCTAAAACACTACCCCCAGCACATCGCCTACACTACTCAAACACCACTGCACTACCCTAAACCCTACACCACTACCCCCAGCACAACCCCCTACACTACCAAACACCACTACACTACCCTAAAACCTAAAAAATACACCCAGCACGACCCCCTACACTACCCAAAAACCACTGCACTACTCTAAACCCTAAAACACTACCACAGTATGACCCCCTACGCTACCCAAACACGACTGCACTACCCTAAACCCTAAAACACTACCCGCAGCACGACCCCCTACACTACCCAAATACCACTGCAATACCCTAAACCCTAAACCCTAAAAAATTACCTCCTTGCAAAGCACCACTACACTACCCGAACACAACTGCACTACCCTAAACCCTAAAACACTACCCCCAGCACGACCCCCTACACTACCCAAACAGCACTTCACTACCATAAACCCTAAAACACTATCCCCAGCGCGACCCCCTACACTATCCAAAGACCGCTGCACTACCCTAAATCCTAAAACACTACCCCCACACGACCCCCTACACTACCCAAAGACCACTGCACTACCCTAAAACACGACCCCCTACACTACACAAACACCACTGAACTACACTAAACCCTAAAACATTACCCCCAGCCTGACCCCCTACACTACACAAACACCATTGCACAACCCTAAACCCTAAAACACTCCCCCTACACTACACAAACACCACTGCACTACCCTAAACCATAAAACACTACCCCCAGCACGACCCCTTATACTACCCAAACCCCACTGCAATACCCTAAACCTTAAAACACTACCCCCAGCAGTACCCCTCACTCTACCCAAACATCACTGCACTACCCTAAACCCTAAAACACTACTACCAACAGTACCCCCTACCACTACTCAAACACCACTACACTACCCTAACCCTCAAACACTACCCCCAGCATGACCCCCTACACTACCCAAAGACCACTGCACTGCCCTAAACCCTAAAACACTACTCCCGGCACAACCCCCTATACTAGATAAACACCAGAAAGATCGGAGGTAGTAATGCATATGAGAGCGCACATCAAAAAAGATTATTATTATCGAGTTGGGTATGCAGTAGTATTTGTCAGAACAAAAAATTTAGATCATAGTAAATTCAATTAGTGGTGCCACTCGGGATAAAAAAGTACCCTACTACCTGGGTGCTAAAAATGCATGGGTCATGGGAACACTCCCCGTGCTAAGCAATATTTGAATAACAATATCCCGGCACTCCAAAGTTTACAGTTGCAATTTGTTTTGGTTATTAACCACAAGAGCATAGAACAGAATATTGTCAATGAGACTGGCTACAGAACAGATTAGGTCCTCACAGTAATATGTAGAAAAAATAGATAGTTTAATTGCGAATTTTTACAAAAATATGAAGGAGTCGCAATCATAGGAACACTTCAGAAATAACTAGTACAGTGGGTAACAGAAATAACTAATACAATGGGTAACAGTCAATATTTCATGAGAAGAGACCATGCGGTCTCCAAGTCTTAGTCCAGAAGGATAACAGCCGACACGCGTTTCGTCACGTATAGTGACTTCCTCAGGGCTGCAGAAAAAATATCAAAATCTTAATTGACTGAGTAAAATACATCTTGCGATTAATACATTCATTTTTCTAGTTTTTGCTAATCTTAAAAGACTTATTATTATAAAAATGGAGATTCATAAGATAAAGAATGGGAAAGAAAGAAAAACCCAAGAAAGAAAGAATATTTGTAGATTAAGAGAACCTACTAAGTATGTGGTAAGTCATAAGAGTGATATCTAACGATCAGAAATAGGTAAGAAAAGAAAACAGTATAAAGGGAAAATTATTGTTTATCCCATCACCATACCAAGTGTGAAAAAAGTAGGTCATTTAGTAAGAGCAGCTTGGTGAGTATCTCAAGTCAAGCATAGGTACTAACCTTTTAATATAAGTTAGTGAAGATAATATGAGTAACAGTCGTTTGTTTAAACTTGTTCCCAAAGATATTTCCAAAACTCCAAACAAGAATAAGGGAGATTCTGTATGAAGTTCAAAAGAAAGCTACGTTACAGATAGACAAATGACAGAAAACCAATTAATATTAAAATATAAGACCGGTTAATAGATTTTAGGTATTTGATTTAGGAAAAAAGAGAAGAGGGTAACTCTCCCGTAATTATTACCCTTAGTTTGTTTATAGGTATTGTCTGTTTCCTAAAGAATGGTTCTGGTGTTTGTACACCTTGTCTTGAAGATTATAGAGTCTCCATCAGTTGTAACTAATATAGGTAAAAAACAAAAAGAGGTGAGTGAAAAATTGGTATAAAGAGACAAAGAAAGACTGAGTGAGTCTAATGCATGAGAGTGTACATTGTTATACCTAAAGTAGAAGAATTATAGACCAAACTGTAATGTACTATGGTCAGAGTACTTAGTTATGTTGTCTTTTCAGATAAGTGGACGTTGTCACATTCCTCGTGTGATTATATAATAATTGGTTACCTAAATAATGAGAGAGTAATAAAAAAAATGAGATCTCCAAACAAAATGGTCATTTCAATTAAAACAAATTGTTAAAAACCTCCTTACTTCATATGATAATTGACTCCGCCATGCTAAGTGGGGTCAGACAACTGGCTATGGTGAGCCCTGCAAAGGAAAATGGATCAAGAGAAAGGATATATTGAGGTGCACGAAGGTAATGTTATTCTAAGAATATATTTCAAGCTAAGCATGACTTGGTAACAAAATAATACAAGCCATACAGACGGAAATACATAGAAGAGCAATGGGAAGCAGATAGCATAAACTATAGGAAAGTATCCATGGCTATTCAAACATAGCTGATTAGAGTATTGTATTCTTAAATTGTGTAGCTGAGTGTTTCAAAGGAATTTTCATTGCGTGATTATGCTTAAATAAAGATGTTTCCTGACTCTTAATGTGCATCAGACTTAGAAAGTCAAATAGTATTATAGTCTCATGGGGCATGAAATTACATGTGAGAAAACCTTCAAAGGTCCAATAGTTCAAACTAACTTCGTCGGGGAAGAGGGACCGATGAGCTTTACTCATAATTGTTTTCGAATGTATCTGATTGCATTTTTATTCGATTGCATTTTATTACGCTAATCACGTGAAGCTTAGAATTTCAAAACATTTAAAAAAGGAATTAGGCTCGAAAACGTGATTGCTAACTTATTTATATAAATATTCATTTTAAGGAAGATGTCGCTGTGGCCTTATAGGGCATAACTTGGCATGTGAGAAATACTACAAGAGTTACCTAGTTCCCTCTAGCCCAGCACCAAGATGTACCAATAGAACGTTTTAAAGATACTCGAAAAGATTACACGGGGTCATTAACCGATAACAACATTTAAAAAACCTTCGCTGTGAGGTGGTCCCGACTCGGAGGATAATTAATAGTATTGGAAACATCTAGTTAGAAACTTACCGCGCAATCTTTTCAATGCGACCGAAAAGACATCTCCCGTGTCTATTTCACAACGAAAGACCAAAAACGGACGAGTTGTGGTCGCTTTTAAATGGATAACATTTCCGAGGTGGCGCGAGAAATGCAAATGTTCAAAACACGTAAGTGAAGTTCCGTTGTTCTGTGATTGGTCATTTTGGTTATGATGTTGCCAATCAGTTCGACTACAAAATGAAAAAAATGGAGCAGCCATCTTTGAAAGGTGAAGGTGCCCTCGTGTTGCTAATACAAGTAATTAATTGATAAGCTCGAGAATGCCCAATAGCAAGTACTGTAGAATAAAGCAAAATACAGTATTCTAAAGTTTAAAGAAAATATCCTTTTGCCAATATTTCAGAGGTATAATTCAAGATACGATCTTCAAGAGCTTTTGTCCCCAAAAGTGATATCCTTTTGCGAGTATTACAAAGGTATAATAATTCCGAATTTATATGAAAGATATGTAAAAAGAATTGTGTGGAGTCATCTCTTCCGCACAAACTGATTGGACTGAGTATGTTCGTCTATGGCTCCCACAGAGAAAGAGTGGTGGCCATCTTGAAAGAGTGAACAGGATTTCCTAAAAACAACGGAATGTACCCCTCTGCAATCTTATTTTGCTCGAAGGTGTACAATCTGATTCCTGCGAGTAACTAAAGATGATAATTTCATATTAATGGAAATGAGAAGGTTCGTATTTCAATGATATACATAATTGTATCAACCCGCCACCATTGTTTATAAAGTAAGTACAGCAAGAACAAAATCAGCACACAAGTATACATAAACAAAGCACTGGAGAAAGTAAATGAAAAGGAAAAAAAGGAATGAAAACAGGAATAAAAAACAATAAATAGCCCCAACATGAAAGGGGAAAATAGAACAAAATGTTTGATATGAGTACGTAGCAAGAATGAGTCAATGTATACACAACCATTTTAGAAGCGTAAAAACGTCCTTAAAACATTTACTACATTTGGGAGAAAGAGATTGGTACATAATATGTAACCTCAGAGTAAGTAGAAATCGTAGTTACATAAAAGAGGAAAAGTCAACATAAAGACATCAGCATAATTGTTGTATGGGCGACAGAGGGATACGTAAAAAAGAACACACATTATTGTGACATTTTGGTACATGTTTCTTTGTGTCGGACAATAATGGCATGAATGACTAGGCAAGGAAAACATGGAGCTCTTTGTCAAAATTGATGCCCATTTCAACAGCTCGTAGTTTAATAATCCATTGTATCTCTGTCCTTCTCAGATTAAGAGTCCTATCGCCGCCCCTTAATGCATTCATCGTATGGGAAATCCCAT
Organism: Triturus cristatus; assembly: GCF_964204655.1. Taxonomy (NCBI): domain Eukaryota; kingdom Metazoa; phylum Chordata; class Amphibia; order Caudata; family Salamandridae; genus Triturus; species Triturus cristatus. The sequence continues at coordinate 1,111,540,146 of NC_140579.1, forward strand.
GGAACCTAATTTTCGCCATTTCAGCCAGTGTGTGGTTCTCATTGAAATGTACAGCAAGGGGGTAACTGCATAGGTTGTTTCTTATTGCCCTGAAGTGTTCCTGGATTCTGATCCTAAGTGGGCGAATTGTGCTTCCAACGTAGATTAGCCCACAACAGCAGATAATACAGTATACCACAAAGTTAGTATTGCAATTCATAAACTGTTTTATGCCATGTCTTATTGTAGTATTGTATTGAAAGTCAATTGTTTTATTAGCTGCAAACTGGCACACATTACAATTGGCGCATCTATAAAAACCATTGGGTTTAGAAGGTAGCCAAGTTGTTTTGTTGTTTTTGGGGGGCAGATAGCTAGGACAGAGAAGTTCTCTGAGGGTGGTCCCTCTTCGATGTGAGATCATGGGGTTCTTAGTCACATGTTTTTCTATTGTTTTGTCTAGTTTTAAGATATGCCAATGTTTCCGAAGAATATTATAAATTTGATGACTGTGTGTGCTGTAATCTGTCACCATGGCAATTTTACGTTTCCTGTTTCTATTTTTCCTTTTCTGCCCTGCTGATAACAGTTTCGATCTTGGTATATTTTGTATTTTGTCTTTGGCACTGTCTAGGATGGTTCTGAAATATCCTCTGTTTTCAAATCTGTTTCGCAAGTTTTCCAGTTCTTTCAAGAATACTACTCTATCGCTACAGTTTCTTTTTAGTCTGGTCATTTCCCCCAGAGGGATAGAGTTGATCTGAGACTTTGGGTGCGCACTGCTGGCGTGTAATACCGCATTGCAGGCTGTTGGTTTCCTGAATAGTCTTGAAATGATTTTATTTTCTTTCACATACAAAATTACATCTAAGAACTCTATTTCTTTTTTACTGATCTTATGTGTGAATTTTAGATTATATGTATTGTCATTGAGAGATGTTAGTAGGTCCGAGAGTAGTTCATCACTGCCTGACCAGAGAATAAAGATGTCGTCTATGTAACGACCCCAATAGACTAGATGTTCTGTGAGACGTGTATCTGGTAATTTCCATAGATGGTTCTGCTCAAAATGGCCCATGTATAGATTGGCATATGAAGGTGAAAATTTTGAGCCCATGGCCACACCAATCTTCTGCTTATACCAGGTATCCTGATGGAGGAAGACATTGTTTTCTAAGATCAAGCGTGTTAGATCCAAAAGCATTTGGGTGTGGTCAAAAAAGGTTGCGTCCCTATGTGAAAGACAGTCTGCTAAGGCTTGTAAACCTTTTTCCAGGGGAATACAAGTGTACAAAGAACATACATCCATTGTTACGAATGATATGTCGTTGGTCCATTCCACATCTTCTAATTTACTCAGTAGGTCCCCAGTGTCCCTTATATAAGAGGGAAGATTATGTACGAGGGGTTGCAGGAAAACATCCACATATTCTGAGATGTGTTCCGTAGGGGAGCCTATTCCAGATATTATTGGCCTACCCTGGGGAAAGATGCTCGGTTTATGAATCTTTGGTAAGATGTAAATGCAGGGTGATCTCGGCATGGGATTGTAAAGATATCTATATTCTATTTCTGAAATTAGGCCCAATTCCCGCCAGCCTGTTAATTTCGTACATATGAGTGATGTAATTTCTTTAAGGGTTACATATTATGTACCAATCTCTTTCTCCCAAATGTAGTAAATGTTTTAAGGACGTTTTTACGCTTCTAAAATGGTTGTGTATACATTGACTCATTCTTGCTACGTACTCATATCAAACATTTTGTTCTATTTTCCCCTTTCATGTTGGGGCTATTTATTGTTTTTTATTCCTGTTTTCATTCCTTTTTTTCCTTTTCATTTACTTTCTCCAGTGCTTTGTTTATGTATACTTGTGTGCTGATTTTGTTCTTGCTGTACTTACTTTATAAACAATGGTGGCGGGTTGATACAATTATGTATATCATTGAAATACGAACCTTCTCCTTTCCATTAATATGAAATTATCATCTTTAGTTACTCGCAGGAATCAGATTGTACACCTTCGAGCAAAATAAGATTGCAGAGGGGTACATTCCGTTGTTTTTAGGAAATCCTGTTCACTCTTTCAAGATGGCCACCACTCTTTCTCTGTGGGAGCCATAGACGAACATACTCAGTCCAATCAGTTTGTGCGGAAGAGATGACTCCACACAATTCTTTTTACATATCTTTCATATAAATTCGGAATTATTATACCTTTGTAATACTCGCAAAAGGATATCACTTTTGGGGACAAAAGCTCTTGAAGATCGTATCTTGAATTATACCTCTGAAATATTGGCAAAAGGATATTTTCTTTAAACTTTAGAATACTGTATTTTGCGTTATTCTACAGTACTTGCTATTGGGCATTCTCGAGCTTATCAATTAATTACTTGTATTAGCAACACGAGGGCACCTTCACCTTTCAAAGATGGCTGCTCCATTGTTTTCATTTTGTAGTCGAACTGATTGGCAACATCATAACCAAAATGACCAATCACAGAACAACGGAACTTCACTTACGTGTTTTGAACATTTGCATTTCTCGCGCCACCTCGGAAATGTTATCCATTTAAAAGCGACCACAACTCGTCCGTTTTTGGTCTTTCGTTGTGAAATAGACACGGGAGATGTCTTTTCGGTCGCATTGAACAGATTGCGCGGTAAGTTTCTAACTAGATGTTTCCAATACTATTAATTATCCTCCGAGTCGGGACCACCTCACAGCGAAGGTTTTTTAAATGTTGTTATCGGTTAATGACCCCGTGTAATCTTTTCGAGTATCTTTAAAACGTTCTATTGGTACATCTTGGTGCTGGGCTAGAGGGAACTAGGTAACTCTTGTAGTATTTCTCACATGCCAAGTTATGCCCTATAAGGCCACAGCGACATCTTCCTTAAAATGAATATTTATATAAATAAGTTAGCAATCACGTTTTCGAGCCTAATTCCTTTTTTAAATGTTTTGAAATTCTAAGCTTCACGTGATTAGCGTAATAAAATGCAATCGAATAAAAATGCAATCAGATACATTCGAAAACAATTATGAGTAAAGCTCATCGGTCCCTCTTCCCCGACGAAGTTAGTTTGAACTATTGGACCTTTGAAGGTTTTCTCACATGTAATTTCATGCCCCATGAGACTATAATACTATTTGACTTTCTAAGTCTGATGCACATTAAGAGTCAGGAAACATCTTTATTTAAGCATAATCACGCAATGAAAATTCCTTTGAAACACTCAGCTACACAATTTAAGAATACAATACTCTAATCAGCTATGTTTGAATAGCCATGGATACTTTCCTATAGTTTATGCTATCTGCTTCCCATTGCTCTTCTATGTATTTCCGTCTGTATGGCTTGTATTATTTTGTTACCAAGTCATGCTTAGCTTGAAATATATTCTTAGAATAACATTACCTTCGTGCATCTCAATATATCCTTTCTCTTGATCCATTTTCCTTTGCAGGGCTCACCATAAACAGTTGTCTGACCCCACTTAGCATGGCGGAGTCAATTATCATATGAAGTAAGGAGGTTTTTAACAATTTGTTTTAATTGAAATGACCATTTTGTTTGGAGATCTCATTTTTTTTATTACTCTCTCATTATTTAGGTAACCAATTATTATATAATCACACGAGGAATGTGACAACGTCCACTTATCTGAAAAGACAACATAACTAAGTACTCTGACAATAGTACATTACAGTTTGGTCTATAATTCTTCTACTTTAGGTATAACAATGTACACTCTCATGCATTAGACTCACTCAGTCTTTCTTTGTCTCTTTATACCAATTTTTCACTCACCTCTTTTTGTTTTTTACCTATATTAGTTACAACTGATGGAGACTCTATAATCTTCAAGACAAGGTGTACAAACACCAGAACCATTCTTTAGGAAACAGACAATACCTATAAACAAACTAAGGGTAATAATTACGGGAGAGTTACCCTCTTCTCTTTTTTCCTAAATCAAATACCTAAAATCTATTAACCGGTCTTATATTTTAATATTAATTGGTTTTCTGTCATTTGTCTATCTGTAACGTAGCTTTCTTTTGAACTTCATACAGAATCTCCCTTATTCTTGTTTGGAGTTTTGGAAATATCTTTGGGAACAAGTTTAAACAAACGACTGTTACTCATATTATCTTCACTAACTTATATTAAAAGGTTAGTACCTATGCTTGACTTGAGATACTCACCAAGCTGCTCTTACTAAATGACCTACTTTTTTCACACTTGGTATGGTGATGGGATAAACAATAATTTTCCCTTTATACTGTTTTCTTTTCTTACCTATTTCTGATCGTTAGATATCACTCTTATGACTTACCACATACTTAGTAGGTTCTCTTAATCTACAAATATTCTTTCTTTCTTGGGTTTTTCTTTCTTTCCCATTCTTTATCTTATGAATCTCCATTTTTATAATAATAAGTCTTTTAAGATTAGCAAAAACTAGAAAATTGAATGTATTAATCGCAAGATGTATTTTACTCAGTCAATTAAGATTTTGATATTTTTTTCTGCAGCCCTGAGGAAGTCACTATACGTGACGAAACACGTGTCGGCTGTTATCCTTCTGGACTAAGACTTGGAGACCGCATGGTCTCTTCTCATGAAATATTGACTGTTACCCATTGTATTAGTTATTTCTGTTACCCACTGTACTAGTTATTTCTGAAGTGTTCCTATGATTGCGACTCCTTCATATTTTTGTAAAAATTCGCAATTAAACTATCTATTTTTTCTACATATTACTGTGAGGACCTAATCTGTTCTGTAGCCAGTCTCATTGACAATATTCTGTTCTATGCTCTTGTGGTTAATAACCAAAACAAATTGCAACTGTAAACTTTGGAGTGCCGGGATATTGTTATTCAAATATTGCTAGATAAACACCACTGCACTGCCCTAAACCCTAAATAACTACCCCAGCACGACCCCCTACACTACCCAAACACCACAACACTACCCTAAACCCTAGGACTCTACCCCCAGCATGACCCCCTATGCTTCCCAAACACCACTGCACTACCCTAAACCCTAAAACACTCCCCCAGCACCAATGTCTGCACTACCCAAACACCACTGCACTACCCGAAACCCTAAAACACTACCCCCAGCACCAATGTCTGCACTACCCAAACACCACTGCACTACCCGAAACCCTAAAACACTACCCGCAGCACCACCCCCTACACTACCCAAAGAACACTGCACTACCCTAAACCCTAAAACACTACCCCCCACAAGACCCCCTACACTACCCAAAGACCACTGCACTACCCTAAACCCTAAAACACGACCCCTACACTACACAAATACAGCTGAACTACCCTAAACCCTAAAACTTTACCCCCAGCACGACCCCCTACACTACACAAACACCACTGTGCTACACTAAACCCTAAAACACTACCCCATACACTACACAAACACATCTGCACTACCCTAAACCCTAAAACACTACCCCCAGCATGACCCCCTACACTACCCAAACACCACTGTACCACCCTAAACCCATATACACTACCCCAGTATGTCCCCCTACACTACACAAACACCACTGCACTACCCTAAACCCTAAAACACTCCCCCCAGCACCACTCTCTACACTACCCAAACACCACTGCACTACCCTAAACCCTAAAACATTACCCCCAACAGTACCCCCTACACTACCCAAACACCACTGCACTACCCTAAACCCTAAAACAGTAACCGCAGCACGACCCCCTACACTACCCAAACACCACTGCACTACCCTAAACCCTAAAACACTACGTGCCGCAAAGCCCCCCTATACTACCCAAACACCACTGCCCTACCCTAAACCCTAAAACACTACCCCCAGCACAACCCCCTACACTACCCAAACAGCACTTCACTACCATAAACCCTAAAACACTACCCCCAGCACGACCCCCTACACTACCCAAAGACCACTGCACTACCCTAAATCTTAAAACACTACCCCCCACACGACCCCCTACACTACCCAAAGACCACTGCACTACCCTAAACCCTAAAACACGACCCCCTACACTACACAAACACTGCTGAACTACCCTAAACCCTAAAACATTACCCCCAACACGACCCCCTACACTACACAAACACCACTGCACTACCCTAAACCCTAAAACACTACCCCCTACACTACACAAACACCACTGCACTACCCTAAACCGTCAAACACTACCCCCAGCACGACCTCTTATACTACCCAGACACCACTGCACTACCCTAAACCCTAAAACATCATCCCCAGCAGTACCCCTACACTACCCAAACATCACTGCACTACCCTAAACCCTAAAACATTACCCCCAACAGTACCCCCTACACTACCCAAACACCACTGCACTACCCTAACCCTCAAACACTACCCCCAGCACAACCCCCTATACTACCCAAAGACCACTGCACTGACCTAAACCCTAAAACACTACCCCTACACTAGATAAACACCACTGCACTGCCCTAAACCCTAAATAACAACCCCAGCACGACCCCCTACACTACTCAACCACCACTGCTCTACCCTAATCCCTAAAACACTACCCCCTGCACGACCCCCTACACTACCCAAACACCACTGCACTACCCTAAACCCTAAAACATTACCCCCGCACGACCCCCTACACTACCCAAACACCACTGCACTACCCTAAACCCTAAATCACTACCCCCAGCATTATCCCCTACACTGCCCAAACACCACTGCACTACCTCAACCCTAAAACACTACCCCAGCATGACCCCCTACACTACACAAACACCATTGCACTACCCTAAACCCTAAAACACCCCCCCAGCACCACTCCCTACACTACCCAAACACCACTGCACTATCCTAAACCCTAAAACACCACCCCTGCATGACCCCCAAAACTGCCCGAACACCACTGTACTGCCGTAAACCATAAAACACCACCACCTGTACGACCGTCTACACTGCCCGAACACAACTGCAGTGCCCTAAACCCTAAAACACCATCCCCTGCACGACCCCCTACACTGCCCAAACACCACTGCACTGCCCTAAACCCTAAAACACCACCCCCTGCATGACCCCCTACAATTCCCGAACACCACTGCACTGCCCTAATCCCTAAAACACCACCCCCTGCATGACTCCCTACACTGCCCGAACACCACTGCACTGCCCTAAACCCTACAACACTATCCCCTGCTCGACTCCCTACACTGCCCAAACACCACTGCACTGCCCTAAACCCTAAAACAGCATCCCCTGCACGACTCCCTAAACTGTCCGAATGCCACTGCACTGCCGTAAACTCTAAAACACCACCCGTGCACGACTCTCTGCACTACCCGAACACCACTGCACTGCTGTAATCCCTAAAACACCACCCCCTGCTCGACGCCCTACACTGCCTGAACACCACTGCTCTGCCCTAAACCCTAAAACACCCCCCCTGCATGACCCCCTAAACTGCCTGAATAACACTGCTCTGCCCTAATCCCAAAATCACCACCCCCAGCACGACCCCTACACTGCCAGAACACCACTGCTCTGCCCTAAACCCTAAAACACCACCCCCACCATGACCCCCTACACTACCTGAACACCACTGCACTGCCCTAAACTCTAAAACACCACCCCCAGCACGACCCCCTACTCTACCCGAACACCACTGACTGCCCTAAACCCTACAACATTACCCCAGCACAACCCCCTACACTACCCAAACACCACTGCATTACACTAAACCCTAAAACATTACCCCGCACGACCCCTACACTACCCAAACACCACTGCACTACCCTAAACCCTAAAACACTACCCCCAGCATTATCCCCTACACTACCCAAACACCACTGCACTACCATAAACCCTAAAACACTACCCCAGCAGGATCCCCTACACTACCCAAAGAGCACTGCACTACCGTAAACCCTAAAATACTACCCCCACATGACCCCCTACTCTAATCAAAGACCACTGCACTACCCTAAACCCTAAAACACGAACCCCTACAATACAGAAACACAGCTGAACTACCATAAAACATTACCCCCAGCATGACCCCCTACACTAAACAAACACCACTGCACTACCCTAAACCCTAAAACACTACCCCCAGCAGTACCCCCTACATTACCCAAAGACCACTGCACTACCCTAACCCCTAAAACACTACCCCCACACGACGCCCTACACTACCCAAAGAACACTGCTCTACCCTAAACCCTAAAACACGACACCCTACACTACAGAAACAGCGCTGAACTACCCTAAACCCTTAAACATTACCCCCAGCATGACCCCCTACACTAAACAAACACCACTACTGCACTACCCTAAACCACTACCCCCAGCAGTACCCCTCACACTACCCAAACACCACTGCACTAGCCTAAACCCTAAAACACTATCCCCAGCAGTACCCCATACACTACCCAAACACCACTGAACTAACCTAAACCCTAAAACACTATCCCCAGTACTACACAAACACCACTGCACTACCCTAAACCGTCAAACACTACCCCCAGCACGACCTCTTATACTACCCAGACACCACTGCACTACCCTAACCCCTAAAACACCATCCCCAGCAGTACCCCCTACACTACTCAACCATCACTGCACTACCCTAAACCCTAAAACATTACCCCCAACAGTACCCCCTACACTGCCCAAACACCACTGCACTACCCCAACCCTAAAACACTACCCCAGCATGACCCCCTACACTACACAAACACCATTGCACTACCCTAAACCCTAAAACACCCCCCCAGCACCACTCCCTACACTACCCAAACACCACTGCACTATCCTAAACCCTAAAACACCACCCCTGCATGACCCCCAAAACTGCCCGAACACCACTGTACTGCCGTAAACCATAAAACACCACCACCTGTACGACCGTCTACACTGCCCGAACACAACTGCAGTGCCCTAAACCCTAAAACACCATCCCCTGCACGACCCCCTACACTGCCCAAACACCACTGCACTGCCCTAAACCCTAAAACACCACCCCCTGCATGACCCCCTACAATTCCCGAACACCACTGCACTGCCCTAATCCCTAAAACACCACCCCCTGCATGACTCCCTACACTGCCCGAACACCACTGCACTGCCCTAAACCCTACAACACTATCCCCTGCTCGACTCCCTACACTGCCCAAACACCACTGCACTGCCCTAAACCCTAAAACAGCATCCCCTGCACGACTCCCTAAACTGTCCGAATGCCACTGCACTGCCGTAAACTCTAAAACACCACCCGTGCACGACTCTCTGCACTACCCGAACACCACTGCACTGCTGTAATCCCTAAAACACCACCCCCTGCTCGACGCCCTACACTGCCTGAACACCACTGCTCTGCCCTAAACCCTAAAACACCCCCCCTGCATGACCCCCTAAACTGCCTGAATAACACTGCTCTGCCCTAATCCCAAAATCACCACCCCCAGCACGACCCCTACACTGCCAGAACACCACTGCTCTGCCCTAAACCCTAAAACACCACCCCCACCATGACCCCCTACACTACCTGAACACCACTGCACTGCCCTAAACTCTAAAACACCACCCCCAGCACGACCCCCTACTCTACCCGAACACCACTGACTGCCCTAAACCCTACAACATTACCCCAGCACAACCCCCTACACTACCCAAACACCACTGCATTACACTAAACCCTAAAACATTACCCCGCACGACCCCTACACTACCCAAACACCACTGCACTACCCTAAACCCTAAAACACTACCCCCAGCATTATCCCCTACACTACCCAAACACCACTGCACTACCATAAACCCTAAAACACTACCCCAGCAGGATCCCCTACACTACCCAAAGAGCACTGCACTACCGTAAACCCTAAAATACTACCCCCACATGACCCCCTACTCTAATCAAAGACCACTGCACTACCCTAAACCCTAAAACACGAACCCCTACAATACAGAAACACAGCTGAACTACCATAAAACATTACCCCCAGCATGACCCCCTACACTAAACAAACACCACTGCACTACCCTAAACCCTAAAACACTACCCCCAGCAGTACCCCCTACATTACCCAAAGACCACTGCACTACCCTAACCCCTAAAACACTACCCCCACACGACGCCCTACACTACCCAAAGAACACTGCTCTACCCTAAACCCTAAAACACGACACCCTACACTACAGAAACAGCGCTGAACTACCCTAAACCCTTAAACATTACCCCCAGCATGACCCCCTACACTAAACAAACACCACTACTGCACTACCCTAAACCACTACCCCCAGCAGTACCCCTCACACTACCCAAACACCACTGCACTAGCCTAAACCCTAAAACACTATCCCCAGCAGTACCCCATACACTACCCAAACACCACTGAACTAACCTAAACCCTAAAACACTATCCCCAGTACTACACAAACACCACTGCACTACCCTAAACCGTCAAACACTACCCCCAGCACGACCTCTTATACTACCCAGACACCACTGCACTACCCTAACCCCTAAAACACCATCCCCAGCAGTACCCCCTACACTACTCAACCATCACTGCACTACCCTAAACCCTAAAACATTACCCCCAACAGTACCCCCTACACTATCCAAACACCACTGCACTACCCTAACCCTCAAACGCTACCCCCAGCACGACCCCCTACACTTCCCAAAGACCACTGAACTGACATAAACCCTAAAACACTACCCCTACACTAGATAAACACCACTGCACTGCCCTAAACCCTCAATAACTACCCCAGCACGACCCCTAGACTACCCAAACACCACTGCACTACCCTAAACCCTAAAACATTACCCCCCGCACGACCCCCTACACTACCCAAACACCACTGCACTACCCTAAACACTAAAACACTGCCCCAGCATGACCCCCTATACTACACAAACACCACTGCACTACCCTAAACCCTAAAACACCCCCCCAGCACCACTCCCTACACTACCCGAACACCACTGCACTACCCTAAACCCTAAAACACCACCCCTGCACGACCTTCTACACTGCCCGAACACCACTGCACTGCCCTAAACCCTAAAACATCACCCCATGCATGACCCCCTACACTGCCCGAACACCACTGCACTGCCCTAAACCCTAAAACACCACCCCCTGCATGACTCCCTACACTGCCCGAACACCACTGCACTGCCCTAAACCCTACAACATTATCCCCTGCTCGACTCCCTACACTGCCCAAACACCACTGCACTGCCCTAAACCCTAAAACACCATCCCCTGCACGACTCCCTACACTGCCCGAACGCCACTGCACTGCCGTAATCCCTAAAACAACACCCCCCTGCACGACCCCCCACACTGCCCGAACACCACTGCTCTGCCCTAATCCCAAATCACCACCCCCAGCACGACCCCTACACTGCCAGAACACCACTGCTCTGCCCTAAACTCTATAACACCACCCCCAGCACGACCCCTTAATCTACCCAAACACAACTGACTGCCCTAAACCCTAAAACATTACCCCAGCACAACCCCTTGCACTACCCAAACACCACTGCATTACACTAAATCCTAAAACATTACCCCGCACGACCCCCTACACTACCCAAACACCACTGCACTACCCTAAACCCTAAAACACTACCCCAGCACAACCCCCGACACTACCCAAACACCACTGCTCTACTGTAAACCCTAAAACACTACCCCAGCATGATCCCCTACACTACCCAAAGAGCACTGCACTACCGTAAACCCTAAAATACTACCCCCACATGACCCCCTACTCTACTCAAAGACCACTGCACTACCCTAAACCCTAAAACACGAACCCCTACAATACAGAAACACAGCTGAACTACCATAAAACATTATCCCCAGCATGACCCCCTACACTAAACAAACACCACTGCACTACCCTAAACCCTAAAACACTAACCCCAGCGAGCGCTAGGTGGCGTCGGACCAGCATGGCTGCTTCACGGTGAAGCTCCGGGCGCTGGACCCCGAAAATCCTCCCCGATCCGAACTGAGCTGCCCTGGCCGATTCCTTCTGGGCGCATTGGGGTGCAGACCTGTCCCGCAACCCAATTCTCTAATTTGGTGCGATTCTGCCCGCCCGGAGCACAGCCTGACGACTCGGAGGCGGGCCGGTGGGAGGAGGCAGCGATCCCGGTGCTGAGACCCGGGCGGGCTGCCACTCGAGCCCGCGGCGCCCTCGAGGTATTTGGGCCCAAGGTCGCCTGCGGCCTAGAAGATGCGTTTCTGCTGCCGCTGCGGGGCCCCCCCCCGCAAGAAGAAAGGTGTTCCCGCTCGGTGTCTGCCTGCGGTGCTGTGGGGGTGCGGAGCTGGCCCCGGGAGGCCGAATTGCGCTGGAAGACGGACGGTGAGTGCGGCGCTGTGGAGGCGCTCCAGCGAGGCTGCCAGAGCTGTCGCGGGGACCTGGGAGTGGTAGGGAGACCCCCCCTTCGGGCCGGGTGTCGACGGTCGGGGGCCTGCTCCCCTCCTTCCCCCCCGCCTACGTTGCTGCTTCCGGACCTGGTTCCTTGCGGCCTGCTGGGGGCAATTGAGTGGCGCGGGCTGCCTTTGATGATCGGGCCACGGGCCGGCGGTCGGGGGTGTATGCGGCTTCCTTTCCCCCCCCCTCTCCCCTCCTTGTCTACGGGACCTACATTGTCGGGGGTGAAGATATCAAGATCCCTGGGGGGGGGATTGGAACTGAACTTGGTGCCCGCGGCCTCGGGCTGAGCGCAGGCCTTGGTGGTGGGGGACCCACCGGGAGGGGTCTGAGACGAGGACAAACACACTCGCCTGTGTCCCGAGGTCCTTCTTGGAGTGTGTGGGCGTCTGTATGGGATGATTGGGCTCCATGCCCTCAATGGGGGCTGTGAAGATCTAGCCTCGGCTGTGTTGTACGGCGGGAGGCGGCGCACCACCCTGGATACCGGCGGGCTGCGGATCGGTGGCGGACCCTGAGGGATAATCGGCTGCCATATCGGGCAGCGCGCAGGGAAGTGACCTGCGGTACTTGCAGCAATTGGCCCTCCAGGCGGGCGGGGTGCCCTGACCGTGCGTCCTCCCTCCTGCCGTCCGCCTCCCCAGCCCTCGTGGAACCACCGGAGGCTGCCCGCATTGCTCACTGGCCGGCTTTGAGGTCCCCCATTGACCGAGGTGCGGCCACCAACGGTTTGGACATGGCTTCCAGGCCGACACCCGCAGCCACCCAAACCAAGATGGACCAATTCACGACCTCCGAGAAAGGGACGGGCCCCACCGAAGAGGCGGCCTCGGCCCCCAACACGGACCCGGCTGCCATTTTGTAGGCCATCATTGCGTCCCGCTCCTCCCTGGAGGGTATGGTGGGGAAGGTCAGGGTCGATGTTGCCCTTCTCCGGCAGGACTTGCGTAACGCCACCGCCCGCATCTCTGAAGCCGAATCGAGAATATCAACAGCCGAGGACGATATCCGCCAGCTGCAGGACCAAGTGCGTGAACTGACCACCCACTCTAAGGAACTGCACCGCCGGGCCGAGGATGCAGAAAACCGAGCCCGGCGTAGTAATCTTCGCCTGGTGGGATTCCCGGAGGGGGCTGAGTCGGGCCATGCAGATGACTTTCTGGAGCGCTGGTTTAATTCCTGGATGCCGGCGGACAGCCTGTCAGCCTGGTTTGTGGTGGAGAGGGCCCATCGTTCCTTGGCTCCCAGGCCTCCGGGAGCGCCCCCCCGTCCCTTCATCTTAAAGATCCTTAATTTCAGGGACAGAGACGCGATTCTACGCGAGGCCAGGCGCACAGAAACTCTCTCTTATCAAAATCATACTATAATGATTTTCCCTGACTACACCCGGGAGGTCCAAGAGCTAAGGCGATCCTACACGGAGGTGAAGCAGAAGATGCGAGCTCTGGGCCTCCATTACCAACTTCAGTTCCCGGCCCGCATCCGAGTCATTTTCCAACACAAGGCAATATTTTTTGACACGCCACGAGCAGCCTGGACCTGGCTAACGGAGGAACGCCCCTTGCATCGATCTGGACAAGGATCACCGGCGGGTGGACGAGGGGAGCGGGAAGTGCCCCGGCCGTCAAGAACACGGCGACGCACACTGCCCCGGAGGCGTGCAGAGGGTGAGGTGATTGTCACGCGCTCCATGGGACGGTCACGCCGGGCATCTGGGGCCTCATCTGCCTCCTCAGCTGCACCTACCAGCCCCGCCGCTACCGGGCGGCAGGCCGAGTCCCCCCTGCGGGCGGGTTCCACAGCCCAACCAGTCGCACAAATGGACCTCTCGGAACTCTCCGCAAGTCCTGTCATTTGATTTCCCTTTTCTGTATGTGGTTTTGTCGGGCGGGTGGGATTTGCTTACCAGGCTGACAGGGCTAGAGACTGGGCCTCAGTGATCTACTACACTCGCAGCTCTCGGCCAGGGCAGGTAAATTAGTCTTGCTCCGATCTACTGGGGGGTCCACTATGTGCTCAGGCCCGAGCTTTTTAGCTTGGTTGTTGTTACACATCATTAGGGCGACAGATGCTCCTGTTTTCGAAGTATAGGGTGGGGGGTCGGGGTTGGTTTGGGGTTGTTTTTTCCTTCTAGGAGGGATTTTGTTGGTGGAGGGTAAACTCCTTATTGTTGTTGTTCCAAGGCATCATGACACTTTTGACCTGATCTCCTGTCCGCTTTCCTGATGTCTCTCCCTCCGGGGAGACCACGTGCCTGCGCCCCCCTCAGATCCGGTGTGGGTGCCGTGCCCAACGGGCGGCCCCTCTCTGCGCGCTCCCCGGCCCTCCTGGCGTTTGACTCCGGGGTCACCCGCTCCTTGCAAGGGATGTGTCTCTTACAATGGCATCTGCTTCCACTGCATGCTAGGGCAATGTCGTATTTTGCTCCACGCTCCAGGCTCGCTCCTCTTAGCTTATGGAGTGCCTTGCGGACGGAGGGATGCGGCCCCGCCACTCTGGAAGGTGAGATCACTTGTTCGGCGTGCCCCCGAATACAACTATGGCTGACATACCCATTCCTAAGGCCACCATGCGCGTATGGTCCTGGAATGTAAATGGTCTTTTGGACCATTTCAAACGCATGGCAGTCCTCAAATATACACAGCGTATGGAGATCGACGTGCTCCTCCTTCAGGAGACCCACCTTCTTGGCAATAAATGTCCCTTTCTCGCCCGGTACGGGTACGATAGGGTGTGGCACTCAGGTTTTGCTAGGGGCTCCCGGAGGGTGGCTATCCTGATCAGACGGTCCTTTCCCTTTGTACTGGCCCAGGTGCATTTAGACTCCCAGGGAATGGCCGTTGCAGTTTGTGGCACTCTCGAGGGGCGACCACTCTCATTGCTTTCCCTCTATGCGGCGCCGTCCCTGTTGCAGACTGCCCTTTCCTACACCGCGGATCTACTTCCAGCACTTCCGGCGGGCTCGCTCGTTCTAGGGGGGGACTTTAACGCTGTTTACACGCCCCGTCTGGACTCGACAGGCTCGATCTCCCCCGCCAGAGCTGCTCGCGCGAAGCAGCTGTCGAGCTGGGCCGAAGCCCAGGGCCTATGCAACGTCTGGAGGGTTTGGCACCCACATGCTCGCCAATATACCCACACCTCGGCGGCACACCATTCACACGCCCGGATTGACCTAATTTTCGTCCCGTCCACCGAGTGCACAGGTGTTCAAGACGCCCGCATTCTTCCGAGAGGCATTTCGGACCACTCGCCAGTGCTCCTCGCTCTTGGCCCGCCTCCCTTCTCTGCTCGCCCGATGTGGCGTCTGAATGCTTGGTTCCTTCAAGACAAGGACTTTCGGAAAAAGGTGGGAGATGAGATTACTAATTATTACCTTCATAATGTAGGTTCTGTCTCTTCCTCGGCCACCCTTTGGGAGGCCGGCAAGGTGACTGTAGGAGAGTAGGGTCTGCTATCCTATGGTCACCCCAAATTTGTGCTTTTTGCTTCACTGGTTTTTGACGTATTGAGGCTGTGGGCCTGCTAATCAGACCCCCAGCCTGCTGTTCTCTCTGCTAAATTGACACTATGCACTTTAGGTGCAGGACCCATTGGAACTGGATCACCCTGTGAGCCCCTGTACTAGTGTAACCTAGGTACTCAGGGCATTGGTGTATCTGAGGCCTACCAGGGGCTGAAGCATGTATTGTGCCACCCCTGGCCTGGCCTAGCAATTTGACACAACTGGCTGATTACTCAGCTGGGGTAAGTTGGTGTATCCACCTCTTACTTAGGTGTAGTATGCCTATACCTAACCTTAAATGGGACACATGTTAACCTATAAGTCACTCCTATGGCAGGCCTTAACAATCCTGAAGGCAGAGTGCTTGGTTTCATGTGAGATGGTGCTCTGGCATGAGCTGAGCCTGTCTGCAGTAGTCGGAACAACTTCCTTCTACCGTTTCCAGATATCGCCATACCATATACTCTTAAGTGCATTATGAACCTCGCGGTTAAATGCTATCTTTGGTTTGGCTTTATCAAAACATGTCGAGTAAGGTGTCATACGAATTGGAATACTAACCCCTCGCCAATTCTGGTGACGGGGTTAGCATTCCACCCTCCTAGGGGGACACGACATGTACAGAACCTGAAACCTGGGTAAAATCAGACATAGCCTCAGCTCCACAAAATGGACGCTGCCACCACAGACACAAGTCTGCCCTCCTGCTGCTGGGAGTCCTTCCAGCTTGGGAGACGTGGACAAAGGGTTTCCTGCCAGGGGAGGTGCGAGCACCACCCCAGACAGGATTTTGTGTATTGGTCAGGTAGGGCTTGAAAGGAAACAGACATGCCTGAGGCTCACAAGGAGCCTCGGTGCATATGCCAGTTAAATCCGGTCCTGGGGCACACCAGCCCCAGACCTGGGGCGAGCTGGACAAAGGATTGGGGGTGTAACCACCCCCCTTCCTGGTCCCACCCTTAGGGAGGGACCTAGCAGGTAGTCCGGCCCCTAGAATCCGCTTAAAGGTAGGAGCTGTGTCCAAAGACTTCAGACATCCTGAAATCAACTTGAAACTAAGAAGAAGACGGGAACTTCGACATTCTGCTGCACAGAAGACTGAAGGAAATCTCCCCTATGGTCAGGGAGTGACCATCTTGCTAACGCAAGCACCATCCAGCGAACCGACATCTGCTTTGCTGCCGCCTCCCGCAGGAGCCCGAGCCCAGAGACTGACAAGGACTGGACCTCCAGACCTCTCACTGCCCGATCCACAGTCCCTGAAAAGAAGAAACCCGTGGAGGCACCGAGACCCGTGGAGCCAGCCATCTTGAAAGACACTCAACTAGCTGAAAGCGCAACAACAGAGGCTCCCTCCAAGTTGTGCTTTGGGTCCTGAGAAGCCCAACATCCAAGCAGCATCTGCACCAAAGGTGAGCCCTCCAGCATCTCCACGATCTGCGTGGGGCCCCTCTGCACTTCGCGACTCGAAGCACCTAACCGGTTACTGGTCCGTTGACTAGTGGCCATCTTGGCAACCATCTTGAAAAACTACAATGCTGGTCTGGTTGCTCCAGACTGGCCCCTGCTTCCCTCCAAAGGAGCAGCCCCTCTGACCTTGCTGGTCAGAGCTAACAGCTTTCTTTGATTCCTGCGACTCCTGCTTTTGCCAAGGCTTGTTTGCTTCTTCTGCGTGGCCGACACCGCCGACAGTGAGAGCCTGCGTGGGACAGCTCGTGAACCGACTCCTGGACGTTGTCGACCTTCAGGGACTACGTGGCTGCAGAGACAAGCTACACCTCTTCACCTGTTTGCACCCAACATCGCCTGGTACCTACCTGGTGCCACGCCGGTCACTGGCTAGTGACTGTGAACACTGTCCCCTCTGCTTACAGGTCTTCTACACTTCCGATCCAACCTTGGATCCACCGCATCTCTTCTGGACCGACCGCCTGCAGCATCTTTGTCGTCAGGCTCCATTGAACAGATAGACGAAACCCGACGCACTTCGAGCCCTATGCACCCGCTTCCTGTGGGTGAGGTAAAGCTGGCACTCCGGTCCACAAGTGTAGAGTAACATCTCTAATGACTAGGTTTGAAGTCTTGAATTCGTAGTCCAACCAGAAGACCCTTCTAGCAGTAACTTTTGAACAATTACGCACCCCTTGAAAACCTATGGGCGCCCGCGTGTAACTTTCCTCACTGCACACGCGACCCGTGGACCTCCTGGTCACTAACTAAAGTTAGCTCCTTGTAGGCCCAGCGATTCTAGAGGCCCTAGACCTTCTCCCTTTCCTGTTCGTGGTACTTATACCACTATTTTAGTATATGGTTTGAGCGGCCACCAGGGCCTATCCATATAAAGTGCAACTTTTGTATATTGTGATACTTTCTTGTTTAACGATTTGTGCTCCTGTGCTCATAAAGAGTCTATGGGATACTTTGAGTAATAAATACATATATATTTTGAAGATATATCTGTGTGGTGTACTTTCATTGGTATAAAGGGGGGTTACATATGGTAAAACAGCTTGCTTAACACGCCTAAACGAGTTTAGCCTCAAAGACTGCTTAGCCTACGCTACCACTAGGGCAGCTGGTCCGAAAAGGTTGACTTACAACCACACCATAAGGGTTGCTTGGCATGGTACAAGGTGGTCACTTTAATTAGTGAACATCATATACCAGGCCAACTTCTCACAGTGACTATTAGGGGGGCTGCAAAGGGACACGTGCAACAGCAGTGCCAAAGACAAATCCAGCAGCTCACGGCTTGCGAAGCACAGGCCTTGGAACTTGAGCGGGACCAGGAGGCATTGAAGGACGTCACGCGGGCCCGGCGGCTGGCCTTTCTGCGGGATTAGATACGCATGCACTCTATGGAGGCGGCGAAGACTCTTTGGCGCTCCTCGGTGGCCCGGGTTTACAGGTGGGGGGACAAGAACGGTACACTTCTCCATCGGCTGGCCACCTACCCCCGGGCAAGCCGGATTATTCCTGCCATTGTGGACTCCACAGGCGAGACCCACACAGTCTCCGTAGCAGTGGCACAGACCTTTGTGAAGTACTACTCCCAACTATACCAGGCTCGGGTGCCGGGGATCTCCCTTGCGGAGATGATGGGGCGACCAAGGCGGACCTTGGGCGACTGGGACGGGAGGCTTGTGAGACCCTTGACTTGCCCATCACGCTGCAAAAAATTTTATGAAGCGATCAGTCACCTGGCGTCCGGGAAGACCCCGGGACCAGACGGCTTCCCACAGGAATATTATGCCCACTACCGTGAGGCACTTGCTCCGAGGCTTCTGGATCTCTATGCTGAGGTGGTGGAGAAGGGTTCGTTCCCGCCAGAAACAGATACGGCCACAATAGTCATCCTTCCCAAAACGCAACCACCATCACAGTCCTGCTCGGATTATCGGCCGATATCTCTCATCAATACCGAGCTTAAGATATACGCTATCATCCTTGCGCAACGGCTGCGCCCGCATCTTGTCTCACTGGTCCACCCGGACCAATGTAGATTTATGCCGGAGCTAGGGACCAGACACTGCTTGCGGTGCCTGCATCTCGCCCTGGCCCACCGGGAGCGCCTTTCTCCTTATCTGGCCCTTCTGCGGGTCGATTTTGAAAAGGCCTTTGATTCGGTGGGGTGGGACTATCTCGGAGAGATCTTGGAGCGAATGGGTTTTGGCCCCCAGTTTCGTGCTATGGTCCGTGTCCTGTATGCGGATCTACGAGCCCAAGTGTTGGTGAATGGGGCTCTATCCCGCACGTTTTCCATAGGACGGGGTACGTGGCAGGGCTGCCCACTCTCGCCCCTCCTCTTCGCCCTGGCAATGGAGCCCCTGGCTGTGCTGATCCGTTCGGACCCTACTCTCCGTGGGTGGGATTGGCCGGGTATGGTCCCTGATAAGATTGCTCTGTACGCGGACGATGTCCTTCTCTATCTCTCGGATCCGGCTGTTTCGGGTCCTCGTGTTCGCCAGATTCTTCGCCGGTTCGGTCAGGCATCTGGTCTCCACCTAAACCCCAGAAAATCTGTCCTGGTCCCGTTGCACCCGTCTAGGGAGTGTTTCGACTGGCAGTCTGATATTCCCCTCCGGAGACTCTCCTTTAAGTATTTGGGGATCTGGATCACCCTTCTTCTGGAGCTCTGCTGGGCTCTCAATGTGGCCCCCGTGGTCAATAAGATCAGATCAGACATGGTAAAGTGGCAGTCGCTCCCACTGAATCCATTGGGGAGGATTGCACTTTTTAAGATGATGATCCTCCCCAAGTTCCTATACATGCTACAGAACACGCCCTGCTCCTTCTCCCGCTCTTGGTTCCGGGACTTGGACAAAATTGTGACTAAATTTCTCTGGGGTGGCGGTAGGCCCCGTCTAGCCCTGGACCGATGCCGGATTCCTTCATATGATGGAGGCCTGAGCATGACTAATCTTTACTTGTACTATCTTGCAACTCGGCTTCTGGTGGTTCATGATCGGTTCTCAGGCGGGTGGGACGATCCGGCCTATAGGCTAGAGGTGCAGCTCACTGGGTTCTCTTGTATTCAGAATATGCTCTACAGGGCGGCGATCCCCCTGCTACTGATTGTTACTGATTCCGTGATATGTCATTTTGATGCCAATTCAATCGGTTTGTTGTATATGCTTTCTGATTCTTGTTCTTTCCAAGAAAATAAAAATTTGCTTATCAAAAAAAAACACTACCCCAGCAGTACCTACACTTCCCAAAGACCACTGCACTACCCTAACCCCTAAAACACTACCCCCACATGACCCCCTACACTACCCAAAGAACACTGCTCTACCCTAAACCCTAAAACACGACCCCCTACACTACAGAAACACCGCAGAACTACCCTAAAACCTTAAACATTAACCCCAGCATGACCCCTACACTAAACAAACACCACTGCACTATCCTAAACCCTAAAACACTACCCCTACACTACACAAACACCACTGCACTACCCTAAACCCTAAAACACTACCCCCAACAGTACCCCTCACACTACCCAAACACCACTGCACTAGCCTAAACCCTAAAACACTATCCCCAGCAGTACCCCATACACTACCCAAACACCACTGAACTACCCTAAACCCTAAAACACTATCCCCAGTAGTACCCCCTACAGTACCCAAACACCACTGCACTACCCTCACCCTAAAACACTACCCCAGAACGACCCCCTACAATACACAAACACCAATGCACTACCCTAAACATTAAAACAGCACCCCCTGCATGACCCCCTACAATGCGTGAATACCACTGCACTGCCCTGAATCCTAAAACACCACCCCCTGCACGACCCACTACACTGCCCGAAAACCACTGCACTACCCTAAACCCTAAAACACCACCCCCTGCATGACCCCCTACACTGCCCGAACACCACTGCATTGCCCTAAACCCTAAAACACCACACCCCAGCACGACCCCCTACACTGCCCGAACACCACTGCACCACCCTAAACCCTAAAACACTACACCAGCATGACCTCCTATGCTACCCAAACACCACTGCACTACCCTAAACCCTAAAACACTATCCCCCACATGACCCCCTACACTACCCAAACACCACTGCACTACCCTAAACCCTGAAACACTAACCCAGCATGACCCCATACACTACCCAAACACCACTGCACTACCCTAAACCCTAAAACATTACCCCCGCACGATCCCCTACACTAACCAAACACCACTGCACTACCCTAAACCCTAAAACACTCCCCCAGTATGACCCCCTATACTACCCAAACACCACTGCACTACCATCAACCCTAAAACACTACCCCCAGTACGACCCCCAACACTACCCAAAGACCACTGCACTACCCTAAACCCTAAAACACGACCCCCAGCATGACCCCTACACTACCCAAAGACCACTGCACTACCCTAAACCCTAAACCACGCCCCCCAGCATGACCCCTACACTACCCAAAGACCACTGCTTTACCTAAATCGTAAAACATGAACCCCAGCACGACCCCTACACTACCCAAAAACCACTGCACTACCCTAAACCCTAAAACACAACCCCCTACACTACACAAACACCACTGCACTGCCCTAAACCCTAAAAATCTACACCCAGCATGACCCCCTAAACTAAACAAACACCACTGCACTACCCTAAACACTAAAACACTTCCCCCTACACTACCCAAACACCACTGCACTACTCTAAACCCTAAAACACCACCCCAGCACAACCCGCTACACTACACAAACACCAATGCACTGCCCTAAACAACTAAAACACCACTCCCTGCCCGACCCCCTACACTGCCCGAACACCACTGCACTGCCCTAAACCCTAAAACACCACCCCCTGCACAACACCCTACACTGTCCGACATCCCGCAGCACTGCCCTAAACCCTAAACACCACCCCCTGCATGACCCCTACACTGCCCGAACACCACTGCAGTGCCCTAAACACCACACCCGTGCACGACCCCTACACTTTCAGAACACCATTGCACTGCCCAAAACCCTAAAACATCACCCCCTGTATGACCCCCTACACTGCCCAAACACCACTGCACTGCCCTACCCCCTAAAACACCACCCCCTGCACGACCCCCTACACTGCCCGAACACCACTGCACTGCCCTAAACCCTAAAACACCTTCCACTGCATGACCCCCTACACTGCCCAAACACCACTGTACTGCCCTAAACCCTAAAACACCACCCCCTGCAAGACCCCTAAACTGCCCGAACACCACTGCACTGCCCTAAACCCTAAAACACCACCCCCTGCTCAGCCCCCTACACTGCCCGAACACCACTGCTCTGCTCTAAACCCTAAAACACCCCCCTGCATGACCCCCTACACTGCCCGAACACCACTGCACTTCCTTAAACCCTAAAAGACCACCCCCAGCATGACCCCCTACACTACCCGAACACCACTGCCCTAAACCCTAAAACACCACCCAGCATGACCCCCTACACTGCCCAAAGACGGCTGCCCTACCCTAAACCGTAAAACACCACCCCCAGCACGACCCCCTACACTGCCCGAACACCACTGCACTGCCTAAAACCTAAAACACTGTCAAGTACCTGATCTTCACAGAAACAGAATGGCTGAATAATCCCAATGCCTGCTAACCAGTGCCTCTGTAATTGGATTTGTTCCTACGAATGCACCAGGAAGGGGGAAAGGGGAATGGGACAGAGAAGAGACACTCCAGTCTTGCAGGTACTCCCTCAATCTCTCAGGAAGCCTTCTTCTGCTTTTAGTGTACTGTTCCTGGATTGGAGAGGACCTAATGCACAGAGAAGATGAGATAGAATTAAGTTACCTCCTACACTGCCTATTGTTCCCTATGATTCTATTCTACTCTAATCTTTCCTACCCGCTAAAGCAGGAGTCTAGCTTCTCTTCTTGCAGTACTATCTCTTAGGTGTACACTCTCAGGTTGAGGTTTCCTAATGCATAAAAGGGAGGGAAAAAACAAGATTTGCAACTGGTTTTCTTCTAACATATAACTGCTCTTGTTTTAAATAGAATTTCTCTTGTCTCCTCTACCTGTTAGAATAGTACATTGCTTCTTATCATTGCGAACTATGTCTGGGTCTAGCTTACTTCAGCATGCCTAGAACTCTTCATAACATTTATACAATAATATATACACGTGGAGTCTATTCTCCTGGTTGAGTCTTGTAGTGACTTGAAGTTCAACTGATGGATTGCGCTGACTCAGTTCTCTCACAAAGCTGGCACAATTTCTTGGTAGTCTGATACGCGCAAAAAGGAATAAGGGGGACGGAGCAACAGGGAAGGAAAAGATAGGAAAAGCGCAAGGGAGGTAGCAGTTGTGTATCCATAATGCAGGAGGGGTTAATGTTCTGTTAGTAAAGTGATTGAGTCACTCGGAGACTGCTTGGAATTCCAAAAATACCAAATAGCTTACTTGAGCGTAGTGCAGAACTGACTCTAGGTTACTTAACAACTTGAGCAGACTGCCTTCTCTGACCGGACAGGTCTGAAGACAAACGTAATGCCAGCGAAACAGCAGAACTTCGGATATCCTTTCGCTGAACCGCCACTCTCTCTTCACCAAATGCTGGATTCTCGCTGGCACATTAAATGGAGAAATACTCTCCCAAAGATAAGCGGCCAAAGAATTACCGCGACTCTTTCTCTCGCTCTGATATTCGGAGCCTTGAAGGTACGTGCATACATAAACTCTGGTGAATTGAAGTGCGCAGCAAACAGCGCGCGCACGTTGTTTAACGCCTTAAATCTCACGAGAATTCTAATGCTGACTAAAGGTTGAGATAGCAAGGCGGCCATCTTGTAATGTACTACAATGAGTGAACTAGATGTCTTCCCACAAACTAATTAACTGCGGCCTCACCACCAGCCTCGCCTTTTTCCTTGGGACTTTACTACGTTTACAGGGAAGAATGGAAATTGAATTAACATGGTTCATGACAAACACCACCCCCTGCACTACCCCCTACACTGCCCGAACACCACTGCACTGCCTCAACCCTAAAACACCACCCCCTGCACGACCCCCTACACTGCCAGAACACAACTGCACCGCCCTAAACCCTAAAACACCACCCACTGCACAACCCCCTACACTGCCCGAACACCACTGTCCTGCCCTAAACCCTAAAACACCACCCCCTGCACGACACGCTACACTGCAAAAAACACCACTGCACTGCCATAAACCCTAAAAGACCACCCACAGCACGACCCCCTACACTACCCGAACACCACTGCCCTAAACCCTAAAACACCACCCCAGCACGACCCCTACACTGCCCGAACACCACTGCACTGCACTAAACCCTAAAACACCACTCCCTGCACAACCACCTACACTGCCCGAACACCACTGTCCTGCCCTAAACCCTAAAACACCACCCCCTGCACGACACGCTACACTGCAAAAAACACCACTGCACTGCCATAAACCCTAAAAGACCACCCACAGCACGACCCCCTACACTACCCGAACACCACTGCCCTAAACCCTACAACACCACCCCAGCACCACCCCTACACTGCCCGAACACCACTGCACTGCCCTAAACCCTAAAACATCACCCCCTGCATGACCCCCTGCACCGTGCGAACACTACTGCACTGCCCTAAATCCTAAAACACTACCCCAGCACAACCCCCTACATGACCCAAAGACCACTGCACTACAATAAACCCATATACACTACCCATAGCACAACCCCCTACAGTACACAAACACCACTGCACTACTCTAAACCCTAAAACACTCCCCCAGCACCAATGTCTACACTACCCAAACACCACTGCACTACCAGAAACCCTAAAACAACACCCCCCGCACAACCCCCTACACTACCCGAACACCACTGCACTACCCTAAACCCTAAAACACTACCCCCAGCACCAATCCTACACTACCCAAAGAACACTGCACTACCCTAAATCCTAAAACACTACCCCCCACATGACACCCTACACTACCCAAAGACCACTGCACTACCCTAAACCCCAAAACACTACCCCCAGCACCACCCCCTACACTACGCAAAGAACACTGCACTACCCTAAACACTACACCCAACACAAGCCCCTACACTACCCCCAGCACCACCCCCTACACTACGCAAAGAACACTGCACTACCCTAAACACTACACCCAACACAAGCCCCTACTCTACCCAAACACCACTGCACTACCCTAAAACCTAAAACACTACCCCAGTATGACCTCCTACACTACCCAAACACCACTGCACTACCCTAAACCCTAAAATAGTACCCGCAGCACGACCCCCTACACTACCCAAACACCACTGCACTACCCTAAACCCTAAAACACAACCCCCCGCAAAGCCCCACCTATACTGCCCGAACACCACTGCCCTACCCTAAACCCTAAAACACTACCCCCAGCACGACCCCCTACACTACCCAAACAGCACTTCACTATCATAAACCTTAAAATACTACCCCCAGCATGACCCCCTATACTACCCAAAGACCACTGCACTACCCTAATCCTAAAATACTACCCCCACACGACCCCCTACACTACCCAAAGACCACTGCACTACCCTAAACCCTAAAACACGACCCCCTACACTACAGGAACACTGCAGAACTACCCTAAACCCTAAAACATTACCCCCAGCATGACCCCCTACACTACACAAACACCACTGCACTACCCTAAACCCTAAAACACTACCCCCTACACTACACAAACACCACTGCACTAACCTAAACCGTCAAACAGTACCCCCAGCACGACCCCTTATACGACCCAAACACCACTGCACTACCCTAAACCCTAAAACACTATCCCCAGCAGTACCCCTTACACTACCCAAACATCACTGCACTACCCTAAACCCTAAAACATTACCCTCAACAGTACAAACTACATTACCCAAACACCACTGCACTACCCTAAACCCTAAAACACTATCCCCAGCAGTACCCCTTACACTACCCAAACATCACTGCACTACCCTAACCCTCAAACACTACCCCAGCACGACCCCTACACTACCCAAAGACCACTGCACTGACCTAAACCCTAAAACATTACCCCCTACACTAGATAAACACCACTGCACTGCCCTAAACCCTAAATAACTACCCCAGCATGACCCCCTACACCACCCAAACACACCTGCACTACCCAAATCCCTAAAACACTACCCCCAGCATGACCCCCTACACTACCCAAACACCACTGCACTACCCTAAACCCTAAAACACCACTCCTGCACGACCCCAACACTGCCCAAACACCACTGTACTGCCGTAAACCCTAAAACACCACCACCTGCACGACCTTCTACACTGCCCGAACACCACTGCAGTGCCCTAAACCCTAAAACACCACCCCCTGCATGACCCCCTACACTGCCCGAACACCACCGCACTGCCCTAAACACTAAAACACCACCCCGTGCATGACCCCCTACAGTTCCCGAACACCACTGCACTGCCCTAAACCCTAAAACACCACCCCCTGCATGACTCCCTACACTGCCCGAACACTACTGCACTGCCCTAAACCCTAAAACACCACCCCCTGCATGACTCCCTACACTGCCCGAACACTACTGCACTGCCCTAAACCCTAAAACACTACCCCCTGCTCGACTCCCTACACTGTCCAAACACCACTGCACTGCCCTAAACCCTAAAACACCATCCCATGAACGACTCCCTACACTGCCCGAACGCCACTGCACTGCCGTAAACTCTAAAACACCACCCGTGCACGACTCCCTACACTACCTGAACACCACTGCGCTGCCCTAAACCCTAAAACATCACCCCCTGCAATACCTTCTGCACCGCGCGAACACCACTGCACTGCCCTAAACCGTAAAACACTACCCCAGCACGACCCCCTACATGACCCAAAGACCACTGCACTACACTAAACCCGTATACACTACCCATACACAAACACCACTGCACTACTCGAAACCCTAAAACACTCCCCCCAGCACCAATGTCTACACTACCCAAACACCACTGCACTACCTGAAACCCTAAAATAATACCCCCAGCACGACCCCCTACACTACCCAAAGAACACTGCACTACCCTAAATCCTAAAACGCTACCCCCCACATGACACCCTACACTACCCAAAGACCACTGCACTACCTTAAACCCTAAAACACTACCCCCAACACCACCCCCTACACTACCCAAAGAACACTGCACTACCCTAAACACTACACCCAACACGAGCCCCTACACTACCCAAACACCACTGCACCACTGCACTACCCTAAAACCTAAAACACTACCTCAGTATGACCTCCTACACTACCCCAACACCACTGCACTACCCTAAACCCTAAAACAGTACCTGCAGCACGACCCCCTACACTACCCAAACACCACTCCGCTACCCTAAACCCTAAAACACTACCCCCCGCAAAGCCCCCCTATACTACCGAACACCACTGCACTACCCTAAACCCTAAAACACTACTCCCAGCACGACCCCCTACACTACCCAAACAGCACTTCACTATCATAAACCTTAAAATACTACCCCCAGCACGACCCCCTACACTACCCAAAGACCACTGCACTACCCTAAACCCTAAAACACTACCCCCAGCACCAATCCTACACTACCCAAAGAACACTGCACTATCCTAAATCCTAAAACACTACCCCCCACACGACACCCTACACTACCCAAAGACCACTGCACTACCCTAAACCCCAAAACACTACCCCCAGCACCACCCCCTACACTACGCAAAGAACACTGCACTACCCTAAACACTACACCCAACACGAGCCCCTACACTACCCAAACACCACTGCACTACCCTAAAACCTAAAACACTACCCCAGTATGACCTCCTACACTACCCAAACACCACTGCACTACCCTAAACCCTAAAACAGTACCCGCAGCACGACCCCCTACACTACCCAAACACCACTGCACTACCCTAAACCCTAAAACACTACCCCCCGCAAAGCCCCACCTATACTGCCCGAACACCACTGCCCTACTCTAAACCCTAAAACACTACCCCCAGCACGACCCCCTACACTGCCCAAACAGCACTTCACTATCATAAACCTTAAAATACTACCCCCAGCACGACCCCCTACACTACCCAAAGACCACCGCACTACCCTAATCCTAAAAAACTACCCCCACACGACCCCCTACACTACCCAAAGACCACTGCACTACCCTAAACCCTAAAACATGACCCCCTACACTACACGAACACTGCAGAACTACCCTAAACCCTAAAACATTACCCCCAGCATGACCCCCTACACTACACAAACACCACTGCACTACCCTAAACCCTAAAACACTACCCCCTACACTACACAAACACCACTGCACTACCCTAAACCCTAAAACACTACCCCCCGCAAAGCCCCACGTATACTGCCCGAACACCACTGCCCTATCCCTAAACCCTAAAACACTACCCCCAGCACGACCCCCTACACTACCCAAACAGCACTTCACTATCATAAACCTTAAAATACTACCCCCAGCACGACCCCCTACACTACCCAAAGACCACTGCACTACCCTAATCCTAAAATACTACCCCCACACGACCCCCTTCACTACCCAAAGACCACTGCACTACCCTAAACCCTAAAACACGACCCCCTACACTACACAAACACTGCAGAACTACCCTAAACCCTAAAACATTACCCCCAGCATGACCCCCTACACTACACAAACACCACTGCACTACCCTAAACCCTAAAACACTACCCCCTACACTACACAAACACCACTGCACTAACATAAACCGTCAAACAGTACCCCCAGCACGACTCCTTATACGACCCAAACACCACTGCACTACCCTAAACCCTAAAACACTATCCCCAGCAGTACCCCTTACACTACCCAAACATCACTGCACTACCCTAAACCCTAAAACATTACCCTCAACAGTACCAACTACATTACCCAAACACCATTGCACTACCCTAACCCTCAAACACTACCCCAGCACGACCCCTACACTACCCAAACACCACTGCACTACCCAAATCCCTAAAACACTACCCCCAGCACGACCCCCTACACTACCCAAACACCACTGCACTACCCTAAACCCTAAAACACCACTCCTGCACGACCCCAACACTGCCCGAACACCACTGTACTGCCGTAAACCCTAAAACACCACCACCTGCACGACCTTCTACACTGCCCGAACACCACTGCAGTGCCCTAAACCCTAAAACACCATCCCCTGCATGACCCCCTACACTGCCCGAACACCACTGCACTGCCCTAAACACTAAAACACCACCCCGTGCATGACCCCCTACAGTTCCCGAACACCACTGCACTGCCCTAAACCCTAAAACACCACCCCCTGCATGACTCCCTACACTGCCCGAACACTACTGCACTGCCCTAAACCCTAAAACACTACCCCCTGCTCGACTCCCTACACTGCCCAAACACCACTGCACTGCCCTAAACCCTAAAACACCATCCCATGAACGACTCCCTACACTGCCCGAACGCCATTGCACTGCCGTAAACTCTAAAACACCACCCGTGCACGACTCCCTACACTACCCGAACACCACTGCGCTGCCCTAAACCCTAAAACATCACCCCCTGCATGACCCCATGCACCGCGTGAACACCACTGCACTGCCCTAAACCGTAAAACACTACCCCAGCACGACCCCCTACATGACCCAAAGACCACTGCACTACACTAAACCCATATACACTACCCATAGCACAACTCCCTAAAGTACACAAACACCACTGCACTACTCGAAACCCTAAAACACTCCCTCCAGCACCAATGTCTACACTACCCAAACACCACTGCACTACCTGAAACCCTAAAACAATACCCCCAGCACGACCCCCTACACTACCCAAAGAACACTGCACTACCCTAAATCCTAAAACGCTACCCTCACATGACACCCTACACTACCCAAAGACCACTGCACTACCTTAAACCCTAAAACACTACCCCCAGCACCACCCCCTACACTACCCAAAGAACACTGCACTACCCTAAACACTACACCCAACACGAGCCCCTGCACCACCCAAACACCACTGCACTACCCTAAAACCTAAAACACTACCTCAGTATGACCTCCTACACTACCCAAACACCACTGCACTACCCTAAATCCTAAAACAGTACCTGCAGCACGACCCCCTACACTACCCAAACACCACTCCGCTACCCTAAACCCTAAAACACTACCCCCCGCAAAGCCCCCCTATACTACCGATCACCACTGCGCTACCCTAAAACCTAAACCCTAAAACACTACCCCCAGCACGACCCCCTACACTACCCAAACAGCACTTCACTATCATAAACCTTAAAATACTACCCCCAGCACGACCCCCTACACTACCCAAAGACCACTGCACTACCCTAATCCTAAAACACTACCCCCCACACGACCCCCTACACTACCCAAAGACCACTGCACTACACTAAACCCTAAAACACGACCCCCTACAATACACGAACACTGCAGAACTACCCTAAACCCTAAAACATTACCCCCAGCACGACCCCCTACACTACACAAACACCACTGCACAACCCTAAACCCTAAAACACTACCCCTACACTACACAAGCACCAATGCACTACCCTAAACCGTCAAACAGTACCCCCAGCATGACCCCTTATACTACCCAAACACCACTGCACTACCCTAAACCCTAAAACACTACCCCCCGCAAAGCCCCACCTATACTGCCCGAACACCACTGCCCTACCCTAAACCCTAAAACACTACCCCCAGCACGACCCCCTACACTACCCAAACAGCACTTCACTATCATAAACCTTAAAATACTACCCCCAGCACGACCCCCTACACTACCCAAAGACCACTGCACTACCCTAATCCTAAAATACTACCCCCCACACAACCCCCTACACGACCCAAAGACCACTGCACTACCCTAAACCCTAAATCACTACCCCCAGCACGACCCCCTACACTACACAAACACCACTGCACTACCCTAAACCCTAAAACACTACCCCCTACACTACACAAACACCACTGCACTACCCTAAACCGTCAAACAGTACCCCCAGCACGACCCCTTATACGACCCAAACACCACTGCACTACCCTAAACCCTAAAACACTATCCCCAGCAGTACCCCCTACACTACCCAAAGACCACTGCACTACCCTAAACCCTAAAACATGACCCCCTACACTACACGAACACTGCAGAACTACCCTAAACCCTAAAACATTACCCCCAGCATGACCCCCTACACTACACAAACACCACTGCACTACCCTAAACCCTAAAACACTACCCCCTACACTACACAAACACCACTGCACTACCCTAAACCCTAAAACACTACCCCCCGCAAAGCCCCACCTATACTGCCCGAACACCACTGCCCTACCCTAAACCCTAAAACACTACCCCCAGCACGACCCCCTACACTACCCAAACAGCACTTCACTATCATAAACCTTAAAATACTACCCCAGCATGACCCACTACACTACCCAAAGACCACTGCACTACCCTAATCCTAAAATACTACCCCCACACGACCCCCTTCACTACCCAAAGACCACTGCACTACCCTAAACCCTAAAACACGACCCCCTACACTACACAAACACTGCAGAACTACCCTAAACCCTAAAACATTACCCCCAGCATGACCCCCTACACTACACAAACACCACTGCACTACCCTAAACCCTAAAACACTACCCCCTACACTACACAAACACCACTGCACTAACCTAAACCGTCAAACAGTACCCCCAGCACGACCCCTTATACGACCCAAACACCACTGCACTACCCTAAACCCTAAAACACTATCCCCAGCAGTACCCCTTACACTACCCAAACATCACTGCACTACCCTAAACCCTAAAACATTACCCTCAACAGTACCAACTACATTACCCAAACACCATTGCACTACCCTAACCCTCAAACACTACCCCAGCACGACCCCTACACTACCCAAAGACCACTGCACTGACCTAAACCCTAAAACATTACCCCCTACACTAGATAAACACCACTGCACTGCCCTAAACCCTAAATAACTACCCCAGAATGACTTCCTACACTACCCAAACACACCTGCACTACCCAAATCCCTAAAACACTACCCCCAGCACGACCCCCTA
The DNA here is from genome assembly GCF_964204655.1 of Triturus cristatus. Lineage (NCBI taxonomy): Eukaryota > Metazoa > Chordata > Amphibia > Caudata > Salamandridae > Triturus > Triturus cristatus. Next base: position 1,111,572,783 of record NC_140579.1, read on the forward strand.
CACTACCCAAACACCACTGCACTACCCTAAACCCTAAAACACCACTCCTGCACGACTCCAACACTGCCCGAACACCACTGTACTGCCGTAAACCCTAAAACACCACCACCTGCACGACCTTCTACACTGCCCGAACACCACTGCAGTGCCCTAAACCCTAAAACACCACCCCCTGCATGACCCCCTACACTGCCCGAACACCACTGCACTGCCCTAAACACTAAAACACCACCCCGTGCATGACCCCCTACAGTTCCCGAACACCACTGCACTGCCCTAAACCCTAAAACACCACCCCCTGCATGACTCCCTACACTGCCCGAACACTACTGCACTGCCCTAAACCCTAAAACACTACCCCCTGCTCGACTCCCTACACTGCCCAAACACCACTGCACTGCCCTAAACACTAAAACCCCATCCCATGAACGACTCCCTACACTGCCCGAACGCCATTGCACTGCCGTAAACTCTAAAACACCACCCGTGCACGACTCCCTACACTACCCGAACACCACTGCGCTGCCCTAAACCCTAAAACATCACCCCCTGCATGACCCCGTGCACCGCGTGAACACCACTGCACTGCCCTAAACCGTAAAACACTACCCCAGCACGACCCCCTACATGACCCAAAGACCACTGCACTACACTAAACCCATATACACTACCCATAGCACAACTCCCTAAAGTACACAAACACCACTGCACTACTCGAAACCCTAAAACACTCCCCCCAGCACCAATGTCTAAACTACCCAAACACCACTGCACTACCTGAAACCCTAAAACAATACCCCCAGCATGACCCCCTACACTACCCAAAGAACACTGCACTACCCTAAATCCTAAAACGCTACCCCCACATGACACCCTACACTACCCAAAGACCACTGCACTACCTTAAACCCTAAAACACTACCCCCAGCACCACCCCCTACACTACCCAAAGAACACTGCACTACCCTAAACACTACACCCAACACGAGCCCCTGCACCACCCAAACACCACTGCACCACTGCACTACCCTAAAACCTAAAACACTACCTCAGTATGACCTCCTACACTACCCAAACACCACTGCACTACCCTAAACCCTAAAACAGTACCCGCAGCACGACCCCCTACACTACCCAAACACCACTCCGCTACCCTAAACCCTAAAACACTACCCCCCGCAAAGCCCCCCTATACTACCGATCACCACTGCGCTACCCTAAACCCTAAAACACTACCCCCAGCACGACCCCCTACACTACCCAAACAGCACTTCACTATCATAAACCTTAAAATACTACCCCCAGCACGACCCCCTACACTACCCAAAGACCACTGCACTACCCTAATCCTAAAACACTACCCCCCACACGACCCCCTACACTACCCAAAGACCACTGCACTACACTAAACCCTAAAACACGACCCCCTACAATACACGAACACTGCAGAACTACCCTAAACCCTAAAACATTACCCCCCGCACGACCCCCTACACTACACAAACACCACTGCACTACCCTAAACCCTAAAACACTACCCCTACACTACACAAGCACCAATGCACTACCCTAAACCGTCAAACAGTACCCCCAGCATGACCCCTTATACTACCCAAACACCACTGCACTACCCTAAACCCTAAAACACTACCCCCGCAAAGCCCCACCTATACTGCCCGAACACCACTGCCCTACCCTAAACCCTAAAACACTACCCCCAGCACGACCCCCTACACTACCCAAACAGCACTTCACTATCATAAACCTTAAAATACTACCCCCAGCACGACCCCCTACACTACCCAAAGACCACTACACTACCCTAATCCTAAAACACCATCCCATGAACGACTCCCTACACTGCCCGAACGCCACTGCACTGCCGTAAACTCTAAAACACCACCCGTGCACGACTCCCCACACTACCCGAACACCACTGTGCTGCCCTAAACCCTAAAACATCACCCCCTGCATGACCCCCTGCACCACGCGAACACCACTGCACTGCCCTAAACCGTAAAACATTACCCCAGCACGACCCCCTACATGACCCAAAGACCACTGCACTACACTAAACCCATATACACTACCCATAGCACAACCCCTAAAGTACACAAACACCACTGCACTACTCGAAACCCTAAAACACTCCCCCGAGCACCAATGTCTACACTACCCAAACACCACTGCACTACCTGAAACCCTAAAACACTACCCCCAGCACCAATGTCTGCACTACCCAAACACCACTGCACTACCCGAAACCCTAAAACACTACCCGCAGCACCACCCCCTACACTACCCAAAGAACACTGCACTACCCTAAACCCTAAAACACTACCCCCCACAAGACCCCCTACACTACCCAAAGACCACTGCACTACCCTAAACCCTAAAACACGACCCCTACACTACACAAATACAGCTGAACTACCCTAAACCCTAAAACTTTACCCCCAGCACGACCCCCTACACTACACAAACACCACTGTGCTACACTAAACCCTAAAACACTACCCCATACACTACACAAACACATCTGCACTACCCTAAACCCTAAAACACTACCCCCAGCATGACCCCCTACACTACCCAAACACCACTGTACCACCCTAAACCCATATACACTACCCCAGTATGTCCCCCTACACTACACAAACACCACTGCACTACCCTAAACCCTAAAACACTCCCCCCAGCACCACTCTCTACACTACCCAAACACCACTGCACTACCCTAAACCCTAAAACATTACCCCCAACAGTACCCCCTACACTACCCAAACACCACTGCACTACCCTAAACCCTAAAACAGTAACCGCAGCACGACCCCCTACACTACCCAAACACCACTGCACTACCCTAAACCCTAAAACACTACGTGCCGCAAAGCCCCCCTATACTACCCAAACACCACTGCCCTACCCTAAACCCTAAAACACTACCCCCAGCACAACCCCCTACACTACCCAAACAGCACTTCACTACCATAAACCCTAAAACACTACCCCCAGCACGACCCCCTACACTACCCAAAGACCACTGCACTACCCTAAATCTTAAAACACTACCCCCCACACGACCCCCTACACTACCCAAAGACCACTGCACTACCCTAAACCCTAAAACACGACCCCCTACACTACACAAACACTGCTGAACTACCCTAAACCCTAAAACATTACCCCCAACACGACCCCCTACACTACACAAACACCACTGCACTACCCTAAACCCTAAAACACTACCCCCTACACTACACAAACACCACTGCACTACCCTAAACCGTCAAACACTACCCCCAGCACGACCTCTTATACTACCCAGACACCACTGCACTACCCTAAACCCTAAAACATCATCCCCAGCAGTACCCCTACACTACCCAAACATCACTGCACTACCCTAAACCCTAAAACATTACCCCCAACAGTACCCCCTACACTACCCAAACACCACTGCACTACCCTAACCCTCAAACACTACCCCCAGCACAACCCCCTATACTACCCAAAGACCACTGCACTGACCTAAACCCTAAAACACTACCCCTACACTAGATAAACACCACTGCACTGCCCTAAACCCTAAATAACAACCCCAGCACGACCCCCTACACTACTCAACCACCACTGCTCTACCCTAATCCCTAAAACACTACCCCCTGCACGACCCCCTACACTACCCAAACACCACTGCACTACCCTAAACCCTAAAACATTACCCCCGCACGACCCCCTACACTACCCAAACACCACTGCACTACCCTAAACCCTAAATCACTACCCCCAGCATTATCCCCTACACTGCCCAAACACCACTGCACTACCTCAACCCTAAAACACTACCCCAGCATGACCCCCTACACTACACAAACACCATTGCACTACCCTAAACCCTAAAACACCCCCCCAGCACCACTCCCTACACTACCCAAACACCACTGCACTATCCTAAACCCTAAAACACCACCCCTGCATGACCCCCAAAACTGCCCGAACACCACTGTACTGCCGTAAACCATAAAACACCACCACCTGTACGACCGTCTACACTGCCCGAACACAACTGCAGTGCCCTAAACCCTAAAACACCATCCCCTGCACGACCCCCTACACTGCCCAAACACCACTGCACTGCCCTAAACCCTAAAACACCACCCCCTGCATGACCCCCTACAATTCCCGAACACCACTGCACTGCCCTAATCCCTAAAACACCACCCCCTGCATGACTCCCTACACTGCCCGAACACCACTGCACTGCCCTAAACCCTACAACACTATCCCCTGCTCGACTCCCTACACTGCCCAAACACCACTGCACTGCCCTAAACCCTAAAACAGCATCCCCTGCACGACTCCCTAAACTGTCCGAATGCCACTGCACTGCCGTAAACTCTAAAACACCACCCGTGCACGACTCTCTGCACTACCCGAACACCACTGCACTGCTGTAATCCCTAAAACACCACCCCCTGCTCGACGCCCTACACTGCCTGAACACCACTGCTCTGCCCTAAACCCTAAAACACCCCCCCTGCATGACCCCCTAAACTGCCTGAATAACACTGCTCTGCCCTAATCCCAAAATCACCACCCCCAGCACGACCCCTACACTGCCAGAACACCACTGCTCTGCCCTAAACCCTAAAACACCACCCCCACCATGACCCCCTACACTACCTGAACACCACTGCACTGCCCTAAACTCTAAAACACCACCCCCAGCACGACCCCCTACTCTACCCGAACACCACTGACTGCCCTAAACCCTACAACATTACCCCAGCACAACCCCCTACACTACCCAAACACCACTGCATTACACTAAACCCTAAAACATTACCCCGCACGACCCCTACACTACCCAAACACCACTGCACTACCCTAAACCCTAAAACACTACCCCCAGCATTATCCCCTACACTACCCAAACACCACTGCACTACCATAAACCCTAAAACACTACCCCAGCAGGATCCCCTACACTACCCAAAGAGCACTGCACTACCGTAAACCCTAAAATACTACCCCCACATGACCCCCTACTCTAATCAAAGACCACTGCACTACCCTAAACCCTAAAACACGAACCCCTACAATACAGAAACACAGCTGAACTACCATAAAACATTACCCCCAGCATGACCCCCTACACTAAACAAACACCACTGCACTACCCTAAACCCTAAAACACTACCCCCAGCAGTACCCCCTACATTACCCAAAGACCACTGCACTACCCTAACCCCTAAAACACTACCCCCACACGACGCCCTACACTACCCAAAGAACACTGCTCTACCCTAAACCCTAAAACACGACACCCTACACTACAGAAACAGCGCTGAACTACCCTAAACCCTTAAACATTACCCCCAGCATGACCCCCTACACTAAACAAACACCACTACTGCACTACCCTAAACCACTACCCCCAGCAGTACCCCTCACACTACCCAAACACCACTGCACTAGCCTAAACCCTAAAACACTATCCCCAGCAGTACCCCATACACTACCCAAACACCACTGAACTAACCTAAACCCTAAAACACTATCCCCAGTACTACACAAACACCACTGCACTACCCTAAACCGTCAAACACTACCCCCAGCACGACCTCTTATACTACCCAGACACCACTGCACTACCCTAACCCCTAAAACACCATCCCCAGCAGTACCCCCTACACTACTCAACCATCACTGCACTACCCTAAACCCTAAAACATTACCCCCAACAGTACCCCCTACACTGCCCAAACACCACTGCACTACCCCAACCCTAAAACACTACCCCAGCATGACCCCCTACACTACACAAACACCATTGCACTACCCTAAACCCTAAAACACCCCCCCAGCACCACTCCCTACACTACCCAAACACCACTGCACTATCCTAAACCCTAAAACACCACCCCTGCATGACCCCCAAAACTGCCCGAACACCACTGTACTGCCGTAAACCATAAAACACCACCACCTGTACGACCGTCTACACTGCCCGAACACAACTGCAGTGCCCTAAACCCTAAAACACCATCCCCTGCACGACCCCCTACACTGCCCAAACACCACTGCACTGCCCTAAACCCTAAAACACCACCCCCTGCATGACCCCCTACAATTCCCGAACACCACTGCACTGCCCTAATCCCTAAAACACCACCCCCTGCATGACTCCCTACACTGCCCGAACACCACTGCACTGCCCTAAACCCTACAACACTATCCCCTGCTCGACTCCCTACACTGCCCAAACACCACTGCACTGCCCTAAACCCTAAAACAGCATCCCCTGCACGACTCCCTAAACTGTCCGAATGCCACTGCACTGCCGTAAACTCTAAAACACCACCCGTGCACGACTCTCTGCACTACCCGAACACCACTGCACTGCTGTAATCCCTAAAACACCACCCCCTGCTCGACGCCCTACACTGCCTGAACACCACTGCTCTGCCCTAAACCCTAAAACACCCCCCCTGCATGACCCCCTAAACTGCCTGAATAACACTGCTCTGCCCTAATCCCAAAATCACCACCCCCAGCACGACCCCTACACTGCCAGAACACCACTGCTCTGCCCTAAACCCTAAAACACCACCCCCACCATGACCCCCTACACTACCTGAACACCACTGCACTGCCCTAAACTCTAAAACACCACCCCCAGCACGACCCCCTACTCTACCCGAACACCACTGACTGCCCTAAACCCTACAACATTACCCCAGCACAACCCCCTACACTACCCAAACACCACTGCATTACACTAAACCCTAAAACATTACCCCGCACGACCCCTACACTACCCAAACACCACTGCACTACCCTAAACCCTAAAACACTACCCCCAGCATTATCCCCTACACTACCCAAACACCACTGCACTACCATAAACCCTAAAACACTACCCCAGCAGGATCCCCTACACTACCCAAAGAGCACTGCACTACCGTAAACCCTAAAATACTACCCCCACATGACCCCCTACTCTAATCAAAGACCACTGCACTACCCTAAACCCTAAAACACGAACCCCTACAATACAGAAACACAGCTGAACTACCATAAAACATTACCCCCAGCATGACCCCCTACACTAAACAAACACCACTGCACTACCCTAAACCCTAAAACACTACCCCCAGCAGTACCCCCTACATTACCCAAAGACCACTGCACTACCCTAACCCCTAAAACACTACCCCCACACGACGCCCTACACTACCCAAAGAACACTGCTCTACCCTAAACCCTAAAACACGACACCCTACACTACAGAAACAGCGCTGAACTACCCTAAACCCTTAAACATTACCCCCAGCATGACCCCCTACACTAAACAAACACCACTACTGCACTACCCTAAACCACTACCCCCAGCAGTACCCCTCACACTACCCAAACACCACTGCACTAGCCTAAACCCTAAAACACTATCCCCAGCAGTACCCCATACACTACCCAAACACCACTGAACTAACCTAAACCCTAAAACACTATCCCCAGTACTACACAAACACCACTGCACTACCCTAAACCGTCAAACACTACCCCCAGCACGACCTCTTATACTACCCAGACACCACTGCACTACCCTAACCCCTAAAACACCATCCCCAGCAGTACCCCCTACACTACTCAACCATCACTGCACTACCCTAAACCCTAAAACATTACCCCCAACAGTACCCCCTACACTATCCAAACACCACTGCACTACCCTAACCCTCAAACGCTACCCCCAGCACGACCCCCTACACTTCCCAAAGACCACTGAACTGACATAAACCCTAAAACACTACCCCTACACTAGATAAACACCACTGCACTGCCCTAAACCCTCAATAACTACCCCAGCACGACCCCTAGACTACCCAAACACCACTGCACTACCCTAAACCCTAAAACATTACCCCCCGCACGACCCCCTACACTACCCAAACACCACTGCACTACCCTAAACACTAAAACACTGCCCCAGCATGACCCCCTATACTACACAAACACCACTGCACTACCCTAAACCCTAAAACACCCCCCCAGCACCACTCCCTACACTACCCGAACACCACTGCACTACCCTAAACCCTAAAACACCACCCCTGCACGACCTTCTACACTGCCCGAACACCACTGCACTGCCCTAAACCCTAAAACATCACCCCATGCATGACCCCCTACACTGCCCGAACACCACTGCACTGCCCTAAACCCTAAAACACCACCCCCTGCATGACTCCCTACACTGCCCGAACACCACTGCACTGCCCTAAACCCTACAACATTATCCCCTGCTCGACTCCCTACACTGCCCAAACACCACTGCACTGCCCTAAACCCTAAAACACCATCCCCTGCACGACTCCCTACACTGCCCGAACGCCACTGCACTGCCGTAATCCCTAAAACAACACCCCCCTGCACGACCCCCCACACTGCCCGAACACCACTGCTCTGCCCTAATCCCAAATCACCACCCCCAGCACGACCCCTACACTGCCAGAACACCACTGCTCTGCCCTAAACTCTATAACACCACCCCCAGCACGACCCCTTAATCTACCCAAACACAACTGACTGCCCTAAACCCTAAAACATTACCCCAGCACAACCCCTTGCACTACCCAAACACCACTGCATTACACTAAATCCTAAAACATTACCCCGCACGACCCCCTACACTACCCAAACACCACTGCACTACCCTAAACCCTAAAACACTACCCCAGCACAACCCCCGACACTACCCAAACACCACTGCTCTACTGTAAACCCTAAAACACTACCCCAGCATGATCCCCTACACTACCCAAAGAGCACTGCACTACCGTAAACCCTAAAATACTACCCCCACATGACCCCCTACTCTACTCAAAGACCACTGCACTACCCTAAACCCTAAAACACGAACCCCTACAATACAGAAACACAGCTGAACTACCATAAAACATTATCCCCAGCATGACCCCCTACACTAAACAAACACCACTGCACTACCCTAAACCCTAAAACACTAACCCCAGCGAGCGCTAGGTGGCGTCGGACCAGCATGGCTGCTTCACGGTGAAGCTCCGGGCGCTGGACCCCGAAAATCCTCCCCGATCCGAACTGAGCTGCCCTGGCCGATTCCTTCTGGGCGCATTGGGGTGCAGACCTGTCCCGCAACCCAATTCTCTAATTTGGTGCGATTCTGCCCGCCCGGAGCACAGCCTGACGACTCGGAGGCGGGCCGGTGGGAGGAGGCAGCGATCCCGGTGCTGAGACCCGGGCGGGCTGCCACTCGAGCCCGCGGCGCCCTCGAGGTATTTGGGCCCAAGGTCGCCTGCGGCCTAGAAGATGCGTTTCTGCTGCCGCTGCGGGGCCCCCCCCCGCAAGAAGAAAGGTGTTCCCGCTCGGTGTCTGCCTGCGGTGCTGTGGGGGTGCGGAGCTGGCCCCGGGAGGCCGAATTGCGCTGGAAGACGGACGGTGAGTGCGGCGCTGTGGAGGCGCTCCAGCGAGGCTGCCAGAGCTGTCGCGGGGACCTGGGAGTGGTAGGGAGACCCCCCCTTCGGGCCGGGTGTCGACGGTCGGGGGCCTGCTCCCCTCCTTCCCCCCCGCCTACGTTGCTGCTTCCGGACCTGGTTCCTTGCGGCCTGCTGGGGGCAATTGAGTGGCGCGGGCTGCCTTTGATGATCGGGCCACGGGCCGGCGGTCGGGGGTGTATGCGGCTTCCTTTCCCCCCCCCTCTCCCCTCCTTGTCTACGGGACCTACATTGTCGGGGGTGAAGATATCAAGATCCCTGGGGGGGGGATTGGAACTGAACTTGGTGCCCGCGGCCTCGGGCTGAGCGCAGGCCTTGGTGGTGGGGGACCCACCGGGAGGGGTCTGAGACGAGGACAAACACACTCGCCTGTGTCCCGAGGTCCTTCTTGGAGTGTGTGGGCGTCTGTATGGGATGATTGGGCTCCATGCCCTCAATGGGGGCTGTGAAGATCTAGCCTCGGCTGTGTTGTACGGCGGGAGGCGGCGCACCACCCTGGATACCGGCGGGCTGCGGATCGGTGGCGGACCCTGAGGGATAATCGGCTGCCATATCGGGCAGCGCGCAGGGAAGTGACCTGCGGTACTTGCAGCAATTGGCCCTCCAGGCGGGCGGGGTGCCCTGACCGTGCGTCCTCCCTCCTGCCGTCCGCCTCCCCAGCCCTCGTGGAACCACCGGAGGCTGCCCGCATTGCTCACTGGCCGGCTTTGAGGTCCCCCATTGACCGAGGTGCGGCCACCAACGGTTTGGACATGGCTTCCAGGCCGACACCCGCAGCCACCCAAACCAAGATGGACCAATTCACGACCTCCGAGAAAGGGACGGGCCCCACCGAAGAGGCGGCCTCGGCCCCCAACACGGACCCGGCTGCCATTTTGTAGGCCATCATTGCGTCCCGCTCCTCCCTGGAGGGTATGGTGGGGAAGGTCAGGGTCGATGTTGCCCTTCTCCGGCAGGACTTGCGTAACGCCACCGCCCGCATCTCTGAAGCCGAATCGAGAATATCAACAGCCGAGGACGATATCCGCCAGCTGCAGGACCAAGTGCGTGAACTGACCACCCACTCTAAGGAACTGCACCGCCGGGCCGAGGATGCAGAAAACCGAGCCCGGCGTAGTAATCTTCGCCTGGTGGGATTCCCGGAGGGGGCTGAGTCGGGCCATGCAGATGACTTTCTGGAGCGCTGGTTTAATTCCTGGATGCCGGCGGACAGCCTGTCAGCCTGGTTTGTGGTGGAGAGGGCCCATCGTTCCTTGGCTCCCAGGCCTCCGGGAGCGCCCCCCCGTCCCTTCATCTTAAAGATCCTTAATTTCAGGGACAGAGACGCGATTCTACGCGAGGCCAGGCGCACAGAAACTCTCTCTTATCAAAATCATACTATAATGATTTTCCCTGACTACACCCGGGAGGTCCAAGAGCTAAGGCGATCCTACACGGAGGTGAAGCAGAAGATGCGAGCTCTGGGCCTCCATTACCAACTTCAGTTCCCGGCCCGCATCCGAGTCATTTTCCAACACAAGGCAATATTTTTTGACACGCCACGAGCAGCCTGGACCTGGCTAACGGAGGAACGCCCCTTGCATCGATCTGGACAAGGATCACCGGCGGGTGGACGAGGGGAGCGGGAAGTGCCCCGGCCGTCAAGAACACGGCGACGCACACTGCCCCGGAGGCGTGCAGAGGGTGAGGTGATTGTCACGCGCTCCATGGGACGGTCACGCCGGGCATCTGGGGCCTCATCTGCCTCCTCAGCTGCACCTACCAGCCCCGCCGCTACCGGGCGGCAGGCCGAGTCCCCCCTGCGGGCGGGTTCCACAGCCCAACCAGTCGCACAAATGGACCTCTCGGAACTCTCCGCAAGTCCTGTCATTTGATTTCCCTTTTCTGTATGTGGTTTTGTCGGGCGGGTGGGATTTGCTTACCAGGCTGACAGGGCTAGAGACTGGGCCTCAGTGATCTACTACACTCGCAGCTCTCGGCCAGGGCAGGTAAATTAGTCTTGCTCCGATCTACTGGGGGGTCCACTATGTGCTCAGGCCCGAGCTTTTTAGCTTGGTTGTTGTTACACATCATTAGGGCGACAGATGCTCCTGTTTTCGAAGTATAGGGTGGGGGGTCGGGGTTGGTTTGGGGTTGTTTTTTCCTTCTAGGAGGGATTTTGTTGGTGGAGGGTAAACTCCTTATTGTTGTTGTTCCAAGGCATCATGACACTTTTGACCTGATCTCCTGTCCGCTTTCCTGATGTCTCTCCCTCCGGGGAGACCACGTGCCTGCGCCCCCCTCAGATCCGGTGTGGGTGCCGTGCCCAACGGGCGGCCCCTCTCTGCGCGCTCCCCGGCCCTCCTGGCGTTTGACTCCGGGGTCACCCGCTCCTTGCAAGGGATGTGTCTCTTACAATGGCATCTGCTTCCACTGCATGCTAGGGCAATGTCGTATTTTGCTCCACGCTCCAGGCTCGCTCCTCTTAGCTTATGGAGTGCCTTGCGGACGGAGGGATGCGGCCCCGCCACTCTGGAAGGTGAGATCACTTGTTCGGCGTGCCCCCGAATACAACTATGGCTGACATACCCATTCCTAAGGCCACCATGCGCGTATGGTCCTGGAATGTAAATGGTCTTTTGGACCATTTCAAACGCATGGCAGTCCTCAAATATACACAGCGTATGGAGATCGACGTGCTCCTCCTTCAGGAGACCCACCTTCTTGGCAATAAATGTCCCTTTCTCGCCCGGTACGGGTACGATAGGGTGTGGCACTCAGGTTTTGCTAGGGGCTCCCGGAGGGTGGCTATCCTGATCAGACGGTCCTTTCCCTTTGTACTGGCCCAGGTGCATTTAGACTCCCAGGGAATGGCCGTTGCAGTTTGTGGCACTCTCGAGGGGCGACCACTCTCATTGCTTTCCCTCTATGCGGCGCCGTCCCTGTTGCAGACTGCCCTTTCCTACACCGCGGATCTACTTCCAGCACTTCCGGCGGGCTCGCTCGTTCTAGGGGGGGACTTTAACGCTGTTTACACGCCCCGTCTGGACTCGACAGGCTCGATCTCCCCCGCCAGAGCTGCTCGCGCGAAGCAGCTGTCGAGCTGGGCCGAAGCCCAGGGCCTATGCAACGTCTGGAGGGTTTGGCACCCACATGCTCGCCAATATACCCACACCTCGGCGGCACACCATTCACACGCCCGGATTGACCTAATTTTCGTCCCGTCCACCGAGTGCACAGGTGTTCAAGACGCCCGCATTCTTCCGAGAGGCATTTCGGACCACTCGCCAGTGCTCCTCGCTCTTGGCCCGCCTCCCTTCTCTGCTCGCCCGATGTGGCGTCTGAATGCTTGGTTCCTTCAAGACAAGGACTTTCGGAAAAAGGTGGGAGATGAGATTACTAATTATTACCTTCATAATGTAGGTTCTGTCTCTTCCTCGGCCACCCTTTGGGAGGCCGGCAAGGTGACTGTAGGAGAGTAGGGTCTGCTATCCTATGGTCACCCCAAATTTGTGCTTTTTGCTTCACTGGTTTTTGACGTATTGAGGCTGTGGGCCTGCTAATCAGACCCCCAGCCTGCTGTTCTCTCTGCTAAATTGACACTATGCACTTTAGGTGCAGGACCCATTGGAACTGGATCACCCTGTGAGCCCCTGTACTAGTGTAACCTAGGTACTCAGGGCATTGGTGTATCTGAGGCCTACCAGGGGCTGAAGCATGTATTGTGCCACCCCTGGCCTGGCCTAGCAATTTGACACAACTGGCTGATTACTCAGCTGGGGTAAGTTGGTGTATCCACCTCTTACTTAGGTGTAGTATGCCTATACCTAACCTTAAATGGGACACATGTTAACCTATAAGTCACTCCTATGGCAGGCCTTAACAATCCTGAAGGCAGAGTGCTTGGTTTCATGTGAGATGGTGCTCTGGCATGAGCTGAGCCTGTCTGCAGTAGTCGGAACAACTTCCTTCTACCGTTTCCAGATATCGCCATACCATATACTCTTAAGTGCATTATGAACCTCGCGGTTAAATGCTATCTTTGGTTTGGCTTTATCAAAACATGTCGAGTAAGGTGTCATACGAATTGGAATACTAACCCCTCGCCAATTCTGGTGACGGGGTTAGCATTCCACCCTCCTAGGGGGACACGACATGTACAGAACCTGAAACCTGGGTAAAATCAGACATAGCCTCAGCTCCACAAAATGGACGCTGCCACCACAGACACAAGTCTGCCCTCCTGCTGCTGGGAGTCCTTCCAGCTTGGGAGACGTGGACAAAGGGTTTCCTGCCAGGGGAGGTGCGAGCACCACCCCAGACAGGATTTTGTGTATTGGTCAGGTAGGGCTTGAAAGGAAACAGACATGCCTGAGGCTCACAAGGAGCCTCGGTGCATATGCCAGTTAAATCCGGTCCTGGGGCACACCAGCCCCAGACCTGGGGCGAGCTGGACAAAGGATTGGGGGTGTAACCACCCCCCTTCCTGGTCCCACCCTTAGGGAGGGACCTAGCAGGTAGTCCGGCCCCTAGAATCCGCTTAAAGGTAGGAGCTGTGTCCAAAGACTTCAGACATCCTGAAATCAACTTGAAACTAAGAAGAAGACGGGAACTTCGACATTCTGCTGCACAGAAGACTGAAGGAAATCTCCCCTATGGTCAGGGAGTGACCATCTTGCTAACGCAAGCACCATCCAGCGAACCGACATCTGCTTTGCTGCCGCCTCCCGCAGGAGCCCGAGCCCAGAGACTGACAAGGACTGGACCTCCAGACCTCTCACTGCCCGATCCACAGTCCCTGAAAAGAAGAAACCCGTGGAGGCACCGAGACCCGTGGAGCCAGCCATCTTGAAAGACACTCAACTAGCTGAAAGCGCAACAACAGAGGCTCCCTCCAAGTTGTGCTTTGGGTCCTGAGAAGCCCAACATCCAAGCAGCATCTGCACCAAAGGTGAGCCCTCCAGCATCTCCACGATCTGCGTGGGGCCCCTCTGCACTTCGCGACTCGAAGCACCTAACCGGTTACTGGTCCGTTGACTAGTGGCCATCTTGGCAACCATCTTGAAAAACTACAATGCTGGTCTGGTTGCTCCAGACTGGCCCCTGCTTCCCTCCAAAGGAGCAGCCCCTCTGACCTTGCTGGTCAGAGCTAACAGCTTTCTTTGATTCCTGCGACTCCTGCTTTTGCCAAGGCTTGTTTGCTTCTTCTGCGTGGCCGACACCGCCGACAGTGAGAGCCTGCGTGGGACAGCTCGTGAACCGACTCCTGGACGTTGTCGACCTTCAGGGACTACGTGGCTGCAGAGACAAGCTACACCTCTTCACCTGTTTGCACCCAACATCGCCTGGTACCTACCTGGTGCCACGCCGGTCACTGGCTAGTGACTGTGAACACTGTCCCCTCTGCTTACAGGTCTTCTACACTTCCGATCCAACCTTGGATCCACCGCATCTCTTCTGGACCGACCGCCTGCAGCATCTTTGTCGTCAGGCTCCATTGAACAGATAGACGAAACCCGACGCACTTCGAGCCCTATGCACCCGCTTCCTGTGGGTGAGGTAAAGCTGGCACTCCGGTCCACAAGTGTAGAGTAACATCTCTAATGACTAGGTTTGAAGTCTTGAATTCGTAGTCCAACCAGAAGACCCTTCTAGCAGTAACTTTTGAACAATTACGCACCCCTTGAAAACCTATGGGCGCCCGCGTGTAACTTTCCTCACTGCACACGCGACCCGTGGACCTCCTGGTCACTAACTAAAGTTAGCTCCTTGTAGGCCCAGCGATTCTAGAGGCCCTAGACCTTCTCCCTTTCCTGTTCGTGGTACTTATACCACTATTTTAGTATATGGTTTGAGCGGCCACCAGGGCCTATCCATATAAAGTGCAACTTTTGTATATTGTGATACTTTCTTGTTTAACGATTTGTGCTCCTGTGCTCATAAAGAGTCTATGGGATACTTTGAGTAATAAATACATATATATTTTGAAGATATATCTGTGTGGTGTACTTTCATTGGTATAAAGGGGGGTTACATATGGTAAAACAGCTTGCTTAACACGCCTAAACGAGTTTAGCCTCAAAGACTGCTTAGCCTACGCTACCACTAGGGCAGCTGGTCCGAAAAGGTTGACTTACAACCACACCATAAGGGTTGCTTGGCATGGTACAAGGTGGTCACTTTAATTAGTGAACATCATATACCAGGCCAACTTCTCACAGTGACTATTAGGGGGGCTGCAAAGGGACACGTGCAACAGCAGTGCCAAAGACAAATCCAGCAGCTCACGGCTTGCGAAGCACAGGCCTTGGAACTTGAGCGGGACCAGGAGGCATTGAAGGACGTCACGCGGGCCCGGCGGCTGGCCTTTCTGCGGGATTAGATACGCATGCACTCTATGGAGGCGGCGAAGACTCTTTGGCGCTCCTCGGTGGCCCGGGTTTACAGGTGGGGGGACAAGAACGGTACACTTCTCCATCGGCTGGCCACCTACCCCCGGGCAAGCCGGATTATTCCTGCCATTGTGGACTCCACAGGCGAGACCCACACAGTCTCCGTAGCAGTGGCACAGACCTTTGTGAAGTACTACTCCCAACTATACCAGGCTCGGGTGCCGGGGATCTCCCTTGCGGAGATGATGGGGCGACCAAGGCGGACCTTGGGCGACTGGGACGGGAGGCTTGTGAGACCCTTGACTTGCCCATCACGCTGCAAAAAATTTTATGAAGCGATCAGTCACCTGGCGTCCGGGAAGACCCCGGGACCAGACGGCTTCCCACAGGAATATTATGCCCACTACCGTGAGGCACTTGCTCCGAGGCTTCTGGATCTCTATGCTGAGGTGGTGGAGAAGGGTTCGTTCCCGCCAGAAACAGATACGGCCACAATAGTCATCCTTCCCAAAACGCAACCACCATCACAGTCCTGCTCGGATTATCGGCCGATATCTCTCATCAATACCGAGCTTAAGATATACGCTATCATCCTTGCGCAACGGCTGCGCCCGCATCTTGTCTCACTGGTCCACCCGGACCAATGTAGATTTATGCCGGAGCTAGGGACCAGACACTGCTTGCGGTGCCTGCATCTCGCCCTGGCCCACCGGGAGCGCCTTTCTCCTTATCTGGCCCTTCTGCGGGTCGATTTTGAAAAGGCCTTTGATTCGGTGGGGTGGGACTATCTCGGAGAGATCTTGGAGCGAATGGGTTTTGGCCCCCAGTTTCGTGCTATGGTCCGTGTCCTGTATGCGGATCTACGAGCCCAAGTGTTGGTGAATGGGGCTCTATCCCGCACGTTTTCCATAGGACGGGGTACGTGGCAGGGCTGCCCACTCTCGCCCCTCCTCTTCGCCCTGGCAATGGAGCCCCTGGCTGTGCTGATCCGTTCGGACCCTACTCTCCGTGGGTGGGATTGGCCGGGTATGGTCCCTGATAAGATTGCTCTGTACGCGGACGATGTCCTTCTCTATCTCTCGGATCCGGCTGTTTCGGGTCCTCGTGTTCGCCAGATTCTTCGCCGGTTCGGTCAGGCATCTGGTCTCCACCTAAACCCCAGAAAATCTGTCCTGGTCCCGTTGCACCCGTCTAGGGAGTGTTTCGACTGGCAGTCTGATATTCCCCTCCGGAGACTCTCCTTTAAGTATTTGGGGATCTGGATCACCCTTCTTCTGGAGCTCTGCTGGGCTCTCAATGTGGCCCCCGTGGTCAATAAGATCAGATCAGACATGGTAAAGTGGCAGTCGCTCCCACTGAATCCATTGGGGAGGATTGCACTTTTTAAGATGATGATCCTCCCCAAGTTCCTATACATGCTACAGAACACGCCCTGCTCCTTCTCCCGCTCTTGGTTCCGGGACTTGGACAAAATTGTGACTAAATTTCTCTGGGGTGGCGGTAGGCCCCGTCTAGCCCTGGACCGATGCCGGATTCCTTCATATGATGGAGGCCTGAGCATGACTAATCTTTACTTGTACTATCTTGCAACTCGGCTTCTGGTGGTTCATGATCGGTTCTCAGGCGGGTGGGACGATCCGGCCTATAGGCTAGAGGTGCAGCTCACTGGGTTCTCTTGTATTCAGAATATGCTCTACAGGGCGGCGATCCCCCTGCTACTGATTGTTACTGATTCCGTGATATGTCATTTTGATGCCAATTCAATCGGTTTGTTGTATATGCTTTCTGATTCTTGTTCTTTCCAAGAAAATAAAAATTTGCTTATCAAAAAAAAACACTACCCCAGCAGTACCTACACTTCCCAAAGACCACTGCACTACCCTAACCCCTAAAACACTACCCCCACATGACCCCCTACACTACCCAAAGAACACTGCTCTACCCTAAACCCTAAAACACGACCCCCTACACTACAGAAACACCGCAGAACTACCCTAAAACCTTAAACATTAACCCCAGCATGACCCCTACACTAAACAAACACCACTGCACTATCCTAAACCCTAAAACACTACCCCTACACTACACAAACACCACTGCACTACCCTAAACCCTAAAACACTACCCCCAACAGTACCCCTCACACTACCCAAACACCACTGCACTAGCCTAAACCCTAAAACACTATCCCCAGCAGTACCCCATACACTACCCAAACACCACTGAACTACCCTAAACCCTAAAACACTATCCCCAGTAGTACCCCCTACAGTACCCAAACACCACTGCACTACCCTCACCCTAAAACACTACCCCAGAACGACCCCCTACAATACACAAACACCAATGCACTACCCTAAACATTAAAACAGCACCCCCTGCATGACCCCCTACAATGCGTGAATACCACTGCACTGCCCTGAATCCTAAAACACCACCCCCTGCACGACCCACTACACTGCCCGAAAACCACTGCACTACCCTAAACCCTAAAACACCACCCCCTGCATGACCCCCTACACTGCCCGAACACCACTGCATTGCCCTAAACCCTAAAACACCACACCCCAGCACGACCCCCTACACTGCCCGAACACCACTGCACCACCCTAAACCCTAAAACACTACACCAGCATGACCTCCTATGCTACCCAAACACCACTGCACTACCCTAAACCCTAAAACACTATCCCCCACATGACCCCCTACACTACCCAAACACCACTGCACTACCCTAAACCCTGAAACACTAACCCAGCATGACCCCATACACTACCCAAACACCACTGCACTACCCTAAACCCTAAAACATTACCCCCGCACGATCCCCTACACTAACCAAACACCACTGCACTACCCTAAACCCTAAAACACTCCCCCAGTATGACCCCCTATACTACCCAAACACCACTGCACTACCATCAACCCTAAAACACTACCCCCAGTACGACCCCCAACACTACCCAAAGACCACTGCACTACCCTAAACCCTAAAACACGACCCCCAGCATGACCCCTACACTACCCAAAGACCACTGCACTACCCTAAACCCTAAACCACGCCCCCCAGCATGACCCCTACACTACCCAAAGACCACTGCTTTACCTAAATCGTAAAACATGAACCCCAGCACGACCCCTACACTACCCAAAAACCACTGCACTACCCTAAACCCTAAAACACAACCCCCTACACTACACAAACACCACTGCACTGCCCTAAACCCTAAAAATCTACACCCAGCATGACCCCCTAAACTAAACAAACACCACTGCACTACCCTAAACACTAAAACACTTCCCCCTACACTACCCAAACACCACTGCACTACTCTAAACCCTAAAACACCACCCCAGCACAACCCGCTACACTACACAAACACCAATGCACTGCCCTAAACAACTAAAACACCACTCCCTGCCCGACCCCCTACACTGCCCGAACACCACTGCACTGCCCTAAACCCTAAAACACCACCCCCTGCACAACACCCTACACTGTCCGACATCCCGCAGCACTGCCCTAAACCCTAAACACCACCCCCTGCATGACCCCTACACTGCCCGAACACCACTGCAGTGCCCTAAACACCACACCCGTGCACGACCCCTACACTTTCAGAACACCATTGCACTGCCCAAAACCCTAAAACATCACCCCCTGTATGACCCCCTACACTGCCCAAACACCACTGCACTGCCCTACCCCCTAAAACACCACCCCCTGCACGACCCCCTACACTGCCCGAACACCACTGCACTGCCCTAAACCCTAAAACACCTTCCACTGCATGACCCCCTACACTGCCCAAACACCACTGTACTGCCCTAAACCCTAAAACACCACCCCCTGCAAGACCCCTAAACTGCCCGAACACCACTGCACTGCCCTAAACCCTAAAACACCACCCCCTGCTCAGCCCCCTACACTGCCCGAACACCACTGCTCTGCTCTAAACCCTAAAACACCCCCCTGCATGACCCCCTACACTGCCCGAACACCACTGCACTTCCTTAAACCCTAAAAGACCACCCCCAGCATGACCCCCTACACTACCCGAACACCACTGCCCTAAACCCTAAAACACCACCCAGCATGACCCCCTACACTGCCCAAAGACGGCTGCCCTACCCTAAACCGTAAAACACCACCCCCAGCACGACCCCCTACACTGCCCGAACACCACTGCACTGCCTAAAACCTAAAACACTGTCAAGTACCTGATCTTCACAGAAACAGAATGGCTGAATAATCCCAATGCCTGCTAACCAGTGCCTCTGTAATTGGATTTGTTCCTACGAATGCACCAGGAAGGGGGAAAGGGGAATGGGACAGAGAAGAGACACTCCAGTCTTGCAGGTACTCCCTCAATCTCTCAGGAAGCCTTCTTCTGCTTTTAGTGTACTGTTCCTGGATTGGAGAGGACCTAATGCACAGAGAAGATGAGATAGAATTAAGTTACCTCCTACACTGCCTATTGTTCCCTATGATTCTATTCTACTCTAATCTTTCCTACCCGCTAAAGCAGGAGTCTAGCTTCTCTTCTTGCAGTACTATCTCTTAGGTGTACACTCTCAGGTTGAGGTTTCCTAATGCATAAAAGGGAGGGAAAAAACAAGATTTGCAACTGGTTTTCTTCTAACATATAACTGCTCTTGTTTTAAATAGAATTTCTCTTGTCTCCTCTACCTGTTAGAATAGTACATTGCTTCTTATCATTGCGAACTATGTCTGGGTCTAGCTTACTTCAGCATGCCTAGAACTCTTCATAACATTTATACAATAATATATACACGTGGAGTCTATTCTCCTGGTTGAGTCTTGTAGTGACTTGAAGTTCAACTGATGGATTGCGCTGACTCAGTTCTCTCACAAAGCTGGCACAATTTCTTGGTAGTCTGATACGCGCAAAAAGGAATAAGGGGGACGGAGCAACAGGGAAGGAAAAGATAGGAAAAGCGCAAGGGAGGTAGCAGTTGTGTATCCATAATGCAGGAGGGGTTAATGTTCTGTTAGTAAAGTGATTGAGTCACTCGGAGACTGCTTGGAATTCCAAAAATACCAAATAGCTTACTTGAGCGTAGTGCAGAACTGACTCTAGGTTACTTAACAACTTGAGCAGACTGCCTTCTCTGACCGGACAGGTCTGAAGACAAACGTAATGCCAGCGAAACAGCAGAACTTCGGATATCCTTTCGCTGAACCGCCACTCTCTCTTCACCAAATGCTGGATTCTCGCTGGCACATTAAATGGAGAAATACTCTCCCAAAGATAAGCGGCCAAAGAATTACCGCGACTCTTTCTCTCGCTCTGATATTCGGAGCCTTGAAGGTACGTGCATACATAAACTCTGGTGAATTGAAGTGCGCAGCAAACAGCGCGCGCACGTTGTTTAACGCCTTAAATCTCACGAGAATTCTAATGCTGACTAAAGGTTGAGATAGCAAGGCGGCCATCTTGTAATGTACTACAATGAGTGAACTAGATGTCTTCCCACAAACTAATTAACTGCGGCCTCACCACCAGCCTCGCCTTTTTCCTTGGGACTTTACTACGTTTACAGGGAAGAATGGAAATTGAATTAACATGGTTCATGACAAACACCACCCCCTGCACTACCCCCTACACTGCCCGAACACCACTGCACTGCCTCAACCCTAAAACACCACCCCCTGCACGACCCCCTACACTGCCAGAACACAACTGCACCGCCCTAAACCCTAAAACACCACCCACTGCACAACCCCCTACACTGCCCGAACACCACTGTCCTGCCCTAAACCCTAAAACACCACCCCCTGCACGACACGCTACACTGCAAAAAACACCACTGCACTGCCATAAACCCTAAAAGACCACCCACAGCACGACCCCCTACACTACCCGAACACCACTGCCCTAAACCCTAAAACACCACCCCAGCACGACCCCTACACTGCCCGAACACCACTGCACTGCACTAAACCCTAAAACACCACTCCCTGCACAACCACCTACACTGCCCGAACACCACTGTCCTGCCCTAAACCCTAAAACACCACCCCCTGCACGACACGCTACACTGCAAAAAACACCACTGCACTGCCATAAACCCTAAAAGACCACCCACAGCACGACCCCCTACACTACCCGAACACCACTGCCCTAAACCCTACAACACCACCCCAGCACCACCCCTACACTGCCCGAACACCACTGCACTGCCCTAAACCCTAAAACATCACCCCCTGCATGACCCCCTGCACCGTGCGAACACTACTGCACTGCCCTAAATCCTAAAACACTACCCCAGCACAACCCCCTACATGACCCAAAGACCACTGCACTACAATAAACCCATATACACTACCCATAGCACAACCCCCTACAGTACACAAACACCACTGCACTACTCTAAACCCTAAAACACTCCCCCAGCACCAATGTCTACACTACCCAAACACCACTGCACTACCAGAAACCCTAAAACAACACCCCCCGCACAACCCCCTACACTACCCGAACACCACTGCACTACCCTAAACCCTAAAACACTACCCCCAGCACCAATCCTACACTACCCAAAGAACACTGCACTACCCTAAATCCTAAAACACTACCCCCCACATGACACCCTACACTACCCAAAGACCACTGCACTACCCTAAACCCCAAAACACTACCCCCAGCACCACCCCCTACACTACGCAAAGAACACTGCACTACCCTAAACACTACACCCAACACAAGCCCCTACACTACCCCCAGCACCACCCCCTACACTACGCAAAGAACACTGCACTACCCTAAACACTACACCCAACACAAGCCCCTACTCTACCCAAACACCACTGCACTACCCTAAAACCTAAAACACTACCCCAGTATGACCTCCTACACTACCCAAACACCACTGCACTACCCTAAACCCTAAAATAGTACCCGCAGCACGACCCCCTACACTACCCAAACACCACTGCACTACCCTAAACCCTAAAACACAACCCCCCGCAAAGCCCCACCTATACTGCCCGAACACCACTGCCCTACCCTAAACCCTAAAACACTACCCCCAGCACGACCCCCTACACTACCCAAACAGCACTTCACTATCATAAACCTTAAAATACTACCCCCAGCATGACCCCCTATACTACCCAAAGACCACTGCACTACCCTAATCCTAAAATACTACCCCCACACGACCCCCTACACTACCCAAAGACCACTGCACTACCCTAAACCCTAAAACACGACCCCCTACACTACAGGAACACTGCAGAACTACCCTAAACCCTAAAACATTACCCCCAGCATGACCCCCTACACTACACAAACACCACTGCACTACCCTAAACCCTAAAACACTACCCCCTACACTACACAAACACCACTGCACTAACCTAAACCGTCAAACAGTACCCCCAGCACGACCCCTTATACGACCCAAACACCACTGCACTACCCTAAACCCTAAAACACTATCCCCAGCAGTACCCCTTACACTACCCAAACATCACTGCACTACCCTAAACCCTAAAACATTACCCTCAACAGTACAAACTACATTACCCAAACACCACTGCACTACCCTAAACCCTAAAACACTATCCCCAGCAGTACCCCTTACACTACCCAAACATCACTGCACTACCCTAACCCTCAAACACTACCCCAGCACGACCCCTACACTACCCAAAGACCACTGCACTGACCTAAACCCTAAAACATTACCCCCTACACTAGATAAACACCACTGCACTGCCCTAAACCCTAAATAACTACCCCAGCATGACCCCCTACACCACCCAAACACACCTGCACTACCCAAATCCCTAAAACACTACCCCCAGCATGACCCCCTACACTACCCAAACACCACTGCACTACCCTAAACCCTAAAACACCACTCCTGCACGACCCCAACACTGCCCAAACACCACTGTACTGCCGTAAACCCTAAAACACCACCACCTGCACGACCTTCTACACTGCCCGAACACCACTGCAGTGCCCTAAACCCTAAAACACCACCCCCTGCATGACCCCCTACACTGCCCGAACACCACCGCACTGCCCTAAACACTAAAACACCACCCCGTGCATGACCCCCTACAGTTCCCGAACACCACTGCACTGCCCTAAACCCTAAAACACCACCCCCTGCATGACTCCCTACACTGCCCGAACACTACTGCACTGCCCTAAACCCTAAAACACCACCCCCTGCATGACTCCCTACACTGCCCGAACACTACTGCACTGCCCTAAACCCTAAAACACTACCCCCTGCTCGACTCCCTACACTGTCCAAACACCACTGCACTGCCCTAAACCCTAAAACACCATCCCATGAACGACTCCCTACACTGCCCGAACGCCACTGCACTGCCGTAAACTCTAAAACACCACCCGTGCACGACTCCCTACACTACCTGAACACCACTGCGCTGCCCTAAACCCTAAAACATCACCCCCTGCAATACCTTCTGCACCGCGCGAACACCACTGCACTGCCCTAAACCGTAAAACACTACCCCAGCACGACCCCCTACATGACCCAAAGACCACTGCACTACACTAAACCCGTATACACTACCCATACACAAACACCACTGCACTACTCGAAACCCTAAAACACTCCCCCCAGCACCAATGTCTACACTACCCAAACACCACTGCACTACCTGAAACCCTAAAATAATACCCCCAGCACGACCCCCTACACTACCCAAAGAACACTGCACTACCCTAAATCCTAAAACGCTACCCCCCACATGACACCCTACACTACCCAAAGACCACTGCACTACCTTAAACCCTAAAACACTACCCCCAACACCACCCCCTACACTACCCAAAGAACACTGCACTACCCTAAACACTACACCCAACACGAGCCCCTACACTACCCAAACACCACTGCACCACTGCACTACCCTAAAACCTAAAACACTACCTCAGTATGACCTCCTACACTACCCCAACACCACTGCACTACCCTAAACCCTAAAACAGTACCTGCAGCACGACCCCCTACACTACCCAAACACCACTCCGCTACCCTAAACCCTAAAACACTACCCCCCGCAAAGCCCCCCTATACTACCGAACACCACTGCACTACCCTAAACCCTAAAACACTACTCCCAGCACGACCCCCTACACTACCCAAACAGCACTTCACTATCATAAACCTTAAAATACTACCCCCAGCACGACCCCCTACACTACCCAAAGACCACTGCACTACCCTAAACCCTAAAACACTACCCCCAGCACCAATCCTACACTACCCAAAGAACACTGCACTATCCTAAATCCTAAAACACTACCCCCCACACGACACCCTACACTACCCAAAGACCACTGCACTACCCTAAACCCCAAAACACTACCCCCAGCACCACCCCCTACACTACGCAAAGAACACTGCACTACCCTAAACACTACACCCAACACGAGCCCCTACACTACCCAAACACCACTGCACTACCCTAAAACCTAAAACACTACCCCAGTATGACCTCCTACACTACCCAAACACCACTGCACTACCCTAAACCCTAAAACAGTACCCGCAGCACGACCCCCTACACTACCCAAACACCACTGCACTACCCTAAACCCTAAAACACTACCCCCCGCAAAGCCCCACCTATACTGCCCGAACACCACTGCCCTACTCTAAACCCTAAAACACTACCCCCAGCACGACCCCCTACACTGCCCAAACAGCACTTCACTATCATAAACCTTAAAATACTACCCCCAGCACGACCCCCTACACTACCCAAAGACCACCGCACTACCCTAATCCTAAAAAACTACCCCCACACGACCCCCTACACTACCCAAAGACCACTGCACTACCCTAAACCCTAAAACATGACCCCCTACACTACACGAACACTGCAGAACTACCCTAAACCCTAAAACATTACCCCCAGCATGACCCCCTACACTACACAAACACCACTGCACTACCCTAAACCCTAAAACACTACCCCCTACACTACACAAACACCACTGCACTACCCTAAACCCTAAAACACTACCCCCCGCAAAGCCCCACGTATACTGCCCGAACACCACTGCCCTATCCCTAAACCCTAAAACACTACCCCCAGCACGACCCCCTACACTACCCAAACAGCACTTCACTATCATAAACCTTAAAATACTACCCCCAGCACGACCCCCTACACTACCCAAAGACCACTGCACTACCCTAATCCTAAAATACTACCCCCACACGACCCCCTTCACTACCCAAAGACCACTGCACTACCCTAAACCCTAAAACACGACCCCCTACACTACACAAACACTGCAGAACTACCCTAAACCCTAAAACATTACCCCCAGCATGACCCCCTACACTACACAAACACCACTGCACTACCCTAAACCCTAAAACACTACCCCCTACACTACACAAACACCACTGCACTAACATAAACCGTCAAACAGTACCCCCAGCACGACTCCTTATACGACCCAAACACCACTGCACTACCCTAAACCCTAAAACACTATCCCCAGCAGTACCCCTTACACTACCCAAACATCACTGCACTACCCTAAACCCTAAAACATTACCCTCAACAGTACCAACTACATTACCCAAACACCATTGCACTACCCTAACCCTCAAACACTACCCCAGCACGACCCCTACACTACCCAAACACCACTGCACTACCCAAATCCCTAAAACACTACCCCCAGCACGACCCCCTACACTACCCAAACACCACTGCACTACCCTAAACCCTAAAACACCACTCCTGCACGACCCCAACACTGCCCGAACACCACTGTACTGCCGTAAACCCTAAAACACCACCACCTGCACGACCTTCTACACTGCCCGAACACCACTGCAGTGCCCTAAACCCTAAAACACCATCCCCTGCATGACCCCCTACACTGCCCGAACACCACTGCACTGCCCTAAACACTAAAACACCACCCCGTGCATGACCCCCTACAGTTCCCGAACACCACTGCACTGCCCTAAACCCTAAAACACCACCCCCTGCATGACTCCCTACACTGCCCGAACACTACTGCACTGCCCTAAACCCTAAAACACTACCCCCTGCTCGACTCCCTACACTGCCCAAACACCACTGCACTGCCCTAAACCCTAAAACACCATCCCATGAACGACTCCCTACACTGCCCGAACGCCATTGCACTGCCGTAAACTCTAAAACACCACCCGTGCACGACTCCCTACACTACCCGAACACCACTGCGCTGCCCTAAACCCTAAAACATCACCCCCTGCATGACCCCATGCACCGCGTGAACACCACTGCACTGCCCTAAACCGTAAAACACTACCCCAGCACGACCCCCTACATGACCCAAAGACCACTGCACTACACTAAACCCATATACACTACCCATAGCACAACTCCCTAAAGTACACAAACACCACTGCACTACTCGAAACCCTAAAACACTCCCTCCAGCACCAATGTCTACACTACCCAAACACCACTGCACTACCTGAAACCCTAAAACAATACCCCCAGCACGACCCCCTACACTACCCAAAGAACACTGCACTACCCTAAATCCTAAAACGCTACCCTCACATGACACCCTACACTACCCAAAGACCACTGCACTACCTTAAACCCTAAAACACTACCCCCAGCACCACCCCCTACACTACCCAAAGAACACTGCACTACCCTAAACACTACACCCAACACGAGCCCCTGCACCACCCAAACACCACTGCACTACCCTAAAACCTAAAACACTACCTCAGTATGACCTCCTACACTACCCAAACACCACTGCACTACCCTAAATCCTAAAACAGTACCTGCAGCACGACCCCCTACACTACCCAAACACCACTCCGCTACCCTAAACCCTAAAACACTACCCCCCGCAAAGCCCCCCTATACTACCGATCACCACTGCGCTACCCTAAAACCTAAACCCTAAAACACTACCCCCAGCACGACCCCCTACACTACCCAAACAGCACTTCACTATCATAAACCTTAAAATACTACCCCCAGCACGACCCCCTACACTACCCAAAGACCACTGCACTACCCTAATCCTAAAACACTACCCCCCACACGACCCCCTACACTACCCAAAGACCACTGCACTACACTAAACCCTAAAACACGACCCCCTACAATACACGAACACTGCAGAACTACCCTAAACCCTAAAACATTACCCCCAGCACGACCCCCTACACTACACAAACACCACTGCACAACCCTAAACCCTAAAACACTACCCCTACACTACACAAGCACCAATGCACTACCCTAAACCGTCAAACAGTACCCCCAGCATGACCCCTTATACTACCCAAACACCACTGCACTACCCTAAACCCTAAAACACTACCCCCCGCAAAGCCCCACCTATACTGCCCGAACACCACTGCCCTACCCTAAACCCTAAAACACTACCCCCAGCACGACCCCCTACACTACCCAAACAGCACTTCACTATCATAAACCTTAAAATACTACCCCCAGCACGACCCCCTACACTACCCAAAGACCACTGCACTACCCTAATCCTAAAATACTACCCCCCACACAACCCCCTACACGACCCAAAGACCACTGCACTACCCTAAACCCTAAATCACTACCCCCAGCACGACCCCCTACACTACACAAACACCACTGCACTACCCTAAACCCTAAAACACTACCCCCTACACTACACAAACACCACTGCACTACCCTAAACCGTCAAACAGTACCCCCAGCACGACCCCTTATACGACCCAAACACCACTGCACTACCCTAAACCCTAAAACACTATCCCCAGCAGTACCCCCTACACTACCCAAAGACCACTGCACTACCCTAAACCCTAAAACATGACCCCCTACACTACACGAACACTGCAGAACTACCCTAAACCCTAAAACATTACCCCCAGCATGACCCCCTACACTACACAAACACCACTGCACTACCCTAAACCCTAAAACACTACCCCCTACACTACACAAACACCACTGCACTACCCTAAACCCTAAAACACTACCCCCCGCAAAGCCCCACCTATACTGCCCGAACACCACTGCCCTACCCTAAACCCTAAAACACTACCCCCAGCACGACCCCCTACACTACCCAAACAGCACTTCACTATCATAAACCTTAAAATACTACCCCAGCATGACCCACTACACTACCCAAAGACCACTGCACTACCCTAATCCTAAAATACTACCCCCACACGACCCCCTTCACTACCCAAAGACCACTGCACTACCCTAAACCCTAAAACACGACCCCCTACACTACACAAACACTGCAGAACTACCCTAAACCCTAAAACATTACCCCCAGCATGACCCCCTACACTACACAAACACCACTGCACTACCCTAAACCCTAAAACACTACCCCCTACACTACACAAACACCACTGCACTAACCTAAACCGTCAAACAGTACCCCCAGCACGACCCCTTATACGACCCAAACACCACTGCACTACCCTAAACCCTAAAACACTATCCCCAGCAGTACCCCTTACACTACCCAAACATCACTGCACTACCCTAAACCCTAAAACATTACCCTCAACAGTACCAACTACATTACCCAAACACCATTGCACTACCCTAACCCTCAAACACTACCCCAGCACGACCCCTACACTACCCAAAGACCACTGCACTGACCTAAACCCTAAAACATTACCCCCTACACTAGATAAACACCACTGCACTGCCCTAAACCCTAAATAACTACCCCAGAATGACTTCCTACACTACCCAAACACACCTGCACTACCCAAATCCCTAAAACACTACCCCCAGCACGACCCCCTACACTACCCAAACACCACTGCACTACCCTAAACCCTAAAACACCACTCCTGCACGACTCCAACACTGCCCGAACACCACTGTACTGCCGTAAACCCTAAAACACCACCACCTGCACGACCTTCTACACTGCCCGAACACCACTGCAGTGCCCTAAACCCTAAAACACCACCCCCTGCATGACCCCCTACACTGCCCGAACACCACTGCACTGCCCTAAACACTAAAACACCACCCCGTGCATGACCCCCTACAGTTCCCGAACACCACTGCACTGCCCTAAACCCTAAAACACCACCCCCTGCATGACTCCCTACACTGCCCGAACACTACTGCACTGCCCTAAACCCTAAAACACTACCCCCTGCTCGACTCCCTACACTGCCCAAACACCACTGCACTGCCCTAAACACTAAAACCCCATCCCATGAACGACTCCCTACACTGCCCGAACGCCATTGCACTGCCGTAAACTCTAAAACACCACCCGTGCACGACTCCCTACACTACCCGAACACCACTGCGCTGCCCTAAACCCTAAAACATCACCCCCTGCATGACCCCGTGCACCGCGTGAACACCACTGCACTGCCCTAAACCGTAAAACACTACCCCAGCACGACCCCCTACATGACCCAAAGACCACTGCACTACACTAAACCC
Source organism: Triturus cristatus (assembly GCF_964204655.1). NCBI lineage: Eukaryota > Metazoa > Chordata > Amphibia > Caudata > Salamandridae > Triturus > Triturus cristatus. The sequence continues at coordinate 1,111,603,181 of NC_140579.1, forward strand.
ATATACACTACCCATAGCACAACTCCCTAAAGTACACAAACACCACTGCACTACTCGAAACCCTAAAACACTCCCCCCAGCACCAATGTCTAAACTACCCAAACACCACTGCACTACCTGAAACCCTAAAACAATACCCCCAGCATGACCCCCTACACTACCCAAAGAACACTGCACTACCCTAAATCCTAAAACGCTACCCCCACATGACACCCTACACTACCCAAAGACCACTGCACTACCTTAAACCCTAAAACACTACCCCCAGCACCACCCCCTACACTACCCAAAGAACACTGCACTACCCTAAACACTACACCCAACACGAGCCCCTGCACCACCCAAACACCACTGCACCACTGCACTACCCTAAAACCTAAAACACTACCTCAGTATGACCTCCTACACTACCCAAACACCACTGCACTACCCTAAACCCTAAAACAGTACCCGCAGCACGACCCCCTACACTACCCAAACACCACTCCGCTACCCTAAACCCTAAAACACTACCCCCCGCAAAGCCCCCCTATACTACCGATCACCACTGCGCTACCCTAAACCCTAAAACACTACCCCCAGCACGACCCCCTACACTACCCAAACAGCACTTCACTATCATAAACCTTAAAATACTACCCCCAGCACGACCCCCTACACTACCCAAAGACCACTGCACTACCCTAATCCTAAAACACTACCCCCCACACGACCCCCTACACTACCCAAAGACCACTGCACTACACTAAACCCTAAAACACGACCCCCTACAATACACGAACACTGCAGAACTACCCTAAACCCTAAAACATTACCCCCCGCACGACCCCCTACACTACACAAACACCACTGCACTACCCTAAACCCTAAAACACTACCCCTACACTACACAAGCACCAATGCACTACCCTAAACCGTCAAACAGTACCCCCAGCATGACCCCTTATACTACCCAAACACCACTGCACTACCCTAAACCCTAAAACACTACCCCCGCAAAGCCCCACCTATACTGCCCGAACACCACTGCCCTACCCTAAACCCTAAAACACTACCCCCAGCACGACCCCCTACACTACCCAAACAGCACTTCACTATCATAAACCTTAAAATACTACCCCCAGCACGACCCCCTACACTACCCAAAGACCACTACACTACCCTAATCCTAAAACACCATCCCATGAACGACTCCCTACACTGCCCGAACGCCACTGCACTGCCGTAAACTCTAAAACACCACCCGTGCACGACTCCCCACACTACCCGAACACCACTGTGCTGCCCTAAACCCTAAAACATCACCCCCTGCATGACCCCCTGCACCACGCGAACACCACTGCACTGCCCTAAACCGTAAAACATTACCCCAGCACGACCCCCTACATGACCCAAAGACCACTGCACTACACTAAACCCATATACACTACCCATAGCACAACCCCTAAAGTACACAAACACCACTGCACTACTCGAAACCCTAAAACACTCCCCCGAGCACCAATGTCTACACTACCCAAACACCACTGCACTACCTGAAACCCTAAAACAATACCCCCAGCACGACCCCCTACACTACCCAAAGAACACTGCACTACCCTAAATCCTAAAATGCTACCCCCCACATGACACCCTACACTACCCAAAGACCACTGCACTACCTTAAACCCTAAAACACTACCCCCAGCACCACCCCCTACACTACCCAAAGAACACTGCACTACCCTAAACACTACACCCAACACAAGCCCCTACACTACCCAAACACCACTGCACCACTGCACTACCCTAAAACCTAAAACACTACCTCAGTATGACCTCCTACACTACCCAAACACCACTGCACTACCCTAAACCCTAAAACAGTACCCGCAGCACGACCCCCTACACTACCCAAACACCACTCCACTACCCTAAACCCTAAAACACTACCCCCTGCAAAGCCCCCTTGTTAGAATGGGGAACCTCTGGTTGGCACAGGTAGGTACTTGTGACAAGCAGCGGTCCCTTCTTCTATTCAGGGCGAGGGAATTACCCCTTCAGAACAACCCCTGCTCACCCTATAGGTAGTGTGGCGCGAGCAGTCAGGGCTAAACTTCAGGGCGCTAGTCAGTTAAGCATTTATGATCACACACAGTAAACCACAATGATCCCCCACAAACGGACACCAGGCGTAAGTTGTATCAAAAATACGGATGCTTTATATAAAAGATTCTTGGTTACGCAGGCATGTACAAGACCATCAATAACGGTTACGAAATGGAAGCCACAAGATGATAATTAGGCACTGTTCTTGTCTTTGGTAACTTATTCGATCACGAGCGCTTCACAGGGCTCGGTTGAGTCGGTCCAGTCACGATGATGCGCAGTGCACCCAGGGTACAGTGATACGGGGAAATCAGAACGTTGCGGACCCCGAGTCCGATAGAGAGTTCACTGTACCTGGGAACGGGCGATGTGCTTGGACGAGTCTTCAGGAGAGATGCAGGTTCTGCACCTCGTGGGTCTTCCGGATCAAGAATTCAGCGGGCGGCTCTCGGTAGACAGGTGCGGCCCAGGGCCTCCGACACGGACTGTGCGGGAGGTCACTGCGGAGGGCGGCACGGTCAGACCCAGGCTGGGAGGTGAAGCGGGGCGGCCGGATACGTTACGACGTACGGGCGGCCGTCCGAGGCTGGATTTCACTTCCCCACTAGAAATCCGGCGGGAGGGCGAAAGGGCACCAAGCGCGCTCCAGTAGCAGGCAGGTGACAGGGAAGCGGGACGGCCAGACTCGATGGGTCCAGAGCGACTCAGGTAGAGCGGGGCTCTCGGCGAGTGGAGGCGGCCAGGCTTCTGGGTGTCACGGCCCTAGGAGGGATGCGAAGGTGCGCAGGGCACTCCGGCGGGAGAAAGCACACGGCTCGAATTCTCAGACGAGCGGAGACACGGTGAACCCACTGGTCCTGGGGTTCAGTTCAGGGGGCAAGCTCTTCTTCCAAGCCCTTGGAGATAGTTGAAGAACAAAGTGCAAAAGTCTCTTTCAGTCTTTTTCCTCTCCTTCCTTAGCAAGGCACCTACTGCAGGCCAGTCCCTCAGGTCAGGGAAAGTTACTCCTCCTTCAGCTTCTTCCAGGTCCTTCTAGTCGGGCAGAGTTCCTTCGTGGTTCAATCTGGATCTGATTTCTTAGGAGCCAGGCTCCTACTTTTATACAGGGATTCTTTTATTCTTTAGCGCCATGGGGCCTGGGCCTGGCTCAGTCCAGTTTTGGAGCACTCTGTTGTGGTGACTCGGCTTGTTCCTTTCAGCAGCAGGGCAGAGACATCAGCCGCTCCACAGGGGGCGGCGCCGGCTTTGTGGTGGCAGAGCACAGGTCTATTCAAGAGTCAGGGTGCACTCCTCCCACCCATCCTGGGGTAATCTCCCTACCCACCACCTGGCAGCCAACCTGTCTCCTGGAATCCCCCAGCCCTGCTCCTGTACTGTTGCTAGGCAGAACACACACACACAGCAGAGGCAGACTGAGATGGTTAGGCACGCAAAGGCTAACTTTCTAAAAGTAGCATTTGCAAACCCAGGATATCAAAATAACCTTTACTAAAAGACGTATTTTATTATCCTGAGTTCAGGCATACTAAACATGACTTTCTACCATGCTCTCTGAGTCCACTGGGGTCACAGCGTGTAGCGATCCCAGCAGCCCATTCTGGCCTATGGAGAGCAGGTAGCCTTCAATAGTGAAAAACGAAAATGGCTGCAATTCACTATTAAGACATGCCACACACATCAGGGCATGTCCTACCTTACACCTACAATGCACCCTGCGCTCAGACCTACCAGAGGGGTGACTAACATGTAGTTAAGGGAAGGTTTAGGGACTGGTAAGTGGGGACACTTGCTCAGTCAGCGCGACGGTACCAGACCGCGCGCAGGTTCTGCAGTGGCAGACCCTAGACACATTTTACCCCGCTGCTTCGGTGGGTGGCACAACCAGTGCTGCAAGCCCACTAGCAGCATTTGGATATACGAGCCCTTGGCACCCCTGGTGCACTCTACTAGGGACTGATAGTAAACCAAATAAACCAAACGTGGAAGTCAATTCACATAATACATTTTACCATAGGGAGCACTTGCACTGTGGCACTGGATAGCAGTGGCACAGTGCCCCGAGCAGCTAACACCAACACAAAAACACATTGAGGCACAGACAAAAATGGAAGGGTGACCCACGCCAATAGTGCCAGGTCTAACACGTGTCCCCTCCAGCTGAAAAGTGGGGAGAACTACCCTACCCCAGGGAGTTCTGCATCACTAAGGCGGAAAAACCTGGACAGACCGTCAGCATTGGCGTGATCTGTGCCAGGGCGATGCTCCACCGTAAAGTCCATACCCTGTAGGGAGATGGACCACCTCAACAGTTTTGGGTTCTCACCCCTCATTTGCATCAACCATCTGAGGGGCCTGTGGTCGGTCTGAACCCGGAAGTGAGACCCAAACAAGTAGGGTCTTAGCTTCTTCAGCGCCCAGACCACAGCAAATGCTTCTCGTTCTATCGCACTCCACCTTTGTTCCCGGGGAAGTAGCCTCCTGCTAATAAAGGCTACGGGTTGGTCAAAGCCCTCCTCAGTGATCTGTGAGAGAACAGCCCCTACACCATGCTCTGATGCATCCGTCTGCACCAGGAACTCTTTGGAGAAGTCAGGAGCCAAGAGCACGGGCGCCGTGCACATGGCAGTTTTCAGGGTGTCGAAGGCTTTCTGACAGGTGTCAGTCCAGATCACTTTTCTGGGCTGCTTCTTCGAAGTCAGCTCTGTCAAGGGGGCAACGATGCTGCCATACCCCTTGACAAACCTCCTGTAGTACCCGGTGAGTCCTAAGAAGGCCCTCACCTCCGTCTGGGTCTTTGGGGGCTCCCAAGCCAGGATGGTTTCAACTTTGGGTTGGAGGGGCGCCACCTGGCCGCTCCCCACTTGGTGTCCCAAGTACACCACTGAACCCTGCCCGATCTGACACTTGCTTGCCTTGATCGTGAGGCCTGCTTTGCGCAGCGCCATCAACACTTCCCAGAGATGTTGCAGGTGTCCTTCCCATGTGCCGCTGAACACTGCGATGTCATCCAGGTAGGCGGCGCTGAACTCGGCCAGCCCAGCCAACACCTGGTTGACCAACCTCTGGAAGGTGGCAGGGGCATTCTTCATCCCAAAGGGCATCACCCGGAACTGGTAATGCCCATCTGGCGTAGAGAATGCGGACCTCTCTTTGGCCCCATCAGTCAAGGCGATCTGCCAGTACCCAGACGTTAAGTCAAACGTGCTGAGGTACCGGGCAGCCCCTAACCGATCGATGAGCTCATCAGCTCTGGGGATGGGGTGCGCGTCAGTCTTCGTGACTGAGTTGAGTCCTCGATAGTCCACACAGAACCGGAGTTCGGGCGTGGCACCCGGCGCTGCAGCCTTTGGGACCAAGACCACTGGGCTGGCCCAAGGACTGCTGGAGGACTCAACCACCCCTAGAGCCAGCATCTTCGAGACCTCCTCTTTGATGCAGGCCCTGACCCTGTCAGTTACCCGGTAGGCCTTGTGCTTCACAGGTAAGCTGTCTCCCGTATCCACATCATGGACGCACCAAGTTGTGATACCAGGAACCAGGGAGAACAGGTCGGGGAACTGCCCCAGCAGCTGGCGACAGTCACCCTGTTGCTCAGGGGTCAGGGTGGGTGAGAGGTTAACTCCATCCACTGACCCGTCGCGCTCTGAGGCGACCAAGAGGTCAGGAAGAGGCTCGGACTCCTCTTCCATTCCGTCATCGGTGGCCAAGAGCATGCCCACTTCGGACCTCTCCAAGTGGGGCTTCAGTCGATTGACATGTAGGACCCTTAAGGGGTTCCTAGGAGACCGCAAGTCCACCAAGTAGGTGACAGAACTCTTGCGCTCCACAATCTCAAAGGGTCCTGTCCACTTGTCCTGGAGTGCACAAGGCTCCACAGGGGCCAGGACCCACACTTTTTGGCCAGGTTGAAGCTCAACCAGAGTGGCATTCTGGTCGTACCACCGCTTCATTTCCTCCTGGCTGGCTTCCAGGTTTGCCTCAGCAAGTTGCCTGAAACGCCTAGTCTGGTTCCGGAAAGCCAGCATGTAACTGTATACATTCTGGGGAGGTTTCCTGGGAGATTGCTCCCAGCCTTCCTTGACCAGACTAAGAGGTCCTCGTACTGGGTGGCCGTACAAAAGCTCAAAGGGACTGAACCCTAGAGACTTTTGTGGCACCTCGCGGTACGCAAAGAGAAGGCATGGTAAGAGGACGTCCCACTTACGCCTCATGGGTTCCTCGAGACCCATAATCATGCCCTTCAGGGTTCGGTTGAAGCGCTCAACCAACCCGTTTCCTTGGGGATGGTAAGGTGTGGTGAACTTGTAGGTTACACCACACTCTTGCCAAAGGGACTTCATATATTTCGATATGAAGTTGGTCCCCCTGTCAGACACCACCTCTAGAGGGAATCCTACTCGTGAGAAAATTCCCATCAGTGCCCGTCCCACCACGGGGGCCGTCACTGTCCTCAGAGGGATGGCTTCAGGGTACCGGGTGGCATGGTCCACCAAGACCAGGATAAACCTGTTGCCCATGGCTGTCTTGGGGTCCAGTGGCCCCACAATGTCAATCCCCACCCGCTGGAATGGGGTACTGACCACAGGGAAAGGTTGGAGTGGAGCTCTCAGCTTCCTTCCACTCTTGCCACTTGCCTGGCAAGTCTGGCATGTCCTGCAGTGAGTGTCAGAACTCCTGCGCATTTGGGGCCAATAAAAGTGGGTGACAAGCCTTTCAAAGGTCTTGTCCTGCCCCAAATGTCCTGCTAACGGTACGTCGTGAGCCAGCCCCAGTAGGAAGGCTCTGAACTTCTGGGGTACCACCAGCGCACGGGCTGACCCAGGTTCAGCAACCTTAGGCTCGGAGTATAGGAGGTCGTTCTCCCAGTAGATCAAGTGAGTTCCGGACTGATCACCATTGGCCTGGGCTGCAGCCTGCTGCCGCATACCCTCTAGAGAGGGGCACTCTTTCTGCTCCCTGCAGAATTTCTCCCTGGTGGGGCCTCCTTCTTGCTGCCAATGGGTCAGCTCAGGCAGGTCCCCCAGTTCGGCTATCTGTTCCCCGGTAGGCTCCAGGGCATCCCCCTCAAGGTCTGCTTCCTCCTGGGCCGTGGGAACGTCAGGAGCCGGATTCCCGTGCCTCCCTTGCCCTCTCTCTAAGGCCGGTTCCTGGGCCTCTCCCTCAGGCTCCAGGGTTCCTTCAACACCCCTACTGGCTGCCATCGACCGGGTGGTCACACACGCCCAATCAGGCAAGCCCACCATCCGCAGGTGAGTCGTCTTCTCCACCTTTTCCCAAGGGGAGCTCTCCAAATCGTTACCTAGGAGACAATCAACAGGCATGGCCTCTCTCACAGCCACTTGCAGAGTACCAGAGACCCCCCCCCACTCAAAGGGAACCTGAGCCATTGGACACTGACTCTCTGTGTTGTCAGCGTTGACAACACGGCAGAATGCGTGCGGGACAACCTGCTCTTGAGACACCAGGTGTTGCTTGACAGCAGTCACACTGGCTCCAGTATCTCTAAGAGCCCCCACCCTCTTGCCATTTATGGTCACCCACTGCCCATACTTTTGAGTATTGGGGGGCAGCTGGGCCTCAGCGACCATCTCACTGTCTCCTAATGAGACTAGGGTCATCTGTACGGGATCCCCCGCCCCTTGGACGTCTATCTCCCTCCCCAAGGCTACACTATTCACCTGCTTGGGGGGTGGGGCACCAGAGGGTGCTGGTTTACCATACAGGGGGCACTTGGGATCCACGGAAATGTGCCCCAGGTTGTTACACTTGTAACATCTGAGGGGCCCTCTTTGAACAGGGTTACCTGTCGGGGCCCCGGTCTGCTTCGGGGGTGGGGGTGGCTGAGAACCTTTCCCTTGGTTCCCTTGGGAATTACTTTGGGGCCCTTTGTAGAACTCCCTCTGTTTACCCTTGTCCCCCCCACTCTTCTGCTGGGGACCCTGAACACCTTTGGCGGGGCCTCCCACGGGACCCTTGTGGACCCTGGTGCTGATCCAGCGGTCCGCCTCCTCAGCAAGCTTCCTCGGGTTGGACAGCTTGCTATCGATCAGGTGTTGGCGTAGCTCAGGAAAACAATTATCCGACAAGTGCTCCCATGCGATTAAATCAAACAGCCCTTGGTAATCATTCACCTTGCTACCCTTCACCCAACCATCCAGCGCTCTGCAAAAAAAGGTCACATATTCTACATAAGTGGTACCAGGTTTCTTGGTGCAATCCCTAAATCTCTGTCTGTACAATTCAGGAGTCAACCCATACCTTGTCATAAGAGCCTCCTTCATGTGTGGATAGGATGTGTGGACATCAGAGGGGAGGTCTAGCAGTGTGTCCCGCCCCTCACTCAGGAACCTTCCCCACAACCCCGCTCCCCAATCCTTCTCAGGGACCCGGTGGGAGGACATGGCTACTTCATAGGCCCTAAACCACTGCCCAATATCATCCTGCTTATAATATTCTTTGACTACATCTTTAGGAATGTGCACCCTTGACTCTGTTGAATTGCTGCCACCAGAGGGTGAGTTGTCTAAACTCCTGGCCTTGAGATCCAACTCCCTCATTTTTACCTCATGCTCCATGGCCAGTTTCTGCCTTTCTCGCTCCATTTGCAGTTTTGCCATCTCCACCTCGTGTGCTCGGGCGGCACTCCTGTCGGCCAACTCCTCTGGCGACAGGCCTCTGCTAGGCTCAAACACACCTTCGGGGGGTATCACCTCCCGGGCATTCTCTGGGAACTTTGATTCGTGCCAGGCTCTCAGTGCTGTCACGTACTGATCCTTGTTGCTTAGTCCACTTTGCTTGATTCTGTACTTGGAGAGATATCCCTTCAGGACATCATTTGTGCACTTCCTCAGTGCCTCGGGCTCCCAATCGATGTCATCTACTCCAGAGAATACAGAGGGCGCTCCGCCTCCGTTGACTGAGCTAGGCATGGTTTCTTAAGGTGGAGATTTTTCTTTAGCAACAACTGTCACTCAATCTGTGGCTGCGTTATAGGTCTGCTCTACGTGGTGATCAATAATTCACTGTATGTAAATCATAAATGCAAATTCGAAATCCCACCGCTGCCACCAATGTTAGAATGGGGAACCTCTGGTTGGCACAGGTAGGTACTTGGGACAAGCAGCGGTCCCTTCTTCTATTCAGGGCGAGGGAATTACCCCTTCAGAACAACCCTTGCTCACCCTATAGGTAGTGTGGCGCGAGCAGTCAGGGCTAAACTTCAGGGCGCTAGTCAGTTAAGCATTTATGATCACACACAGTAAACCACAATGATCCCCCACAAACGGACACCAGGCGTAAGTTGTATCAAAAATACGGATGCTTTATATAAAAGATTCTTGGTTACGCAGGCATGTACAAGACCATCAATAACGGTTACGAAATGGAAGCCACAAGATGATAATTAGGCACTGTTCTTGTCTTTGGTAACTTATTCGATCACGAGCGCTTCACAGGGCTCGGTTGAGTCGGTCCAGTCACGATGATGCGCAGTGCACCCAGGGTACAGTGATACGGGGAAATCAGAACGTTGCGGACCCCGAGTCCGATAGAGAGTTCACTGTACCTGGGAACGGGCGATGTGCTTGGACGAGTCTTCAGGAGAGATGCAGGTTCTGCACCTCGTGGGTCTTCCGGATCAAGAATTCAGCGGGCGGCTCTCGGTAGACAGGTGCGGCCCAGGGCCTCCGACACGGACTGTGCGGGAGGTCACTGCGGAGGGCGGCACGGTCAGACCCAGGCTGGGAGGTGAAGCGGGGCGGCCGGATACGTTACGACGTACGGGCGGCCGTCCGAGGCTGGATTTCACTTCCCCACTAGAAATCCGGCGGGAGGGCGAAAGGGCACCAAGCGCGCTCCAGTAGCAGGCAGGTGACAGGGAAGCGGGACGGCCAGACTCGATGGGTCCAGAGCGACTCAGGTAGAGCGGGGCTCTCGGCGAGTGGAGGCGGCCAGGCTTCTGGGTGTCACGGCCCTAGGAGGGATGCGAAGGTGCGCAGGGCACTCCGGCGGGAGAAAGCACACGGCTCGAATTCTCAGACGAGCGGAGACACGGTGAACCCACTGGTCCTGGGGTTCAGTTCAGGGGGCAAGCTCTTCTTCCAAGCCCTTGGAGATAGTTGAAGAACAAAGTACAAAAGTCTCTTTCAGTCTTTTTCCTCTCCTTCCTTAGCAAGGCACCTACTGCAGGCCAGTCCCTCAGGTCAGGGAAAGTTACTCCTCCTTCAGCTTCTTCCAGGTCCTTCTAGTCGGGCAGAGTTCCTTCGTGGTTCAATCTGGATCTGATTTCTTAGGAGCCAGGCTCCTACTTTTATACAGGGATTCTTTTATTCTTTAGCGCCAGGGGGCCTGGGCCTGGCTCAGTCCAGTTTTGGAGCACTCTGTTGTGGTGACTCGGCTTGTTCCTTTCAGCAGCAGGGCAGAGACATCAGCCGCTCCACAGGGGGCGGCGCCGGCTTTGTGGTGGCAGAGCACAGGTCTATTCAAGAGTCGGGTGCACTCCTCCCACCCATCCTGGGGTAATCTCCCTACCCACCACCTGGCAGCCAACCTGTCTCCTGGAATCCCCCAGCCCTGCTCCTGTACTGTTGCTAGGCAGAACACACACACACAGCAGAGGCAGACTGAGATGGTTAGGCACGCAAAGGCTAACTTTCTAAAAGTAGCATTTGCAAACCCAGGATATCAAAATAACCTTTACTAAAAGACGTATTTTATTATCCTGAGTTCAGGCATACTAAACATGACTTTCTACCATGCTCTCTGAGTCCACTGGGGTCACAGCGTGTAGCGATCCCAGCAGCCCATTCTGGCCTATGGAGAGCAGGTAGCCTTCAATAGTGAAAAACGAAAATGGCTGCAATTCACTATTAAGACATGCCACACACATCAGGGCATGTCCTACCTTACACCTACAATGCACCCTGCGCTCAGACCTACCAGAGGGGTGACTAACATGTAGTTAAGGGAAGGTTTAGGGACTGGTAAGTGGGGACACTTGCTCAGTCAGCGCGACGGTACCAGACCGCGCGCAGGTTCTGCAGTGGCAGACCCTAGACACATTTTACCCCGCTGCTTCGGTGGGTGGCACAACCAGTGCTGCAAGCCCACTAGCAGCATTTGGATATACGAGCCCTTGGCACCCCTGGTGCACTCTACTAGGGACTGATAGTAAACCAAATAAACCAAACGTGGAAGTCAATTCACATAATACATTTTACCATAGGGAGCACTTGCACTGTGGCACTGGATAGCAGTGGCACAGTGCCCCGAGCAGCTAACACCAACACAAAAACACATTGAGGCACAGACAAAAATGGAAGGGTGACCCACGCCAATAGTGCCAGGTCTAACACCCCTATACTACCGAACACCACTGCGCTACCCTAAACCCTAAAACACTAACCCAGCACGACCCCCTACACTACCCAAACAGCACTTCACTATCATAAACCTTAAAATACTACCCCCAGCATGACCCCCCTACACTACCCAAAGACAACTGCACTACCCTAAACCCTAAAACACGACCCCCTACACTACACAAACACTGCTGAACTACCCTAAACCCTAAATCATTACCCCCAGCACGACCCCCTACACTACACAAACACCACTGCACTACCCTAAATCCTAAAACACTACCCCCTACACTACACAAACGCCACTGCACTACCCTAAACCGTCAAACAGTACCCCCAGCACGACCCCTTATACTACCCAAACACCACTGCACTACCCTAAACCCTAAAACTCTATCCCCAGCAGTACCCCCTACACAAGCCAAACATCACTGCACTACCCTAAACCCTAAAACATTACCCTCAACAGTGCCCCCTACATGACCCAAACACCACTGCACTACCCTAAACCCTAAAACACCACCCCTGCACGACCCCAACACTGCCTGAACACCACTGTACTGCCGTAAACCCTAAAACACCACCACCTGCATGACCTTCCACACTGCCTGAACACCACTGCAGTGCCCTAAACCCAAAAACACCAACCCGTGCATGACCCCCTTCACTTCCCGAACACCACTGCACTGCCCTAAACCCTAAAACACCACCCTTTGCATGACTCCCTACACTGCCCTAAACCCTAAAACACTACCCCCTGCTCGACTCCCTACACTACCCAAACAGCACTACACTATCATAAACCTTAAAATACTACCCCCAGCACGATCCGCTACACTACCCAAAGACCACTGCATTACTCTAAATCCTAAAACACTACCCCCACATGACCCCCTACACTACCCAAAGACCACTGCACTACCCTAACCCTAAAACACGACCCCATACACTACACAAACACTGCTGAACTACCCTAAACCCTAAAACACTATCCCCTACACTACACAAACACCACTGCACTACCCTAAACCGTCAAACAGTACCCCCAGCACGACCCCTTATGCGACCCAATCACCACTGCACTACCCTAAACCCTAAAACACTATCCCCAGCAGTACCCCCTACACTACCCAAACATCACTGCACTACCCTAAACCCTAACACATTACACTCAACAGTACCCCTACATTACCCAAACACCACTGCACTACCCTAACCCTCAAACACTACCCCAGCACGACCCCCTACACTACCCAAAGACCACTGCACTGACCTAAACCCTAAAACACTACCCCCTACACTAGAGATACACCACTGCACTGCCCTAAACCCTAAATAACTACCCCAGCATGACCCCCTACACTACCCAAACACCACTGCACCTCCCAAATCCCTAAAACACTACCCCCAGCACGACCCCCTACACTACCCAAACACCACTGCACTACCCTAAACCCTAAAATACTACCCCAGCACGACCCCCTACACTACCCAAACACCAAAGCACTACCCTAAACCCTAAAACACCACCCCTGCAGGACCCCAACACTGCCCGAACACCACTGTACTGCCGTAAACCCTAAAACACCGCCCCCTGCATGACCCACTACACTGCCCGAACACCACTACATTGCCCTAAACCCTAAAACACCACCCCGTGCATGACCCCCTACACTTCCCGAACACCACTGCACTGCCCTAAACCCTAAAACACCACCCCCTGCATGACTCCCTACACTGCCCGAACACTACTGCATTGCCCTAAACCCTACAACACCATCCCAAGAACGACTCCCTACACTGCCCGAATGCCACTGCACTGCCGTAAACTCTAAAACACCACCTGTGCACGACTCCCTACACTACCCGAACACCACTGCACTGCCGTAATCCCTAAAACACCACCCCCGTGCACAACCCCCCACACTGCCCGAACACCACTGCACTGCCCTAAACCCTAAAACATCACCCCCTGCATGACCCCCTGCACCGCGCGAACACCACTGCACTGCCCTAAACCATAAAACACTACCCCAGCACGACCCCCTACATGACCCAAAGACCACTGCACTACACTAAACCCATATACACTATCCATCGCACAACCCCCTATAGTACACAAACACCACTGCACTACTTTAAACCCTAAAACACTGCCCCCACCACCAATGTCTACACTACCCAAACACCACTGCACTACCCGAAACCCTAAAACAATACCCCCAGCACGACCCCCTACACTACCCGAACACCACTGCACTACCCTAAACCCTAAAACACTACCCCCAGCACCCCCCCTACAGTACCCAAAGAACACTGCACTACCCTAAATCGTAAAACACTACCCACACACGACTCCCTACACTGCCCGAACGCCAATGCACTGCCGTAAACTCTAAAACACCACCTGTGCATGACTCCCTACACTACCCAAACACCACTGCACTGCCGTAATCCCTAAAACACCACCCCCGTGCACAACCCCCCACACTGCCCGAACACCACTGCACTGCCCTAAACCCTAAAACATCACCCCCTGCATGACCCCCTGCACCGCGCGAACACCACTGCACTGCCCTAAACCCTAAAACACTATCCCAGCACGACCCCTACATGACCCAAAGACCACTGCACTACACTAAACCCATATACACTATCCATCGCACAACCCCCTATAGTACACAAACACCACTGTCCTACTCTAAACCCTAAAACACTCCCCCCACCACCAATGTCTACACTACCCAAACACCACTGCACTACCCGAAACCCTAAAACAATACCCCCAGCACGACCCCCTACACTACCCGAACACCACTGCACTACCCTAAACCCTAAAACACTACCCCCTGCAAAGCCCCCCTATACTACCGAACACCACTGCGCTACCCTAAACCCTAAAACACTAACCCAGCACGACCCCCTACACTACCCAAACAGCACTTCACTATCATAAACCTTAAAATACTACCCCCAGCATGACCCCCTACACTACCCAAAGACAACTGCACTACCCTAAACCCTAAAACACGACCCCCTACACTACACAAACACTGCTGAACTACCCTAAACCCTAAATCATTACCCCCAGCACGACCCCCTACACTACACAAACACCACTGCACTACCCTAAATCCTAAAACACTACCCCCTACACTACACAAACGCCACTGCACTACCCTAAACCGTCAAACAGTACCCCCAGCACGACCCCTTATGCGACCCAATCACCACTGCACTACCCTAAACCCTAAAACACTATCCCCAGCAGTACCCCCTACACTACCCAAACATCACTGCACTACCCTAAACCCTAACACATTACACTCAACAGTACCCCTACATTACCCAAACACCACTGCACTACCCTAACCCTCAAACACTACCCCAGCACGACCCCCTACACTACCCAAAGACCACTGCACTGACCTAAACCCTAAAACACTACCCCCTACACTAGAGATACACCACTGCACTGCCCTAAACCCTAAATAACTACCCCAGCATGACCCCCTACACTACCCAAACACCACTGCACCTCCCAAATCCCTAAAACACTACCCCCAGCACGACCCCCTACACTACCCAAACACCACTGCACTACCCTAAACCCTAAAATACTACCCCAGCACGACCCCCTACACTACCCAAACACCACAGCACTACCCTAAACCCTAAAACACCACCCCTGCAGGACCCCAACACTGCCCGAACACCACTGTACTGCCGTAAACCCTAAAACACCGCCCCCTGCATGACCCACTACACTGCCCAAACACCACTGCATTGCCCTAAACCCTAAAACACCACCCCGTGCATGACCCCCTATACTTCCCGAACACCACTGCACTGCCCTAAACCCTAAAACACCACCCCCTGCATGACTCCCTACACTGCCCGAACACTACTGCATTGCCCTAAACCCTAAAACACCATCCCAAGAACGACTCCCTACACTGCCAGAATGCCACTGCACTGCCGTAAACTCTAAAACACCACCTGTGCACGACTCCCTACACTACCCGAACACCACTGCACTGCCGTAATCCCTAAAACACCACCCCCGTGCACAACCCCCCACACTGCCCGAACACCACTGCACTGCCCTAAACCCTAAAACATCACCCCCTGCATGACCCCCTGCACCGCGCGAACACCACTGCACTGCCCTAAACCATAAAACACTACCCCAGCACGACCCCCTACATGACCCAAAGACCACTGCACTACACTAAACCCATATACACTATCCATCGCACAACCCCCTATAGTACACAAACACCACTGCACTACTTTAAACCCTAAAACACTCCCCCCACCACCAATGTCTACACTACCCAAACACCACTGCACTACCCGAAACCCTAAAACAATACCCCCAGCACGACCCCCTACACTACCCGAACACCACTGCACTACCCTAAACCCTAAAACACTACCCCCAGCACCCCCCCTACAGTACCCAAAGAACACTGCACTACCCTAAATCGTAAAACACTACCCACACACGACTCCCTACACTGCCCGAACGCCAATGCACTGCCGTAAACTCTAAAACACCACCTGTGCATGACTCCCTACACTACCCAAACACCACTGCACTGCCGTAATCCCTAAAACACCACCCCCGTGCACAACCCCCCACACTGCCCGAACACCACTGCACTGCCCTAAACCCTAAAACATCACCCCCTGCATGACCCCCTGCACCGCGCGAACACCACTGCACTGCCCTAAACCCTAAAACACTATCCCAGCACGACCCCTACATGACCCAAAGACCACTGCACTACACTAAACCCATATACACTATCCATCGCACAACCCCCTATAGTACACAAACACCACTGTCCTACTCTAAACCCTAAAACACTCCCCCCACCACCAATGTCTACACTACCCAAACACCACTGCACTACCCGAAACCCTAAAACAATACCCCCAGCACGACCCCCTACACTACCCGAACACCACTGCACTACCCTAAACCCTAAAACACTACCCCCAGCACCACCCTCTACACTACCCAAAGAACACTGCACTACCCTAAATCGTAAAACACTACCCCCACAAGACACCCTACACTACCCAAAGACCACTGCACTGCCCTAAACCCTAAAACACTACCCCCAGCACCACCCCCTACACTACCCAAATAACACTGCACTACCCTAAACACTACACCCAACACAAGCCCCTACACTACCCAAACACCACTGCACTTCCCTAAACCCTAAAACACTACCCCAGTATGACCTCCTACACTACCCAAAAACCACTGCACTACCCTAAACCCTAAAACAGTACCCGCAGCACGACCCCCTACACTACCCAAACACCACTGCACTACCCTAAACCCTAAAACACTACCCCCTGCAAAGCCCCGTATACTACCCAAACACCACTGCCCTACCCTAAACCCTAAAACACTACCCCCAGCAGGACCCCCTACACTACCCAAACAGCACTTCACTACCATAACCTTGAAAATACTACCCCCAGCACGATCCGCTACACTACCCAAAGACCACTGCACTACCCTAAATCCTAAAACACTACCCCCAACACAATCCCCTACACTACCCAAAGACCACTGCACTACCCTAAACCCTAAAACACGACCCCATACACTACACAAAAACTGCTGAACTACCCTAAACCCTAAAATATTACCTCCAGCATGACCCCCTACACTACACAAACACCACTGTACTACCCTAAACCCTAAAACACTACCCCCTACACTACACAAACACCACTGCACTACCCTAAACCATCAAACAGTACCCCCAGCACGACCCCTTATACTACCCAAACACCACTGCACTACTCTAAACCCTAAAACACTATCCCCAGCAGTACCCCCTACACTACACAAACATCACTGCACTACCCCAGACCCTAAAACATTACACTCAACAGTACCCCCTACATTACCCAAACACCACTGCACTACCCTAACCCTCAAACACTACCCCAGCACGACCCCCTACACTACCCAAAGACCACTGCACTGACCTAAACCCTAAAACACTACCCCTACACTAGATAAACACCACTGCACTGCCCTAAACCCTAAATAACTACCCCAGCATGACCCCCTACACTACCCAAACACCACTGCACTACCCAAAATCCCTAAAACACTACCCCCAGCACGACCCCCTACACTACCCAAACACCACTGCACTACCCTAAACCCTAAAACACTACCCCAGCACGACCCTCTACACTACCCAAACACCACAGCACTACCCTAAACCCTAAAACACCACCCCTGCATGACCCCAACACTGCCCGAACACCACTGTACTGACGTAAACCCTAAAACACCACCACCTGCACGTCCTTCTACACTGGCTGAACACCACTGCAGTGCCCTAAACCCTAAAACACCACCCCCTGCATGACCCCCTACACTGCCCGAACACCACTGCACTGCCCTAAACCCTAAAACACCATCCCGTGAACGACTCCCTACACTGCCCGAACGCCACTGCACTGCTGTAATCCCTAAAACACCACCCCCATGCACAACCGCCCACACTGCCCGAACACCACTGCACTGCCCTAAACCTTAAAACACCACCCCCCTGCTTGACCCTCTACACTGCCCGAACACCACTGCTCTGCCCTAAACCCTAAAACACCCCCCCTGCATGACCCCCTAAACTGCCCGAACACCACTGCCCTACCCTAAACCCTAAAACACTACCCCCAGCAGGACCCCCTACACTACCCAAACAGCACTTCACTATCATAAACCTTAAAATACTACCCCCAGCAAGATCCGCTACACTACCCAAAGACCACTGCACTACCCTAAATCCTAAAACACTACCCCCCACATGACACCCTACACTACCCAAAGACCACTGCACTACCCTAAACCCTAAAACACGACCCCATACACTACACAAACACTGCTGAACTACCCTAAACCCTAAAACATTACCCCCAGCACGACCCCTTATACTACCCAAACACCACTGCACTACCCTAAACCCTAAAACTCTATCCCCAGCAGTACCCCCTACACAAGCCAAACATCACTGCACTACCCTAAACCCTAAAACATTACCCTCAACAGTACCCCCTACATTACCCAAACACCACTGCACTACCCTAACCCTCAAACACTACCCCAGCACGACCCCCTACACTACCCAAACACCACTGCACT
Source organism: Triturus cristatus (assembly GCF_964204655.1). Classification (NCBI taxonomy): domain Eukaryota; kingdom Metazoa; phylum Chordata; class Amphibia; order Caudata; family Salamandridae; genus Triturus; species Triturus cristatus. The sequence goes on from NC_140579.1 coordinate 1,111,621,811, forward strand.
GACCTAAACCCTAAAACACTACCCCCTACACTCGATAAACACCACTGCACTGCCCTAAACCCTAAATAGCTACCCCAGCATGACCCCCTATACTACCCAAACACCACTGCACTACATAAATCCCTAAAACACTACCCCCAGCACGACCCCCTACATGACCCAAACACCACTGCACTACCCTAAACCCTAAAACACCACCCCTGCACGACCCCAACACTGCCTGAACACCACTGTACTGCCGTAAACCCTAAAACACCACCACCTGCATGACCTTCTACACTGCCTGAACACCACTGCAGTGCCCTAAACCCTAATACACCACCCCCTGCATGACCACCTACACTGCCTGAACACCACTGCACTGCCCTAAACCCAAAAACACCACCCCGTGCATGACCCCCTACACTTCCCAAACACCACTGCACTGCCCTAAACCCTAAAACACCACCCCCTGCATGACTCCCTACACTGCCCGAACACTACTGCACTGCCCTAAACCCTAAAACACTACCCCCTGCTCGACTCCCTACACTGCCCAAACACCACTGCACTGCCCTAAACCCTAAAACACTATCCCATGAACGACTCCCTACACTGCCCGAACGCCACTGCACTGCCGTAAACTCTAAAACACCACCCGTGCATGAACCCCTGCACCGCGCAAACACCACTGCACTGCCCTAAACTCTAAAACACTACCCCAGCACGACCCCCTACATGACCCAAAGACCACTGCACTACACTAAACCCATATACACTATCCATCGCACAACCCCCTACAGTACACAAACACCACTGCACTACTCTAAACCCTAAAACACTCCCCCAGCACCAATGTCTACACTACGCAAACACCACTGTACTATCCGAAACCCTAACACAAAACCCCCAGCACGACCCCCTACACTACCTAAACACCACTGCACTACCCTAAACCCTAAAACACTACCCCCAGCACCACCCCTACACTACCCAAAGAACACTGCACTACCCTAAATCGTAAAACACTACCCCCCACACGACACCCTACGCTACCCAAAGACCACTGCACTACCCTAAACCCTAAAACACTACCCCCAGCACCACCCCCTACACTGCCCAAACACCACTGCACTGCCCTAAACCCTAAAACACTATCCCATGAACGACTCCCTACACTGCCCGAACGCCACTGCCCTGCCGTAAACTCTAAAACACCACCTGTGCACGACTCCATACACTACCCGAACACCACTGCACTGCCGTAATCCCTAAAACATCACCCCCTGCATGACCCCCTGCACCACGCAAACACCACTGCACTGCCCTAAACCCTAAAACACTACCCCAGCACGACCCCCTACATGACCCAAAGACCACTGCACTACACTAAACCCATATACACTATCCATCGCACAACCCCCTACAGTACACAAACACCACTGCACTACTATAAACCCTAAAACACTCCCCCAGCACCAATGTCTACACTACGCAAACACCACTGCACTACCCGAAACCCTAACACAATACCCCCAGCACGACCCCCTACACTACCCAAACACCACTGCACTACCCTAAACCCTAAAACACTACCCCCAGCACCACGCCCTACACTACCCAAAGAAGACTGCACTACCCTAAATCGTAAAACACTACCCCCCACACGACCCCCTACACTACCCAAAGACCACTGCACTGACCTAAACCCTAAAACACTACCCCTACACTAGATAAACACCACTGCACTGCCCTAAACCCTAAATAACTACCCCAGCATGACCCCCTACACTACCCAAACACCACTGCACTACCCAAAATCCCTAAAACACTACCCCCAGCACGACCCCCTACACTACCCAAACACCACTGCACTACCCTAAACCCTAAAACACTACCCCAGCACGACCCTCTACACTACCCAAACACCACAGCACTACCCTAAACCCTAAAACACCACCCCTGCATGACCCCAACACTGCCCAAACACCACTGTACTGACGTAAACCCTAAAACACCACCACCTGCACGTCCTTCTACACTGGCTGAACACCACTGCAGTGCCCTAAACCCAAAAACACCACCCCCTGCATGACCCCCTACACTGCCCGAACACCACTGCACTGCCCTAAACCCTAAAACACCATCCCGTGAACGACTCCCTACACTGCCCGAACGCCACTGCACTGCTGTAATCCCTAAAACACCACCCCCATGCACAACCGCCCACACTGCCCGAACACCACTGCACTGCCCTAAACCTTAAAACACCACCCCCCTGCTTGACCCTCTACACTGCCCGAACACCACTGCTCTGCCCTAAACCCTAAAACACCCCCCCTGCATGACCCCCTAAACTGCCCGAACACCACTGCCCTACCCTAAACCCTAAAACACTACCCCCAGCAGGACCCCCTACACTACCCAAACAGCACTTCACTATCATAAACCTTAAAATACTACCCCCAGCAAGATCCGCTACACTACCCAAAGACCACTGCACTACCCTAAATCCTAAAACACAACCCCCCACATGACACCCTACACTACCCAAAGACCACTGCACTACCCTAAACCCTAAAACACGACCCCATACACTACACAAACACTGCTGAACTACCCTAAACCCTAAAACATTACCCCCTGCACGACCCCTTATACTACCCAAACACCACTGCACTACCCTAAACCCTAAAACTCTATCCCCAGCAGTACCCCCTACACAAGCCAAACATCACTGCACTACCCTAAACCCTAAAACATTACCCTCAACAGTACCCCCTACATTACCCAAACACCACTGCACTACCCTAACCCTCAAACACTACCCCAGCACGACCCCCTACACTACCCAAAGACCACTGCACTGACCTAAACCCTAAAACACTACCCCCTACACTCGATAAACACCACTGCACTGCCCTAAACCCTAAATAGCTACCCCAGCATGACCCCCTATACTACCCAAACACCACTGCACTACATAAATCCCTAAAACACTACCCCCAGCACGACCCCCTACATGACCCAAACACCACTGCACTACCCTAAACCCTAAAACACCACCCCTGCACGACCCCAACACTGCCTGAACACCACTGTACTGCCGTAAACCCTAAAACACCACCACCTGCATGACCTTCTACACTGCCTGAACACCACTGCAGTGCCCTAAACCCTAATACACCACCCCCTGCATGACCACCTACACTGCCTGAACACCACTGCACTGCCCTAAACCCAAAAACACCACCCCGTGCATGACCCCCTACACTTCCCAAACACCACTGCACTGCCCTAAACCCTAAAACACCACCCCCTGCATGACTCCCTACACTGCCCGAACACTACTGCACTGCCCTAAACCCTAAAACACTACCCCCTGCTCGACTCCCTACACTGCCCAAACACCACTGCACTGCCCTAAACCCTAAAACACTATCCCATGAACGACTCCCTACACTGCCCGAACGCCACTGCACTGCCGTAAACTCTAAAACACCACCCGTGCATGAACCCCTGCACCGCGCAAACACCACTGCACTGCCCTAAACTCTAAAACACTACCCCAGCATGACCCCCTACATGACCCAAAGACCACTGCACTACACTAAACCCATATACACTATCCATCGCACAACCCCCTACAGTACACAAACACCACTGCACTACTCTAAACCCTAAAACACTCCCCCAGCAATAATGTCTACACTACGCAAACATCACTGTACTATCCGAAACCCTAACACAAAACCCCCAGCACGACCCCCTACACTACCTAAACACCACTGCACTACCCTAAACCCTAAAACACTACCCCCAGCACCACCCCCTACACTACCCAAAGAACACTGCACTACCCTAAATCGTAAAACACTACCCCCCACACGACACCCTACGCTACCCAAAGACCACTGCACTACCCTAAACCCTAAAACACTACCCCCAGCACCACCCCCTACACTGCCCAAACACCACTGCACTGCCCTAAACCCTAAAACACTATCCCATGAACGACTCCCTACACTGCCCGAACGCCACTGCACTGCCGTAAACTCTAAAACACCACCTGTGCACGACTCCATACACTACCCGAACACCACTGCACTGCCGTAATCCCTAAAACATCACCCCCTGCATGACCCCCTGCACCACGCAAACACCACTGCACTGCCCTAAACCCTAAAACACTACCCCAGCACGACCCCCTACATGACCCAAAGACCACTGCACTACACTAAACCCATATACACTATCCATCGCACAACCCCCTACAGTACACAAACACCACTGCACTACTATAAACCCTAAAACACTCCCCCAGCACCAATGTCTACACTACGCAAACACCACTGCACTACCCGAAACCCTAACACAATACCCCCAGCACGACCCCCTACACTACCCAAACACCACTGCACTACCCTAAACCCTAAAACACTACCCCCAGCACCACGCCCTACACTACCCAAAGAAGACTGCACTACCCTAAATCGTAAAACACTACCCCCCACACGACACCCTACGCTACCCAAAGACCACTGCACTACCCTAAACCCTAAAACACTACCCCCAGCACCACCCCCTACACTGCCCAAAGAACACTGCACTACCCTAAACACTGCACCCAACACAAGCCCCTACACTACCCAAGCACCACTGCACTACCCTAAAACCTAAAACACTACCCCAGTATGACCTCCTACACTACCCAAACACCACTGCACTACCCTAAACCCTAAAACAGTACCCGCAGCACAACCCCCTACACTACCCAAACACCACTGCACTACCCTAAACCCTAAAACACTACCCCCTGCAAAGCCCCCCTATACTACCCAAACACCACTGCCCTACCCTAAAACCTAAAACACTACCCCCAGCACGACCCCCTACACTACCCAAACAGCACTTCACTATCATAAACCTTAAAATACTACCCCCAGCACGACCCCCTACACTACCCAAAGACCACTGCACTACCCTAAGCCTAAAATACTACCCCCCACACAACCCCCTACACGACCCAAAGACCACTGCACTACCCTAAACCCTAAAACACTACCCCCAGCACGACCCTCTACACTACCCAAACAGCACTTCACTATCATAAACCTTAAAATACTACCCCAGCACGATCCGCTACACTACCCAAAGACCACTGCACTACTCTAAACCCTAAAACATGACCCCATACACTACACAAACACTGCTGAACTACCCTAAACCCTAAAACACTACCCCCTACACTACACAAACACCACTGCACTACCCTAAACCGTCAAACAGTACCCCCAGCACAACCCCTTATGCTACCCAATCACCACTGCACTACCCTAAACCCTAAAACACTATCCCCAGCAGTACCCCCTACACTACCCAAACATCACTGCACTACCCTAAACCCTAACACATTACACTCAACAGTACCCCTACATTACCCAAACACCACTGCACTACCCTAACCCTCAAACACTACCCCATATCGACCCCCTACACTACCCAAAGACCACTGCACTGACCTAAACCCTAAAACACTACCCCCTACACTAGAGATACACCACTGCTCTGCCCTAAACCCTAAATAACTACCCCAGCATGACCCCCTACACTACCCAAACACCACTGCACTACCCAAATCCCTAAAACACTACCCCCAGCACGACCCCCTACACTACCCAAACACCACTGCACTACCCTAAACCCTAAAATACTACCCCAGCACGACCCCCTACACTACCCAAACACCACAGCACTACCCTAAACCCTAAAACACCACCCCTGCACGACCCCAACACTGCCCGAACACCACTGTACTGCCGTAAACCCTAAAACACCACCACCTGCACGACCTTCTACACTGCCTGAACACCACTGCAGTGCCCTAAACCCTAACACACCACCCCCTGCATGACCCACTACACTGCCCGAACACCACTGCATTGCCCTAAACCCTAAAACACCACCCCTTGTGCATGACCCCCTACACTTCCCCAACACCACTGCTCTGCCCTAAACCCTACAACACCACCCCCTGCATGACTCCCTACACTGCCCGAACACTACTGCACTGCCCTAAACCCTAAAACACTACCCCCTGCTCGACGCCCTACACTGCCCAAACACGACTGCACTGCCCTAAACCCTAAAACACCATCCCATGAACGACTCCCTACACTGCCCGAATGCCACTGCACTGCCGTAAACTCTAAAACACCACCTGTGCACGACTCCCTACACTACCCGAACACCACTGTACTGCCGTAATCCCTAAAACACCACCCCCGTGCACAACCCCCCACACTGCCCGAACACCACTGCACTGCCCTAAACGCTAAAACATCACACCCTGCATGACCCCCTGCACCGCGAGAACACCACTGCACTGCCCTAAACCCTAAAACACTACCCCAGCACGACCCCCTACATGACCCAAAGACCACTGCACTACACTAAACCCATATACACTATCCATCGCACAACCCCCTATAGTACACAAACACCACTGCACTACTTTAAACCCTAAAACACACCCCCCACCACCAATGTCTACACTACCCAAACACCACTGCACTACCCGAAACCCTAAAACAATACCCCCAGCACGACCCCCTACACTACCCGAACACCACTGCACTACCCTAAACCCTAAAACACTACCCCCAGAACCACCCCCTACAGTACCCAAAGAACACTGCACTACCCTAAATCGTAAAACACTACCCCCACACGACTCCCTACACCGCCCGAATGCCACTGCACTGCCGTAAACTCTAAAACACCACCTGTGCACGACTCCCTACACTACCCAAACACCACTGCACTGCCGTAATCCCTAAAACACCACCCCCGTGCACAGCCCCCCACACTGCCCGAACACCACTGCACTGCCCTAAACCCTAAAACATCACACCCTGTATGACCCCCTGCACCGCGCGAACACCACTGCACTGCCCTAAACCCTAAAACACTACCCCAGCACGACCCCCTACATGACCCAAAGACCACTGCACTACACTAAACCCATATACACTATCCATCGCACAACCCCCTATAGTACACAAACACCACTGTCCTACTCTAAACCCTAAAACACTCCCCCCACCACCAATGTCTACACTACCCAAACACCACTGCACTACCCGAAACCCTAAAACAATACCCCCAGCACGACCCCCTACACTACCCGAACACCACTGCACTACCCTAAACCCTAAAACACTACCCCCAGCACCACCCTCTACACTACCCAAAGGACACTGCACTACCCTAAATCGTAAAACACTACCCCCACACGACACCCTACACTACCCAAAGACCACTGCACTACCCTAAACACTAAAACACTACCCCCAGCACCACCCCCTACACTACCCAAAGAACACTGCACTACCCTAAACACTACACCCAACACTAGCCCCTACACTACCCAAACACCACTGCACTACCCTAAACCCTAAAACACTACCCCAGGATGACCTCCTACACTACCCAAAAACCACTGCACTACCCTAAATCCTAAAAGAGTACCCGCAGCACGACCCCCTACACTACCCAAACACCACTGCACTACCCTAAACCCTAAAACACTACCCCCTGCAAAGCCCCCTATACTACCCAAACACCACTGCCCTACCCTAAACCCTAAAACCCTACCCCCAGCAGGATCCCCTACACTACCCAAACAGCACTTCACTATCATAACCCTTAAAATACTACCCCCAGCACAATCCGCTACACTACCCAAAGACCACTGCACTACCCTAAATCCTAAAACTCTACCCCCACACAACCCCCTACACTACCCAAAGACCACTGCACTACCCTAAACCCTAAAACACGACCCCATACACTACAGAAACACTGCTGAACTACCCTAAACCCTAAAACATTACCCCCAGCATGACCCCCTACACTACACAAACACCACTGCACTACCCTAAACCCTAAAACACTACCCCCTACACTACACAAACGCCACTGCACTACCCTAAACCGTCAAACAGTACCCCCAGCATGACCCCTTATACTACCCAAACACCACTGCACTAACCTAAACCCTAAAACACTATCCCCAGCAGTACCCCCTACACTACCCAAACATCACTGCACTACACCAGACCCTAAAACATTACACTCAACAGTATCCCCTACATTACCCAAACACCACTGCACTACCCTAACCCTCAAACACTACCCCAGTACGACCCCCTACACTACCCAAAGACCACTGCACTGACCTAAACCCTAAAACACTACCCCCTACACTAGATAAACACCACTGCACTGCCCTAAACCCTAAATAACTACCCCAGCATGACCCCCTACACTACCCAAACACCACTGCACTACCCAAATCCCTAAAACACTATGCCCAGCACGACCCCCTACACTACCCAAACACCACTGCACTACCCTAAACCCTAAAACACTACCCCAGCATGACCCCCTACACTACCCAAACACCACAGCACTACCCTAAACCCTAAAACACCACCCCTGCACGACCCCAACACTGCCCGAACTCCACTGTACTGCCGTAAACCCTAAAACACCACCACCTGCACGTCCTTCTACACTGCCTGAACACCACTGCAGTGCCCTAAACCCTAAAACACCACCCCCTGCATGACCCCCTACACTGCCCGAACACCACTGCACTGCCCTAAACCCTAAAACACCATCCCATAAACGACTCCCTACACTGCCCGAACGCCACTGCACTGCCGTAATCCCTAAAACACCACCCCCATGCACAACCCCCCACACTGCCCGAACACCACTGCACTGCCCTAAACCCTAAAACAATACCCCCCTGCTTGACCCTCTACACTGCCCGAACACCACTGCTCTGCCCTAAACCCTAAAACACCCCCCCTGCATGACCCCCTAAACTGCCCGAACACCACTGCCCTACCCTAAACCCTAAAACACTACCCCCAGCAGGACCCCCTACACTACCCAAACAACACTTCACTATCATAAACCTTAAAATACTACCCCCAGCAAGATCCGCTACACTACCCAAAGACCACTGCACTACCCTAAATCCTAAAACACTACCCCCCACATGACACCCTACACTACCCAAAGACCACTGCACTACCCTAAACCCTAAAACACAACCCCATACACTACACAAACACTGCTGAACTACCCTAAACCCTAAAACATAACCCCCAGCACGACCCCCTACACTACACAAACACCACTGCACTACCCTAAACCCTAAAACACTACCCCCTACACTACACAAACACCACTGCACTACCCTAAACCGTCAAACAGTACCCCCAGCACGACCCCTTATACTACCCAAACACCACTGCACTACACTAAACCCTAAAACACTATCCCCAGCAGTACCCCCTACACTACCCAAACATCACTGCACTACCCCAAACCCTAAAACATTACACTCAACAGTACCCCCTACATTACCCAAACACCACTGCACTACCCTAACCCTCAAACACTACCCCAGCACGACCCCCTACATTACCCAAAGACCACTGCACTGACCTAAACCCTAAAACACTACCCCCTACACTAGATAAACACCACTGCACTGCCCGAAACCCTAAATACCTACCCCAGCATGACCCCCTACACTACCCAAACACCACTGCACTGCCCGAAACCCTAAATACCTACCCCAGCACGACCCCCTACACTACCCAAACACCACTGCACTACCCTAAACCCTAAAACACTACCCCAGCACGACCCCCTACACTACCCAAACACCACAGCACTACCCTAAACCCTAAAACACCAGCCCCTGCACGACCCCAACACTGCCCGAACACCACTGTACTGCCGTAAACCCTAAAACACCACCACCTGCACGTCCTTCTACACTGCCTGAACACCACTGTGGTGCCCTAAACCCTAAAACACCACCCCCTGCATAACCCCCTACACTGCCCGAACACCACTGCACTGCCCTAAACCCTAAAACACCACCCCGTGCATGACCCCCTACACTTCCCGAACACCACTGCACTGCCCTAAACCCTAAAACACCACCCCCTGCATGACTCCCTACACTGCCCGAACACTACTGCATTGCCCTAAACCCTAAAACACAACTCCCTGCTCGACTCCCTACACTGCCCAAACACGACTGCACTGACCTAAACCCTAAAACACCATCCCATGAATGACTCCGTACACTGCCGAACGCCACTGCACTGCCATAAACTCTAAAACACCACCCGTGCACGACTCCCTACACTACCCGAACACCACTGCACTGCTGTAATCCCTACAACACCACCCCCATGCACAACCCCTCACACTGCCCGAACACCACTGCACTGCCCTAAACCCTAAAACACCACCCCCCTGCTTGACCCTCTACACTGCCCGAACACCACTGCTCTGCCCTAAACCCTAAAACACCCCCCCTGCATGACCCCCTAAACTGCCCGAACATCACTGCTCTGCCCTTATCCCAAAATCACCACCGCCAGCACGACCCCTAAACTGCCAGAACACCACTGCTCTGCCCTAAACTCTAAAACACCACCCCCACCATGACCCCCTACACTACCTGAACACCACTGCACTGCTCTAAACTCTAAAACACCACCCCCAGTACGACCCCCTACTCTACCCGAACACCACTGCACTGCCCTAAACCCTAAAACGTTACCCCTGCACAACCCCCTACACTACCTAAACACCACTGCACTACCCTAAACCCTAAAACACTACACCCAGCATGACCCCCTACACTACTCAATGGCCACTGCACTACCCCAAACCCTAAAACACTACCCCCACACAACCCCCTACACTAACCAAAGAACACTGCACTACCCTACACCCTAAAACACGACCCCCTACACTACAGAAACACTGCTGAACTACTCTGAACCATTAAACAATACCCCCAGCATGACCCCCTATACTAAACAAACACCACTGCACTACCCTAAACCCTAAAACACTACCCCTGTCAATCAGTCAATCATTGGCATTTGTAAAGCGCGCTACTCACCCGGAAGGGTCTCAAGGCTCTAGGGGAGGGGGGGGGGTGGGGCTAATGCTCGAACAGCCAGGTCTTGAGCTGCCTTCTGAAGGAGAGGTGGTCCTGTGTAGAGCGAAGATGGCTGGGAAGAGAGTTCCAGGTCTTTGCTGCAAGGTAGGAGAATGACTTGCCTCCGGCGGTGGCTCTGCGGATGCTGGGGATGGCTGCCACTACACAACACCACTGCACTAACCTAAACCCCAAAACACTACCCCCAGCATGATCCCTACACTACCCAAACACCACTGCACTACCCTAAACCCTAAAACACTACCCCCAGCAGCACCCCTCACACTACCCAAACACCACTGCACTAGCCTAAACCCTAAAACACTATCCCCAGTAGTACCCCCTACACTACCCAAACACCACTGCACTACCCTAACCCTAAAACACTACCCCAAGAACGACACCCTACACTACCCAAAGACCACTGCAATGCCCTAAATCCTAAAACACTTCCCCAGCACGACCCCCTACACTGCACAAACACCACTGCACTACCCTAAACCCTAAAACACTACAACAAGCACGACCCCCTACACTACACAAACACCACTGCACTACCCTAAACATTAAAACAGCACCCCCTGCACGACCCCCTACAATGCCTGAATACCACTGCACTGCCCTGAACCCTAAAACACCAACCCCTGCATGACCCACTACACCGCCCGAACACCACTGCACTGCCCTAAACCCTAAAACACCACCCCCTGCACGATCCCCTATGCTGCCCGAACACCACTGCATTGCCCTAAACCGCTGTCTTCCCTATTGGTCGCGGCACTAGACAGGGGTGTCCTCTGTCACCCTATTTGTTTGCTCTGGCGATGGAGCCCCTGGCGGCGTGGGTGCGGGTTGACGCGCAAGTATCGGGGTTCGAGTGGGCGGATGGCCTGTCAGATCGTATTGCCCTCTACGCCGACGATGTGTTATTCTTTCTTACACAACTAGATAGGACTGGCCCGCTGTTGCTACGCATTATGCAGGTGTTTGGAGAGACTACGGGCCTGCGTATGAATGAGCGTAAATCTACTATTTGGGTTCTGGAGTGCGGGGCGGGTCCGGGTGCTTGGGCGTCTGCGGTTCAGGTGGCGAGTGGAGGGTTGAAATACTTGGGAGTACTCCTGTCCGACGTTAGGTTGACCTCGTGGGAGGGGAATCTGGTGCCTGTGTGGAACAGAGTGCGAGAGGATGTTCGTGCCTGGTCTCACATGCCCCTCTCCATATATGGCCGCTCGGCCATCTTCAAAATGGTTGCCCTGCCTCGGATGCTCTACCAACTGCAGAATCATCCATATCCTATTCCCGGGGGTTGGTTCCGCCAAGTCAACGCACTACTGGGTCAGTTCCTTTGGGGTGGAGGGGTAGTGCGGGTGGCGATGCGTACATGTTTTAAGTCTACATTTTGTGGGGGACTTGCCACCTCAGATATTCTCTCCTACTATATGGCATCCCACCTGCTGGTCCTGAATGAATGGTGGTATGGCGACAGGTCGGATCCGGCATATAGCCTTGAATGCCGCCTAATGGGGGATCACTCGCTACATACCCTCCTCTATTCCGCTCCGCTGCGACGGTTACTACCTAGTGTGACGCAACTGGTCTTTCAGATTTGGAGGCAGGCGCTGCGGAAGATGGGTTGGTGGAATCGCCTCACGGGGGAGACTCCGCTCTGGAGAAACGGGGGTCTGCCGCAGCTGGCGGCCCTCCCCGGATTTCGGGACTGGGATGCGATAGGGATTTCCACCCTGGGTGACGTTATGAGGGGGCCCATCCTGAAATCCTTCCAGGAGCTCCAAAAGGACTTTCATATGCCGCGTACCCAATTCTTTAAATACTTGCAGTTCCGGCATGCTCTTTCCCCCAGTCTGGTGGGTCTTGAGGAGTTGGACGATTTTAGTCCAATTGAGGCGAAGATGTTCATGAGGGACCTACGAGACCACAAGATTTCGAGAATATATCAGTCCCTGGTAACTCACTGCTCCCCGTCGTTGCAGCATCTCCGTGAGGTTTGGGAGGGGGATGTGGGTCAGCTGGAGGAGGAGGACTGGATGGAGACTCTGGCCTCGCCGCGCGGGGCGGCTGTCGCTGTGAGCCTTCGGCTCATCCAGTTTAAGTATCTGCACAGAGTCTATTTCACTAGAGTTAGGTTGTAGAAGGCGGGCCTGGTGGCCTCTCCGCATTGCCTCTGCTGCCTGAATGCAGAGGGGACGCTGCTACACACGATATGGGACTGCCCTGGGTTAACTAGGTCCTGGCGGGGGGTCTTGACCTGTCTGTCAGAGGTGCTGGGTTGGGATCTCCCACGGTCCCCCAAACTGGTGCTCTTGCATGTGATGGAGGATATAGGGGGCAATGTCTATAAGCGCCATCTGATGCTCCTGGGTTTTACTCTAGCCAAGCGAGATATAGCGAGGGCGTGGAAGGCGACAGTCGCACCTTCACTATCTGTCTGGAAAACCGGTCTCGATTTTTGTATGGGACTGGAGGCCCCCATCTATGTGGCACGGGGCTGCCCCCGTAAACATTATAAAATATGGAGGCGCTGGGCGGACTACAGGGGACTGGACTTAGAGCCCATATTGGAGGAATAGTTGGGTGGGTGGTGGACCATCTCCCTCTAGCTTTAAAGAGGCATGGCACACTGGAGTACCAGGCAGAGCCGGGTCTGGGGGGTATGGGTCATGGACGGAACAGAATAGTAGTCGTGCATAGATCTGCTGCTTTGACTGGATGGACAGTGCTATGGGTGGGGGAGTGGGGTGGGGGGTGGTGTTATGTTTTTTTAAGGGAGGGGACTGCTTTGGTTCTGCATGTCTCTTTTGTAGTTTGTATACGATACTTCATGAGAAAAATGTCAAAGCTGGTATGTTGTCTTTTGATATGGTTGAAGTCTCTGGGTCACAGAGCTTCGCTGGATGTGTCTTTGACGAATAAAATTTGTTTACAAAAAAAAAACACTACCCCCAGCAGTACCCCCTACACTACCCAAAGAACACTGCACTACCCTAAACCCTAAAACACTACCCCCACACGACCCCCTACACTACCCAAAGAACACTGCACTACCCTAAACCCTAAAACACGACCCCCTACACTACAGAAACACCGCTGAACTACCCTAAACCCTTAAACATTACCCCCAGCATGACCCCCTACACTACCCAAAGAACACTGCACTACCCTAAACCCTAAAACACTACCCCCACACGACCCCCTACACTACCCAAAGAACACTGCACTACCCTAAACCCTAAAACACGACCCCCTACACTACAGAAACACCACTGCACTACCCTAAACCCTTAAACACTACCCCTACACTACATAAACACCACTGCACTAACATAAACCCCAAAACACTACCCCAAGCACGACCCCTACACTACCCAAACACCACTGCACTACCCTAAACCCTAAAACACTACCCCCAGCAGTACCCCTCACACTACCCAAACACCACTGCACTAGCCTAAACCCTAAAACACTATCCCCAGTAGTACCCCATACACTACCCAAACACCACTGCACTACCCTAAACCCTAAAACACTATCCCCAGTAGTACCCCCTACCCTACCCAAACACCACTGCACTACCCTAACCCTAAAACACTACACCCAGAACGACACCCTACACAACCCAAAGACCACTGCACTGCCCTAAATCCTAAAACACTACCCCAGCACGACCCCCTACACTACACAAACACCACTGCACTACCCTAAACCCTAAAACACTATAACAAGCACGACCCCCTACACTACACAAACACCACTGCACTACCCTAAACATTAAACCAGCACCCCCTGCACGACCCCCTACAATGCCTGAATACCACTGCACTGCCCTGAACCCTAAAACACCAACCCCTGCACGACCCACTACACTGCCCGAACACCACTGCACTGCCCTAAACCCTAAAACACCACCACCTGCACGATCCCCTATGCTGCCCGAACACCACTGCATTGCCCTAAACCCTAAAACACCACACCCCAGCACGACCCCCTAAACTGCCCGAACACCACTGCAGTGCCCTAAACCCTAAAACACCACCCCCAGCACGACCCCCTACAATGCCCGAACACCACTGCACTGCCCTAAACCCTAAAACACCATACCCTACATGCCCCCCTCACTGCCCGAACACCACTGCACTGCCCTAAACCCTAAAACACCACCCTCAGCATGACCCCTACACTGCCCAAAGACCACTGCACTACCTAAACGTTAAAAAATGAACCCCTGCACGACCCCTACATTGCCCGAACACCACTGTACTGCCCTAAACCCTAAAACACCACCCCCTGCACCACCCCCTACACTGCCCAAACACCACAGCACTGCCCTAAACCCTAAACACCACCCCCCCTGCATGACCCCTACACTGCCCGAACACCACAGCAGTGCCCAAAACCCTAAAACACAACTCCCTGCACTACCCCCTACACTGCCTGAACACCACTACACTGCCCTAAACCCTAAAACACCACCCCCTGCACGACCCCCTACACTGCCCAAACACCACTGCACTGCCCAAAACCCTAAAACACCTTCCACTGCATGACCCCTACACTGCCCGAACAACACTGTACTGCCCTAAACCCTAAAACACCACCCCCTGCACGACCCCCTACACTGCCCGAACACCACTGCACTGCCCTAAACCCTAAAAAACCACCCCATGCACGACCCCCTACACTGCCCCAACACTACTGCACTGCCTTAAACCCTAAAAGACCACCCCCAGCACGACCCCCTACACTACACAAACACCACTGCCCTAAACCCTAAAACACCACCCCAGCATGACCCCCTACACTGGCCAAAGACGGATGCAGTACACTAAACCCTAAAACACCACCCCCAGCATGACCCCCTACACTGCCCGAACACCACTTCACTGCCTTAAACCCTAAAACGCCACCCCCTGCACGACCCCCTACACTGCCCGAACACCACTGCACTGCCCTAAACCCTAAAACACGACCCCCTACACTGCCCGAACACCACTGCACTGCCCTAAACCCTAAAACACCACCCACTGCACAACCCCCTACCCTGCCCAAACACCACTGTACTGCCCTAAACCCTAAAACACCACCCCCTTCACGACCCCCTACACTGCACGAACACCACTGCACTGCCCTAAACCCTAAAAGACCACCCACAGCACGACCTCCTACGCTACCCGAACACCACTGCCCTAAACCCTAATGCACCACCCCAGCATGACCACCTACACTGGCCAAAGACAGCTGCACTACCCTAAACCCTAAAACACCATCCCCAGCATGACCCCTACACTGCCCGAACACCACTGCACTGCCCTAAACCCAAAAACACCACTCCCTGCACAACCACCTTCACTGCCCGAACACCACTGCACTGCCCTAAACCCTAAACCACTACCCCAGCACCAATGTCTACACTACCCAAACACCACTGCACTACCCGAAACCCTAAAACACTATTCCCCACATGACCCCCTACACTACCCAAAGACCACTGCACTACCCTAAACCCTAAAACACGACCCCCTAAACTACACAAATACAGCTGAACTACCCTAAACCCTTAAACTTTACCCCCAGCACGACCCCCTACACTACACAAACACCACGGTGCTACCCTAAATCCTAAAACGCTACCCCCAGCACGACCCCCTACACTACCCAAACACTACTGTACTACCCTAAACCCATATACACTACCCCCAGCACGTCCCCCTTCACTACACAAACACCACTGCACTACCCTAAACTCTAAAACAGTCCCCCCAGCACCACTCTCTACACTACCGAAACACCACTGCACTACCCTAAACCACTACCCCCAGCACCACCCCCTACACTACCCAAAAACCGCTGCTCTACCCTAAACCCTAAAACACTACACCCAGCACAAGCCCCTACACTACCCAAAAACCACTGCACTACCCTAAACCCTAAAACACTACCCCAGTATGACCACCTACACTACCCAAACACCACTGCACTACCCTAAAACCTAAAACAGTACCCGCAGCATGACCCCCTACACTAACCAAACACTACTGCACTACCCTAAACCCTAAAACACTACCCCCCGCAAAGCCTCCCTATACTACCTGAACACCACTGCCCTACCCTAAACCCTAAAACACTACCCCCAGCACGACCCCCTACACTACCCAAACAGCACTTCACTACCATAAACCCTAAAACACTACCCCCAGCATGACCTCCTACACTACCCAAAGACCACTGCACTACCCTAAATCCTAAACCACTACCCCCCACACGACCCCTACACTACCCACAGACAACTGCACTACCCTAAACCCTAAATACGAGCCCATACACTACAGAAACACTGCTGAACTACCCTAAACCCTAAAACATTACCCCCAGCACAACCCCCTACACTACACAAACACCAATGCAGTACCCGAAACCCTAAAACACTACCCCCTACACTTCACAAACACCACTGCACTACCCTAAATCGTCAAACACTACCCCCAGCACGGCCCCTTAGACTACCCAAACAACACTGCACTACCCTAAACACTAAAACACTATCCCCAGCAGTACCCCCTTCACTACCCAAACATAACTGCACTACACTAAACCCTAAAACACTACCCCCAAAAGTACCACCTACACTACCCAAACACCTCTGCACTACCCTAACCCTCAAACACTACCCCAGCACGACCCCCTACACTACCCAAAGACCACTGCACTGCCCTAAATTTTAAAACACTACCCCCTACACTAGATAAATACCACTGCACTGCCCTAAACCCTAAATAACTACCCCAGCACGACCCCCTACACTACCCAAACAACACTGCACTACCCAAATCCCTAAAACACTACCCCCAGCACGACCCCCTACACTACCCAAACACCACTGCACTACCCTAAACCCTAAAACACTACCCCCAGCACGACCCCCTACACTACCCGAACACCACTGCACTTCCCTATATCCCATATACACTACCCCCAGCATGACCCCCTACACTACACAAACAGCACTGCACTACCCTAAACCCTAAAACACTCCCCACACCACTACTCCCTACACTACCCAAACACCACTGCACTACCCTAAACCCTAAAACACTACCCCCAGCACGACCCCCTACACTACCTGAACACCACTGCACTACCCTAAACTCTAAAACACTACCCCCAGCACGACCCCTATACTACCCAAACACCACTGCACTACCCTAAACCCTAAAACACCACCACCTTCACGACCCCCTACATTGCCTGAACACCACTGCTATGCCCTAAACCCTAAAACACTACCCACAGCACGACCCCCTACACTACCCAAACACCACTGCACTACCCTAAACCCTAAAACACTACCCACAGCACGACCCCCTACACTACCCAAACACCACTGCACTACCCTAAACCTTAAAACACTACCCCTTGCAAAGCCCCACTACACTACCCGAACACCACTGCACTACCCTAAACCCTAAAACACTACCCCCAGCACGACCCTCTACACTACCCAAACAGCACTTCACTACCATAAACCCTAAAACACTACCCCCAGCACGACCCCCTACACTACCCAAAGACCACTGCACTACCCTAAATCCTAAACCACTACCCCCCACACGACCCCTACACTACCCACAGACAACTGCTCTACCCTAAACCCTAAATAACGAGCCCATACACTACAGAAACACTGCTGAACTACCCTAAACCCTAAAACATCACCCCCAGCACAACCCACTACAATACACAAACACCACTGCAGTACCCGAAACCCTAAAAGACTACCCCCTACACTTCACAAACACCACTGCACTACCCTAAACCGTCAAACACTACCCCCAGCACGGCCCCTTATACTACCCAAACAACACTGCACTACCCTAAACACTAAAACACTATCCCCAGTAGTACCCCCTACCCTACCCAAACACCACTGCACTACCCTAACCCTAAAACACTACACCCAGAACGACACCCTACACAACCCAAAGACCACTGCACTGCCCTAAATCCTAAAACACTACCCCAGCACGACCCCCTACACTACACAAACACCACTGCACTACCCTAAACCCTAAAACACTATAACAAGCACGACCCCCTACACTACACAAACACGACTGCACTACCCTAAACATTAAACCAGCACCCCCTGCACGACCCCCTACAATGCCTGAATACCACTGCACTGCCCTGAACCCTAAAACACCAACCCCTGCACGACCCACTGCACTGCCCGAACACCACTGCACTGCCCTAAACCCTAAAACACCACCCCCTGCACGATCCCCTATGCTGCCCGAACACCACTGCATTGCCCTAAACCCTAAAACACCACACCCCAGCACGACCCCCTAAACTGCCCGAACACCACTGCAGTGCCCTAAACCCTAAAACACCACCCCCAGCACGACCCCCTACAATGCCCGAACACCACTGCACTGCCCTAAACCCTAAAACACCATACCCTACATGCCTCCCCTCACTGCCCGAACACCACTGCACTGCCCTAAACCCTAAAACACCACCCTCAGCATGACCCCTACACTGCCCAAAGACCACTGCACTACCTAAACGTTAAAACATGAACCCCTGCACGACCCCTACATTGCCCGAACACCACTGTACTGCCCTAAACCCTAAAACACCACCCCCTGCACAACCCCCTACACTGCCCAAACACCACAGCACTGCCCTAAACCCTAAACACCACCCCCCCTGCATGACCCCTACACTGCCCGAACACCACAGCAGTGCCCTAAACCCTAAAACACCACACCCATGCGCGACCCCTACACTTCCAGAACACCACTGCACTGCCCAAAACCCTAAAACACAACTCCCTGCACTACCCCCTACACTGCCTGAACACCACTACATTGCCCTAAACCCTAAAACACCACCCCCTGCACGACCCCCTACACTGCCCAAACACCACTGCACTGCCCAAAACCCTAAAACACCTTCCACTGCATGACCCCTACACTGCCCGAACAACACTGTACTGCCCTAAACCCTAAAACACCACCCCCTGCACGACCCCCTACACTGCCCGAACACCACTGCACTGCCCTAAACCCTAAAAAACCACCCCATGCACGACCCCCTACACTGCCCCAACACTACTGCACTGCCTTAAACCCTAAAAGACCACCCCCAGCACGACCCCCTACACTACACAAACACCACTGCCCTAAACCCTAAAACACCACCCCAGCATGACCCCCTACACTGTCCAAAGACGGATGCAGTACACTAAACCCTAAAACACCACCCCCAGCATGACCCCCTACACTGCCCGAACACCACTTCACTGCCTTAAACCCTAAAACGCCACCCCCTGCACGACCCCCTACACTGCCCGAACACGACTGCACTGCCCTAAACCCTAAAACACGACCCCCTACACTGCCCGAACACCACTGCACTGCCCTAAACCCTAAAACACCACCCACTGCACAACCCCCTACCCTGCCCAAACACCACTGTACTGCCCTAAACCCTAAAACACCACCCCCTTCACGACCCCCTACAATGCACGAACACCACTGCACTGCCCTAAACCCTAAAAGACCACCCACAGCACGACCTCCTACGCTACCCGAACACCACTGCCCTAAACCCTAATGCACCACCCCAGCATGACCACCTACACTGGCCAAAGACAGCTGCACTACCCTAAACCCTAAAACACCATCCCCAGCATGACCCCTACACTGCCCGAACACCACTGCACTGCCCTAAACCCAAAAACACCACTCCCTGCACAACCACCTTCACTGCCCGAACACCACTGCATTGCCCTAAACCCTAAACCACTACCCCAGCACCAATGTCTACACTACCCAAACACCACTGCACTACCCGAAACCCTAAAACACTATTCCCCACATGACCCCCTACACTACCCAAAGACCACTGCACTACCCTAAACCCTAAAACACGACCCCCTAAACTACACAAATACAGCTGAACTACCCTAAACCCTTAAACTTTACCCCCAGCACGACCCCCTACACTACACAAACACCACGGTGCTACCCTAAATCCTAAAACGCTACCCCCAGCACGACCCCCTACACTACCCAAACACTACTGTACTACCCTAAACCCATATACACTACCCCCAGCACGTCCCCCTTCACTACACAAACACCACTGCACTACCCTAAACTCTAAAACAGTCCCCCCAGCACCACTCTCTACACTACCCAAACACCACTGCACTACCCTAAACCACTACCCCCAGCACCACCCCCTACACTACCCAAAAACCGCTGCTCTACCCTAAACCCTAAAACACTACACCCAGCACGAGCCCCTACACTACCCAAACACCACTGCACTACCCTAAACCCTAAAACACTACCCCAGTATGACCACCTACACTACCCAAACACCACTGCACTACCCTAAAACCTAAAACAGTACCCGCAGCATGACCCCCTACACTAACCAAACACTACTGCACTACCCTAAACCCTAAAACACTACCCCCTGCAAAGCCTCCCTATACTACCTGAACACCACTGCCCTACCCTAAACCCTAAAACACTACCCCCAGCACGACCCCCTACACTACCCAAACAGCACTTCACTACCATAATCCCTAAAACACTACCCCCAGCATGACCCCCTACACTACCCAAAGACCACTGCACTACCCTAAATCCTAAACCACTACCCCCCACACGACCCCTACACTACCCACAGACAACTGCTCTACCCTAAACCCTAAATAACGAGCCCATACACTACAGAAACACTGCTGAACTACCCTAAACCCTAAAACATCACCCCCAGCACAACCCACTACAATACACAAACACCACTGCACTACCCGAAACCCTAAAAGACTACCCCCTACACTTCACAAACACCACTGCACTACCCTAAACCGTCAAACACTACCCCCAGCACGGCCCCTTATACTACCCAAACAACACTGCACTACCCTAAACACTAAAACACTATCCCCAGTAGTACCCCCTACCCTACCCAAACACCACTGCACTACCCTAACCCTAAAACACTACACCCAGAACGACACCCTACACAACCCAAAGACCACTGCACTGCCCTAAATCCTAAAACACTACCCCAGCACGACCCCCTACACTACACAAACACCACTGCACTACCCTAAACCCTAAAACACTATAACAAGCACGACCCCCTACACTACACAAACACGACTGCACTACCTTAAACATTAAACCAGCACCCCCTGCACGACCCCCTACAATGCCTGAATACCACTGCACTGCCCTGAACCCTAAAACACCAACCCCTGCACGACCCACTACACTGCCCGAACACCACTGCACTGCCCTAAACCCTAAAACACCACCCCCTGCACGATCCCCTATGCTGCCCGAACACCACTGCATTGCCCTAAACCCTAAAACACCACACCCCAGCACGACCCCCTAAACTGCCCGAACACCACTGCAGTGCCCTAAACCCTAAAACACCACCCCCAGCACGACCCCCTACAATGCCCGAACACCACTGCACTGCCCTAAACCCTAAAACACCATACCCTACATGCCTCCCCTCACTGCCCGAACACCACTGCACTGCCCTAAACCCTAAAACACCACCCTCAGCATGACCCCTACACTGCCCAAAGACCACTGCACTACCTAAACGTTAAAACATGAACCCCTGCACGACCCCTACATTGCCCGAACACCACTGTACTGCCCTAAACCCTAAAACACCACCCCCTGCACAACCCCCTACACTGCCCAAACACCACAGCACTGCCCTAAACCCTAAACACCACCCCCCCTGCATGACCCCTACACTGCCCGAACACCACAGCAGTGCCCTAAACCCTAAAACACCACACCCATGCGCGACCCCTACACTTCCAGAACACCACTGCACTGCCCAAAACCCTAAAACACAACTCCCTGCACTACCCCCTACACTGCCTGAACACCACTACATTGCCCTAAACCCTAAAACACCACCCCCTGCACGACCCCCTACACTGCCCAAACACCACTGCACTGCCCAAAACCCTAAAACACCTTCCACTGCATGACCCCTACACTGCCCGAACAACACTGTACTGCCCTAAACCCTAAAACACCACCCCCTGCACGACCCCCTACACTGCCCGAACACCACTGCACTGCCCTAAACCCTAAAAAACCACCCCATGCACGACCCCCTACACTGCCCCAACACTACTGCACTGCCTTAAACCCTAAAAGACCACCCCCAGCACGACCCCCTACACTACACAAACACCACTGCCCTAAACCCTAAAACACCACCCCAGCATGACCCCCTACACTGTCCAAAGACGGATGCAGTACACTAAACCCTAAAACACCACCCCCAGCATGACCCCCTACACTGCCCGAACACCACTTCACTGCCTTAAACCCTAAAACGCCACCCCCTGCACGACCCCCTACACTGCCCGAACACGACTGCACTGCCCTAAACCCTAAAACACGACCCCCTACACTGCCCGAACACCACTGCACTGCCCTAAACCCTAAAACACCACCCACTGCACAACCCCCTACCCTGCCCAAACACCACTGTACTGCCCTAAACCCTAAAACACCACCCCCTTCACGACCCCCTACACTGCACGAACACCACTGCACTGCCCTAAACCCTAAAAGACCACCCACAGCACGACCTCCTACGCTACCCGAACACCACTGCCCTAAACCCTAATGCACCACCCCAGCATGACCACCTACACTGGCCAAAGACAGCTGCACTACCCTAAACCCTAAAACACCATCCCCAGCATGACCCCTACACTGCCCGAACACCACTGCACTGCCCTAAACCCAAAAACACCACTCCCTGCACAACCACCTTCACTGCCCGAACACCACTGCACTGCCCTAAACCCTAAACCACTACCCCAGCACCAATGTCTACACTACCCAAACACCACTGCACTACCCGAAACCCTAAAACACTATTCCCCACATGACCCCCTACACTACCCAAAGACCACTGCACTACCCTAAACCCTAAAACACGACCCCCTAAACTACACAAATACAGCTGAACTACCCTAAACCCTTAAACTTTACCCCCAGCACGACCCCCTACACTACACAAACACCACGGTGCTACCCTAAATCCTAAAACGCTACCCCCAGCACGACCCCCTACACTACCCAAACACTACTGTACTACCCTAAACCCATATACACTACCCCCAGCACGTCCCCCTTCACTACACAAACACCACTGCACTACCCTAAACTCTAAAACAGTCCCCCCAGCACCACTCTCTACACTACCCAAACACCACTGCACTACCCTAAACCACTACCCCCAGCACCACCCCCTACACTACCCAAAAACCGCTGCTCTACCCTAAACCCTAAAACACTACACCCAGCACGAGCCCCTACACTACCCAAACACCACTGCACTACCCTAAACCCTAAAACACTACCCCAGTATGACCACCTACACTACCCAAACACCACTGCACTACCCTAAAACCTAAAACAGTACCCGCAGCATGACCCCCTACACTAACCAAACACTACTGCACTACCCTAAACCCTAAAACACTACCCCCTGCAAAGCCTCCCTATACTACCTGAACACCACTGCCCTACCCTAAACCCTAAAACACTACCCCCAGCACGACCCCCTACACTACCCAAACAGCACTTCACTACCATAATCCCTAAAACACTACCCCCAGCATGACCCCCTACACTACCCAAAGACCACTGCACTACCCTAAATCCTAAACCACTACCCCCCACACGACCCCTACACTACCCACAGACAACTGCACTACCCTAAACCCTAAATACGAGCCCATACACTACAGAAACACTGCTGAACTACCCTAAACCCTAAAACATTACCCCCAGCACAACCCCCTACACTACACAAACACCAATGCAGTACCCGAAACCCTAAAACACTACCCCCTACACTTCACAAACACCACTGCACTACCCTAAACCGTCAAACACTACCCCCAGCACGGCCCCTTATACTACCCAAACAACACTGCACTACCCTAAACACTAAAACACTATCCCCAGCAGTACCCCCTTCACTACCCAAACATAACTGCACTACACTAAACCCTAAAACACTACCCCCAAAAGTACCACCTACACTACCCAAACACCTCTGCACTACCCTAACCCTCAAACACTACCCCAGCACGACCCCCTACACTACCCAAAGACCACTGCACTGCCCTAAATTTTAAAACACTACCCCCTACACTAGATAAATACCACTGCACTGCCCTAAACCCTAAATAACTACCCCAGCACGACCCCCTACACTACCCAAACAACACTGCACTACCCAAATCCCTAAAACACTACCCCCAGCACGACCCCCTACACTACCCAAACACCACTGCACTACCCTAAACCCTAAAACACTACCCCCAGCACGACCCCCTACACTACCCGAACACCACTGCACTTCCCTATATCCCATATACACTACCCCCAGCATGACCCCCTACACTACACAAACAGCACTGCACTACCCTAAACCCTAAAACACTCCCCACACCACTACTCCCTACACTACCCAAACACCACTGCACTACCCTAAACCCTAAAACACTACCCCCAGCACGACCCCCTACACTACCCGAACACCACTGCACTACCCTAAACTCTAAAACACTACCCCCAGCACGACCCCTATACTACCCAAACACCACTGCACTACCCTAAACCCTAAAACACCACCACCTTCACGACCCCCTACATTGCCTGAACACCACTGCTATGCCCTAAACCCTAAAACACTACCCACAGCACGACCCCCTACACTACCCAAACACCACTGCACTACCCTAAACCCTAAAACACTACCCACAGCACGACCCCCTACACTACCCAAACACCACTGCACTACCCTAAACCTTAAAACACTACCCCTTGCAAAGCCCCACTACACTACCCGAACACCACTGCACTACCCTAAACCCTAAAACACTACCCCCAGCACGACCCTCTACACTACCCAAACAGCACTTCACTACCATAAACCCTAAAACACTACCCCCAGCACGACCCCCTACACTACCCAAAGACCACTGCACTACCCTAAATCCTAAACCACTACCCCCACACGGCCCCTACACTACCCACAGACAACTGCACTACCCTAAACCCTAAATAACGAGCCCATACACTACAGAAACACTGCTGAACTACCCTAAACCCTAAAACATCACCCCCAGCACAACCCACTACAATACACAAACACCACTGCAGTACCCGAAACCCTAAAAGACTACCCCCTACACTTCACAAACACCACTGCACTACCCTAAACCGTCAAACACTACCCCCAGCACGGCCCCTTATACTACCCAAACAACACTGCACTACCCTAAACACTAAAACACTATCCCCAGCAGTACCCCCTTCACTACCCAAACATAACTGCACTACCCTAACCCTCAAACACTACCCCAGCACGACCCCCTACACTACCCAAAGACCACTGCACTGCCCTAAATTTTAAAACACTACCCCCTACACTAGATAAATACCACTGCACTGCCCTAAACCCTAAATAACTACCCCAGCACGACCCCCTACACTACCCAAACAACACTGCACTACCCAAATCCCTAAAACACTACCCCCAGCACGACCCCCTACACTACCCAAACACCACTGCACTACCCTAAACCCAAAAACACTACCCCCAGCACGACCCCCTACACTACCCGAACACCACTGCACTTCCCTATATCCCATATACACTACCCCCAGCATGACCCCCTACACTACACAAACAGCACTGCACTACCCTAAACCCTAAAACACTCCCCACAGCACTACTCCCTACACTGCCCAAACACCACTGCACTACCCTAAACCCTAAAACACTACCCCCAGCACGACCCCCTACACTACCCGAACACCACTGCACTACCCTAAACTCTAAAACACTACCCCCAGCACGACCCCTATACTACCCAAACACCACTGCACTACCCTAAACCCTAAAACACCACCACCTTCACGACCCCCTACATTGCCTGAACACCACTGCTATGCCCTAAACCCTAAAACACTACCCACAGCACGACCCCCTACACTACCCAAACACCACTGCACTACCCTAAACCCTAAAACACTACCCACAGCACGACCCCCTACACTACCCAAACACCACTGCACTACCCTAAACCTTAAAACACTACCCCTTGCAAAGCCCCACTACACTACCCGAACACCACTGCACTACCCTAAACCCTAAAACACTACCCCAGCACGACCCCCTACACTACCCAAACAGCACTTCACTACCGTAAACCCTAAAACACTACCCCCAGCACGACCCCCTTCACTACCCAAAGACCACTGCACTACCCTAAATCTAAACCACTACCCCCCACACGACCCCCTACACTACCTAAAGACCACTGCACTACCCTAACCCCTAAATCACGACCCCATACACTACACAAACACTGCTGAACTACCCTAAACCCTAAAACATTACCCCCAGCATGACCCCCTACACTACACAAACACCACTGCACAACCCTAAACCCTAAAACACTACCCCCTACACTACACAAACACCACTGCACTACCCTAAACCGTAAAACACTACCCCCAGCACGACCCCTTATACTACCCAAACACCACTGCACAACCCTGAACCCTAAAACACTACCCCCAGCAGTACCCCTCACACTACCCAAACATCACTGCACTACCCGGCCTAAACCCTAAAACACTACTCCCAACACTACCCAAACACCTCTGCACTACCCTAACCCTCAAACACTATCCCCAGCACGACCCCCTACACTACCCAAAGACCACTGCACTGCCCTAAACCCTAAAACACTACCCCCAGCACGACCCCTACACTAGATAAACACCACTGCACTGCCCTAAACCCTAAAGAACTAACCCAGCACGACCCCCTACACTACCCAAACACCACTGCTCTACCCTAAACCCTAAGACTCTACCCCCAGCATGACCCCCTACGCTTCCCAAACACCACTGTGTTAGAATCCGGGGTCTCTGGTTGGCGCAGGTATGCACTTGCGACAAGCAGGGACCCTTTTCTCTAAGTCAGGGTATAGGATTACCTCTTTAAAAATAACCCCTGCTCACCCTCTAGGTAACGTGGCGCTAGCAGTCATGCTAGATTCAAGAGGGCATTAGGTTAAGCGTTCAAGATATCCTACACAATAATCACCACCTCACCACACAGAGACACAAGGCTGTATTTAGGAAAATAAAGTTCTTTATATAAAATTCTTCTGCAGGCTTCAAATACAGTCTTCTCTCTTTAAATAAGGTTCCAGTTACTTTCAATGATTTTAGGCTGTCCACAGTTCTTAAAATGGCACTTTTCTATTAAAAATAGGCTTCTTTCTGTGTCTGTGCGCTTCTTAGCGCCCTCGGTGCGCTTCGTACGAGGTTTTTAACGTGTCTTGCTGTTTCTCACGCTTCTCGCGTGAGCACGCGTACTCGGGACGTGAACCGTACGGACCGTACCCTCGTAGGTACGTGTCGTACACGTTCGGTACTCCTCTGTCCAAACCTCACGCTTCTCGCGTGAGCAACGTCCTTTACTTTAAATGGAGTACGGACCGTACCTTCACGGGTCGCCTCGCACAGCTGCTACGAAGGTTACCAAAGTTCACGCTTTACGCGGGAACAGCGTAGCGGGACGAAAGCACCAGTACGGCCCGACCAAAGCAACGGACGGGTCGTACTCCAGCGCGCAGCTCACAGTACCTTTGTTCTTGGGCAAGGATGGTCGCAGCAGCCTCAGGGGTCCGTAGAGGGGTGTCCCACGTCGCGTTGTCGTCCCTTCTGGTCAGCGGGCGGCGATGCTTCGTGGGGCGCTTCAGGATGGTCCCAGGCACACGACCAAGTTCAGAAGCAGGAGGGGCAGGAGGAGGCAATTTCTTCAGCGCGTCGCGCTGTCGGCTTTACTCAGGGGATGAACGGTGCACAGGTCCTTGCAGTGATCTCGGCGGCGCAGGGTCGCAGAGGCTCGGCACTTGGAGCCTGATCAGTCACTTCTTTGCGGTGCGAGCTACGGCTCGGGGGGCAGTTGCTTGCAGTGCTCGGGCCAGGCAGGCAGGCCTTTGCGGTGCTTACAGTAGCCCCGGTGGCAGACGTCGCGGTGCTCAGATGAGGGGCACACAGGTCCTCTGGGGTCAGCGTTACAGGATCGCCTCCAGCAGCTTCTCTTCTTCTTGGGGAAAGGTAGCGCCCACTGTTCCTGGGGCGCAGTTCAGGGGGCAAGTTCACAAGCAAGCCCTTGGAGATTGTTTGTAAGCACAAGGTGAATTCAAAGTCTTTCAGTCTTTTCCTCCTCTCCTTCAGCAGCAAGGCACCCACCACAGGCCAGTCTCTCAGGCTTAGAGACAGTACTCCTCCATGCAGCTTTCCCAGGTCCTTCTCTTCGGGCAGAGGTTCTTCTTGGCGCAAACAGGATCTGATTTCTTAGGAGCAGGGCTCCTTCTTTTATAGCAAGTTTCTTTTGTTCTTTGTCGCCAGGGGGCCTGGGCCTGGCTCAGTCCAGTTTTGGAGCACTTTGTTGTGGTGACTCTGCTCTTTCCTTTCAGCAGCAAGGCAGAGACATCAGCCGCTCCACAGGGGGCGGAGCCGGCATTGTGGTGGCAGAGCACAGGTCTATTCAGAGTCAAGGTGTACTCCTCCCACCCATCCTGGTGTAATCTCTCTACCCACCACCTGGCAGCCAGCCTGTCTCCTGGAATTCCCCAGCCCTGCTCTTCACTGTAACTAGGCAGAACTCACACACACAAAGCAGAGGCGGACTGAAATGGCCAGGTCAGTAAATACTAACTTTCTAAAAGTAGTATTTACAAACACAGGATATTAAAATAAACTTTACTAAAAGAAGTATTTTATTATTCTGAGTTCAGGCATACTAAACTTGACTTTCTACCATGCTCTCTGAGTCCACTGGGATTACAGCGTGTAGTAATCCCAGCAGCCCATTCTGGCCTATGGAGAGCAGGTAGCCTTCAATAGTGAAAAACGAAAATGGCTGTAATTCACTATTAGGACATGCCACACACATCAGGGCATGTCCTACCTTATACCTACAATGCACCCTGCCCTTGGGCCTACCAGAGGGGTGACTAATATGTAGTTAAGTGAAGGGTTGGGGACTGGCAAGTAGGTGCACTTGCGCAATCAGCGCGACAGTACCAGACCGCGCGCAGGTTCTGCAGTGGCAGACCCTAGCCACATTTTACTAGGCCACTTCTGTGGGTGGCACAACCAGTACTGCAAGCCCACCAGCAGCATTTGTATTTACAAGCCCTGGCACTCCTGGTGCACTTTACTAGGGGCTGATAGTAAACCAAATAGGCCAAACATGGACACCAATCAATGTATACACTTTTCCAAAGGGAGCACTTGCACTGTGGCACTGATTAGCAGTGGCACAGTGCCCTGAGCAGCTAACACCAACAAAACACAATGAGGCACATCAGCAAAAAGTGGAAGGGAAACTCACGCCAAGGTGCCAGGTCTAACACGTGTCCCCTCCAGCTGAAATGTGGGGGGAACTACCCTACCCCAGGGAGTTCCTCTTCACTAAGGCGGAAAAACCTGGACAGACCGTCAGCATTGGCGTGATCTGTGCCAGGGCGATGCTCCACCGTAAAGTCCATACCCTGTAGGGAGATGGACCACCTCAACAGTTTTGGGTTCTCACCCCACCTTTTGCATCAACCATCTGAGGGGCCTGTGGTCGGTCTGAACCCGGAAGTGAGACCCAAACAAGAAGGGTCTTAGCTTCTTCAGCGCCCAGACCACAGCAAATGCTTCTCGCTCGATTGCACTCCACCTTTGTTCCCGTGGAAGTAACCTCCTACTAATGAAGGCTACAGGTTGGTCCCAGCCCTCCTCAGTCATCTGTGAGAGAACAGCCCCTACACCATGCTCTGATGCGTCTGTCTGCACTAGGAATTCTTTGGAGAAGTCAGGAGCCAAGAGCACGGGCGCCGTGCACATGGCAGTCTTCAGGGTGTCAAAGGCCTTCTGACAGGTGTCAGTCCATATCACTTTTCTGGGCTGCTTCTTCGAAGTCAGCTCTGTCAAGGGGGCAACGATGCTGCCATACCCCTTGACAAACCTCCTGTAGTACCCTGTGAGTCCTAAAAAGGCCCTCACCTCCGTCTGGGTCTTTGGGGGCTCCCAATCCAGGTTGGTTTCGATCTTGGGTTGTAGGGGCGCCACCTGGCCGCTCCCTACTTGGTGTCCCAAGTACACCACGGAACCCTGCCCGATCTGACACTTGCTTGCCTTGATCGTGAGGCCTGCCTTGCGCAGTGCCATCAACACTTCCCAGAGATGTTGCAGGTGTTCTTTCCATGTGCCACTGAACACTGCGATGTCATCCAGGTAGGCGGCGCTGAACTCGGTCAGCCCAGCCAACTCCTGGTTGACCAACCTCTGGAAGGTGGCAGGGGCATTCTTCATCCCAAATGGCATAACCCGGAACTGGAAATGCCCATCTGGTGTGCAGAATGCGGACCTCTCTTTGGCCCCATCAGTCAAGGCGATCTGCCAGTACCCAGATGTTAAATCAAACGTGCGGAGGTACCGTTCAGCCCCTAATCGATCGATGAGCTCATCAGCTCTGGGGATGGGGTGCGCGTCAGTCTTCGTGACTGAATTGAGTACTCTGTAGTCCACACAGAACCGGAGTTCGGGTGTGGCACCCGGCGCTGCAACCTTTGGGACCAAGACCACTGGGCTGGCCCAAGGACTGCTGGAGGACTCAACCACCCCAAGAGCAAGCTTCTTTGAGACCTCCTCTTTGATGCAGGCTCTGACCCTGTCAGTTACCCTGTAAGCCTTGTGCTTCACAGGTAAACTGTCTCCTGTATCCACATCATGGACGCACCAATCTCTGATACCAGGAACCAGGGAGAACAGGTCAGGAAACTGCCCCAGCAGCTGGCGGCAGTCATCCTGTTGCTCAGGGGTGAGAGGTTAATTCCATCCACTGACCCGTCTCGCTCGGAGGCTACCAGCAGGTCAGGAAGAGGCTCAGACTCCTCCTCCGTCCCATCATCTGTGGCCAAGAGCATGCCCACTTCGGACCTCTGCAAGTGGGGCTTCAGTCGATTGACATGGAGGATCCCCAAGGGGTTCCTAGGAGACTGCAAGTCCACCAAGTAGGTGACAGAACTCTTGCGCTCCACAATCTCAAAGGGTCCTGTCCACTTGTCCTGGAGTGCACAAGGCTCCACAGGGGCCAGGACCCATACCTTTTGACCAGGTTGAAGCTCAACCAGAGTGGCGTTCTGGTCGTACCACCGCTTCATTTACTCCTGGCTGGCTTCCAGGTTTGCTTCAGCAAGTTGCCTGAAACGCCTAGTCTGGTTCCAAAAGGCCAGCATGTAACTATATACATTCTGGGGAGGTTTCCTGGGAGATTGCTCTCAGCCTTCCTTGACCAGACTAAGAGGTCCTCGTACTGGGTGGCCATACAAAAGCTCAAAGGGACTGAACCCCAGAGACTTTTGTGGCACCTCGCGGTACGCAAAGAGAAGGCATGGTAAGAGGACGTCCCACTTACGCCTCATGGGTTCCTCAAGACCCATAATCATGCCCTTTAGGGTTCGGTTGAATCTCTCAACCAACCCGTTTCCTTGGGGATGGTAAGGGGTGGTGAACTTGTATGTCACACCACACTCTTTCCAAAGGGATTTCATATATTTTGATATGAAATTAGTCCCCCTGTCAGATACCACCTCTAGAGGGAATCCTACTCGTGAGAAAATTCCCATCAGTGCCCGTCCCACCACGGGAGCCGTCACTGTCCTCAGAGGGATGGCTTCAGGATACCGGGTGGCATGGTCCACCAAGACCAGGATAAACCTGTTGCCCATGGCTGTCTTGGGGTCCAGTGGCCCCACAATGTCAATCCCCACTCGCTGGAATGGGGTACTGACCACAGGGAAAGGTTGGAGTGGAGCCTTCAGCTTCCTTCCACTCTTGCCACTTGCCTGGCAAGTCTGGTATGTCCTGCAGTGAGTGTCAGAACTCCTGCGCATTTGAGGCCAATAAAAGTGGGTGACAAGCCTTTCAAAGGTCTTGGCCTGCCCCAAATGCCCTGCTAACGGAACATCGTGAGCCAGCCCCAGTAGGAAGGCTCTGAACTTCTGGGGTACCACCAGCGCACGGGCTGACCCAGGTTCAGCAACCTTAGGCTCTGAGTACAGGAGGTCGTTCTCCCAGTAGATTAAGTGAGTACTGGACTGATCACCATTGGCTTGGGTTGCAGCCTGCTGCCGCATACCCACTAGAGAGGGGCACTCTTTCTGCTCCCTGCAGAATTTCTCCCTGGTGGGGCCCCCTTCTTGCTGCCAATGGGTCAGCTCAGGCAGGTCCCCCAGTTCGGCTATCTGTTCCCCGGTAGGCTCCAGGGCATCCCCCTCAAGGTCTGCTTCCTCCTGGGCCGTGGGAACTTTAGGAGCCGGTTTCCCGTGCCTCCTGCGCCCTCTCCCTAAAGCCGGTTCCTGGGCCTCTCCCTCAGGCTCCAGGGTCCCTTCAACAACCCTACTGGCTGCCATCGACCAGGTGGTCACGCACGCCCAATCAGGTAAACCCACCATCCGCAGGTGAGCTGTCTTCTCCACCTTTTCCCAAGGGGAGCTCTCCAAATCATTCCCTAGGAGACAGTCTACAGGCATGGCAGTTCTCACAGCGACTTGCAGAGTACCAGAGACCCCCCCCCCCACTCAAAGGGAACTTGAGCCATTGGACAATGACTCTCTGTGTGGAGCCGGAGCAGAGACGCAACCTCGGCAGCCAGACGCCGTTGGCGGACACAGGGTGTGGAAAAGACACAGCACTGGGCGGACACAGACATTTTGTGCTGTTTGGGGTTACTGAGAGCCGTGGTGGTGTCTAGAGAGTCCTGAGGAGTCGGCGGTGGTGGTCGGGAGCTTCGGGGAACAGTTATTTTCAAGAATCTCTCTCCTACGGCTTTAACAAAACCGGATCGATCCTCGCCCGTGAACACCCATGGCCAAATCTGATGAATTCGCTATTTCGTGAAACTGATTCCAAAAGCTTCGCTGGAGAAGTGAACGGGAGCAGAGGTGCTGTTTTCCACTGCGGGGTCAAACGCGGAAGGCTGCAATTGACCGCAAACATCTTTGGGGGCATTCAGGCTCAGACGCACGGGACTCCTAGGACCAGGAGTCCGTGCACCAGCGCACCTGTGCTGATATCCGCCCCATCCCCACCGGCCTATAAGAACAGCCTCCGGTCTTCGCAGCATGGAACGCAGCGCGGGACGGAGCCGGATGAAGGGCGGACAAAGGGCGGACAGTCTGTGACAGTCCGGGACAGGACGCGTCTGGGCTGGGGCTTAGACTCTGATCCCCACATGCTGTTGGACCTTGTGCCCCGTATACAGTGAGGTCTTATTATTTTAACTTTGTGGATATATATAGTGCTTATTTAAAACCCTGTGCCAATAGCTGGCGGTTTGTCAATTGTGTGTAATTCGGAAAAGCTTTAATCGGTTCTTTTACTGATCATTGTTCATTGTTAACTATGTCAAAGCAAAAGGCCCCCCCAATGCCTCACACTCTGGATAACTACTTATTGAAGTTTGTGAGAAAAATTAATAGTGAGAGGCGACAGTCGTTAGGGCTAAGTAGTTCTTCCCCTCCACTATTATGCAACCCCCATCTGTTTCATTGGTATTGGACGACAGTAGTAGTGTCTATAATAATCTTGATGTTTCTGTTAGGGAAATGCCTGAGCAGAATACCTCCTCCATAGTTGATCTAGTTGATTTTACAGAACCCACAGTGCAGCACCTACCGAGCCCTGTGCCTAGAGTGGTCAGAGCATGCAGGAAAGCGCAGACCAAACGCGGGGGTTTACGTCCTGCACAAAAAAGAGCAGTTAGCCCCCCTAAGAACCTAGATAAGGACGAGGATATTACGGCAAATAATGATGCTGTTAAATTGGATGCTGAACAAATTAAAAACTTAGTAAGCACTATTGATTTAAAGATTAAGGGTATTATTAAACCTCTTATGGCAAAAATCGATCAGCTAACCGCAGAGGTAAATAGATTAGGTGGTCTACTTAAAAAGTCTGTGGAGGAAGTGGGTAGTGTACCAGCTCCATTAACAAGTAATTGTGATACTCAGGTTGCCCCCTCCGGGGGAGGTATAGGTATAGGTATTAGTGGGAATGATGTACAGAATCCCCCGTCTGCCCAGCTCCAAGCCCGTAATGATAGCCAGGCTGTAGCAACACTCGATAGAAGTGAGGGATGGACTGAGGTAAGGTGAAGGTGCGCCACTAATCTACCCCCTGGTTGCGCACCATATGTGGTAGTTTTAACTAATGTCCCCCCTGCCGAGAATGGGAATTACCAGGAAACACACGAGTCTTTAAAAAATAAAACGGTTTCCTGGTTGCATAGACATTGTGGATTCCCAACTGTGTTCTCTGACCAAGTTTTGACTACTAGAAGGGTTAACTGGATAGGGAGCTCTAGGAAAAGTTTTAGGGGAGACTGTGTTATTTTAAACATCCTCAACATGCTGCCACTGTATTACTGAGAGCTGCCTCACTACCGATTACTGATAATAATGTGTGTGCCCGCTCGCTTGCTTTCTTCTATAGTCACCTTAACATTGCCCCTCGTGAGAGTAGAAGAAGTAGATTTTGCCCAGTTACACATAGGCCATACCCTGACATTTTAATGCAAAATCGATTCCAGCCTTTAAATTCTCTGGATGCAAATGATTGACTTAATCAGGCAGGACAGTGTCTACCCCAGGAGACTATTAGCCCCTATGTGGTTGCCTGTAAAGATAATATTGTGGCCCAAGAGATCACCATTATAACAGATGCCAAATTGGTGGCGGATGTAGGGGCACTGTCCGAATGCGGGGACACATGTAATTTAAATCAGAATGAGAATGGGGGAAGAAATAACGGCCTGATGCATGATAGCGATCGTGTCAGGGGTAAAGGCATTACAATCGTTTGTTGGAATGTGGCAGGGTTGAAATCGAAGGAGAGGGACCCGGGATGGTTAACGTTTATTAATGCCCATGATATCCTATGTATCCAGGAAACATGGTGTAAAGATGAAGTTAATTATGAGGGATTCGTCACCTATAATTTACCGGCATTGGGAGGCGGTATAGGTAGAGCCAAAGGGGGCCTCCTCACACTTGTAACGATTTGTCGCCCCATTGTGGTTAAAAAGTATATACCTGTAGGTGATCTTGTGGCTTGTCGAGGACAAAGACCATAATATACTATTGATTGTAGGAAGGTGGAATCTGACTATATGGTTTCCCCCATTTTTTTCCTGGTGTTTGAATGGTTTTTGACTAGTCTGGCTGGGATCCTGCTATCCAGGAGCCCAGCCTATCTGCTTACTCCCTTAAATGCTTGGTGTGCATATTAGCTGCACTAGTGATTGGATACTGTGGTACCTTATGAGCCCCTAGTATATGATACCTTAGGTACCTAGGGCATTGGTACTTCACAGGCCTACCAGGGGCTGCAGCATGTATTATGCCACCCCTGGGAAGCACTCACAATCTGACACCACAGGCCTGCTACTGCAGCCTGTGTGAGGTAGTGTTAGCACTCCTCACTGAGGTATAGGTTCCTATATCTCACCATACACACACATATAAACCTATCAGTCACCCCTATGGTAGGCCCTATCAATCCCAAGGGCAGGGTGCATGGCTTACTATGTGAGGGGGTGCTCCTGCCTGAGCAGATAGGTTGTCTTTAAACCTATCTACCAAGAGTCGAATTGGACTGGTGCAAGGTGGCCACTATAACTAGTGACCAGCATATGCCAGGCCAACTTCTCACATTGGTGGGCAGCGTGTGGGATTCCAGCTTGCCATTGTTTTACCAGAAAATCTCTATTTGAATTACTAACTGATAACCACTTAAGGTACTCAAGGTACATGTAAAGTCAAGCTAGTATCAATAAGTTCTACTGAACTTAGAGCTGTTTGTGAAGGGATAAGCACACCCTTGCTACAGCTCAAGCTAGATTTAGTAGGCCACAACTAGTGTAGGTAGTACAACACTGCACAACACTAGTATGCCTCACCAGGATGGAGCCAGTGGGTCCATCCCATCTCAGTACAAAGACATAGCCTACACTGACCTGAAGGCCTTGTGCTTTGCAAGAAATCTGAGGGTGGGCAGGAGTCCCTCATCACAGCACCTGATAGATCTGTTAGTAGCAGATGACCTGAGACAAGCTCTAGGAGCTAGTGGGTCTGCATCAGGGGGTGGGTCACACATCGTCTCTGGGTCTGATGATGACAATCAAGATGACCTGGACTCTGTGGGTGAAGGGCCAGACCCAGAAGGGTCTGAAGAGAATAGAGGAATACTCCCTAAGAGAACTGAAAGAGTGGGAGACAGGCCTAGGTCCCTCTCAAGGGACTCTGACAGGTCATACCACTCTGGAAGAGAATCTATTCCACAGAGGAACTCCAACTTTCCCAGGGAGACCTCCTCTGAAAGAAGGTTCAAGATGCTCCAGTATGAGGAAGCTAGGCTTGCCCTCAGAACCAAGCAATTGGCCTTAGATAGGGAAGCCTTCGAGCTCCAAAGAGCTTCAAAGAAGGAGGGGTTAGATGCCCCTGGTGGCAGCAACAGTGTCCCTAGAGGCAGAGATTACATGCCAGATCATAGGAACCTGTCCAAGGTTGTTCCTCCCTACCAGAGTGGGGATGATATCCACAAATGGATAACTGCTATGGAGAGGGCCTGTAAAGTTCAACAGGTCCCCCAGAAACAGTGGGCAGCAATCTTGTGGCTCTCCTTTTCAGATAAAGGTAGAGACAAGCTCCTCACTGTTAGAGAAGAGGATGCTAATGATTATGAATCCCTGAAGAGTGCATTAATAGATGGGTTTGGCTTAACCACTGAACAGTACAGGTTCAAGTTCAGAGACACCTAGAAAGCACAGACTCAGGATTGGGTGGACTTTGTAGATTGTGCTACCAAGGCTCTGGAGGGTTGGATAGTTGGCAGTAGAGTCACTGACTTTAAAGGATTGTATAATTTGATTATGAGAGAGCAGATCCTTAATAATTGTCAAAACCAACTCTTACACCAGTACCTGGTGGACTCTGATCTGACCTCTCCCCAAGAATTGGGAAAGAAGGCAGACAAATGGGTCAGAACCAGGGTTAGGCCCAAGAACCAAGGTGGTGACCAGAAGAAAGATTCCACTAAGCCCAAAAAGAAAGGTGGGGATGATAAAACAGAAAAATCCTCTGAAGGGCCCCAAAAACCCAGTTCTGGGGGTGGGTCCCAAAATCCTTCCTCTTCCAATAAGAAGCCATATTGCCATGTGTGCAAGCAACTTGGACACTGGAAAACTGACTCCAGCTGTCTAAAGAATGGCAAAAAAGAAAATGTTCCTCCCTCTGCAGCTCTGACACCTCCTGTTACTACCAGTAGTAATCCCCCAGGTGGTGGGAGTGCGCCCAACAAAAATAGTTGGGCTTTCTTGGGGAACTCAGGTGGACTCTGGCCTAACCAGGTCCCCTACACAAGCAGCTCTAGTCTGTGATGGTGGCATGGGGTTTGCCAACTTTACCATGAGTCCCAATACCTTGGGCAGGTACAGACAAGAGCCTATGATCAATGGTCAGAAGGCTGTGGCCTACAGGGACACAGGGGCTAGTGTCACCATGATGACAAGGAGACTAGTGCCCCTAGAACAGCTTTTACCTGAGTTTAGCTACCAGGTGACCAATATTGATGGAATTAGGACAGACCATCCCATGGCAGTAGTAAATCTCAGCTGGGGAGGGGTCACTGGCCCAAAGAGAGTGGCAGTGTCCCCAACCTTGCCTGTGGATTGCCTACTGGGGAATGATCTGGAAATCTCAGCCTGGGCTGAGGTAGACCACAATGCCCATTTAAGAATGTTAGGCATCCCTGAGAGAGTGGATGAGACCCTGAGGGCCTCACCTCCACCCCAGGAGAAATTAGGGGGAGTGAAGCCTGAAACTATGGATCACTCCACACAAACAGAGAGCATAGGGGGTGAGGAACAGTCCTCCCCCCACCAGACTAAAGGTAAGGGTCAGGTTTCTAAGGGAACTGCCCCGGCCCCTTGTGAAGTAACTGCCCCAGAAGTGGTCAGGCCTGTCCTGGCCACAACTCTGATGGCAGGGGATCCTTCCAAGGTGGCACCCAGTCTGGAGCAGGTACCCTGCCCCTCTCTACCCTGCCTCAGTCAGCCCAGGGCTGCAGAGGTCAGGGAGGTCAGTGGACCCTTAATGGGCCCCTGTCCAGAGGAACCCCCTCATCAGCAGATTAGGGACACCCAGCAGAGTAGTTCTAGCCAGGTGAATATTCCTCTACAAACTGAGGGATCCCCTTTACCCCTAGGTACAGGTACCCCCCAGATGGACTTTGTTGGCCACAGGGAAACCTGGGGCATAGTTGCCCCAAACATTCCAATGCCCTCCACTACTCCAACCAGAGGGACCCAACCCCCAGCTGTAGGCAGCCAGAGGTTGACCCTTAGGGCCAGATATGACACAGTCATGGACAGAAAGGCTTCCATGGTGACCAGTGTGCTGAGGAAGTTGAGACCACCCCAAATAGGGCCTCACTTCCACACTCAGACACCCCACCAGCCTACTTCTGTACCAGAAAACAATACAGGTAATTTCCCTAGACTTTGGAGAAACTCCAAAACCCCTTGGGGTAGGATTTCCCAAGTGGACCATGAGACAGGGAGCAACCATGCTAGTGCAGGTTCTTCCTTATATGGCCACTCAGGAAATAAAGGCTTAACTGGGCAAGGTTAGCCTTATCTCCTTTCGTTGGGGGGGGGGGGGGGGTTATGTAGGAAGGTGGAATCTGACTATATAGTTGACCCCATTTTTTTCCTGGTGTTTGAATGGTTTTTGACTAGTCTGGCTGGGATCCTGCTATCCAGGACCCCAGCCTATCTGCTTACTCCCTTAAATGCTTGGTGTGCATATTAGCTGCACTAGTGATTGGATACTGTGTTATCTTATGAGCCCCTAGTATATGGTACCTTAGGTACCTAGGGCATTGGTACTTCACAGGCCTACCAGGGGCTGCAGCATGTATTATGCCACCCCTGGGAAGCACTCACAATCTGACAACTCAGGCCTGCTACTGCAGCCTGTGTGAGGTAGTGTTAGCACTCCTCACTGAGGTATAGGTTCCTATATCTCACCATACATACACATATAAACCTATCAGTCACCCCTATGGTAGGCCCTATCAATCCCAAGGGCAGGGTGCATGGCTTACTATGTGAGGGGGTGCTCCTGCCTGAGCAGGGCCCCTCTGCAGCTGGCAGAGTCTATTCTCTGCTGCTGTTTGTGGATGCGGTTAAACCATATACTCTTAAGTGCATTATAACCTTGCGGTAAATGCTAACTTTGGAATGACTGCATCAAAACATGTCGTGTTTGGTGTCAAACAACTTGGAATCCTACCCCCACACCAGTAACTGGTGTGGGAGTAGGATCCCACCCTTCTAGAGGGGACGACATGTACACCCTGTACTACACGGTAGAAATCATCTAGAGCCCTGGCATCACAAAATGGATGCCACCAGCACAGACACCGGGCTGCCCTCCTGCTGCTGACCGAAACTCGCAGTGGAGGGAGCTCAACAAAGGGTTTCCTGTCACAGGGAGGTGTCACCACCTCCCAGACAGGATTTAGTGTATTGGAGCTGGGTGGGTGCACTCTTAGAGTGCTTTGAAGTCCTGCACTGGGGGAGCAGTAGGCTCCTCTGTGCATATGCCAGCTCAAACCGGTTCAGGGGCTGCCTGCCCCTGTCCTGGCGTGAAACTGGACAAAGGGAAGTGGGTGTTACCACCCACTACCCTGGCCCTCCTAGAGGAGTGGCCATAGAGCTAGTCCCTCCCATCTTATCAGTATAAGATAACACACATTGCCAATGCAATTCAGATTACACCTAGACGACGCTCAACGAAGAAGAATCCTGGCCCTTCAACTTTCTACTATCTTTAGAAGACCGAAGGATCTCCCTCTGGAGTCAAGGAGTGACTCCCCTGCTTGGCAGGCACCTAAAGGACTGAACAACGGTTGCAAACTTTACCGCTCTCGCCGGAGCCCAAAGTCCCTGCGTCCCCTGAAGCTGATTTCCTGACCTCTCGTCGGCCATTTTGAGTCCCCAGCGAAGCTGTGGCGTCTGGACCCCACTAGTGACGAGGTACAGCAATACCAGGGAACCGTGCACTAATTTCGAGTGCAAGCCCTGAACAACGAACTACAAACTTGTGCTTTGGACCACTTAATGTCCAAGTCCCTAGCAGGTCTGGAACCCAAGATCAGCGGCCTACCTCATCCCGAGGGACCGTGGGCTGCTCCTGAAGTTTCCCTGCGAAGGCGTCTTTGCGGTTGCTTGCCCGTTGGCTAGTAGCCCGCCTGAAGACTATCTGAACTGCTCCAAGGGTTCGCCTGGTTGCTCTGGGCCTGCCCTCACTTACCCTTGCTGGGTAAGTCCATTGGACCTTGCTGGTCTGAACCATTCAAGATCTTCATTCCACACAAGACTTGCAGTTTCCAAGGTTTGTTGGCTCCGATCCGAGTGCTGACACCGCCATCAGCTGCAGACGTTGTGGGACCCTCCAAATCCAGCTGCTGGTCTTCCTCGATCTCTCCTGGACCACGTGGGCGAAGAGACAAAACACCATCAGCGACGTGAAGAGACTCGACAGTTGTGGTCATCTATCCTGAAGGCCACCGGTCACTGGCAAGTGACTCTGAACTCTGTCCCCTCAATTTCTAGGTCGCCTGCAACTCCAATCCATTGTTGGATTTCCATGGACACTTCACCCGACGACACAAGCAGCAAGACTTCAACGATTCCCATTGAAAACAGCATCGCGACCCGACACCAAAGGACACCTGTGCACCCGGCTTCCCTGGGTGAGGTAACTCTGGCATTACGGTGCCCAAGTGTGCATTGGCTATCGAAGTACTTACCCTGTAAGTTGCTTGCTTGTTGTCCATTCCGAAGTGCCCTAGAACTGTAAAATACAAACCGCGACATTTGCCATTGAAACGCATTGAACCCCGCGTGCGTGTTTAGACACTGCACGCGTCTTCTGTGGGCTGATTACTTACCTGTAAACACTGCAGCAGTGAAGCCCCAGCGATTCCCAAGACCCTAGGCCTCTTACTTTTGCAAGTCGAGTTTGTTATACCACTATTTTAGTATATGGTCTGGTACGCCCCTAGGGCTACAGCCATATTTGTGCTTAATTTATTGAGAACTGTTGATCTTATTAATGTTTACCTGGCTCTAATCTCATAAAGAGATTAGTAGAGTATATTTAGAAATAAATACATATATATTAGTAGAGTATATTTAGAAATAAATACATATATATTTGACATATATATACCTGTGTGGTGTCTATTCATTTGGTAATTCAAGAGATTATAAGGTAAAACAAGCTGCTTTACATTCCCCAGAGACTTAGCCTGAAGGCTGCTCTCCA
Source organism: Triturus cristatus (assembly GCF_964204655.1). Lineage (NCBI taxonomy): Eukaryota > Metazoa > Chordata > Amphibia > Caudata > Salamandridae > Triturus > Triturus cristatus. The sequence continues at coordinate 1,111,664,410 of NC_140579.1, forward strand.
CAGCTACCACTAGGATAGCTTTCTTGAAAAGGTTGTCTTTAAACCTATCTACCAAGAGTCGAATTGGACTGGTGCAAGGTGGCCACTATAACTAGTGACCAGCATATGCCAGGCCAACTTCTCACATTGATTAACTACTACAACAATATTTTTGATGGTACCCGGGTCAAAGTAGTAACAGACTGCCATTGAAAATTTATGTTTGGAAGAGAATATTGTATTTGACTTTATCTGGGTAGGGGATTTTAATACTACATTGTGCGAATTGTCTACAGAAAAGGTCTGTGGGGTTACTAATAATGCTGGCTGGGATGTCCTGCATTTCGGGCATAGCAGTTATGGGGAAGCATTGCACAAGCTCATGGGCTCTTATGACCTGGAAATAGTGGAGTGTTGTAAAGATGTTAATGGTTTATCCATTCCCACTTTTAAAAATTTGCATACCAGCTCTGTCATCGACCATGTGATCATATCCTCCAACATTATCTCTTACTGTGACCCACCCAGAATTGAAGTAACTACATTAAGTGATCATAACCGCATCATTCTGGACACCACTCTTTGGGTAGGTAGCTCGATGGATGTAGGAATTACAATTACTAATGTAGAACCACACAGGATTAATGGTGTAAGGCTAAAATGGACAGGTGAAAGGGCTAATGAATTAATTAGCTCCATAATTAAGGAGAGCCTGCTGGACATAGTTTTATTTTAGAAAATAGTTCTGATTCTGAGAAGGTTTTATATTGTTTTAATAAAATTAATAAAGCTATTGATGCCAAGTTCACTGGGCGTAATAGCGGGCAACGTAGGAATGGACCGGGTTGGTTCAATCACCATTGCACTTCCACATTAACTGCCCTCAAGCTGGCATTAGCAGTGAAGCCCAGGGACATAAATTTGATAATTAAACTGAGAATGGAATATAAATGTGTGCTCAAACAGAGGAAGCGTGAACTACAGCAACAGGCTTGGGACTCCCTTAACCAAGCAGCAGAGTTATCGAATTGCATCTTATTTTGGGCCACGGTTAACTCGTCCTTTTTAAGGGATGAAAAAATACCCGAGCTGACTTCTAATGTATCAAGTGAGGGTTGGATTGCCCATTTCTCTAGCATTTTTTACTCTAATAGTGTCACTGATGCCGGCCCTAATAAGTGGGCTGTTTTGCCCCTGGACATTTCTGTGAGTGAGGTTGAACATGGGTCCTCTACTGGTTACTGTTTTTAATACAGCTGTGTGTGTCGAGGCCCCTGTAACTTGGGGCGAATCGATTATTGTGCCAATTTATAAAAAGGGAAGCAGGTCTGACGCTAAGAATTACCGCCCGATCTCTCTCCTTGACTCATCAGTCAAGGTCATGAGCAGAGTTATGCTCGTGAGATTAGAGGAATGGGTTGAGCAGGATGGCATACTGGCCGAGAGCCAGTATGGATTTAGGAAGGGCCGGGGTACGGTCGACCAGTGCATCAATCTTGATTTACTGATCGGGAAATATACTGAAGCGAAACCAGGCTCCTTGAATCTCTGCTTTGCAGACCTGAGCAGTGCTTTCGACATGGTAGATCATTCTATTCTGTGGCCAACCTTGCTAAAGCTAGGAGCACCAGAAGGCATAATTTTCTTTCTCGCTAGGCTATATGAGAAATTGAAAACTAGTGTACGCTTTGGAACTAGAGGAGAATGTACCCCAAAATGTTGTGTTAAACGAGGAATTAGGCAGGGCTGTGTTTTGGCTCCCCTCCTATTTATTTTATTTATTAATGGGATTGATGCTATTTTAAAAAAAGTTAATGCTGATGCCCCCCAGATCAATGGTGTTCCGGTGCCGGTGTTATTATACGCCGATGACGCTGTTTTACTTTCTAGAACTTCTGTTGGACTACAGCGACTAATGGATAGTTTTAACTCCTTTATCAAAGATAGAAAATTAGTAATTAATAAGGGGAAAACGTACACTATGACTTGTGGGGCTAAAGCTAAAATGTTAAATGCCTTTTTTTATAGATAATGAAAAGGTGCAACAGGTGGATACATTTTGTTACCTAGGTATTACCTTCTCTAACGACAGGAAGTGGAATAATGAATTTAATAATATCCAGAACAAAATGGTAAAGAATGCCCATGGTATATACAGATTTTCTGCAAAGGTTGGGGACCGCCGTACCAGGGATATGCTCAAGATTTACCAAGCTAGATGTGTGACTATAGCACTGTACGGGGCAGGAGTATGGGGCTATAGCTGTGTTCACAACTTACAGTTAGAGGAAAATATGTTTTTAAAAAAGCTCCTGTTTTTGCCCGCTTCAGCTTCAACTGAATTAAGCCACCGAGAACTAGCCATCCATTACCTAACTGATCTGTTATCGCTTAGGCCACTGATGATTTGGCGGTCTTTTTGGCTTGGCGATGAGAAGTTATTTAATAGATCTATTGTTGAGGATTGTTTACGTTTGGATAAATATCGAGATATTCCCTGGGTTAAATATGGTGTTGTCTGTTTTTCAGACATTTTTAACTTGAATATTTTAAATGATCCCAGCGCAGCATCATTGATCTCCAAATCGGAAATGAAAAGTAATTTTCTGACATACGTGGAAAGGAAGCGAGCAATCGCAACCGGATCATTGTCTACTGTCATTTTTTATAATAGATATAATTTAGCGGAGGGTTTTCCATCTTACCTATCTATGGTGACTAGGCTTTCACACAAATTCGTGCTAACCAGACGAAGATTTGGGATGGCACATTGTTTAGTAGCCCATCCAAACATTAAGAAATATCCGATTGGGCCATGTAGGTGTGATGCTGTATCCACACAGAGCACTGTGCACTTTCTGCTGTTTTGCAAACTGTGCACGAGTTTTCGTATAGCATTTTTGAAACCTCTGTTTGTTAAATACGGAGTATATACAGTTAAACATGCTATGGCTTTAATTTTTAACTTGCAATTGGCAGGTACTTGTTTTTATACTGCTACATTTTTAAATCAGTGCATCAACTCCAGGAAAATTATGAGTTTTAATGAATTTTGACTATCAATTTCATATGTTTATGTAAATGATATGAATTGACTCATGAATTATTGACTGTAATTATTAGTTGTAAATTTTAGTTGAAATGTCTTTTAAAATGTATTGTTGTTTTTTATGTCTGTGCTTTTATGGTCATTTATATGTGCCGAATCAAGCTTACAGAAAGAAAGAAAGACTCTCTGTGTTGTCAGCATTGACAACCCGACAATAGGCATGGGGTACAACCTGCTCTTGAGATACCAGGTGCTGCCGCACTGCAGTCACACTGGCGCCTGTGTCTCAAAGAGCCTCTACCTTCTTTCCATTGACGGTCACCACTTGCCCATATTTCTTAGTGTTAGAGGGCAAGTCGGCGTTAGGGACCATCTCACTGTCTCCTAGTGAGACTAAGGTCAGCTGGACGGGGTCCCACCCACCTGGGACTTCTACCTCCTCCCCAAAGGCTACTGTAGCCACTTGCTTCGGTAGAGCACCAGTGGGTGCTGGTTTCACATACTGGCGACACTTGGGATCACTGGCAAAGTGACCTAGTTCACCACATTTATAACATTGTGGGGGCCCCTTGGGAACAGGTTTACCTGTCGGGCCCCTGTCGGCTTCGGGGGTGGGGGAGGCTGAGAACCTTTCTGCTGGTTCCCTTGGGTATTACTTTGGGGGGCTTTTGGAAACCCTTTCTGTTTTCCCCTGACCCCCCCACTCTTCTGCTGGGGACCCTGCCCACCCTTGGCGGAGTCTCCCACTTGACCCTTGTGGACCCTGGTGCTGACCCAGCGGTCCGCCTCCTCAGCAAGCTTCCTAGGGTTAGTCAGCTTGCTATCTATCAGGTGTTGGCGTAGCTCAGGAAAACAATTAAGCGACAAGTGCTCCCATGCAATTAAATCAAAGAGACCTTGGTAATCATCTACTTTGCTACCCTTCACCCAGCCATCCAGTGCTCTGCAGAAAAAGGTTACATACTCCACATACGTACTCCCCACAATCTTGGTACACCCCCTGAACCTCTGTCTATATAATTCAGGAGTGAGCCCATATCTATTCATTAAAGCTTCCTTCATGTGGGGGTAAGAATTGTAGACATCAGAGGGCAAATCTAAAAGTGTGTCCCGCCCCTCACTGAGGAACCGCCCCCACAACCCCGCTCCCCAATCTCTCTCAGGGACCCGGTGTGAAGACATGGCTACTTCATAGGCCTTGAATCGTCATTCTTAAAGTATTCCTTAACTACATCTTTAGGCATGTACACCCTTGACTCTACCTGCACCGGCGTTGCGCTGCCACCAGAGGGAGGGTTGTCCAAACTTTTGGCCTTTAACTCCAGCTCCCTCATTTTCAGGTCATATTCCATTCTTCTTTCTTCAAGAGCCATTTTCTTGCTCTCTAGCTCCAATTGGCCATTTAATTTCAGCTTTGCCAAAGTGACCTCTTGCTCTCTTGCGGCCTGTCTGTCTGCCAGCTCCTCTGGCGACAGGCCTCTGACAAGACTACGGATGCTCTCCGCTGGTTCCACTAGGTCAACCTCAGGTACAACATCCTCAGCTGCACCCCTTGATTCCATCCAGGCTTTCAGCGCCGTGTAGAAGGGTGCTTTGTTTATGCATCCTTTGCGTGGAACCTTGAACTTCTTGCAGAAATGCTTGAGTTGGTCTCTCGTGTATTTAATCAGTTTCGACTCATCCCATTCCAGTTCCTCTCTCTCAGAGGTTCCAGATGCTGTATTCTCTGTGCTGTTTGAGCCCGGCATGGCTTCAACCGCAAGGGATCTTTTTTTTCTTGGCAAGCGAAAATTAATTTTAAAGTTCTGTGGCTCAAGCTACTGGACTGTCCTCACTGTGCAGTGGCTAGTAATCTCTGCGCAGACACCAAGAACGCAAATCCGTAAATCCTCACCGCTGCCACCAATGTTAGAATCCGGGGTCTCTGGTTGGCGCAGGTATGCACTTGCGACAAGCAGGGACCCTTTCCTCTAAGTCAGGGTGTAGGATTACCTCTTTAAAAATAACCCCTGCTCACCCTCTAGGTAACGTGGCGCGAGCAGTCAGGCTAGATTCCAGAGGGCATTAGATTAAGCGTTCAAGATATCCCACACAATAATCACCAACCCACCACACAGAGACACAAGGCTGTATTTAGGAAAATAAAGTTCTTTATATAAAACTCTTATGCAGGCTTCAAATACAGTCTTCTCTCCTTAAATAAGGTTCCAGTTACTTTCAATGCTTTTAGGCAGTCCACAGTTCTTAAAATGGCACTTTTCTATTAAAAATAGGCTTCTTTCTGTGTCTGTGCGCTTTGTAGTGCCCTCGGTGCGCTTCGTACGAGGTTTTTAACGTGTCTTGCCGTTTCTCACGCTTCTCGCGTGAGCTCGCGTACTCGGGACGTGAACCGTACAGACCGTACCCTCGTAGGTACGTGTCGTACACATTCGGTACGCCTCTGTTCAAACCTCACGCTTCTCGCGTGAACAACGTCCTATACTTTAAATGGAGTACGGACCGTACCTTCACGGGTCGCCTCGCACAGCTGCTACGAAGGTTACCAAAGTTCACGCTTTACGTGGGAACAGCATAGCGGGATGAAAGCGCCAGTACGGCCCAACCAAAGCAACGGACGGGTCGTACTACAGCGCGCAGCTCACAGTACCTTTGTTCTTGGGCAAGGATGGTCGCAGCAGCCTCAGGGGTCCGTAGAGGGGTGTCCCACATCACGTTGTCGTCCCTCCTGGTCAGCGGGCGGCAATGCTTCGTGGGGCGCTTCAGGATGGTCCCAGGCACACGACCAAGTTCAGAAGCAGGAGGGGCAGCTCGGGGGCAATTTCTTCAGCACGTCGCACTGTCGGCTTTACTCAGGGGATGAACGGTGCACAGGTCCTTGCAGTGATCTCAGAGGCGCAGGGTCGCAGAGGCTCGGCGCTTGGAGCCTGATCAGTCTCTTCTTTGCGGTGTGAGCTACGGCTCGGGGGGCAGTTGCTTGCGGTGCTCGGGCCAGGCAGGCAGGCCTTTGCGGTGCTTACAGTAGCCCCGGTGGCAGATGTCGCGGTGCTCAGATGAGGAGCACACAGGTCCTCTGGGGTTAGCGTTACAGGATCGCCTCCAGCAGCTTCTCTTCTTCTTGGGGAAAGGTAGCGCCCACTGTTCCTGGGGCGCAGTTCAGGAGGCATGTTCACAAGCAAGCCCTTGGAGATTGTTTGTAGGCACAAAGTGAATTCAAAGTCTTTCAGTCTTTTCCTCCTCTCCTTCAGCAGCAAGGCACCCACCACAGGCCAGTCTCTCAGGCTAGAAGACAGTACTCCTCCATGCAGCTTTCGCAGGTCCTTCTCTACGGGCAGAGGTTCTTCTTGGCGCAAACAGGATCTGAGTTCTTAGGAGCAGGGCTCGTTCTTTTATAGCAAGTTTCTTTTGTTCTTTGTCGCCACGGGGCCTGGGCCTGGCTCAGTCCAGTTTTGGAGCACTTTGTTGTGGTGACTCTGCTCTTTCCTTTCAGCAGCAGGGCAGAGACATCAGCCGCTCCACAGGGGGCGGAGCCCGCATTGTGGTGGCAGAGCACAGGTCTATTCAAAGTCAAGGTGTACTCCTCCCACCCATCCTGGTGTAATCTCTCTACCCACCACCTGGCAGCCAGCCTGTCTCTTGGAATTCCCCAGCCCTGCTCTTCACTGTAACTAGGCAGAACTCACACACACACAGCAGAGGCGGCCTGAAATGGCCAGGTCAGTAAATACGAACTTTCTAAAAGTAGTATTTACAAACACAGGATATTAAAATAAACTTTACTAAAAGAAGTATTTTATTTTTCTGAGTTCAGGCATACTAAACTTGACTTTCTACCATGCTCTATGAGTCCACTGGGATTACAGCGTGTAGTAATCCCAGCAGCCCATTCTGGCCTAGGGAGAGCAGGTAGCCTTCAATAGTGAAAAACGAAAATGGCTGTAATTCACTATTAGGACATGCCACACACGTCAGGGTATGTCCTACCTTATACCTACAATGCACCCTCCCCTTGGGCCTACCAGAGGGGTGACTAATATGTAGTTAAGTGAAGGGTTGGGGACTGGCAAGTAGGTGCACTTGCGCCATCAGCGTGACAGTACAAGACCGCGCGCAGGTTCTGCAGTGGCAGACCCTAGACACATTTTACTAGGCCGCTTCTGTGGGTGGCACAACCAGTGCTGCAAGCCCACCAGCAGCATTTGTATTTACAAGCCCTGGTACTCCTGGTGCACTTTACTAGGGGCTGATAGTAAACCAAATAAGCCAAACATGGACACCAATCAATGTATACACTTTTCCAAAGGGAGCACTTGCACTATGGCACTGATTAGCAGTGGCACAGTGCCCTGAGCAGCTAACACCAACAAAACACAATGAGGCACATCAGCAAAAAGTGGAAGGGAAACTCACGCCAAGGTGCCAGATCTAACACACTGCACTACCCTAAACCCTAAAACACTACCCCCAGCACGACCCCCTACACTACCCAAACACCACTGCACTACCCTAATCCCTAAAACACTACACCCCAGAAGTATCCCCTACACTACCCAAACACCACTGTACTAACCTAAACCCTAAAACACTACCCCAGCATGACCCCCTTCACTACCCAAACACCACTGCACTACCTATACCCTAAAACACTAGCCCCAGCACGACCCCCTACACTACCCAAACACCACTGCACTTCCCTAAACCCATATACACTACCTCCAGCATGACCCCCTAAACTACAAAAACAGCACTGCACTACCCTAAACCATAAAACACTCCCCACAGCACCACTCCCTACACTACCCAAACACCACTGCACTATCCTAAACCCTAAAACACCACCCCCAGCACGACCCCCTACACTATCCGAACACCACTGCACTACCCTAAACTCTAAAACACTCACCCCAGCACGACCCCCTACAATACCCAAACACCACTGCACTTCCCTAAACCCTAAAACACCACCCACTGCATGACCCCCTACGATGCCCGAACACCACTGTTCTGCCCTAAACCCTAAAACACCACCCCTGCATGACACCCTACACTGCCCGAACACCACTGCCCTGCCCTAAATCCTAAAAGACCACCCACAGCACTACCCACTACACTACCCGAACACCACTGCCCTAAACACTAAAACACCATCCAGCATGACACCTTACACTGCCCAAAGACAGCTGCACTACCCTAAACCCTAAAACACCACCCCAGCATGACCCCCTACACTGCCCGAACACCACTGCACTACCCTAAACCCTAAAACACCACTCCCTGCACAAAAACCGACACTGCGCGAACACCACTGCACTGCCCTAAACCCTAAAACACTACCCCAGCACGACACCCTACATGACCCAAAGACCACTGCCCTACCCTAAACCCTAAAACACCATCCCCAGCGGTACCAACTACACTACCCAAACATCACTGCACTACCCTAAACCTTAAAACACTACCCCCAGCACGACCCCCTACACTACCCAAAGACCACTGCACTGCCCTAAACCCTAAATAACTACCCCACCACGACCCTCTGCACTACCCAAACACCACTGCACTACCCTAATCCCTAAAACACTATACCCCAGCAGTATCCCCTACACTACCCAATCACCATTGTACTACCCTAAACCCTAAAACACTACCCCAGCATGACCCCCTACACTACCCAAACACCACTGCACTACCCTAAACCCTAAAACACTAGCAACAGCACGACCCCCTACACTACCCAAACACCACTGCACTTCCCTAAACCCCATATATACTACCCCCAGCATGACCCAATACATTACACAAACAGCACTGCACTGCCCTAAACCCTAAAACACTCCCCACAGCACCACTCCCTACACTACCCAAACACCACTGCACTACCCTAAACCCTAAAACACTACCCCCAGCATGACCCCCCTACACTGCCCGAACACCACTGCACTTCCCTAAAACCTAAAAACCACTCCCTGCACAACAACCTACACTGCGCGAACACCACTGTACTGCCCTAAACCCTATAAAACCATCCACCGCATTATCCCCTACACTGCCCGGACACCACTGCACTGCCCTAAACCCTAAAACACTACCCCAGCATGACACCCTACATGACCCTAAGACCACTGCCCTACTGCACAACCCTAAACCCATATACACTACCCCCAGCACATCCCCTACACTACACAAACACCACTGCACTACCCTAAACCCTAAAACACTCCCCCCAGCACCACTCTCTACACTACCCAAACACCACTACAATACCCTAAACCCTAAAACACTACACCCAGCACAACCCCCTACACTACCCAAACACCACTGCACTACTCTAAACCCTAAAACACTACCCCAGTATGACCCTCTACACTACCCAAACACCACTGCACTACCCTAAACCAAAAACACTACCCGCAGCACAACCCCCTACACTACACAAACACAACTGCACTACCCTAAACCCAAAAACACTACCCCATCAAAGACCCCCAACACTACTTGAACACTACTGCACTACCCTAAACCCTAAAACACTACCCTCAGCACAACCCCCTACACTACCCAAACAGCACTTCAATACCATAAACCCTAAAACACTACCCCAGCACGACCCCCTACACTACCCAAACAGCACTGCACTACCCTAAACCCTAAAGCACTTCCCCCTACACTACACAAACACCACTGCACTACCATAAACCCTAAAACACTACCACCTGCATAACCCCTCACACTACCCAAAAACCACTGCACTACCCTAACCCCTAAAACACTGCCCCCAGCAGTACCCCCTACACTAACCAAACACCACTGCACTACTCTAAACCCTAAAACACTACCCCCAGCAGTACTCCCTACACTACCCAAACACCACTGCACTACCCTAAACCCTAAAACACTACACCCAGCAAGACCCCCTAAACTACCCAAACACCACTGCACTACCCTAAACCCTAAAACACTACCCCCAGCACGACCCCCTACACTACCCAAACACCACTGCACTACACTAAACCCTAAAACACTCCCCCAGCACCAATGTCTACACTACCCATACACCACTGCACTACACTAAACCCTAAAACACTACCTCCAGCACGACCCCCTACACTACCCGAACACACCTGCACTACCCTAAACCCTAAAACACTACCCCCAGCACCACCCTCTACACTACCCAAAGAACACTGCACTACCCTAAATCGTAAAACACTACCCCCACACGACACCCTACACTACCCAAAGACCACTGCACTACCCTAAACCCTAAAAAACGACCCACTACACTACACAAACACAGCTGAACTACCCTAAACCCTAAAACATTACCCCTAGCATGACCCCCTACACTACACAAACACCACTGCACTACCCTAAACCCTAAAACACTACCCCCTACACTACACAAACACCACTGCACTTCCCTAAACCCTAAAACACTACCCCCAGCATGACCCCCTACACTACCCAAACACCACTGCACAACCCTAAACCCATATACACTACCCCCAGCACATCCCCTACACTACACAAACACCACTGCACTACCCTAAACCCTAAAACACTCCCCCCAGCACCACTCTCTACACTACCCAAACACCACTACAATACCCTAAACCCTAAAACACTACACCCAGCACAACCCCCTACACTACCCAAACACCACTGCACTACTCTAAACCCTAAAACACTACCCCAGTATGACCCTTTACACTACCCAAACACCACTGCACTACCCTAAACCAAAAACACTACCCGCAGCACAACCCCCTACACTACCCAAACACAACTGCACTACCCTAAACCCAAAAACACTACCCCCATCAAAGACCCCCTACACTACTTGAACACTACTGCACTACCCTAAACCCTAAAACACTACCCCCAGCACAACCCCCTACACTACCCAAACAGCACTTCACTACCATAAACCCTAAAACACTACCCCAGCACGACCCCCTACACTACCCAAACAGCAGTTCACTACCCTAAACCCTAAAACACAACCCCCTACACTACACAAACCCCACTGAACTACCCTAAACCCTAAAACATTACCCCCAGCATGACCCCCTACACTACACAAACACCACTGCACTACCCTAAACCCTAAAACACTACCCCCTACACTACACAAACACCACTGCACTACCCTAAACCCTTAAACACTACCCCCAGCACGATCCCTTATACTACCCAAACACCACTGCACTACCCTAAACCCTAAAACACTACCCCCAGCAGTACCGCTCACACTACCCAAACACCACTGCACTACCCTAAACCCTAAAACACTATCCCCAGCAGTACCAACTACACTACCCAAACATCACTGCACTACCCTAAACCTTAAAACACTACCCCCAGCACGACTCCCTACACTACCCAAAGACCACTGCACTGCCCTAAACCCAAAATACCTACCTCCCCACGACCTCTACACTACCCAAACACCACTGCACTACCCTAAACCCTAAAACACTATACCCCAGCAGTATCCCCTACACTACCCAATCACCACTGTACTACCCTAAACCCTTAAACACTACCCCAGCATGACCCCGTACACTACCCAAACACCACTTCACCACAATAACCCTAAAACACTAGCCCCAGCATGACCCCCTACACTACCCAAACGCCACTGCACTTCCCTAAACCCCATATAAACTACCCCCAGCATGACCCCCTACATTACACAAACAGCACTGTACTGCCCTAAACCCTAAAACACTCCCCACAGCACCACTCCCTACACTACCCAAACGCCACTGCACTACCCTAAACCCTAAAACACTACCCCCAGCACGACCGCCCTACACTGCCCGAACACCACTGCACTTCCCTAAACCCTAAAACACCACTCCCTGCACAACAACCTACACTGCGCGAACACCCCTGCACTGCCCTAAACCCTATAACACCACCCCCTGCATGACCCCTACACTGCCCGAACACCACTGCACTAAACCCTAAAACCCTATCCCAGCACGACCCCCTACATGACCCAAAGACCACTGCCCTACCCTAAACCCTAAAACACGACCCCCAGCACAATCCCTACCCTACCCAAAGGCCACGGCACTATCCTAAACCCTAAAACACGACCCCCAGCACGACCCCTACACTACCGAAAAACTACTGCACTACCGTAAACACTTAAACACAAACCCCTTCACTACACAAACACCACTGCACTACCCTAAAACCTAAAAATCTACCCCCAGCACGACCCCCTACACTAAACAATCACCACTGCACTACCCTAAAACCTAAAGCACTTCCCCCTACACTACACAAACACCACTGCACTACCATAAACCCTAAAACACTACCCCCTGCATAACCCCTCACAATACCCAAAAACCACTGCACTACCCTAACCCCTAAAACACTACCCCCAGCAGTACCCACTACACCACCCTAACACCACTGTACTACCCTAAACCCTAAAACACTACCCCCAGCACCAATGTCTACACTCCCCAAACACCACTGCATTACCCTAAACCCTAAAACACTACCCCCTACACTACACAAACACCACTGCACTACCCTAAACCCAAAAACATTACCCCCAGCATGACCCCCTACACTACACAAACACCACTGCACTACCCTAAACACTAAAACACTACCCCCTACACTACACATACACCACTGCACTACCCTAAACCCTAAAACACTACCCCCAGCACGACCCCTTATACTACCCAAACACCACTGCACTACCCTAAACCCTAAAACACTACCCCAGCAGTACCCCTCACACTACAAAAACACCACTGCACTACCCTAAACCCTAAAACACTACCCCCAGCAGTACCCCTCACACTACCCAAACACCACTGCACTACCCTAAACCCTAAAACACTATCCCCAGCAGTACCAACTACACTACCCAAACATCACTGCACTACCCTAAACCTTAAAACACTACCCCCAGCACGACTCCCTACACTACCCAAAGACCACTGCACTGCCCTAAACCCTAAATACCTACCTCACCACGACCCTCTACACTACCCAAACACCACTGCACTACCCTAAACCCTAAAACACTATACCCCAGCAGTATCCCCTACACTACCCAATCACCACTGTACTACCATAAACCCTAGAACACTAGCCCAGCATGACCCCGTACACTACCCAAACACCACTTCACTACAATAAACCCTAAAACACTAGCCCCAGCATGACCCCCTACACTACCCAAACGCCACTGCACTTCCCTAAACCCCATATAAACTACCCCCAGCATGACCCCCTACATTACACAAACAGCACTGCACTGCCCTAAACCCTAAAACACTCCCCACAGCACCACTCCCTACACTACCCAAACGCCACTGCACTACCCTAAACCCTAAAACACTACCCCCAGCACGATCCCCCTACACTGCCCGAACACCACTGCACTTCCCTAAACCCTAAAACCCTATCCCAGCACGACCCCCTTCATGACCCAAAGACCACTGCCCTACCCTAAACCCTAAAACACGATCCCCAGCACAACCCCTACCCTACCCAAAGGCCACTGCACTATCCTAAACCCTAAAACACGACCCCCAGCACGACCCCTACACTACCGAAAAACTACTGCACTACCGTAAACATTTAAACACAAACCCCTTCACTACACAAACACCACTGCACTACCCTATACCTAAAAATCTACCCCCAGAACGACCCCCTACACTAAACAATCACCACTGCACTACCTTAAACCCTAAAGCACTTCCCCCTACACTACACAAACACCACTGCACTACCATAAACCCTAAAACACTACCCCCTGCATAACCCCTCACACTACCCAAAAACCACTGCACTACCCTAACCCCTAAAACACTACCCCCAGCAGTACCTCTTACACCACCCAAACACCACTGTACTACCCTAAACCCTAAAACACTACCCCCAGCACCAATGTCTATACTCCCCAAACACCACTGCACTACCCTAAACCCTAAAACACTACCTCCCACACGATCCCCTATACTACACAAACACCACTGCACTACCCTAAACCCTAAAACACTACCCCCTACACAACACAAACACCACTTCACTACCCTAAGCCCTAAAACACCACCCCCAGCCCGACACCTTATTCTACCCAAACACGACTGCACTACCCTAAACCCTAAAACACTACCCCCAGCAGTAACCCTCACACTACCCAAACACCACTGCACTACCCTAAACCCTAAAACACTATCCCCAGCAGTACCAACTACACTACCCAACCATCACTGCACTACCCTAAACCCTAAAACACTACCCCCAGCAGTACTCCCTACACTACCCAAACACCACTGCACTATCCTAAACCCTAAAACACTACACCCAGCAAGACCCCCTAAACTACCCAAACACAACTGCACTACCCTAAACCCTAAAACACTACCCCCAGCATGACCCCCTACACTACCCAAACACCACTGCACTACACTAAACCCTAAAACACTCCCCCAGCACCAATGTCTACACTACCCATACACCACTGCACTACACTAAACCCTAAAACACTACCTCCAGCACGACCCCCTACACTACCCGAACACACCTGCACTACCCTAAACCCTAAAACACTACCCTCAGCACCACCCCCTACACTACCCAAAGAACACTGCACTACCCTAAACCCTAAAACACTACCTCCCACACGACCCCCTACACTACCCAAAGACCACTGCACTACCCTAAACCCTAAAAAATGACCCCCTACACTACACAAACACAGCTGAACTACCCTAAACCCTAAAACATTACCCCTAGCATGACCCCCTACACTACACAAACACCACTGCACTACCCTAAACCCTAAAACACTACCCCCTACACTACACAAACACGACTGCACTTCCCTAAACCCTAAAACACTACCCCCAGCATGACCCCCTACACTACCCAAACACCACTGCACAACCCTAAACCCATATACACTACCCCCAGCACATCCCCTACACTACACAAACACCACTGCACTACCCTAAACCCTAAAACACTCCCCCCAGCACCACTCTCTACACTACCCAAACACCACTGCACTACCCTAAACCCTACACCACTATACCCAGCACGACCTCCTACATTACCCAAACACCACTACACTACCCTAAACCCTAAAACACTACACCCAGCACAACCCCCTACACTACCCAAACACAACTGCACTACTCTAAACCTTAAAACACTACCCCAGTATGACCCTCTATACTACCCAAACACCACTGCACTACCCTAAACCAAAAACACTACCCGCAGCACAACCCCCTACACTACCCAAACACAACTGCACTACCCTAAACCCAAAAACACTACCCCCATCAAAGACCCCCTACACTACTTGAACACCACTGCACTACCCTAAACCCTAAAACACTACCCCAGCACGA
Source organism: Triturus cristatus (assembly GCF_964204655.1). Classification (NCBI taxonomy): domain Eukaryota; kingdom Metazoa; phylum Chordata; class Amphibia; order Caudata; family Salamandridae; genus Triturus; species Triturus cristatus. Next base: position 1,111,679,836 of record NC_140579.1, read on the forward strand.
CCCCCTACACTACCCAAAGACCACTGCACTACCCTAAACCCTAAAACACAACCCCCTACACTACACAAACACCACTGCACTACCCTAAACCCTAAAACACTACCCCCAGCACGATCCCTTATACTACCCAAACACCACTGCACTACCCTAAACCCTAAAACACTATCCCCAGCAGTACCAACTACACTACCCAAACATCACTGCACTACCCTAAACCTTAAAACAATACCCCCAGCACGACTCCCTACACTACCCAAAGACCACTGCACTGCCCTAAACCCTAAATACCTACCTCACCACGACCTCTACACTACCCAAACACCACTGCACTACCCTAAACCCTAAAACACTATACCCCAGCAGTATTCCCTACACTACCCAATCACCACTGTACTACCCTAAACCCTAAAACACTACCCCAGCATGACCCCGTACACTACCCAAACACCACTTCACTACAATAACCCTAAAACACTAGCCCCAGCATGACCCCCTACACTACCCAAACGCCACTGCACTTCCCTAAACCCCATATAAACTACCCCTAGCATGACCCCCTACATTACACAAACAGCACTGTACTGCCCTAAACCCTAAAACACTCCCAACAGCACCACTCCCTTCACTACCCAAACGCCACTGCACTACCCTAAACCCTAAAACACTACCCCCAGCCCGACCCCCCTACACTGCCCGAACACCACTGCACTTCCCTAAACCCTAAAACACCACTCCCTGCACAACAACCTACACTGCGCGAACACCACTGCACTGCCCTAAACCCTATAACACCACTCCCTGCATGACCCCTACACTGCCCGAACACCACTGCACTGCCCTAAACCCTAAAACCCTATCCCAGCACAACCCCCTACATGACCCAAAGACCACTGCCCTACCCTAAACCCTAAAACACGACCCCCAGCACAACCCCTACCCTACCCAAAGGCCACTGCACTATCCTAAACCCTAAAACACGACCCCCAGCACGACCCCTACACTACCGAAAAACTACTGCACTACCGTAAACACTTAAACACAAACCCCTTCACTACACAAACACCACTGCACTACCCTAAAACCTAAAAATCTACCCCCAGGACGACCCCCTACACTAAACAATCACCACTGCACTACCCTAAACCCTAAAGCACTTCCCCCTACACTACACAAACACCACTGCACTACCATAGACCCTAAAACACTACCCCCTGCATAACCCCTCACACTACCCAAAAACCACTGCACTACCCTAACCCCTAAAACACTACCCCCAGCAGTACCCCCTACACCACCCAAACACCACTGTACTACCCTAAACCCTAAAACACGACCCCCAGCACGACCCCCTACACTACACAAACACCACTGCACTACCCTAAACCCGAAAACATTACCCCCAGCATGACCCCCTACACTACACAAACACCACTGCACTACCCTAAACACTAAAACACTACCCCCTATACTACACATACACCACTGCACTACCCTAAACCCTAAAACACTACCCCCAGCACGATGCCTTATACTACCCAAACACCACTGCACTACCCTAAACCCTAAAACACTACCCCAGCAGTACCCCTCACAAACACCACTGCACTACCCTAAACCCTAAAACACTACCCCCAGCAGTACCCCTCACACTACCCAAACACCACTGCACTACCCTAAACCCTAAAACACTATCCCCAGCAGTACCAACTACACTACCCAAACATCACTGCACTACCCTAAACCTTAAAACGCTACCCCCAGCACGACTCCCTACACTACCCAAAGACCACTGCACTGCCCTAAACCCTAAATACCTACCTCACCACGACCCTCTACACTACCCAATCACCACTGTACTACCCTAAACCCTAAAACACTACCCCAGCATGACCACGTACACTACCCAAACACCACTTCACTACAATAAACCCTAAAACACTAGCCCCAGCATGACCCCCTACACTACCCAAATGCCACTGCACTTCCCTAAACCCCATATAAACTACCCCCAGCATGACCCCCTACATTACACAAACAGCACTGCACTGCCCTAAACCCTAAAACACTTCCCACAGCACCACTCCCTACACTACCCAAACGCCACTGCACTACCCTAAACCCTAAAACACTACCCCCAGCACGATCCCCCTACACTGCCCGAACACCACTGCACTTCCCTAAACCCTAAAACACCACTCCCTGCACAACAACCTACACTGCGCGAACACCCCTGCACTGCCCTAAACCCTATAACACCACCCCCTGCATGACCCCTACACTGCCCGAACACCACTGCACTGCCCTAAACCCTAAAACCCTATCCCAGCACGACCCCCTACATGACCCAAAGACCACTGCCCTACCCTAAACCCTAAAACACGATCCCCAGCACAACCCCTACCCTACCCAAAGGCCACTGCACTATCCTAAACCCTAAAACACGACCCCCAGCACGACCCCTACACTACCGAAAAACTACTGCACTACCGTAAACACTTAAACACAAACCCATTAACTACACAAACACCACTGCACTACCCTAAAACCTAAAAATCTACCCCCAGCACGACCCCCTACACTAAACAATCACCAGTGCACTACCCTAAACCCTAAAGCACTTCCCCCTACACTACACAAACACCACTGCACTACCATAAACCCTAAAACACTACCCCCTGCATAACCCCTCACACTACCCAAACACCACTGTACTACCCTAAACCCTAAAACACTACCCCCAGCACCAATGTCTACACTCCCCAAACACCACTGCACTACCCTAAACCCTAAAACACTACCCCCTACACTACACAAACACCACTGCACTACCCTAAACCCGAAAACATTACCCCCAGCATGACCCCCTACACTACACAAACACCACTGCACTACCCTAAACACTAAAACACTACACCCTACACTACACATACACCACTGCACTACCCTAAACCCTAAAACACTACCCCCAGCACGACTCCTTATGCTACCCAAACACCACTGCACTACCCTAAACCCTAAAACACTACCCCAGCAGTACCCCTCACACTACCCAAACACCACTACACTACCCTAAACCCTAAAACACTCCCCCCAGCACCACTCTCTACACTACCCAAACACCACTGCACTACCCTAAACCCTACACCACTATACCCAGCACGACCCCCTACACTACCCAAACACCACTACACTACCCTAAACCCTAAAACACTATACCCAGCACAACCCCCTACACTACCCAAACACCACTGCACTAATCTAAACCCTAAAACACTACCCCAGTATGACCCTCTACACTACCCAAACACCACTGCACTACCCTAAACCAAAAACACTACCCGCAGCACAACCCCCTACACTACCCAAACACCACTGCACTACCCTAAACCCGAAAACACTACCCCATCAAAGACCCCCTACACTACTTGAACACAACTGCACTACCCTAAACCCTAAAACACTACCCCCAGCACAACCCCCTACACTACCCAAACAGCACTTCACTACCATAAACCCTAAAACACTACCCCAGCACGACCCCCTACACTACCCAAAGACCACTGCACTACCCTAAACCCTAAAACACAACCCCCTACACTACACAAACCCCACTGAACTACCCTAAACCCTAAAACATTACCGACAGCATGACCCCCTACACTACACAAACACCACTGCACTACCCTAAACCCTAAAACACTACCCCCTACACTACACAAACACCACTGCACTACCCTAAACCCTAAAACACTACCCCCAGCACGATCCCTTATACTACACAAACACCACTGCACTACCCTAAACCCTAAAACACTACCCCCAGCAGTACCCCTCACACTACCCAAACACCACTGCACTACCCTAAACCCTAAAACACTATCCCCAGCAGTACCAACTACACTACCCAAACATCACTGCACTACCCTAAACCTTAAAACACTACCCCCAGCACGACTCCCTACACTACCCAAAGACCACTGCACTGCCCTAAACCCGAAATACCTACCTCACCACGACCCTCTACACTACCCAAACACCACTGCACTACCCTAAACCCTAAACCACTATACCCCAGCAGTATCCCCTACACTACCCAATCACCACTGTACTACACTAAAACCTAAAACACTACCCCAGCATGACCCCGTACACTACCCAAACACCACTTCACTACAATAAACCCTAAAACACTAGCCCCAGCATGACCCCCTACACTACCCAAACGCCACTGCACTTCCCTAAACCCCATATAAACTACCCCCAGCATGACCCCCTACATTACACAAACAGCACTGCACTGCCCTAAACCCTAAAACACTCCCCACAGCACCACTCCCTACACTACCCAAACGTCACTGCACTACCCTAAACCCTAAAACACTACCCCCAGCACGACCCCCCTACACTGCCCGAACACCCCTGCACTGCCCTAAACCCTATAACACCACCCCCTGCATGACCCCTACACTGCCCGAACACCACTGCACTGCCCTAAACCCTAAAACCCTATCCCAGCACGAACCCCTACATGACCCAAAGACCACTGCCCTACCCTAAACCCTAAAACACGACCCCCAGCACAACCCCTACCCTACCCAAAGGCCACTGCACTATCCTAAACCCTAAAACACGACCCCCAGCACCACCTCTACACTACCGAAAAACTACTACACTACCGTAAACCTTCACTACACAAACACCACTGCACTACCCTAAAACCTAAAAATCTACCCCCAGCACGACCCCCTACACTAAACAATCACCACTGCACTGCCCTAAACCCTAAAGCACTTCCCCCTATACTACACAAACACCACTGCACTACCATAAACCCTAAAACACTACCCCCTGCATAACCCCTCACACTACCCAAAAACCACTGCACTACCCTAACCCCTAAAACACTACCCTCAGCAGAACCCCCTACACCACCCAAACACCACTGTACTACCCTAAACCCTAAAACACTACCCCCAGCACCAATGTCTACACTCCCCAAACACCACTGCACTACCCTAAACCCTAAAACACTACCCCCTACACTACACAAACACCCCTGCACTACCGTAAACCCGAAAACATTACCCCCAGCATGACCCCCTACACTACACAAACACCACTGCACTACCCTAAACACTAAAACACTACCCCTACATTACACATACACCACTGCACTACCCTAAATCCTAAAACACTACCCCCAGCACGACCCCTTATACTACCCAAACACCACTGCACTACCCTGAACCCTAAAACACTACCCCAGCAGTACCCCTCACACTACCCAAACACCACTGCACTACCCTAAACCCTAAAACACTATCCCCAGCAGTACCAACTACACAACCCAAACATCACTGCACTACCCTAAACCTTAAAACACTACCCCCAGCACGATCCCCCTACACTGCCCGAACACCACTGCACTTCCCTAAACCCTAAAACACCACTCCCTGCACAACAACCTACACTGCGCGAACACCCCTGCACTGCCCTAAACCCTATAACACCACCCCCTGCATGACCCCTACACTGCCCGAACACCACTGCACTGCCCTAAACCCTAAAACCCTGTCCCAGCACGACCCCCTACATGACCCAAAGACCACTGCCCTACCCTAAACCCTAAAACACGATCCCCAGCACAACCCCTACCCTACCCAAAGGCCACTGCACTATCCTAAACCCTAAAACACGACCCCCAGCACGACCCCTACACTACCGAAAAACTACTGCACTACCGTAAACACTTAAACACAAACCCCTTCACTACACAAACACCACTGCACTACCCTAAAACCTAAAAATCTACCCCCAGCACGACCCCCTACACTAAACAATCACCACTGCACTACCCTAAACCCTAAAGCACTTCCCCCTACACTACACAAACACCACTGCACTACCATAAACCCTAAAACACTACCCCCTGCATAACCTCTCACACTACCCAAAAACCACTGCACTACCCTAACCCCTAAAACACTACCCCCAGCAGTACCCCTTACACCACCCAAACACCACTGTACTACCCTAAACCCTAAAACACTACCCCAGCACCAATGTCTACACTCCCCAAACACCACTGCACTACCCTAAACCCTAAAACACTACCTCCCACACGATCCCCTACACTACACAAACACCACTGCACTACCCTAAACCCTAAAACACTACTCCCTACACTACACAAACACCACTTCACTACCCTAAGCCCTAAAACACCAACCCCAGCCCGACACCTTATTCTACCCAAACACGACTGCACTACCATAAACCCTAAAACACTACCCCCAGCAGTAACCCTCACACTACCCAAACACCACTGCACTACCCTAAACCCTAAAACACTATCCCCAGCAGTACCAACTACACTACCCAACCATCACTGCACTACCCTAAACCCTAAAACACTACCCCCAGCAGTACTCCCTACACTACCCAAACACCACTGCACTACCCTAAACCCTAAAACACTACACCCAGCAAGACCCCCTAAACTACCCAAACCCAACTGCACTACCCCAAACCCTAAAACACTACCCCCAGCATGACCCCCTACACTACCCAAACACCACTGCACTACACTAAACCCTAAAACACTCCCCCAGCACCAAAGTCTACACTACCCATGCACCACTGCACTACACTAAACCCTAAAACACTACCTCCAGCACGACCCCCTACACTACCCGAACACACCTGCACTACCCTAAACCCTAAAACACTACCCTCAGCACCACCCCCTACACTACCCAAAGAACACTGCACTACCCTAAACCCTAAAACACTACCTCCCACACGACCCCCTACACTACCCAAAGACCACTGCACTACCCTAAACCCTAAAAAACGACCCCCTACACTACACAAACACAGCTGAACTACCCTAAACTCTAACACATTACCCCTAGCATGACCCCCTACACTACACAAACACCACTGCACTACCCTAAACCCTAAAACACGACCCCCAGCACGACCCCTACACTACCGAAAAACTACTGCACTACCGTAAACACTTAAACACAAACCCCTTCACTACACAAACACCACTGCACTACCCTAAAACCTAAAAATCTACCCCCAGCACGACCCCCTACACTAAACAATCACCACTGCACTACCCTAAACCCTAAAGCACTTCCCCCTACACTACACAAACACCACTGCACTACCATAGACCCTAAAACACTACCCCCTGCATAACCCCTCAAACTACCCAAAAACCACTGCACTACCCTAACCCCTAAAACACTACCCCCAGCAGTACCCCCTACACCACCCAAACACCACTGTACTACCCTAAACCCTAAAACACTACCCCCAGCACCAATGTCTACACTCCCCAAACACCACTGCACTACCCTAAACCCTAAAACACTACCCCCTACACTACACAAACACCACTGCACTACCCTAAACCCGAAAACATTACCCCCAGCATGACCCCCTACACTACACAAACACCACTGCACTACCCTAAACACTAAAACACTACCCCCTACACTACACATACACCACTGCACAACCCTAAACCCTAAAACACTACCCCCAGCACGATGCCTTATACTACCCAAACACCACTGCACTTCCCTAAACCCTAAAACACTACCCCAGCAGTACCCCTCACAAACACCACTGCACTACCCTAAACCCTAAAACACTACCCCCAGCAGTACCCCTCACACTACCCAAACACCACTGCACTACCCTAAACCCTAAAACACTATCCCCAGCAGTACCAACTACACTACCCAAACATCACTGCACTACCCTAAACCTTAAAACACTACCCCCAGCACGACTCTCTACACTACCCAAAGACCACTGCACTGCCCTAAACCCTAAATACCTACCTCACCACGACCCTCTACACTACCCAAACACCACTGCACTACCCTAAACCCTAAAACACTATACCCCAGCAGTATCCCCTACACTACCCAATCACCACTGTACTACCCTAAACCCTAAAACACTACCCCAGCATGACCTCGTACACTACCCAAACACCACTTCACTACAATAAACCCTAAAACACTAGCCCCAGCATGACCCCCTACACTACCCAAACGCCACTGCACTTCCCTAAACCCCATATAAACTACCCCCAGCATGACCCCCTACATTACACAAACAGCACTGCACTGCCCTAAACCCTAAAACACTCCCCACAGCACCACTCCCTACACTACCCAAACGCCACTGCACTACCCTAAACCCTAAAACACTACCCCCAGCACGATCCCCCTACACTGCCCGAACACCACTGCACTTCCCTAAACCCTAAAACACCACTCCCTGCACAACAACCTACACTGCGCGACACCCCTGCACTGCCCTAAACCCTATAACACCACCCCCTGCATGACCCCTACACTGCCCGAACACCACTGCACTGCCCTAAACCCTAAAACCCTATCCCAGCACGACCCCCTACATGACCCAAAGACCACTGCCCTACCCTAAACCCTAAAACACGATCCCCAGCACAAGCCCTACCCTACCCAAAGGCCACTGCACTATCCTAAACCCTAAAACACGACCCCCAGCACGACCCCCTACACTACACAAACACCACTGCACTACCCTAAACCCGAAAACATTACCCCCAGCATGACCCCCTACACTACACAAACACCACTGCACTACCCTAAACACTAAAACACTACACCCTACACTACACATACACCACTGCACTACCCTAAACCCTAAAACACTACCCCCAGCACGACTCCTTATGCTACCCAAACACCACTGCACTACCCTTAACCCTAAAACACTACCCCAGCAGTACCCCTCACACTACCCAAACACCACTGCACTACCCTAAACCCTAAAACACTCCCCCCAGCACCACTCTGTACACTACCCAAACACCACTGCACTACCCTAAACCCTACACCACTATACCCAGCACGACCCCCTACACTACCCAAACACCACTACACTACCCTAAACCCTAAAACACTACACCCAGCACAACCCCCTACACTACCCAAACACCACTGCACTAATCTAAACCCTAAAACACTACCCCAGTATGACCCTCTACACTACCCAAACACCACTGCACTACCCTAAACCAATAACACTACCCGCAGCACAACCCCCTACACTACCCAAACATCACTGCACTACCCTAAACCCGAAAACACTACCCCCATCAAAGACCCCCTACACTACTTGAACACCACTGCACTACCCTAAACCCTAAAACACTACCCCCAGCACAACCCCCTACACTATCCAAACAGCACTTCACTACCATAAACCCTAAAACACTACCCCAGCACGACCCCCTACACTACCCAAAGACCACTGCACTACCCTAAACCCTAAAACACAACCCCCTACACTACACAAACCCCACTGAACTACCCTAAACCCTAAAACATTACCGCCAGCATGACCCCCTACACTACACAAACACCACTGCACTACCCTAAACCCTAAAAGACTACCCCCTACACTACACAAACACCACTGCACTACCCTAAACCCTAAAACACTACCCCCAGCACGATCCCTTATACTACACAAACACCTTTGCACTACCCTAAACCCTAAAACACTACCCCCAGCAGTACCCCTCACACTACCCAAACACCACTGCACTACCCTAAACCCTAAAACACTATCCCCAGCAGTACCAACTACACTACCCAAACATCACTGCACTACCCTAAACCTTAAAACACTACCCCCAGCACGACTCCCTACACTACCCAAAGACCACTGCACTGCCCTAAACCCGAAATACCTACCTCACCACGACCCTCTACACTACCCAAACACCACTGCACTACCCTAAACCCTAAACCACTATACCCCAGCAGTATCCCCTACACTACCCAATCACCACTGTACTACACTAAACCCTAAAACACTACCCCAGCATGACCCCGTACACTACCCAAACACCACTTCACTACAATAAACCCTAAAACACTAGCCCCAGCATGACCCCCTACACTACCCAAACGCCACTGCACTTCCCTAAACCCCATATAAACTACCCCCAGCATGACCCCCTACATTACACAAACAGCACTGCACTGCCCTAAACCCTAAAACACTCCCAACAGCACCACTCCCTTCACTACCCAAACGCCACTGCACTACCCTAAACCCTAAAACACTACCCCCAGCACGACCCCCCTACACTGCCCGAACACCACTGCACTACCCTAAACCCTAAAACACGACCCCCAGCACGACCCCTACACTACCCAAAAACTACTACACTACCGTAAACACTTAATCACAAACCCCTTCACTACACAAACACCACTGCACTATCCTAAAACCTAAAAATCTACCCCCAGCACGACCCCCTACACTAAACAATCACCACTGCACTGCCCTAAACCCTAAAGCACTTCCCCCTATACTACACAAACACCACTGCACTACCATAAACCCTAAAACACTACCCCCTGCATAACCCCTCACACTACCCAAAAACCACTGCACTACCCTAACCCCTAAAACAGTACCCCCAGCAGAACCCCCTACACCACCCAAACACCACTGTACTACCCTAAACCCTAAAACACTACCCCCAGCACCAATGTCTACACTCCCCAAACACCACTGCACTACCCTAAACCCTAAAACACTACCCCCTACACTACACAAACACCCCTGCACTACCGTAAACCCTAAAACACTACCCCCAGCACGACCCCTTATACTACCCAAACACCACTGCACTACCCTAAACCCTAAAACACTACCCCAGCAGTACCCCTCACACTACCCAAACACCACTGCACTACCCTAAACCCTAAAACACTATCCCCAGCAGTACCAACTACACAACCCAAACATCACTGCACTACCCTAAACCTTAAAACACTACCCCCAGCACGACCCCCTACACTACCCAAAGACCACTGCACTGCCCTAAACCCTAAATCACTACCTCCAGCACGACCCCCTACACTAGATAAACACCACTGCACTGCCCTAAACCCTAAATAACTAACCCACCACGACCCTCTACACTACCCAAACACCACTGCACTACCCGAAACCCTAAAACACTATACCCCAGCAGTATCCCCTACACTACCCAATCACCACTGTACTACCCTAAACCCTAAAAAACTACCCCATCATGACCCCTTACACTACCCAAACACTACTGAACTACCCTAAACCCTAAAACACTAGCCCCAACACGACCCCCTACACTACCCAAACACCACTGCACTTCCCTAAACCCTATATATACTACCCCCAGCATGACCCCCTACATTACACAAAGAGCACTGCACTGCCCTAAACCCTAAAACACTACTCCCAGCACGACCCCCCTACACTGTCCGAAAACCACTGCACTTCCCTAAACCCTAAAACACCACTCCCTGCACAACAACCTACACTACGTGAACACCACTGCACTGCCCTAAACCCTATACCACCACCCCCTCCTTGACCCCCTACACTGCCCGAACACCACTGCACTGCCCTAAACCCTAAAACACTACCCCAGCACGACCCCCTACATGAAACAAAGACCACTGCCCTACCCTAAACACTAACACACGACCCCCAGCACAACCCCTACCCTACCCAAAGACCACTGCACTATCCTAAACCCTAAAACACGACCCCCAGCACGACCCCTACACTACCCAAAAACCACTGCACTACCCTAAACACTTAACCACAAACCCCTTCACTACACAAGTACCACTGCACTACCCTAAAACCTAAAAATCTACCCCCAGCAAGACCCCCTACACTAAACAAACACCACTGCACTACCCTAAACCCTAAAGCACTTCCCCCTACACTACACAAACACCACTGCACTACCATAAACCTTAAAACACTACCCCCTGCATAACCCCTCACACTACCCAAAAAACACTGCACTACCCTAACCCCTAAAACACTACCCCCAGCAGTACCCCTACACTACCCAAACACCTCTGCACTACTCTAAACCCTAAAACACTACCCCCAGCAGTACCCTCTACACTACCCAAACACCACTGCACTACCCTAAACCCTAAAACACTTCACCCAGCAAGACCCCCTACACTACCCAAACACCACTGTGCTACACTAAACCAATATACATTACCCATAGCATGACCCCCTACACTACACAAACACCACTGCACTACTCTAAACCCTAAAACACTCCCCAGCACCAATGTCTACACTCCCCAAACACCACTGCACTACCCTAAACCCTAAAACACTACCCCTACACTACACAAACACCACTGCACTACCCTAAACCCTAAAACATTACCCCCAGCATGACCCCTACACTACACAAACACCACTGCACTACCCTAAACCTCAAAACACTACACCCTACACTACACAAACACCACTGCACTACCCTAAACCCTAAAACACTACCCCCAGCACGACCCCTTATACTACCGAAACACCACTGCACTACCCTAAACCCTAAAACACTACCCCCAGCAGTACCCCTCACACTATCCAAACACCACTGCACTACCCTAAACCCTAAAACACTATCCCCAGCAGTACCAACCACACTAACCAAACATCACTGCACTACCCTAAACCTTAAAACACTACCCCCAGCACGACCCCCTACACTACCCAAAGACCACTGCACTGCCCTAAACCCTAAAACACTACCCCCAGCACGACCCCCTAAACTAGATAAACACCACTGCACTGCTCTAAACCCTAAATAACTACCCCACCACGACCGTCTGCATTACCCAAACACCACTGCACTACCCGAAACCCTAAAACACTATACCCCCGCAGTATCCCCTACAATACCCAATCACCACTGTACTACCCTAAACCCTAAAACACTACCCCATCATGACCCCCTACACTACCCAAACACCACTGCACTACCCTAAACCCTAAAACACTAGCCCCAGCACGACCCCCTACACTACCCAAACACCACTGCACTTCCCTAAACCCCATATATACTACCCCCAGCATGACCCCCTACATTACACAAACAGCATTGCACTGCCCTAAACCCTAAAACACTCCCCACAGTACCACTCCCTACACTACCCAAACACCACTGCACTACCCTAAACCCTAAAACACTACCCCCAGCACTACCACCCTACACTGCCCGAACACCACTGCACTTCCCTAAACCCTAAAACACCTCTCCCTGCACAACAACCTAAACTGCGCGAACACCACTGCACTGCCCTAAACCCCATAACACCACCCTCTGCATGACCCCCTACACTGCCCGAACACCACTGCACTGCCCTAAACCCTAAAACACTACCCCAGCACGACCCCCTACATGACCCAAAGACCACTTCCCTACCCTAAACCCTAAAACACGACCCCCAGCACAACCCCTACCCTACCCAAAGACCACTGCACTATCCTAAACCCTAAAACACGACCCCCAGCACGACCCCTACACTACCCAAAAACCACTGCACTACCCTAAACACTTAAACACGAACCCCTTCACTACACAAACACCACTGCACTACCCAAAAACCTAAAAATCTACCCCCAGCTTGACCCCCTACACTGAACAAACACCACTGCACTACCCTAAACCCTAAAGCACTTCCCCTACACTACACAAACACCACTACACTACCATAAACCCTAAAACACTACCCCCTGCATAACCCCTCACACTACCCAAAAACCACTGCACTACGCTAACCCCTAAAGCACTTCCCCCTACACTACACAAACACCACTGCACTACCATAAACCTTAAAACACTACCCCCTGCATAACCCCTCACACTACCCCAAAAACACTGCACTACCCTAACCCCTAAAACACTACCCCCAGCAGTACCCCTACACTACCCAAACACCTCTGCACTACTCTAAACCCTAAAACACTACCCCCAGCAGTACCCTCTTGTAGGAAGGTGGATATCTGACTATGGTTACCCCCAAATTTTTGCCTAGTGTCTAGCTGGTTTTTCGACTTAGTTGGCCTGAGATCCTGCCATTCAGGCTCTCAGGCTATCTGCTCTCTCTGTAAAATGGACTCCATGTACCCTAGGTACATACCCAATTGGTTGGATCACCCTGTCCGCCCCTGTACCAGTGTACACTAGGTACCCAGGGCATTGGTGTACCCAAGGCCTGCCAAGGGCTGCAGCATGTATTATGCCACCCCAGGCTTGGCCTAACAATTTGACACAACTGGCTGATCACTCAGCTGGGGTAAGTTGGTGTAATCACCTCTTACTTAGGTGTAGTATACCTATACCTAACCTTAAATGGGACACCTGGTAACCTATAAGTCACTCCTATGGCAGGCCTTAACAATCCTGAAGGCAGAGTGCTTGGTTCCATGTGAGATGGTGCTCTGGCATGAGCTGAGCCTGTCTGCAGTGGTCGGAACAACTTCCTTCTGCTGTTTCCAGATATCGTCATACCATATACTCTTAAGTGCATTATGAACCTCGCGGTTAAATGCTATCTTTGGTTTGGCTTTATCAAAACATGTCGAGTAAGGTGTCATACGAATTGGAATACTAACCCCTCGCCAATTCTGGCGACGGGGTTAGCATTCCACCCTTCTAGAGGGACACGACATGTACAGTACCTGAAACCCGGGTAAAATCAGACATAGCCTCAGCTCCACAAAATGGATGCTGCCACCACAGACACAAGTCTGCCCTCCTGCTGCTGGGAGTCCTTCCAGCTTGGGAGGTGTGGACAAAGGGTTTCCTGCCAGGGGAGGTGCGTGCACCACCCCAGACAGGATTTTGTGTATTGGTCAGGTAGGGCTTGAAAGAAACCAGACATGCCTGTGGCTCACAAGGAGCCTCGGTGCATATGCCAGTTCAAACCGGTCCTGGGGCACACCAGTCCCGGGCCTGGGGCGAGCTGGACAAAGGATTGGGGGTGTAACCACCCCCCTTCCTGGTCCCACCCATAGGGAGGGACCTAGCAGGTAGTCCGGCCCCTAGAATCCGAATAAAGGTAGGAGCTGTGTCCTAAGACTTCAGACATCCTGGAATCAACTTAAAACTAAGAAGAAGACGGGAACTTCGACGCTCTGCTGCACAGAGGACTGAAGCCAATCTCCCCTGTGGTCAGGGAGTGACCACCTTGCTAACGCAAGCACCATCCAGCGAATCAACGTCTGCTTTGCCGCCGCCTCCCGCCGGAGCCCGAGCCCAGAGACTGACAAGACCTGGACCTCCAGACCTCTCACCGCCCGATCCACAGTCCCTGCAAAGAGGAGACCCGTGGAGGCACCGAGACACGTGGAGCCAGCCATCTTGAAACGACTACGACAAGCTGACCAGTGCAACAACCGAGGCACCCTCCAAGTTGTGCTTTGGGTCCTGAGAAGCCCAACCCTCGAGCAGCATCTGCACCAAAGGTGAGCCCTCCAGCATCTCCACGATCTGCGTGGGGCCCTTCTGCATTTTGCCACTCGACGCGCCTAACCGGTTGCTGGCCCGCTGGCTAGTGGCCATCTTGGCGACGAAATCTACGACAAACACCGCTGGTCTGGTTGCTCCAGACTGGCCCTTGCTCCCCTCCAAAGGAGCAATCCCTCTGACCTTGCTGGTCAGAACCAACAGCTGATTTCCGAATCCTCCTGCAATTGCTTTTGCCAAGGCTTGTTTGCTTCGATCAAGTCGCCGACACCGCCGACAGCGAGAGCCTGCGTGGGACAGCTCGTGAGCCGACTCCTGGACGTCGTCGACCTTCAGGGACCACGTGGCTGCGGAGACAAGCTACCCCTCATCACCTGTTTGCACCCGACATCGCCTGGTACCCACCTGGTGCCACGCTGGTCACTGGCTAGTGACTGTGAACACTGTCCCCTCTGCTTACAGGTCTTCAACATCTCCGATCCACTCTTGGATCCACTGCATCTCTTCCCGACCGACCGCCTGCAGCATCTTTGTCCCAGGCTCAACGGAACAGATAGAAGAAACCCGACGCACTTTGAGGCCTATGCACCCGCTTCCTGTGGGTGAGGTAAAGCTGGTACTCCGGTGCCCATGTGTAGTAATACATCTCTAGTGCCTGTGTTCCAAATCTTAAGTTCCTAGGTCATCCGGAAGATTCCTTTTGCAGTAACTTTGTACTTTTTACGCACCCATTGAAACCTATGGGAGCACGCGTGTGACTATTTGCTCTGCACACGCCACCCGTGGACCTCCTGGTCACTAACTGACGTTAGCTCCTTGTAGGCCCAGCGATTCTAGAGGCCCTAGGCCTTTTCCCTTTCCTGTTCGTGGTACTTATACCACTATTTTAGTATATGGTTCGAGTGGCCACCAGGGCCTATCCATATAAAGTGCAACTTCTGTGTATTCTGTGATAATCTTGTTTGACGATTTGTGCTCCTGTGCTCATAAAGAGACTAGGGGTTACTTTGAGAAATAAATACATATATATTTTGAATATATATCTGTGTGGTGTCCTTTCATTGGTATAAAAGGGGGTTGCATTTGGTAAAACAGCTGGCTTAACACGCATCACGAGTTTAGCCTCAAAGACTGCTTAGCCTACGCTACCACTAGGGCAGCTAGTCCAAAAAGGTTGACTTACAACCACACCATAAGGGTTGCTTGGCATGGTACAAGGTGGTCACTAGAACTAGTGAACAGCATATACCAGGCCAACTTCTCACATTGGTGAGCAGCGGTTGGATTTGAGCTTGCTGTGTTTTACCATTGTAATCTCTTGGTTACCAATTGAAAGATCACATAGGTACCTGTAGGTACATATAAAACAAGATTAGATATACTTAAGTTCTACTGAACTTAGTTGTTGTAGAGCAAAGGGAGTAGCACACCCTGACTACAACTACTAGATAGGTTTAGTAGGTAAACCCAAGTGTAGGTAGATTGCAACACATCCACCCACACTTAAGAGCAATGGCCGGGGCAGAGGGGTCCACTGTACCCATCTCTGTTGAGAGTGACCCCCAGAGGGCACCATCCAGCTTTGCTACCCTTAATCAGAATGAGCTCAGGCATTTGGCAACTCTTAGAGGCCTTAAACAGCCCAAGAACCCAAACTCTGCTGAGCTCAGAGAGCTCTTACAGAATGATGAGAATCAGAGAGCACTCAAGAAAGCTTCCCAGTTAGCCCCCTTAGGGACAGGAACAGGAGGCCCCCCTTCTGAAGATGCCACTGAAGTACCCCTTCCCAATAGTCACCCCTTAGATGGGATGCCTACCACAGAGGAAGAAAGTGATGGGGATACAGATGTGAGTGGGGATGAAGGGAGAACTAGCCCAGTGCCAAGTGTTATACTTGGCCCAGCTAAACTAAGGCTATTGGGGACTGACAGTGGGTTCACCCCATTGGATCTCCCCAGTGGACTTAACACAGGGCTTGGAAGGCAAAGGAATCGCTCAGGTGACTCCAATGCTTCCCATGGCTCTAGAGGCTCTCAAGGTCACTCCAGAAGGAGACTGACCACCCCTCAGAGGAGGGAACATGAGGCCAGAATGCAGGAAGCCCAGCTGAGGATCAGGAAGCAGGAGCTAGAAGTAGCCCTGATGGAAGAAAAACTGAGCAAGGCTAGGCAGCATAGAGAGAGTGGGTCTATACCCACTGGTGGCAGCAATGTCCCTAGGGACAAAGATAGGGTCTTTGACAATAGGAACCTGTCCAAGATTGTGCCCCCCTACAAAAGTGGGGATGACATCCACAAATGGATGACTGCTCTTGAGAGAGCCTGCAAAGTGCAGCAGGTTCCTGAAGACCAGTGGGCAGCAATCTTATGGCTCTCCTTTGAGGGGAGAGGCAGAGATAGACTCCTCACTGTTAGAGAAGAGGATGTCAGAAATTACAGAGTCCTGAAGAGTGTCCTAGTTGATGGGTTAGGCTTAACCACTGAACAGTACAGGTTAATGTTCAGAGACACCCAGAAGACACAGACTCAGGACTGGTCTGAATATGTGGAATGTGCCACTAAGGCTTTGGAGGGTTGGTTGCTGGGAAGTAAGGTGTCTGATTATACAGGATTGTACAATTTGATGATGAGAGAGCAGATTTTAAGTAATTGTCAAAACCAGCTTCTCCATCAACACCTGGTAGACTCAGATTTGACCTCTCCCCAAGAATTGGGAAAGAGGGCAGATAAATGGGTCAGGACCAGGATCAGGCCTAAAAACCAGGGTGGTGACCAAAAGAAAGATACCACCAAGCCTCAAGAGAAGGGTGGGGATAAAGAAAAAGAGAAACCTTCCTCAGGGCCCCAAAACTCCACACAGGGTGGTGGGTCCCAAGCTCCCTCCTCTACCACAGCTAAAAAGCCCTACTGCCATGAGTGTAAAACTCCTGGGCATTGGAAAACTGACAGCGGTTGCCCAAGGGCTAAAAACAAAACTGTTCCTCCAATTACTCCTGTCACACCACCTATTACTGTCAGCAGTAATCCCCCAGGTGGTGGGAGTGCCCCCAGAAATCTGGGTGGGTTTACTTGGGGAACACAGGGGGACCCTGGCTTAGCCAATTCCCCTACAGCAACCACTCTTGTCTGTGATGGTGGCATGGGGTTTGCCAACTTCACTGCCTGTCCCAACACTTTGGGTAGGTACAGACAGGAGCCCTACATCAATGGTACAAAAGCTGAGGCCTACAGAGACACTGGGGCTAGCATCACAATGGTGGCCCATTGGCTAGTTCCCTCTGAGCAGCTTTTGCCCGGTTTCTCCTACCAGGTGACTAACATTGATGGCAAACAGAACAGTCATCCCATGGCAGAGGTATGTCTCAGCTGGGGAGGGGTCACTGGCCCTAAAAGGGTAGCAGTGTCCCCAACCTTGCCTGTAGACTGCTTACTGGGGAATGACTTAGAACTCTCAGCTTGGGCTGGAGTTGAACAAGACACCCATTCTAAAATGGTAGGCCTTTCACAAAAGGGTAGGGGGGTTGTGCCATTCACAACCCCTGTCCAAATAGATTTCCTCCCTGAAAAGGTTGGAAGGGCAGTGGTAGCCACAGCCCAGGCACAGACAGACTTCCCTGTAGGGACTGGCAGAGCTGTGACAGTCACAGCTCAAACACAAACTGAGTGCCCCCCTGAAAAGGTTGGCAAGGCTGTAATGGTCTCAGCCTATACTCAGACTGACATAGGTGTAGTGAAGCCTGAAACAATGGATCACTCCACACAAACTGAGAGTAGTGGGGAGGAAGAAAAGTCTCCCTCTCCCCAGACATTAGGAAAAGGTCAGCCTCCTCAGGGATCTGACCTCACCCCTTGTGAAGGAACTGCCCCAGAGGTAGCCAGGCCTGGCCTGGCAGAGCCTCTGATGTCAGTGGCCCCTTCCAAGGTGGGATCCAGTCTGGTGCAGGTAGCCTGCCTCTCTCTACCCTGCCTCAGTCAGCCCAGGGCTGCAGAGGTCAGGGAGGCCAGTGGACCCCCAGAGGGCCCCTGTCCACAAGAACCCCCCCATCAAAAGAATGAGGATTGCCTGGCTAGTAGCCCTAGTCAGGTGATGGGTAAAAACATTCCTGAGGGATCTCCTTTACAGGTAGTTAGGGACCTCCCCCAGGGGGATTCTGTTGGGCACAGGCAAACATGGGACCTTAGGGCCCCAAACCTGACCTGTCCCTCCAGTAAGCCCACAAAAGGGACCCAGCCTCCAGCTTTAGGTAGCCAGAGGCTGACCCTGAGAGCACAGTGCAACTCAGTTAAAGAAAGAAAGGCATCCATGGTGGAGGATGATTGGAGGAAGCTGAGGCCTCACTTTGAGGACACTCACTTCAGTACTCCATCTCAACACCAGCCTTTTACTTTGCCAAGACACACCACAGGTAGAGATTCCCTATGGTGGAGACCCTCTGATACCCTTAGGGTGAGGGATTGCTTAGTGGACCATGAGACAGGGGGTAACCATGCCAGTGCTGGTTCCTCCTTATATGGCCACTTGGGCAATATAGGCTTACCTGGTCAAGGTCAGCCTTATCTCCCTTCGTTTGGGGGGGGGTTGTGTAGGAAGGTGGATATCTGACTATGGTTACCCCCAAATTTTTGCCTAGTGTCTAGCTGGTTTTTCGACTTAGTTGGCCTGAGATCCTGCCATTCAGGCTCTCAGGCTATCTGCTCTCTCTGTAAAATGGACTCCATGTACCCTAGGTACATACCCAATTGGTTGGATCACCCTGTCCGCCCCTGTACCAGTGTACACTAGGTACCCAGGGCATTGGTGTACCCAAGGCCTGCCAAGGGCTGCAGCATGTATTATGCCACCCCAGGCTTGGCCTAACAATTTGACACAACTGGCTGATCACTCAGCTGGGGTAAGTTGGTGTAATCACCTCTTACTTAGGTGTAGTATACCTATACCTAACCTTAAATGGGACACCTGGTAACCTATAAGTCACTCCTATGGCAGGCCTTAACAATCCTGAAGGCAGAGTGCTTGGTTCCATGTGAGATGGTGCTCTGGCATGAGCTGAGCCTGTCTGCAGTGGTCGGAACAACTTCCTTCTGCTGTTTCCAGATATCGTCATACCATATACTCTTAAGTGCATTATGAACCTCGCGGTTAAATGCTATCTTTGGTTTGGCTTTATCAAAACATGTCGAGTAAGGTGTCATACGAATTGGAATACTAACCCCTCGCCAATTCTGGCGACGGGGTTAGCATTCCACCCTTCTAGAGGGACACGACATGTACAGTACCTGAAACCCGGGTAAAATCAGACATAGCCTCAGCTCCACAAAATGGATGCTGCCACCACAGACACAAGTCTGCCCTCCTGCTGCTGGGAGTCCTTCCAGCTTGGGAGGTGTGGACAAAGGGTTTCCTGCCAGGGGAGGTGCGTGCACCACCCCAGACAGGATTTTGTGTATTGGTCAGGTAGGGCTTGAAAGAAACCAGACATGCCTGTGGCTCACAAGGAGCCTCGGTGCATATGCCAGTTCAAACCGGTCCTGGGGCACACCAGTCCCGGGCCTGGGGCGAGCTGGACAAAGGATTGGGGGTGTAACCACCCCCCTTCCTGGTCCCACCCATAGGGAGGGACCTAGCAGGTAGTCCGGCCCCTAGAATCCGAATAAAGGTAGGAGCTGTGTCCTAAGACTTCAGACATCCTGGAATCAACTTAAAACTAAGAAGAAGACGGGAACTTCGACGCTCTGCTGCACAGAGGACTGAAGCCAATCTCCCCTGTGGTCAGGGAGTGACCACCTTGCTAACGCAAGCACCATCCAGCGAATCAACGTCTGCTTTGCCGCCGCCTCCCGCCGGAGCCCGAGCCCAGAGACTGACAAGACCTGGACCTCCAGACCTCTCACCGCCCGATCCACAGTCCCTGCAAAGAGGAGACCCGTGGAGGCACCGAGACACGTGGAGCCAGCCATCTTGAAACGACTACGACAAGCTGACCAGTGCAACAACCGAGGCACCCTCCAAGTTGTGCTTTGGGTCCTGAGAAGCCCAACCCTCGAGCAGCATCTGCACCAAAGGTGAGCCCTCCAGCATCTCCACGATCTGCGTGGGGCCCTTCTGCATTTTGCCACTCGACGCGCCTAACCGGTTGCTGGCCCGCTGGCTAGTGGCCATCTTGGCGACGAAATCTACGACAAACACCGCTGGTCTGGTTGCTCCAGACTGGCCCTTGCTCCCCTCCAAAGGAGCAATCCCTCTGACCTTGCTGGTCAGAACCAACAGCTGATTTCCGAATCCTCCTGCAATTGCTTTTGCCAAGGCTTGTTTGCTTCGATCAAGTCGCCGACACCGCCGACAGCGAGAGCCTGCGTGGGACAGCTCGTGAGCCGACTCCTGGACGTCGTCGACCTTCAGGGACCACGTGGCTGCGGAGACAAGCTACCCCTCATCACCTGTTTGCACCCGACATCGCCTGGTACCCACCTGGTGCCACGCTGGTCACTGGCTAGTGACTGTGAACACTGTCCCCTCTGCTTACAGGTCTTCAACATCTCCGATCCACTCTTGGATCCACTGCATCTCTTCCCGACCGACCGCCTGCAGCATCTTTGTCCCAGGCTCAACGGAACAGATAGAAGAAACCCGACGCACTTTGAGGCCTATGCACCCGCTTCCTGTGGGTGAGGTAAAGCTGGTACTCCGGTGCCCATGTGTAGTAATACATCTCTAGTGCCTGTGTTCCAAATCTTAAGTTCCTAGGTCATCCGGAAGATTCCTTTTGCAGTAACTTTGTACTTTTTACGCACCCATTGAAACCTATGGGAGCACGCGTGTGACTATTTGCTCTGCACACGCCACCCGTGGACCTCCTGGTCACTAACTGACGTTAGCTCCTTGTAGGCCCAGCGATTCTAGAGGCCCTAGGCCTTTTCCCTTTCCTGTTCGTGGTACTTATACCACTATTTTAGTATATGGTTCGAGTGGCCACCAGGGCCTATCCATATAAAGTGCAACTTCTGTGTATTCTGTGATAATCTTGTTTGACGATTTGTGCTCCTGTGCTCATAAAGAGACTAGGGGTTACTTTGAGAAATAAATACATATATATTTTGAATATATATCTGTGTGGTGTCCTTTCATTGGTATAAAAGGGGGTTGCATTTGGTAAAACAGCTGGCTTAACACGCATCACGAGTTTAGCCTCAAAGACTGCTTAGCCTACGCTACCACTAGGGCAGCTAGTCCAAAAAGGTTGACTTACAACCACACCATAAGGGTTGCTTGGCATGGTACAAGGTGGTCACTAGAACTAGTGAACAGCATATACCAGGCCAACTTCTCACACCTCTACACTACCCAAACACCACTGCACTACCCTAAACCCTAAAACACTTCACCCAGCAAGACCCCCTACACTACCCAAACACCACTGTGCTACACTAAACCAATATACATTACCCATAGCATGACCCCCTACACTACACAAACACCACTGCACTACTCTAAACCCTAAAACACTCCCCAGCACCAATGTCTACACTCCCCAAACACCACTGCACTACCCTAAACCCTAAAACACTACCCCTACACTACACAAACACCACTGCACTACCCTAAACCCTAAAACATTACCCCCAGCATGACCCCTACACTACACAAACACCACTGCACTACCCTAAACCTCAAAACACTACCCCCTACACTACACAAACACCACTGCACTACCCTAAACCCTAAAACACTACCCCCAGCACGACCCCTTATACTACCGAAACACCACTGCACTACCCTAAACCCTAAAACACTACCCCCAGCAGTACCCCTCACACTATCCAAACACCACTGCACTACCCTAAACCCTAAAACACTATCCCCAGCAGTACCAACCACACTAACCAAACATCACTGCACTACCCTAAACCTTAAAACACTACCCCCAGCACGACCCCCTACACTACCCAAAGACCACTGCACTGCCCTAAACCCTAAAACACTACCCCCAGCACGACCCCCTAAACTAGATAAACACCACTGCACTGCTCTAAACCCTAAATAACTACCCCACCACGACCGTCTGCATTACCCAAACACCACTGCACTACCCGAAACCCTAAAACACTATACCCCCGCAGTATCCCCTACAATACCCAATCACCACTGTACTACCCTAAACCCTAAAACACTACCCCATCATGACCCCCTACACTACCCAAACACCACTGCACTACCCTAAACCCTAAAACACTAGCGCCAGCACGACCCCCTACACTACCCAAACACCACTGCACTTCCCTAAACCCCATATATACTACCCCCAGCATGACCCCCTACATTACACAAACAGCATTGCACTGCCCTAAACCCTAAAACACTCCCCACAGTACCACTCCCTACACTACCCAAACACCACTGCACTACCCTAAACCCTAAAACACTACCCCCAGCACTACCACCCTACACTGCCCGAACACCACTGCACTTCCCTAAACCCTAAAACACCACTCCCTGCACAACAACCTAAACTGCGCGAACACCACTGCACTGCCCTAAACCCCATAACACCACCCTCTGCATGACCCCCTACACTGCCCGAACACCACTGCACTGCCTTAAACCCTAAAACACTACCCCAGCACGACCCCCTACATGACCCAAAGACCACTTCCCTACCCTAAACCCTAAAACACGACCCCCAGCACAACCCCTACCCTACCCAAAGACCACTGCACTATCCTAAACCCTAAAACACGACCCCCAGCACGACCCCTACACTACCCAAAAACCACTGCACTACCCTAAACACTTAAACACGAACCCCTTCACTACACAAACACCACTGCACTACCCAAAAACCTAAAAATCTACCCCCAGCTTGACCCCCTACACTGAACAAACACCACTGCACTACCCTAAACCCTAAAGCACTTCCCCTACACTACACAAACACCACTACACTACCATAAACCCTAAAACACTACCCCCTGCATAACCCCTCACACTACCCAAAAACCACTGCACTACGCTAACCCCTAAAGCACTTCCCCCTACACTACACAAACACCACTGCACTACCATAAACCTTAAAACACTACCCCCTGCATAACCCCTCACACTACCCAAAAAACACTGCACTACCCTAACCCCTAAAACACTACCCCCAGCAGTACCCCTACACTACCCAAACACCTCTGCACTACTCTAAACCCTAAAACACTACCCCCAGCAGTACCCTCTACACTACCCAAACACCACTGCACTACCCTAAACCCTAAAACACTTCACCCAGCAAGACCCCCTACACTACCCAAACACCACTGCACTACACTAAACCCATATACACTACCCAATAGCACGACACCCTACACTACACAAACACCACTGCACTACTCTAAACCCTAAAACACTACTCCCAGCAGTACCCTCTACACTACCCAAACACCACTGCACTACCCTAAACCCTAAAACACTTCACCCAGCAAGACCCCCTACACTACCCAAACACCACTGTGCTACACTAAACCAATATACATTACCCATAGCATGACCCCCTACACTACACAAACACCACTGCACTACTCTAAACCCTAAAACACTCCCCAGCACCAATGTCTACACTCCCCAAACACCACTGCACTACCCTAAACCCTAAAACACTACCCCTACACTACACAAACACCACTGCACTACCCTAAACCCTAAAACATTACCCCCAGCATGACCCCTACACTACACAAACACCACTGCACTACCCTAAACCCTAAAACACTACCCCCTACACTACACAAACACCACTGCACTACCCTAAACCCTAAAACACTACCCCCAGCACGACCCCTTATACTATCGAAACACCACTGCACTACCCTAAACCCTAAAACACTACCCCCAGCAGTACCCCTCACACTATCCAAACACCACTGCACTACCCTAAACCCTAAAACACTATCCCCAGCAGTACCAACCACACTAACCAAACATCACTGCACTACCCTAAACCTTAAAACACTACCCCCAGCACGACCCCCTACACTACCCAAAGACCACTGCACTGCCCTAAACCCTAAAACACTACCCCCAGCACGACCCCCTTAACTAGATAAACACCACTGCACTGCTCTAAACCCTAAATAACTACCCCACCACGACCGTCTGCATTACCCAAACACCACTGCACTACCCGAAACCCTAAAACACTATACCCCCGCAGTATCCCCTACAATACCCAATCACCACTGTACTACCCTAAACCCTAAAACACTACCCCATCATGACCCCCTACACTACCCAAACACCACTGCACTACCCTAAACCCTAAAACACTAGCCCCAGCACGACCCCCTACACTACCCAAACACCACTGCACTTCCCTAAACCCCATATATACTACCCCCAGCATGACCCCCTACATTACACAAACAGCATTGCACTGCCCTAAACCCTAAAACACTCCCCACAGTACCACTCCCTACACTACCCAAACACCACTGCACTACCCTAAACCCTAAAACACTACCCCCAGCACTACCACCCTACACTGCCCGAACACCACTGCACTTCCCTAAACCCTAAAACACCACTCCCTGCACAACAACCTAAACTGCGCGAACACCACTGCACTGCCCTAAACCCCATAACACCACCCTCTGCATGACCCCCTACACTGCCCGAACACCACTGCACTGCCCTAAACCCTAAAACACTACCCCAGCACGACCCCCTACATGACCCAAAGACCACTTCCCTACCCTAAACCCTAAAACACGACCCCCAGCACAACCCCTACCCTACCCAAAGACCACTGCACTATCCTAAACCCTAAAACACGACCCCCAGCACGACCCCTACACTACCCAAAAACCACTGCACTACCCTAAACACTTAAACACGAACCCCTTCACTACACAAACACCACTGCACTACCCAAAAACCTAAAAATCTACCCCCAGCTTGACCCCCTACACTGAACAAACACCACTGCACTACCCTAAACCCTAAAGCACTTCCCCTACACTACACAAACACCACTACACTACCATAAACCCTAAAACACTACCCCCTGCATAACCCCTCACACTACCCAAAAACCACTGCACTACGCTAACCCCTAAAACACTACCCCCAGCAGTACCCCTACACTACCCAAACACCACTGCACTACTTTAAACCCTAAAACACTACCCCCAGCAGTACCCCCTACACTACCCAAACACAACTGCACTACCCTAAACCCTAAAACACTTCACCCAGCAAGACCCCCTACACTACCCAAACACCACTGCACTACCCTAAACCCTAAAACACTACCCCCAGCACGACCCCCTACACTACCCAAACACCACTGCACTACACTAAACCCAAATACACTACCCATAGCATGACCCCCTACACTACGCAAAAACCACTGCACTACTCTAAACCCTATAACACTCCCCCAGCACCAATGTCTACACT
This sequence comes from Triturus cristatus, assembly GCF_964204655.1. NCBI lineage: Eukaryota > Metazoa > Chordata > Amphibia > Caudata > Salamandridae > Triturus > Triturus cristatus. The sequence goes on from NC_140579.1 coordinate 1,111,706,630, forward strand.
CCCCAAACACCACTGCACTAACTTAAACCCTAAAACACTACCTCCAGCACGACCCCCTACACTACCCGAACACCACTGCACTACCCTAAACCCTAAAACACTACCCCCAGCACCACCCCTTCACTACCCAAAGAACACTGCACTACCCTAAACCCTAAAACACTACCTCCCACACGACCCCTACATTACCCAAAGACCACTGCACTACCCTCAACCCTAAAAAACAACCCCCTACACTACACAAACACAGCTGAACTACCCTAAACACTAAAACTTTACCCCCAGCATCACCCCCTACACTACCCAAACACCACTGCACTACCCTAAACCCTAACACACTACACCCAGCAAGACCCCCTAAACTACCCAAACACCACTGCACTACCCTAAACCCTAAAACACTACCCCCAGCACAATCCCCTAAACTACCCAAACAGCACTTCACTACCATAAACCCTAAAACACTACCCCAGCACGACCCCCTACACTACCCAAAGACCACTGCACTACCCTAAATCCTCAAACACTACCCCCCACACGACTCCCTACACTACCCAAAGACCACTGCACTACCCTAAACCCTAAAACACAACCCCTACACTACACAAACACCACCGAACTACCATAAACCCTAAAACATTACCCCCAGCATGACACCCTACACTACACAAACACCACTGCACTACCCTAAACCCTAAAACACTACCCCCTACACTACACAAACACCACTGCACTACCCTAAGCCCTAAAACACTACCCCCAGCCCGACCCCTTATTCTACCCAAACACCACTGCACTACCCTAAACCCTAAAACACTACCCCCAGCAGTAACCCTCACACTACACAAACACCACTACACTACCCTAAAACCTAAAACACTATCCCCAGCAGTACCAACTACACTGCCCAACCATCACTGCACTACCCTAAACCTTAAAACACTACCCCCAGCACGACCCCTACACTACCCAAAGACCACTGCACTGCCCTAAACCCTTAAAACACTATCCCCAGCACGACCCCCTACACTAGATAAACACCACTGCACTGCCCTAAACCCTAAAAACCTACCCCACCACGACCCTCAACACTACCCAAACACCACTGCACTACCCTAAACCCAAAAACACTATACCCCAGCAGTATCCCCTACACTACCCAATCACCACTGTACTACCCTAAACCCTAAAACACTACCCCAGCATGAACCCCTACACTACTCAAACACCACTGCACTACAGTAAACCCTAAAACACTACCCCCGCACGACCCCCTACACTACCCAAACACCACTGCACTACGCTAAACCCTAAAACACTACCCCCTGCACAACCCCCTACACTACCCTAACACCACTGCACTACCATAAACCCTAAAACACTACTCCCAGCACGACCCCCTACACTGCCCGAAAACCACTGCACTTCCCTAAACCCTAAAACACCACTCCCTGCACAACAACCTACACTGCGCGAACACCACTGCACTGCCCTAAACCCTATAACACCACCCCCTGCATGACCCCCTACACTGCCCAAACACCACTGCACTGCCCTAAACCCTAAAACACTACCCCAGCACGACCCCCTACATGACCCAAAGACCACTGCCCTACCCTAAACCCTAAAACACGACCCCAGCACAACCCCTACCCTACCCAAAGACCACTGCACTATCCTAAACCCTAAATCACGACCCCCAGCACGACCCCTACACTACCCAAAAACCACTGCACTACCCTAAACACTTAAACACAAACCCCTTCACTACACAAACACCACTGCACAACCCTAAAACCTAAAAATCTACCCCCAGCACGACCCCGTACACTAAACAAACACCACTGCACTACCCTAAACCCTAAAGCACTTCCCCCTACACTACACAAACACCACTGCACTACCTTAAACCCTAAAACACTATCCCCTGCATAACCCCTCACACTACCCAAAAAACACTGCACTACCCTAACCCCTAAACCACTACCCCCAGCAGTACCCCCTACACTACCCAAACACCACTGCACTACCTTAAACCCTAAAACACTTCACCCAGCAAGACCCCCTACACCACCCAAACAAAACTGCACTACCCTAAACCCTAAAACACTACCCCCAGCATGACCCCCTACACTACTCAAACACCACTGCACTACACTAAACCCATATACACTACCCATAGCACGACCCCCTACACTACACAAACACCACTGCACTACTCTAAACCCTAAAACACTCCCCAGCACCAATGTCTACACTCCCCAAACACCACTGCACTACCCGAAACCCTAAAACACTACCCCTACACTACCCAAACACCACTGCACTACACTAAACCCATATACACTACCCATAGCACGACCCCCTACACTACACAAACACCACTGCACTACGCTAAACCGTAAAACACTCCCCAGCACCAATGTCTACACTCCCAAACACCACTGCACTACACTAAACCCATATACACTACCCATAGCACGACCCCCTACACTCCCCAAACACCACTGCACTACCCTAAACCCTAAAACACTACCCCTACACTACACAAACACCACTGCACTACCCTAAACCCTAAAACATTCCCCCCAGCATGACCCCCTACACTACACAAACACCACTGCACTACCCTAAACCCTAAAACACTACCCCCTACACTACACAAACACCACTGCACTACCCTAAACCCTAAAACACTACCCCCAGCACGACCCCTTATACTACTGAAACACCACTGCACTACCCTAAACCCTAAAACACTACCCGCAGCAGTACCCCTCACACTACCCAAACACCACTGCACTACCCTAAACCCTAAAACACTATCCTCAGCAGTACCAACTACACTACCCAAACATCACTGCACTACCCTAAACCTTAAAACACTACCCGCAGCACGACCCCCTACACTACCCAAAGACCACTGCACTGCCCTAAACCCTAAAACACTACCACCAGCATGACCCCCTACACTACATAAACACCACTGCACTGCCCTAAACCCTAAATAACTACCGCACCACGACCGTCTGCATTACCCAAACACCACTGCACTACCTGAAACCCTAAAACACTATACCCCAGCAGTATCCCCTACACTACCCAATCACCACTGTACTACCCTAAACCCTAAAACACTACCCCAGCATGACCCCCTACACTACCCAAACACCACTGCACTACCCTAAACCCTAAAACACTAGCCCCAGCACGACCCCCTACACTACCCAAACACCACTGCACTTCCCTAAACCCCATATATACTACCCCCAGCATGACCCCCTACATTACACAAACAGCACTGCACTGCCCTAAACCCTAAAACACTCCCCACAGCACCACTCCCTACACTACCCAAACACCACTGCACTACCCTAAACCCTAAAACACTACCCCCAGCATGACCACCTACACTGCCCAAACAATACTGCACTTCCCTAAACCCTAAAACACCACTCCCTGCACAACAACCTACACTGCGCGAACACCACTGCACTGCCCTAAACCCTATAACACCACCCCCTGCATGACCCCCTACACTGCCCAAACACCACTGCACTGCCCTAAACCCTAAAACACTACCCCAGCACGATCCCCTACATGACCCAAAGACCAATGCCCTACCCTAAACCCTAAAACACGACCCCCAGCACAACCCCTACCCTACCCACAGACCACTGCACTATCCTAAACCCTAAAACACGACCCCCAGCACGACCACTACACTAAACAAACACCACTGCACTACCCTAAACCCTAAAGCACTTCCCCCTACACTACACAAACACCACTGCACTACCATAAACCCTAAAACACTACCCCCTGCAGTACCCCCTACACTACCCAAACACCACTGCACTACTCTAAACCCTAAAACACTTCACCCAGCAAGACCCCCTAAACTACCCAAACACCACTGCACTACCCTAAACCCTAAAACACTACCCCCAGCACAATCCCCTAAACTACCCAAACAGCACTTCACTACCATAAACCCTAAAACACTACCCCAGCACGACCCCCTACACTACCCAAAGACCACTGCACTACCCTAAATCCTCAAACACTACCCCCCACACGACTCCCTACACTACCCAAAGACCACTGCACTACCCTAAACCCTAAAACACAACCCCTACACTACACAAACACCACCGAACTACCATAAACCCTAAAACATTACCCCCAGCATGACACCTTACACTACACAAACACCACTGCACTACCCTAAACCCTAAAACACTACCCCCTACACTACACAAACACCACTGCACTACCCTAAGCCCTAAAACACTACCCCCAGCCCGACCCCTTATTCTACCCAAACACCACTGCACTACCCTAAACCCTAAAACACTACCCCCAGCAGTAACCCTCACACTACCCAAACACCACTACACTACCCTAAAACCTAAAACACTATCCCCAGCAGTACCAACTACACTGCCCAACCATCACTGCACTACCCTAAACCTTAAAACACTACCCCCAGCACGACCCCTACACTACCCAAAGACCACTGCACTGCCCTAAACCCTTAAAACACTATCCCCAGCACGACCCCCTACACTAGATAAACACCACTGCACTGCCCTAAACCCTAAAAACCTACCCACCACGACCCTCAACACTACCCAAACACCACTGCACTACCCTAAACCCAAAAACACTATACCCCAGCAGTATCCCCTACACTACCCAATCACCACTGTACTACCCTAAACCCTAAAACACTACCCCAGCATGAACCCCTACACTACTCAAACACCACTGCACTACAGTAAACCCTAAAACACTACCCCCTGCACAACCCCCTACACTACCCTAACACCACTGCACTACCATAAACCCTAAAACACTACTCCCAGCACGACCCCCTACACTGCCCGAAAACCACTGCACTTCCCTAAACCCTAAAACACCACTCCCTGCACAACAACCTACACTGCGCGAACACCACTGCACTGCCCTAAACCCTATAACACCACCCCCTGCATGACCCCCTACACTGCCCGAACACCACTGCACTGCCCTAAACCCTAAAACACTACCCCAGCACGACCCCCTACATGACCCAAAGACCACTGCCCTACCCTAAACCCTAAAACACGACCCCCAGCACAACCCCTACCCTACCCAAAGACCACTGCACTATCCTAAACCCTAAATCACGACCCCCAGCACGACCCCTACACTACCCAAAAACCACTGCACTACCCTAAACACTTAAACACAAACCCCTTCACTACACAAACACCACTGCACAACCCTAAAACCTAAAAATCTACCCCCAGCACGACCCCGTACACTAAACAAACACCACTGCACTACCCTAAACCCTAAAGCACTTCCCCCTACACTACACAAACACCACTGCACTACCTTAAACCCTAAAACACTATCCCCTGCATAACCCCTCACACTACCCAAAAAACACTGCACTACCCTAACCCCTAAACCACTACCCCCAGCAGTACCCCCTACACTACCCAAACACCACTGCACTACCTTAAACCCTAAAACACTTCACCCAGCAAGACCCCCTACACCACCCAAACAAAACTGCACTACCCTAAACCCTAAAACACTACCCCCAGCATGACCCCCTACACTACTCAAACACCACTGCACTACACTAAACCCATATACACTACCCATAGCACGACCCCCTACACTACACAAACACCACTGCACTACTCTAAACCCAAAAACACTCCCCAGCACCAATGTCTACACTCCCCAAACACCACTGCACTACCCGAAACCCTAAAACACTACCCCTACACTACCCAAACACCACTGCACTACACTAAACCCATATACACTACCCATAGCACGACCCCCTACACTACACAAACACCACTGCACTACGCTAAACCGTAAAACACTCCCCAGCACCAATGTCTACACTCCCAAACACCACTGCACTACACTAAACCCATATACACTACCCATAGCACGACCCCCTAAACTCCCCAAACACCACTGCACTACCCTAAACCCTAAAACACTACCCCTACACTACACAAACACCACTGCACTACCCTAAACCCTAAAACATTACCCCCAGCATGACCCCCTACACTACACAAACACCACTGCACTACCCTAAACCCTAAAACACTACCCCCTACACTACACAAACACCACTGCACTACCCTAAACCCTAAAACACTACCCCCAGCACGACCCCTTATACTACCGAAACACCACTGCACTACCCTAAACCCTAAAACACTACCCCCAGCAGTACCCCTCACACTACCCAAACACCACTGCACTACCCTAAACCCTAAAACACTATCCTCAGCAGTACCAACTACACTACCCAAACATCACTGCACTACCCTAAACCTTAAAACACTACCCGCAGCACGACCCCCTACACTACCCAAAGACCACTGCACTGCCCTAAACCCTAAAACACTACCACCAGCATGACCCCCTACACTACATAAACACCACTGCACTGCCCTAAACCCTAAATAACTACCACACCACGACCGTCTGCATTACCCAAACACCACTGCACTACCTGAAACCCTAAAACACTATACCCCAGCAGTATCCCCTACACTACCCAATCACCACTGTACTACCCTAAACCCTAAAACACTACCCCAGCATGACCCCCTACACTACCCAAACACCACTGCACTACCCTAAACCCTAAAACACTAGCCCCAGCACGACCCCCTACACTACCCAAACACCACTGCACTTCCCTAAACCCCATATATACTACCCCCAGCATGACCCCCTACATTACACAAACAGCACTGCACTGCCCTAAACCCTAAAACACTCCCCACAGCACCACTCCCTACACTACCCAAACACCACTGCACTACCCTAAACCCTAAAACACTACCCCCAGCATGACCACCTACACTGCCCAAACACCACTGCACTTCCCTAAACCCTAAAACACCACTCCCTGCACAACAACCTACACTGCGCGAACACCACTGCACTGCCCTAAACCCTATAACACCACCCCCTGCATGACCCCCTACACTGCCCAAACACCACTGCACTGCCCTAAACCCTAAAACACTACCCCAGCACGATCCCCTACATGACCCAAAGACCAATGCCCTACCCTAAACCCTAAAACACGACCCCCAGCACAACCCCTACCCTACCCACAGACCACTGCACTATCCTAAACCCTAAAACACGACCCCCAGCACGACCACTACACTAAACAAACACCACTGCACTACCCTAAACCCTAAAGCACTTCCCCCTACACTACACAAACACCACTGCACTACCATAAACCCTAAAACACTACCCCCTGCAGTACCCCCTACACTACCCAAACACCACTGCACTACTCTAAACCCTAAAACACTTCACCCAGCAAGACCCCCTACACTACCCAAAAACCACTGCACTACCCTAAACCCTAAAACACTACCCCCAGCACGACCCCCTACAATACCCAAACACCACCTCACTACACTAAACCCATATACACTACCCATAGCACGACCCCCTACACTACACAAACACCACTGCACTACTCTAAACCCTAAAACACTCCCCTAGCACCAATGTCTACACTACCCAAACACCACTGCACTTCCCTAAACCCTAAAACACTACCTCCAGTACGACCCCCTACACTACCCGAACACCACTGCACTACCATAAACCCTAAAACACTACCCCCAGCACCACCCCTTCACTACCCAAAGAACACTGCACTACCCTAAACCCTAAAACACTACCTCCCACACGGCCCCCTACACTACCCAAAGACCACTGCACTACCCTAAACCCTAAAACACAAACCCCTACACTACACAAACCCCACTGAACTACCCTAAACCCTAAAACATTACCCCCAGCATGACCCCCTACACTACACAAACACCACTGCACTACCCTAAACCCTAAAACACTACACCCTACACTACACAAACACCACTGCACTACCCTAAACCCTAAAACACTACCCCCAGCACGACCCCTTATACTACCCGAACACCACTGCACTACCCTAAACCCTAATACACTACCCCCAGCAGTACCCCTCACACTACCCAGACACCACTGCACTACCCTAAACCCTAAGACACTATCCCCAGCAGTACCAACTACACAACCCAAACATCACTGCACTACCCTAAACCTTAAAACACTACCCCCAGCACGACCCCCTACACTACCCAAAGACCACTGCACTGCCCTAAACCCTAAAACACTAACCCCAGCACGACCCCCTACACTAGATAAACACCACTGCACTGCCCTAAACCCTAAATAACTACCCCACCACGACCCTCTACACTACCCAAACACCACTGCACTACCCGAAACCCTAAAACACTATACCCCAGCAGTATCCCCTACACTACCCAATCACCACTGTACTACCCTAAACCCTAAAACACTACCCCATCATGACCCCCTACACTACCTAAACACCACTGCACTACCCTAAACCCTAAAACACTAGCCCCAGCACGACCCCCTACACTACCCAAACACCACTGCACTTCCCTAAACCCCATATATACTACCCCCAGCATGACCCTCTACATTACACAAACAGCACTGCACTGCCCTAAACCCTAAAAAACTCCCCACAGCACCACTCCCTACACTACCCAAACACCACTGCACTACCCTAAACCCTAAAACACTACACCCAGCACGACCCCCTACACTACCCGAAAACCACTGCACTTCCCTAAACCCTAAAACACCACTCCCTGCACAACAACCTACACTGCGCGAACACCACTGCACTACCCTAAACCCTATAACACCACCCCCTGCATGACCCCCTACATGACCCAAAGACCACTGCCCTACCCTAAACCCTAAAACACGACCCCCAGCACAACCCCTACCCTACCCAAAGACCACTGCACTATCCTAAACCCTAAAACACGACCCCCAGCACGACCCCTACACTACCCAAAAACCACTGCACTACCCTAAACACTTAAACACAAACCCCTTCACTACACAAACACCACTGCACTACCCTAAAACCTAAAAATCTACCCCCAGCACGACCCCCTACACTAAACAAACACCACTGCACTACCCTAAACCCTACAGCACTTCCCCCTACACTACACACACACCACTGCACTACCATAAACCCTAAAACACTACCCCCAGCAGTACCCCCTACACTTCCCAAACACCACTGCACTACCTTAAACCCTAAAACACTTCACCCAGCAAGACCCCCTACACCACCCAAACAAAACTGCACTACCCTAAACCCTAAAACACTACCCGCAGCATGACCCCCTACACTACCCAAACACAACTGGACTACCCTAAACCCTAAAACACTACCCCCAGCACGACCCCCTACACTTCCCAAACACCACTGCACTAACTACACCCATATACACTACCCATAGCACGACCCCCTACACTACACAAACACCACTGCACTACTCTAAACCCTAAAACACTCCCCAGCACCAATGTCTACACTCCCCAAACACCACTGCACTACCCGAAAACCTAAAACACTACCCCTACACTACCCAAACACCACTGCACCACACTAAACCCATATACACTACCCATAGCACGACCCCCTACACTACACAAACACCACTGCACTACTCTAAACCCTAAAACACTCCCCAGCACCAATGTCTACACTCCCCAAACACCACTGCACTACACTAAACCCATATACACTACCCATAGCACGACCCCCTACACTCCCCAAACACCACTGCACTACCCTAAACCCTAAAACACTACCCCTACACTACACAAACACCACTGCACTACCCTAAACCCTAAAACATTACCCCCAGCATGAACCCCTACACTACACAAACACCACTGCACTACCCTAAACCCTAAAACACTACCCCCTACACTACACAAACACCACTGCACTACCCTAAACCCTAAAACACTACCCACAGCACGACCCCTTATACTACCGAAACACCACTGCACTACCCTAAACCCTAAAACACTACCCCCAGCAGTACCCCTCACACTACCCAAACACCACTGCACTACCCTAAACCCTAAAACACTATACTCAGCAGTACCAACTACACTACCCAAACATCACTGCACTACCCTAAACCTTAAAACACTACCCGCAGCACGACCCCCTACACTACCCAAAGACCACTGCACTGCCCTAAACCCTAAAACACTACCCCCAGCATGACCCCCTACACTAGATAAACACCACTGCACTGCCCTAAACCCTAAATAACTACCACACCACGACCGTCTGCATTACCCAAACACCACTGCACTACCCGAAACCCTAAAACACTATACCCCAGCAGTATCCCCTACACTACCCAATCACCACTGTACTACCCTAAACCCTAAAACACTACCCCAGCATGACCCCCTACACTACCCAAACACCACTGCACTACCCTAAACCCTAAAACACTAGCCCCAGCACAACCCCCTACACTACCCAAACACCACTGCACTTCTCTAAACCCCATATATACTACCCCCAGCATGACCCCCTACATTACACAAACAGCACTGCACTGCCCTAAACCCTAAAACACTCCCCACAGCACCACTCCCTACACTACCCAAACACCACTGCACTACCCTAAACCCTAAAACACTACCCCCAGCACGACCACCTACACTGCCCGAACACCACTGCACTTCCCTAAACCCTAAAACACCACTCCCTGCACAACAACCTACACTGCGCGAACACCACTGCACTGCCCTAAACCCTATAACACCACCCCCTGCATGACCCCCTACACTGCCCGAACACCACTGCACTGCCCTAAACCCTAAAACACTACCCCAGCACGATCCCCTACATGACCCATAGACCAATGCCCTACCCTAAACCCTAAAACACGACCCCCAGCACAACCCTTACCCTACCCACAGACCACTGCACTATCCTAAACCCTAAAACACGACCCCCAGCACGACCACTACACTAAACAAACACCACTGCACTACCCTAAACCCTAAAGCACTTCCCCCTACACAACACAAACACCACTGCACTACCATAAACCCTAAAACACTCCCCCCTGCAGTACCCCCTACACTACCCAAACACCACTGCACTACTCTAAACCCTAAAACACTATCCCCAGCAGTACCCCCTACACTACCCAAACACCACTGCACTACCCTAAACCCTAAAACACTTCACCCAGCAAGACCCCCTACACTACCCAAAAACCACTGCACTACCCTAAACCCTAAAACACTACCCCCAGCACGACCCCCTACACTACCCAAACACCACCTCACTACACTAAACCCATATACACTACCCATAGCACGAACCCCTACACTACACAAACACCACTGCACTACTCTAAACCCTAAAACACTCCCCTAGCACCAATGTCTACACTACCCAAACACCACTGCACTTCCCTAAACCCTAAAACACTACCTCCAGCACGACCCCCTACAATACACGAAAACACCACTGCACTACCATAAACCCTAAAACACTACCCCCAGCACCACCCCTTCACTACCCAAAGAACACTGCACTACCCTAAACCCTAAAACACTACCTCCTAAACGGCCCCCTACACTACCCAAAGACCACTGCACTACCCTAAACCCTAAAACACAAACCCCTACACTACACAAACCCCACTGAACTACCCTAAACCCTAAAACATTACCCCCAGCATGACCCCCTACACTACACAAACACCACTGCACTACCCTAAACCCTAAAACACTACACCCTACACTACACAAACACCACTGCACTACCCTAAATCCTGAAAACACTACCCCCAGCACGACCCCTTATACTACCCAAACACCACTGCACTACCCTAAACCCTAAAACACTACCCCCAGCAGTATCCCTCACACTACCCAAACAACACTGCACTACCCTAAACCCTAAAACACTATCCCCAGCAGTACCAACTACACTACCCAAACATCACTGCACTACCCTAAACCTTAAAACACTACCCCCAGCATGACCCCCTACACTACCCAAAGACCACTGCACTGCCTTAAACCCTAAAACACTACCCCCAGCACGACCCCCTACACTAGATAAACACCACTACACTGCCCTAAACCCTAAAACCCTACCCCACCACGACCCTCTACACAACCCAAACACCACTGCACTACCCTAAACCCTAAAACACTATACCCCAGCAGTATCCCCTACACTACCTAATCACCACGGTACTACCCTAAACCCTAAAACACTACCCCAGCATGACCCCCTACACTACCCAAACACCACTGCACTACCCTAAACCCTAAAACACTAGCCCCAGCACGACCCCCTACACTACCCACACACCACTGCACTTCCCTAATCCCCATATATACTACCCCCAGCATGACCCCCTACATTACACAAACAGCACTGCACTGCCCTAAACCCTAAAACACTCCCCACAGCACCACTCCCTACACTACCCAAACACCACTGCACTAACCTAAACCCTAAAACACTACCCCCAGCACGACCCCCCTATACTGCCCGAACACCACTGCACTTCCCTAAACCCTAAAACACCACTCCCTGCACAACAACCTACACTGCGCGAACACCCCTGCACTGCCTTAAACCCTATAACACCACCCCCTGCATGACCCCCTACACTGCCGAACACCACTGCACTGCCCTAAACCCTAAAACACTATCCCAGCACGACCCCCTACATGACCCAAAGACCACTGCCCTACCCTAAACCCTAAAACACGACCCCCAGCACAACCCCTACCCTACCCAAAGGCCACTGCACTATCCTAAACCCTAAAACACGACCCCCAGCACGACCCCTACACTACCCAAAAACTACTGCACTACCCTAAACACTTAAACACAAACCCCTTCACTACACAAACACCACTGCACTACCCTAAAACCTAAAAATCTACCCCCAGCACGACCCCCTACACTAAACAATCACCACTGCACTACCCTAAACCCTAAAGCACTTCCCCCTACACTACACAAACACCACTGCACTACCATAAACCCTAAAACACTACCCCCTGCATAACCCCTCACACTACCCAAAAACCACTGCACTACCCTAACCCCTAAAACACTACCCCCAGCAGTACCCGCTACACTACCCAAACACCACTGCACTACTCTAAACCCTTAAACACTACCCCCAGCAGTACCCCCTACACTACCCAAACACAACTGGACTACCCTAAACCCTAAAACACTACCCCCAGCACGACCCCCTACACTTCCCAAACATCACTGCACTACACTAAACCCATATACACTTCCCATAGCACGACCCCCTACACTACACAAACACCACTGCACAACTCTAAACCCTAAAACACTCCCCCAGCACCAATGTCTACACTCCCCAAACACCACTGCACTGCCCTAAACCCTAAAACACTACCCCCTACACTACACAAACACCACTGCACTACCCTAAACCCAAAAACATTACCCCCAGCATGACCCCCTGCACTACACAAACACCACTGCACTACTCTAAACCCTAAAACACTACCCCCTACACTACACAAACACCACTGCACTACCCTAAACCCTAAAACACTACCCCCAGCACGACCCCTTATACTACCCAAACACCACTGCACTACCCTAAACCCTAAAATACTACCCCCAGCAGTACCCCTCACACTACCCAAACACCACTGCACTACCCTAAACCCTAAAACACTATCCCCAGCAGTACCAACTACACAACCCAAACATCACTGCACTACCCTAAACCTTAAAACTACCCCCAGCACGACCCCCTACACTACCCAAAGACCACTGCACTGCCCTAAACCCTAAAACATTACCCCCAGCATGACCCCCTACACTACACAAACACCACTGCACTACCCTAAACCCTAAAACACTACACCCTACACTACACAAACACCACTGCACTACCCTAAATCCTGAAAACACTACCCCCAGCACGACCCCTTATACTACCCAAACACCACTGCACTACCCTAAACCCTAAAACACTACCCCCAGCAGTATCCCTCACACTACCCAAACAACACTGCACTACCCTAAACCCTAAAACACTATCCCCAGCAGTACCAACTACACTACCCAAACATCACTGCACTACCCTAAACCTTAAAACACTACCCCCAGCATGACCCCCTACACTACCCAAAGACCACTGCACTGCCTTAAACCCTAAAACACTACCCCCAGCACGACCCCCTACACTAGATAAACACCACTACACTGCCCTAAACCCTAAAACCATACCCCACCACGACCCTCTACACAACCCAAACACCACTGCACTACCATAAACCCTAAAACACTACCCCCTGCATAACCCCTCACACTACCCAAAAACCACTGCACTACCCTAACCCCTAAAACACTACCCCCAGCAGTACCCGCTACACTACCCAAACACCACTGCACTACTCTAAACCCTTAAACACTACCCCCAGCAGTACCCCCTACACTACCCAAACACAACTGGACTACCCTAAACCCTAAAACACTACCCCCAGCACGACCCCCTACACTTCCCAAACACCACTGCACTACACTAAACCCATATACACTTCCCATAGCACGACCCCCTACACTACACAAACACCACTGCACAACTCTAAACCCTAAAACACTCCCCCAGCACCAATGTCTACACTCCCCAAACACCACTGCACTGCCCTAAACCCTAAAACACTCCCCCCTACACTACACAAACACCACTGCACTACCCTAAACCCAAAAACATTACCCCCAGCATGACCCCCTACACTACACAAACACCACTGCACTACCCTAAACCCTAAAACACTACCCCCTACACTACACAAACACCACTGCACTACCCTAAACCCTAAAACACTACCCCCAGCACGACCCCTTATACTACCCAAACACCACTGCACTACCCTAAACCCTAAAATACTACCCCCAGCAGTATCCCTCACACTACCCAAACAACACTGCACTACCCTAAACCCTAAAACACTATCCCCAGCAGTACCAACTACACTACCCAAACATCACTGCACTACCCTAAACCTTAAAACACTACCCCCAGCATGACCCCCTACACTACCCAAAGACCACTGCACTGCCTTAAACCCTAAAACACTACCCCCAGCACGACCCCCTACACTAGATAAACACCACTACACTGCCCTAAACCCTAAAACCATACCCCACCACGACCCTCTACACAACCCAAACACCACTGCACTACCATAAACCCTAAAACACTACCCCCTGCATAACCCCTCACACTACCCAAAAACCACTGCACTACCCTAACCCCTAAAACACTACCCCCAGCAGTACCCGCTACACTACCCAAACACCACTGCACTACTCTAAACCCTTAAACACTACCCCCAGCAGTACCCCCTACACTACCCAAACACAACTGGACTACCCTAAACCCTAAAACACTACCCCCAGCACGACCCCCTACACTTCCCAAACACCACTGCACTACACTAAACCCATATACACTTCCCATAGCACGACCCCCTACACTACACAAACACCACTGCACAACTCCAAACCCTAAAACACTCCCCCAGCACCAATGTCTACACTCCCCAAACACCACTGCACTGCCCTAAACCCTAAAACACTACCCCCTACACTACACAAACACCACTGCACTACCCTAAACCCAAAAACATTACCCCCAGCATGACCCCCTACACTACACAAACACCACTGCACTACCCTAAACCACTACCCCCTACACTACACAAACACCACTGCACTACCCTAAACCCTAAAACACTACCCCCAGGACGACCCCTTATACTACCCAAACACCACTGCACTACCCTAAACCCTAAAATACTACCCCCAGCAGTACCCCTCACACTACCCAAACACCACTGCACTACCCTAAACCCTAAAACACTATCCCCAGCAGTACCAACTACACAACCCAAACATCACTGCACTACCCTAAACCTTAAAACACTACCCCCAGCACGACCCCCTACACTACCCAAAGACCACTGCACTGCCCTAAACCCTAAAACATTACCCCCAGCATGACCCCCTACACTACACAAACACCACTGCACTACCCTAAACCCTAAAACACTACACCCTACACTACACAAACACCACTGCACTACCCTAAATCCTGAAAACACTACCCCCAGCATGACCCCTTATACTACCCAAACACCACTGCACTACCCTAAACCCTAAAACACTACCCCCAGCAGTATCCCTCACACTACCCAAACAACACTGCACTACCCTAAACCCTAAAACACTATCCCCAGCAGTACCAACTACACTACCCAAACATCACTGCACTACCCTAAACCTTAAAACACTACCCCCAGCATGACCCCCTACACTACCCAAAGACCACTGCACTGCCTTAAACCCTAAAACACTACCGCCAGCACGACCCCCTACACTAGATAAACACCACTACACTGCCCTAAACCCTAAAACCATACCCCACCACGACCCTCTACACAACCCAAACACCACTGCACTACCCTAAACCCTAAAACACTATACCCCAGCAGTATCCCCTACACTACCTAATCACCACTGCACTGCCCTAAACCCTAAAACACTCCCCACAGCACCACTCCCTACACTACCCAAACACCACTGCACTAACCTAAACCCTAAAACACTACCCCCAGCACGACCCCCCTATACTGCCCGAACAACACTGCACTTCCCTAAACCCTAAAACACCACTCCCTGCACAACAACCTACACTGCGCGAACACCCCTGCACTGCCCTAAACCCTATAACACCACCCCCTGCATGACCCCTACACTGCCGAACACCACTGCACTGCCCTAAACCCTAAAACACTATCCCAGCACGACCCCCTACATGACCCAAAGACCACTGCCCTACCCTAAACCCTAAAACACGACCCCCAGCACAACCCCTACCCTACCCTACCCAAAGGCCACTGCACTATCCTAAACCCTAAAACACGACCCCCAGCACGACCCCTACACTACCCAAAAACTACTGCACTACCCTAAACACTTAAACACAAACCCCTTCACTACACAAACACCACTGCACTACCCTAAACCCTAAAGCACTTCTTCCTACACTACACAAACACCACTGCACTACCATAAACCCTAAAACACTACCCCCTGCATAACCCCTCACACTACCCAAAAACCACTGCACTACCCTAACCCCTAAAACACTACCCCCAGCAGTACCCGCTACACTACCCAAACACCACTGCACTACTCTAAACCCTTAAACACTACCCCCAGCAGTACCCCCTACACTACCCAAACACAACTGGACTACCCTAAACCCTAAAACACTACCCCCAGCACGACCCCCTACACTTCCCAAACACCACTGCACTACACTAAACCCACATACACTTCCCATAGCACGACCCCCTACACTACACAAACACCACTGCACAACTCTAAACCCTAAAACACTCCCCCAGCACCAATGTCTACACTCCCCAAACACCACTGCACTGCCCTAAACCCTAAAACACTACCCCCTACACTACACAAACACCACTGCACTACCCTAAACCCAAAAACATTACCCCCAACATGACCCCCTACACTACACAAACACCACTGCACTACCCTAAACCCTAAAACACTACCCCCTACACTCCACAAACACCACTGCACTACCCTAAACCCAAAAACATTACCCCCAGCATGACCCCCTACACTACACAGACACCACTGCACTGCCCTAAACCCTATAACACCACCCCTGCATGACCCCCTACACTGCCTGAACACCACTGCACTGCCCTAAACCCTAAAACACTACCCCAGCACCACCCCCTACATGACCCAAAGACCACTGCCCTACCCTAAACCCTAAAACAAGACCACCAGCACAACCCCTACGCTACCAAAAGACCACTGCACTATCCTAAACCCTAAAACACGACCCCCAGCACGACCCCTACACTACCCAAAAACCACTGCACTACCCTAAACACTTAAACACAAACCCCTTCACAACACAAACACCACTGCACTACCCTAAAACCTTAAAATCTACCCCCAGCATGACCCCCTACACTAAACAAACACCACTGCACTACCCTAAACCCTAAAGCACTTCCCCCTACACTACTCAAACACCACTGCCCTACCATAAACCCTAAAACACTACCCCCTGCATAACCCCTCACAATACCCAAAAAACACTGCACTACCCTAACCCCTAAACACTACCCCAGCAGTACCCCCTACACTATCCAAACACCACTGCACTACCCTAAACCCTAAAACACTTCACCCAGCAAGACCCCCTACACCACCCAAACACCACTGCACTACCCTAAACCCTAAAACACTACCCCCAGCATGACCCACTACACTACTCAAACACCACTGCACTACACTAAACCCATATACACTACCCATAGCACGACCCCCTACACTACACAAACATCACTGCACTACTCTAAACCCTAAAACACTCCCCAGCATCAATGTCTACACTCCCCAAACACCACTGCACTACCCTAAACCCTAAAACACTACCCCTACACTACCCAAACACCACTGCACTACACTAAACCCATATACACTACCCATAGCACGACCCCCTACACTACACAAACACCACTGCACTACTCTAAACCCTAAAACACTCCCCAGCACCAATGTCTACACTCCCCAAACACCACTGCACTACCCTAAACCCTAAAACACTACCCCTACACTACACCAACACCACTGCACTACCCTAAACCCTAAAACATTACCCCCAGCATGACCCCCTACACTACACAAACACCACTGCACTACCCTAAACCCTAAAACACTACCCCCAGCACGACCCCTAATACTACCGAAACACCACTGCACTACCCTAAACCCTAAAACACTACCCCCAGCAGTACCCCTCACACTACCCAAACACCACTGCACTACCCTAAACCCTAAAACACTATCCCCAGCAGTACCAACTACACTACTCAAACATCACTGCACTACCCTAAACCTTAAAACACTACCCCCAGCACGACCCCCTACACTACCCAAAGACCACTGCACTGCCCTAAACCCTAAAACACTACCCCCAGCACGACCCCTTACACTAGATAAACACCACTGCACTGCCCTAAACCCTAAATAACTACCCCACCACGACTGTCTGCATTACCGAAACACCACTGCACTACCCGAAACCCTAAAACACCATACCCCAGCAGTATCCCCTACACTACCCAATCACCACTGTACTACCCTAAGCCCTAAAACACTACCCCATCATGACCCCCTACACTACCCAAACACCACTGCACTACCCTAAACCCTAGAACACTAGCCCCAGCACGACCCCCTACACTACCCAAACACCGCTGCACTTCCCTAAACCCCATATACACTATCCCCAGCATGACCCCCTACACTACACAAACAGCACTGCACTGCCCTAAACCCTAAACACTACCCACAGCACCACTCCCTACACTACCCAAACACCACTGCACTGCCCTAAACCCTAAAACACTACCCCCAGCACGACTCCCTACACTGCCCGAACACCACTGCACTGCCCTAAACCCTAAAAGACCACCCACAGCACGACTCCCTATACTGCCCGAACACCACTGCACTGCCCTAAACCCTAAAAGACCACCCACAGCACTACCCCCTACACTACCTGAACGCCACTGCCCTAAACACTAAAACACCACCCCAGCATGACCCCCTATACTGCTGAAAAACAGCTGCACTACCCTAAACCCTAAAACACCACCCCCAGCACGACCCCCTACACTGCCCGAACACCACTTCACTGCCCTAAACCCTAAAACACCACTGCCTGCACAACAATCTACACTGCACGAACACCACTGCACTGCCCTAAACCATAAAACACTACCCCCAGCAGTACCCCCTACACTACCCAAACACCACTGCACTACCCTAAACCCTAAAACACTACCCCTAGCACCACCCCCTACACTAACCAAAGAACACTGCACTACCCTAAACCCTAAAACACTACCCCCCACAAGACCTCCTACACTCTCCCAAAGACCACTGCCCTACCGTAAACCCTAAAACACAACCCCCTAAATTACACAAACACGGCTGAACTATCCTAAACCCTAAAACTATACCCGCAGCATGACCCCCTACACTACACAAACATCACTGCATTACCCTAAACCCTAAAACACTACCCCCTACACTACACAAACACCACTGCACTACCCTAAACCCTAAAACACTACTCCCAGCACATCCCCTACACTACACAAACACCACTGCACTACCCTAAACCCTAAAGCACTCCCCCAGCACCACTCTCTACACTACCCAAACACCACTGCTCTACCCTAAACCCTACACCACTACCCCCAGCACGACCCCCTACACTACCAAACACCACTACACTACCCTAAACCCTAAGACACTACACCCAGCACGACCCCCTACACTACCCAAACAACACTGCACTACTCTAAACCCTAAAACACTACCACAGTATGACCCCTACACTACCCAAACAGCACTGCCCTACCCTAAACTCTAAAAAACTACCCCCAGCACGACCCCCTACACTACCCAAAGACCACTGCACTACCCTAAACCCTAAAACACTACCCCTACACTACACAAACACCACTGCACTACCCTAAACCATAAAACACTACCCCCAGCAAGACCCCTTATACTTCCCAAAAACCACTGCACTACCCTAAACCCTAAAACACTACCCCCAGCAGTACCCCTCACACTACCCAAACACCACTGTACTACCCTAACCCTCAAACACTACTCCCAGCACAACCCCCTTCACTACCCAAAGAACACTGCACTGCCCTAAACCCTAAAACACTACCCACAGCACGATCCCCTACACTAGATAAATACCACTGCACTGCCCTAATCCCTAAATACCTACGACAGCACGACCCCTACACTACCCAAAAACCACTGCACTACCCTAAACCCTAAGACTCTATCCCCAGCACGACCCCCTACGCTTCCCAAACACCACTGCACTACCCTAAACCCTAAAACACTACCCCCAGCACGACCCCCTACACCACCCAAACACCACTGCACTACCCTAAACCCTAAAACACTACACCCCAGAAGTATCCCCCACACTACACAAACACCACTGCACTACCCTAAACCATAAAAAACTACCCCAGCACGACCCCTTATACTACCGAAACAAAACTGCACTACCCTAAACCCTAAAACACTACCCCCAGCAGTACCCCTCACACTACCCAAACACCACTGCACTACCCTAACCATCAAACACTACCCCCAGCACAACCCCCTACACTACCCAAAGACCACTGCACTACCCTAAACCCTAAAACACTACCCCCAGCACGACCCCTTATACTACCCAAACACCACTGCACTACCCTAAACCCTAAAACACTACCCCCAGCAGTACCCCTTATACTGAACACCACTGCACTGCCCTAAACCCTAAAACACCACCCCCAGCACGACCCCCTACTCTACCCGAACACCACTGCACTGCCCTAAACCCTAAAACACTACCCCAGCACGACCCCCTACACTACCCAAACACCACTGCACTACCCTAAACCCTAAAACATTACCCCCGCACGACCCCCTACACTATCCAAATACCACTGCACTACCCTAAACCCTAAAACACTACCCCCAGCACGACTCCCTACACTACCCAAACACCACTGCACTACCATGAACCCTAAAACACTACCCCAGCACAACCCCCTACACTACCCAAAGAAGACCTGCACTAACCTAAACCCTAAAACACCAACCCATACGACCCCTTACACTACCCAAAGACTACTGTACTACCCTAAACCCTAAGAAACGATGCCCTACACTACAGAAACACTGCTGAACTACTCGAAACCCTAAAACATTACCCCCAGCATGACCCTGTACATTAAACAAACACCACTGCACTACCCTAAACCCTAAACACTACCCCCTACCCTACACAAACACCACTGCACTACCCTAAACCCTAAAACACTACCGCCAGGAGTACCCCTCACACTACCCAAACACCACTGCACTAGCCTAAACCCTAAAGCACTATCCCCAGCAGTACCCACTACACTACTCAAACACCACTGCACTACCCTAACCCTAAAACACTACCCCCAGCACAACACCCTACACTACCCAAATACCACTGCACTGCCCTAAATCCTAAAACACTACACCCAGGATGACCCCCTACACTAGATAAACACCACTGCAATTCCCTAAACCCTAAAACACCACAACCTGCACGACACCATACACTGCCCGAACACCACTGCACTGCCCTAAACCCTAAGAAACCACCGCCTGCAAGACCCCCTACAGTACCCGAATCCCACTGCGCTCCCCTAAACCCTAAAAAAACACCACCCCCCTGCACGACCCCTTACTCTGCCTGAACACCACAGTAGTGCCCTAAACCCTAAAACACCACCCCCAGCACGACCCCCTACACTGCCCGAGCACCACTGCACTGCCCTAAACTCTAAAACACCACCCCCTGAACGACCCCTACACTGCCCGAACACCACTGTACTGCCCTTAACCCTAAAACACCACCCCCGCACAACCCCCTACACTGCCCAAACACCACTGCACTGCCCTAAACCCTAAAACATCACCCTCAACACGACCCCCTACAATACCTGAACACCACTGCACTGCCCTAAACCCTAAAACACCACCCCAGCACGACCCCCTACACTGTCCGAACATCACTGCACTGCCCTAAACCCTAAAACACCACCCCCTGCAGACCCCTACACTGCCCGAACACCTCTGAACTGCCCTAAACCCTAAAACACCACCCCCTGCTCAACCCCCTTCACTTATCGAACACCACTGCACTGCCTTAAACCCTAAAACACCACCTCAACACCACTGCACTGCCCTGAACCCTAAAACACCACCCCAGCATGACCCCCTACACTACCCAAAGAAAACAGCACTACCCTAATTCCTAAAACACGACCTCAGCATGACCCCCTAGACTACCCAAACACCACTGCACCACCCTAAACCCTAAAACACGACACCAGCATGACCTCCTAAACTACCCAAACACCACTGCACTACCCTAAACCCTAAAACACTACCCCAGCACGACCCCCTACACTATCCACATACCACTGCACCACCCTAAACCCTAAAACACTACCCCAGCATGACCTCCTACACTACCCAAACACCACTGAACTGCCCTAAACCCTAAAACACCACCCCAGCACGGCCCCCTACACTGCCTGAACACCACTGCACTGCCCTAAACCCTAAAACACCAACCCCAGCACGACCCCCTACTCTACCCGAACACCACTACACTGCCCTAAACCCTAAAACACTACCCCAGAACAACCCCCTACACTACCCAAACACCACTGCACTACCCTAAACCCTAAAACATTACCCCCCGCACGACCCCCTACACTATCCAAATACCACTGCACTACCCTAAACCCTAAAACACTACCCCCAGCACGACCCCCTACACTACCCAACACCACTGCACTACCATGAACCCTAAAACACTACCCTAGCACCACCCCCTACACTACCCAAAGAACACTGCACTACCCTAAACCCTAAAACACTACCCCCCACACGACCCCCTACACTACCCAAAGACCACTGCACTACCATAAACCCTAAAACACAACCCCCTACACTACACAAACACAGCTGAACTATCCTAAACCCTAAAACTTTACCCCCAGCATGACCCCCTATACTACACAAACACCAATGCATTACCCTAAACCCTAAAACACTACCCCCTACACTACACAAACACCACTGCACTACCCTAAACCCTAAAACACTACCCGCAGCACATCCCCTACACTACACAAACACCACTGCACTACCCTAAACCCTAAAACACTCCCCCAGCACCACTCTCTACACTACCCAAACACCACTGCACTACCCTAAACCCTACACCACTACCCCCAGCACGACCCCCTACACTACCAAACACCACTACACTACCCTAAACCCTAAGACACTACACCCAGCACGACCCCCTACACTACCCAAACAACACTGCACTACTCTAAACCCTAAAACACTACCACAGTATGACCCCTACACTATCCAAACACCACTGCCCTACCCTAAACCCTAAAACACTACCCGCAGCATGAGCCCCTACACTAACCAAACACCACTGCACTACCCTAAACCCTAAAACACTACCCCTTGCAAAGCCCCACTGCACTACCCAATTACCACTGCACTACCCTAAACCCTAAAACACTACCCCCAGCACGACCCCCTACACTACCCAAACAGCACTTCACTACCATAAACCCTAAAACACTACCCCCAGCACGACCCCCTACACTACCCAAAGACCACTGCACTACCCTAAACCCTAAAACACTACCCCTACACTACACAAACACCACTGCACTACCCTAAAACATAAAACACTACCCCCAGCACGACCCCTTATACTACCCAAACACCACTGCACTACCCTAAACCCTAAAACACTATCCCCAGCAGTACCCCTCACACTACCCAAACACCACTGCACTACCCTAACCCTCAAACACTACCCCCAGCACAACCCCCTTCACTACCCAAAGAACACTGCACTGCCCTAAACCCTCAAACACTACACCCCAGAAGTATCCCCTACACTACACAAACAGCACTGCACTACCCTAAACCCTAAAACACTACCCCCAGCACGACCCCTTATACTACCGAAACACCACTGCACTACCCTAAACCCTAAAACACTACCCCCAGCAGTAACCCTCACACTACCCAAACACCACTGCACTACCCTAACCCTCAAACACTACCCCCAGCACAACACCCTATACTACCCAAAGACCACTGCACTACCCTAAACCCTAAAACACTACCCCCAGCACGACCCCTTATACTACCCAAACACCACTGCACTACCCTAAACCCTAAAACACTACCCCCAGCAGTACCCCTTATACTGAACACCACTGCACTGCCCTAAACCCTAAAACACCACCCCCAGCACAACCCCCTACTCTACCCGAACACCACTGCACTGCCCTAAACCCTAAAACACTACCCCAGCACGACCCCCTACACTACCCAAACACCACTGCACTACCCTAAACCCTAAAACATTACCCCCTGCATGACCCCCTACACTATCCAAATACCACTGCACTACCCTAAACCCTAAAACACTACCCCCAGCACGACACCCTACACTACCCAAACACTACTGCACTACCATGAACCCTAAAACACTACCCCAGCACAACCCCCTACACTACCCAAAGAAGACCTGCACTACCCTAAACCCTAAAACACTACCCCATACGACACCTTACACTACCCAAAGACCACTGTACTACCCTAAGCCCTAAGACACGATGCCCTACACTACAGAAACACAGCTGAACTACTCTAAACCCTAAAACATTACCCCCAGCATGACCCTGTACATTAAACAAACACCACTGCACTACCCTAAACCCTAAAACACTACCCCCTACACTACACAAACACCACTGCACTACCCTAAACCTTAAAACACTACCGCCAGCATTACCCCTCACACTATCCAAACACCACTGCACTAGCCTAAACCCTAAAGCACTATCCCCAGCAGTACCCCCTACACTACTCAAACACCACTGCACTACCCTAACCCTAAAACACTACCCCCAGCACAACACCCTACACTACCCAAAGACCACTGCACTGCCCTAAATCCTAAAACACTACACCCAGCACGACCCCCTACACTAGATAAACACCACTGCATTTCGCTAAACCCTAAAACACCACAATCTGCACGACACCATACACTGCCCGAACACCACTGCACTGCCCTAAACCCTAAGACACCACCGCCTGCAAGACCCCCTACACTACCTGAATCCCACTGCGCTCCCCTAAACCCTAAAAAAACACCACCCCCCTGCACGACCCCTTACACTGCCTGAACACCACTGTAGTGCCCTAAACCCTAAAACACCACCCCCAGCACGACCCCCTACACTGCCCGAACACCACTGCACTGCCCTAAACCCTAAAACACGACCCCTACACTGCCCGAACATCACTGCACTGCCCTAAACCCTAAAACACCACCCCCTGCACAACCCCCTACACTGCCCGAACACCTCTGAACTGCCCTAAACCCTAAAACACCACCCCATGCTCAACCCCCTTCACTTATCGAACACCACTGCACTGCCTTAAACCCTAAAACACCACCTCAACACAACCCCAACACCACTGCACTGCCCTGAACCCTAAAACACCACCCCAGCACGACCCAAAGAAAACAGCACTACCCTAATTCCTAAAACACGACCTCAGCATGACCCCCTAGACTACCCAAACACCACTGCACCACCCTAAACCCTAAAACACGAGACCAGCATGACCTCCTAAACTACCCAAACACCACTGCACTACCCTAAACCCTAAAACACTACCCCAGCACGACTCCCTACACTATCCAAATACCACTGCACTACCCTAAACCCTAAAACACTACCCCCAGCACGACCCCCTACACCCTAAAACACCACCCTCAACACAACCTCCTACACTACCCAAACACCACTGCACTGCCCTAACCCCTAAAACACCACCCCAGCACGGCCCCCTACACTGCCAGAACAGCACTGCTCTGGCCTAAACCCTAAAACACCACCCCCAGCATGACCCCCTACACTACCTGAACACCACTGCACTGCCCTAAACCCTACAACACCACCCCCAGCACGACCCCCTACTCTACCCAAACACCACTACACTGCCCTAAACCCTAAAACACTATCCCAGAACGACCCCCTACACTACCCAAACACCACTGCACTACACTAAACCCTAAAACATTACCCCAGCACAACCCCCTACACTACCCAAACACCACTCCACCACCATGAACCCTAAAACACTACCCCTAGCACCACCCCCTACACTACCCAAAGAACACTGCACTACCCTAAACCCTAAAACACTACCCCCCACACGACCCCCTACACTACCCAAAGACCACTGCACTACCATAAACCCTAAAACACAACCCCCTACACTACACAAACACAGCTGAACTATCCTAAACCCTAAAATTTACCCCCAGCATGACCCCCTATACTACACAAACACCACTGCATTACCCTAAACCCTAAAACACTACCCCCTACACTACACAAACACCACTGCACTACCCTAAACCCTAAAACACTACCCCCAGCACATCCCCTACACTACACAAACACCACTGCACTACCCTAAACCCTAAAACACTCCCCCAGCACCACTCTCTACACTACCCAAACACCACTGCACTACCCTAAACCCTACACCACTACCCCCAGCACGACCCCCTACACTACCAAACACCACTACACTACCCTAAACCCTAAGACACTACACCCAGCACGACCCCCTACACTACCCAAACAACACTGCACTACTCTAAACCCTAAAACACTACCACAGTATGACCCCTACACTATCCAAACACCACTTCCCTACCCTAAACCCTAAAACACTACCCGCAGCATGACCCCCTACACTAACCAAACACCACTGCACTACCCTAAACCCTAAAACACTACCCCTTGCAAAGCCCCACTGCACTACCCAATTACCACTGAACTACCCTAAACCCTAAAACACTACCCCCAGCATGACCCCCTACATTACCCAAACAGCACTTCACTACCATAAACCCTAAAACACTACCCCCAGCACGACCCCCTACACTACCCAAAGACCACTGCACTACCCTAAACCCTAAAACACTACCCCTATACTACTCAAACACCACTGCACTACCCTAAACCATAAAACACTACCCCCAGCACGACCCCTTATACTACCCAAACACCACTGCACTACCCTAAACCCTAAAACACTACCCCCAGCAGTACCCCTCACACTACCCAAACACCACTGCACTACCCGAACCCTCAAACACTACCCCCAGCACAACCCCCTTCACTTCCCAAAGAACACTGCACTGCCCTAAACCCTAAAACACTACCCACAGCACGACACCCTACGCTAGATAAATACCACTGCACTGCCCTAAACCCGAAATACCTATGACAGCACGACCCCTACACTACCCAAAAACCACTGCACTACCCTAAACCCTAAGACTCTACCCCCAGCACGACCCCCTACGCTTCCCAAACACCACTGCACTACCCTAAACCCTAAAACACTACCCCCAGCACAACCCCTACACCACCCAAACACCACTGCACTACCCTAAACCCTCAAACACTACAACCCAGAAGTATCCCCTACACTACACAAACACCACTGCACTACCTTAAACCATAAAACACTACCCCCAGCACGACCCCTTATACTACCGAAACACCACTGCACTACCCTAAACCCTAAAACACTACCCCCAGCAGTAACCTTCACACTACCCAAACACCACTGCACTACCCTTACCCTCAAACACTACCCCCAGCACAACCCCCTACACTACCCAAAGACCACTGCACTACCCTAAACCCTAAAACACTACCCCCAGCACGACCCCTTATACTACCCAAACACCACTGCACTACCCTAAACCCTAAAACACTACCCCCAGCAGTACCCCTTATACTGAACACCACTGCACTGCCCTAAACCCTAAAACACCACCCCCAGCACGACCCCCTACTCTACCCGAACACCACTGCACTGCCCTAAACCCTAAAACACTACCCCAGCACGACCCCCTACACTACCCAAACACCACTGCACTACCCTAAACCCTAAAACATTACCCCCCGCACGACCCCCTACACTACCCAAACACCACTGCACTACACTAAACCCTAAAACATTACCCCAGCACGACCCCCTACACTACCCAAACACCACTCCACCACCATGAACCCTAAAACACTACCCCTAGCACCACCCCCTACACTACCCAAAGAACACTGCACTACCCTAAACCCTAAAACACTACCCCCCACACGACCCCCTACACTACCCAAAGACCACTGCACTACCATAAACCCTAAAACACAACCCCCTACACTACACAAACACAGCTGAACTATCCTAAACCCTAAAACTGTACCCCCAGCATGACCCCCTACACTTCACAAACACCACTGCATTACCCTAAACCCTAAAACACTACCCCCTACACTACACAAACACCACTGCACTACCCTAAACCCTAAAACACTACCCCAGCACATCCCCTACACTACACAAACACCACTGCACTACCCTAAACCCTAAAACACTCCCCCAGCACCACTCTCTACACTACCCAAACACCACTGCACTACCCTAAACCCTACACCACTACCCCCAGCACGACCCCCTACACTACCAAACACCACTACACTACCCTAATCCCTAAGACACTACACCCAGCACGACCCCCTACATTACCCAAACAGCACTTCACTACCATAAACCCTAAAACACTACCCCCAGCACGACCCCCTACACTACCCAAAGACCACTGCACTACCCTAAACCCTAAAACACTACCCCTATACTACACAAACACCACTGCACTACCCTAAACCATAAAACACTACCCCCAGCACGACCCCTTATACTACCCAAACACCACTGCACTACCCTAAACCCTAAAACACTACCCCCAGCAGTACCCCTCACACTACCCAAACACCACTGCACTACCCTAACCCTCAAACACTACCCCCAGCACAACCCCCTTCACTTCCCAAAGAACACTGCACTGCCCTAAACCCTAAAACACTACCCACAGCACGACACCCTACGCTAGATAAATACCACTGCACTGCCCTAAAGCCGAAATACCTATGACAGCACGACCCCTACACTACCCAAAAACCACTGCACTACCCTA
This sequence comes from Triturus cristatus, assembly GCF_964204655.1. Lineage (NCBI taxonomy): Eukaryota > Metazoa > Chordata > Amphibia > Caudata > Salamandridae > Triturus > Triturus cristatus. Next base: position 1,111,736,422 of record NC_140579.1, read on the forward strand.
AACCCTAAGACTCTACCCCCAGCACGACCCCCTACGCTTCCCAAACACCACTGCACTACCCTAAACCCTAAAACACTACCCCCAGCACAACCCCTACACCACCCAAACACCACTGCACTACCCTAAACCCTCAAACACTACAACCCAGAAGTATCCCCTACACTACACAAACACCACTGCACTACCCTAAACCATAAAACACTACCCCCAGCACGACCCCTTATACTACCCAAACACCACTGCACTACCCTTACCCTCAAACACTACCCCCAGCACAACCCCCTACACTACCCAAAGACCACTGCACTACCCTAAACCCTAAAACACTACCCCCAGCACGACCCCTTATACTACCCAAACACCACTGCACTACCCTAAACCCTAAAACACTACCCCCAGCAGTACCCCTTATACTGAACACCACTGCACTGCCCTAAACCCTAAAACACCACCCCCAGCACGACCCCCTACTCTACCCGAACACCACTGCACTGCCCTAAACCCTAAAACACTACCCCAGCACGACCCCCTACACTACCCAAACACCACTGCACTACCCTAAACCCTAAAACATTACCCCCCGCACGACCCCCTACACTATCCAAATACCACTGCACTACCCTAAACCCTAAAACACTACCCCCAGCACGACTCCCTACACTACCCAAACACCACTGCACTACCATGAACCCTAAAACACTACCCCAGCACAACCCCCTACACTACCCAAAGAAGACCTGCATTACCCTAAACCCTAAAACACTATCCCCATATGACCCCTTACACTACCCAAAGACCACTGTACTACCCTAAACCCTAAGACACGATGCCCTACACTACAGAAACACCGCTGAACTACTCTTAACCCTAATACATTACCCCCAGCATGACCCTGTACATTAAACAAACACCACTGCACTACCCTAAACCCTAAAACACTACCCCCTACACTACACAAACACCACTGCACTACCCTAAACCCTAAAACACTACCGCCAGGAGTACCCCTCACACTACCCAAAGACCACTGCACTAGCCTAAACCCTAAAGCACTATCCCCAGCAGTACCCCCTACACTACTCAAACACCACTGCACTACCCTAACCCTAAAACACTACCCCCAGCACAACACCCTACACTACCCAAATACCACTGCACTGCCCTAAATCCTAAAACACTACACCCAGGACGACCCCCTACACTAGATAAACACCACTGCAATTCCCTAAACCCTAAAACACCACAACCTGCACGACACCATACACTGCCCGAACACCACTGCACTGCCCTAAACCCTACGAAACCACCGCCTGCAAGACCCCCTACAGTACCCGAATCCCACTGCGCTCCCCTAAACCCTAAAAAAACACCACCCCCCTGCACGACCCCTTACTCTGCCTGAACACCACAGTAGTGCCCTAAACCCTAAAACACCACCCCCTGAACGACCCCTACACTGCCCGAACACCACTGTACTGCCCTTAACCCTAAAACACCACCCCCGCACAACCCCCTACACTGCACAAACACCACTGCACTGCCCTAAACCCTAAAACACCACCCTCAACACGACCCCCTACAATACCTGAACACCACTGCACTGCCCTAAACCCTAAGACACCACCCCAGCACGACCCCCTACACTGTCCGAACATCACTGCACTGCCCTAAACCCTAAAACACCACCCCCTGCAGACCCCTACACTGCCCGAACACCTCTGAACTGCCCTAAACCCTAAAACACCACCCCCTGCTCAACCCCCTTCACTTATCGAACACCACTGCACTGCCTTAAACCCTAAAACACCACCTCAACACCACCCCAACACCACTGCACTGCCCTGAACCCTAAAACACCACCCCAGCACGACCCCCTAGACTACCCAAAGAAAACAGCACTACCCTAATTCCTAAAACACGACCTCAGCATGACCCCCTAGACTACCCAAACACCACTGCACCACCCTAAACCCTAAAACACGACACCAGCATGACCTCCTAAACTACCCAAACACCACTGCACTACCCTAAACCCTAAAACACTACCCCAGCACGACCCCCTACACTATCCAAATACCACTGCACTACCCTAAACCCTAAAACACTACCCCCAGCACGACCCCCTACACCCTAAAACACCACCCTCAACACAACCTCCTACACTACCCAAACACCACTGAACTGCCCTAAACCCTAAAACACCACCCCAGCACGGCCCCCTACACTGCCAGAACAGCACTGTTCTGACCTAAACCCTAAAACACCACCCCCAGCATGACCCCCTACACTACCTGAACACCACTGCACTGCCCTAAACCCTAAAACACCACCCCCAGCACGACCCCCTACTCTACCCGAACACCACTACACTGCCCTAAACCCTAAAACACTACCCCAGAACGACCCCCTACACTACCCACACACCACTGCACTACCCTAAACCCTAAAACATTACCCCCCGCACGACCCCCTACACTATCCAAATACCACTGCACTACCCTAAACCCTAAAACACTACCCCCAGCACGACCCCCTACACTACCCAAACACCACTGCACTACCATGAACCCTAAAACACTACCCTAGCACCACCCCCTACACTACCCAAAGAACACTGCACTACCCTAAACACTAAAACACTACCCCCCACACGACCCCCTACACTACCCAAAGACCACTGCACTACCATAAACCCTAAAACACAACCCCCTACACTACACAAACACAGCTGAACTATCCTAAACCCTAAAACTTTACCCCCAGCATGACCCCCTACACTACACAAACACCACTGCATTACCCTAAACCCTAAAACACTACCCCCTACACTACACAGACACCACTGCACTACCCTAAACCCTAAAACACTACCCCCAGCACATCCCCTACACTACACAAACACCACTGCACTACCCTAAACCCTAAAACACTCCCCCAGCACCACTCTCTACACTACCCAAACACCACTGCACTACCCTAAACCCTACACCACTACCCCCAGCACGACCCCCTACACTACCAAACACCACTACACTACCCTAAACCCTAAGACACTACACCCAGCACGACCCCCTACACTACCCAAACAACACTGCACTACTCTAAACCCTAAAACACTACCACAGTATGACCCCTACACTATCCAAACACCACTGCCCTACCCTAAACCCTAAAACACTACCCGCAGCATGAGCCCCTACACTAACCAAATACCACTGCACTACCCTAAGCCCTAAAACACTACCCCTTGCAAAGCCCCACTGCACTACCCAATTACCACTGCACTACCCTAAACCCTAAAACACTACCCCCAGCACGACCCCCTACACTACCCAAACAGCACTTCACTACCATAAACCCTAAAACACTACCCTCAGCACGACCCCCTACACTACCCAAAGACCACTGCACTACCCTAAACCCTAAAACACTACCCCTACACTACACAAACACCACTGCACTACCCTAAACCATAAAACACTACCCCCAGCACGACCCCTTATACTACCCAAACACCACTGCACTACCGTAACCCTAAAACACTACCCCCAGCAGTACCCCTCACACTACCCAAACACCACTGCACTACCCTAACCCTCAAACACTACCCCCAGCACAACCCCCTTCACTACCCAAAGAACACTGCACTGCCCTAAACACTCAAACACTATACCCCAGAAGTATCCCCTACACTACACAAACACCACTGCACTACCCTAAACCATAAAACACTACCCCCAGCACGACCCCTTATACTACCGAAACACCACTGCACTACCCTAAACCCTAAAACACTACCCCCAGCAGTAACCCTCACACTACCCAAACACCACTGCACTACCCTAACCCTCAAACACTACCCCCAGCACAACACCCTATACTACCCAAAGACCACTGCACTACCCTAAACCTTAAAACACTACCACCAGCACGACCCCTTATACTACCCAAACACCACTGCACTACCCTAAACCCTAAAACACTACCCCCAGCAGTACCCCTTATACTGAACACCACTGCACTGCCCTAAACCCTAAAACACCACCCCCAGCACAACCCCCTACTCTACCCGAACACCACTGCACTGCCCTAAACCCTAAAACACTACCCCAGCACGACCCCCTACGCTACCCAAACACCACTGCACTACCCTAAACCCTAAAACATTACCCCCTGCATGACCCCCTACACTATCCAAATACCACTGCACTACCCTAAACCCTAAAACACTACCCCCAGCACGACACCCTACACTACCCAAACACCACTGCACTACCATGAACCCTAAAACACTACCCCAGCACAACCCCCTACACTACCCAAAGAAGACCTGCACTACCCTAAACCCTAAAACACTACCCCATACGACACCTTACACTACCCAAAGACCTCTGTACTACCCTAAGCCCTAAGACACGATGCCCTACACTACAGAAACACTGCTGAACTACTCTAAACCCTAAAACATTACCCCCAGCATGACCCTGTACATTAAACAAACACCACTGCACTACCCTAAACCCTAAAACACTATCCCCTACACTACACAAACACCACTGCACTACCCTAAATCTTAAAACACTACCGCCAGCATTACCCCTCACACTATCCAAACACCAATGCACTAGCCTAAACCCTAAAGCACTATCCCCAGCAGTAACCCCTACACTACTCAAACACCACTGCACTACCCTAACCCTAAAACACTACCCCAGCACAACACCCTACACTACCCAAAGACCACTGCACTGCCCTAAATCCTAAAACACTACACCCAGCACGACCCCCTACACTAGATAAACACCACTGCAATTCCCTAAACCCTAAAACACCACAATCTGCACGACACCATACACTGCCCCAACACCACTGCACTGCCCTAAACCCTAAGACACCACCGCCTGCAAGATCCCCTACACTACCTGAATCCCACTGTGCTCCCCTAAACCCTAAAAAAACACCACCCCCCTACACAGCCCCTTACACTGCCTGAACACCACTGTAGTGCCCTAAACCCTAAAACACCACCCCCAGCACGACCCCCTACACTGCCTGAACACCACTGCACTGCCCTAAACCCTAAAACACCACCCCCTGCACGACCCCTACACTGCCCGAACACCACTGTACTGCCCTTAACCCTAAAACACCACCCCCTGCACAACCCCCTACACTGCCCGAACACCACTGCACTGCCCTAAACCCTAAAACACCACCCTCAACACGACCCCCTACACTACCTGAATACCACTGCACTGCCCTAAACCCTAAAACACCACCCCAGCACGACCCCCTACACTCCCCGAACATCACTGCACTGCCCTAAACCCTAAAACACCACCCCCTGCAGACCCCTACACTGCCCGAACACCACAGAACTGCCCTAAACCCTAAAACACCACCCCCTGCTAAACCCCCTTCACTTATCGAACACCACTGCACTGCCCTAATCCCTAAAACATCACCCCAACACTACCCCAACACCACTGCACTGCCCTGAACCCTAAAACACCACCCCAGCACGACCCCCTACACTGCCCAAAGAAAACTGCACGACACTAATTCCTAAAACACAACCTCAGCATGACCCCCTAGACTACCCAAACACCACTGCACCACCCTAAACCCTAAAACACTACACCAGCATGACCTCCTAAACTACCCAAACACCACTGCACTACCCTAAACCCTAAAACACTACCCCAGCACGACCCCCTACACTACCCAAACACCACTGCACTACCCTAAACCCTAAAACATTACCCCCCGCACAACTCCCTACACGATCCAAATACCACTGCACTACCCTAAACCCTAAAACACTACCCCCAGCACGACCCCCTACACCCTAAAACACCACCCTCAACACGACCTCCTACATAACCCAAACACCACTGCACTGCCCTAAACCCTAAAACACCACCCCAGCACGGCCCCCTACACTGCCAGAACAGCACTGCTCTGGCCTAAACCCTAAAACACCACCCCCAGCATGACCCCCTACACTACCTGAACACCACTGCACTGCCCTAAACCCTAAAACACCACCCACAGCACGACTCCCTACTCTACCCAAACACCACTGCACTGCCCTAAACCCTAAAACAATACCCCAGCACGACCCCCTACACTACCCACACACCACTGCACTACCCTAAACCCTAAAACATTACCCCCCGCACGACCCCCTACACTATCCAAATACCACTGCAATACCCTAAACCCTAAAACACTACCCCCAGCATGACCCCCTACACTACCCAAACACCACTGCACTACCATGAAACCTAAAACACTACCCCAGCACAACCCCCTACACTACCCAAAGAAGACCACTGCACTACCCTAAACCCTAAAACACTACCCCCATACGACCCCTTACACTACACAAAGACCACTGTACTACCCTAAACCCTAAGACACGATGCCCTACACTACAGAAACACCGCTGAACTACTATAAACCCTAATACATTACCCCCAGCATGACCCTGTACATTAAACAAACACCACTGCACTACCCTAAACCCTAAAACACTACCCCCTACACTACACAAACACCACTGCACTACCCTAAACCCTAAAACTCTACCGCCAGCAGTACCCCTCACACCACCCAAACACCACTGCACTAGCCTAAACCCTAAAGCACTATCCCCAGCAGTACCCCCTACACTACTCAAACACCACTGCACTACCCTAACCCTAAAACACCACCCCCAGCACAACACCCTACACTACCCAAAGACCACTGCACTGCCCAAAATCCTAAAACACTACCCCCAGCACGACCCCCTACACTAGATAAACACCACTGCAATTCCCTAAACCCTAAAACACCACAACCTGCACGACACCATACACTGCCCGAACACCACTGCACTGCCCTAAACCCTAAGAAACCACCGCCTGCAAGACCCCCTACAGTACCCGAATCCCACTGCGCTCCCCTAAACCCTAAAAAAACACCACCCCCCTGCATGACCCCTTACTCTGCCTGAACACCACAGTAGTGCCCTAAACCCTAAAACACCACCCCCAGCACGACCCCCTACACTGCCCGAACACCACTGCACTGCCCTAAACCCTAAAACACCACCCCCGCACAACCCCCTACACTGCCCAAACACCACTGCACTGCACTAAACCCTAAAACACCACCCTCAACACGACCCCCTACAATACCTGAACACCACTGCACTGCCCTAAACCCTAAAACACCACCCCAGCACGACCCCTACACTGTCCGAACATCACTGCACTGCCCTAAACCCTAAAACACCACCCCCTGCAGACCCCTACACTGCCCGAACACCTCTGAACTGCCCCTGCTCAACCCCCTTCACTTATCGAACACCACTGCACTGCCTTAAACCCTAAAACACCACCTCAACACCACCCCAACACCACTGCACTGCCCTGAACCCTAAAACACCACCCCAGCACGACCCCCTAGACTACCCAAAGAAAACAGCACTACCCTAATTCCTAAAACACGACCTCAGCATGACCCCCTAGACTACCCAAACACCACTGCACCACCCTAAACCCTAAAACACAACACCAGAATGACCTCCTAAACTACCCAAACACCACTGCACTACCCTAAACCCTAAAACACTACCCCAGCACGACCCCCTACACTATCCAAATACCACTGCACTACCCTAAACCCTAAAACACTACCCCCAGCACGACCCCCTACACCCTAAAACACCACCCTCAACACAACCTCCTACACTACCCAAACACCACTGAACTGCCCTAAACCCTAAAACACCACCCCAGCACGGCCCCCTACACTGCCAGAACAGCACTGCTCTGGCCTAAACCCTAAAACACCACCCCCAGCATGACCCCCTACACTACCTGAACACCACTGCACTGCCCTAAACCCTAAAACACCACCCCCAGCATGACCCCCTACTCTACCCGAACACCACTACACTGCCCTAAACCCTAAAACACTACCCCAGAACGACCCCCTACACTACCCACACACCACTGCACTACCCTAAACCCTAAAACATTACCCCCCGCACGACCCCCTACACTATCCAAATACCACTGCACTACCCTAAACCCTAAAACACTACCCCCAGCACGACCCCCTACACTACCCAAACACCACTGCACTACCATGAACCCTAAAACACTACCCTAGCACCACCCCCTACACTACCCAAAGAACACTGCACTACCCTAAACCCTAAAACACTACCCCATACGACACCTTACACTACCCAAAGACCACTGTACTACCCTAAGCCCTAAGACACGATGCCCTACACTACAGAAACACCGCTGAACTACTCTAAACCCTAAAACATTACCCCCAGCATGACCCTGTACATTAAACAAACACCACTGCACTACCCTAAACCCTAAAACACTACCCCCTACACTACACAAACACCACTGCACTACCCTAAACCTTAAAACACTACCGCCAGCATTACCCCTCACACTATCCAAACACCAATGCACTAGCCTAAACCCTAAAGCACTATCCCCAGCAGTACCCCCTACACTACTCAAACACCACTGCACTACCCTAACCCTAAAATACTACCCCCAGCACAACACCCTACACTACCCAAAGACCACTGCACTGCCCTAAATCCTAAAACACTACACCCAGCACGACCCCCTACACTAGATAAACACCACTGCAATTCCCTAAACCCTAAAACACCACAATCTGCACGACACCATACACTGCCCGAACACCACTGCACTGCCCTAAACCCTAAGACACCACCGCCTGCAAGATCCCCTACACTACCTGAATCCCACTGCGCTCCCCTAAACCCTAAAAAAACACCACCCCCCTACACGACCCCTTACACTGCCTGAACACCACTGTAGTGCCCTAAACCCTAAAACACCACCCCCAGCACGACCCCCTACACTGCCCGAACACCACTGCACTGCCCTAAACCCTAAAACACCACCCCCTGCACGACCCCTACACTGCCCGAACACCACTGTACTGCCCTTAACCCTAAAACACCACCTCCTGCACAACCCCCTACACTGCCCGAACACCACTGCACTGCCCTAAACCCTAAAACTAGGCCTGGGTGGTAAATTCCGTTCCGTTCGCGGAATTTGCGTAATTTCGCGTTCCACGGAGAACGCGAAATTGCCCAAAAATCTGCGTTCCGCGGCTTAGCGAATTTTTTTGCTTGTTCGCGTTCTCAATATGCGTGTTCGCGAGATATTTCACCCCGAGCACGCAAACAGCGATCGCGAACAGGAAAAAAGTATCGCGAACAAGCAATTCCGCGTGTTCGCGGAATTTCTGCGTGCTCGCGGAGATTTTTTACCGTTTCGCGGAGGTTTGCGTAACGCGATTACGCAAATTCCGCCCACCCCTACCTAAAACACCACCCTCAACACGACCCCCTACACTACCTGAATACCACTGCACTGCCCTAAACCCTAAAACACCACCCCAGCACGACCCCCTACACTTCCCGAACATCACTGCACTGCCCTAAACCCTAAAACACCACCCCCTGCAGACCCCTACACTGCCCGAACACCACAGAACTGCCCTAAACCCTAAAACACCACCCCCGCTAAACCCCCTTCACTTATCGAACACCACTGCACTGCCCTAAACCCTAAAACATCACCCCAACACCACCCCAACACCACTGCACTGCCCTGAACCCTAAAACACCATCCCAGCACGACCCCCTACACTGCCCAAAGAAAACTGCACAACCCTAATTCCTAAAACAAAACCTCAGCATGACCCCCTAGACTACCCAAACACCACTGCACCACCCTAAACCCTAAAACACTACACCAGCATGAACTCCTAAACTACCCAAACACCACTGCACTACCCTAAACCCTAAAAAACTACCCCAACACGACCCCCTACACTACCCAAACACCACTGCACTACCCTAAACCCTAAAACATTACCCCCCGCACAACCCCTTACACGATCCAAATACCACTGCACTACCCTAAACCCTAAAACACTACCCCCAGCATGACCCCCTACACCCTAAAACACCACCCTCAACACGACCTCCTACATAACCCAAACACCACTGCACTGCCCTAAACCCTAAAACACCACACCAGCACGGCCCCCTACACTGCCAGAACAGCACTGCTCTGGCCTAAACCCTAAAACACCACCCCCAGCATGACCCCCTACACTACCTGAACACCACTGCACTGCCCTAAACCCTAAAACACCACCCACAGCATGACTCCCTACTCTACCCAAACACCACTGCACTGCCCTAAACCCTAAAACAATACCCCAGCACGACCCCCTACACTACCCACACACCACTGCACTACCCTAAACCCTAAAACATTACCCCCGCACGACCCCCTACACTATCCAAATACCACTGCACTACCCTAAACCCTAAAACACTACCCCCAGCATGACCCCCTACACTACCCAAACACCACTGCACTACCATGAAACCTAAAACACTACCCCAGCACAACCCCCTACACTACCCAAAGAAGACCACTGCACTACCCTAAACCCTAAAACACTACCCCCATACGACCCCTTACACTACACAAAGACCACTGTACTACCCTAAACCCTAAAACACTACCCCCTACACTACACAAACACCACTGCACTACCCTAAACCCTAAAACTCTACCGCCAGCAGTACCCCTCACACCACCCAAACACCACTGCACTAGCCTAAACCCTAAAGCACTATCCCCAGCAGTACCCCCTACACTACTCAAACACCACTGCACTACCCTAACCCTAAAACACCACCCCCAGCACAACACCCTACACTACCCAAAGACCACTGAACTGCCCAAAATCCTAAAACACTACCCCCAGCACGACCCCCTACACTAGATAAAATCCTCTGCAATTCCCTAAACCCTAAAACACCACAACCTGCACGACACCATACACTGCCCGAACACCACTGCACTGCCCTAAACCCTAAGAAACCACCGCCTGCAAGACCCCCTACAGTACCCGAATCCCACTGCGCTCCCCTAAACCCTAAAAAAACACCACCCCCCTGCACGACCCCTTACTCTGCCTGAACACCACAGTAGTGCCCTAAACCCTAAAACACCACCCCCAGCACGACCCCCTACACTGCCCGAACACCACTGCACTGCCCTAAACCCTAAAACACCACCCCCTGAACGACCCCTACACTGCCCGAACACTACTGTACTGCCCTTAACCCTAAAACACCTCCCCTGCACAACCCCCTACACTGCCCAAACACCCCTGCACTGCCCTAAACCCTAAAACACCACCCTCAACACGACCCCCTACAATACCTGAACACCACTGCACTGCCCTAAACCCTAAAACACCACCCCAGCACGACCCCCTACACTGTCCGAACATCACTGCACTGCCCTAAACCCTAAAACACCACCCCCTGCAGACCCCTACACTGCCCGAACACCTCTGAACTGCCCTAAACCCTAAAACACCACCCCCTGCTCAACCCCCTTCACTTATCGAACACCACTGCACTGCCTTAAACCCTAAAACACCACCTCAACACCACCCCAACACCACTGCACTGCCCTGAACCCTAAAACACCACCCCAGCACGACCCCCTAGACTACCCAAAGAAAACAGAACTACCCTAATTCCTAAAACACGACCTCAGCATGACCCCCTAGACTACCCAAACACCACTGCACCACCCTAAACCCTAAAACACGACACCAGCATGACCTCCTAAACTACCCAAACACCACTGCACTACCCTAAACCCTAAAACACTACCCCAGCACGACCCCCTACACTATCCAAATACCACTGCACTACCCTAAACCCTAAAACACTACCCCCAGCATGACCCCCTACACCCTAAAACACCACCCTCAACACAACCTCCTACACTACCCAAACACCACTGAACTGCCCTAAACCCTAAAACACCACCCCAGCACGGCCCCCTACACTGCCAGAACAGCACTGCTCTGGCCTAAACCCTAAAACACCACCCCCAGCATGACCCCCTACACTACCTGAACACCACTGCACTGCCCTAAACCCTAAAACACCACCCCCAGCATGACCCCCTACTCTACCCGAACACCACTACACTGCCCTAAACCCTAAAACACTACCCCAGAACGACCCCCTACACTACCCACACACCACTGCACTACCCTAAACCCTAAAACATTACCCCCCGCACGACCCCCTACACTATCCAAATACCACTGCACTACCCTAAACCCTAAAACACTATCCCCAGCACGACCCCCTACACTACCCAAACACCACTGCACTACCATGAACCCTAAAACACTACCCTAGCACCACCCCCTACACTACCCAAAGAACACTGCACTACCCTAAACCCTAAAACACTACCCCCCACACGACCCCCTACACTACCCAAAGACCACTGCACTACCATAAACCCTAAAACACAACCCCCTACACTACACAAACACAGCTGAACTATCCTAAACCCTAAAACTTTACCCCCAGCACATCCCCTACACTACACAAACACCACTGCACTACCCTAAACCCTAATACACTCCCCCAGCACCACTCTCTACACTACCCAAACACCACTGCACTACCCTAAACCCTACACCACTACCCCCAGCACGACCCCCTACACTACCAAACACCACTACACTACCCTAAACCCTAAGACACTACACCCAGCACGACCCCCTACACTACCCAAACAACACTGCACTACTCTAAACCCTAAAACACTACCACAGTATGACCCCTACACTATCCAAACACCACTGCCCTACCCTAAACCCTAAAACACTACCCGCAGCATGAGCCCCTACACTAACCAAACACCACTGCACTACCCTAAACCCTAAAACACTACCCCTTGCAAAGCCCCACTGCACTACCCAATTACCACTGCACTACCCTAAACCCTAAAACACTACCCCAGCACGACCCCCTACACTACCCAAACAGCACTTCACTACCATAAACCCTAAAGAACTACCCTCAGCACGACCCCTACACTACCCAAAGACCACTGCACTACCCTAAACCCTAAAACACTACCCCCAGCACGACCCCTTATACTACCCACACACCACTGCACTACCCTAAACCCTAAAACACTACCCCCAGCAGTACCCCTCACACTACCCAAACACCACTGCACTACCCTAACCCTCAAACACTACCCCCAGCACAACCCCCTTCACTACCCAAAGAACACTGCACTGCCCTAAACCCTCAAACACTACACCCCAGAAGTATCCCCTACACTACACAAACACCACTGCACTACCCTAAACCATAAAACACTACCCCCAGCACGACCCCTTATACTACCGAAACACCACTGCACTACCCTAACCCTAAAACACTACCCCCAGCAGTAACCCTCACACTACCCAAACACCACTGCACTACCCTAACCCTCAAACACTACCCCAGCACAAAACCCTATACTACCCAAAGAACACTGCACTACCCTAAACCCTAAAACACTACCCCCAGCACGACCCCTTATACTACCCAAACACCACTGCACTACCCTAAACCCTAAAACACTACCCCCAGCAGTACCCCTTATACTGAACACCACTGCACTGCTCTAAACCCTAAAACACCACCCCCAGCACAACCCCCTACTCTACCCGAACACCACTGCACTGCCCTAAACCCTAAAACACTACCCCAGCACCACCCCCTATGCTACCCAAACACCACTGCACTACCCTAAACCCTAAAACATTACCCCCTGCATGACCCCCTACACTATCCAAATACCACTGCACTACCCTAAACCCTAAAACACTACCCCCAGCACGACACCCTACACTACCCAAACACCACTGCACTACCATGAACCCTAAAACACTACCCCAGCACAACCCCCTACACTACCCAAAGAAGACCTGCACTACCCTAAACCCTAAAACACTACCCCATACGACACCTTACACTACCCAAAGACCTCTGTACTACCCTAAGCCCTAAGACACGATGCCCTACACTACAGAAACACTGCTGAACTACTCTAAACCCTAAAACATTACCCCCAGCATGACCCTGTACATTAAACAAACACCACTGCACTACCCTAAACCCTAAAACACTATCCCCTACACTACACAAACACCACTGCACTACCCTAAATCTTAAAACACTACCGCCAGCATTACCCCTCACACTATCCAAACACCAATGCACTAGCCTAAACCCTAAAGCACTATCCCCAGCAGTAACCCCTACACTACTCAAACACCACTGCACTACCCTAACCCTAAAACACTACCCCAGCACAACACCCTACACTACCCAAAGACCACTGCACTGCCCTAAATCCTAAAACACTACACCCAGCACGACCCCCTACACTAGATAAACACCACTGCAATTCCCTAAACCCTAAAACACCACAATCTGCACGACACCATACACTGCCCCAACACCACTGCACTGCCCTAAACCCTAAGACACCACCGCCTGCAAGATCCCCTACACTACCTGAATCCCACTGTGCTCCCCTAAACCCTAAAAAAACACCACCCCCCTACACAGCCCCTTACACTGCCTGAACACCACTGTAGTGCCCTAAACCCTAAAACACCACCCCCAGCACGACCCCCTACACTGCCTGAACACCACTGCACTGCCCTAAACCCTAAAACACCACCCCCTGCACGACCCCTACACTGCCCGAACACCACTGTACTGCCCTTAACCCTAAAACACCACCCCCTGCACAACCCCCTACACTGCCCGAACACCACTGCACTGCCCTAAACCCTAAAACACCACCCTCAACACGACCCCCTACACTACCTGAATACCACTGCACTGCCCTAAACCCTAAAACACCACCCCAGCACGACCCCCTACACTCCCCGAACATCACTGCACTGCCCTAAACCCTAAAACACCACCCCCTGCAGACCCCTACACTGCCCGAACACCACAGAACTGCCCTAAACCCTAAAACACCACCCCCTGCTAAACCCCCTTCACTTATCGAACACCACTGCACTGCCCTAATCCCTAAAACATCACCCCAACACTACCCCAACACCACTGCACTGCCCTGAACCCTAAAACACCACCCCAGCACGACCCCCTACACTGCCCAAAGAAAACTGCACGACACTAATTCCTAAAACACAACCTCAGCATGACCCCCTAGACTACCCAAACACCACTGCACCACCCTAAACCCTAAAACACTACACCAGCATGACCTCCTAAACTACCCAAACACCACTGCACTACCCTAAACCCTAAAACACTACCCCAGCACGACCCCCTACACTACCCAAACACCACTGCACTACCCTAAACCCTAAAACATTACCCCCCGCACAACTCCCTACACGATCCAAATACCACTGCACTACCCTAAACCCTAAAACACTACCCCCAGCACGACCCCCTACACCCTAAAACACCACCCTCAACACGACCTCCTACATAACCCAAACACCACTGCACTGCCCTAAACCCTAAAACACCACCCCAGCACGGCCCCCTACACTGCCAGAACAGCACTGCTCTGGCCTAAACCCTAAAACACCACCCCCAGCATGACCCCCTACACTACCTGAACACCACTGCACTGCCCTAAACCCTAAAACACCACCCACAGCACGACTCCCTACTCTACCCAAACACCACTGCACTGCCCTAAACCCTAAAACAATACCCCAGCACGACCCCCTACACTACCCACACACCACTGCACTACCCTAAACCCTAAAACATTACCCCCCGCACGACCCCCTACACTATCCAAATACCACTGCAATACCCTAAACCCTAAAACACTACCCCCAGCATGACCCCCTACACTACCCAAACACCACTGCACTACCATGAAACCTAAAACACTACCCCAGCACAACCCCCTACACTACCCAAAGAAGACCACTGCACTACCCTAAACCCTAAAACACTACCCCCATACGACCCCTTACACTACACAAAGACCACTGTACTACCCTAAACCCTAAGACACGATGCCCTACACTACAGAAACACCGCTGAACTACTATAAACCCTAATACATTACCCCCAGCATGACCCTGTACATTAAACAAACACCACTGCACTACCCTAAACCCTAAAACACTACCCCCTACACTACACAAACACCACTGCACTACCCTAAACCCTAAAACTCTACCGCCAGCAGTACCCCTCACACCACCCAAACACCACTGCACTAGCCTAAACCCTAAAGCACTATCCCCAGCAGTACCCCCTACACTACTCAAACACCACTGCACTACCCTAACCCTAAAACACCACCCCCAGCACAACACCCTACACTACCCAAAGACCACTGCACTGCCCAAAATCCTAAAACACTACCCCCAGCACGACCCCCTACACTAGATAAACACCACTGCAATTCCCTAAACCCTAAAACACCACAACCTGCACGACACCATACACTGCCCGAACACCACTGCACTGCCCTAAACCCTAAGAAACCACCGCCTGCAAGACCCCCTACAGTACCCGAATCCCACTGCGCTCCCCTAAACCCTAAAAAAACACCACCCCCCTGCATGACCCCTTACTCTGCCTGAACACCACAGTAGTGCCCTAAACCCTAAAACACCACCCCCAGCACGACCCCCTACACTGCCCGAACACCACTGCACTGCCCTAAACCCTAAAACACCACCCCCGCACAACCCCCTACACTGCCCAAACACCACTGCACTGCACTAAACCCTAAAACACCACCCTCAACACGACCCCCTACAATACCTGAACACCACTGCACTGCCCTAAACCCTAAAACACCACCCCAGCACGACCCCTACACTGTCCGAACATCACTGCACTGCCCTAAACCCTAAAACACCACCCCCTGCAGACCCCTACACTGCCCGAACACCTCTGAACTGCCCCTGCTCAACCCCCTTCACTTATCGAACACCACTGCACTGCCTTAAACCCTAAAACACCACCTCAACACCACCCCAACACCACTGCACTGCCCTGAACCCTAAAACACCACCCCAGCACGACCCCCTAGACTACCCAAAGAAAACAGCACTACCCTAATTCCTAAAACACGACCTCAGCATGACCCCCTAGACTACCCAAACACCACTGCACCACCCTAAACCCTAAAACACAACACCAGAATGACCTCCTAAACTACCCAAACACCACTGCACTACCCTAAACCCTAAAACACTACCCCAGCACGACCCCCTACACTATCCAAATACCACTGCACTACCCTAAACCCTAAAACACTACCCCCAGCACGACCCCCTACACCCTAAAACACCACCCTCAACACAACCTCCTACACTACCCAAACACCACTGAACTGCCCTAAACCCTAAAACACCACCCCAGCACGGCCCCCTACACTGCCAGAACAGCACTGCTCTGGCCTAAACCCTAAAACACCACCCCCAGCATGACCCCCTACACTACCTGAACACCACTGCACTGCCCTAAACCCTAAAACACCACCCCCAGCATGACCCCCTACTCTACCCGAACACCACTACACTGCCCTAAACCCTAAAACACTACCCCAGAACGACCCCCTACACTACCCACACACCACTGCACTACCCTAAACCCTAAAACATTACCCCCCGCACGACCCCCTACACTATCCAAATACCACTGCACTACCCTAAACCCTAAAACACTACCCCCAGCACGACCCCCTACACTACCCAAACACCACTGCACTACCATGAACCCTAAAACACTACCCTAGCACCACCCCCTACACTACCCAAAGAACACTGCACTACCCTAAACCCTAAAACACTACCCCATACGACACCTTACACTACCCAAAGACCACTGTACTACCCTAAGCCCTAAGACACGATGCCCTACACTACAGAAACACCGCTGAACTACTCTAAACCCTAAAACATTACCCCCAGCATGACCCTGTACATTAAACAAACACCACTGCACTACCCTAAACCCTAAAACACTACCCCCTACACTACACAAACACCACTGCACTACCCTAAACCTTAAAACACTACCGCCAGCATTACCCCTCACACTATCCAAACACCAATGCACTAGCCTAAACCCTAAAGCACTATCCCCAGCAGTACCCCCTACACTACTCAAACACCACTGCACTACCCTAACCCTAAAATACTACCCCCAGCACAACACCCTACACTACCCAAAGACCACTGCACTGCCCTAAATCCTAAAACACTACACCCAGCACGACCCCCTACACTAGATAAACACCACTGCAATTCCCTAAACCCTAAAACACCACAATCTGCACGACACCATACACTGCCCGAACACCACTGCACTGCCCTAAACCCTAAGACACCACCGCCTGCAAGATCCCCTACACTACCTGAATCCCACTGCGCTCCCCTAAACCCTAAAAAAACACCACCCCCCTACACGACCCCTTACACTGCCTGAACACCACTGTAGTGCCCTAAACCCTAAAACACCACCCCCAGCACGACCCCCTACACTGCCCGAACACCACTGCACTGCCCTAAACCCTAAAACACCACCCCCTGCACGACCCCTACACTGCCCGAACACCACTGTACTGCCCTTAACCCTAAAACACCACCTCCTGCACAACCCCCTACACTGCCCGAACACCACTGCACTGCCCTAAACCCTAAAACTAGGCCTGGGTGGTAAATTCCGTTCCGTTCGCGGAATTTGCGTAATTTCGCGTTCCACGGAGAACGCGAAATTGCCCAAAAATCTGCGTTCCGCGGCTTAGCGAATTTTTTTGCTTGTTCGCGTTCTCAATATGCGTGTTCGCGAGATATTTCACCCCGAGCACGCAAACAGCGATCGCGAACAGGAAAAAAGTATCGCGAACAAGCAATTCCGCGTGTTCGCGGAATTTCTGCGTGCTCGCGGAGATTTTTTACCGTTTCGCGGAGGTTTGCGTAACGCGATTACGCAAATTCCGCCCACCCCTACCTAAAACACCACCCTCAACACGACCCCCTACACTACCTGAATACCACTGCACTGCCCTAAACCCTAAAACACCACCCCAGCACGACCCCCTACACTTCCCGAACATCACTGCACTGCCCTAAACCCTAAAACACCACCCCCTGCAGACCCCTACACTGCCCGAACACCACAGAACTGCCCTAAACCCTAAAACACCACCCCCGCTAAACCCCCTTCACTTATCGAACACCACTGCACTGCCCTAAACCCTAAAACATCACCCCAACACCACCCCAACACCACTGCACTGCCCTGAACCCTAAAACACCATCCCAGCACGACCCCCTACACTGCCCAAAGAAAACTGCACAACCCTAATTCCTAAAACAAAACCTCAGCATGACCCCCTAGACTACCCAAACACCACTGCACCACCCTAAACCCTAAAACACTACACCAGCATGAACTCCTAAACTACCCAAACACCACTGCACTACCCTAAACCCTAAAAAACTACCCCAACACGACCCCCTACACTACCCAAACACCACTGCACTACCCTAAACCCTAAAACATTACCCCCCGCACAACCCCTTACACGATCCAAATACCACTGCACTACCCTAAACCCTAAAACACTACCCCCAGCATGACCCCCTACACCCTAAAACACCACCCTCAACACGACCTCCTACATAACCCAAACACCACTGCACTGCCCTAAACCCTAAAACACCACACCAGCACGGCCCCCTACACTGCCAGAACAGCACTGCTCTGGCCTAAACCCTAAAACACCACCCCCAGCATGACCCCCTACACTACCTGAACACCACTGCACTGCCCTAAACCCTAAAACACCACCCACAGCATGACTCCCTACTCTACCCAAACACCACTGCACTGCCCTAAACCCTAAAACAATACCCCAGCACGACCCCCTACACTACCCACACACCACTGCACTACCCTAAACCCTAAAACATTACCCCCGCACGACCCCCTACACTATCCAAATACCACTGCACTACCCTAAACCCTAAAACACTACCCCCAGCATGACCCCCTACACTACCCAAACACCACTGCACTACCATGAAACCTAAAACACTACCCCAGCACAACCCCCTACACTACCCAAAGAAGACCACTGCACTACCCTAAACCCTAAAACACTACCCCCATACGACCCCTTACACTACACAAAGACCACTGTACTACCCTAAACCCTAAAACACTACCCCCTACACTACACAAACACCACTGCACTACCCTAAACCCTAAAACTCTACCGCCAGCAGTACCCCTCACACCACCCAAACACCACTGCACTAGCCTAAACCCTAAAGCACTATCCCCAGCAGTACCCCCTACACTACTCAAACACCACTGCACTACCCTAACCCTAAAACACCACCCCCAGCACAACACCCTACACTACCCAAAGACCACTGAACTGCCCAAAATCCTAAAACACTACCCCCAGCACGACCCCCTACACTAGATAAAATCCTCTGCAATTCCCTAAACCCTAAAACACCACAACCTGCACGACACCATACACTGCCCGAACACCACTGCACTGCCCTAAACCCTAAGAAACCACCGCCTGCAAGACCCCCTACAGTACCCGAATCCCACTGCGCTCCCCTAAACCCTAAAAAAACACCACCCCCCTGCACGACCCCTTACTCTGCCTGAACACCACAGTAGTGCCCTAAACCCTAAAACACCACCCCCAGCACGACCCCCTACACTGCCCGAACACCACTGCACTGCCCTAAACCCTAAAACACCACCCCCTGAACGACCCCTACACTGCCCGAACACTACTGTACTGCCCTTAACCCTAAAACACCTCCCCTGCACAACCCCCTACACTGCCCAAACACCCCTGCACTGCCCTAAACCCTAAAACACCACCCTCAACACGACCCCCTACAATACCTGAACACCACTGCACTGCCCTAAACCCTAAAACACCACCCCAGCACGACCCCCTACACTGTCCGAACATCACTGCACTGCCCTAAACCCTAAAACACCACCCCCTGCAGACCCCTACACTGCCCGAACACCTCTGAACTGCCCTAAACCCTAAAACACCACCCCCTGCTCAACCCCCTTCACTTATCGAACACCACTGCACTGCCTTAAACCCTAAAACACCACCTCAACACCACCCCAACACCACTGCACTGCCCTGAACCCTAAAACACCACCCCAGCACGACCCCCTAGACTACCCAAAGAAAACAGAACTACCCTAATTCCTAAAACACGACCTCAGCATGACCCCCTAGACTACCCAAACACCACTGCACCACCCTAAACCCTAAAACACGACACCAGCATGACCTCCTAAACTACCCAAACACCACTGCACTACCCTAAACCCTAAAACACTACCCCAGCACGACCCCCTACACTATCCAAATACCACTGCACTACCCTAAACCCTAAAACACTACCCCCAGCATGACCCCCTACACCCTAAAACACCACCCTCAACACAACCTCCTACACTACCCAAACACCACTGAACTGCCCTAAACCCTAAAACACCACCCCAGCACGGCCCCCTACACTGCCAGAACAGCACTGCTCTGGCCTAAACCCTAAAACACCACCCCCAGCATGACCCCCTACACTACCTGAACACCACTGCACTGCCCTAAACCCTAAAACACCACCCCCAGCATGACCCCCTACTCTACCCGAACACCACTACACTGCCCTAAACCCTAAAACACTACCCCAGAACGACCCCCTACACTACCCACACACCACTGCACTACCCTAAACCCTAAAACATTACCCCCCGCACGACCCCCTACACTATCCAAATACCACTGCACTACCCTAAACCCTAAAACACTATCCCCAGCACGACCCCCTACACTACCCAAACACCACTGCACTACCATGAACCCTAAAACACTACCCTAGCACCACCCCCTACACTACCCAAAGAACACTGCACTACCCTAAACCCTAAAACACTACCCCCCACACGACCCCCTACACTACCCAAAGACCACTGCACTACCATAAACCCTAAAACACAACCCCCTACACTACACAAACACAGCTGAACTATCCTAAACCCTAAAACTTTACCCCCAGCACATCCCCTACACTACACAAACACCACTGCACTACCCTAAACCCTAATACACTCCCCCAGCACCACTCTCTACACTACCCAAACACCACTGCACTACCCTAAACCCTACACCACTACCCCCAGCACGACCCCCTACACTACCAAACACCACTACACTACCCTAAACCCTAAGACACTACACCCAGCACGACCCCCTACACTACCCAAACAACACTGCACTACTCTAAACCCTAAAACACTACCACAGTATGACCCCTACACTATCCAAACACCACTGCCCTACCCTAAACCCTAAAACACTACCCGCAGCATGAGCCCCTACACTAACCAAACACCACTGCACTACCCTAAACCCTAAAACACTACCCCTTGCAAAGCCCCACTGCACTACCCAATTACCACTGCACTACCCTAAACCCTAAAACACTACCCCAGCACGACCCCCTACACTACCCAAACAGCACTTCACTACCATAAACCCTAAAGAACTACCCTCAGCACGACCCCTACACTACCCAAAGACCACTGCACTACCCTAAACCCTAAAACACTACCCCCAGCACGACCCCTTATACTACCCACACACCACTGCACTACCCTAAACCCTAAAACACTACCCCCAGCAGTACCCCTCACACTACCCAAACACCACTGCACTACCCTAACCCTCAAACACTACCCCCAGCACAACCCCCTTCACTACCCAAAGAACACTGCACTGCCCTAAACCCTCAAACACTACACCCCAGAAGTATCCCCTACACTACACAAACACCACTGCACTACCCTAAACCATAAAACACTACCCCCAGCACGACCCCTTATACTACCGAAACACCACTGCACTACCCTAACCCTAAAACACTACCCCCAGCAGTAACCCTCACACTACCCAAACACCACTGCACTACCCTAACCCTCAAACACTACCCCAGCACAAAACCCTATACTACCCAAAGAACACTGCACTACCCTAAACCCTAAAACACTACCCCCAGCACGACCCCTTATACTACCCAAACACCACTGCACTACCCTAAACCCTAAAACACTACCCCCAGCAGTACCCCTTATACTGAACACCACTGCACTGCTCTAAACCCTAAAACACCACCCCCAGCACAACCCCCTACTCTACCCGAACACCACTGCACTGCCCTAAACCCTAAAACACTACCCCAGCACCACCCCCTATGCTACCCAAACACCACTGCACTACCCTAAACCCTAAAACATTACCCCCTGCATGACCCCCTACACTATCCAAATACCACTGCACTACCCTAAACCCTAAAACACTACCCCCAGCACGACACCCTACACTACCCAAACACCACTGCACTACCATGAACCCTAAAACACTACCCCAGCACAACCCCCTACACTACCCAAAGAAGACCTGCACTACCCTAAACCCTAAAACACTACCCCATATGACACCTTACACTACCCAAAGACCACTGTACTACCCTAAGCCCTAAGACACGATGCCCTACACTACAGAAACACCGCTGAACTACTCTAAACCCTAAAACATTACCCCCAGCATGACCCTGTACATTAAACAAACACCACTGCACTACCCTAAACCCTAAAACACTACCCCCTACACTACACAAACACCACTGCACTACCCTAAACCTTAAAACACTACCGCCAGCATTACCCCTCACACTATCCAAACACCAATGCACTAGCCTAAACCCTAAAGCACTATCCCCAGCAGTACCCCCTACACTACTCAAACACCACTGCACTACCCTAACCCTAAAACACTACCCCCAGCACAACACCCTACACTACCCAAAGACCACTGCACTGCCCTAAATCCTAAAACACGACACCCAGCACGACCCCCTACACTAGATAAACACCACTGCAATTCCCTAAACCCTAAAACACCACAATCTGCACGACACCATACACTGCCCGAACACCACTGCACTGCCCTAAACCCTAAGACACCACCGCCTGCAAGATCCCCTACACTACCTGAATCCCACTGCGCTCCCCTAAACCCTAAAAAAACACCACCCCCCTACACGACCCCTTACACTGCCTGAACACCACTGTAGTGCCCTAAACCCTAAAACACCACCCCCAGCACGACCCCCTACACTGCCCGAACACCACTGCACTGCCCTAAACCCTAAAACACCACCCCCTGCACGACCCCTACACTGCCCGAACACCACTGTACTGCCCTTAACCCTAAAACACCACCCCCTGCACAACCCCATGCACTGCCCGAACACCACTACACTGCCCTAAACCCTAAAACACCACCCTCAACACGACCCCCTACACTACCTGAATACCACTGCACTGCCCTAAACCCTAAAACACCACCCCAGCACGACCCCCTACACTCCCCGAACATCACTGCACTGCCCTAAACCCTAAAACACCACCCCCTGCAGACCCCTACACTGCCCGAACACCACAGAACTGCCCTAAACCCTAAAACACCACCCCCTGCTAAACCCCCTTCACTTATCGAACACCACTGCACTGCCCTAAACCCTAAAACATCACCCCAACACCACCCCAACACCACTGCACTGCCCTGAACCCTAAAACACCACACCAGCACGACCCCCTACACTGCCCAAAGAAAACTGCACGACCCTAATTCCTAAAACACAACCTCAGCATGACCCCCTAGACTACCCAAACACCACTGCACCACCCTAAACCCTAAAACACTACACCAGCATGACCTCCTAAACTACCCAAACACCACTGCACTACCCTAAACCCTAAAACACTACCCCAGCACGACCCCCTACACTACCCAAACACCACTGCACTACCCTAAACCCTAAAACATTACCCCCCGCACAACCCCCTACACGATCCAAATACCACTGCACTACCCTAAACCCTAAAACACTACCCCCAGCACGACCCCCTACACCCTAAAATACCACCCTCAACACGACCTCCTACATAACCCAAACACCACTGCACTGCCCTAAACCCTAAAACACCACCCCAGCACGGCCCCCTACACTGCCAGAACAGCACTGCTCTGGCCTAAACCCTAAAACACCACCCCCAGCATGACCCCCTACACTACCTGAACACCACTGCACTGCCCTAAACCCTAAATCACCACCCACAGCACGA
Source organism: Triturus cristatus (assembly GCF_964204655.1). Taxonomy (NCBI): domain Eukaryota; kingdom Metazoa; phylum Chordata; class Amphibia; order Caudata; family Salamandridae; genus Triturus; species Triturus cristatus. The sequence goes on from NC_140579.1 coordinate 1,111,761,590, forward strand.
CTCCCTACTCTACCCAAACACCACTGCACTGCCCTAAACCCTAAAACACTACCCCAGCACGACCCCCTACACTACCCACACACCACTGCACTACCCTAAACCCTACAACATTACCCCCGCACGACCCCCTACACTATCCAAATACCACTGCACTAGCCTAAACCCTAAAACACTACCCCCAGCATGACCCCCTACACTACCCAAACACCACTGCACTACCATGAAACCTAAAACACTACCCCAGCACAACCCCCTACACTACCCAAAGAAGACCACTGCACTACCCTAAACCCTAAAACACTACCCCCATACGACCCCTTACACTACACAAAGACCACTGTACTACCCTAAACCCTAAGACACGATGCCCTACACTACAGAAACACCGCTGAACTACTCTAAACCCTAAAACATTACCCCCAGCATGACCCTGTACATTAAACAAACACCACTGCACTACCCTAAACCCTAAAACACTACCCCCTACACTACACAAACACGACTGCACTACCCTAAACCCTAAAACTCTACCGCCAGCAGTACCCCTCACACCACCCAAACACCACTGCACTAGCCTAAACCCTAAAGCACTATCCCCAGCAGTACCCCCTACACTACTCAAACACCACTGCACTACCCTAACCCTAAAACACTACCCCCAGCACAACACCCTACACTACCCAAAGACCACTGCACTGCCCAAAATCCTAAAACACTACCCCCAGCACGACCCCCTACACTAGATAAACACCACTGTAATTCCCTAAACCCTAAAACACCACAACATGCACGACACAATACACTGCCTGAACACCACTGCACTGCCCTAAACCCTAGGACACCACCGCCTGCAAGACCCCCTACACTACCCGAATCCCACTGCGCTCCCCTAAACCCTAAAAAAACACCACCCCCCTGCATGACCCCCTACACTGCCTGAACACCACTGTAGTGCCCTAAACCCTAAAACACCACCCCTAGCACGACCCCCTACACTGCCCGAACACCACTGCACTGCCCTAAACCCTGAAACACCAGCCCCAGCACGACCCCTACTCTGCCCGAACACCACTGCACTGCCTTAAACCCTGAAACACCACAACCAGCATGACCCCCTACACTACCCAAACACCACTGCACTGCCCTAAACCCTAAAACACCACCCCCTGCATGACCCCCTACACTGCCCGAACACCACTGCACTGCCCTAAACCCTAAAACACCACCCTCAACACGACCCCCTACACTACCTGAACACCACTGCACTGCCCTAAACCCTAAAACACCTCCCCAGCACGACCCCCTACACTGCCAGAACATCACTGCACTGCCATAAACCCTAAAACACCACCCCCTGCAGACCCCTACACTGCCCGAACACCACTGAACTGCCCTAAACCCTAAAACACCACCCCCTGCTCAACCCCCTTCACTTATCGAACACCACTGCACTGCCCTAAACCCTAAAACACCACCCCAACACCACTGCACTTCCCTGAACCCTAAAACACCACCCCAGCACGACCCCTACACTGCCCAAAGAAAACTGCACTACCCTAATTCCTAAAACACGACCTCAGCATGAGCAGCTAGACTACCCAAACACCACTGCACCACCCTAAACCCTAAACTACTACACCAGCATGACCTCCTAAACTACCCAAACACCACTGCACTACCCTAAACCCTAAAACACTACCCCCCACATGACACCCTACACTACCCAAACACTACCGCACTACCCTAAACCCTAAAACACTACCCCCAGCACGACCCCCTACACTACCCAAACACCACTGCAATACCCTAAACCCTAAAACACTACCCCAGCATGACCCCATACACTTCCCAAACACCACTGCACTACCCTAAACCCTAAAACATTACCCCCGCACAACCCCCTACACTACCCAAACACCACTGCATACCCTAAACCCTAAAACACTACCCCCAGCATGACCCCCTACACTACCCAAACACCACTGCACTACCATCAACCCTAAAACACTACCCCCAGCACGACCACCTGCACTACTCAAAGACCACTGCACTACCCTAAACCACGCCCCCAGCACACCGCCTATACTACCCAAAGACCACTGCACTACCCTAAACCCTAAAACAAGACCCCCAGCACGACCCCTATACTACCCAAAAACCACTGCACTACCCTAAACACTAAAACACGACCTCCTACACTACACAAAAACCACAGCACTACCCTAATCCCTAAAACACCCCCAGCACGATCCGCTACACTATACAAACACCACTGCACTGCTCTAAAATCTAAAACTCCACCCCTGCACAACCCCCTACACTTCCCCAACACCACTGCACTGCCCTAAACCCTAAAACACCACGCCCTGAACGACTCCCTACACAGCCCGAACACCACTACTCTGCACTAAACCCTAAAACACTGCCCCCAGCACGACCGCCTACACTGCCCGAACACCACTGCACTGCCCTAAACCCTAAAACACCACCCCCTGAACGACCCCCTACACTGCCCGAACACCACTACTCTGCCCTAAACCCTAAAACACCACCCCCAGCACGACGGCCTACGCTGCCCAAACACCACTGCATTGCCCTAAACCCTAAAACACTACTCCAGCATGACCCCCTACCCTACACAAACACCACTGCATTACCCTAAACCCTAAAACACTACACCCTACACTACACAAACACCACTGCACTACCCTAAACCCTAAAACACTACCCACAGCACATCCCCTACTCTACACAAACACCACTGCACTACCCTAAACCCTAAAACACTCCCCCAAGCACCACTCTCTACACTACCCAAACACCACTGCACTACCCTAAACCCTACACCACTACCTCCAGCACAACCCCTACACTACCAAACACCACTACACTACCCTAAACCGTAAAACACTACACCCAGCACGACCCCCTACACTACCCAAACACCACTGCACTACTCTAAACCCTAAAACACTACCACAGTACACTACCCAAACACTACTGCGCTTACCTAAACCCTAAAACACTACCCGCAGCATGACCCCCTACACTACCCAAACACCACTGCACTACCCTAAACCCTAAAACACTACCCCTTGCAAAGCCACACTGCACTACCCAAACACCACTGCACTACCCTAAACCCTAAAACACTACCCCCAGCACGACCCCCTACACTACCCAAACAGCATTTCACTACCATAAACCCTAAAACACTACCCCCAGCACGACCCCCTACACTACCCAAAGACCACTGCACTACCCTAAATCCTAAAACACTACCCTCCACACGACCCCCTACACTACCCCAAGACCACTGCACTACCCTAAACCCTAAAACACTACCCCTACACTAAACAACCACCACTGCACTACGCTAAACCATAAAACACTACCCCCAGCACGACCCCTTATACTACCCAAACACCAATGCACTACCCTAAACCCTAAAACACTACTCCCAACAGTACCCCCTACACTACCCAAACACCACTGCACTACCCTAACCCTCAAACACTACACCCAGCACAACCCCCTTCACTACCCAAAGAACACTGCACTGCCCTAAACCCTAAATACCTACCCAGGCACGACCCCCTTCGCTTCCCAAACACAACTGCACTACCCTAAACCCAAAAACACTACCCCCAGCATGACCCCCTACACTACCCAAACACCACTGCACTACCCTAAACCCTAAAACACTACACCCCAGAAGTATCCCCTACACTACCCAAACACCACTGTACTAACCTAAACCCTAAAACACTAGCCCCCACACGACCCCCTACACTACCCAAACACCACTGCACTACCCTAAACCCTAAAACACTACCCCCAGCATGACCCCCTACACTACCCGAACACCACTGCACTACCCTAAACACTAAAACACTCCCCCCAGCATGACCCCCTACAATACCCAAAGACCACTGCACTACCCTAAACCCTAAAACACCTTACCCTTCACGACCCCCTACATTGCCCAAACACCACCGCACTTCCCTAAACCCTAAATCACCACCCCCTACTCGACCCCTACACTACCCGAACACCACTGCACTACCCTAAACAATAAAACACTCCCCCCAGCACGACCCCTACAATACCCAAACACCACTGCACTACCCTAAACCCTAAAACACCTTACCCTTCACAACCCCCTACATTGCCCAAACATGATCCCTTACACTGCCTGATCACAACTGCACTGCCCTAAACACTAAAACACCACCCCCTGCACGACACCCTACACTGCCCAAACACCACTGCACTGCCCTAAACACTAAAACACGACCCCCTGCTCGACTCCCTACACTGCCCGAACACCACTGCACTTCCCTAAACCCTAAATCCCCACCCCCTGCACGACTCCCTACACTGCCCAAACACCATTGCACTGTCCTAGACACTAAAACACCACCCCTGCATGACCCCCAACACTGCCCGAACACCACTGCACTGCCCTAAACCCTGAAACACCACCCCCTGCATGACCCCCTACACTGCCTGAACACCACTGCACTGCCCTAAACTCTAAAACACCACCCCCTGCATGACTCCATACAACGCCCGAACACCACTGCACTGCCCTAACCCTAAAACACTGCCCCCTGCTCGACTCCCTACATTGCCCGAACACAACTGCACTTCCATAAACCCTAAAACCCCACCCCCTGCACGACTCCTTAAACTGCCCAAACACCATTGCACTGCCCTAAACCCTAAAACACCACCCTGTGCATGACCCCCTACACTGCCCAAACACCACTGCACTGCCCTAAACCCTAAAACTTTACCCCCCGCACGACCCCCTACACTATCCAAACACTACTGCAATTTCCTAAACCCTAAAACACCACCCCCTGCACGACACCATGCACTGCCCGAACACCACTGCACTGCCCTAAACCCTAAGACACCACCGCCTGCAAGACCCCCTACACTACTCGAATACCACTGCGCTCCCCTAAACCCTAAAAAAATACCACCCCCCTGCACGACCCCTACACTGCCTGAACACCACTGTAGTGCCCTAAACCCTAAAACACCACCCCAGCACGATCCCCTACACTGCCCAAAAACTACTGCACTACCCTAAACCCTAAAACACTACCCCCAGCATGACCCCCTACACTACCCAAACACCACTGCACTACCATAAACCCTAAAACACTACCCCAGCACGACCACCTGCACTACCCAAAGACCATTGCACTACCCTAAACCACGCCCCTAGCACACCGCCTATACTACCCAAAGACCACTGCACTACCCTAAACCCTAAAACAAGACCCCCAGCACGACTCCTATACTACCCAAAAACCACTACACTACCCTAAACACTAAAACACACCCCCTACTCTACACAAACACCACAGCACTACCCTAATCCCTAAAAAAACCCCAGAACGATCCGCTACACTATACAAACACCATTGCACTGCTCTAAAATCTAAAACTCCACCCCCTGCACAGCCCCCTACACTGCCACAACACCACTGCACTGCCCTAAACCCTAAAACACCACCCCCTGAACTACTCCCTACACGGCCCAAACACCACTACTCTGCCCTAAACACAAAAACACCGCCCCCAGCACGACCACCTACACTGCCCGAACACCACTGCCCTAAACCCTAAAACACCACCCCCTGAACGACCCCCTACACTGCCCGAACACCGCTACTCTGCCCTAAACCCTAAAACACCACCCCCAGCACGACGGCCTACGCTGCCGGAACACCACTGCACTGCCCTAAACCCTAAAACACTACTCCAGCATGACCCCCTACACTACACAAACACTACTGCACTACCCTAAACCCTAAAACACTACCCCCAGCACATCCCCTACACTACACAAACACCACTGCACTACCCTAAACCCTAAAACACTCCCCCCAGCACCACTCTCTACCCTACCCAAACACCACTGCACTACCCTAAACCCTACACCACTACCCCCAGCATGACCCCCTACACTACCAAACACCACTACACTACCCTAAACCCTAAAACACTACACCCTGCACGACCCCCTACACTACACAAACCCCACTGCACTACCCTAAACCCTAAAACACTCCCCCCAGCACCACTCTCTACACTACCCAAACACCACTGCACTACCCTAAACCCTACACCACAAACCCCAGCACGACCCCCTACACTACCAAACACCACTGCACTACCCTAAACCCTAAAACACTCCCCCCAGCACCACTCTCTACACTACCCAAACACCACTGCACTACCCTAAACCCTACACCACTACCCCCAGCACGACCCCCTACACTACCAAACACCACTGCACTACTCTAAACCCTAAAACACTACCACAGTATGACCCCTACACTACCCAAACACCACTGCCCTACCCTAAACCCTAAAACACTACCCGCAGCATGACCCCCTACACTACCCAAACACCACTGCATTACCCTAAAACACTACCCCCTACACTACACAAACACCACTGCACTACCCTCAACCCTAAAACACTACCCCCAGCACATCCCCTACACTACACAAACACCACTGCACTACCCTAAACCCTAAAACACTCCCCCCAGCACCACTCTTTACACTACCCAAACACCACTGCACTACCATAAACCCTACACCACTACCCCCAGCACGGCCCCCTACACTACCAAACACCACTGCACTACCCTAAACCCTAAAACACTCCCCCCAGCACCACTCTCTACACTACCCAAACACCACTGCACTACCCTAAACCCTACACCACTACCCCCAGCACGACCCCCTATACTACCAAACACCACTGCACTACTCTAAACCCTAAAACACTACCACAGTATGACCCCTACTCTACCCAAACACCACTGCCCTACCCTAAACCCTAAAACACTACCCGCAGCATGACCCCCTACACTACCCAAACACCACTGCACTACCCTAAATCCTAAAACACTACCCCCCACACGACCCCCTACACTACCCCAAGACCACTGCACTACCCTAAACCCTAAAATACTACCCCTACACTACACAAACACCACTGTACTACCCTAAACCATAAAACACTACCCCCAGCACGACCCCTTATACTACCCAAACACCACTGCACTACCCTAAACCCTAAAACACTACCCCAGCAGTACCCCTCACACTACCCAAACATCACTGCACTACCCTAAACCCCAAAACACTACTCCCAACAGTACCCCCTACACTACCCAAACACCACTGCACTACCCTAACCCTCAAACACTACCCCCAGCACAACCCCCTTCACTACCCAAAGAACACTGCACTGCCCTAAACCCTAAAACACTACCCCCAGCACGACCCTCTACACTAAATAAACACCACTGCACTGCCCTAAACCCTAAATCCCTACCCCAGCACGACCCCCTACACTACCCAAACACCACTGCACTACCCTAAACCCTAAGACTCTACCCCCAGCACGACCCCTGCGCTTCCCAAACACCACTGCACTACCCTAAACCCAAAAACACTACCCCCAGCATGACCCCCTACACTACCCAAACACCACTGCTCTACCCTAAACCCTAAAACACTACACCCCAGAAGTATCCCCTACACTACCCAAACACCACTGTACTAACCTAAACCCTAAAACACTACCCCAGCATGACCCCCTTCACTACCCAAACACCACTGTGTGGTACTGTAAAATTCGGAACCGTGTAGGTGGCATGGTCCCACCATGCCAATTTTGGTACCAACGAACCCCAAATGAGTAACGCGGTATGTATGAGTGTTTTCGTCGTGTTTCACTGATGAATTCGCCGTGCATACGATACCACATATTGAACCCTTTTGGGTTCCATTTTAGAATGGTAGCCATTTTGTGGTTGCCCTCACATAGGCTGCGCACTAAGGCCCTGCCTAGGCCTAAAAGGACACGTACACCTTTGGTGACTTCTCTCTGACCTGTGCAAACTGACTCCGCTGCCCGAGGTCAATCCTGTCCGGCCGGTTCCTTTCCTCGCGGCCTAATGTGATTAGCATCAGGGCTCGACCCATCATAAAGCCCCTGTTCGCACACGATCTCTGACTAAGCTATTTTCACACCTGACTCTGTTTCCTACTTTATGGCTTGTTTTACGAGCAGGAGGTGCCCGTTTTATTGGGGTCTGCTGTTATCTGATGAGGGTTCTGAGCCTTGCTGGGTACAATGACTGCATGCTTAATTAACTGAAATGTGGGATTGTCATTATGGCTCTGCTGTTCCTTTGAAACGAAAATATGTGAATGACCACTTGTAAAATAGGGGCGGTGTTGCCCAGAAGCGTAATATTCTGTATATAAGAAAAGACTGTTTTGGGGTTCAGGAGCAGTCTCCTGAGAACATACATCGTGTTGTACTTCTCGGATACCTGTGATTGGTCTGCAGCCAATAAATACGATCTTTGATTTCACCTAGAAGACTCTGTGTTTCTGTGGGTCTGAAACAGGAAGAATCCGAAGTCTTAGGGTGTGTTCCCCTGCACCGCTGGGTTCTAAAAACCCAGTACTTCAGTTGGCGCCCATCGTGGGGCGATTTCAGTGGTACCGGTCCAAGCCAGAGGTTCGTGAGGAGCTTCGTGTGGAAATTCTGGAGGAAGGCCGCCACTTCATCGACCCCTGCATGTCGACATGGTCCGAAAGTCTTTTCTACGAGGTTCTCCGCGTCCCGACGGCTACGAAGGACTGCTGCCCTGATTAATCGCCCTGTTTTGGACCCTTGATGATTTGGTAGAGCGAAACAATTGAGAGAGTCTTCTGGTGAAGTCATCGATACCTCAGTTAAGTATAAGTGGAGCGTCTCCCAGTTTGTTTGGTATCCTTCAGGATTTTGGTATCCTTCGGGATCGCTTTGATTTGGGTCTTGCAAGTGCCAAAGCCAGAGGACTCGTGTATTCACGAGACTATCGTATTCGATAATCCTTTGAAGTTTGAAACTAGACTAGTGAGCGAAGATGCCTGGTTCTAGTATATTTGGAAATTTGTTTTGTTTTGGTTGTAAAAGGGATTCCCGATTAGAGGATTCGTGTCCGGTTCCTCCAATTGGAACTCTAACTTATGAGCTTTATGTGAAACATGGCGTGGGCCCCATTACGTATAATCAAGTATGGATCCGATACACCAGGAAGGATGGTGTTTTAAAATGGCCCCAAAATGGTAGTTTCGACACAGAGATCCTAGATAATTTAGAAGTTAAATTGTTCAAGAAGAAAGCCCGGCCGGCGATGTTTGATTCTTTCCGCCTATGGCGAAAGGAAGCCAAACAAAAAGAAATTAAATTAGAAAAGAAGAATAAAAGAGAGAGAGGTATGTCGATAATGCAAGCAGCTTTGCAGTTTAAGGATAATGAAGAGGACCAAATGAATGAGCAGTTGCACAGGCAACGCAAACTAGTCATTGATAAATGTTACCCAGTTTTGCCACCCCTTCAACAAGATGAATCAAGAGACGAAGAGAAAGACCCTCTAATGTCGCATTTGCTAAGTTCGCCACACCCGTATGCGCAAAATGCTACCGCACCCCCGCAACCCGTAAATATACAGCCTCCAGCTAATGCACCGCAAGCTTTCCCGCAGCCGCCAGCTCCTCCTCAGCCGGCTCCTGTCCCCGGTAGCGCAGCCTTCCCAAGGGACGCCGATTTTGCTACCTACCACTTCTGCGCTCCCTGCGACTTTACCTAGCACATCAGCTGCCTCCCTTGGTGTCCTTCCTGTTACTACTCCTGTATCTGTATCTACACCCGTTTTTCTTCCCTCTGTTTTTCCCCCGGTTCTTGTCTCAACTTCTCCTTCTGCATGACAACGAATAGCTAGTGCAGTCACTAGTCTTATATCACCCCTCTTTGGGTCGTCTACTACGACCCCTGGTCCACAACGTAAGCAGTTACGTAGTCAAATACCTGGTTCTAGGGAGAAAGAAGAACTGGACCGCATGGCACGTAGATGGATTGTTTATCCTTCTAGATATGATGTAGAATCTGTTGTTAATGTTTTTCATCAGCGGGAAGCGCCACAACAGAGATACGTTTTTGAGAAAATGTGTGAAATCCTATGTGAGGAATTGGAAGATAATGATTTAGACTCCAGTCCGCAAGAGTTGTGTCAAGTGCGATTTGAATTTGGAAAAGGTACGATTGTGGGTTCTGATGTTGAGAAAGCAGTGGCGACACTGCTGTCTTTCAGGAATGGGGATTGTCGGCAGCCGTTGTTTGAACAGGAATTTCCTGAAGGGAAACAGGTAAAAGCGCGACAATACCCGATGCGTGAGGTTCCTCCAGTCTGGAGACCTGGTGATGCACAGGCTAATCCACCTGTTCTGCCACATTTTCAGCGTGTTTGGGTACATGTTCCCTGGAAACGATCTGAAGTTTTAGCGCTTAAACAGACTCTACCTGACCCCCGTAAGAACCCTGCAGGATATTATAAGGAGTTATCACAGACTGCAGAATCGTGTGTCATGAACCTGGCTGACATAGATATGTTGTTCGGAAATGTTGTTCCACAGCCTTTATGGGGATTGATTCGTAATGCAGATCATGCTGCAGAACTAGGTGACACATGGGCTAATATCATTAATGCAGACAATAGACAGGTTGGTGGTGCCAAGCCTGAGCCCACGGTAGCAGAACTCCCTGGTAGAATAATTAACTATATGAAAACTTTAATGCCCGCTATACGTGTAAATTGGGATAAATTATCCGCATGCAAACAGAAGAAAGATGAAACAGTGTCCGATTTCTTCACCAGGTTTGAAGAAACATTTATCGACCACAGTGGTCGGGACATGAGTACAGAAGGTGGCCAACAGTTATTTGTTGATAAATTTGTGCATAATTTGCTTCCGGAGTTGTGTAAAAAATTAAAAGATTCGGAGAGTTCTTGGGCCGTTTCCTCTTCAGCGCAAATACTGGCTACTGCACAGTATTACGAACATAGGGATAAAGATGAGAAGGATAGAACAGACAAGAAAACGAAAGAGTTGAAAACAAAGGTTCTTTTACAGCAGGCTTATCCGCCACGTGGAGGTCAGAATAATTATAGGCAAACCCAGGGTATCTATCAGCAACCCCAACAATTTCAGAATAATGAGCAAATGTATGGGTATTATCAACAACGTGTCCCTGTAGGTGCCAATCAGTGTTCATATTGCAAGGAGGAAGGTCATTTTAAAAATAATTGCCTTAGATTGTTGCAGCGCACGAATAATGCTTATGGCGCAAGAGGTAGAGGTGGCCAGCAAGCCCCAAGAGGTAGAGGGCGTGGAAATGTTCCCCAGAACGCACGTCCTCTGCCGCCTCAAAATACGATGAATAGTTTTGATCAGCAAGCCAATGCGACTGGCAAGACAGCGCAGTAATATAATAATGACTATTATGTGGAAGATGATAATACGGAAAGTAATGATTACTAGGACAGCCGTAGATAGAGAGAGGGAGTTGTTTCAGTGCCAGTGGATCAGAGCAGACCATATGTTAAGGTGACTACAGCGGGTGTAACCGAGCCCTTTCTGCTGGACACTGGTGCTGCAAAGAGTTCTATTATGCGCTCAAAACTCCCTGGCGCGCCTTTGTCTGGCGAAATGAATGTTTCCGTAGGTTTTTCTGGCGCCCCGGTTAGGAACCCGATCTCAAGTCCTATGGCCCTTTCTGTTGGACCTTGTGAGCTGAAAGCCCCCCTCATCCTAATGACAGGATGTAATGAAAACCTGTTAGGATTGGATCTGTTAAAGAGATTGCATGCGACATTATATTGTTCCCCCTCGGGAGTACAACTTACGCTGGGTAAGGAGGTGATTTCTCCCATGTATTTGTCAAAGAATAAACTACCAGCTGAATTGTCGTCTTTTCCTGATGCCCTTTGGGCCACTGGCCCTAATGATGTGGGCCTTTTGGAAATACCGCCGTATGTTGTCACTTTGAAAGCCAATGTTAAATTGCCCCGCATTCCCCAGTACAAGATCTCTAAGGAAGGTGAAAAAGCGTTGTTAGCAATTATCTATGATTTAATTGAGAAGGATGTGATTGAAGAGACAAGTGGCAACGTTTGCAATAGTCCGGTTCTGCCTGTTTTAAAACGTACTGACCCTTCTCAGCCACCTGTTTACAGATTTGTGATCGATCTTAGAGAGGTCAATAAGGTAGTTGTGCCACAGTTTCCAGTGGTCCCTGATATAACTGCCTTGTTGACTATGATCCCAGCTTCCGCTGCTTGGTTCTCAGTGATTGATTTAAAGAATGCTTTCTTTAGCATTCCGATTGCAGAGGAGAGCAGGGATATTTTTGGATTTTGTTTAGGAGGTCGAAGCTTCCGTTTTAAACGTGCTCCACAGGGCTACTGTGAAAGTCCATCAATATACAGTCAGGCTTTAAAAGCGCAGCTTGATGCCCTTGTTTTACCTAAAGGTGCTACCCTTATCCAGTATGTTGACGATTTACTAATCGCCGCGGATACTGAGGAGATTTGTAAAGGAGCTACATCATGATTGTTGCGTCATCTGTCTGCCTTTCATCACAAAGTGTCTCTCTCTAAACTGCAATATTGTCGACAAGAAGTGACCTATTTAGGTCATCTCTTATCGAAGGAGGGAAGGAAGCTGACCCCAGAAAGAATCCAAGCCATTGCACAATTAAGCGTGCCAAAGACAAAGAGAGAAGTGTGTGCTTTCTTGGGCATTACTTCATACTGTAGGCACTGGATCCCGAGTTTTTCTTTGCTGGCAAAACCATTGCTAGCATTAACATATAAAGATATACCGAATCCTGTCCCATGGTCTGAAGAGTGTCAGAAAAGTTTTTGGGAATTACGCGAGGCATTATGTTCAGCTCCTGTGTTGGGTACCCCCGACTATAGTAAGCCTTTTACATTGTATGTTTATGAAAAGGACAGTTGCGCATTGTCAGTGCTAACACAGCCTTTTGGAGACAGACCGCGTCCATGCGCGTATTTTTCATCGACTTTGGACCCTGTAGCGAGGGCATCGCCAAGTTGTTTAAGAGCCACATCGGCAGCAGCTGCGTCTATTCGACAGTCTGCTGGACTAGTGATGAATAATACATTGATTGTAATGGTTCCCCATGCGGTGGACACATTGTTAAACAGGACCAAGACACAGCATTTAACTAATGCTCGATTGTCAGGGTATGAATTGACACTGTTGGCAAACCATGTGCACATAAAAAGGTGCAACACGCTGAATCTAGCCACATTATTGCCAATTTCAGCAGACACAGATGAGGTTGAACAGCATGATTGTCTGTTCAGAACAGAAGAAACAAAAGGGAGAGTGGATCTTAAAGATACTCCCCTGGTTGAATTTGATGGTACCTTATGGGTGGATGGTTCATGCTTCATGCTTCCGAATGGTGATACGACTGCTGCATATGCTGTCACGACTCTGCACACGATTGTTGAAACTGCACGCATACCACATAATTCGGCTCAAGCAGCAGAATTAATTGCGCTTACAAGAGCATGCGTGTTGTCGAAAGGAATGAAAGTGAATATATATACTGACAGTCAGTATGCTTTTGGTGTGGCCCATAGTTTTGGGCGTTTGTGGAAAGAACGTGGTTTCCTGACCTCGCATGGAGCTAAGATTCAGAATGGTCAGTTAATGAATGATCTCCTTGAGTCGCTGACCTTGCCATTACAAGTCGCGATTGTGAAATGTAGCGCACACAAGAAGGTTACCGATGATGTTGGGCGTGGTAATGCATTTGCTGACGAAACCGCGAAAGAAACAGCAAAAGATGTGACAACTCGAATGTATGTTGCAGGCCCTGCAAGATGGGTTGGTGATTTTGGAATGTGTGAAGACACGATAGAGAGTGTGAAGTCCCTTCAAGCTGAAGCCACAGAGAAAGAACTGAGTATGTGGAAAGAGAGTAAGGGTAAATTAGATGAAAACGGTTGTTGGATTGATTTGTCAGAACAGCGGCGATGGTTGTTACCTGATGCATATGTGCTTCTAGTGGTTACGATGGCGCATGGAATGGCACATATCAGTGTGAAAGGGATTTGTAAGTTGTTGGCTCCAGTATGGCAGAATGCTGGAATCCCTAAGTGTGCAGAGAATGTGGTCAAAAATTGCATGGTATGTCTGAAATACAATCCTGGTAGGGGAACCCCAACTCCACCTGGTCATTTTGCGCCTCCATCATATCCATTTGAAGTTCTGCAACTAGACTTCATCCACATGGAAAGATGCAACAATTTGAAATATGTACTGGTCGTTGCTTGCGCTTTTTCAAGATGGATAGAAGCCAATCCCCTAAAAGATAATACGGCCTTATCCACAGCTAAAGCCCTTGTCAAAGAATTTCTCCCTAGGTTCGGAATGCCAAGGATGGTATGGAGTGATAACGGGAGTGAATTTGTAGGCCGAGTGATGAAGGATGTGTGTGAGGGACTAGGCATTAAGCAAAAGTTCCACGCTGCAAATCACCCCCAATTAGCTGGATTAGTAGAGTGCTACAATGGCACTTTGAAACTTAAGTTGGCCAAAGTTCAGGCGAGCTCCGGACTTAAATGGCCTGACGCTCTGCCCTTAGCACTCCTATCAACAAGAATGACTGTGCATTCACGAGTGGGACTTAGTCCGTATGAAATTGTATTTGGCCGTCCGGCCAATGTATGGGGAGTGCCAAGGCCGACAAAATTCAGTGAAATCGAACATCCAGTACTGCTTGATTATCTGTATGAATTGATGGCTAAATTGCGTGTCTTACACCAACAGGTTCACGATACTCTGCCCAAGGCCTCTGAAGCTCCAGGACACCCTATTAATCCTGGAACGTGGGTGCTAATTAAGAATTTTCAACGTACGAAAAATGATGAGCCCCGTTGGATCGGCCCCCACCTAGTCCTGCTTTCAACAAGATCAGCGGTTCGAGTGAAAGGGAAAAAGAATTGGATACACGGCATACATTGCAAGAGGATCCCTTTGCCCCTACCGTATGATCGATGGGTCCAGGAGGGGATCGCTGACTCCGAGGCTGACGCTGTGCCTCGTTTTGTGCCTTTTAGCGATGCACGTGTAAAGGGAACAAATACAGAGCAAGAAAGTGACGACATTCTGCAAGAAGCTACATCGCCATCAATCCGATTGGACACCACAGAGCCTGAACTCTTGTTTCAGGACCAGACAGTACCTGGCAGAAGTCGCTATAATTTGAGGCCAAGAACTATGGACAAATAAAAATTATTTTTCTTTGATATTTTCAAAAGTGCAGCTCTCTCATCTGAAAAACTTTTTGACTTTTTGTTTTTCGAACCACCATCCGGGTTCAGCTGCAGGGTCGCGGTGCCAAGACTTTGGGGTCCAAGCCGAAGACGTTAGGTCTACGGTTCTGGTTGGTCTAGGGCATTCCCTGAACTGACAGGTGTACTCCTTAGCAGAAGATACTCATCCACTGCGAGCAGCACGATTAGAGGATGGAGTTTTTCAGGATGGAGAGGCCCACCGAGGAAATAAGTTTCAAGAGCAGAATATGTAAAATAATGAATAGCAAATGTTTTGTAGTTTCATGTCTGTTTGTGCTATCTAGCATAATGATGTTTTCTGTAGGTTGTGTATTATTTTCCTTCCAAGTGGCATTTGCACCCACTGTACAGCCCACACCTCTTCCTACTGTTTTTCCGCACTCTTTTCACCCTCTGCCAGAACACGATAAGCTAGACGTGCTGAATTTGCAAACAATTCGTTCATTCAACTCCAACACCAGCACCAACTGGTTATGAATAACACAAACTGCTGGGTGTGTGGTTTGATGCCACACACCATTAATAAGGGTATCCCATATCTAGTGCTGCCGTTTAGCTATAATGGTTCATCATGGGCATTCCAGACCATGTTTCTTTTTGCGCTTGAAGCCTACTCCCAGCGACCACCGTGTTCCATTAGACCTAACTCGAACAATAAAGCCTTGATGAGAGGAGTTGCAGATATGAGTAGAGATATCGATGCATATACTTCTATTCCCAAGGATGAGTTGCGAGCTTATGTAGGTTGGAACGCGACTGGTTATAGCATCAGTTTGGGCGAAAAACAGCGCAAAAGTTCATCTCCAATTTGGGTTGTACCACACATGGGTCGCCTTTGTTTACAAGGCAATGGTCAAAATCCAAGAGCTCAACTAGGGAAGAGTAACTGTACTGAAACATACACTTTTCCATCACAGTTTTCCCCTGCGTTTTTAGCTGCCAAGGGTACATACTTTGTCTGTAGTGATCGAGCATATACATGGTTGCCCCCTGATTTCTCGGGCACGTGTTATGTTGCAAATTTGCTACCGCCAACATTTACTGCTGCCTCTGATTATCACAAGACCAGAGTTGTGAGAGGCGTTGTTAGTAAGGAAGATACTGCCGGTCAGGAAGCGGGAGACTTTTTCCTGGGTTTCCTGCCGTTTTGGGGACCAATGGTCAGTAGTCGGAACCTGAGACAACTGACTCGTGTAGTTGAATCCACTGTTAATGTAACGGCCGGTGCCCTTGGTAACTTGACAGCTGAGCTTCAAGCGGATCGCCTCATGACGTTGCAGAACCGTATGGTTCTAGACGTCATACTTGCAGACCGTGGTGGGGTATGCAAGGTTATCCAATTAAGCTGTTGTATTTTCATACCAGATAACGCTCCGACAGTCTACCAGGCCATTTCCAAACTACATAAGATTTCCGAATCCATTCACGTGGATAAAGGAGATTGGTCAATGATGGGGTGGTTCTGGAGACTGATGTCAGCTTGGGGATGGAAGATTCTAATAGTCATTGGGATGATCTTAGCCATTCTTTTCCTGTTCTGTTTATGCATACAGTGTGCTCCTGTAATGTGTAGCCTCTGTGTTACATCATGTGTAGGGAAACCTGTATCAAGGGACGAGCTAAGCAATAGGATGATGCTACAGCAACATCTCCATGACTTTAAAAACATAGACTTGGACTCAGATTAGTATAGTTATTGCCTATGTAAGGGCAAAAGGAGGGTCTGTGGTACTGTAAAATTCGGAACCGTGTAGGTGGCATGGTCCCACCATGCCAATTTTGGTACCAACGAACCGCAAATGAGTAACGCGGTATGTATGAGTGTTTTCGTCGTGTTTCACTGATGAATTCGCCGTGCATACGATACTACATATTGAACCCTTTTGGGTTCCATTTTAGAATGGTAGCCATTTTGTGGTTGCCCTCACATAGGCTGCGCACTAAGGCCCTGCCTAGGCCTAAAAGGACACGTACACCTTCAGTGACTTCTCTCTGACCTGTGCAAACTGACTCCGCTGCCCGAGGTCAATCCTGTCCGGCCGGTTCCTTTCCTCGCGGCCTAATGTGATTAGCATCAGGGCTCGACCCATCATAAAGCCCCTGTTCGCACACGATCTCTGACTAAGCTATTTTCACACCTGACTCTGTTTCCTACTTTATGGCTTGTTTTACGAGCAGGAGGTGCCCGTTTTATTGGGGTCTGCTGTTATCTGATGAGGGTTCTGAGCCTTGCTGGGTACAATGACTGCATGCTTAATTAACTGAAATGTGGGATTGTCATTATGGCTCTGCTGTTCCTTTGAAACGAAAACATGTGAATGACCACTTGTAAAATAGGGGCGGTGTTGCCCAGAAGCGTAATATTCTGTATATAAGAAAATACTGTTTTTTGGTTCAGGAGCAGTCTCCTGAGAACGTACATCGTGTTGTACTTCTCGGATACCTGTGATTGGTCTGCAGCCAATAAATACGATCTTTGATTTCACCTAGAAGACTCTGTGTTTCTGTGGGTCTGAAACAGGAAGAATCCAAAGTCTTAGGGTGTGTTCCCCTGCACCGCTGGGTTCTAAAAACCCAGTACTTCAACTGCACTACCCTAAACCCTAAAACACCAGCCCCAGCACAACCCCCTACACTACCCAAACACCACTGCACTTCCCTAAAAACCATATACACTACCCCCAGCATGACCCGCTACACTACACAAACAGCACTGCACTACCCTAAACCCTAAAACACGTGCCACAGCACCACTCCCTACACTACCCAAACACCACTGCACTACCCTAAACCCTAAAACACTAGCCCCAGCACGACCCCCTACACTACCCAAACACCACTGCACTTCCCTAAACCCCATATACACTATCCCCAGCATGACCCCTACACTACACAAACAGCACTGCACTGCCCTAAACCCTAAAACACTCCCCACAGCACCACTCCCTACACTACCCAAACACCACTGCACTGCCCTAAACCCTAAAAGACCACCCACAGCACGACTCCCTACACTGCCCGAACACCACTGCACTGCCCTAAACCCTAAAAGACCACCCACAGCACTACCCCTGCACTACCTGAACGCCACTGCCCTAAACACTAAAACACCATCCCAGCATGACCCCCTATACTGCCCAAAGACAGCTGCACTACCCTAAACCCTAAAACACCACCCCTAGCACGACCCCCTACACTGCCCGAACACCACTTCACTGCCCTAAACCCTAAAACACCACTGCCTGCACAACAACCTACACTGCGCGAGCACCACTGCACTGCCCTAAACCCTAAAACACTACCCCCAGCAGTACCCCCTACACTACCCAAACACCACTGCACTACCCTAAACCCTAAAACACTACCCCTATCACCACCCCCTACACTACCCAAAGAACACTGCACTACCCTAAAACACTACCCCCCCACACGACCCCCTACACTACCCAAAGACCACTGCACTACCCTAAACCCTAAAACACAAACCCCTACACTACACAAACACAGCTGAACTATCCTAAACCCTAAAACTTTACCCCCAGCATGACCCCCTACACTACACAAACACCACTGCATTACCCTAAACCCTAAAACACTACCCCCTACACTACACAAACACCACTGCACTACCCTAAACCATAAAACACTACCCCCAGCATATCCCCTACACTACACAAACACCACTGCACTACCCTAAACCCTAAAACACTCCCCCAGCACCACTCTCTACACTACCCAAACACCACTGCACTACCCTAAACCCTACACCACTACCACAGTATGACCCCTACACTACCCAAACACCACTGCCCTACCCTAAACCCTAAAACACTACCCGCAGCATGACCCCCTACACTACCCAAACACCACTGCACTACCCTAAACCCTAAAACACTACCCCTTGCAAAGCCCCACTGCACTACCCAAACACCACTGCACTACCCTAAACCCTAAAACACTACCCCTTGCAAAGCCCCACTGCTCTACACAAACACCACTGCACTACCCTAAACCCTAAAACACTACCCCCAGCACAACCCCCTACACTACCCAAAGACCACTGCACTAACCTAAATCCTAAAACACTACCCCCCACATGATCCCCTACACTACCCCAAGACCACTGCACTACCCTAAACCCTAAAACACTACCCCTACACTACACAACCACCACTGCACTACCCTAAACCCTAAAACACTACCCCCAGCAGTACCCCTCACACTACCCAAACATCACTGCACTACCCTAAACCCTAAAACACTACTCCCAACAATACCCCCTATACTACCCAAACACCACTGCGCTACCCTAACCCTCAAACACTACCCCCAGCACAAACCCCTTCTCTACCCAAAGAACACTGCACTGCCCTAAACCCTAAATACCTACCCCTGCACGACCCCCTACACTACCCAAACACCACTGCACTACCCTACACCCAGCCAGTGAGAGTCTGTCAGTGAGAGAGAGTCAGTAAGAGTGAGTCAGAGAGAGTGAGTCAGAGATTCGGTCAATAAGAGTCAGTCAGTGAGAGTAAGTCAGTCAGTCAGTGAGAGAGTGGGAGAGTCAGTGAGAGAGTCTGTCAGTGAGAGTGAGTCAGTCAGAGTGAGTCAGTCAGAGTGAGTGAGTCAGTCAGAGTGAGTGAGTCAGTCAGTCAGTGAGAGTGAGTGAGTGGGAGAGTCTGTCAGTGATAGTCTGTCAGTGAGAGTGAGTGAGTCAGTCAGTCAGTGGGAGTCTGTCAGTGAGAGTGGGTCAGTCAGTGAGAGTCTGTCAGTGAGAGTGAGTGGGTCAGTCAGTCAGTGATTAGTGAGAGAGTCAGTGAGAGTCAGTCAGTCAGTGAGAGTGAGTCAGTGAGTGAGAGTGAGAGTGAGTCAGTCAGTGAGAGAGAGTCTGTCAGTCAGTGAGAATGAGTCAGCGAGAGTCTGTCAGTGAGAGTGAGTGAGTCAGTCTGTCAGTGAGAGAGAGTGGGAGAGTCTGTCAGTGAGAGTGAGTCAGTAAGTCAGTGAGAGTCAGTCAGTCAGTCAGTCAGTGAGAGAGTGGGAGAGTCAGTGAGAGAGTCTGTCAGTGAGAGTGAGTCAGAGTGATTGAGTCAGTCAGTGAGTGAGAGTGAGTGAGTGAGTGGGAGAGTCTGTCAGTGATAGTCTGTCAGTGAGAGTGAGTCAGTCAGTCAGTCAGTGGGAGTCTGTCAGTGAGAGTGAGTCAGTCAGTGATAGTCTGTCAGTGAGAGTGAGTGAGTGAGTCAGTCAGTCAGTGGGAGTCAGTCAGTCAGTCAGTCACTGAGAGAGAGTCAGTGAGAGTCTCTCAGTGAGAGGGAGTGAGTCAGTGAAAGTGAGTCAGTGAGTGAGAGTGATTCAGTCAGTGAGTGACAGTGAGTCAGTCGGTGAGAGTGAGTCAGTGAGAATGAGTCAGTGAGAGTGAGTCAGTCAGTGAGAGTGAGTGAGTCAGTGAAAGTGAGTCAGTCAGTGAGAGTGAGTCATTCAGTGAGAGTCTGTTAGTGAGGGTCAGTCAGTAAGTCAGTGCGAGTCAGTCAGTCAGTCAGTCACTGAGAGAGAGTCAGTGAGAGTCTCTCAGTGAGAGGGAGTGAGTCAGTGAAAGTGAGTCAGTGAGTGAGAGTGAGTCAGTCAGTGAGTGACAGTGAGTCAGTCGGTGAGAGTGAGTCAGTGAGAATGAGTCAGTGAGAGTGAGTCAGTCAGTGAGAGTGAGTGAGTCAGTCAGTGAGAGTGAGTCAGTCAGCGAGAGAGAGTGGAAGAGTCAGTCAGTGAGAGAGAGTGAGTCAGTCAGTCAGTGAGAGGGAGAGTCTGTCAGTGAGAGTTTGTCAGTGAGACTGAGTCAGTCAGTGAGAGAGTCAGTCATTGAGAGAGAGTGGGAGAGTCCATCAGTGAGAGTCTGTCAGTGAGAGTGAGTCAGTTAGTGAGAGAGTCAGTGAGTGAGAGAGAGTGGGAGAGTGAGTCAGTAAGAGTGAGTCAGTGAGAGTGAGTCAGTCAGAGTGAGTGAGTCAGTCAGAGTGAGTGAGTCAGTCAGTCAGTGAGAGTGAGTGAGTGGGATAGTCTGTCAGTGATAGTTTGTCACTGAGAGTGAGTGAGTGAGTCAGTCAGTGGGAGTCAGTCAGTGAGAGTCTGTCAGTGAGAGTGAGTGGGTCAGTCAGTCAGTGAGAGAGTAAGTAAGAGTCTGTCAGTGAGAGTGAGTGAGTCAGTGAAAGTGAGTCAGTCAGTGAGAGTGAGTCAGTGAGTGAGAGTGAGTCAGTGAGAGTGAGTCAGTCAGTGAGAGTGAGTCAGTCAGTCAGTCAGGGAGAGTAAGTGAGTGAGTCAGTCAGTGAGAGAATGGGAGAGTCAGTGAGAGAGTCTGTCAGTGAGCATGAGTCAGTGAGAGTGAGTCAGTCAGTCAGTCAGTGAGAGAGTGGGAGAGTCAGTGAGAGAGTCTGTCAGTGAGAGTGAGTCAGTGAGAGTGAGTCATTGAGAGTGAGTGAGCCCGTCAGAGTGAGTGAGTGATTCAGTGAGTGAGAATGAGTGGGAAAGTCAGTGAGTGAGAGTGAGTGAGTGGGAGAGTCTGTCAGTGACAGTCTGCCAGTGAGAGTCCTTCAGTGAGAGAGAGTCAGTCAGTCAGTCTGTGGGAGTCTGTCAGTGAGAGTGAGTCAGTCAGTGAGAGTCAGTCAGTCAGTGAGAGTGAGTCAGTGAGCGAGAGTGAGTCAGTCAGTGAGAGAGAGTCTGTCAGTCAGTGAGAGTGAGAGTGAGTGAGTCAGTCAGTGAGAGAGAGTGGGAGAGTCTGTCAGTGAGAGTCTGTCAGTCAGTGAAAGTTAGTCAGTCAGTGAGAGAGATTCTGTCAGTCAGTGAGAGAGGGTCTGTCAGTCAGTGAGAGTGAGTCAGTCAGTCAGTGAGAGTCTGTCAGTGAGAGTCTGTCAGTCAGTGAGAGTCTGTTAGTGAGAGTCAGTCAGTCAGTCAGTGAGAGTCAGTCAGTCAGTGAGAGAGTGAGAGTCAGTGAGAGTCTGTCAGTGAGAGGGAGTGAGTCAGTGAGAGTGAGTCAGTGAGAGTCAGTCAGTCAGTGAAAGTCAGTCTGTCAGTCAGTGAGAGAGTGGGAGAGTCAGTGAGAGAGTCTGTCAGTGAGAGTGAGTCAGTCAGAGTGAGTCAGTCAGAGTGAGTGAGTCAGTCAGAGTGAGTGAGTCAGTCAGTCAGTGAGAGTGAGTGAGTGGGAGAGTCTGTCAGTGATAGTCTGTCAGTGAGAGTGAGTGAGTCAGTCAGTCAGTGGGAGTCTGTCAGTGAGAGTGGGTCAGTCAGTGAGAGTCTGTCAGTGAGAGTGAGTGGGTCAGTCAGTCAGTGATTAGTGAGAGAGTCAGTGAGAGTCAGTCAGTCAGTGAGAGTGAGTCAGTGAGTGAGAGTGAGAGTGAGTCAGTCAGTGAGAGAGAGTCTGTCAGTCAGTGAGAATGAGTCAGCGAGAGTCTGTCAGTGAGAGTGAGTGAGTCAGTCTGTCAGTGAGAGAGAGTGGGAGAGTCTGTCAGTGAGAGTGAGTCAGTAAGTCAGTGAGAGTCAGTCAGTCAGTCAGTCAGTGAGAGAGTGGGAGAGTCAGTGAGAGAGTCTGTCAGTGAGAGTGAGTCAGAGTGATTGAGTCAGTCAGTGAGTGAGAGTGAGTGAGTGAGTGGGAGAGTCTGTCAGTGATAGTCTGTCAGTGAGAGTGAGTCAGTCAGTCAGTCAGTGGGAGTCTGTCAGTGAGAGTGAGTCAGTCAGTGATAGTCTGTCAGTGAGAGTGAGTGAGTGAGTCAGTCAGTCAGTGGGAGTCTGTCAGTGAGAGTGAGTCTGTCAGTGAGAGTGAGTGAGTCAGTGAAAGTGAGTCAGTCAGTGAGAGTGAGTCATTCAGTGAGAGTCTGTTAGTGAGGGTCAGTCAGTAAGTCAGTGCGAGTCAGTCAGTCAGTCAGTCACTGAGAGAGAGTCAGTGAGAGTCTCTCAGTGAGAGGGAGTGAGTCAGTGAAAGTGAGTCAGTGAGTGAGAGTGAGTCAGTCAGTGAGTGACACTGAGTCAGTCGGTGAGAGTGAGTCAGTGAGAATGAGTCAGTGAGAGTGAGTCAGTCAGTGAGAGTGAGTGAGTCAGTCAGTGAGAGTGAGTCAGTCAGCGAGAGAGAGTGGAAGAGTCAGTCAGTGAGAGAGAGAGAGTCAGTCAGTCAGTGAGAGGGAGAGTCTGTCAGTGAGAGTTTGTCAGTGAGACTGAGTCAGTCAGTGAGAGAGTCAGTCATTGAGAGAGAGTGGGAGAGTCCATCAGTGAGAGTCTGTCAGTGAGAGTGAGTCAGTTAGTGAGAGAGTCAGTGAGTGAGAGAGAGTGGGAGAGTGAGTCAGTAAGAGTGAGTCAGTGAGAGTGAGTCAGTCAGAGTGAGTGAGTCAGTCAGAGTGAGTGAGTCAGTCAGTCAGTGAGAGTGAGTGAGTGGGATAGTCTGTCAGTGATAGTTTGTCACTGAGAGTGAGTGAGTGAGTCAGTCAGTGGGAGTCAGTCAGTGAGAGTCTGTCAGTGAGAGTGAGTGGGTCAGTCAGTCAGTGAGAGAGTAAGTAAGAGTCTGTCAGTGAGAGTGAGTGAGTCAGTGAAAGTGAGTCAGTCAGTGAGAGTGAGTCAGTGAGTGAGAGTGAGTCAGTGAGAGTGAGTCAGTCAGTGAGAGTGAGTCAGTCAGTCAGTCAGTGAGAGTAAGTGAGTGAGTCAGTCAGTGAGAGAATGGGAGAGTCAGTGAGAGAGTCTGTCAGTGAGCATGAGTCAGTGAGAGTGAGTCAGTCAGTCAGTCAGTGAGAGAGTGGGAGAGTCAGTGAGAGAGTCTGTCAGTGAGAGTGAGTCAGTGAGAGTGAGTCAGTGAGAGTGAGTCATTGAGAGTGAGTGAGCCCGTCAGAGTGAGTGAGTGATTCAGTGAGTGAGAATGAGTGGGAAAGTCAGTGAGTGAGAGTGAGTGAGTGGGAGAGTCTGTCAGTGACAGTCTGCCAGTGAGAGTCCTTCAGTGAGAGAGAGTCAGTCAGTCAGTCTGTGGGAGTCTGTCAGTGAGAGTGAGTCAGTCAGTGAGAGTCAGTTAGTCAGTGAGAGTGAGTCAGTGAGCGAGAGTGAGTCAGTCAGTGAGAGAGAGTCTGTCAGTCAGTGAGAGTGAGAGTGAGTGAGTCAGTCAGTGAGAGAGAGTGGGAGAGTCTGTCAGTGAGAGTCTGTCAGTCAGTGAAAGTTAGTCAGTCAGTGAGAGAGATTCTGTCAGTCAGTGAGAGAGGGTCTGTCAGTCAGTGAGAGTGAGTCAGTCAGTCAGTGAGAGTCTGTCAGTGAGAGTCTGTCAGTCAGTGAGAGTCTGTTAGTGAGAGTCAGTCAGCCAGTCAGTGAGAGTCAGTCAGTCAGTGAGAGAGTGAGAGTCAGTGAGAGTCTGTCAGTGAGAGGGAGTGAGTCAGTGAGAGTGAGTCAGTGAGAGTCAGTCAGTCAGTGAGAGTCAGTCTGTCAGTCAGTGAGAGTGAGTCAGTCAGTGAGTGAGAGAGAGTGGAAGAGTCTGCCAGTGAGAGTCTGTCAGTCAGTGAGAGTCTGCCAGTGAGAGTGAGTCAGTCAGTCAGTCAGTTAGAGAGTGGGGGTCAGTCAGTCAGTGAG
This sequence comes from Triturus cristatus, assembly GCF_964204655.1. Classification (NCBI taxonomy): domain Eukaryota; kingdom Metazoa; phylum Chordata; class Amphibia; order Caudata; family Salamandridae; genus Triturus; species Triturus cristatus. The sequence goes on from NC_140579.1 coordinate 1,111,786,432, forward strand.
AGAGTCAGTGAGAGTTTGTCAGTGAGATTAAGTGAGTCAGTGAGAGTGAGTGGGTCAGTGAGAGTGAGTCAGTCAGTGAGTGAGAGTGAGTCTGTCAGTCAGTGAGAATGAGTCAGTCAGTGAGTGAGAGAGAGTGAGTGGGATAGTCTGTCAGTGATAGTTTGTCACTGAGAGTGAGTGAGTGAGTCAGTCAGTGGGAGTCAGTCAGTGAGAGTCTGTCAGTGAGAGTGAGTGGGTCAGTCAGTCAGTGAGAGAGTAAGTAAGAGTCTGTCAGTGAGAGTGAGTGAGTCAGTGAAAGTGAGTCAGTCAGTGAGAGTGAGTCAGTGAGTGAGAGTGAGTCAGTGAGAGTGAGTCAGTCAGTGAGAGTGAGTCAGTCAGTCAGTCAGTGAGAGTAAGTGAGTGAGTCAGTCAGTGAGAGAATGGGAGAGTCAGTGAGAGAGTCTGTCAGTGAGCATGAGTCAGTGAGAGTGAGTCAGTCAGTCAGTCAGTGAGAGAGTGGGAGAGTCAGTGAGAGAGTCTGTCAGTGAGAGTGAGTCAGTGAGAGTGAGTCATTGAGAGTGAGTGAGCCCGTCAGAGTGAGTGAGTGATTCAGTGAGTGAGAATGAGTGGGAAAGTCAGTGAGTGAGAGTGAGTGAGTGGGAGAGTCTGTCAGTGACAGTCTGCCAGTGAGAGTCCTTCAGTGAGAGAGAGTCAGTCAGTCAGTCTGTGGGAGTCTGTCAGTGAGAGTGAGTCAGTCAGTGAGAGTCAGTCAGTCAGTGAGAGTGAGTCAGTGAGCGAGAGTGAGTCAGTCAGTGAGAGAGAGTCTGTCAGTCAGTGAGAGTGAGAGTGAGTGAGTCAGTCAGTGAGAGAGAGTGGGAGAGTCTGTCAGTGAGAGTCTGTCAGTCAGTGAAAGTTAGTCAGTCAGTGAGAGAGATTCTGTCAGTCAGTGAGAGAGGGTCTGTCAGTCAGTGAGAGTGAGTCAGTCAGTCAGTGAGAGTCTGTCAGTGAGAGTCTGTCAGTCAGTGAGAGTCTGTCAGTGAGAGTCTGTTAGTGAGAGTCAGTCAGTCAGTCAGTGAGAGTCAGTCAGTCAGTGAGAGAGTGAGAGTCAGTGAGAGTCTGTCAGTGAGAGGGAGTGAGTCAGTGAGAGTGAGTCAGTGAGAGTCAGTCAGTCAGTGAGAGTCAGTCTGTCAGTCAGTGAGAGAGTGGGAGAGTCAGTGAGAGAGTCTGTCAGTGAGAGTGAGTCAGTCAGAGTGAGTCAGTCAGAGTGAGTGAGTCAGTCAGAGTGAGTGAGTCAGTCAGTCAGTGAGAGTGAGTGAGTGGGAGAGTCTGTCAGTGATAGTCTGTCAGTGAGAGTGAGTGAGTCAGTCAGTCAGTGGGAGTCTGTCACTGAGAGTGGGTCAGTCAGTGAGAGTCTGTCAGTGAGAGTGAGTGGGTCAGTCAGTCAGTGATTAGTGAGAGAGTCAGTGAGAGTCAGTCAGTCAGTGAGAGTGAGTCAGTGAGTGAGAGTGAGAGTGAGTCAGTCAGTGAGAGAGAGTCTGTCAGTCAGTGAGAATGAGTCAGCGAGAGTCTGTCAGTGAGAGTGAGTGAGTCAGTCTGTCAGTGAGAGAGAGTGGGAGAGTCTGTCAGTGAGAGTGAGTCAGTAAGTCAGTGAGAGTCAGTCAGTCAGTCAGTCAGTCAGTCAGTGAGAGAGTGGGAGAGTCAGTGAGAGAGTCTGTCAGTGAGAGTGAGTCAGAGTGATTGAGTCAGTCAGTGAGTGAGAGTGAGTGAGTGAGTGGGAGAGTCTGTCAGTGATAGTCTGTCAGTGAGAGTGAGTCAGTCAGTCAGTCAGTGGGAGTCTGTCAGTGAGAGTGAGTCAGTCAGTGATAGTCTGTCAGTGAGAGTGAGTGAGTGAGTCAGTCAGTCAGTGGGAGTCTGTCAGTGAGAGTGAGTCTGTCAGTGAGAGTGAGTGAGTCAGTGAAAGTGAGTCAGTCAGTGAGAGTGAGTCATTCAGTGAGAGTCTGTTAGTGAGGGTCAGTCAGTAAGTCAGTGCGAGTCAGTCAGTCAGTCAGTCACTGAGAGAGAGTCAGTGAGAGTCTCTCAGTGAGAGGGAGTGAGTCAGTGAAAGTGAGTCAGTGAGTGAGAGTGAGTCAGTCAGTGAGTGACAGTGAGTCAGTCGGTGAGAGTGAGTCAGTGAGAATGAGTCAGTGAGAGTGAGTCAGTCAGTGAGAGTGAGTGAGTCAGTCAGTGAGAGTGAGTCAGTCAGCGAGAGAGAGTGGAAGAGTCAGTCAGTGAGAGAGAGTGAGTCAGTCAGTCAGTGAGAGGGAGAGTCTGTCAGTGAGAGTTTGTCAGTGAGACTGAGTCAGTCAGTGAGAGAGTCAGTCATTGAGAGAGAGTGGGAGAGTCCATCAGTGAGAGTCTGTCAGTGAGAGTGAGTCAGTTAGTGAGAGAGTCAGTGAGTGAGAGAGAGTGGGAGAGTGAGTCAGTAAGAGTGAGTCAGTGAGAGTGAGTCAGTCAGAGTGAGTGAGTCAGTCAGAGTGAGTGAGTCAGTCAGTCAGTGAGAGTGAGTGAGTGGGATAGTCTGTCAGTGATAGTTTGTCACTGAGAGTGAGTGAGTCAGTCAGTCAGTGGGAGTCAGTCAGTGAGAGTCTGTCAGTGAGAGTGAGTGGGTCAGTCAGTCAGTGAGAGAGTAAGTAAGAGTCTGTCAGTGAGAGTGAGTGAGTCAGTGAAAGTGAGTCAGTCAGTGAGAGTGAGTCAGTGAGTGAGAGTGAGTCAGTGAGAGTGAGTCAGTCAGTGAGAGTGAGTCAGTCAGTCAGTCAGTGAGAGTAAGTGAGTGAGTCAGTCAGTGAGAGAATGGGAGAGTCAGTGAGAGAGTCTGTCAGTGAGCATGAGTCAGTGAGAGTGAGTCAGTCAGTCAGTCAGTGAGAGAGTGGGAGAGTCAGTGAGAGAGTCTGTCAGTGAGAGTGAGTCAGTGAGAGTGAGTCAGTGAGAGTGAGTCATTGAGAGTGAGTGAGCCCGTCAGAGTGAGTGAGTGATTCAGTGAGTGAGAATGAGTGGGAAAGTCAGTGAGTGAGAGTGAGTGAGTGGGAGAGTCTGTCAGTGACAGTCTGCCAGTGAGAGTCCTTCAGTGAGAGAGAGTCAGTCAGTCAGTCTGTGGGAGTCTGTCAGTGAGAGTGAGTCAGTCAGTGAGAGTCAGTCAGTCAGTGAGAGTGAGGCAGTGAGCGAGAGTGAGTCAGTCAGTGAGAGAGAGTCTGTCAGTCAGTGAGAGTGAGAGTGAGTGAGTCAGTCAGTGAGAGAGAGTGGGAGAGTCTGTCAGTGAGAGTCTGTCAGTCAGTGAAAGTTAGTCAGTCAGTGAGAGAGATTCTGTCAGTCAGTGAGAGAGGGTCTGTCAGTCAGTGAGAGTGAGTCAGTCAGTCAGTGAGAGTCTGTCAGTGAGAGTCTGTCAGTCAGTGAGAGTCTGTTAGTGAGAGTCAGTCAGTCAGTCAGTGAGAGTCAGTCAGTCAGTGAGAGAGTGAGAGTCAGTGAGAGTCTGTCAGTGAGAGGGAGTGAGTCAGTGAGAGTGAGTCAGTGAGAGTCAGTCAGTCAGTGAGAGTCAGTCTGTCAGTCAGTGAGAGTGAGTCAGTCAGTGAGTGAGAGAGAGTGGGAGAGTCTGCCAGTGAGAGTCTGTCAGTCAGTGAGAGTCTGCCAGTGAGAGTGAGTCAGTCAGTCAGTCAGTTAGAGAGTGGGGGTCAGTCAGTCAGTGAGAGAGTCAGTGAGAGTTTGTCAGTGAGATTAAGTGAGTCAGTGAGAGTGAGTGGGTCAGTGAGAGTGAGTCAGTCAGTGAGTGAGAGTGAGTCTGTCAGTCAGTGAGAATGAGTCAGTCAGTGAGTGAGAGAGAGTGGGAGAGTCTGTCAGTGAAAGTCTGTCAATGAGAGTGAGTCAGTGAGAGTGAGTGAGTCAATGAGAGTCTGTGTGTGAGAGTGAGTCTGTTAGTCAGTGAGAATGAGTCAGCGAGAGTCTGTCAGTGAGAGTGAGTGAGTCAGTCAGAAAGTGAGAGAGTGGGAGAGTCAGTGAGAGAGTCTGTCAGTGAGAGTGAGTCAGTCAGTGAGAGTCTGTCAGTGAGAGTGAGTCAGTCAGTCAGTGAGAGTGAGTCAGTCAGTCAGTGAGAGAGTGGGAGAGTCAGTGAGAGGGAGTCAGTGAGAGTGAGTCAGTCAGAGTGAGTCAGTGAGAGTGAGTCAGTCAGGGTGCATCAGTCAGAGTGAGTCAGTCAGAGTGAGTCAGTCAATGAGTGAGAGTGAGTCTGTCAGTCAGTGAGAATGAGTCAGCGAGAGTCTGTCAGTGAGAGTCAGTGAGTCAGTCTGTCAGTGAGAGAGTCTGTCAATGAGAGAGAGTCAGTCAGTGAGAGTCTGTCAGTGAGAGTGAGTCAGTGAGAGTGAATCAGTCAGAGTGAGTCAGTCAGAGTGAGTCAGTCAGAGTGAGTCAGTCAGAGTGAGTCAGTCAATGAGTGAGAGTGAGTGAGTGGGAGAGTCTGTCAGTGATAGTCTGTCAGTGAGAGTGAGTGGGTCAGTCAGTCAGTGAGAGTGAGTCAGTCAGCGAGAGAGAGTGGAAGAGTCAGTCAGTGAGAGAGAGTGAGTGAGTCAGTCAGTGAGAGTGAGAGTCAGTCAGTGAGAGAATAAGTGAGTGAGAGAGAGTGGGAGAGTCCATCAGTGAGAGTCTGTCAGTGAGAGTCTGTCAGTGAGAGTCTGTCAGTGAGAGTGAGTCAGTTAGAGAGAGAGTCAGTGAGAGAGTGGGAGAATCAGTCAGTGAGAGTCTGTCAGTGAGAGTGAGTCAGTCAGAGTGAGTCAGTCAGAGTGAGTGAGTCAGTCAGAGTGAGTGAGTGAGTCAGTCAGTCAGTAAGTGAGAGTGAGTGAGTGGGAGAGTCGGTCAGTGATAGTTTGTCAGTGAGAGTGAGTGAGTGAGTCAGTCAGTGGGAGTCAGTCAGTGAGAGTCTGTCAGTGAGAGTGATTGGGTCAGTCAGTCAGTGAGAGAGTCAGTGAGAGTCTGTCAGTGAGAGTGAGTGAGTCAGTGAAAGTGAGTGAGTGAGTCAGTGAGAGTGAGACAGTGAGTGAAAGTGAGTCAGTCAGTGAGAGTGAGTGAGTCTGTTAGTCAGTGAGAGTGAATGAGTCAGTCAGTGAGAGTGAGTCAGTGAGAATGAGTCAGTCAGTGAGAGTGAGTCAGTGAGAGTGAGTCAGTCAGTGAGAGAGTCAGTCAGTGAGAGAGTGGGAGAGTCAGTGGGAGAGTCTGTCAGTGAGAGAGAGTCAGTCAGTGAGAGTGTGTCGGTCAGTGAGAGTGAGTCAGTCATTCAGTGAGAGAGTGGGAGAGTCAGTGAGAGAGTCTGTCAGTGAGAGTCTGTCAGTGAGAGTGAGTCAGTGAGAGTGAGTCAGTGAGAGTGAGTCAGTGAGAGTGAGTCAGTCAGTGAGAGTGAGTGAGTCATTCAGTGAGAGAGTGGGAGAGTCAGTGAGAGAGTCTGTCAGTGAGAGTCTGTCAGTGAGAGTGAGTCAGTGAGAGTGAGTCAGTGAGAGTGAGTCAGTGAGAGTGAGTCAGTGAGAGTGAGTCAGTCAGTGAGAGTGAGTCAGTCATTCAGTGAGAGAGTGGGAGAGTCAGTGAGAGAGTCTGTCAGTGAGAGTCTATCAGTGAGAATGAGTCAGTGAGAGTGAGTCAGTGAGAGTGAATCAGTCAGTGAGAGTGAGTCTCTCAGTCAGTGAGAGTGAGTCAATCAGTGAGTGAGAGTGGGAGAGTCTGTCAGTGAGAGTGTGTCAGTCAGTGAGAGTCTGTCAGTGAGAGTGAGTCAGTCAGTCAGTGAGAGTGAAAGTCTGTCAGTGAGAGTTTGTCAGTGAGAGTGAGTCAGTCAGTGAGAGAGTCAGTGAGTGTGAGAGAGTGGGAGAGTCAGTCAGTGAGAGTCTGTCAGTGAGAGTGCGTCAGAGAGAGTGAGTCAGAGAGAGTGAGTCAGAGAGAGTCTGTCAGTAAGAGTCTGTCAGTGAGAGTGAGTCAGTCAGTCAGTCAGTGAGAGAGAGAGTGGGAGAGTCAGTCAGTGAGAGTGAGGGAGTCAGTCAGTGAGACAGAGTGGGAGAGGCAGTCAGTGAGAGAGAGTGGGAGAGTCTGTCAGTGAGAGTCTGTCAGTGAGAGTGAGTGAGTCAGTCAGTGATAATGAGTCAGTCAGTCAGTGATAGTGAGTCAGTCAGCCAGTGATAGTGATTCTGTCAGTCAGTGAGAGAGAGTGAGAGAGTCAGTGAGAGTCTGTCAGTGAGAGGGAGTGAGTCAGTGAGAGTGAGTCAGTCAGTAAGAGTGAATCATTCAGTGAGTGAGAGTTAGTCAGTCAGTGAGAGTGAGTGAGTCAGGCAGTAAGAGAGATTCTGTCAGTCAGTGAGAGAGTCAGTCAGTCAGTCAGTGAGAGTCAGTCAATCAGTCAGTGAGAGAGAGTGGGAGAGTCAGTGAGAGTCTGTCAGTGAGAGTGAGTGAGTCAGTGAGAGTAAGTGAGTCCGTGAGTCAGTCAGTCAGTGACAGTGAGTCTCTCAGTCAGTGAGAGTGAGTCAGTCAGTGAGTGAGAGTGGAAGAGTCTGTCAGTGAGAGTCTGTCAGTTAGTGAGAGTCTGCCAGTGAGATTGAGTGAGTCAGTCAGTCATATAGAGAGAGTGGGTCAGTCAGTCAGTGAGGGAGAGTCAGTGAGAGTTTGTCAGTGGGAGTCAGTGAGAGTGAGTGAGTCAGTGAGAGTGAGTCAGTCAATGAGTGAGAGTGAGTCTGTCAGTCAGTGAGAATGAGTCAGCGAGAGTCTGTCAGTGAGAGTGAGTGAGTGAGTCAGTGAGAGAGTGGGAGAGTCAGTCAGAGAGTGTCAGTGAGAGTGAGTCAGTCAGTGAGAGTCTGTCAGTGAAAATCAGTCAGTCAGTGAGAGTGAGTGAGTCAGTCACAGTGAGTGAGTCAGTCAGTGAGTGGGAGAGTCAGTCAGTGAGTGAGAGTGAGTGAGTGGGAGAGTCTGTCAGTGATGGTCTGTCAGTGAGAGTGTGTGAGCCAGTCAGTGAGAGTGAGTGAGTTAGTCAGTCAGTGAGAGAGTGGGGGAGTCAGTGAGAGAGTCTGTCAGTGAGAGTGAGTCAGTCAGTGAGAGTCTGTCAGTGAGAGTGAGTGGGTCAGTCAGTCAGTGAGAGAGTGAGAGAGTCAGTGAGAGCCTCTCAGTGAGAGTGAGTGAGTCAGTGAGAGTCAGTCAATCAGTGAGTGTGAGTCAGTCAGTGAGAGTGAGTCAGTCAGTGAGAGAGAGTCTGTCAGTCAGTGAGAGTGAGAGTGAGTGAGTCAGTCAGTGAGAGAGAGAGAGTGGGAGAGTCTGTCAGTGAGAGTCTGTCAGTCAGTGAAAGTCAGTCAGTGAGAGAGATTCTGTCAGTCAGTGAGAGAGGGTCTGTCAGTCAGTGAGAGTGAGTGAGTCAGTCAGTGAGAGTCTGTCAGTGAGAGTCTGTCAGTCAGTGGGAGTCTGTCAGTGAGAGTGAGTCAGTCAGTCAGTCGGTGAGAGAGTGGGAGAGTCAGTCAGTGAGAGAGTCTGTCATTGAGAGTCAGTCAGTCAGTGAGAGTCTGTTAGTGAGAGTCAGTCAGTCAGTGAGAGTCAGTCAGTCAGTGAGAGAGAGTGAGAGTCAGTGAGAGTCTGTCAGTGAGAGGGAGTGAGTCAGTGAGAGTGAGTGAGTGAGTCAGTCAGTGAGAGAGTGGGAGACTCAGTGAGAGAGTGAGAGAGTCTGTCAGTGAGAGTCTCTCAGTGAGAGTGAGTCAGTGAGAGTGAGTCAGTGAGAGTTATTCAGTCAGTGTGAGTGAGTCTGTCAGTCAGTGAGAGTGAGTCAGTCAGTGAGTGAGAGAGAGTGGGAGAGTCTGCCAGTGAGAGTCTGCCAGTGAGAGTGAGTGAGTCAGTCAGTCAGTTAGAGAGCGGGAGCCAGTCAGTCAGTGAGAGAGTCAGTGAGAGTTTCTCAGTGAGAGTAAGTGAGTCAGTGAGAGTCTGTCAATGAGAGTGAGTCAGTGAAAGTCTGTCAGTGAGAGTGAGTGAGTCAATGAGTGTCTGTGAGTGAGAGTGAGTCGGTTAGTCAGTGATAATGAGTCAGTGAGAGTCTGTTAGTGAGAGTGAGTGAGTCAGTCAGTCAGTGAGAGAGTGGGAGAGTCAGTGAGAGAGTCTGTCAGAGAGAGCGAGTGAGTCAGTGAGAGTCTGTCAGTGAGAGTGAGTCAGTCAGTCAGTGAGAGTGAGTCAGTCAGTCAGTGAGAGAGTGGGAGAGTCAGTGAGAGTCTGTCAGTGAGAGTGAGTCAGTGAGAGTGAGTCAGTCAGAGTGAGTCAGTCAATGAGTGAGAGTGAGTCTGTCAGTCAGTGAGAATGAGTCAGCAAGAGTCTGTCAGTGAGAGTGAGTCAGTCAGTCTGTTAGTGAGAGAGTGGGAGAGTCTGTCAATGAGAGTGAGTCAGTCAGTGAGAGTCTGTCAGTGAGAGTGAGTCAGTCAGTCAGTGAGAGTGAGTCAGTCAGTCAGTCAGTGAGAGAGTGGTAGAGTCAGTGAGAGAGTCTGTCAGTGAGAGTGAGTCAGTGATAGTGAGTCAGTGAGTGAGAGTGAGTCAGTCAGTGAGAGTGAGTGAGTCTGTCAGTCAGTGAGAGTGAATTAGTCAGTCAGTGAGAGAGAGTGGGAGAGTCTGTCAGTGAGAGTCTGTCAGTCAGTGAGAGTGAGTCAGTCAGTGAGAGATTCTGTCAGTCAGTGAGAGAGAGTCTGTCAGTCAGTGAGAGTGAGTCAGTCAGTCAGTCAGTTAGAGAGAGTGTCAGTGAGAGTCTGTCAGTCAGTGGGAGTCTGTCAGTGAGTGAGTGAGTGAGTCAGTCAGTGAGAGAGTGGGAGAGTCAGTCAGGGAGAGAGTCTGTCAGTGAGAGTGAGTCAGACAGTGAGAGTCTGTTAGTGAGAGTCAGTCAGTCAGTCAGTGAGAGTCAGTCAGTTAGTCAGTCAGTAAGAGAGAGTCAGTGAGAGTCTCTCAGTGAGAGGGAGTGAGTCAGTGAGAGTGAGTCAGTGAGTGAGAGTCAGTCAGTCAGTGAGTGAGAGTGAGTCAGTCAGTGAGAGTGAGTCTGTCAGTCAGTGAGAGTGAGTCAGTCAGTCAGCGAGAGTGAGTCAGTCAGTCAGTGAGAGAGAGTATGAGAGTATGTCAGTGAGAGTCTGTCAGACAGTGAAAGTCTGCCAGTGAGAGTGAGTCAGTCAGTAAGATTCTGTCAGTGAGAGTGAGTCAGTCAGTCAGTGAGAGTGAGTCAGTCAGTCAGTGAGAGAGTGGGAGAGTCAGTGAGAGTCTGTCAGTGAGAGTGAGTCAGTCAGAGTGAGTCAGTCAGAGTGAGTCAGTCAATGAGTGAGAGTGAGTCTGTCAGTCAGTGAGAATGAGTCAGCAAGAGTCTGTCAGTGAGAGTGAGTCAGTCAGTCTGTTAGTGAGAGAGTGGGAGAGTCTGTCAATGAGAGTGAGTCAGTCAGTGAGAGTCTGTCAGTGAGAGTGAGTCAGTCAGTCAGTGAGAGTGAGTCAGTCAGTCAGTCAGTGAGAGAGTGGTAGAGTCAGTGAGAGAGTCTGTCAGTGAGAGTGAGTCAGTGATAGTGAGTCAGTGAGTGAGAGTGAGTCAGTCAGTGAGAGTGAGTGAGTCTGTCAGTCAGTGAGAGTGAATTAGTCAGTCAGTGAGAGAGAGTGGGAGAGTCTGTCAGTGAGAGTCTGTCAGTCAGTGAGAGTGAGTCAGTCAGTGAGAGATTCTGTCAGTCAGTGAGAGAGAGTCTGTCAGTCAGTGAGAGTGAGTCAGTCAGTCAGTCAGTTAGAGAGAGTGTCAGTGAGAGTCTGTCAGTCAGTGGGAGTCTGTCAGTGAGTGAGTGAGTGAGTCAGTCAGTGAGAGAGTGGGAGAGTCAGTCAGGGAGAGAGTCTGCCAGTGAGAGTGAGTCAGACAGTGAGAGTCTGTTAGTGAGAGTCAGTCAGTCAGTCAGTGAGAGTCAGTCAGTTAGTCAGTCAGTAAGAGAGAGTCAGTGAGAGTCTCTCAGTGAGAGGGAGTGAGTCAGTGAGAGTGAGTCAGTGAGTGAGAGTCAGTCAGTCAGTGAGTAAGAGTGAGTCAGTCAGTGAGAGTGAGTCTGTCAGTCAGTGAGAGTGAGTCAGTCAGTCAGCAAGAGTGAGTCAGTCAGTCAGTGAGAGAGTGTATGAGAGTATGTCAGTGAGAGTCTGTCAGACAGTGAAAGTCTGCCAGTGAGAGTGAGTCAGTCAGTAAGATTCTGTCAGTGAGAGTGAGTCAGTCAGTCAGTCAGTGAGAGTGAGAGTCAGTCAGAGAGAGAGTCTGTCAGTGAGATTGTGTCAGTCAGTGAGAGTGAGTCAGTCAGTCAGTGAGAGAGTGGGAGAGTCAGTGGGAGAGTCTGTCAGTCAGTGAGAGTCTGCCAGTGAGATTGAGTGAGTGAGTCAGTCAGTCAGTTAGAGAGAGTGGGTCAGTCAGTCAGTGAGAGAGAGTCAGTGAGAGTTTGTCAGTGGAAGTCAGTGAGAGTCAGTGAGTCAGTGAGAGTGGGTCAGTCAATGAGTGAGAGTGAGTCTGTCAGTCAGTGAGAATGAGTCAGCGAGAGTCTGTCAGTGAGAGTGAGTCAGTCAGTCAGTCAGTGAGAGAGTGGGAGAGTCAGTGAGAGAGTCTGTCAGTGAGAGTGAGTCAGTCAGTGAGAGTCTGTCAGTGAGATTGAGTCAGTCAGTCAGTGAGAGTGAGTCAGTCAGTCACAGTGAGTGAGTCAGTGAGTGAGTCAGATTGAGTGGGAGAGTCAGTCAGTGGGTGAGAGTGAGTGAGTGAGTGGGAGAGTCTGTCAGTGAGAGTCTGTCAGTGAGAGTGATTCAGTCAGTCAGTCAGTGACAGTGAGTCAGTCAGTCAGTCAGTGAGAGAGTGGGAGAGTCAGTCAGTGAGAGAGTCTGTCAGTGAGAGTGAGTCAGCCAGTGAAAGTCTGTCAGTGAGAGTGAGTCAGTCAGTCAGTGAGAGTAAGTGAGTGAGTCAGTCACTGAGAGAATGGGAGAGTCAGTGAGAGAGTCTGTCAGTGAGAGTGAGTCAGTGAGAGTGTGTCAGTGAGAGTGAGTCAGTGAGAGTGAGTGAGTCAGTCAGTCAGTGAGAGAGAGGGAGAGTCAGTGAGAGAGTCTGTCAATGAGAGTGAGTCAGTGAGAGTGAGTCAGTGAGAGTGAGTGAGCCCATCAGAGTGAGTCAGTCAGTCAGTGAGTGAGAGTGAGTGGGAGGGTCAGTCAGTGAGTGAGAGTGAGTAAGTGGGAGTTTGTCAGTGATAGTCTGCCAGTGAGAGTCCATCAGTGTGAGAAAGTCAGTCAGTCAGTCAGTGGGAGTCTGTCAGTGAGAGTTACTCACTCAGTGAGAGTCTGTCAGTGAGAGTGAGTGGGTCAGTCAGTCAGTGAGAGAGTGAGAGAGTCAGTGAGAGTCTGTCAGTGAGAGTGATTGAGTCATTGAGAGTCAGTCAGTCAGTGAGAGTGAGTCAGTGAGTGAGAGTGAGTTAGTCAGTGAGAGAGTCTGTCAATCAATGAGAGTGAGTCAGTCAGTGAGAGAGAGTGGGAGAGTCTGTTAGTGAGAGTCTGTCAGTCAGTGAGAGTGAGTCAGTCAGTCAGTTAGAGAGAGTGGGTCAGTCAGTCAGTGAGAGAGATCCTGTCAGTCAGTGAGAGAGAGTCTGTCAGTCAGTGAGAGTGAGCCAGTCAGTCAGTGAGAGAGAGTGTGTGCGTCTGTCAGTGAGAGTCTGTCAGTGCATCTGTCAGTGAGAGTGAGTCAGTGAGAATGAGTCAGTGAGAGTGAGTCAGTCAGTCAGTGAGAGTGAGTCAGTCAGTCAGTGAGAGTGAGTCAGTCAGCGAGAGAGAGTGGAAGAGTCAGTCAGTGAGAGAGAGTGAGTCAGTCAGTCAGTGAGAGTGAGAGTCTGTCAGTAAGATTGAGTGAGTCAGTCAGTGAGAGTGAGTCAGTCAGTCCCAGTGAGTGAGTCAGTCAGTGAGTGAGAGTGAGTGGGAGAGTCAGTCAGTGGGTGAGAGTGAGTGAGTGGGAGAGTCTGTCAGTGAGAGTGAGTCAGTCAGAGTGAGTCAGTCAGAGTGAGTCAGTCAGTGAGTGAGAGTGAGTCTGTCAGTCAGTGAGAACGAGTCAGTGAGAGTCTGTCAGTGAGAGTGAGTGAGTGAGTCAGTGAGAGAGTGGGAGAGTCAGTCAGAGAGTGTCAGTGAGAGTGAGTCAGTCAGTGAGAGTCTGTCAGTGAAAATCAGTCAGTCAGTGAGAGTGAGTGAGTCAGTCACAGTGAGTGAGTCAGTCAGTGAGTGGGAGAGTCAGTCAGTGAGTGAGAGTGAGTGAGTGGGAGAGTATGTCAGTGATGGTCTGTCAGTGATAGTGAGTGAGTCAGTCAGTGAGAGTGAGTGAGTGAGTCAGTCAGTGAGAGAGTGGGAGAGTCAGTGAGAGAGTCTGTCAGTGAGAGTGAGTCAGTCAGTGAGAGTCTGTCAGTGAGAGTGAGTGAGCCAGTCAGTGAGAGTGAGTGAGTTAATCAGTCAGTGAGAGAGTGGGGGAGTCAGTGAGAGAGTCTGTCAGTGAGAGTGAGTCAGTCAGTGAGAGTCTGTCAGTGAGAGTGAGTGGGTCAGTCAGTCAGTGAGAGAGTGAGTGAGAGAGTCAGTGAGAGCCTCTCAGTGAGAGTGAGTGAGTCAGTGAGAGTCAGTCAATCAGTGAGTGTGAGTCAGTCAGTGAGAGTGAGTCAGTCAGTGAGAGAGAGTCTGTCAGTCAGTGAGAGTGAGAGTGAGTGAGTCAGTCAGTGAGAGAGAGTGGGAGAGTCTGTCAGTGAGAGTCTGTCAGTCAGTGAAAGTCAGTCAGTGAGAGAGATTCTGTCAGTCAGTGAGAGAGGGTCTGTCAGTCAGTGAGAGTGAGTCAGTCTGTCAGTGAGAGTCTGTCAGTCAGTGGGAGTCTGTCAGTGAGAGTGAGTCAGTCAGTCAGTGAGAGAGTGGGAGAGTCAGTCAGTGAGAGAGTCTGTCAGTGAGAGTCAGTCAGTCAGTGAGAGTCTGTTAGTGAGAGTCAGTCAGTCAGTGAGAGTCAGTCAGTCAGTGAGAGAGAGTGAGAGTCAGTGAGAGTCTGTCAGTGAGAGGGAGTGAGTCAGTGAGAGTGAGTGAGTGAGTCAGTCAGTGAGAGAGTGGAGGACTCAGTGAGAGAGTGAGAGAGTCTGTCAGTGAGAGTCTCTCAGTGAGAGTGAGTCAGTGAGAGTTATTCAGTCAGTGAGAGTGAGTCTGTCAGTCAGTGAGAGTGAGTCAGTCAGTGAGTGAGAGAGAGTGGGAGAGTCTGCCAGTGAGAGTCTGCCAGTGAGAGTGAGTCAGTCAGTCAGTCAGTTAGAGAGTGGGAGCCAGTCAGTCAGTGAGAGAGTCAGTGAAAGTTTCTCAGTGAGAGTAAGGGAGTCAGTAAGAGTCTGTCAATGAGAGTGAGTCAGTGAAAGTCTGTCAGTGAGAGTGAGTCAGTTAGTCAGTAATAATGAGTCAGTGAGAGTCTGTTAGTGAGAGTGAGTGAGTCAGTCAGTCAGTGAGAGAGTGGGAGAGTCAGTGAGAGAGTCTGTCAGAGAGAGTGAGTGAGTCAGTGAGAGTCTGTCAGTGAGAGTGAGTCAGTCAGTCAGTGAGAGTGAGTCAGTCAGAGTGAGTCAGTCAATGAGTGAGAGTGAGTCTGTCAGTCAGTGAGAATGAGTCAGCGAGAGTCTGTCAGTGAGAGTGAGTCAGTCAGTCTGTTAGTGAGAGAGTGGGAGAGTCAGTCAATGAGAGTGAGTCAGTCAGTGAGAGTCTGTCAGTGAGAGTGAGTCAGTCAGTCAGTGAGAGTGAGTCAGTCAGTCAGTCAGTGAGAGAGTGGTAGAGTCAGTGAGAGAGTCTGTCAGTGAGAGTGAGTCAGTGATAGTGAGTCAGTGAGTGAGAGTGAGTCAGTCAGTGAGAGTGAGTGAGTCTGTCAGTCAGTGAGAGTGAATTAGTCAGTCAGTGAGAGAGAGTGGGAGAGTCTGTCAGTGAGAGTCTGTCAGTCAGTGAGAGTGAGTCAGTCAGTGAGAGATTCTGTCAGTCAGTGAGAGAGAGTGTCAGTCAGTGAGAGTGAGTCAGTCAGTCAGTCAGTTAGAGAGAGTGTCAGTGAGAGTCTGTCAGTCAGTGGGAGTCTGTCAGTGAGTGAGTGAGTCAGTCAGTCAGTGAGAGAGTGGGAGAGTCAGTCAGGGAGAGAGTCTGTCAGTGAGAGTGAGTCAGTCAGTGAGAGTCTGTTAGTGAGAGTCAGTCAGTCAGTCAGTGAGAGTCAGTCAGTTAGTCAGTCAGTAAGAGAGAGTCAGTGAGAGTCTCTCAGTGAGAGGGAGTGAGTCAGTGAGAGTGAGTCAGTGAGTGAGAGTCAGTCAGTCAGTGAGTGAGTCAGTCAGTGAGAGTGAGTCTGTCAGTCAGTGAAAGTGAGTCAGTCAGTCAGCGAGAGTGAGTCAGTCAGTCAGTGAGAGAGAGTATGAGAGTATGTCAGTGAGAGTCTGTCACACAGTGAAAGTCTGCCAGTGAGAGTGAGTCAGTCAGTAAGATTCTGTCAGTGAGAGTGAGTCAGTCAGTCAGTCAGTGAGAGTGAGAGAGTCAGTCAGAGAGAGAGTCTATCAGTGAGATTGTGTCAGTCAGTGAGAGTGAGTCAGTCAGTCAGTGAGAGAGTGGGAGAGTCAGTGGGAAAGTCTGTCAGTCAGTGAGAGTCTGCCAGTGAGATTGAGTGAGTGAGTCAGTCAGTTAGAGAGAGTGGGTCAGTCAGTCAGTGAGAGAGAGTCAGTGAGAGTTTGTCAGTGGAAGTCAGTGAGAGTCAGTGAGTCAGTGAGAGTGGGTCAGTCAATGAGTGAGAGTGAGTCTGTCAGTCAGTGAGAATGAGTCAGCGAGAGTCTGTCAGTGAGAGTGAGTCAGTCAGTCAGTCAGTGAGAGAGTGGGAGAGTCAGTGAGAGAGTCTGTCAGTGAGAGTGAGTCAGTCAGTGAGAGTCTGTCAGTGAGATTGAGTCAGTCAGTCAGTGAGAGTGAGTCAGTCAGTCACAGTGAGTGAGTCAGTGAGTGAGTGAGATTGAGTGGGAGAGTCAGTCAGTGAGAGTCTGTCAGTGAGAGTGATTCAGTCAGTCAGTAAGTGACAGTGAGTCAGTCAGTCAGTCAGTGAGAGAGTGGGAGAGTCAGTCAGTGAGAGAGTCTGTCAGTGAGAGTGAGTCAGCCAGTGAAAGTCTGTCAGTGAGAGTGAGTCAGTCAGTCAGTGAGAGTAAGTGAGTGAGTCAGTCACTGAGAGAATGGGAGAGTCAGTGAGAGAGTCTGTCAGTATGAGTGAGTCAGTGAGAGTTTGTCAGTGAGAGTGAGTCAGTGAGAGTGAGTGAGTCAGTCAGTCAGTGAGAGAGTGGGAGAGTCAGTGAGAGAGTCTGTCAGTGAGAGTGAGTCAGTGAGAGTGAGTCAGTGAGAGTGAGTGAGCCCGTCAGAGTGAGTCAGTCAGTCAGTGAGTGAGAGTGAGTGGGAGGGTCAGTCAGTGAGTGAGAGTGAGTAAGTGGGAGAGTTTGTCAGTGATAGTCTGCCAGTGAGAGTCCATCAGTGCGAGAGAGTCAGTCAGTCAGTGGGAGTCTGTCAGTGAGAGTTAGTCACTCAGTGAGAGTATATCAGTGAGAGTGAGTGGGTCAGTCAGTCAGTGAGAGAGTGAGAGAGTCAGTGAGAGTCTGTCAGTGAGAGTGATTGAGTCAGTGAGAGTCAGTCAGTCAGTGAGAGTGAGTCAGTGAGTGAGAGTGAGTTAGTCAGTGAGAGAGTCTGTCAGTCAATGAGAGTGAGTCAGTCAGTGAGAGAGAGTGGGAGAGTCTGTCAGTGAGAGTCTGTCAGTCAGTGAGAGTGAGTCAGTCAGTCAGTGAGAGAGATCCTGTCAGTCAGTGAGAGAGAGTCTGTCAGTCAGTGAGAGTGAGCCAGTCAGTCAGTGAGAGAGAGTGTATGCGTCTGTCAGTGAGAGTCTGTCAGTGCATCTGTCAGTGAGAGTGAGTCAGTGAGAATGAGTCAGTGAGAGTGAGTCAGTCAGTCAGTGAGAGTGAGTCAGTCAGTCAGTGAGAGTGAGTCAGTCAGTGAGAGAGAGTGGAAGAGTCAGTCAGTGAGAGTGAGAGTCTGTCAGTAAGATTGAGTGAGTCAGTCAGTGAGATTGAGTCAGTCAGTCACAGTCAGTGAGTCAGTCAGTGAGTGAGAGTGAGTGGGAGAGTCAGTCAGTGGGTGAGAGTGAGTGAGTGGGAGAGTCTGTCAGTGAGAGTCTGTCAGTGAGAGTTAGTCAGTCAGTCAGTCAGTGAGAGTGAGTGAGTCAGTCAGTCAGTGAGAGAGTAGGTAAGTCAGTCAGTGAGAGAGTCTGTCAGTGATAGTGAGTCAGCCAGTGAGAGTCTGTCAGTGAGAGTGAGTCAGTCAGTCAGTGAGAGTAAGTGAGTGAGTCAGTCACTGAGAGAATGGGAGAGTCAGTGAGAGAGTCTGTCAGTGAGAGTGTGTCAGTGAGAGTGAGTCAGTGAGAGTGAGTGAGTCAGTCAGTCAGTGAGAGTGAGTCAGTCAGTGAGAGAGAGTGGGAGAGTCTGTCAGTGAGAGTCTGTCAGTCAGTGAGAGTGAGTCAGTCAGTCAGTGAGAGTGAGTCAGTCAGTCAGTGAGAGAGATTCTGTCAGTCAGTGAGAGTGCGTCAGTCTGTCAGTGAGAGAGTGAGAGTGTCAGTGAGAGTCTGTCAGTGAGAGTAAGTGAGTCAGTGAGAGTGAGTCAGTGAGAGTGAGTCAGTGAGTGAGAGCGAGTCAGTCAGTGAGAGAGTCTGTCAGTCAGTGAGAGTGAGTCAGTCAGTGAGAGAGAGTGTGAGAGTCTGTCAGTGAGAGTCTGTCAGTCAGTGAGAGTGAGTCAGTCAGTCAGTGAGAGATATTCTGTCAGTCAGTGAGAGAGAGTCTGTCAGTCAGTGAGAGTGAGCCAGTCAGTCAGTGAGAGAGAGTGGGTGAGTCTGTCAGTGAGAGTCTGTCAGTGCGTCTGTCAGTGAGAGTGAGTCAGTGAGAATGAGTCAGTGAGAGTGAGTCAGTCAGTCAGTGAGAGTGAGTCAGTCAGCGAGAGAGAGTGGAAGAGTCAGTCAGTGAGAGAGAGTCAGTCAGTTAGTCAGTGAGAGTGAGAGTCTGTCAGTAAGATTGAGTGAGTCAGTCAGTGAGAGTGAGTCAGTCAGTTAGTGAGAGTGAGTGGGAGAGTCAGTCAGTGGGTGAGAGTGAGTGAGTGGGAGAGTCTGTCAGTGAGAGTCTGTCAGTGAGAGTTAGTCAGTCAGTCAGTCAGTGAGAGTGAGTGAGTGAGTCAGTCAGTGAGAGAGTGGGAGAGTCAGTCAGTGAGAGAGTCTGTCAGTGAGAGTGAGTCAGCCAGTGAGAGTCTGTCTGTGAGAGTGAGTCAGTCAGTCAGTGAGAGTAAGTGAGTGAGTCAGTCACTGAGAGAATGGGAGAGTCAGTGAGAGAGTCTGTCAGTGAGAGTGAGTCAGTGAGAGTGTGTCAGTGAGAGTGTGTCAGTGAGAGTGAGTCAGTGAGAGTGAGTGAGTCAGTCAGTCAGTGAGAGAGTGGGAGTCTGTCAGTGAGAGGGAGTGGGTCAGTCAGTCAGTGAGAGAGTGAGTGAGCCAGTGAGAGTCAGTCAGTGAGAGTGAGTCAGTGAGTGATAGTGAGTCAGTCAATGAGAGAGTCTGTCAGTCAGTGAGAGTGAGTCAGTCAGTGAGAGAGAGTGGGAGAGTCTGTCAGGGAGAGTCTGTCAGTCAGTGAGAGTGAGTCAGTCAGTGAGAGTCTGTCAGCGAGAGTGAGTGAGTCAGTCAGTCAGAGAGAGGGAGTCAGTCAGTGAGAGAGAGTCAGTCAGTGAAAGTCAGTCAGTGAGAGTCTGTCAGTGAGAGTGTGTCAGTCAGTCAGTGAGAGGGAATGAGTCATTCAGTGAGAGAGTTGGAGAGTCAGTGAGAGTGAGAGAGTCTGTCAGTGAGAGTCTGTCAGTGAGAGTGAGCCAGTGAGAGTGAGTCAGTCAGTGAGAGTGGGAGAATCAGTGAGTGAGAGAGTGAGAGAGTCTGTCAGTGAGAGTCTGTCAGTGAGAGTGAGTGAGTCAGTCAGTCATTGAGAGTGAGCCAGTCAGTCAGTGAGAGAGAGTGGGTGAGTCTGTCAGTGAGAGTCTGTCAGTGCATCTGTCAGTGAGAGTGAGTCAGTGAGAATGAGTCAGTGAGAGTGAGTCAGTCAGTCAGTGGGAGTGAGTCAGTCAGTCAGTGAGAGTGAGTCAGTCAGCGAGAGAGAGTGGAAGAGTCAGTCAGTGAGAGAGAGTGAGTCAGTCAGTCAGTGAGAGTGAGAGTCTATCAGTGAGAGTCAGTCAGTGAGAGTCTGTCAGTGAGATTGAGTGAGTCAGTCAGTGAGAGTGAGTCAGTCAGTCATAGTGAGTGAGTCAGTCAGTGAGTGAGAGTGAGTGGGAGAGTCAGTCAGTAGGTGAGAGTGAGTGAGTGGGAGAGTCTGTCAGTGAGAGTCTGTCAGTGAGAGTGAGTCAGTCAGTCAGTGAGAGTGAGTGAGTCAGTCAGTCAGTGAGAGAGTGGGAGAGTCAGTCATTGAGAGAGTCGGTCAGTGAGAGTGAGTCAGCCAGTGAGAGTCTGTCAGTGAGAGTGAGTCAGTCAGTCAGTGAGTGTTGGACCCGGCCTCGTGGCGTGGTCTTAACCCTCTTGGTTTGTGCTCGTCCCCCCCGCACCGGCCTACACGGGCCACCCTGTCAGGCCACCAGGGACCTCTCTTCCCTTCGAGGTCCCCCTTGGATTGTTTCCATTTGCCTACACCCGCCTCAGCGGCCCCCTTTTCCAGGCCGCACAGGAACCCTTCATCTCTTCGGGGTTCCCCCCATGCTTGCTCCACGCACCAGCCCACGCAACCCGGCTCCCCCCGGCCTCGGCCCCAGCGAAGCCCCGACATCGAGGCACCAAGATCTGGCCAGGGGGCACCACGTGGCCACTTCAACTCTCCCGGAGGAGGAGAGTTTCGATGGGACCCCCGCCGTCCCCCCCACACCTAGGTGCGACCGTCCTCCGGCCTACCCGGGCCTGGCGCCTCCCCCGCTGGGCGTCTGGCCTCTCCCAGCCCGGCCTCTCCGCCCCCCCCAGGCGCGAGGGTCCGGACATCAAAGAGCTCCAGACCTATATCTGGGGCAACCCCACAAGGGAACGGCAGTTGTATCCCGGAGTCAAGAGCCCTGCTGATGGAATCGCGGCTGACCCTACGGAGAAGAACTCTTGCTTGACCCTATACCACGAGCCCAGTTGACTGCGTCGCGGCTCCATCTTATTGAGACAAGGAACCTCACGGAACATCGGGGCCCTGCTGACGCCGTCGCGGCCCAACCTCGCTGAAGCCTCCCCCAGAGCCCTGCTGACGTCGTCGCGGCTCGAGCTGAACTGAACCACCTGAAGAGCCCTGCTGACCTAGTCGCGGCTCAAGCTCCACGAACTGATCACCCGAGCCCTGCTGACGCCGTCGCGGCTCGACCACTCCGGGACGCGGAGTCCCTCCAGCTTGAGGAACAAGAACTGGGCCTAAGGTACCCTCGTACCCCGCTACTACCAAAGACTGTCCCGCTACCCCGTCCCTACCAAAGACTTTGAGACTCTTGCGGATCCCTCGATCCCCCCCTTGTATATATCAATAACCGTAACCTCCTAAATGCTGATAAAGAATTGCTCCTCGTGATAAACAGCCTCGAGTCCTGTGTGGTGGTGTTACTGTGCTGGTACGGTATAGGAGAAGGACCTCTCCTAGGAGGCTTCTCAGCAGCGCTCGGCTACTTCGTACAGTGTGGGGGCCCCCTGGGTGGTCTCTCCGACTCCCCCGGGGTCCGACTTCGAACAGTGATAGTAAGTGAGTGAGTCAGTCACTGAGAGAATGGGAGAGTCAGTGAGAGAGTCTGTCAGTGAGAGTGAGTCAGTGAGAGTGTGTCAGTGAGAGTGAGCCCGTCAGAGTGAGTGAGTCAGTCAGTCAGTGAGAGTGAGTGGGAGGGTCAGTCAGAGAGTGAGTGAGTGGGAGAGTTTGTCAGTGATAGTCTGCCAGTGAGAGTCCATCAGTAAGAGAGAGTCAGTCAGTCAGTCAGTGGGAGTCTGTCAGTGAGAGTTAGTCACTCAGTGAGAGTCTGTCAGTGAGAGTGAGTGGGTCAGTCAGTCAGTGAGAGAGTGAGAGAGTCAGTGAGAGTCTGTCAGTGAGAGTGAGTCAGTGAGAGTCAGTCAGTCGGTGAGAGTGAGTCAGTGAGTGAGAGTGAGTCAGTCAGTGAGAGAGTCTGTCAGTCAGTGAGAGTCAGTCAGTCAGTGAGAGAGAGTGGGAGAGTCTGTCAGTGAGAGTCTGTCAGTCAGTGAGAGTGAGTCAGTTAGTCAGTGAGAGAGATTCTGTCAGTCAGTGAGAGAGAGTCTGTCAGTCAGTGAGAGTGAGTCAGTCAGTCAGTGAGAGTGAGTCAGTCAGTGAGAGTCTGTCAGCGACAGTGACTCAGTCAGTCAGTCAGAGAGAGGGAGTCAGTCAGTCAGTGAGAGAGAGTCAGTCAGTGAAAGTCAGTCAGTGAGAGTCTGTCAGTGAGAGTGAGTCAGTCAGTCAGTGAGAGTGAGTGAGTCATTCAGTGAGAGAGTGGGAGAGTCAGTGAGAGTGAGAGTCTGTCAGTGAGAGTGACCCAGTGAGAGTGAGTCAGTCAGTGAGAGTGGGAGAATCAGTGAGTGAGAGAGTGATAGAGTCTGTCAGTGAGAGTCTGTCAGTGAGAGTGAGTCAGTCAGTGAGAGTCTGTCAGTGAGAATGAGTCCGTCAGTCAGTGAGAGTGAGTGAGTCAGTCACAGTGAGTGAGTCAGTCAGTGAGTGGGAGAGTCAGTCAGTGAGTGAGTGGGAGAGTCTGTCAGTGATGGTCTGTCAGTGATAGTCTGTCAGTGAAAGTGAGTCAGTCAGTGAGAGTGAATCAGTCAGTGAGAGTCTGTCAGTGAGAGTGAGTGGGTCAGTCAGTCAGTGAGAGAGTGAGAGAGTCAGTGAGAGTCTGTCGTTGAGAGTGAGTGAGTGAGTGAGAGTCAGTCAGTCAGTGAGAGTGAGTGAGTCAGTCAGTGAGAGTGAGTCAGTCAGTGAGAGAGAGTCTGTCAGTCAGTGAGAGTGAGTGAGTCAGTCAGTGAGAGAGAGTGGGAGAGTCTGTCAGTGAGAGTCTGTCAGTCAGTGAAAGTCAGTCAGTGAGAGAGATTCTGTCAGTCAGTGAGAGAGGGTCTGTCAGTCAGTGAGAGTGAATCAGTCAGTCAGTGAGAGTCTGTCAGTGGGAGTCCGTCAGTGAGAGTGAGTCAGTCAGTGAGAGTCTGTTAGTGAGAGTCAGTCAGTCAGTCAGTGAGAGTCAGTCAGTCAGTGAGAGAGAGTGAGAGTCAGTGAGAGTCTGTCAGTGAGAGGGAGTGAGTCAGTGAGAGTGAGTGAGTGAGTCAGTCAGTGAGAGAGTGGGAGACTCAGTGAGAGAGTGAGAGAGTCTGTCAGTGAGAGTCTCTCAGTGAGAGTGAGTCAGTGAGAGTGAGTCAGTCAGTGAGAGTGAGTGTGTCAGTCAGTGAGAGTGAGTCAGTCAGTGAGTGAGAGAGAGTGGGAGTGTCTGCCAGTGAGAGTCTGTCAGTCAGTGAGAGTCTGCCAGTGAGAGTGAGTGAGTCAGTCAGTCAGTTAGAGAGCGGGGGTCAGTCAGTCAGTGAGAGTAAGTGAGTCAGTGAGAGTGAGTGAGTCAGTGAGAGTGAGTCAGTCAGTAAGTGAGAGTGAGTCTGTCAGTCAGTGAGAATGAGTCAGTCAGTGAGTGAGAGAGAGTGGGAGAGTCTGTCAGTGAGAGTCTGTCAATGAGAGTGAGTCAGTGAGAGTCTGTCAGTGAGAGTGAGTGAGTCAATGAGAGTCTGTGAGTGAGAGTGAGTCTGCTAGTCAGTGATAATGAGTCAGTGAGAGTCTGTTAGTGAGAGTGAGTGAGTCAGTCAGTCAGTGAGAGAGTGGGAGAGTCAGTGAGAGAGTCTGTCAGTGAGAGTGAGTCAGTCAGTGAGAGTATGTCAGTGAGAGTGAGTGAGTCAGTCAGTGAGAGTCAGTCAATCAGTCAGTGAGAGAGAGTGGGAGAGTCAGTGAGAGTCTGTCAGTGAGAGTGAGTGAGTCAGTGAGAGTGAGTGAGTCAGTGAGTCAGTCAGTCAGTGAGAGTGAGTCTGTCGGTGAGAGTGAGTCAGTCAGTCAGTGAGAGTGAGTCAGTCAGTCAGTGAGAGAGTGGGGGAGTCAGTGAGAGAGTATGTCAGTGAGAGTGAGTCAGTCACTGAGAGGGAGTCTGTCAGTCAGTGAGAGTGAGTCTCTCAGTCAGTGAGAGTGAGCAAGTCAGTGAGTGAGAGAGAGTGGGAGAGTCTGTGAGTGAGAGAGTGAGAGAGTCTGTCAGTGAGAGGCTGTCAGTGACAGTGTGTGAGTCAGTCAGTCATTGAGAGTGAGCCAGTCAGTCAGTCAGTGAGAGAGAGTGGGTGAGTCTGTCTGTGAGAGTCTGTCAGTGAGAGTCTGTCAGTGAGAGTGAGTCAGTGAGAGTGAGTCAGTGAGAGTGAGTCAGTGAGAGTGAGTCTGTCAGTGAGATTGAGTCAGTCATGCAGAGTCTGTTAGTGAGAGTGAGTCATTCAGTCAGTGAGAGTCATTCAATCAGTCAGTGAGAGAGAGTGGGAGATTCAGTGAGAGTCTGTCAGTGAGAGTGAGTGAGTCAGTGAGAGTGAGTCAGTCAGTGAGTGAATCAGTCAGTGAGAGTGAGTCTGTCAGTGAGAGTGAGTCTGTCAGTCAGTGAGAGTGAGTCAGTTAGTGAGTGAGAGTAGGAGAGTCTGTCAGTGAGAGTCTGTCAGTCAGTGAGTCTGCCAGTGAGATTGAATGGGTCAGTAAGTCAGTGAGAGAGAGTCAGTGAGAGTTTGTCAGTGGGAGTCAGTGAGAGTGAGTGAGTCAGTGAGAGTGAGTCAGTCAATGAGTGAGAGTGAGTCTGTCAGTCAGTGAGAATGAGTCAGCGAGAGTCTGTCAGTGAGAGTGAGTGAGTCAGTGAGAGTGAGTGAGTCAGTGAGAGTGAGTCAGTCAGTAAGTGAGAGTGAGTCTGTCAGTCAGTGAGAATTAGTCAGTCAGTGAGTGAGAGAGAGTGGGAGAGTCTGTCAGTGAGAGTCTGTCAATGAGAGTGAGTCAGTGAGAGTCTGTCAGTGAGAGTGAGTGAGTCAATGAGAGTCTGTGAGTGAGAGTGAGTCTGCTAGTCAGTGATAATGAGTCAGTGAGAGTCTGTTAGTGAGAGTGAGTGAGTCAGTCAGTCAGTGAGAGAGTGGGAGAGTCAGTGAGAGAGTCTGTCAGTGAGAGTGAGTCAGTCAGTGAGAGTATGTCAGTGAGAGTGAGTGAGTCAGTCAGTGAGAGTCAGTCAATCAGTCAGTGAGAGAGAGTGGGAGAGTCAGTGAGAGTCTGTCAGTGAGAGTGAGTGAGTCAGTGAGAGTGAGTGAGTCAGTGAGTCAGTCAGTCAGTGAGAGTGAGTCTGTCGGTGAGAGTGAGTCAGTCAGTCAGTGAGAGTGAGTCAGTCAGTCAGTGAGAGAGTGGGGGAGTCAGTGAGAGAGTATGTCAGTGAGAGTGAGTCAGTCACTGAGAGTGAGTCTGTCAGTCAGTGAGAGGGAGTCTCTCAGTCAGTGAGTGTGAGTAAGTCAGTGAGAGAGAGTGGGAGAGTCTGTCAGTGAGAGTGAGTGGGTCAGTCAGTCAGTGAGAGAGTGAGAGAGTAAGTGAGAGTCTGTCAGTGAGAGCGAGTGAGTCAGTGAGAGTCAGTCAGTCGGTGAGAGTGAGTCAGTGAGTGAGAGTGAGTCAGTCAGTGAGAGAGTCTGTCAGTCAGTGAGAGTCAGTCAGTCAGTGAGAGAGAGTGGGAGAGTCTGTCAGTGAGAGTCTGTCAGTCAGTGAGAGTGAGTCAGTTAGTCAGTGAGAGAGATTCTGTCAGTCAGTGAGAGAGTGTCTGTCAGTCAGTGAGAGTGAGTCAGTCAGTCAGTGAGAGTGAGTCAGTCAGTGAGAGTCTGTCAGCGAGAGTGACTCAGTCAGTCAGAGAGAGGGAGTCAGTCAGTCAGTGAGAGAGAGTCAGTCAGTGAAAGTCAGTCAGTGAGAGTCTGTCAGTGAGAGTGAGTCAGTCAGTCAGTGAGAGTGAGTGAGTCATTCAGTGAGAGAGTGGGAGAGTCAGTGAGAGTGAGAGTCTGTCAGTGAGAGTGACCCAGTGAGAGTGAGTCAGTCAGTGAGAGTGGGAGAATCAGTGAGAGAGAGAGTGATAGAGTCTGTCAGTGAGAGTCTGTCAGTGAGAGTGAGTCAGTCAGTGAGAGTCTGTCAGTGAGAATGAGTCCATCAGTCAGTGAGAGTGAGTGAGTCAGTCACAGTGAGTGAGTCAGTCAGTGAGTGGGAGAGTCAGTCAGCGAGTGAGAGTGAGTGAGTGGGAGAGTCTGTCAGTGATGGTCTGTCAGTGATAGTCTGTCAGTGAGAGTGAGTGAGTCAGTGAGAGTCAGTCAGTCAGTGAAAGTGAGTCAGTCAGTGAGAGTCTGTCAGTGAGAGTGAGTGGGTCAATCAGTCAGTGAGAGAGTGAGAGAGTCAGTGAGAGTCTGTCGTTGAGAGTGAGTGAGTGAGAGTCAGTGAGAGTGAGTGAGTCAGTCAGTGAGAGTGAGTCAGTCAGTGAGAGAGAGTCTGTCAGTCAGTTAGAGTGAGTGAGTCAGTCAGTGAGAGAGAGTGGGAGAGTCTGTCAGTGAGAGTCTGTCAGTCAGTGAAAGTCAGTCAGTGAGAGAGATTCTGTCAGTCAGTGAGAGAGGGTCTGTTAGTCAGTGAGAGTGAGTCAGTCAGTCAGTGAGAGTCTGTCAGTGGGAGTCTGTCAGTGAGAGTGAGTCAGTCAGTGAGAGTCTGTTAGTGAGAGTCAGTCAGTCAGTCAGTGAGAGTCAGTCAGTCAGTGAGAGAGAGTGAGAGTCAGTGAGAGTCTGTCAGTGAGAGGGAGTGAGTCAGTGAGAGTGAGTGAGTGAGTCAGTCAGTGAGAGAGTGGGAGACTCAGTGAGAGAGTGAGAGAGTCTGTCAGTGAGAGTCTCTCAGTGAGAGTGAGTCAGTGAGAGTGAGTCAGTCAGTGAGAGTGAGTGTGTCAGTCAGTGAGAGTGAGTCAGTCAGTGAGTGAGAGAGAGTGGGAGTGTCTGCCAGTGAGAGTCTGTCAGTCAGTGAGAGTCTGCCAGTGAGAGTGAGTGAGTCAGTCAGTCAGTTAGAGAGCGGGGGTCAGTCAGTCAGTGAGAGTAAGTGAGTCAGTGAGAGTGAGTGAGTCAGTGAGAGTGAGTCAGTCAGTAAGTGAGAGTGAGTCTGTCAGTCAGTGAGAATGAGTCAGTCAGTGAGTGAGAGAGAGTGGGAGAGTCTGTCAGTGAGAGTCTGTCAATGAGAGTGAGTCAGCGAGAGTCTGTCAGTGAGAGTGAGTGAGTCAGTGAGAGTCTGTTAGTGAGAGTGAGTAAGTCAGTCAGTCAGTGAGAGAGTGGGAGAGTCAGTGAGAAAGTCTGTCAGTGAGAGTGAGTCAGTCAGTGAGAGTATGTCAGTGAGAGTGAGTGAGTCAGTCAGTGAGAGTCAGTCAATCAGTCAGTGAGAGAGAGTGGGAGAGTCAGTGAGAGTCTGTCAGTGAGAGTGAGTGAGTCAGTGAGAGTAAGTGAGTCCGTGAGTCAGTCAGTCAGTGACAGTGAGTCTCTCAGTCAGTGAGAGTGAGTCAGTCAGTGAGAGTGAGTGAGTCAGTGAGTCAGTCAGTCAGTGAGAGTGAGTCTGTCAGTCAGTGAGGGAGTGGGGGAGTCAGTGAGAGAGTATGTCAGTGAGAGTGAGTCAGTCACTGAGAGTGAGTCTGTCAGTCAGTGAGAGTGAGTCTCTCAGTCAGTGAGAGTGAGTAGGTCAGTGAGTGAGAGAGAGTGGGAGAGTCTGTCAGTGAGGGAGTGGGGGAGTCAGTGAGAGAGTATGTCAGTGAGAGTGAGTCAGTCACTGAGAGTGAGTCTGTCAGTCAGTGAGAGTGAGTCTCTCAGTCAGTGAGAGTGAGTAGGTCAGTGAGTGAGAGAGAGTGGGAGAGTCTGTCAGTGAGAGAGGGAGAGAGTCTGTCAGTGAGAGGCTGTCAGTGACAGTGTGTGAGTCAGTCAGTCATTGAGAGTGAGCCAGTCAGTCAGTCAGTGAGAGAGAGTGGGTGAGTCTGTCTGTGAGAGTCTGTCAGTGAGAGTCTGTCAGTGAGAGTGAGCCAGTGAGAGTGAGTCAGTGAGAGTGAGTCAGTGAGAGTGAGTCTGTCAGTGAGATTGAGTCAGTCATCCAGAGTCTGTTAGTGAGAGTGAGTCATTCAGTCAGTGAGAGTCATTCAATCAGTCAGTGAGAGAGAGTGGGAGATTCAGTGAGAGTCTGTCAGTGAGAGTGAGTGAGTCAGTGAGAGTGAGTCAGTCAGTGAGTGAATCAGTCAGTGAGAGTGAGTCTGTCAGTGAGAGTGAGTCTGTCAGTCAGTGAGAGTGAGTCAGTCAGTGAGTGAGAGTAGGAGAGTCTGTCAGTGAGAGTCTGTCAGTCAGTGAGTCTGCCAGTGAGATTGAATGGGTCAGTCAGTCAGTGAGAGAGAGTCAGTGAGAGTTTGTCAGTGGGAGTCAGTGAGAGTGAGTGAGTCAGTGAGAGTGAGTCAGTCAATGAGTGAGAGTGAGTCTGTCAGTCAGTGAGAATGAGTCAGCGAGAGTCTGTCAGTGAGAGTGAGTGAGTCAGTGAGAGAGTAGGAGAGTCAGTGTGACAGTCTGTCAGTGAGAGTCTGCCAGTCAGTGAGAGTCTGTCAGTGAGAGTGAGTCAGTCAGTGAGAGTCTGTCAGTGAGAGTGAGTGGGTCATTCAGTCAGTAAGAGAGTTAGAGAGTCAGTGAGAGTCTGTCGTTGAGAGTGAGTGAGTGAGTGAGAGTCAGTCAGTCAGTGAGAGTGAGTGAGTCAGTCAGTGAGAGTGAGTCAGTCAGTGAGAGAGAGTCTGTCAGTCAGTGAGAGTGAGTGAGTCAGTCAGTGAGAGAGAGTGGGGGAGTCTGTCAGTGAGAGTCTGTCAGTCAGTGAAAGTCAGTCAGTGAGAGATATTCTGTCAGTCAGTGAGAGAGGGTCTGTCAGTCAGTGAGAGTGAGTCAGTCAGTCAGTGAGAGTCTGTCAGTGGGAGTCTGTCAGTGAGAGTGAGTCAGTCAGTGAGAGTCTGTTAGTGAGAGTCAGTCTGTCAGTCAGTGAGAGTCAGTCAGTCAGTGAGAGAGAGTGAGAGTCAGTGAGAGTCTGTCAGTGAGAGGGAGTGAGTCAGTGAGAGTGAGTGAGTCAGTCAGTCAGTGAGAGGGTGGGAGACTCAGTGAGAGAGTGAGAGAGTCTGTCAGTGAGAGTCTCTCAGTGAGAGTCTCTCAGTGAGAGTGAGTCAGTGAGAGTGAGTCAGTCAGTGAGTGAGAGAGAGTGGGAGTGTCTGCCAGTGAGAGTCTGTCAGTCAGTCAGAGTCTGCCAGTGAGAGTGAGTGAGTCAGTCAGTCAGTTAGAGAGCGGGGGTCAGTCAGTCAGTGAGAGTAAGTGAGTCAGTGAGAGTGAGTGAGTCAGTGAGAGTGAGTGAGTCAGTGAGAGTGAGTCAGTCAGTAAGTGAGAGTGAGTCTGTCAGTCAGTGAGAATGAGTCACTCAGTGAGTGAGAGAGAGTGGGAGAGTCTGTCAGTGAGAGTCTGTCAATGAGAGTGAATCAGTGAAAGTCTGTCAGTGAGAGTGAGTGAGTCAATGAGAGTCTGTGAGTGAGAGTGAGTCTGCTAGTCAGTGATAATGAGTGAGTGAGAGTCTGTTAGTGAGAGTGAGTGAGTCAGTCAGTCAGTGAGAGAGTGAGAGAGAGTGGGAGAGTCTGTCAGTGAGAGTGAGT
Source organism: Triturus cristatus (assembly GCF_964204655.1). NCBI lineage: Eukaryota > Metazoa > Chordata > Amphibia > Caudata > Salamandridae > Triturus > Triturus cristatus. The sequence continues at coordinate 1,111,814,206 of NC_140579.1, forward strand.
CAGTCAGTGAGAGTCTGTAGGTGAGAGTGAGTCAGTCAGTCAGTGAGAGTCTGTCAGTGATGGTCTGTCAGTGATAGTCTGTCAGTGAGAGTGAGTGAGTCAGTCAGTGAGAGTGAGTGAGCCGGTCAGTCAGTGAGAGAGGTGGAGAGTCAGTGAGAGAGTCTGTCAGTGAGAATGAGTCAGTGAGGGTGAGTCAGTGAGAGTGAGTCAGTGAGAGTGAGTGAGCCCGTCAGAGTGAGTGAGTCAGTCAGTGAGAGTCTGTCAGTGAGAGTGAGTGGGTCAGTCAGTCAGTGAGAGAGTGAGAGAGTCAGTGAGAGAGTGAGAAAGTCTGTCAGTGAGAGTCTCTCAGTGAGAGTGAGTCAGTGAGAGTGAGTCAGTGAGAGTGAGTCAGTCAGTGAGTGAGAGAGAGTGGGAGTGTCTGCCAGTGAGAGTCTGTCAGTCAGTGAAAGTCAGTCAGTGAGAGAGATTCTGTCAGTCAGTGAGAGAGGGTCTGTCAGTCAATGAGAGTGAGTCAGTCAGTCAGTGAAAGTCAGTCAGTGAGAGAGATTCTGTCAGTCAGTGAGAGAGGGTCTGTCAGTCAATGAGAGTGAGTCAGTCAGTCAGTCGGTGAGAGAGTGGGTCAGTCAGTCAGTGAGAGAGTGAGAGAGTCAGTGAGAGTCTGTCAGTGAGAGTGAGTCAGTGAGAGTGAGTCAGTCAGAATGTGTCAGTCAGAGTGAGTCAGTGAGAGTGAGTCAGTGAGTGAGAGTGAGTCAGTCAGTGAGAGAGAGTCTGTCAGTCAGTGAGAGTGAGTGAGTGAGTCAGTGAGAGAGAGTGGGAGAGTCTGTCAGTGAGAGTCTGTCAGTCAGTGAAAGTCAGTCAGTGAGAGAGATTCTGTCAGTCAGTGAGAGAGGGTCTGTCAGTCAATGAGAGTGAGTCAGTCAGTCAGTGAAAGTCAGTCAGTGAGAGAGATTCTGTCAGTCAGTGAGAGAGGGTCTGTCAGTCAATGAGAGTGAGTCAGTCAGTCAGTCGGTGAGAGAGTGGGAGAGTCAGTCAGTGAGAGAGTCTGTCAGTGAGAGTCAGTCAGTCAGTGAGAGTCTGTTAGTGAGAGTCATTCAGTCAGTGAGAGTCAGTCAGTCAGTGAGAGAGAGTGAGAGTCAGTGAGAGTCTGTCAGTGAGAGGGAGTGAGTCAGTGAGAGTGAGTCAGTCAGTGAGAGAGTGGGAGAGTCAGTGAGAGAGTATGTCAGTGAGAGTGAGTCAGTCACTGAGAGTGAGTCTGTCAGTCAGTGAGAGTGAGTCTCTCAGTCAGTGAAAGTGAGTAAGTCAGTGAGTGAGAGAGAGTGGGAGAGTCTGCCAGTGAGAGTCTGTCAGTCAGTGAGAGTCTGCCAGTGACAGTGAGTGAGTCAGTCAGTCAGTTAGAGAGCGGGGGTCAGTCAGTCAGTGAGAGTCAGTGAGAGTTTGTCAGTGAGAGTAAGTGAGTCAGTGAGAGTGAGTGAGTCAGTGAGAGTAAGTCAGTCAATGAGTGAGAGTGAGAGTGAGAGTGAGTCTGTCAGTCAGTGAGAATGAGTCAGTCAGTGAGTGAGAGAGAGTGGGAGAGTCTGTCAGTGAGAGTCTGTCAGTGAGAGTGAGTGAGTGGGTCAGTCAGTCAGTGAGAGAGTGAGCGAGTCAGTGAGAGTCTGTCAGTGAGAGTGAGTGAGTCAGTGAGAGTGAGTGAGTCAGAGAGTGAGAGTCTGTCAGTGTGTCTGTCAGTGAGAGTGAGTCAGTGAGAATGAGTCAGTGAGAGTGAGTCAGTCAGTGAGAGTGAGTCAGTCAGTCAGTGAGAGTGAGTCAGTCAGCAAGAGAGAGTGGAAGAGTCAGTCAGTGAGAGAGAGTGAGTCAGTCAGTCAGTGAGAGTGAGAGTCAGTCAGTGAGTGAGAGTGAGTGAGTGGGAGAGTCTGTCAGTGATAGTCTGACAGTGAGAGTCTGTCAATGAGAGTGAGTCAGTCAGTCAGTCAGTCAGTGAGAGAGTGGGAGAGTCAGTCAGTGAGAGAGTCTGTCAGTGAGAGTGAGTCAGCCAGTGAGAGTCTGTCAGTGAGAGTGAGTCAGTCAGTGAGAGTAAGTGAGTCAGTCAGTCAGTGAGAAAATGGGAGATTCAGTGAGAGAGTCTGTCAGTGAGCATGAGTCAGTGAGAGTGTGTCAGTGAGAGTGAGTCAGTGAGAGTGAGTCAGTCAGTCAGTCAGTGAGAGAGTGGGAGAGTCAGTGAGAGAGTCTGTCAGTGAGCATGAGTCAGTGAGAGTGTGTCAGTGAGAGTGAGTCAGTGAGAGTGAGTCAGTCAGTCAGTCAGTGAGAGAGTGGGAGAGTCAGTGAGTGAGTCAGTGAGTGAGAATGAGTGGGAGAGTCAGTGAGTGAGAGTGAGTGAGTGGGAGAGTCTGTCAGTGATAGTCTGCCAGTGAGAGTCCTTCAGTGAGAGAGAGTCAGTCAGTCAGTGGGAGTCTGTCAGTGAGAGTGAGTCAGTCAGTGAGAGTCTGTCAGTGAGAGTGAGTGGGTCAGTCAGTCAGTGAGAGAGTGAGAGAGTCAGTGAGAGTCTGTCAGTGAGAGTAAGTGAGTCATTGAGAGTCAGTCAGTCAGTGAAAGTCAGTCAGTGAGAGAGATTCTGTCAGTCAGTGAGAGAGAGTCTGTCAGTCAGTGAGAGTGAGTCAGTCAGTCAGTGAGAGTCTGTCAGTGAGAGTCTGTCAGTCAGTGGGAGTCTGTCAGTGAGAGTGAGTCAGTCAGTTAGTTGGTGAGAGAGTGGGAGAGTCAGTCAGTGAGAGAGTCTGTCAGTGAGAGTCAGTCAGTCAGTGGGAGTCTGTTAGTGAGAGTCAGTCACTCAGTCAGTGAGAGTGAGTCAGTCAGTGAGAGAGAGTGAGAGTCAGTGAGAGTCTGTCAGTGAGAGGGAGTGAGTCGGTGAGAGTGAGTCAGTGAGAGTGAGTGAGTCAGTCAGTGAGAGAGTGGGAGAGTCAGTGAGAGAGTCTGTCAGTGAGAGTCTCTCAGTGAGAGTGAGTCAGTGAGACTGAGTCAGTCAGTGAGAGTGAGTCAGTGAGAGTGAGTCAGTCAGTGAGAGAGTCAGTGAGTGAGAGAGTGGGAGAGTCAGTCAGTGAGAGTCTGTCAGTGAGAGTGAGTCGGTAAGAGTGAGTCAGAGAGAGTGAGTCAGAGATTCGGTCAATAAGAGTCAGTCAGTGAGAGTGAGTCAGTCAGTCAGTGACAGAGTGGGAGAGTCTGTGAGAGTCTGTCAGTGAGAGTGAGTGAGTCAGTGACTCAGTCAGTGAGAGTGAGTCTGTCGGTGAGAGTGAGTCAGTCAGTCAGTGAGAGTGAGTCAGTCAGTGAGAGAGTGGGAGAGTCAGTGAGAGAGTATGTCAGTGAGAGTGAGTCAGTCACTGAGAGTGAGTCTGTCAGTCAGTGAGAGTGAGTCTCTCAGTCAGTTAGAGTGAGTAAGTCAGTGAGTGAGAGAGAGTGGGAGAGTCTGTCAGTGAGAGTCTGTCAGTCAGTGAGAGTCTGCCAGTGAGATTGAGTGAGTTAGTCAGTCATATAGAGAGAGTGGGTCAGTCAGTCAGTGAGAGAGAGTCAGTGAGAGTTTGTCAGTGGGAGTCAGTGAGAGTGAGTGAGTCAGTGAGAGTGAGTAATTCAATGAGTGAGAGTGAGTCTGTCAGTCAGTGAGAATGAGTCAGTGAGAGTCTGTCAGTGAGATTGAGTGAGTGAGTCAGTGAGAGAATGGGAGAGTCAGTGAGAGAGTCTGTCAGTGAGAGTGAATCAGTCAGTCAGTGAGAGTGAGCGAGTCAGTCACAGTGAGTGAGTCAGTCAGTGAGTGAGTGGGAGAGTCAGTCAGTGAGTGAGAGTGAGTGAGTTGGAGAGTTTGTCAGTGATGGTCTGTCAGTGATAGTCTGTCAGTGAGAGTGAGTGAGTCAGTCAGTGAGAGTGAGTGAGCCGGTCAGTCAGTGAGAAAGTGGGAGAGTCAGTGAGAGAGTCTGTCAGTGAGAGTGAGTCAGCCAGTGAGAGTCTGTCAGTGAGAGTGAGTCAGTGAGGGTGAGTCAGTGAGAGGGAGTCAGTGAGAGTGAGTGAGCCCATCAGAGTGAGTGAGTCAGTCAGTGAGAGTCTGTCAGTGAGAGTGAGTGGGTCAGTCAGTCAGTGAGAGAGTCACTGAGAGTCTGTCAGTGAGAGTGAGTCAGTCAGAGTGAGTCAGTGAGAGTGAGTCAGTGAGTGAGAGTGAGTCAGTCAGTGAGAGAGAGTCTGTCAGTCAGTGAGAGTGAGTGAGTCAGTCAGTGAGAGAGAGTGGGAGAGTCTGTCAGTGTGAGTCTGTCAGTCAGTGAAAGTCAGTCAGTGAGAGAGATTCTATCATTCAGTGAGAGAGGGTCTGTCAATCAATGAGAGTGAGTCAGTCAGTCAGTGAGAGTCTGTCAGTGAGAGTCTGTGAGTCAGTGGGAGTCTGTCAGTGAGCGTCAGTCAGTCAGTCAGTCGGTGAGAGAGTGGGAGAGTCAGTCAGTGAGAGAGTCTGTCAGTGAGAGTCAGTCAGTCAGTGAGAGTCTGTTAGTGAGAGTCAGTCAGTCAGTGAGAGTCAGTCAGTCAGTGAGAGAGAGTGAGAGTCAGTGAGAGTCTGTCAGTGAGAGGGAGTGAGTCAGTGAGAGTGAGTCAGTCAGTGAGAGAGTGGGAGAGTCAGTGAGAGAGTGAGAGAGTCTGTCAGTGAGAGTCTCTCAGTGAGAGTGAGTCAGTGAGAGTGAGTCAGTGAGAGTGAGTCAGTCAGTGAGAGTGAGTCTGTCAGTCAGTGAGAGTCAGTCAGTCAGTGAGTGAGAGAGAGTGGGAGAGTCTGCCAGTGAGAGTCTGTCAGTCAGTGAGAGTCTGCCAGTGAGAGTGAGTGAGTCAGTCAGTCAGTTAGAGAGCGGGGGTCAGTCAGTCAGTGAGAGTCAGTGAGAGTTTGTCAGTCAGTGAGAGTGAGTCAGTCAGTGAGTGAGAGTGAGTCTGTCAGTCAGTGAGAATGAGTCAGTCAGTGAGTGAGAGAGAGTGGGAGAGTCTGTCAGTGAGAGTCTGTCAGTGAGAGTGAGTGGGTCAGTTAGTCAGTGAAAGAGTGAGCGAGTCAGTGAGAGTCTGTCAGTGAGAGTGAGTGAGTCAGTGAGAGTGAGTGAGTCAGTGAGAGAGAGTGGGAGAGTCTGTCAGTGAGAGTCTGTCAGTCAGTGAAAGTCAGTCAGTGAGAGAGATTCTGTCAGTCAGTGAGAGAGAGTCTGTCAGTCAGTGAGAGTGAGTGAGTCAGTCAGTGAGAGTCTGTCAGTGAGACTCTGTCAGTCAGTGGGAGTCTGTCAGTGAGAGTGAGTCAGTCAGTTAGTTGGTGAGAGAGTGGGAGAGTCAGTCAGTGAGAGAGTCTGTCAGTGAGAGTCAGTCAGTCAGTGAGAGTCTGTTAGTGAGAGTCAGTCACTCAGTCAGTGAGAGTGAGGCAGTCAGTGAGAGAGAGTGAGAGTCAGTGAGAGTCTGTCAGTGAGAGGGAGTGAGTCGGTGAGAGTGAGTCAGTGAGAGTGAGTGGGTCAGTCAGTGAGAGAGTGGGAGAGTCAGTGAGAGAGTCTGTCAGTGAGAGTCTCTCAGTGAGAGTGAGTCAGTGAGACTGAGTCAGTCAGTGAGAGTGAGTCAGTGAGAGTGAGTCAGTCAGTGAGAGAGTCAGTGAGTGAGAGAGTGGGAGAGTCAGTCAGTGAGAGTCTGTCAGTGAGAGTGAGTCAGTAAGAGTGAGTCAGAGAGAGTGAGTCAGAGATTCGGTCAATAAGAGTCAGTCAGTGAGAGTGAGTCAGTCAGTCAGTGAGAGAGTGGGAGAGTCAGTGAGAGAGTCTGTCAGTGAGAGTGAGTCAGTCAGAGTGAGTCAGTCAGAGTGAGTGAGTCAGTCAGAGTGAGTGAGTCAGTCAGAGTGAGTGAGTCAGTCAGAGTGAGTGAGTGAGTCAGTCAGTGAGAGTGAGTGAGTGGGAGAGTCTGTCAGTGATAGTCTGTCAGTGAGAGTGAGTGAGTCAGTCAGTCAGTGGGAGTCTGTCAGTGAGAGTGGGTCAGTCAGTGAGAGTCTGTCAGTGAGAGTGAGTGGGTCAGTCAGTCAGTGAGAGAGTGAGAGAGTCAGTGAGAGTCAGTCAGTCAGTGAGAGTGAGTCAGTGAGTGAGAGTGAGAGTGAGTCAGTCAGTGAGAGAGAGTCTGTCAGTCAGTGAGAATGAGTCAGCGAGAGTCTGTCAGTGAGAGTGAGTGAGTCACTATGTCAGTGAGAGAGAGTGGGAGAGTGTGTCAGTGAGAGTCTGTCAGTCAGTGAAAGTGAGTCAGTCAGTCAGTGAGAGTAAGTCATTCAGTCAGTGAGAGAGATTCTGTCAGTCAGTCGGTGAGAGAGTGGGAGAGTCAGTCAGTGAGAGAGTCTGTCAGTGAGAGTGAGTGAGTCAGTGAGAGTCAGTCAGTCGGTGAGAGTGAGTCAGTGAGTGAGAGTGAGTCAGTCAGTGAGAGAGTCTGTCAGTCAGTGAGAGTCAGTCAGTCAGTGAGAGAGAGTGGGAGAGTCTGTCAGTGAGAGTCTGTCAGTCAGTGAGAGTGAGTCAGTTAGTCAGTGAGAGAGATTCTGTCAGTCAGTGAGAGAGAGTCTGTCAGTCAGTGAGAGTGAGTCAGTCAGTCAGCGAGAGTGACTCAGTCAGTCAGTCAGAGAGAGGGAGTCAGTCAGTCAGTGAGAGGGAGTCAGTCAGTCAGTGAGAGAGAGTCAGTCAGTGAAAGTCAGTCAGTGAGAGTCTGTTAGTGAGAGTCAGTCAGTCAGTGAGAGTCAGTCAGTCAGTGAGAGAGTGAGAGTCAGTGAGAGTGAGTCAGTGAGAGTGAGTCAGTCAGTGAGAGTGAGTGAGTCAGTCAGTGAGAGAGTGGGAGAGTCAGTGAGAGTCTGTCAGTGAGAGTGAGTCAGTGAGAGTGAGTCGGTGAGAGTGAGTCAGTCATAGTGAGTCAGTCAGAGTGAGTCAGTCAATGAGTGAGTGAGAGTGAGTCTGTCAGTCAGTGAGAATGAGTCAGCGAGAGTCTGTCAGTGAGAGTGAGTGAGTCAGTGAGAGTCTGTCAGTGAGAGTGAGTCAGTAAGTCAGTGAGAGTGAGTCAGTCAGTCAGTGAGAGAATGGGAGAGTCAGTGAGAGAGTCTGTCAGTGAGAGTGAGTCAGAGTGAGTGAGTCAGTCTGTGAGTGAGAGTGAGTGAGTGAGTGGGAGAGTCAGTCAGTGATAGTCTGTCAGTGAGAGTGAGTGAGTCAGTCAGTCAGTGGGAGTCTGTCAGTGAGAGTGAGTCTGTCAGTGAGTGAGAGAGAGTGGGAGAGTCTGCCAGTGAGAGTCTGTCAGTCAGTGAGAGTCTGCCAGTGAGAGTGAGTGAGTCAGTCAGTCAGTGAGAGAGTCAGTGAGAGTTTGTCAGTGAGAGTAAGTGAGTCAGTGAGAGTGAGTGAGTCAGTGAGAGTGAGTCAGTCAGTGAGTGAGAGAGAGTGGGAGAGTCTGTCAGCGAGAGTCTGTCAATGAGAGTGAGTCAGTGAGAGTCTGTAACTGAGAGTGAGTGAGTCAATGAGAGTCTGTGAGTGAGAGTGAGTCTGTTAGTCAGTGAGAATGAGTCAGTGAGAGTCTGTTAGTGAGAATGAGTGAGTCAGTCAGTGAGAGAGTGGGAGAGTCAGTGAGAGTCTGTCAGTGAGAGTGAGTCAGTGAGAGTGAGTCAGTCAGAGTGAGTCAGTCAGAGTGAGTCAGTCAGAGTGAGTCAGTCAGAGTGAGTCAGTCAATGAGTGAGAGTGAGTCTGTCAGTCAGTGAGAATGAGTCAGCGAGAGTCTGTCAGAGAGAGTGAGTGAGTCAGTCTGTCAGTGAGAGAGTGGGAGAGTCTGTCAATGAGAGTGAGTCAGTCAGTGAGAGTCTGTCAGTGAGAGTGAGTCAGTCAGTCAGTGAGAGTGAGTCAGTCAGTCAGTGAGAGAGTGGGAGAGTCAGTGAGAGAGTCTGTCAGTGAGAGTGAGTCAGTGATAGTGAGTCAGTGAGAGTGAGTTAGTCAGTCAGAGTGAGTCAGTCAGTCAGTCAGTGAGAGTGAGTGAGTGGGAGAGTATGTCAGTGATAGTTTGTCAGTGAGAGTGAGTGAGTGAGTCAGTCAGTGGGAGTCAGTCAGTGAGAGTCTGTCAGTGAGAGTGAGTGGGTCAGTCAGTCAGTGGGCGAGTCAGTGAGAGTCTGTCAGTGAGAGTGAGTGAGTCAGTGAAAGTGAGTCAGTCAGTGAGAGTGAGTCAGTCAGTGAGAGTGAGTCAGTTAGTGAGAGTGAGTCAGTCAGTGAGAGTGAGTGAGTTTGTCAGTCAGTGAGAGTGAATGAGTCAGTCAGTGAGAGAAAGTGGGAGAGTCTGTCAGTGAGAGTGAGTCAGTCAGTGAGAGTCTGTTAGTGAGAGACAGTCAGTCAGTGAGAGTCAGTCAGTCAGTCAGTAAGAGAGATTCAGTGAGAGTCTCTCAGTGAGAAGGAGTGAGTCAGTGAGAGTGGGTCAGTGAGTGAGAGTGAGTCAGTCAGTGAGTGAGAGTGAGTCAGTCAGTGAGAGTGAGTCAGACAGTCAGTGAGAGTGAGTCAGTCAGTCAGCAAGAGTGAGTGAGTCAGTCAGTGAGAGAGAGTGGGAGAGTCTGTCAGTGATAGTCTGTCAGACAGTGAAAGTCTGCCAGTGAGAGTGAGTCCGTCAGTAAGAGTCTGTCAGTGAGAGTGAGTGAGTGAGTCAGTCAGTGAGAGTGGGAGAGTCAGTCAGTGAGAGAGTCTGTCAGTGAGATTGAGTCAGTCAGTGAGAGTGAGTCTGTCAGTTAGAGTCTGTTAGTGAGAGACAGTCAGTCAGTCAGTGAGAGTCAGTCAGTCAGTCAGTAAGAGAGAGTCAGTGAGAGTCTCTCAGTGAGAGGGAGTGAGTCAGTGAGAGTGGGTCAGTGAGTGAGAGTGAGTCAGTCAGTGAGTGAGAGTGAGTTAGTCAGTGAGAGTGAGTCTGACAGTCAGTGAGAGTGAGTCAGTCAGTCAGCAAGAGTGAGTGAGTCAGTCAGTGAGAGAGAGTGGGAGAGTCTGTCAGTGATAGTCTGTCAGACAGTGAAAGTCTGCCAGTGAGAGTGAGTCAGTCAGTAAGAGTCTGTCAGTGAGAGTGAGTGTGTCAGTCAGTCAGTGAGAGAGTGGGAAAGTCAGTGGGAGAGTCTGTCAGTCAGTGAGAGTCTACCAGTGAGATTGAGTGAGTCAGTCAGTCAGTTAGAGAGAGTGGGTCAGTCAGTCAGTGAGAGAGAGTCAGTGAGAGTTTGTCAGTGGAAGTCAGTGAGAGTGAGTGTGTCAGCGAGAGTGGGTCAGTCAATGAGTGAGAATGAGTCTGTCAGTCAGTGAGAATGAGTCAGCGAGAGTCTGTCAGTGAGAGTGAGTGAGTCAGTCAGTCAGTGAGAGAGTGGGAGAGTCAGTGAGAGAGTCTGTCAGTGAGAGTGAGTCAGTCAGTGAGAGTCTGTCAGTGAGAGTGAGTCAGTCAGTCAGTGAGAGTGAGTCAGTCAGTCACAGTGAGTGAGTCAGTCAGTGAGTGATAGTGAGTGGGAGAGTCAGTCAGTGGGTGAGAGTGAGTGAGTGGGAGAGTCTGTCAGTGAGAGTCTGTCAGTGAGAGTGAGTCAGTCAGTGAGAGTGAGTCAGTCAGTCAGTCAGTGAGAGAGTGGGAGAGTCAGTCAGTGAGAGAATGGGAGAGTCAGTGAGAGAGTCTGTCAGTGAGAGTAAGTGAGCCCGTCATAGTGAGTGAGTCAGTCAGTGAGTGAGAGTGAGTGGGAGGGTCAGTCAGTGAGTGAGAGTGAGTGAGTGGGAGAGTTTGTCAGTTATAGTCTGCCAGTGAGAGTTCGTCGGTGAGAGAGAGTCAGTCAGTCAGTCAGTGAGAGAGTGAGAGAGTCAGTGAGAGTCTGTCAGTGAGAGTGTGTGAGTCAGTGAGAGACAGTCAGTCAGTGAGAGTGAGTCAGTGAGTGAGAGTGAGTCAGTCAGTGAGAGAGTCTGTCAGTCAGTGAGAGTGAGTCAGTCAGTGAGAGAGAGTGGGAGAGTCTGTCAGTGAGAGTCTGTCAGTCAGTGAGGATGAGTCAGTCAGTGAGTGAGAGAGATTCTGTCAGTCAGTGAGAGAGAGTCTGTCAGTCAGTGAGAGTGAGTCAGTCAGTCAGTGAGAATGAGTCAGTCAGTGAGAATGAGTCAGTCAGTGAGAGTCTGTCAGTCAGAGAGAGGGAGTCAAGAGTGAGTGAGTCAGTCAGTCAGTGAGAGAGAGTCAGTCAGTGAAAGTCAGTCAGTGAGAGTCTGTCAGTGAGAGTGAGTCAGTCAGTCAGTGAAAGTGAGTGAGTCTGTCAGTGAGAGAGTGGGAGAGTCTGTCAATGAGAGTGAGTCAGTCAGTGAGAGTCTGTCAGTGAGAGTGAGCCAGTGAGAGTGAGTCAGTCAGTGAGAGTGGGAGAATCAGTGAGTGAGAGAGTGAGAGGGTCTGTCAGTGAGAGTCTGTCAATGAGAGGGAGTGAGTCAGTCAGTCATTGAGAGTGAGCCAGTCAGTCAGTCAGTGAGAGAGAGTGGGTGAGTCTGTCAGTGAGAGTCTGTCAGTGTGTCTGTCAGTGAGAGTGAGTCAGTGAGAATGAGTCAGTGAGAGTGAGTCAGTCAGTGAGAGTGAGTCAGTCAGTCAGTGAGAGGGAGTCAGTCAGCGAGAGAGAGTGGAAGAGTCAGTCAGTGAGAGAGAGTGAGTCAGTCAGTGAGAGAAAGTGGGAGAGTCTGTCAGTGAGAGTGAGTCAGTCAGTGAGAGTCTGTTAGTGAGTGAGTGAGTCAGTCAGTGGGAGTCAGTCAGTGAGAGTCTGTCAGTGAGAGTGAGTGGGTCAGTCAGTCAGTGGGCGAGTCAGTGAGAGTCTGTCAGTGAGAGTGAGTGAGTCAGTGAAAGTGAGTCAGTCAGTGAGAGTGAGTCAGTCAGTGAGAGTGAGTCAGTTAGTGAGAGTGAGTCAGTCAGTGAGAGTGAGTGAGTTTGTCAGTCAGTGAGAGTGAATGAGTCAGTCAGTGAGAGAAAGTGGGAGAGTCTGTCAGTGAGAGTGAGTCAGTCAGTGAGAGTCTGTTAGTGAGAGACAGTCAGTCAGTCAGTGAGAGTCAGTCAGTCAGTCAGTAAGAGAGAGTCAGTGAGAGTCTCTCAGTGAGAGGGAGTGAGTCAGTGAGAGTGGGTCAGTGAGTGAGAGTGAGTCAGTCAGTGAGAGTGAGTCAGTCAGTGAGAGTGAGTCAGTCAGTCAGTGAGAGGGAGTCAGTCAGCGAGAGAGAGTGGAAGAGTCAGTCAGTGAGAGAGAGTGAGTCAGTCAGTCAGTGAGAGTGAGAGTCAGTGAGTGAGTGAGAGTGAGTGAGTGGGAGAGTCTGTCAGTGATAGTCTGTCAGTGAGAGTCTGTCAATGAGAGTGAGTCAGTCAGTCAGTCAGTGAGAGAGTGGGAGAGTCAGTCAGTGAGAGAGTCTGTCAGTGAGAGTGAGTCAGCCAGTGAGAGTCTGTCAGTGAGAGTGAGTGTGTCAGTCAGTCAGTGAGAGAGTGGGAAAGTCAGTGGGAGAGTCTGTCAGTCAGTGAGAGTCTACCAGTGAGATTGAGTGAGTCAGTCAGTCAGTTAGAGAGAGTGGGTCAGTCAGTCAGTGAGAGAGAGTCAGTGAGAGTTTGTCAGTGGAAGTCAGTGAGAGTGAGTGAGTCAGCGAGAGTGGGTCAGTCAATGAGTGAGAATGAGTCTGTCAGTCAGTGAGAATGAGTCAGCGAGAGTCTGTCAGTGAGAGTGAGTGAGTCAGTCAGTCAGTGAGAGAGTGGGAGAGTCAGTGAGAGAGTCTGTCAGTGAGAGTGAGTCAGTCAGTGAGAGTCTGTCAGTGAGAGTGAGTCAGTCAGTCAGTGAGAGTGAGTCAGTCAGTCACAGTGAGTGAGTCAGTCAGTGAGTGATAGTGAGTGGGAGAGTCAGTCAGTGGGTGAGAGTGAGTGAGTGGGAGAGTCTGTCAGTGAGAGTCTGTCAGTGAGAGTGAGTCAGTCAGTGAGAGTGAGTCAGTCAGTCAGTCAGTGAGAGAGTGGGAGAGTCAGTCAGTGAGAGAATGGGAGAGTCAGTGAGAGAGTCTGTCAGTGAGAGTGAGTCAGTGAGAGAGTGTCAGTGAGAGTGAGTCAGTGAGAGTGAGTCAGTCAGTCAGTGAGAGAGTGGGAGAGTCAGTGAGAGAGTCTGTCAGTGAGAGTAAGTGAGCCCGTCATAGTGAGTGAGTCAGTCAGTGAGTGAGAGTGAGTGGGAGGGTCAGTCAGTGAGTGAGAGTGAGTGAGTGGGAGAGTTTGTCAGTTATAGTCTGCCAGTGAGAGTCCGTCGGTGAGAGAGAGTCAGTCAGTCAGTCAGTGAGAGAGTGAGAGAGTCAGTGAGAGTCTGTCAGTGAGAGTGTGTGAGTCAGTGAGAGACAGTCAGTCAGTGAGAGTGAGTCAGTGAGTGAGAGTGAGTCAGTCAGTGAGAGAGTCTGTCAGTCAGTGAGAGTGAGTCAGTCAGTGAGAGAGAGTGGGAGAGTCTGTCAGTGAGAGTCTGTCAGTCAGTGAGGATGAGTCAGTCAGTGAGTGAGAGAGATTCTGTCAGTCAGTGAGAGAGAGTCTGTCAGTCAGTGAGAGTGAGTCAGTCAGTCAGTGAGAATGAGTCAGTCAGTGAGAATGAGTCAGTCAGTGAGAGTCTGTCAGTCAGAGAGAGGGAGTCAAGAGTGAGTGAGTCAGTCAGTCAGTGAGAGAGAGTCAGTCAGTGAAAGTCAGTCAGTGAGAGTCTGTCAGTGAGAGTGAGTCAGTCAGTCAGTGAAAGTGAGTGAGTCTGTCAGTGAGAGAGTGGGAGAGTCTGTCAATGAGAGTGAGTCAGTCAGTGAGAGTCTGTCAGTGAGAGTGAGCCAGTGAGAGTGAGTCAGTCAGTGAGAGTGGGAGAATCAGTGAGTGAGAGAGTGAGAGGGTCTGTCAGTGAGAGTCTGTCAGTGAGAGGGAGTGAGTCAGTCAGTCATTGAGAGTGAGCCAGTCAGTCAGTCAGTGAGAGAGAGTGGGTGAGTCTGTCAGTGAGAGTCTGTCAGTGTGTCTGTCAGTGAGAGTGAGTCAGTGAGAATGAGTCAGTGAGAGTGAGTCAGTCAGTGAGAGTGAGTCAGTCAGTCAGTGAGAGGGAGTCAGTCAGCGAGAGAGAGTGGAAGAGTCAGTCAGTGAGAGAGAGTGAGTCAGTCAGTGAGAGAAAGTGGGAGAGTCTGTCAGTGAGAGTGAGTCAGTCAGTGAGAGTCTGTTAGTGAGTGAGTGAGTCAGTCAGTGGGAGTCAGTCAGTGAGAGTCTGTCAGTGAGAGTGAGTGGGTCAGTCAGTCAGTGGGCGAGTCAGTGAGAGTCTGTCAGTGAGAGTGAGTGAGTCAGTGAAAGTGAGTCAGTCAGTGAGAGTGAGTCAGTCAGTGAGAGTGAGTCAGTTAGTGAGAGTGAGTCAGTCAGTGAGAGTGAGTGAGTTTGTCAGTCAGTGAGAGTGAATGAGTCAGTCAGTGAGAGAAAGTGGGAGAGTCTGTCAGTGAGAGTGAGTCAGTCAGTGAGAGTCTGTTAGTGAGAGACAGTCAGTCAGTCAGTGAGAGTCAGTCAGTCAGTCAGTAAGAGAGAGTCAGTGAGAGTCTCTCAGTGAGAGGGAGTGAGTCAGTGAGAGTGGGTCAGTGAGTGAGAGTGAGTCAGTCAGTGAAAGTGAGTCAGTCAGTGAGAGTGAGTCAGTCAGTCAGTGAGAGGGAGTCAGTCAGCGAGAGAGAGTGGAAGAGTCAGTCAGTGAGAGAGAGTGAGTCAGTCAGTCAGTGAGAGTGAGAGTCAGTGAGTGAGTGAGAGTGAGTGAGTGGGAGAGTCTGTCAGTGATAGTCTGTCAGTGAGAGTCTGTCAATGAGAGTGAGTCAGTCAGTCAGTCAGTGAGAGAGTGGGAGAGTCAGTCAGTGAGAGAATGGGAGAGTCAGTGAGAGAGTCTGTCAGTAAGCATGAGTCAGTGAGAGTGTGTCAGTGAGAGTGAGTCAGTGAGAGTGAGTCAGTCAGTCAGTCAGTGAGAGAGTGGGAGAGTCAGTGAGAGAGTCTGTCAGTTAGAGTGAAACAGTGAGAGTGAGTCAGTGAGAGTGAGTCAGTGAGAGTGAGTCATTGAGAGTGAGTGAGCCCGTCAGAGTGAGTTAGTGAGTCAGTGAGTGAGAATGAGTGGGAGAGTCAGTGAGTGAGAGTGAGTGAGTGGGAGAGTCTGTCCGTGATAGTCTGCCAGTGAGAGTCCTTCAGTGAGAGAGAGTCAGTCAGTCAGTGGGAGTCTGTCTGTGAGAGTGAGTCAGTCAGTGAGAGTCTGTCAGTGAAAGTGAGTGGGTCAGTCAGTCAGTGAGAGAGTGAGAGAGTCAGTGAGAGTCTGTCAGTGAGACTGAGTGAGTCATTGAGAGTCAGTCAGTCAGTGAGAGTGAGTCAGTGAGTGAGAGTGAGTCAGTCAGTGAGAGAGAGTCTGTCAGTCAGTGAGAGTGAGTGAGTCAGTCAGTGAGAGAGAGTGGGAGAGTCTGTCAGTGAGAGTCTGTCAGTCAGTGAAAGTCAGTCAGTCAGTGAGAGAGATTCTGTCAGTCAGTGAGAGTGAGTCAGTCAGTCAGTGAGAGTCTGTCAGTGAGAGTCTGTCAGTCAGTGGGAGTCTGTCAGTGAGAGTGAGTGAGTCAGTCAGTCAGTGAGAGAGTGGGAGAGTCAGTCAGTGAGGGAGTCTGTCAGTGAGAGTCAGTCAGTCAGTGAGAGTCTGTTAGTGAGAGTCAGTCAGTCAGTCAGTGAGAGTCAGTCAGTCAGTGAGAGAGTGAGAGTCATTGAGAGTCTGTCAGTGAGAGGGAGTGAGTCAGTGAGAGTGAGTCAGTGAGAGTCAGTCAGTCAGTGAGAGTGAGTCAGTCAGTGAGTGAGAGAGAGTGGGAGAGTCTGCCAGTGAGAGTCTGTCAGTCAGTGAGAGTCTGCCAGTGAGAGTGAGTCAGTCATTCAGTCAGTTAGAGAGTGGGGGTCAGTCAGTCAGTGAGAGAGTCAGTGAGAGTTTGTCAGTGAGATTAAGTGAGTCAGTGAGAGTGAGTGGGTCAGTGAGAGTGAGTCAGTCAGTGAGTGAGAGAGAGTGGGAGAGTCTGTCAGTGAAAGTCTGTCAATGAGAGTGAGTCAGTGAGAGTCTGTCAGTGAGAGTGAGTGAGTCAATGAGAGTCTGTGAGTGAGAGTGAGTCTGTTAGTCAGTGAGAATGAGTCAGTGAGAGTCTGTTAGTGAGAGTGAGTGAGTCAGTCAGTCAGTGAGAGAGTGGGAGAGTCAGTGAGAGAGTCTGTCAGTGAGAGTGAGTCAGTCAGTGAGAGTCTGTCAACGAGATTGAGTCAGTCAGTCAGTGAGAGTGAGTGAGTGAGTCAGTAAGAGAGTGGGAGAGTCAGTGAGAGTCTGTCAGTGAGAGAGAGTCAGCGAGAGTGAGTCAGTGAGAGTAAGTCAGTCATAGTGAGTCAGTCAGAGTGAGTCAGTCAATGAGTGAGTGAGAGTGAGTCTGTCAGTCAGTGAGAATGAGTCAGCGAGAGTCTGTCAATGAGAATGAGTGAGTCAGTCTGTCAGTGAGAGAGTGGGAGAGTCTGTCAATGAGAGTGAGTCAGTCAGTGAGAGTCTGTCAGTGAGAGTGAGTCAGTA
Organism: Triturus cristatus; assembly: GCF_964204655.1. NCBI lineage: Eukaryota > Metazoa > Chordata > Amphibia > Caudata > Salamandridae > Triturus > Triturus cristatus. The sequence goes on from NC_140579.1 coordinate 1,111,829,771, forward strand.
AGTCAGTGAGAGTGAGTCAGTCAGTCAGTGAGAGAGTGGGAGAGTCAGTGAGAGAGTCTGTCAGTGAGAGTGAGTCAGAGTGAGTCAGTCAGTGAGTGAGTGAGAGTGAGTGGGAGAGTCTGTCAGTGATAGTCTGTCAGTGAGAGTGAGTCAGTCAGTCAGTCAGTGGGAGTCTGTCAGTGAGAGTGAGTCAGTCAGTGATAGTCTGTCAGTGAAAGTGAGTGAGTCAGTCAGTCAGTAGGAGTCTGTCAGTGAGAGTGAGTCTGTCAGTGAGAGTGAGTGAGTCAGTGAAAGTGAGTCAGTCAGTGAGAGTGAGTCAGTCAGTGAGTGAGAGAGAGTGGGAGAGTCTGCCAGTGAGAGTCTGTCAGTCAGTGAGAGTCTGCCAGTGAGAGTGGGTCAGTTAGTGAGAGTGAGTCAGTCAGTCAGTCAGTGAGAGAGTGGGAGAGTCAGTCAGTGAGAGAATGGGAGAGTCAGTGAGAGAGTCTGTCAGTGAGAGTGAGTCAGTGAGAGTGTGTCAGTGAGAGTGAGTCAGTGATAGTGAGTCAGTCAGTCAGTGAGAGAGTGGGAGAGTCAGTGAGAGAGTCTGTCAGTGAGAGTGAGTGAGCCCGTCATAGTGAGTGAGTCAGTCAGTAAGTGAGAGTGAGTGGGAGGGTCAGTCAGTGAGTGAGAGTGAGTGAGTGGGAGAGTTTGTCAGTTATAGTCTGCCAGTGAGAGTCCGTCAGTGAGAGAGAGTCAGTCAGTCAGTGAGAGAGTGAGAGAGTCAGTGAGAGTCTGTCAGTGAGAGTGTGTGAGTCAGTGAGAGACAGTCAGTCAGTGAGAGTGAGTCAGTGAGTGAGAGTGAGTCAGTCAGTGAGAGATTCTGTCAGTCAGTGAGAGTATGTCAGTCAGTGAGAGGGAGTCTGTCAGTCAGTGAGAGAGATTCTGTCAGTCAGTGAGAGAGAGTCTGTCAGTCAGTGAGATTGAGTCAGTCAGTCAGTGAGAGTAAGTCAGTCAGTGAGAGTCTGTCAGCGAGAGTGAGTGAGTCAGTCAGTCAGTCAGAGAGAGGGAGTCAGTCAGTCAGTGAGAGAGCGTCAGTCAGTGAAAGTCAGTCAGTGAGAGTCTGTCAGTGAGAGTGAGTCAGTCAGTCAGTGAGAGTGAGTGAGTCTGTCAGTGAGAGAGTGGGAGAGTCTGTCAATGAGAGTGAGTCAGTCAGTGAGAGTCTGTCAGTGAGAGTGAGCCAGTGAGAATGAGTCAGTCAGTGAGAGTGGGAGAATCAGTGAGTGAGAGAGTGAGAGAGTCTGTCAGTGAGAGTCTGTCAGTGAGAGTGAGTGAGTGAGTCAGTCATTGAGAGTGAGCCAGTCAGTCAGTCAGTGAGAGAGAGTGGGTGAGTCTGTCAGTGAGAATCTGTCAGTGCGTCTGCTAGTGAGAGTGAGTCAGTGAGAATGAGTCAGTGAGAGTGAGTCAGTCAGTGAGAGTGAGTCAGTCAGTCAGTGAGAGTGAGTCAGTCAGCGAGAGAGAGTGGAAGAGTCAGTCAGTGAGAGAGAGTGAGTCAGTCAATCAGTGAGAGTGAGAGTCAGTCAGTGAGTGAGAGTGAGTGAGTGGGAGAGTCTGTCAGTGATAGTCTGTCAGTGAGAGTCTGTCAATGAGAGTGAGTCAGTCAGTCAGTGAGAGAGTGGGAGAGTCAGTCAGTGAGAGAGTCTGTCGGTGAGAGTGAGTCAGCCAGTGAGAGTCTGTCAGTGAGAGTGAGTCAGTCAGTGAGAGTAAGTGAGTGAGTCAGTCAGTGAGAGAATGGGAGAGTCAGTGAGAGTGTGTCAGTGAGAGTGAGTCAGTGAGAGTGAGTCAGTCAGTCAGTCAGTGAGAGAGTGGGAGAGTCAGTGAGAGAGTCTGTCAGTGAGAGTGAGTCAGTGAGAGTGAGTCAGTGAGAGTGAGTCATTGAGAGTGAGTGAGCCATCAGAGTGAGTGAGTGAGTCAGTGAGTGAGAATGAGTGGGAGAGTCAGTGAGTGAGAGTGAGTGAGTGGGAGAGTCTGTCAGTGATAGTCTGCCAGTGAGAGTCCTTCAGTGAGAGAGAGTCAGTCAGTCAGTGGGAGTCTGTCAGTGAGAGTGAGTCAGTCAGTGAGAGTCTGTCAGTGAGAGTGAGTGGGTCAGTCAGTCAGTGAGAGGGTGAGAGAGTCAGTGAGAGTCTGTCAGTGAGATTGAGTGAGTCATTGAGAGTCAGTCAGTCAGTGAGAGTGAGTCAGTGAGTGAGAGTGAGTCAGTCAGTGAGAGAGAGTGGGAGAGTCTATCAGTGAGAGTCTGTCAGTCAGTGAAAGTCAGTCAGTCAGTGAGAGAGATTCTGTCAGTCAGTGAGAGTGAGTCAGTCAGTCAGTCAGTGAGAGTCTGTCAGTCAGTGGGAGTCTGTCAGTGAGAGTGAGTGAGTCAGTCAGTGAGTGAGTGAGTGGGAGAGTCTGTCAGTGATAGTTTGTCAGTGAGAGTGAGTGAGTCAGTCAGTCAGTGGGAGTCCGTCAGTGAGAGTGAGTCAGTCAGTGATAGTCTGTCAGTGAGAGTGAGTCTGTCAGTGAGAGTGAGTGAGTCAGTGAAAGTGAGTCAGTCAGTGAGAGTGAGTCAGTCAGTGAGTGAGAGAGAGTGGGAGAGTCTGCCAGTGAGAGTATGTCAGTCAGTGAGAGTCTGCCAGTGAGAGTGAGTCAGTCATTCAGTCAGTGAGAGAGTCAGTGAGAGTTTGTCAGTGAGAGTAAGTGAGTCAGTGAGAGTGAGTGAGTCAGTGAGAGTGAGTCAGTCAGTAAGTGAGAGTGAGTCTGTGAGTCAGTGAGAATGAGTCAGTCAGTGAGTGAGAGAGAGTGGGAGAGTCTGTCAGTGAGACTCTGTCAATGAGAGTGAGTCAGTGAGAGTGTCAGTGAGATTGAGTGAGTCAATGAGAGTCTGTGAGTGAGAGTGCGTCTGTTAGTCAGTGAGAATGAGTCAGTGAGAGTCTGTTAGTGAGAATGAGTGAGTCAGTCAGTGAGAGAGTGGGAGAGTCGGTGAGAGTCTGTCAGTGAGAGTGAGTCAGTCAGAGTGAGTCAGTCAGAGTGAGTCAGTCAGAGTGAGTCAGTCAATGAGTGAGAGTGAGTCTGTCAGTCAGTGAGAATGAGTCAGCGAGAGTCTGTCAGTGAGAGTGAGTGAGTCAGTCTGTCAGTGAGAGAGTGGAAGAGTCTGTCAATGAGAGTGAGTCAGTCAGTGAGAGTCTGTCAGTGAGAGTGAGTCAGTCAGTCAGTGAGAGTGAGTCAGTCAGTCAGTGAGAGAGTGAGAGAGTCAGTGAGAGAGTCTGTCAGTGAGAGTGAGTCAGTGATAGTGAGTCAGTGAGAGTGAGTTAGTTAGTCAGTCAGAGTGAGTCAGTCAGTCAGTGAGTGAGAGTGAGTGAGTGGGAGAGTCTGTCAGTGAGAGAGAGTGAGTCAGTCAGTCAGTGGGAGTCAGTCAGTGAGAGTCTGTCAGTGAGAGTGAGTGGGTCAGTCAGTCAGTGAGCGAGTCAGTGAGAGTCTGTCAGTGAGAGTGAGTGAGTCAGTGAAAGTGAGTCAGTCAGTGAGAAAGAGCATGTCAGTGAGAGTCTGTCAGTCAGTGGGAGTCTGTCAGTGAGAGTGAGTCAGTCAGTGAGAGTCTGTCAGAGAGTGAGTGAGTCAGTCAGTCAGGGAGAGAGTCTGTCAGTGAGAGTGAGTCAGTCAGTGAGAGTCTGTTAGTGAGAGTCAGTCAGTCAGTCAGTGATAGTGAGTCAGTCAGTGAGAGAGAGTGAGAGTCAGTGAGAGTCTGTCAGTGAGAGGGAGTGAGTCAGTGAGAGTGAGTCAGTGAGAGTGAGTGAGTCAGTCAGTGAGAGAGTGGGAGAGTCAGTGAGAGAGTCTGTCAGTGAGAGTCTCTCAGTGAGAGTGAGTCAGTGAGACTGAGTCAGTCAGTGAGAGTGAGTCAGTGAGAGTGAGTCAGTCAGTGAGAGAGTCAGTGAGTGAGAGAGAGTGGGAGAGTCAGTCAGTGAGAGTCTGTCAGTGAGAGTGAGTCAGTAAGAGTGAGTGAGTCAGTCATTGAGAGAGATTCTGTCAGTCAGTGAGAGACAGTCTGTCAGTCAGTGAGAGTGAGTGAGTCAGTCAGTCAGTGAGAGAGAGTGGGAGAGTCTGTCAGTGAGAGTCTGTCAGACAGTGAAAGTCTGCCAGTGAGAGTGAGTCAGTCAGTAAGAGTCTGTCAGTGAGAGGGAGTGAGTGAGTCAGTCAGTGAGAGTGGGAGAGTCAGTCAGTGAGAGAGTTTGTCAGTGAGATTGAGTCAGTCAGTGAGAGTCTGTTAGTGAGAGTGAGTCATTCAGTCAGTGAGAGTGAGTCAGTCAGTGAGTGAGTCAGTCAGTGAGAGTGAGTCTGTCAGTGAGAGTGAGTCTGTCAATGAGAGTGAGTCTGTCAGTCAGTGAGAGTGAGTCAGTCAGTCAGTCAGTGAGAGAGTGGTAGAGTCAGTGAGAGAGTCTGTTAGTGAGAGTGAGTCAGTGAGAGTGAGTCAGTGAGAGTGAGTCAGTGAGAGTGAGTCATTGAGAGTGAGTGAGCCCGTCAGAGTGAGTGAGTGAGTCAGTGAGTGAGAATGAGTGGGAGAGTCAGTGAGTGAGAGTGAGTGAGGGGGAGAGTCTGTCAGTGATAGTCTGCCAGTGAGAGTCCTTCAGTGGGAGAGAGTGAGTCAGTCAGTGATAGTCTGTCAGTGAGAGTGAGTCTGTCAGTGAGAGTGAGTGAGTCAGTGAAAGTGAGTCAGTCAGTGAGAGTGAGTCAGTCAGTGAGTGAGAGAGAGTGGGAGAGTCTGCCAGTGAGAGTATGTCAGTCAGTGAGAGTCTGCCAGTGAGAGTGAGTCAGTCAGTCAGTCAGTGAGAGAGTCAGTGAGAGTTTGTCAGTGAGAGTAAGTGAGTCAGTGAGAGTGAGTGAGTCAGTGAGAGTGAGTCAGTCAGTAAGTGAGAGTGAGTCTGTGAGTCAGTGAGAATGAGTCAGTCAGTGAGTGAGAGAGAGTGGGAGAGTCTGTCAGTGAGACTCTGTCAATGAGAGTGAGTCAGTGAGAGTGTCAGTGAGATTGAGTGAGTCAATGAGAGTCTGTGAGTGAGAGTGCGTCTGTTAGTCAGTGAGAATGAGTCAGTGAGAGTCTGTTAGTGAGAATGAGTGAGTCAGTCAGTGAGAGAGTGGGAGAGTCGGTGAGAGTCTGTCAGTGAGAGTGAGTCAGTCAGAGTGAGTCAGTCAGAGTGAGTCAGTCAGAGTGAGTCAGTCAATGAGTGAGAGTGAGTCTGTCAGTCAGTGAGAATGAGTCAGCGAGAGTCTGTCAGTGAGAGTGAGTGAGTCAGTCTGTCAGTGAGAGAGTGGAAGAGTCTGTCAATGAGAGTGAGTCAGTCAGTGAGAGTCTGTCAGTGAGAGTGAGTCAGTCAGTCAGTGAGAGTGAGTCAGTCAGTCAGTGAGAGAGTGAGAGAGTCAGTGAGAGAGTCTGTCAGTGAGAGTGAGTCAGTGATAGTGAGTCAGTGAGAGTGAGTTAGTCAGTCAGAGTGAGTCAGTCAGTCAGTGAGTGAGAGTGAGTGAGTGGGAGAGTCTGTCAGTGAGAGTTTGTCAGTGAGAGAGAGTGAGTCAGTCAGTCAGTGGGAGTCAGTCAGTGAGAGTCTGTCAGTGAGAGTGAGTGGGTCAGTCAGTCAGTGAGCGAGTCAGTGAGAGTCTGTCAGTGAGAGTGAGTGAGTCAGTGAAAGTGAGTCAGTCAGTGAGAAAGAGCATGTCAGTGAGAGTCTGTCAGTCAGTGGGAGTCTGTCAGTGAGAGTGAGTCAGTCAGTGAGAGTCTGTCAGAGAGTGAGTGAGTCAGTCAGTCAGGGAGAGAGTCTGTCAGTGAGAGTGAGTCAGTCAGTGAGAGTCTGTTAGTGAGAGTCAGTCAGTCAGTCAGTGATAGTGAGTCAGTCAGTGAGAGAGAGTGAGAGTCAGTGAGAGTCTGTCAGTGAGAGGGAGTGAGTCAGTGAGAGTGAGTCAGTGAGAGTGAGTGAGTCAGTCAGTGAGAGAGTGGGAGAGTCAGTGAGAGAGTCTGTCAGTGAGAGTCTCTCAGTGAGAGTGAGTCAGTGAGACTGAGTCAGTCAGTGAGAGTGAGTCAGTGAGAGTGAGTCAGTCAGTGAGAGAGTCAGTGAGTGAGAGAGAGTGGGAGAGTCAGTCAGTGAGAGTCTGTCAGTGAGAGTGAGTCAGTAAGAGTGAGTGAGTCAGTCATTGAGAGAGATTCTGTCAGTCAGTGAGAGACAGTCTGTCAGTCAGTGAGAGTGAGTGAGTCAGTCAGTCAGTGAGAGAGAGTGGGAGAGTCTGTCAGTGAGAGTCTGTCAGACAGTGAAAGTCTGCCAGTGAGAGTGAGTCAGTCAGTAAGAGTCTGTCAGTGAGAGGGAGTGAGTGAGTCAGTCAGTGAGAGTGGGAGAGTCAGTCAGTGAGAGAGTTTGTCAGTGAGATTGAGTCAGTCAGTGAGAGTCTGTTAGTGAGAGTGAGTCATTCAGTCAGTGAGAGTGAGTCAGTCAGTGAGTGAGTCAGTCAGTGAGAGTGAGTCTGTCAGTGAGAGTGAGTCTGTCAATGAGAGTGAGTCTGTCAGTCAGTGAGAGTGAGTCAGTCAGTCAGTCAGTGAGAGAGTGGTAGAGTCAGTGAGAGAGTCTGTTAGTGAGAGTGAGTCAGTGAGAGTGAGTCAGTGAGAGTGAGTCAGTGAGAGTGAGTCATTGAGAGTGAGTGAGCCCGTCAGAGTGAGTGAGTGAGTCAGTGAGTGAGAATGAGTGGGAGAGTCAGTGAGTGAGAGTGAGTGAGGGGGAGAGTCTGTCAGTGATAGTCTGCCAGTGAGAGTCCTTCAGTGGGAGAGAGTGAGTCAGTCAGTGATAGTCTGTCAGTGAGAGTGAGTCTGTCAGTGAGAGTGAGTGAGTCAGTGAAAGTGAGTCAGTCAGTGAGAGTGAGTCAGTCAGTGAGTGAGAGAGAGTGGGAGAGTCTGCCAGTGAGAGTATGTCAGTCAGTGAGAGTCTGCCAGTGAGAGTGAGTCAGTCAGTCAGTCAGTGAGAGAGTCAGTGAGAGTTTGTCAGTGAGAGTAAGTGAGTCAGTGAGAGTGAGTGAGTCAGTGAGAGTGAGTCAGTCAGTAAGTGAGAGTGAGTCTGTGAGTCAGTGAGAATGAGTCAGTCAGTGAGTGAGAGAGAGTGGGAGAGTCTGTCAGTGAGACTCTGTCAATGAGAGTGAGTCAGTGAGAGTGTCAGTGAGATTGAGTGAGTCAATGAGAGTCTGTGAGTGAGAGTGCGTCTGTTAGTCAGTGAGAATGAGTCAGTGAGAGTCTGTTAGTGAGAATGAGTGAGTCAGTCAGTGAGAGAGTGGGAGAGTCGGTGAGAGTCTGTCAGTGAGAGTGAGTCAGTCAGAGTGAGTCAGTCAGAGTGAGTCAGTCAGAGTGAGTCAGTCAATGAGTGAGAGTGAGTCTGTCAGTCAGTGAGAATGAGTCAGCGAGAGTCTGTCAGTGAGAGTGAGTGAGTCAGTCTGTCAGTGAGAGAGTGGAAGAGTCTGTCAATGAGAGTGAGTCAGTCAGTGAGAGTCTGTCAGTGAGAGTGAGTCAGTCAGTCAGTGAGAGTGAGTCAGTCAGTCAGTGAGAGAGTGAGAGAGTCAGTGAGAGAGTCTGTCAGTGAGAGTGAGTCAGTGATAGTGAGTCAGTGAGAGTGAGTTAGTCAGTAAGAGTGAGTCAGTCAGTCAGTGAGTGAGAGTGAGTGAGTGGGAGAGTCTGTCAGTGAGAGTTTGTCAGTGAGAGAGAGTGAGTCAGTCAGTCAGTGGGAGTCAGTCAGTGAGAGTCTGTCAGTGAGAGTGAGTGGGTCAGTCAGTCAGTGAGCGAGTCAGTGAGAGTCTGTCAGTGAGAGTGAGTGAGTCAGTGAAAGTGAGTCAGTCAGTGAGAAAGAGCATGTCAGTGAGAGTCTGTCAGTCAGTGGGAGTCTGTCAGTGAGAGTGAGTCAGTCAGTGAGAGTCTGTCAGAGAGTGAGTGAGTCAGTCAGTCAGGGAGAGAGTCTGTCAGTGAGAGTGAGTCAGTCAGTGAGAGTCTGTTAGTGAGAGTCAGTCAGTCAGTCAGTGATAGTGAGTCAGTCAGTGAGAGAGAGTGAGAGTCAGTGAGAGTCTGTCAGTGAGAGGGAGTGAGTCAGTGAGAGTGAGTCAGTGAGAGTGAGTGAGTCAGTCAGTGAGAGAGTGGGAGAGTCAGTGAGAGAGTCTGTCAGTGAGAGTCTCTCAGTGAGAGTGAGTCAGTGAGACTGAGTCAGTCAGTGAGAGTGAGTCAGTGAGAGTGAGTCAGTCAGTGAGAGAGTCAGTGAGTGAGAGAGAGTGGGAGAGTCAGTCAGTGAGAGTCTGTCAGTGAGAGTGAGTCAGTAAGAGTGAGTGAGTCAGTCATTGAGAGAGATTCTGTCAGTCAGTGAGAGACAGTCTGTCAGTCAGTGAGAGTGAGTGAGTCAGTCAGTCAGTGAGAGAGAGTGGGAGAGTCTGTCAGTGAGAGTCTGTCAGACAGTGAAAGTCTGCCAGTGAGAGTGAGTCAGTCAGTAAGAGTCTGTCAGTGAGAGGGAGTGAGTGAGTCAGTCAGTGAGAGTGGGAGAGTCTGTCAGTGAGAGTGAGTCTGTCAATGAGAGTGAGTCTGTCAGTCAGTGAGAGTGAGTCAGTCAGTCAGTCAGTGAGAGAGTGGTAGAGTCAGTGAGAGAGTCTGTTAGTGAGAGTGAGTCAGTGAGAGTGAGTCAGTGAGAGTGAGTCAGTGAGAGTGAGTCATTGAGAGTGAGTGAGCCCGTCAGAGTGAGTGAGTGAGTCAGTGAGTGAGAATGAGTGGGAGAGTCAGTGAGTGAGAGTGAGTGAGGGGGAGAGTCTGTCAGTGATAGTCTGCCAGTGAGAGTCCTTCAGTGGGAGAGAGTCAGTCAGTCAGTGGGAGTCTGTCAGTGAGAGTGAGTCAGTCAGTGAGAGTCTGTCAGTGAGAGTGAGTGGGTCAGTCTGTCAGTGAGAGAGTGAGAGAGTCAGTGAGAGTCTGTCAGTGAGAGTGAGTGAGAGTCAGTCAGTCAGTGAGAGTGAGTCAGTGAGTGAGAGTGAGTCAGTCAGTGAGAGAGAGTCTGTCAGTCAGTGAGAGTGAGTGAGTCAGTCAGTGAGAGAGAGTGGGAGAGTCTGTCAGTGAGAGTCTGTCAGTCAGTGAAAGTCAGTCAGTCAGTGAGAGAGATGTTGTCAGTCAGTGAGAGTGAGTCAGTCAGTCAGTGAGAGTCTGTCAGTGAGAGTCTGTCAGTCAGTGGGAGTCTGTCAGTGAGAGTGAGTCAGTCAGTCAGTGAGAGAGTGGGAGAGTCAGTCAGTGAGAGAGTCTGTCAGTGAGAGTCAGTCAGTCAGTGAGAGTCTGTTAGTGAGAGTCAGTCAGTCAGTCAGTGAGAGTCAGTCAGTCAGTGAGAGAGAGAGTGAGAGTCAATGAGAGTATGTCAGTGAGAGGGAGTGAGTCAGTGAGAGTGAGTCAGTGAGAGTAAGTCAGTCAGTAAGAGTGAGTCAGTCAGTGAGTGAGAGAGAGTGGGAGAGTCTGCCAGTGAGAGTCTGTCAGTCAGTGAGAGTCTGCCAGTGAGAGTGAGTCAGTCATTCAGTCAGTTAGAGAGTGGGGGTCAGTCAGTCAGTGAGAGAGTCAGTGAGAGTTTGTCAGTGAGATTAAGTGAGTCAGTGAGAGTAAGTGGGTCAGTGAGAGTGAGTCAGTCAGTGAGTGAGAGTGAGTCTGTCAGTCAGTGAGAATGAGTCAGTCAGTGAGTGAGAGAGAGTGGGAGAGTCTGTCAGTGAGAGTGAGTCAGTCAGTGAGAGTCTGTTAGTGAGAGACAGTCAGTCAGTCAGTGAGAGTCAGTCAGTCAGTCAGTAAGAGAGAGTCAGTGAGAGTCTCTCAGTGAGAGGGAGTGAGTCAGTGAGAGTGGGTCAGTGAGTGAGAGTGAGTCAGTCAGTGAGTGAGAGTGAGTCAGTCAGTGAGAGTGAGTCTGACAGTCAGTGAGAGTGAGTCAGTCAGTCAGCAAGACTGAGTGAGTCAGTCAGTGAGAGAGAGTGGGAGAGTCTGTCAGTGAGAGTCTGTCAATGAGAGTGAGTCAGTGAGAGTCTGTCAGTGAGAGTGAGTGAGTCAATGAGAGTCTGTGAGTGAGAGTGAGTCTGTTAGTCAGTGAGAATGAGTCAGTGAGAGTCTGTTAGTGAGAATGAGTGAGTCAGTCAGTGAGAGAGTGGGAGAGTCAGTGAGAGTCTGTCAGTGAGAGTGAGTCAGTGAGAGTGAGTCAGTCAGAGTGAGTCAGTCAGAGTGAGTCAGTCAATGAGTGAGAGTGAGTCTGTCAGTCAGTGATAATGAGTCAGCGAGAGTCTGTCAGTGAGAGTGAGTGAGTCAGTCTGTCAGTGAGAGAGTGGGAGAGTCTGTCAATGAGAGTGAGTCAGTCAGTGAGAGTCTGTCAGTGAGAGTGAGTCAGTCAGTCAGTGAGAGTGAGTCAGTCAGTCAGTGAGAGAGTGGGAGAGTCGTTGAGAGAGTCTGTCAGTGATAGTGAGTCAGTGATAGTGAGTCAGTGAGAGTGAGTTAGTCAGTCAGAGTGAGTCAGTCAGTCAGTGAGAGAGTCAGTGAGAGTTTGTCAGTGAGATTAAGTGAGTCAGTGAGAGTGAATGGGTCAGTGAGAGTGAGTCAGTCAGTGAGTGAGAGTGAGTCTGTCAGTCAGTGAGAATGAGTCAGTCAGTGAGTGAGAGAGAGTGGGAGAGTCTGTCAGTGAAAGTCTGTCAATGAGAGTGAGTCAGTGAGAGTCTGTCAGTGAGAGTGAGTGAGTCAATGAGAGTCTGTGAGTGAGAGTGAGACTGTTAGTCAGTGAGAATGAGTCATTGAGAGTCTGTTAGTGAGAGTGAGTGAGTCAGTCAGCCAGTGAGAGAGTGGGAGAGTCAGTGAGAGAGTCTGTCAGTGAGAGTTAGTCAGTCAGTGAGCGTCTGTCAGTGAGATTGAGTCAGTCAGTCAGTCAGTGAGAGTCAGTCAGTCAGTGAGAGAGAGTGAGAGTCAGTAAATGTCTGTCAGTGAGAGGGAGTGAGTCAGCGAGAGTGAGTCAGTGAGAGTGAGTGAGTCAGTCAGTGAGAGAGTGGGAGAGTCAGTGAGAGAGTCTGTCAGTGAGAGTCTATCAGTGAGAGTGAGTCAGTGAGACTGAGTCAGTCAGTGAGAGTGAGTCAGTGAGAGTGAGTCAGTCAGTGAGAGAGTCAGTGAGTGAGAGAGAGTGGGAGAGTCAGTCAGTGAGAGTCTGTCAGTGAGAGTGAGTCAGTAAGAGTGAGTGAGTCAGTCATTGAGAGAGATTCTGTCAGTCAGTGAGAGACAGTCTGTCAGTCAGTGAGAGTGAGTGAGTCAGTCAGTCAGTGAGAGAGAGTGGGAGAGTCTGTCAGTGAGAGTCTGTCAGACAGTGAAAGTCTGACAGTGAGAGTGAGTCAGTCAGTAAGAGTCTGTCAGTGAGAGTGAGTGAGTGAGTCAGTCAGTGAGAGTGGGAGAGTCAGTCAGTGAGAGAGTTTGTCAGTGAGATTGAGTCAGTCAGTGAGAGTCTGTTAGTGAGAGTGAGTCATTCAGTCAGTGAGAGTGAGTCAATCAGTCAGTGAGAGAGAGTGGGAGATTCAGTGAGAGTGAGTGAGTCAGTGAGAGTGAGTGAGTCAGTGAGTGAGTCAGTCAGTGAGAGTGAGTCTGTCAGTAGGAGTGAGTCTGTCAGTGAGAGTGAGGCTGTCAGTCAGTGAGAGTGAGTGAGTCAGTCAGTCAGTGAGAGAGTGGGAGAGTCAGTGAGAGAGTCTGTTAGTGAGAGTGAGTCAGTGAGAGTGAGTCAGTGAGAGTGAGTCAGTGAGAGTGAGTCAGTGAGAGTGAGTCATTGAGAGTCAGTGAGCCCGTCAGAGTGAGTGAGTGAGTCAGTGAGTGAGAATGAGTGGGAGAGTCAGTAAGTGAGAGTGAGTGAGTGGGAGAGTCTGTCAGTGATAGTCTGCCAGGTAGAGTCCTTCAGTGAGAGAGAGTCAGTCAGTTAGTTGGAGTCTGTCAGTGAGAGTGAGTCAGTCAGTGAGAGTCTGTCAGTGAGAGTGAGTGGGTCAGTCAGTCAGTGAGAGAGTCAGTGAGAGTCTGTCAGTGAGAGTGAGTGAGTCATTGAGAGTCAGTCAGTCAGTGAGAGTGAGTCAGTGAGTGAGAGTGAGTCAGTCAGTGAGAGAGAGTCTGTCAGTCAGTGAGAGTGAGTGAGTCAGTCAGTGAGAGAGAGTGGGAGAGTCTGTCAGTGAGAGTCTGTCAGTCAGTGAAAGTCAGTCAGTCAGTGAGAGAGATTCTGTCAGTCAGTTAGAGTGAGTCAGTCAGTCAGTGAGAGTCTGTCAGTCAGTGGGAGTCTGTCAGTGAGAGTGAGTCAGTCAGTCAGTCAGTGAGAGAGTGGGAGAGTCAGTCAGTGAGAGAGTCTGTCAGTGAGAGTCAGTCAGTCAGTGAGAGTCTGTTAGTGAGAGTCAGTCAGTCAGTCAGTGAGAGTCAGTCAGTCAGTGAGAGAGTGAGAGTCATTGAGAGTCTTGTGGAAATATGGATTTTTATGGTCGGTTATGTCCCCTATCTTGGACCCCAACGGTTTCATGTATAAATCACAAGTACATGTATGTTCCCTCCAGTTCCAGTTATGAAGACGCAAATACATGTGCGTCCACCGTCAACATGTCCTCTTTCAGATCCGCCATGAACGGGTCAGATATTCCTTTCCTAAGTATGAAAGGCCACCGACTTTATGTGGTTCACTTTCCACATTTCTACAGATTCAGGCGAGTAGGCCCGAATTCTGTCTTCAAGCCTTTTCCTGCCTTCTGCCTCTGAAAGCTCCAGTCTGAGCCTGCATCTGTGACCATGAACTTTGTCCTACTCCCTGTGCGGCTAACGGTGCCTGATCCAGCCCGTAGCCTGCCAGAAAACTGTACTTCACCTTCAAGATTATCTCCTCCTCCTCTCATCCGATGCATTCCTGTCTAGCAGTTTAGGTAAACATTCCTCCAGCTACCGTGCAAAGGGGCCAGGCTTCGCTGTCCTCATGCAAGTAATTCATAAACCCTGTTACCATGGAATATTCCTACCCCCTCGCATCTAGTGTAGACACTTAGACGCTTGTACACGCACTAACAGTCAGTATAGTCAGTATAGAATAAGATTCTATCCTAAGAGACCTTTCTTTTTGGATAACACAGTTCTTTAAAGATAGGATATTAGATATGATTTGGGATTAGGTTGACATAACCCCAGACTTTTGTCTCCACATGTAGAGCTAAATGTCAAGTCCCATTCTCCCCCTAGTTGCACGTCAAATCACACGTCATGCTGCCGCGCGCGCATCTCTGCCAAGTATTTTTGCTGACATTGCGAAATTCTTTCATGGAACCACCCATTTGTGACATCATACCTAATGACGTTCTTTAGTTACGCCTAGTTACACCCATTTCAGTTACGCATGTATATCTTTATCTCTGTTATCAACTGTTACGCCTCCTGCATCTGTTTCACTGTAATGCCTCTTCTATAAAAATGATTACCTGTCAATAATGTATTGTCCTTCACTTCCTGAACCTCCGTGGTGATGGAATATGAAGCCAACAATTCGAATTGTTATTGGAATAAAGCCCGTTCCGAATCTCTAAATACCACGGATTCTGCCTCTTATTTTACTGAGCTATTCTTATTAATTTTCCGCATCAAATTAAGTACCGGTAATTAAATTATTTACCACATATATGGCGCCCGAACAGGGACACTTTCTCATCTCACGCGCCGGAGGTGCGTTGCAGGCCCAGTCTCCTGCCACAGCTGGACGGACAACAACGCGTACCCACAGGATTTCCTGTATCTCCCTCCTGCCGAGCGGGGGTAACTGAGGCTGCGATCAACACCCAGACGAGGCGGTGAGAAGTGCGAAGTATCCCGACCAGAGCCTAGCTGAGAGAGCAAGATCCGAGGTATACAGAGGCCCACCAGGTTCCGAAGTTCCGAAGTTTCGAGTCGAGTCCAGTCCGGTCCAAGTCCAGTTCAGTTCAGTTCCGAGGCCTTCCGTTCCGAGCTACCCGGTGAGTACCATTGCCGGGGAGGCGTTCTGACGTGCACATAGGTTGTGCCGGTCAAGACGGGTTTGGGTACACAAATCCGGTCTGCACTGTTTCAGCAGTGTATCTGTACTGTTTAGCAGTATATCTAGTATGTCTAGTATATTATTCAGAATACCTAGTTAGTGCCGAGTATTATGCTTAGTGACTAGTTCCCTAAATGGCCATCATTGTTGTTCATTAAATATTAAATGTTAAATGTTTTAAATACGTTCTGCATATTGTGGTGTGAATGACTGTTCATTATTGTGTTTTGTTGTATTAAACGTGTTCAAAATTAGGTCTCAGATCAGTTCTGAGTCAGTCAGTGAGAGTCTGTCAGTGAGAGTGAGTGGGTCAGTCAGTCAGTGAGCGAGTCAGTGAGAGTCTGTCAGTGAGAGTGAGTGAGTCAGTGAGAGTGAGTGAGTCTGTCAGTCAGTGAGAGTGAGTCAGTCAGTGAGAGTGAGTAAGTCAGTGAGAGTGAGTGAGTCTGTCAGTCAGTGAGAGTGAATGAGTCAGTCAGTGAGAGAAAGTGGGAGAGTCAGTCAGTGAGAGTCTGTTAGTGAGAGAAAGTCAGTCAGTCAGTGAGAGTCAGTCAGTCAGTCAGTAAGAGAGAGTCAGTGAGAGTCTCTCAGTGAGAGGGAGTGAGTCAGTGAGAGTGGGTCAGTGAGTGAGAGTGAGTCAGTCAGTGAGTGAGAGTGAGTCAGTCAGTGAGAGTGAGTCTGACAATCAATGAGAGTGAGTCAGTCAGTCAGCAAGAGTAAGTGAGTCAGTCAGTGAGAGAGAGTGGGAGAGTCTGTCAGTGAGAGTCTGTCAGACAGTGTAAGTCTGCCAGTGAGAGTGAGTCAGTCAGTAAGAGTCTGTCAGTGAGAGTGAGTGAGTCAGTCAGTCAGTGAGAGTGGGAGAGTCAGTCAGTGAGAGAGTCTGTCAGTGAGATTGAGTCAGTCAGTGAGAGTGAGTCTGTCAGTCAGGGAGAGTGTGTCAGTCAGTGAGAGAGTGGGAGAGTCAGTGGGAGAGTCTGTCAGTCAGTGAGAGTCTACCAGTGAGATTGAGTGAGTCAGTCAGTCAGTTAGAGAGAGTGGGTCAGTCAGTCAGTGAGAGAGAGTCAGTGAGAGTTTGTCAGTGGAAGTCAGTGAGAGTGAGTGAGTCAGTGAGTGTGGGTCAGTCAATGAGTGAGAGTGAGTCTGTCAGTCAGTGAGAATGAGTCAGCGAGAGTCTGTCAGTGAGAGTGAGTGAGTCAGTCAGTTAGTGAGAGAGTGGGAGAGTCAGTGAGAGAGTCTGTCAGTGAGAGTGAGTCAGTCAGTGAGAGTCTGTCAGTGAGAGTGAGTCAGTCAGTCAGTGAGAGTGAGTCAGTCAGTCACAGTGAGTGAGTCAGTCAGTGAGTGAGAGTGAGTGGGAGAGTCAGTCAGTGGGTGAGAGTGAGTGAGTGGTTGAGTCTGTCAGTGAGAGTCTGTCAGTGAGAGTGAGTCAGTCAATGAGAGTGAGTCAGTCAGTCAGTCAGTGAGAGAGTCAGTCAGTGAGAGAATGGGAGAGTCAGTGAGAGAGTCTGTCAGTGAGAGTGAGTCAGTGAGAGTGTGTCAGTGAGAGTGAGTCAGTGAGAGTGAGTCAGTCAGTCAGTCAGTGAGAGAGTGGGAGAGTCAGTGAGAGAATCTGTCAGTGAGAGTGAGTGAGCCCGTCAGAGTGAGTGAGTCAGTCAGTGAGTGAGAGTGAGTGGGAGGGTCAGTCAGTGAGTGAGAGTGAGTGAGTGGGAGAGTTTGTCAGTGATAGTCTGCCAGTGAGAGTCCGTCGGTGAGAGAGAGTCAGTCAGTCAGTGAGAGAGTGAGAGAGTCAGTGAGAGTCTGTCAGTGAGAGTGTGTGAGTCAGTGAGAGACAGTCAGTCAGTGAGAGTGAGTCAGTGAGTGAGAGTGAGTCAGTCAGTGAGAGATTCTGTCAGTCAGTGAGAGTATGTCAGTCAGTGAGAGGGAGTCTGTCAGTCAGTGAGAGAGATTCTGTCAGTCAGTGAGAGAGAGTCTGTCAGTCAGTGAGATTGAGTCAGTCAGTCAGTGAGAGTAAGTCAGTCAGTGAGAGTCTGTCAGCGAGAGTGAATGAGTCAGTCAGTCAGTCAGAGAGAGGGAGTCAGTCAGTCAGTGAGAGAGCGTCAGTCAGTGAAAGTCAGTCAGTGAGAGTCTGTCAGTGAGAGTGAGTCAGTCAGTCAGTGAGAGTGAGTGAGTCTGTCAGTGAGAGAGTGGGAGAGTCTGTCAATGAGAGTGAGTCAGTCAGTGAGAGTCTGTCAGTGAGAGTGAGCCAGTGAGAATGAGTCAGTCAGTGAGAGTGGGAGAATCAGTGAGTGAGAGAGTGAGAGAGTCTGTCAGTGAGAGTCTGTCAGTGAGAGTGAGTGAGTGAGTCAGTCATTGAGAGTGAGCCAGTCAGTCAGTCAGTGAGAGAGAGTGGGTGAGTCTGTCAGTGAGAATCTGTCAGTGCGTCTGCTAGTGAGAGTGAGTCAGTGAGAATGAGTCAGTGAGAGTGAGTCAGTCAGTGAGAGTGAGTCAGTCAGTCAGTGAGAGTGAGTCAGTCAGCGAGAGAGAGTGGAAGAGTCAGTCAGTGAGAGAGAGTGAGTCAGTCAATCAGTGAGAGTGAGAGTCAGTCAGTGAGTGAGAGTGAGTGAGTGGGAGAGTCTGTCAGTGATAGTCTGTCAGTGAGAGTCTGTCAATGAGAGTGAGTCAGTCAGTCAGTGAGAGAGTGGGAGAGTCAGTCAGTGAGAGAGTCTGTCGGTGAGAGTGAGTCAGCCAGTGAGAGTCTGTCAGTGAGAGTGAGTCAGTCAGTGAGAGTAAGTGAGTCAGTCAGTCAGTGAGAGAATGGGAGAGTCAGTGAGAGAGTCTGTCAGTGAGCATGAGTCAGTGAGAGTGTGTCAGTGAGAGTGAGTCAGTGAGAGTGAGTCAGTCAGTCAGTCAGTGAGAGAGTGGGAGAGTCAGTGAGAGAGTCTGTCAGTGAGAGTGAGTCAGTGAGAGTGAGTCAGTGAGAGTGAGTCATTGAGAGTGAGTGAGCCATCAGAGTGAGTGAGTGAGTCAGTGAGTGAGAATGAGTGGGAGAGTCAGTGAGTGAGAGTGAGTGAGTGGGAGAGTCTGTCAGTGATAGTCTGCCAGTGAGAGTCCTTCAGTGAGAGAGAGTCAGTCAGTCAGTGGGAGTCTGTCAGTGAGAGTGAGTCAGTCAGTGAGAGTCTGTCAGTGAGAGTGAGTGGGTCAGTCAGTCAGTGAGAGGGTGAGAGAGTCAGTGAGAGTCTGTCAGTGAGATTGAGTGAGTCATTGAGAGTCAGTCAGTCAGTGAGAGTGAGTCAGTGAGTGAGAGTGAGTCAGTCAGTGAGAGAGAGTGGGAGAGTCTATCAGTGAGAGTCTGTCAGTCAGTGAAAGTCAGTCAGTCAGTGAGAGAGATTCTGTCAGTCAGTGAGAGTGAGTCAGTCAGTCAGTCAGTGAGAGTCTGTCAGTCAGTGGGAGTCTGTCAGTGAGAGTGAGTGAGTCAGTCAGTGAGTGAGTGAGTGGGAGAGTCTGTCAGTGATAGTTTGTCAGTGAGAGTGAGTGAGTCAGTCAGTCAGTGGGAGTCCGTCAGTGAGAGTGAGTCAGTCAGTGATAGTCTGTCAGTGAGAGTGAGTCTGTCAGTGAGAGTGAGTGAGTCAGTGAAAGTGAGTCAGTCAGTGAGAGTGAGTCAGTCAGTGAGTGAGAGAGAGTGGGAGAGTCTGCCAGTGAGAGTATGTCAGTCAGTGAGAGTCTGCCAGTGAGAGTGAGTCAGTCAGTCAGTCAGTGAGAGAGTCAGTGAGAGTTTGTCAGTGAGAGTAAGTGAGTCAGTGAGAGTGAGTGAGTCAGTGAGAGTGAGTCAGTCAGTAAGTGAGAGTGAGTCTGTGAGTCAGTGAGAATGAGTCAGTCAGTGAGTGAGAGAGAGTGGGAGAGTCTGTCAGTGAGACTCTGTCAATGAGAGTGAGTCAGTGAGAGTGTCAGTGAGATTGAGTGAGTCAATGAGAGTCTGTGAGTGAGAGTGCGTCTGTTAGTCAGTGAGAATGAGTCAGTGAGAGTCTGTTAGTGAGAATGAGTGAGTCAGTCAGTGAGAGAGTGGGAGAGTCGGTGAGAGTCTGTCAGTCAGAGTGAGTCAGTCAGAGTGAGTCAGTCAGAGTGAGTCAGTCAGAGTGAGTCAGTCAATGAGTGAGAGTGAGTCTGTCAGTCAGTGAGAATGAGTCAGCGAGAGTCTGTCAGTGAGAGTGAGTGAGTCAGTCTGTCAGTGAGAGAGTGGAAGAGTCTGTCAATGAGAGTGAGTCAGTCAGTGAGAGTCTGTCAGTGAGAGTGAGTCAGTCAGTCAGTGAGAGTGAGTCAGTCAGTCAGTGAGAGAGTGAGAGAGTCAGTGAGAGAGTCTGTCAGTGAGAGTGAGTCAGTGATAGTGAGTCAGTGAGAGTGAGTTAGTTAGTCAGTCAGAGTGAGTCAGTCAGTCAGTGAGTGAGAGTGAGTGAGTGGGAGAGTCTGTCAGTGAGAGTTTGTCAGTGAGAGAGAGTGAGTCAGTCAGTCAGTGGGAGTCAGTCAGTGAGAGTCTGTCAGTGAGAGTGAGTGGGTCAGTCAGTCAGTGAGCGAGTCAGTGAGAGTCTGTCAGTGAGAGTGAGTGAGTCAGTGAAAGTGAGTCAGTCAGTGAGAAAGAGCATGTCAGTGAGAGTCTGTCAGTCAGTGGGAGTCTGTCAGTGAGAGTGAGTCAGTCAGTGAGAGTCTGTCAGAGAGTGAGTGAGTCAGTCAGTCAGGGAGAGAGTCTGTCAGTGAGAGTGAGTCAGTCAGTGAGAGTCTGTTAGTGAGAGTCAGTCAGTCAGTCAGTGATAGTGAGTCAGTCAGTGAGAGAGAGTGAGAGTCAGTGAGAGTCTGTCAGTGAGAGGGAGTGAGTCAGTGAGAGTGAGTCAGTGAGAGTGAGTGAGTCAGTCAGTGAGAGAGTGGGAGAGTCAGTGAGAGAGTCTGTCAGTGAGAGTCTCTCAGTGAGAGTGAGTCAGTGAGACTGAGTCAGTCAGTGAGAGTGAGTCAGTGAGAGTGAGTCAGTCAGTGAGAGAGTCAGTGAGTGAGAGAGAGTGGGAGAGTCAGTCAGTGAGAGTCTGTCAGTGAGAGTGAGTCAGTAAGAGTGAGTGAGTCAGTCATTGAGAGAGATTCTGTCAGTCAGTGAGAGACAGTCTGTCAGTCAGTGAGAGTGAGTGAGTCAGTCAGTCAGTGAGAGAGAGTGGGAGAGTCTGTCAGTGAGAGTCTGTCAGACAGTGAAAGTCTGCCAGTGAGAGTGAGTCAGTCAGTAAGAGTCTGTCAGTGAGAGGGAGTGAGTGAGTCAGTCAGTGAGAGTGGGAGAGTCAGTCAGTGAGAGAGTTTGTCAGTGAGATTGAGTCAGTCAGTGAGAGTCTGTTAGTGAGAGTGAGTCATTCAGTCAGTGAGAGTGAGTCAGTCAGTGAGTGAGTCAGTCAGTGAGAGTGAGTCTGTCAGTGAGAGTGAGTCTGTCAATGAGAGTGAGTCTGTCAGTCAGTGAGAGTGAGTCAGTCAGTCAGTCAGTGAGAGAGTGGTAGAGTCAGTGAGAGAGTCTGTTAGTGAGAGTGAGTCAGTGAGAGTGAGTCAGTGAGAGTGAGTCATTGAGAGTGAGTGAGCCCGTCAGAGTGAGTGAGTGAGTCAGTGAGTGAGAATGAGTGGGAGAGTCAGTGAGTGAGAGTGAGTGAGGGGGAGAGTCTGTCAGTGATAGTCTGCCAGTGAGAGTCCTTCAGTGGGAGAGAGTGAGTCAGTCAGTGATAGTCTGTCAGTGAGAGTGAGTCTGTCAGTGAGAGTGAGTGAGTCAGTGAAAGTGAGTCAGTCAGTGAGAGTGAGTCAGTCAGTGAGTGAGAGAGAGTGGGAGAGTCTGCCAGTGAGAGTATGTCAGTCAGTGAGAGTCTGCCAGTGAGAGTGAGTCAGTCAGTCAGTCAGTGAGAGAGTCAGTGAGAGTTTGTCAGTGAGAGTAAGTGAGTCAGTGAGAGTGAGTGAGTCAGTGAGAGTGAGTCAGTCAGTAAGTGAGAGTGAGTCTGTGAGTCAGTGAGAATGAGTCAGTCAGTGAGTGAGAGAGAGTGGGAGAGTCTGTCAGTGAGACTCTGTCAATGAGAGTGAGTCAGTGAGAGTGTCAGTGAGATTGAGTGAGTCAATGAGAGTCTGTGAGTGAGAGTGCGTCTGTTAGTCAGTGAGAATGAGTCAGTGAGAGTCTGTTAGTGAGAATGAGTGAGTCAGTCAGTGAGAGAGTGGGAGAGTCGGTGAGAGTCTGTCAGTGAGAGTGAGTCAGTCAGAGTGAGTCAGTCAGAGTGAGTCAGTCAGAGTGAGTCAGTCAATGAGTGAGAGTGAGTCTGTCAGTCAGTGAGAATGAGTCAGCGAGAGTCTGTCAGTGAGAGTGAGTGAGTCAGTCTGTCAGTGAGAGAGTGGAAGAGTCTGTCAATGAGAGTGAGTCAGTCAGTGAGAGTCTGTCAGTGAGAGTGAGTCAGTCAGTCAGTGAGAGTGAGTCAGTCAGTCAGTGAGAGAGTGAGAGAGTCAGTGAGAGAGTCTGTCAGTGAGAGTGAGTCAGTGATAGTGAGTCAGTGAGAGTGAGTTAGTCAGTCAGAGTGAGTCAGTCAGTCAGTGAGTGAGAGTGAGTGAGTGGGAGAGTCTGTCAGTGAGAGTTTGTCAGTGAGAGAGAGTGAGTCAGTCAGTCAGTGGGAGTCAGTCAGTGAGAGTCTGTCAGTGAGAGTGAGTGGGTCAGTCAGTCAGTGAGCGAGTCAGTGAGAGTCTGTCAGTGAGAGTGAGTGAGTCAGTGAAAGTGAGTCAGTCAGTGAGAAAGAGCATGTCAGTGAGAGTCTGTCAGTCAGTGGGAGTCTGTCAGTGAGAGTGAGTCAGTCAGTGAGAGTCTGTCAGAGAGTGAGTGAGTCAGTCAGTCAGGGAGAGAGTCTGTCAGTGAGAGTGAGTCAGTCAGTGAGAGTCTGTTAGTGAGAGTCAGTCAGTCAGTCAGTGATAGTGAGTCAGTCAGTGAGAGAGAGTGAGAGTCAGTGAGAGTCTGTCAGTGAGAGGGAGTGAGTCAGTGAGAGTGAGTCAGTGAGAGTGAGTGAGTCAGTCAGTGAGAGAGTGGGAGAGTCAGTGAGAGAGTCTGTCAGTGAGAGTCTCTCAGTGAGAGTGAGTCAGTGAGACTGAGTCAGTCAGTGAGAGTGAGTCAGTGAGAGTGAGTCAGTCAGTGAGAGAGTCAGTGAGTGAGAGAGAGTGGGAGAGTCAGTCAGTGAGAGTCTGTCAGTGAGAGTGAGTCAGTAAGAGTGAGTGAGTCAGTCATTGAGAGAGATTCTGTCAGTCAGTGAGAGACAGTCTGTCAGTCAGTGAGAGTGAGTGAGTCAGTCAGTCAGTGAGAGAGAGTGGGAGAGTCTGTCAGTGAGAGTCTGTCAGACAGTGAAAGTCTGCCAGTGAGAGTGAGTCAGTCAGTAAGAGTCTGTCAGTGAGAGGGAGTGAGTGAGTCAGTCAGTGAGAGTGGGAGAGTCAGTCAGTGAGAGAGTTTGTCAGTGAGATTGAGTCAGTCAGTGAGAGTCTGTTAGTGAGAGTGAGTCATTCAGTCAGTGAGAGTGAGTCAGTCAGTGAGTGAGTCAGTCAGTGAGAGTGAGTCTGTCAGTGAGAGTGAGTCTGTCAATGAGAGTGAGTCTGTCAGTCAGTGAGAGTGAGTCAGTCAGTCAGTCAGTGAGAGAGTGGTAGAGTCAGTGAGAGAGTCTGTTAGTGAGAGTGAGTCAGTGAGAGTGAGTCAGTGAGAGTGAGTCAGTGAGAGTGAGTCATTGAGAGTGAGTGAGCCCGTCAGAGTGAGTGAGTGAGTCAGTGAGTGAGAATGAGTGGGAGAGTCAGTGAGTGAGAGTGAGTGAGGGGGAGAGTCTGTCAGTGATAGTCTGCCAGTGAGAGTCCTTCAGTGGGAGAGAGTCAGTCAGTCAGTGGGAGTCTGTCAGTGAGAGTGAGTCAGTCAGTGAGAGTCTGTCAGTGAGAGTGAGTGGGTCAGTCTGTCAGTGAGAGAGTGAGAGAGTCAGTGAGAGTCTGTCAGTGAGAGTGAGTGAGAGTCAGTCAGTCAGTGAGAGTGAGTCAGTGAGTGAGAGTGAGTCAGTCAGTGAGAGAGAGTCTGTCAGTCAGTGAGAGTGAGTGAGTCAGTCAGTGAGAGAGAGTGGGAGAGTCTGTCAGTGAGAGTCTGTCAGTCAGTGAAAGTCAGTCAGTCAGTGAGAGAGATTCTGTCAGTCAGTGAGAGTGAGTCAGTCAGTCAGTGAGAGTCTGTCAGTGAGAGTCTGTCAGTCAGTGGGAGTCTGTCAGTGAGAGTGAGTCAGTCAGTCAGTGAGAGAGTGGGAGAGTCAGTCAGTGAGAGAGTCTGTCAGTGAGAGTCAGTCAGTCAGTGAGAGTCTGTTAGTGAGAGTCAGTCAGTCAGTCAGTGAGAGTCAGTCAGTCCGTGAGAGAGAGAGTGAGAGTCATTGAGAGTATGTCAGTGAGAGGGAGTGAGTCAGTGAGAGTGAGTCAGTGAGAGTAAGTCAGTCAGTAAGAGTGAGTCAGTCAGTGAGTGAGAGAGAGTGGGAGAGTCTGCCAGTGAGAGTCTGTCAGTCAGTGAGAGTCTGCCAGTGAGAGTGAGTCAGTCATTCAGTCAGTTAGAGAGTGGGGGTCAGTCAGTCAGTGAGAGAGTCAGTGAGAGTTTGTCAGTGAGATTAAGTGAGTCAGTGAGAGTAAGTGGGTCAGTGAGAGTGAGTCAGTCAGTGAGTGAGAGTGAGTCTGTCAGTCAGTGAGAATGAGTCAGTCAGTGAGTGAGAGAGAGTGGGAGAGTCTGTCAGTGAGAGTGAGTCAGTCAGTGAGAGTCTGTTAGTGAGAGACAGTCAGTCAGTCAGTGAGAGTCAGTCAGTCAGTCAGTAAGAGAGAGTCAGTGAGAGTCTCTCAGTGAGAGGGAGTGAGTCAGTGAGAGTGGGTCAGTGAGTGAGAGTGAGTCAGTCAGTGAGTGAGAGTGAGTCAGTCAGTGAGAGTGAGTCTGACAGTCAGTGAGAGTGAGTCAGTCAGTCAGCAAGACTGAGTGAGTCAGTCAGTGAGAGAGAGTGGGAGAGTCTGTCAGTGAGAGTCTGTCAATGAGAGTGAGTCAGTGAGAGTCTGTCAGTGAGAGTGAGTGAGTCAATGAGAGTCTGTGAGTGAGAGTGAGTCTGTTAGTCAGTGAGAATGAGTCAGTGAGAGTCTGTTAGTGAGAATGAGTGAGTCAGTCAGTGAGAGAGTGGGAGAGTCAGTGAGAGTCTGTCAGTGAGAGTGAGTCAGTGAGAGTGAGTCAGTCAGAGTGAGTCAGTCAGAGTGAGTCAGTCAATGAGTGAGAGTGAGTCTGTCAGTCAGTGATAATGAGTCAGCGAGAGTCTGTCAGTGAGAGTGAGTGAGTCAGTCTGTGTAGGAAGGTGGATATCTGACTATGGTTACCCCCAAATTTTTGCCTAGTGTCTAGCTGGTTTTTCGACTTAGTTGGCCTGAGATCCTGCCATTCAGGCTCTCAGGCTATCTGCTCTCTCTGTAAAATGGACTCCATGTACCCTAGGTACATACCCAATTGGTTGGATCACCCTGTCAGCCCCTGTACCAGTGTACACTAGGTACCCAGGGCATTGGTGTATCCAAGGCCTGCCAGGGGCTGAAGCATGTATTATGCCACCCCAGGCTTGGCCTAACAATCTGACACAACTGGCTGATCACTCAGCTGGGGTAAGTTGGTGTAATCACCTCTTACTTAGGTGTAGTATACCTATACCTAAACTTAAATGGGACACCTGGTAACCTATAAGTCACTCCTATGGCAGGCCTTAACAATCCTGAAGGCAGAGTGCTTGGTTCCATGTGAGATGGTGCTCTGGCATGAGCTGAGCCTGTCTGCAGTGGTCGGAACAACTTCCTTCTACTGTTTCCAGATATCGTCATACCATATACTCTTAAGTGCATTATGAACCTCGCGGTTAAATGCTATCTTTGGTTTGGCTTTATCAAAACATGTCGAGTAGGGTGTCATACGAATTGGAATACTAACCCCTCGCCAATTCTGGCGACGGGGTTAGCATTCCACCCTTCTAGAGGGACACGACATGTACAGTACCTGAAACCCGGGTAAAATCAGACATAGCCTCAGCTCCACAAAATGGATGCTGCCACCACAGACACAAGTCTGCCCTCCTGCTGCTGGGAGTCCTTCCAGCTTGGGAGGTGTGGACAAAGGGTTTCCTGCCAGGGGAGGTGCATGCACCACCCCAGACAGGATTTTGTGTATTGGTCAGGTAGGGCTTGAAAGAAACCAGACATGCCTGTGGCTCACAAGGAGCCTCGGTGCATATGCCAGTTCAAACCGGTCCTGGGGCACACCAGTCCCGGGCCTGGGGCGAGCTGGACAAAGGATTGGGGGTGTAACCACCCCCCTTCCTGGTCCCACCCATAGGGAGGGACCTAGCAGGTAGTCCGGCCCCTAGAATCCGCTTAAAGGTAGGAGCTGTGTCCTAAGACTTCAGACATCCTGGAATCAACTTGAAACTAAGAAGAAGACGGGAACTTCGACATTCTGCTGCACAGAAGACTGAAGAAAATCTCCCCTGTGGTCAGGGAGTGACCACCTTGCTAACGCAAGCACCATCCAGCGAATCACCGTCTGCTTTGCCGCCGCCTCCCGCCGGAGCCCGAGCCCAGAGACTGACAAGACCTGGACCTCCAGACCTCTCACCGCCCGATCCACAGTCCCTGAAAAGAGGAGACCCGTGGAGGCACCGAGACACGTGGAGCCAGCCATCTTGGAACGACTACGACAAGCTGACCAGTGCAACAACCGAGGCTCCCTCCAAGTTGTGCTTTGGGTCCTGAGAAGCCCAACCCTCGAGCAGCATCTGCACCAAAGGTGAGCCCTCCAGCATCTCCACGATCTGCGTGGGGCCCTTCTGCATTTTGCCACTCGACGCGCCTAACCGGTTGCTGGCCCGCTGGCTAGTGGCCATCTTGGCGACGAAATCTACGACAAACACCGCTGGTCTGGTTGCTCCAGACTGGCCCTTGCTCCCCTCCAAAGGAACAATCCCTCTGACCTTGCTGGTCAGAACCAACAGCTGATTTCCGAATCCTCCTACAATTGCTTTTGCCAAGGCTTGTTTGCTTCGATCAAGTCGCCGACACCGCCGACAGCGAGAACCTGCGTGGGACAGCTCGTGAGCCGACTCCTGGACGTCGTCGACCTTCAGGGACCACGTGGCTGCGGAGACAAGCTACCCCTCATCACCTGTTTGCACCCGACATCGCCTGGTACCCACCTGGTGCCACGCTGGTCACTGGCTAGTGACTGTGAACACTGTCCCCTCTGCTTACAGGTCTTCAACATCTCCGATCCACTCTTGGATCCACTGCATCTCTTCCCGACCGACCGCCTGCAGCACTTTTGTCTACAGGCCCCACGGAACAGATAGAAGAAACCCGACGCACTTCGAGGCCTATGCACCCGCTTCCTGTGGGTGAGGTAAAGCTGGCACACCTGTGCCCAAGTGTCGTAATACATCTCTAGTGCCTGTGTTCCAAATCTTAAGTTCCTAGGTCATCCGGAAGATTCCTTTTGCAGTAACTTTGTACTTTTTACGCACCCATTGAAACCTATGGGAGCACGCGTGTGACTATTTGCTCTGCACACGCCACCCGTGGACCTCCTGGTCACTAACTGACGTTAGCTCCTTGTAGGCCCAGCGATTCTAGAGGCCCTAGGCCTTTTCCCTTTCCTGTTCGTGGTACTTATACCACTATTTTAGTATATGGTTTGAGTGGCCACCAGGGCCTATCCATATAACGTGCAACTTCTGTGTATTCTGTGATAATCTTGTTTGACGATTTGTGCTCCTGTGCTCATAAAGAGACTAGGGGTTACTTTGAGAAATAAATACATATATATTTTGAATATATATCTGTGTGGTGTCCTTTCATTGGTATAAAAGGGGGTTACTATTGGTAAAACAGCTTGCTTAACACGCATCACGAGTTTAGCCTCAAAGACTGCTTAGCCTACGCTACCACTAGGGCAGCTAGTCCGAAAAGGTTGACTTACAACCACACCATAAGGGTTGCTTGGCATGGTACAAGGTGGTCACTAGAACTAGTGAACAGCATATACCAGGCCAACTTCTCACATTGGTGAGCAGCGGTTGGATTTGAGCTTGCTGTGTTTTACCATTGTAATCTCTTGGTTACCAATTGAAAGATCACATAGGTACCTGTAGGTACATATAAAACAAGATTAGATATACATAAGTTCTACTGAACTTAGTTGTTGTAGAGCAAAGGGAGTAGCACACCCTGATTACAACTACTAGATAGGTTTAGTAGGTAAACACAAGTGTAGGTAGATTGCAACACATCCACCCACACTTAAGAGCAATGGCCGGGGCAGAGGGGTCCACTGTACCCATCTCTGTTGAGAGTGACCCCCAGAGGGCACCATCCAGCTTTGCTACCCTTAATCAGAATGAGCTCAGGCATTTGGCAACTCTTAGAGGCCTTAAACAGCCCAAGAACCCAAACTCTGCTGAGCTCAGAGAACTCTTACAGAATGATGAGAATCAGAGAGAACTCAGGAAAGCTTCCCAGTTAGCCCCCTTAGGGTCAGGAACAGGAGGCCCCCCTTCTGAAGATGCCACAGAGGTACCCCCTTCCAATAGTCACCCCTTAGATGGGATGCCTACCACAGAGGAAGAAAGTGATGGGGATACAGATGTGAGTGGGGATGAAGGGAGAACTAGCCCAGTGCCAAGTGTTATACTTGGCCCAGCTAAACTAAGGCTGTTGGGGACTGACAGTGGGTTCACCCCATTGGATCTCCCCAGTGGACTTAACACAGGGCTTGGAAGGCAAAGGAATCGCTCAGGTGACTCCAATGCTTCCCATGGCTCTAGAGGCTCTCAAGGTCACTCCAGAAGGAGACTGACCACCCCTCAGAGGAGGGAACATGAGGCCAGAATGCAGGAAGCCCAGCTGAGGATCAGGAAGCAGGAGCTAGAAGTAGCCCTGATGGAAGAAAAACTGAACAAGGCTAGGCAGCCTAGAGAGAGTGGGTCTATACCCACTGGTGGCAGCAATGTCCCTAGGGACAAAGATAGGGTCTTTGACAATAGGAACCTGTCCAAGATTGTGCCCCCCTACAAAAGTGGGGATGACATCCACAAATGGATGACTGCTCTTGAGAGAGCCTGCAAAGTGCAGCAGGTTCCTGAAGACCAGTGGGCAGCAATCTTATGGCTCTCCTTTGAGGGGAGAGGCAGAGATAGACTCCTCACTGTTAGAGAAGAGGATGTCAGAAATTACAGAGTCCTGAAGAGTGTCCTAGTTGATGGGTTAGGCTTAACCACTGAACAGTACAGGTTAATGTTCAGAGACACCCAGAAGACACAGACTCAGGACTGGTCTGAATATGTGGAATGTGCCACTAAGGCTTTGGAGGGTTGGTTGCTGGGAAGTAAGGTGTCTGATTATACAGGATTGTACAATTTGATGATGAGAGAGCAGATTTTAAGTAATTGTCAAAACCAGCTTCTCCATCAACACCTGGTAGACTCAGATTTGACCTCTCCCCAAGAATTGGGAAAGAGGGCAGATAAATGGGTCAGGACCAGGATCAGGCCTAAAAACCAGGGTGGTGACCAAAAGAAAGATACCACCAAGCCTCAAGAGAAGGGTGGGGATAAAGAAAAAGAGAAACCTTCCTCAGGGCCCCAAAACTCCACACAGGGTGGTGGGTCCCAAGCTCCCTCCTCTACCACAGCTAAAAAGCCCTACTGCCATGAGTGTAAAACTCCTGGGCATTGGAAAACTGACAGCGGTTGCCCAAGGGCTAAAAACAAAACTGTTCCTCCAATTACTCCTGTCACACCACCTATTACTGTCAGCAGTAATCCCCCAGGTGGTGGGAGTGCCCCCAGAAATCTGGGTGGGTTTACTTGGGGAACACAGGGGGACCCTGGCTTAGCCAATTCCCCTACAGCAACCACTCTTGTCTGTGATGGTGGCATGGGGTTTGCCAACTTCACTGCCTGTCCCAACACTTTGGGTAGGTACAGACAGGAGCCCTACATCAATGGTACAAAAGCTGAGGCCTACAGAGACACTGGAGCTAGCATCACAATGGTGGCCCATTGGCTAGTTCCCTCTGAGCAGCTTTTGCCTGGTTTCTCCTACCAGGTGACTAACATTGATGGCAAACAAAACAGTCATCCCATGGCAGAGGTATGTCTCAGCTGGGGAGGGGTCACTGGCCCTAAAAGGGTAGCAGTGTCCCCAACCTTGCCTGTAGACTGCTTACTGGGGAATGACTTAGAACTCTCAGCTTGGGCTGGAGTTGAACAAGACACCCATTCTAAAATGGTAGGCCTTTCACAAAAGGGTAGGGGGGTTGTGCCATTCACAACCCCTGTCCAAATAGATTTCCTCCCTGAAAAGGTTGGAAGGGCAGTGGTAGCCACAGCCCAGGCACAGACAGACTTCCCTGTAGGGACTGGCAGAGCTGTGACAGTCACAGCTCAAACACAAACTGAGTGCCCCCCTGAAAAGGTTGGCAAGGCTGTAATGGTCTCAGCCTATACTCAGACTGACATAGGTGTAGTGAAGCCTGAAACAATGGATCACTCCACACAAACTGAGAGTAGTGGGGAGGAAGAAAAGTCTCCCTCTCCCCAGACATTAGGAAAAGGTCAGCCTCCTCAGGGATCTGACCTCACCCCTTGTGAAGGAACTGCCCCAGAGGTAGCCAGGCCTGGCCTGGCAGAGCCTCTGATGTCAGTGGCCCCTTCCAAGGTGGGATCCAGTCTGGTGCAGGTAGCCTGCCTCTCTCTACCCTGCCTCAGTCAGCCCAGGGCTGCAGAGGTCAGGGAGGCCAGTGGACCCCCAGAGGGCCCCTGTCCACAAGAACCCCCCCATCAAAAGAATGAGGATTGCCTGGCTAGTAGCCCTAGTCAGGTGATGGGTAAAAACATTCCTGAGGGATCTCCTTTACAGGTAGTTAGGGACCTCCCCCAGGGGGATTCTGTTGGGCACAGGCAAACATGGGACCTTAGGGCCCCAAACCTGACCTGTCCCTCCAGTAAGCCCACAAAAGGGACCCAGCCTCCAGCTTTAGGTAGCCAGAGGCTGACCCTGAGAGCACAGTGCAACTCAGTTAAAGAAAGAAAGGCATCCATGGTGGAGGATGATTGGAGGAAGCTGAGGCCTCACTTTGAGGACACTCACTTCAGTACTCCATCTCAACACCAGCCTTTTACTTTGCCAAGACACACCACAGGTAGAGATTCCCTATGGTGGAGACCCTCTGATACCCTTAGGGTGAGGGATTGCTTAGTGGACCATGAGACAGGGGGTAACCATGCCAGTGCTGGTTCCTCCTTATATGGCCACTTGGGCAATATAGGCTTACCTGGTCAAGGTCAGCCTTATCTCCCTTCGTTTGGGGGGGGGTTGTGTAGGAAGGTGGATATCTGACTATGGTTACCCCCAAATTTTTGCCTAGTGTCTAGCTGGTTTTTCGACTTAGTTGGCCTGAGATCCTGCCATTCAGGCTCTCAGGCTATCTGCTCTCTCTGTAAAATGGACTCCATGTACCCTAGGTACATACCCAATTGGTTGGATCACCCTGTCAGCCCCTGTACCAGTGTACACTAGGTACCCAGGGCATTGGTGTATCCAAGGCCTGCCAGGGGCTGAAGCATGTATTATGCCACCCCAGGCTTGGCCTAACAATCTGACACAACTGGCTGATCACTCAGCTGGGGTAAGTTGGTGTAATCACCTCTTACTTAGGTGTAGTATACCTATACCTAAACTTAAATGGGACACCTGGTAACCTATAAGTCACTCCTATGGCAGGCCTTAACAATCCTGAAGGCAGAGTGCTTGGTTCCATGTGAGATGGTGCTCTGGCATGAGCTGAGCCTGTCTGCAGTGGTCGGAACAACTTCCTTCTACTGTTTCCAGATATCGTCATACCATATACTCTTAAGTGCATTATGAACCTCGCGGTTAAATGCTATCTTTGGTTTGGCTTTATCAAAACATGTCGAGTAGGGTGTCATACGAATTGGAATACTAACCCCTCGCCAATTCTGGCGACGGGGTTAGCATTCCACCCTTCTAGAGGGACACGACATGTACAGTACCTGAAACCCGGGTAAAATCAGACATAGCCTCAGCTCCACAAAATGGATGCTGCCACCACAGACACAAGTCTGCCCTCCTGCTGCTGGGAGTCCTTCCAGCTTGGGAGGTGTGGACAAAGGGTTTCCTGCCAGGGGAGGTGCATGCACCACCCCAGACAGGATTTTGTGTATTGGTCAGGTAGGGCTTGAAAGAAACCAGACATGCCTGTGGCTCACAAGGAGCCTCGGTGCATATGCCAGTTCAAACCGGTCCTGGGGCACACCAGTCCCGGGCCTGGGGCGAGCTGGACAAAGGATTGGGGGTGTAACCACCCCCCTTCCTGGTCCCACCCATAGGGAGGGACCTAGCAGGTAGTCCGGCCCCTAGAATCCGCTTAAAGGTAGGAGCTGTGTCCTAAGACTTCAGACATCCTGGAATCAACTTGAAACTAAGAAGAAGACGGGAACTTCGACATTCTGCTGCACAGAAGACTGAAGAAAATCTCCCCTGTGGTCAGGGAGTGACCACCTTGCTAACGCAAGCACCATCCAGCGAATCACCGTCTGCTTTGCCGCCGCCTCCCGCCGGAGCCCGAGCCCAGAGACTGACAAGACCTGGACCTCCAGACCTCTCACCGCCCGATCCACAGTCCCTGAAAAGAGGAGACCCGTGGAGGCACCGAGACACGTGGAGCCAGCCATCTTGGAACGACTACGACAAGCTGACCAGTGCAACAACCGAGGCTCCCTCCAAGTTGTGCTTTGGGTCCTGAGAAGCCCAACCCTCGAGCAGCATCTGCACCAAAGGTGAGCCCTCCAGCATCTCCACGATCTGCGTGGGGCCCTTCTGCATTTTGCCACTCGACGCGCCTAACCGGTTGCTGGCCCGCTGGCTAGTGGCCATCTTGGCGACGAAATCTACGACAAACACCGCTGGTCTGGTTGCTCCAGACTGGCCCTTGCTCCCCTCCAAAGGAACAATCCCTCTGACCTTGCTGGTCAGAACCAACAGCTGATTTCCGAATCCTCCTACAATTGCTTTTGCCAAGGCTTGTTTGCTTCGATCAAGTCGCCGACACCGCCGACAGCGAGAACCTGCGTGGGACAGCTCGTGAGCCGACTCCTGGACGTCGTCGACCTTCAGGGACCACGTGGCTGCGGAGACAAGCTACCCCTCATCACCTGTTTGCACCCGACATCGCCTGGTACCCACCTGGTGCCACGCTGGTCACTGGCTAGTGACTGTGAACACTGTCCCCTCTGCTTACAGGTCTTCAACATCTCCGATCCACTCTTGGATCCACTGCATCTCTTCCCGACCGACCGCCTGCAGCACTTTTGTCTACAGGCCCCACGGAACAGATAGAAGAAACCCGACGCACTTCGAGGCCTATGCACCCGCTTCCTGTGGGTGAGGTAAAGCTGGCACACCTGTGCCCAAGTGTAGTAATACATCTCTAGTGCCTGTGTTCCAAATCTTAAGTTCCTAGGTCATCCGGAAGATTCCTTTTGCAGTAACTTTGTACTTTTTACGCACCCATTGAAACCTATGGGAGCACGCGTGTGACTATTTGCTCTGCACACGCCACCCGTGGACCTCCTGGTCACTAACTGACGTTAGCTCCTTGTAGGCCCAGCGATTCTAGAGGCCCTAGGCCTTTTCCCTTTCCTGTTCGTGGTACTTATACCACTATTTTAGTATATGGTTTGAGTGGCCACCAGGGCCTATCCATATAACGTGCAACTTCTGTGTATTCTGTGATAATCTTGTTTGACGATTTGTGCTCCTGTGCTCATAAAGAGACTAGGGGTTACTTTGAGAAATAAATACATATATATTTTGAATATATATCTGTGTGGTGTCCTTTCATTGGTATAAAAGGGGGTTACTATTGGTAAAACAGCTTGCTTAACACGCATCACGAGTTTAGCCTCAAAGACTGCTTAGCCTACGCTACCACTAGGGCAGCTAGTCCGAAAAGGTTGACTTACAACCACACCATAAGGGTTGCTTGGCATGGTACAAGGTGGTCACTAGAACTAGTGAACAGCATATACCAGGCCAACTTCTCACAGTCTGTCAGTGAGAGAGTGGGAGAGTCTGTCAATGAGAGTGAGTCAGTCAGTGAGAGTCTGTCAGTGAGAGTGAGTCAGTCAGTCAGTGAGAGTGAGTCAGTCAGTCAGTGAGAGAGTGGGAGAGTCGTTGAGAGAGTCTGTCAGTGATAGTGAGTCAGTGATAGTGAGTCAGTGAGAGTGAGTTAGTCAGTCAGAGTGAGTCAGTCAGTCAGTGAGAGAGTCAGTGAGAGTTTGTCAGTGAGATTAAGTGAGTCAGTGAGAGTGAATGGGTCAGTGAGAGTGAGTCAGTCAGTGAGTGAGAGTGAGTCTGTCAGTCAGTGAGAATGAGTCAGTCAGTGAGTGAGAGAGAGTGGGAGAGTCTGTCAGTGAAAGTCTGTCAATGAGAGTGAGTCAGTGAGAGTCTGTCAGTGAGAGTGAGTGAGTCAATGAGAGTCTGTGAGTGAGAGTGAGACTGTTAGTCAGTGAGAATGAGTCATTGAGAGTCTGTTAGTGAGAGTGAGTGAGTCAGTCAGCCAGTGAGAGAGTGGGAGAGTCAGTGAGAGAGTCTGTCAGTGAGTGTTAGTCAGTCAGTGAGCGTCTGTCAGTGAGATTGAGTCAGTCAGTCAGTCAGTGAGAGTCAGTCAGTCAGTGAGAGAGAGTGAGAGTCAGTAAATGTCTGTCAGTGAGAGGGAGTGAGTCAGTGAGAGTGAGTCAGTGAGAGTGAGTGAGTCAGTCAGTGAGAGAGTGGGAGAGTCAGTGAGAGAGTCTGTCAGTGAGAGTCTCTCAGTGAGAGTGAGTCAGTGAGACTGAGTCAGTCAGTGAGAGTGAGTCAGTGAGAGTGAGTCAGTCAGTGAGAGAGTCAGTGAGTGAGAGAGAGTGGGAGAGTCAGTCAGTGAGAGTCTGTCAGTGAGAGTGAGTCAGTAAGAGTGAGTGAGTCAGTCATTGAGAGAGATTCTGTCAGTCAGTGAGAGACAGTCTGTCAGTCAGTGAGAGTGAGTGAGTCAGTCAGTCAGTGAGAGAGAGTGGGAGAGTCTGTCAGTGAGAGTCTGTCAGACAGTGAAAGTCTGACAGTGAGAGTGAGTCAGTCAGTAAGAGTCTGTCAGTGAGAGTGAGTGAGTGAGTCAGTCAGTGAGAGTGGGAGAGTCAGTCAGTGAGAGAGTTTGTCAGTGAGATTGAGTCAGTCAGTGAGAGTCTGTTAGTGAGAGTGAGTCATTCAGTCAGTGAGAGTGAGTCAATCAGTCAGTGAGAGAGAGTGGGAGATTCAGTGAGAGTGAGTGAGTCAGTGAGAGTGAGTGAGTCAGTGAGTGAGTCAGTCAGTGAGAGTGAGTCTGTCAGTGAGAGTGAGTCTGTCAGTGAGAGTGAGGCTGTCAGTCAGTGAGAGTGAGTGAGTCAGTCAGTCAGTGAGAGAGTGGGAGAGTCAGTGAGAGAGTCTGTTAGTGAGAGTGAGTCAGTGAGAGTGAGTCAGTGAGAGTGAGTCAGTGAGAGTTAGTCATTGAGAGTCAGTGAGCCCGTCAGAGTGAGTGAGTGAGTCAGTGAGTGAGAATGAGTGGGAGAGTCAGTAAGTGAGAGTGAGTGAGTGGGAGAGTCTGTCAGTGATAGTCTGCCAGGTAGAGTCCTTCAGTGAGAGAGAGTCAGTCAGTTAGTTGGAGTCTGTCAGTGAGAGTGAGTCAGTCAGTGAGAGTCTGTCAGTGAGAGTGAGTGGGTCAGTCAGTCAGTGAGAGAGTCAGTGAGAGTCTGTCAGTGAGAGTGAGTGAGTCATTGAGAGTCAGTCAGTCAGTGAGAGTGAGTCAGTGAGTGAGAGTGAGTCAGTCAGTGAGAGAGAGTCTGTCAGTCAGTGAGAGTGAGTGAGTCAGTCAGTGAGAGAGAGTGGGAGAGTCTGTCAGTGAGAGTCTGTCAGTCAGTGAAAGTCAGTCAGTCAGTGAGAGAGATTCTGTCAGTCAGTTAGAGTGAGTCAGTCAGTCAGTGAGAGTCTGTCAGTCAGTGGGAGTCTGTCAGTGAGAGTGAGTCAGTCAGTCAGTCAGTGAGAGAGTGGGAGAGTCAGTCAGTGAGAGAGTCTGTCAGTGAGAGTCAGTCAGTCAGTGAGAGTCTGTTAGTGAGAGTCAGTCAGTCAGTCAGTGAGAGTCAGTCAGTCAGTGAGAGAGTGAGAGTCATTGAGAGTCTTGTGGAAATATGGATTTTTATGGTCGGTTATGTCCCCTATCTTGGACCCCAACGGTTTCATGTATAAATCACAAGTACATGTATGTTCCCTCCAGTTCCAGTTATGAAGACGCAAATACATGTGCGTCCACCGTCAACATGTCCTCTTTCAGATCCGCCATGAACGGGTCAGATATTCCTTTCCTAAGTATGAAAGGCCACCGACTTTATGTGGTTCACTTTCCACATTTCTACAGATTCAGGCGAGTAGGCCCGAATTCTGTCTTCAAGCCTTTTCCTGCCTTCTGCCTCTGAAAGCTCCAGTCTGAGCCTGCATCTGTGACCATGAACTTTGTCCTACTCCCTGTGCGGCTAACGGTGCCTGATCCAGCCCGTAGCCTGCCAGAAAACTGTACTTCACCTTCAAGATTATCTCCTCCTCCTCTCATCCGATGCATTCCTGTCTAGCAGTTTAGGTAAACATTCCTCCAGCTACCGTGCAAAGGGGCCAGGCTTCGCTGTCCTCATGCAAGTAATTCATAAACCCTGTTACCATGGAATATTCCTACCCCCTCGCATCTAGTGTAGACACTTAGACGCTTGTACACGCACTAACAGTCAGTATAGTCAGTATAGAATAAGATTCTATCCTAAGAGACCTTTCTTTTTGGATAACACAGTTCTTTAAAGATAGGATATTAGATATGATTTGGGATTAGGTTGACATAACCCCAGACTTTTGTCTCCACATGTAGAGCTAAATGTCAAGTCCCATTCTCCCCCTAGTTGCACGTCAAATCACACGTCATGCTGCCGCGCGCGCATCTCTGCCAAGTATTTTTGCTGACATTGCG
Source organism: Triturus cristatus (assembly GCF_964204655.1). Classification (NCBI taxonomy): domain Eukaryota; kingdom Metazoa; phylum Chordata; class Amphibia; order Caudata; family Salamandridae; genus Triturus; species Triturus cristatus. The sequence continues at coordinate 1,111,864,961 of NC_140579.1, forward strand.
AAATTCTTTCATGGAACCACCCATTTGTGACATCATACCTAATGACGTTCTTTAGTTACGCCTAGTTACACCCATTTCAGTTACGCATGTATATCTTTATCTCTGTTATCAACTGTTACGCCTCCTGCATCTGTTTCACTGTAATGCCTCTTCTATAAAAATGATTACCTGTCAATAATGTATTGTCCTTCACTTCCTGAACCTCCGTGGTGATGGAATATGAAGCCAACAATTCGAATTGTTATTGGAATAAAGCCCGTTCCGAATCTCTAAATACCACGGATTCTGCCTCTTATTTTACTGAGCTATTCTTATTAATTTTCCGCATCAAATTAAGTACCGGTAATTAAATTATTTACCACATATATGGCGCCCGAACAGGGACACTTTCTCATCTCACGCGCCGGAGGTGCGTTGCAGGCCCAGTCTCCTGCCACAGCTGGACGGACAACAACGCGTACCCACAGGATTTCCTGTATCTCCCTCCTGCCGAGCGGGGGTAACTGAGGCTGCGATCAACACCCAGACGAGGCGGTGAGAAGTGCGAAGTATCCCGACCAGAGCCTAGCTGAGAGAGCAAGATCCGAGGTATACAGAGGCCCACCAGGTTCCGAAGTTCCGAAGTTTCGAGTCGAGTCCAGTCCGGTCCAAGTCCAGTTCAGTTTAGTTCCGAGGCCTTCCGTTCCGAGCTACCCGGTGAGTACCATTGCCGGGGAGGCGTTCTGACGTGCACATAGGTTGTGCCGGTCAAGACGGGTTTGGGTACACAAATCCGGTCTGCACTGTTTCAGCAGTGTATCTGTACTGTTTAGCAGTATATCTAGTATGTCTAGTATATTATTCAGAATACCTAGTTAGTGCCGAGTATTATGCTTAGTGACTAGTTCCCTAAATGGCCATCATTGTTGTTCATTAAATATTAAATGTTAAATGTTTTAAATACGTTCTGCATATTGTGGTGTGAATGACTGTTCATTATTGTGTTTTGTTGTATTAAACGTGTTCAAAATTAGGTCTCAGATCAGTTCTCAATATGCCGCTCTTTTCGAAATTAAGACAGATCAAAACTAGAAAAGGGGTACTCGAAGAAGCTGTTCCCATTCCTCCTAGGGACACTCCAGGGTACTTCATGTATCATAAACATGGCCTAGACGCCATATTATTTCTTGATTTATGGGTAGACTACACCAAGGAATTACCAGAAAGTCAGAGGTGGCCCGCAGCTGGGACCTGGGATGCAGATTGCATCATGAAAATAGAGGAAGAATTATGGAAAAAGAAAGCTAGACAATCACAGAAAGATGCCATTGAATTATGGCGTAAAGAATCGTATAGACGTACAGAAAAAGCACTCAGACAGGAAGAGAAAAGTAAGGAGAATACAAATAAAGTCCGAGAAAATCTATTAATTGAAGAAGGTACCCGAGCAAAAGCAGAACAAGTAGACAGACAAAGAAATGCCCTTATGAATGGTATGTATCCTCTTCTGGCCGAAGGGTTACCTAAGGCTACTCCGGAGATACCAAAAGACTTGCCACCTCCATTGTTTCCGATAAAAGCACATCCCAAAGGGCATCCCAGAACCGCAGAAGATGTTTTCCTTTCCTCTTATTTAGACGACGCAGCTCCCGAGTATGCTAATACTGCACCACATAGACCGCCTGCCGAGGGGGTTCAACGCCAAGACCCTCCGTCTGTACCTCCGCAACAACAAACTCCGACACAAGTTCCGGCAAGCACATCTGTTTCTACAGCTGTACCCACACCTATGGTTGCTATATCACGTTCAACGAATCCTTTCACATCCAGCACCCCAGGCGGTGCTACAGGAGGTACGACAAACATTTTTTCCACGCCACCCAGAGTAAATAAACTTTCCTTTCAAGAATTAGCCCACCAACGTACGCCCAAACTAGTAACTCCCGACATGCTTAAGGAACTTCTAGTAGATTGTAGATATGACCCTGTGCCCGGCAAAGAGGACGAAATGCTGCTGGCATCATTACGTATCCGACGAGCTGCAATATATTTAGGGAGGCTACCAGGAATGACTACACATTTAGAAAATATATATCACTTTGTCCAGTCAGGGCGAGATTCTGAAAGTATTAATAGAGCCATGGAGTACCAGAAAGTGGAGATACAGGGGGAACTGTTACGTTTCCTCATAAATTGTGTGATCAGAAATCAAGACCGACCAGGGGTAAATCCGGAGGAAATGCGAATTCTTACCACATGGAGTCGGAATATATCAGAGGGGAGACATGATAGATTATTAAGTATAGTAGCTATGTGCCGAAAGATCCGCAAAGAAGTAGAACGAATACACGAAGAAAGATTGGCGGTAGACCAGCCTGAACAAAACGAGGAGGAGGAAGAATTAGAACTGCCCACAGGACAGTTAGAAACCATGGCCTATGTAGGTAGAGGAAGATCTTGTAATAATACTAGAGGCTTTACTGATCCGATACGTCCGATACGTCCAGAAAATAACAGAAATATCCAAACCCCTATAATAAATATAAGGTCCCCCGAACATTCGTTCCAAGCCGCTGACAAATTACTCCGAGAACGAAGGGGTTATCATATACTCGATTCTATGGACGAACAAGAATTAGCCAGGTCAGCCGTTCACTGGGTTGACAGTCCCGGAAAATATAGTGATGATACACTAGCGCACACGTTTTTGAACCTCACCCCAGATGAACAGCGTTTAGCTGGTATCTACATGATTCAACAACTCCTTATATTATATAAAAGCCAACACTCCGATCCTAGTCCCTTACCTGATATATTGACTGAATTACTCACGAATAAATGGAGAGGTTCAGGTACTGAGTTAATTAGAGAAATACTAAAATCCAGAAAGCAGTACATTCTTTTTGTATGCCCCGAACATGTCTCACTGCCCATCAAGGAAAAAACGACGTATTATATGGATAGACAGAATCCCTTACGCGAAGTGCACCCGATAAAAGGTGATGACAATCAGTTTAAACGTGTGTTTGTATACACACCCATATCTAAAATGGAACTATTAGAAATGAAGAAAGTGGTACCCAGTCATGACAAAGACCCAGCGGGTTTCCACCGTGAAATTAAAGACATGCTGCTCATGGGAGAGTATACCTATCCCGACATTATGAAAATATTAAAGGTATTAATGCCTGCGGGCATTTATGAAAAACTCAAAGAAAAGGATTGGGAGGTGGGAGACCAAAAGATAGATTGGACAGCATTGGAAAACGAAGAAACAGCTCGAGGTCCAGGTTTAGGGCTTGGGGAAAAGACCAAAATACTACCAGGTTTATTAGTACAGGTACTGCCACGTTTATTAACTACGAAAAAGGAAGACTGGGGTGCAATATCAGCCTGTAAACAAAAACAAGATGAAGACACTAGTGATTTCTATGCCCGATTCGAAAAATGTTTTGGTATAAATAGTGGAATAAAAGCAAGTAGCGAGTCGTATCCACATCTGTTTGTGACAAAATTAGTTGAAAATGCCTTGCCCCAAGTTAAGAATAGAGTATTGAAATTCGAGAGTACCTGGCAAGGTAACACTCCGTCACAAATGTTACAAATGCTACAGTACCATCACAATAGAATTAGAGAGGAACAAGAACATGAACAAAGACGCATGAAAGACACGAAAATGAAAATGCTAGTTTCCCAGACAGTTCCAGCTGACGGTCATAAAAAGGGTATGACACAGTCCAGTGTTTCAGCAGGTTCTGTAAAAGGGGCATGCAACTATTGTAAACAGCCAGGTCATTATGTACACGATTGTCCAGTTTTAAAACATAATATCGCCATAGGTAATACAAAAGAAAGACCACGGCCACTTAGACAGGATCAGAACCAACAAGGAGCCCCGCAGCATGCACAGGCCATGCCAGCTCCGCAACAGTCTATGCCAGCTCCATCACCGCAGCCTATTGCTGCCACACCAACAACGACATGACAGATGTACCAGACCGCACAGTATGACTATCCTGATTATCAACGATACTCATGAAACAGCCTAGAGAGGGAAGTTGGCTTACCCCTTATCGAGGTCCCTGTAGATCAAGAAGGACCTTATGTACACAGTGAACTATTAGGCCAAGATAGAAAATTTTTACTTGATACAGGGGCAAGCCGAACAACCATAAAACGTAGTGAAGTTCCAGGGGCACCCCTCTCAGGCTCACAGAATATTTCCCTTGGTTTTTCAGGAAAACCTATCATTAACGAAGTGTCACAGCCTCTTCCACTTACGATTGGTCCCTTGACACGAACTACAGATTTATTGCTTACAAAATCATGTCCAGAAAACCTGTTAGGTATAAAAACATTGAAAGCTCTAGGAGCTATAATATGTTGTTCTCCGGAAGGAGTAAGATTGTTTTTACGTGATTTCAAAGGGCACTATGTGTCCCGAGACATGGATCACCGACTACAGACTTTACCCACACATTTATGGGCACAAGGCCCTACAGATGTTGGTTGCATGAACATTACACCATATCGAGTCACACTAAAGACAGGAGTGGTACTACCACAAATGCGACAATACAAGTTACCCCCAGATGCTGTAGTGGCTTTACTGCAAATCATTGACGAGCTTATTACCCAAGGAGTGGTTGTGGAAACCGACTCCAATGTATGTAATTCCCCGATAATTCCGATTCTTAAACGAACTGATCCAAAAGCCCCGCCAGTATATCGATTGGTTATTGATCTGCGCGAATTAAATAAATGTATCGTACCACAATACCCCGTAGTTCCAGACATTTCTTCATTACTGACAGCCATTGATTCCGAAGCAACATTCTTTACTGTAATTGATCTCAAGAATGCCTTTTTCAGCGTCCCAATAGATCCGGAAAGCCAATACTTGTTCGGATTTAGTTTAAATGGACGAAGCTTTAAATTCACACGCGCACCTCAAGGATTCACAGAAAGCCCCAGCATCTATAGCCAAGCACTGAAACGAGAACTTGACAGTATCCACATGCCAGTCAACACTGCCCTGCTTCAATATGTCGATGATCTGCTGATCACCGCTAGAAGCGAAACTGAATGTGAAAAAGCTTCACTGACGGTTTTACAATTTTTGGCCGAAAAGGGGCACAAGGTGTCCCCTTCTAAGCTGCAATTCTGTGTCCAGCGAGTTGTTTACCTTGGGCACTCGCTGTCCAAGGAGGGAAGGCAGCTTACGTCAGATCGCATCCAGTTAATTGCTAACATACCAATACCCAAGACACAAAAGGAGGTACGGGCTTTTATAGGCCTCACTTCATATTGTAGGCAGTGGATCCCTCAGTATGCATTTCTAGCAAAACCACTCATTCAGTTGACAACACAGGAGGCGGCCACATCGACTGTCCTCCCTTGGACTCAGGAACATACACAAGCTTTTGAAAGCCTAAAGAAAGCTTTATGTCAAGCACCTGTCCTAGCAACACCATGTTACAGTAAACAGTTTACACTCTTTGTTACAGAACGCGAAGGTACTGCTTTGTCAGTACTCACACAGGAACAAGCAGGATCACACAAACCATGTGCTTATTTTTCTAGTACATTAGATCCAGTAGCTCAGGCTCTGCCTGCGTGCCTGAAATCAGTGGCAGCGACAGCTTTAGCAATCAGACAAAGCGATGCCATAGTGTTAGGACATCCATTGACAGTTCAAGTACCACACGCAGTAGAGGTTCTTGTGAACCGAACGCAAACACAACACTTGACTATAGCAAGACTTACCGGTTACGAATTGACATTGTTTCAGCCACACATAGAAATCAGACGTTGTAGTACATTGAATCCTGCCACACTTTTGCCAGTAAACGGAACAGACCCACTAGCACATGATTGTATCGAAGTTATTACTATCACGACGAAACCCAGACAAGACTTGACAGATATCCCATTGTCAGATCCAGACCTGACGTTGTATGTAGATGGTTCATGTATGAGAACAAGTACAGGAGAGCTAGTGGCCGCGTATGCAGTCACAACAGACACTGAAGTCATTGAAACAAATTGCATAAACACCTTGTCAGCTCAAGCAGCAGAGCTCATCGCTCTGACACAAGCCTGTATTCAAGCCACAAATAAGAAAGTCAACATATACACTGATTCACGTTATGCATTCGGAGTTGTACATGACTTCGGCGTACTGTGGCGAGAGAGAGGTTATTTAACTTCTCACGGTGCCCACATTCAGCACGGACCCCTCATTCATGCCTTATTAGATGCAATACATCTACCCACTGCAATATCAATTATGAAATGTAAAGCTCATACGAAAGTTACTGATATCATTTCCCAAGGCAATAACCTAGCTGACAAAACAGCTAAACAGACTGCTCAGAATCAAACTCACACATCTGACATGATAAAGACAATAGTTCTGACACCAACACATTGCATGACGGTTAAGGATCCCGCTCTTGACGTAATTGACATACAGACACATGCTACACCAGATGAAATAAAGAAATGGACTGAATTAGGAGGGATCCAAACGAATCAAGGATGGATGACGAAGGAAAAATCTATATGGTTTCTTCCTGACTCTATGGTTCAAGTCATCATTAATACAATACATAGTCCAGCGCACCTAGGAGAAAAAGCTATGCTAGACAGCATTCAACACATTTGGTTCAACAAACATTTACGAGCAGCAGCTAAACAAAAAGTTCGTACCTGTATGATCTGTTGTCAGTTTAACCCAGGTAAAAGCATTCCCGTAGAACAGGGTGGATTTCAGCCTCCTGATCACCCTTTTGAAGTCCTCCAGATGGATTATATCCAGATGGAACGATGTCGAGGATTCAAATATGTTCTCGTAGTTGTCTGTGCTCTTTCCCGTTGGACAGAAGCATACCCGGTTTCAGATTACACTGCCCCGACTACTGCCAAACAGTTAGTTCGAGAATTCTTCCCACGGTACGGTTTACCACTTGTTGTCTACTCAGATAACGGCCAGCCGTTCTCATCCGAACTAATGAAACACGTTTCACTTTTGTTAGGCTATCAATGGAGATTTCACTGTGTCCGACACCCCGAGGCAGCAGGTCTCGTGGAACGACATAATCAAACTCTGAAAATTAGATTGTCCAAAATATGTAGAGAGAAAGGTGTCGATTGGGTAGTAGCCTTACCAGTTGCACTCTTTTACATGAGAATGGTGGCGCACTCTCGAACAGGGCTATCCCCTTATGAGGTGATCTTTGGTAGACCACCAAATATGTGGGGGACGCCTATACCACGCAAAATAACTGATGTTGACTGTAATATGCTGACAGATTACCTGGCTTCCTTGATGTCTGCACTACAATCTTGTCGTTCACAGGTAGCTGCAGCCTTTCCCGACAACACCGAGGTGAAACCCCATGACGTAGTTCCCGGGGACCTGGTGTTAGTGCGAAATTTTGACCGGAAGACTCAGCTGGATCCTAGGTGGAAATCGCCTCAACTTGTACTACTCACCACGAGGACAGCTGTGAAGATCGAAGGTCGCAAAGGATGGTTACATTCAAGTCATATCAAGAAATTTCATGGACTACCGTCTGATGTAAACGTTACACCTCGCGTGTCTTCACCGATTGACTCAAAGCTCCCTTTGGTTGAACAAAGCGATAAGGAACTATACAAACTAAAATTACGGTCTAATAAGTCAGACAATTTGATTGTTTAAGTCCTCTCCAAGGTGAATCGGTCGAATTTGTCTCTGACATGTATCCCCTAGACCTGACTAGAGAAAGAAACCGAAAGATGCAGTTGAAAAGGCATGCGTACTGTAAATCACTGCGTAGTCATTGCACATTGACGTTATTAATCTTGTTTTTCTTAAGTCTTTTAATAATCGCTGCAAGTATATTGTTGCACATATATTATCCTATTTCTAAACATGTTTACAATATTACTGCTGAACATTCTTTTAGTGAATTACCCCCGCATGAGTTGTCCTATAGATTTGCGCTGCGCAATAACACTTTCATTAGTATGCTACATCATTCCCATCAAACCAGCAATGCCACAAATTGTTGGATATGTGGCCGACTCCCTCCCTATCAGAACTATAAGGGAGTTTTGCCCCTCTTTCCTTATCCGTTCACACACAATGGCTCCTGTGGAGCATGGTTTAGTTTGATTAATTCCCTAGATTCGATTTCCGCAGTCTATCAAGACAACTGGGTATGGGGAAACCTGAACTTAGTTTTGCTTAAAGTCTGCTACCCTAACAAGGAGGGACTTCCCAAAAGAACAGGAACTGATCTAGAAAATGAAGTATATGGATTAGGTAATTTTACACTTAACCTCATGATCCTGAACGTTGAATCTGAAGCTACACCAATCTTGCCCGCCATGTCCGTATTCCCAGTAAAAGGGGAACTATGTATAAGAAAGAATGGCTCCATACACATGGGCCATAGTAAATGCACCACTGTGATAAAATTCAGTGATCAAGGCAAGTCTACATTTAGAGCTTCTCGTCGTTCCTACTTTATATGTGGCCAGACCGCATATATACGCCTACCTCTAGATTGGGATGGTACCTGTTACATAGCATTCCTCCTACCACCTGTTTTTCTAGCTCCTCCTGATTATCATAGAAATACTCATTTAGTACACAATAGACAGCAGAGAGATCTCCCAATCGTCGATTACACTGAAACAGCATGGGAAAAATACACAGATTTCAATAAAGGTTTCTTTCCCTATATAGGTACAGTCACTAATAGTAAATTGATACGTAGATTAACCAGAACCCTTGAAGCAGTAGTGAACGAAACTATTTCCGCCTTAGGCAATTTAACAGAAGAACAGTCTGCTATGCGGATTGTTGTGCTTCAGAATCGTCTTGTCCTTGACGTCATCCTGGCCGATAGGGGCGGAGCTTGTAGGGTCATCGGATCAAGTTGTTGCATTTTCATACCAGAAAATTCACCGTCAGTATATAAAGCCATAACCCGCCTTCATAAGATTGTAAGCCAGATACACCAGAGTCCAGGCACCTGGACTTGGTCCGGTTGGTTCTGGGGCGTGTTGTCAGCCTGGGGATGGAGAATGCTCTCCTTCCTAGGTATTGGCTTTCTCATCCTATTCAGTTGCTGCTTATGTCTACAATGTGGGCCAGCGATTTGTGGTCTGTGTGCCACCTCGTGTACCCCACATCCAAGTTTTCGTTCGAGATCCCGGAAGAAGAAAGAAGAACAAATGATGTTATATGAACAGATCGATGGATTGATGAAGATTGATATCTCCTAAGGGCCAGTAGGGGACAAGGAGGGAATGTGGAAATATGGATTTTTATGGTCGGTTATGTCCCCTATCTTGGACCCCAACGGTTTCATGTATAAATCACAAGTACATGTATGTTCCCTCCAGTTCCAGTTATGAAGACGCAAATACATGTGCGTCCACCGTCAACATGTCCTCTTTCAGATCCGCCATGAACGGGTCAGATATTCCTTTCCTAAGTATGAAAGGCCACCGACTTTATGTGGTTCACTTTCCACATTTCTACAGATTCAGGCGAGTAGGCCCGAATTCTGTCTTCAAGCCTTTTCCTGCCTTCTGCCTCTGAAAGCTCCAGTCTGAGCCTGCATCTGTGACCATGAACTTTGTCCTACTCCCTGTGCGGCTAACGGTGCCTGATCCAGCCCGTAGCCTGCCAGAAAACTGTACTTCACCTTCAAGATTATCTCCTCCTCCTCTCATCCGATGCATTCCTGTCTAGCAGTTTAGGTAAACATTCCTCCAGCTACCGTGCAAAGGGGCCAGGCTTCGCTGTCCTCATGCAAGTAATTCATAAACCCTGTTACCATGGAATATTCCTACCCCCTCGCATCTAGTGTAGACACTTAGACGCTTGTACACGCACTAACAGTCAGTATAGTCAGTATAGAATAAGATTCTATCCTAAGAGACCTTTCTTTTTGGATAACACAGTTCTTTAAACATAGGATATTAGATATGATTTGGGATTAGGTTGACATAACCCCAGACTTTTGTCTCCACATGTAGAGCTAAATGTCAAGTCCCATTCTCCCCCTAGTTGCACGTCAAATCACACGTCATGCTGCCGCGCGCGCATCTCTGCCAAGTATTTTTGCTGACATTGCGAAATTCTTTCATGGAACCACCCATTTGTGACATCATACCTAATGACGTTCTTTAGTTACGCCTAGTTACACCCATTTCAGTTACGCATGTATATCTTTATCTCTGTTATCAACTGTTACGCCTCCTGCATCTGTTTCACTGTAATGCCTCTTCTATAAAAATGATTACCTGTCAATAATGTATTGTCCTTCACTTCCTGAACCTCCGTGGTGATGGAATATGAAGCCAACAATTCGAATTGTTATTGGAATAAAGCACGTTCCGAATCTCTAAATACCACGGATTCTGCCTCTTATTTTACTGAGCTATTCTTATTAATTTTCCGCATCAAATTAAGTACCGGTAATTAAATTATTTACCACAGTCTGTCAGTGAGAGGGAGTCAGTGAGAGTAAGTCAGTCAGTGAGAGTGAGTCAGTCAGTGAGTGAGATAGAGTGGGAGAGTCTGCCAGTGAGAGTCTGTCAGTCAGTGAGAGTCTGCCAGTGAGAGTGAGTCAGTCATTCAGTCAGTTAGAGAGTGGGGGTCAGTCAGTCAGTAAGAGAGTCAGTGAGAGTTTGTCAGTGAGATTAAGTGAGTCAGTGAGAGTAAGTGGGTCAGTGAGAGTGAGTCAGTCAGTGAGTGAGAGTGTGTCTGTCAGTCAGTGAGAATGAGTCAGTCAGTGAGAGAGAGTCAGTCAGTCAGTTGGAGTCTGTCAGTGAGAGTGAGTCAGTCAGTGAGAGTCTGTCAGTGAGATTGAGTCAGTCAGTCAGTCAGTGAGAGTCAGTCAGTCAGTGAGAGAGAGTGAGAGTCAGTGAGTGTCTGTCAGTGAGAGGGAGTGAGTCAGTGAGAGTGAGTCAGTGAGAGTGAGTGAGTCAGTCAGTGAGAGAGTGGGAGAGTCAGTGAGAGAGTCTGTCAGTGAGAGTCTCTCAGTGAGAGTGAGTCAGTGAGACTGAGTCAGTCAGTGAGAGTGAGTCAGTGAGAGTGAGTCAGTCAGTGAGAGAGTCAGTGAGTGAGAGAGAGTGGGAGAGTCAGTCAGTGAGAGTCTGTCAGTGAGAGTGAGTCAGTAAGAGTGAGTGAGTCAGTCATTGAGAGAGATTCTGTCAGTCAGTGAGAGACAGTCTGTCAGTCAGTGAGAGTGAGTGAGTCAGTCAGTCAGTGAGAGAGAGTGGGAGAGTCTGTCAGTGAGAGTCTGTCAGACAGTGAAAGTCTGACAGTGAGAGTGAGTCAGTCAGTAAGAGTCTATCAGTGAGAGGGAGTGAGTGAGTCAGTCAGTGAGAGTGGGAGAGTCAGTCAGTGAGAGAGTTTGTCAGTGAGATTGAGTCAGTCAGTGAGAGTCTGTTAGTGAGAGTGAGTCATTCAGTCAGTGAGAGTGAGTCAATCAGTCAGTGAGAGAGAGTGGGAGATTCAGTGAGAGTGAGTGAGTCAGTGAGAGTGAGTGAGTCAGTGAGTGAGTCAGTCAGTGAGAGTGAGTCTGTCAGTGAGAGTGAGTCTGTCAGTGAGAGTGAGGCTGTCAGTCAGTGAGAGTGAGTGAGTCAGTCAGTCAGTGAGAGAGTGGGAGAGTCAGTGAGAGAGTCTGTTAGTGAGAGTGAGTCAGTGAGAGTGAGTCAGTGAGAGTGAGTCAGTGAGAGTGAGTCATTGAGAGTCAGTGAGCCCGTCAGGGTGAGTGAGTGAGTCAGTGTGTGAGAATGAGTGGGAGAGTCAGTAAGTGAGAGTGAGTGAGTGGGAGAGTCTGTCAGTGATAGTCTGCCAGTGAGAGTCCTTCAGTGAGAGAGAGTCAGTCAGTCAGTTGGAGTCTGTCAGTGAGAGTGAGTCAGTCAGTGAGAGTCTGTCAGTGAGAGTGAGTGGGTCAGTCAGTCAGTGAGAGAGTCAGTGAGAGTGTGTCAGTGAGAGTGAGTGAGTCATTGAGAGTCAGTCAGTCAGTGAGAGTGAGTCAGTGAGTGAGAGTGAGTCAGTCAGTGAGAGAGAGTCTGTCAGTCAGTGAGAGTGAGTGAGTCAGTCAGTGAGAGAGAGTGGGAGAGTCTGTCAGTGAGAGTCTGTCAGTCAGTGAAAGTCAGTCAGTCAGTGAGAGAGATTCTGTCAGTCAGTGAGAGTGAGTCAGTCAGTCAGTGAGAGTCTGTCAGTGAGAGTCTGTCAGTCAGTGGGAGTCTGTCAGTGAGAGTGAGTCAGTCAGTCAGTGAGAGTCTGTCAGTGAGAGTCTGTCAGTCAGTGGGAGTCTGTCAGTGAGAGTGAGTCAGTCAGTCAGTCAGTGAGAGAGTGGGAGAGTCAGTCAGTGAGAGAGTCTGTCAGTGAGAGTCAGTCAGTCAGTGAGAGTCTGTTAGTGAGAGTCAGTCAGTCAGTCAGTGAGAGAGAGTGGGAGAGTCTGTCAGTGAGAGTCTGTCAGACAGTGAAAGTCTGACAGTGAGAGTGAGTCAGTCAGTAAGAGTCTATCAGTGAGAGGGAGTGAGTGAGTCAGTCAGTGAGAGTGGGAGAGTCAGTCAGTGAGAGAGTTTGTCAGTGAGATTGAGTCAGTCAGTGAGAGTCTGTTAGTGAGAGTGAGTCATTCAGTCAGTGAGAGTGAGTCAATCAGTCAGTGAGAGAGAGTGGGAGATTCAGTGAGAGTGAGTGAGTCAGTGAGAGTGAGTGAGTCAGTGAGTGAGTCAGTCAGTGAGAGTGAGTCTGTCAGTGAGAGTGAGTCTGTCAGTGAGAGTGAGGCTGTCAGTCAGTGAGAGTGAGTGAGTCAGTCAGTCAGTGAGAGAGTGGGAGAGTCAGTGAGAGAGTCTGTTAGTGAGAGTGAGTCAGTGAGAGTGAGTCAGTGAGAGTGAGTCAGTGAGAGTGAGTCATTGAGAGTCAGTGAGCCCGTCAGGGTGAGTGAGTGAGTCAGTGTGTGAGAATGAGTGGGAGAGTCAGTAAGTGAGAGTGAGTGAGTGGGAGAGTCTGTCAGTGATAGTCTGCCAGTGAGAGTCCTTCAGTGAGAGAGAGTCAGTCAGTCAGTTGGAGTCTGTCAGTGAGAGTGAGTCAGTCAGTGAGAGTCTGTCAGTGAGAGTGAGTGGGTCAGTCAGTCAGTGAGAGAGTCAGTGAGAGTGTGTCAGTGAGAGTGAGTGAGTCATTGAGAGTCAGTCAGTCAGTGAGAGTGAGTCAGTGAGTGAGAGTGAGTCAGTCAGTGAGAGAGAGTCTGTCAGTCAGTGAGAGTGAGTGAGTCAGTCAGTGAGAGAGAGTGGGAGAGTCTGTCAGTGAGAGTCTGTCAGTCAGTGAAAGTCAGTCAGTCAGTGAGAGAGATTCTGTCAGTCAGTGAGAGTGAGTCAGTCAGTCAGTGAGAGTCTGTCAGTGAGAGTCTGTCAGTCAGTGGGAGTCTGTCAGTGAGAGTGAGTCAGTCAGTCAGTGAGAGTCTGTCAGTGAGAGTCTGTCAGTCAGTGGGAGTCTGTCAGTGAGAGTGAGTCAGTCAGTCAGTCAGTGAGAGAGTGGGAGAGTCAGTCAGTGAGAGAGTCTGTCAGTGAGAGTCAGTCAGTCAGTGAGAGTCTGTTAGTGAGAGTCAGTCAGTCAGTCAGTGAGAGTCAGTCAGTCAGTGAGAGAGTGAGAGTCATTGAGAGTCTGTCAGTGAGAGGGAGTCAGTAAGAGTAAGTCAGTCAGTGAGAGTGAGTCAGTCAGTGAGTGAGATAGAGTGGGAGAGTCTGCCAGTGAGAGTCTGTCAGTCAGTGAGAGTCTGCCAGTGAGAGTGAGTCAGTCATTCAGTCAGTTAGAGAGTGGGGGTCAGTCAGTCAGTAAGAGAGTCAGTGAGAGTTTGTCAGTGAGATTAAGTGAGTCAGTGAGAGTAAGTGGGTCAGTGAGAGTGAGTCAGTCAGTGAGTGAGAGTGTGTCTGTCAGTCAGTGAGAATGAGTCAGTCAGTGAGAGAGAGTCAGTCAGTCAGTTGGAGTCTGTCAGTGAGAGTGAGTCAGTCAGTGAGAGTCTGTCAGTGAGAGTGAGTGGGTCAGTCAGTCAGTGAGAGAGTGAGAGAGTCAGTGAGAGTCTGTCAGTGAGAGTGAGTGAGTCATTGAGAGTCAGTCAGTCAGTGAGAGTGAGTCAGTGAGTGAGAGTGAGTCAGTCAGTGAGAGAGAGTCTGTCAGTCAGTGAGAGTGAGTGAGTCAGTCAGTGAGAGAGAGTGGGAGAGTCTGTCAGTGAGAGTCTGTCAGTCAGTGAAAGTCAGTCAATCAGTGAGAGAGATGCTGTCAGTCAGTGAGAGTGAGTCAGTCAGTCAGTGAGAGTCTGTCAGTGAGCGTCTGTCAGTCAGTGGGAGTCTGTCAGTGAGAGTGAGTCAGTCAGTCAGTCAGTGAGAGAGTGGGAGAGTCAGTCAGTTAGAGAGTCTGTCAGTGAGAGTCAGTCAGTCAGTGAGAGTCTGTCAGTCAGTGAGAGAGTGAGAGTCATTGAGAGTCTATCAGTGAGAGGGAGTGAGTCAGTGAGAGTGAGTCAGTGAGAGTGAGTCAGTGAGAGTAAGTCAGTGAGAGTAAGTCAGTCAGTGAGAGTGAGTCAGTCAGTGAGTGAGATAGAGTGGGAGAGTCTGCCAGTGAGAGTCTGTCAGTCAGTGAGAGTCTGCCAGTGAGAGTGAGTCAGTCATTCAGTCAGTTAGAGAGTGGGGGTCAGTCAGTCAGTGAGAGAGTCAGTGAGAGTTTGTCAGTGAGATTAAGTGAGTCAGTGAGAGTAAGTGGGTCAGTGAGAGTGAGTCAGTCAGTGAGTGAGAGTGAGTCTGTCAGTCAGTGAGAATGAGTCAGTCGGTGAGTGAGAGAGAGTGAGAGAGTCTGTCAGTGAAAGTCTGTCAATGAGAGTGAGTCAGTGAGAGTCTGTCAGTGAGAGTGAGTGAGTCAATGAGAGTCTGTGAGTGAGAGTGAGTCTGTTAGTCAGTGAGAATGAGTCAGTGAGAGTCTGTTAGTGAGAGTGAGTCAGTCAGCCAGAGAGAGAGTGGGAGAGTCAGTGAGAGAGTCTGTCAGTGAGAGTTAGTCAGTCAGTGAGAGTCTGTCAGTGAGATTGAGTCAGTCAGTCAGTCAGTGAGAGTCAGTCAGTCAGTGAGAGAGAGTGAGAGTCAGTGAGTGTCTGTCAGTGAGAGGGAGTGAGTCAGTGAGAGTGAGTCAGTGAGAGTGAGTGAGTCAGTCAGTGAGAGAGTGGGAGAGTCAGTGAGAGAGTCTGTCAGTGAGAGTCTCTCAGTGAGAGTGAGTCAGTGAGACTGAGTCAGTCAGTGAGAGTGAGTCAGTGAGAGTGAGTCAGTCAGTGAGAGAGTCAGTGAGTGAGAGAGAGTGGGAGAGTCAGTCAGTGAGAGTCTGTCAGTCAGTGAAAGTCAGTCAGTCAGTGAGAGAGAGTGAGTCAGTCAGTCAGTCAGTGAGAGAGTGGGAGAGTCAGTGAGAGAGTCTGTCAGTGAGAGTGAGTCTATCAGTGGGAGTCTGT
The DNA here is from genome assembly GCF_964204655.1 of Triturus cristatus. NCBI lineage: Eukaryota > Metazoa > Chordata > Amphibia > Caudata > Salamandridae > Triturus > Triturus cristatus. The sequence goes on from NC_140579.1 coordinate 1,111,880,446, forward strand.
CAGTGACAGTGAGTGAGTCAGTCAGTGAGTGAGTGAGTGGGAGAGTCTGTCAGTGATAGTTTGTCAGTAAGAGTGAGTCAGTCAGTCAGTCAGTGGGAGTCTGTCAGTGAGAGTGAGTCAGTCAGTCAGTCAGTGGGAGTCTGTCAGTGAGAGTGAGTCTGTCAGTGAGAGTGAGTGAGTCAGTGAAAGTGAGTCAGTCAGTGAGAGTGAGTCAGTCAGTGAGTGAGAGAGAGTGGGAGAGTCTGCCAGTGAGAGTATGTCAGTCAGTGAGAGTCTGCCAGTGAGAGTGAGTCAGTCAGTCAGTCAGTGAGAGAGTCAGTGAGAGTTTGTCAGTGAGAGTAAGTGAGTCAGTGAGAGTGAGTGAGTCAGTGAGAGTGAGTCAGTCAGTAAGTGAGAGTGAGTCTGTGAGTCAGAGAGAATGAGTCAGTCAGTGAGAGAGAGAGAGTGGGAGAGTCTGGCAGTGAGACTCTGTCAATGAGAGTGAGTCAGTGAGAGTCTGTCAGTGAGAGTGAGTGAGTCAATGAGAGTCTGTGAGTGAGAGTGAGTCTGTTAGTCAGTGAGAATGAGTCAGTGAGAGTATGTTAGTGAGAATGAGTGAGTCAGTCAGTGAGAGAGTGGGAGAGTCGGTGAGAGTCTGTCAGTGAGAGTGAGTCAGTCAGAGTGAGTCAGTCAGAGTGAGTGAGTCAGAGTGAGTCAGTCAATGAGTGAGAGTGAGTCTGTCAGTCAGTGAGAATGAGTCAGCGAGAGTCTGTCAGTGAGAGTGAGTGAATCAGTCTGTCAGTGAGAGAGTGGGAGAGTCTGTCAATGAGAGTGAGTCAGTCAGTGAGAGTCTGTCAGTGAGAGTGAATCAGTCAGTCAGTGAGAGTGAGTCAGTCAGTCAGTGAGAGAGTGGGAGAGTCAGTGAGAGAGTCTGTCAGTGAGAGTGAGTCAGTGAGAGTGAGTTAGTCAGTCAGAGTGAGTCAGTCAGTCAGTGAGTGAGAGTGAGTGAGTGGGAGAGTCTGTCAGTGAGAGTTTGTCAGTGAGAGTGAGTGAGTCAGTCAGTCAGTGGGAGTCAGTCAGTGAGAGTCTGTCAGTGAGAGTGAGTGGGTCAGTCAGTCAGTGAGCGAGTCAGTGAGAGTCTGTCAGTGAGAGTGAGTGAGTCAATGAAAGTGAGTCAGTCAGTGAGAGTGAGTCTGTCAGTCAATGAGAGTGAGTCAGTCAGTCAGTCAGTGAGAAAGAGTCTGTCAGTGAGAGTCTGTCAGTCAGTGGGAGTCTGTCAGTGAGAGTGAGTCAGTCAGTGAGAGTCTGTCAGTGAGTGAGTGAGTCAGTCAGTCAGTGAGAGAGTGGGAGAGTCAGTCAGGGAGAGAGTCTGTCAGTGAGAGTGAGTCAGTCAGTGAGAGTCTGTTAGTGAAAGTCAGTCAGTCAGTCAGTGAGAGTGAGTCAGTCAGTGAGAGAGAGTGAGAGTCAGTGAGAGTATGTCAGTCAGAGGGAGTGAGTCAGTGAGAGTGAGTCAGTGAGAGTGAGTGAGTCAGTCAGTGAGAGAGTGGGAGAGTCAGTGAGAGAGTCTGTCAGTGAGAGTGAGTCAGTGATAGTGAGTCAGTCAGAGTGAGTTAGTCAGTCAGAGTGAGTGAGTCAGTCAGTGAGTGAGAGTGAGTGAGTGGGAGCATCTGTCAGTGAGAGTTTGTCAGTGAGAGTGAGTGAGCGAGTCAGTGAAAGTGAGTCAGTCAGTGAGAGTGAGTCAGTCAGTGAGAGTGAGTCTGTCAGTCAGTGAGAGTGAGTCAGTCAGTCAGTCAGTGAGAAAGAGTCTGTCAGTGAGAGTCTGTCAGTCAGTGGGAGTCTGTCAGTGAGAGTGAGTCAGTCAGTGAGAGTCTGTCAGTGAGTGAGTGAGTCAGTCAGTCAGTGAGAGAGTGGGAGGGTCAGTCAGGGAGAGAGTCTGTCAGTGAGAGTGAGTCAGTCACTGAGAGTCTGTTAGTGAGAGTCAGTCAGTCAGTGAGAGTGAGTCAGTCAGTGAGAGAGAGTGAGAGTCAGTGAGAGTCTGTCAGTGAGAGGGAGTGAGTCAGTGAGAGTGAGTCAGTGAGAGTGAGTGAGTCAGTCAGTGAGAGAGTGGGAGAGTCAGTGAGAGAGTCTGTCAGTGAGAGTCTCTCAGTGAGAGTGAGTCAGTGAGACTGAGTCAGTCAGTGAGAGTGAGTCAGTGAGAGTGAGTCAGTCAGTGAGAGAGTCAGTGAGTGAGAGAGAGTGGGAGAGTCAGTCAGTGAGAGTCTGTCAGTGAGAGGGAGTCAGTAAGAGTGAGTGAGTCAGTCATTGAGAGAGATTCTGTCAGTCAGTGAGAGACAGTCTGTCAGTCAGTGAGAGTGAGTGAGTCAGTCAGTCAGTGAGAGAGAGTGGGAGAGTCTGTCAGTGAGAGTCTGTCAGACAGTGAAAGTCTGCCAGTGAGAGTGAGTCAGTCAGTAAGAGTCTATCAGTGAGAGGGAGTGAGTGAGTCAGTCAGTGGGAGTGGGAGAGTCAGTCAGTGAGAGAGTTTGTCAGTGAGATTGAGTCAGTCAGTGAGAGTCTGTCAGTGAGAGTAAGTGAGTCATTGAGAGTCAGTCAGTCAGTGAGAGTGAGTCAGTGAGTGAAAGTGAGTCAGTCAGTGAGAGAGAGTCTGTCAGTCAGTGAGAGTGAGTCAGTCAGTCAGTGAGAGTCTGTCAGTGAGAGTCTGTCAGTCAGTAAAAGTCAGTCAGTCAGTGAGAGAGATTCTGTCAGTCAGTGAGAGTGAGTCAGTCAGTCAGTGAGAGTCTGTCAGTGAGTGTCTGTCAGTCAGTGGGAGTCTGTCAGTGAGAGTGAGTCAGTCAGTCAGTCAGTCGGTGAGAGAGTGGGAGAGTCAGTCAGTGAGAGAGTCTGTCAGTGAGAGAGTGGGAGAGTCAGTGAGAGAGTCTGTCAGTGAGAGTGAGTCAGTGAGAGTGAGTAAGTCAGTCAGAGTGAGTCAGTCAGTCAGTGAGTGAGAGTGAGTGAGTGGGAGAGTCTGTCAGTGAGAGTTTGTCAGTGAGAGTGAGTGAGTCAGTCAGTCAGTGGGAGTCAGTCAGTGAGAGTCTGTCAGTGAGAGTGAGTGGGTCAGTCAGTCAGTGAGCGAGTCAGTGAGAGTCTGTCAGTGAGAGTGAGTGAGTCAATGAAAGTGAGTCAGTCAGTGAGAGTGAGTCTGTCAGTCAATGAGAGTGAGTCAGTCAGTCAGTCAGTGAGAAAGAGTCTGTCAGTGAGAGTCTGTCAGTCAGTGGGAGTCTGTCAGTGAGAGTGAGTCAGTCAGTGAGAGTCTGTCAGTGAGTGAGTGAGTCAGTCAGTCAGTGAGAGAGTGGGAGAGTCAGTCAGGGAGAGAGTCTGTCAGTGAGAGTGAGTCAGTCAGTGAGAGTCTGTTAGTGAAAGTCAGTCAGTCAGTCAGTGAGAGTGAGTCAGTCAGTGAGAGAGAGTGAGAGTCAGTGAGAGTCTGTCAGTCAGAGGGAGTGAGTCAGTGAGAGTGAGTCAGTGAGAGTGAGTGAGTCAGTCAGTGAGAGAGTGGGAGAGTCAGTGAGAGAGTCTGTCAGTGAGAGTGAGTCAGTGATAGTGAGTCAGTGAGAGTGAGTTAGTCAGTCAGAGTGAGTCAGTCAGTCAGTGAGTGAGAGTGAGTGAGTGGGAGCATCTGTCAGTGAGAGTTTGTCAGTGAGAGTGAGTGAGCGAGTCAGTGAAAGTGAGTCAGTCAGTGAGAGTGAGTCAGTCAGTGAGAGTGAGTCTGTCAGTCAGTGAGAGTGAGTCAGTCAGTCAGTCAGTGAGAAAGAGTCTGTCAGTGAGAGTCTGTCAGTCAGTGGGAGTCTGTCAGTGAGAGTGAGTCAGTCAGTGAGAGTCTGTCAGTGAGTGAGTGAGTCAGTCAGTCAGTGAGAGAGTGGGAGGGTCAGTCAGGGAGAGAGTCTGTCAGTGAGAGTGAGTCAGTCACTGAGAGTCTGTTAGTGAGAGTCAGTCAGTCAGTGAGAGTGAGTCAGTCAGTGAGAGAGAGTGAGAGTCAGTGAGAGTCTGTCAGTGAGAGGGAGTGAGTCAGTGAGAGTGAGTCAGTGAGAGTGAGTGAGTCAGTCAGTGAGAGAGTGGGAGAGTCAGTGAGAGAGTCTGTCAGTGAGAGTCTCTCAGTGAGAGTGAGTCAGTGAGACTGAGTCAGTCAGTGAGAGTGAGTCAGTGAGAGTGAGTCAGTCAGTGAGAGAGTCAGTGAGTGAGAGAGAGTGGGAGAGTCAGTCAGTGAGAGTCTGTCAGTGAGAGGGAGTCAGTAAGAGTGAGTGAGTCAGTCATTGAGAGAGATTCTGTCAGTCAGTGAGAGACAGTCTGTCAGTCAGTGAGAGTGAGTGAGTCAGTCAGTCAGTGAGAGAGAGTGGGAGAGTCTGTCAGTGAGAGTCTGTCAGACAGTGAAAGTCTGCCAGTGAGAGTGAGTCAGTCAGTAAGAGTCTATCAGTGAGAGGGAGTGAGTGAGTCAGTCAGTGAGAGTGGGAGAGTCAGTCAGTGAGAGAGTTTGTCAGTGAGATTGAGTCAGTCAGTGAGAGTCTGTCAGTGAGAGTAAGTGAGTCATTGAGAGTCAGTCAGTCAGTGAGAGTGAGTCAGTGAGTGAAAGTGAGTCAGTCAGTGAGAGAGAGTCTGTCAGTCAGTGAGAGTGAGTCAGTCAGTCAGTGAGAGTCTGTCAGTGAGAGTCTGTCAGTCAGTAAAAGTCAGTCAGTCAGTGAGAGAGATTCTGTCAGTCAGTGAGAGTGAGTCAGTCAGTCAGTGAGAGTCTGTCAGTGAGTGTCTGTCAGTCAGTGGGAGTCTGTCAGTGAGAGTGAGTCAGTCAGTCAGTCGGTGAGAGAGTGGGAGAGTCAGTCAGTGAGAGAGTCTGTCAGTGAGAGTGAGTGAGTCAGTGAGAGTCAGTCAGTCGGTGAGAGTGAGTCAGTGAGTGAGAGTGAGTGAGTCAGTGAGAGAGTCTGTCAGTCAGTGAGAGTGAGTCAGTCAGTGAGAGAGAGTGGGAGAGTCTGTCAGTGAGAGTATGTCAGTCAGTGAGAGTGAGTCAGTCAGTGAGAGAGATTCTGTCAGTCAGTGAGAGAGAGTCTGTCAGTCAGTGAGAGTGAGTCAGTTAGTCAGTGAGAGTGAGTCAGTCAGTGAGAGTCTGTCAGCGAGAGTGAGTGAGTCAGTCAGTCAGAGAGAGGGAGTCAGTCAGTCAGTGAGAGAGAGTCAGTCAGTGAAAGTCAGTCAGTGAGAGTCTGTCAGTGAGAGTGAGTGAGTCAGTCAGTGAGAGTGAGTGAGTCTGTCAGTGAGAGTGAGTGAGTCTGTCAGTGAGAGTGAGTGAGTCTGTCAGTGAGAGAGTGGGAGAGTCTGTCAATGAGAGTGAGTCAGTCAGTGAGAGTCTGTCAGTGAGAGTGAGCCAGTGAGAGTGAGTCAGTCAGTGAGAGAGTGGGAGAGTCAGTGAGAGAGTCTGTCAGTGAGAGTCTCTCAGTGAGAGTGAGTCAGTGAGACTGAGTCAGTCAGTGAGAGTGAGTCAGTGAGAGTGAGTCAGTCAGTGAGAGAGTCAGTGAGTGAGAGAGAGTGGGAGAGTCAGTCAGTGAGAGTCTGTCAGTGAGAGGGAGTCAGTAAGAGTGAGTGAGTCAGTCATTGAGAGAGATTCTGTCAGTCAGTGAGAGACAGTCTGTCAGTCAGTGAGAGTGAGTGAGTGAGTCAGTCATTGAGAGTGAGCCAGTCAGTCAGTCAGTGAGAGAGGTTGGGTGAGTCAGTGAGAGAGTCTGTCAGTGAGAGTGAGTCAGTGAGAGTGAGTCAGTGAGAGTGAGTCATTGAGAGTGAGTGAGCCCGTCAGAGTGAGTGAGTGAGTCAGTGAGTGAGAATGAGTGGGAGAGTCAGTGAGTGAGAGTGAGTGAGTGGGAGAGTCTGTCAGTGATAGTCTGCCAGTGAGAGTCCTTCAGTGAGAGTCAGTCAGTCAGTGGGAGTCTGTCAGTGAGAGTGAGTCAGTCAGTGAGAGTCTGTCAGTGAGAGTGAGTGGGTCAGTCAGTCAGTGAGAGAGTGAGAGAGTCAGTGAGAGTCTGTCAGTGAGATTGAGTGAGTCATTGAGAGTCAGTCAGTCAGTGAGAGTGAGTCAGTGAGTGAGAGTCAGTCAGTCAGTGAGAGAGAGTCTGTCAGTCAATGAGAGTGAGTGAGTCAGTCAGTGAGAGAGAGTGGGAGAGTCTGTCAGTGAGAGTCTGTCAGTCAGTGAAAGTCAGTCAGTCAGTGAGAGAGATTCTGTCAGTCAGTGAGAGTGAGTCAGTCAGTCAGTCAGTGAGAGTCTGTCAGTCAGTGGGAGTCTGTCAGTGAGAGTGAGTCAGTCAGTCAGTCAGTGGGAGTCTGTCAGTGAGAGTGAGTCAGTCAGTGATAATCTGTCAGTGAGAGTGAGTGAGTCAGTCAGTCAGTGGGAGTCTGTCAGTGAGAGTAAGTCTGTCAGTGAGAGTGAGTGAGTCAGTGAAAGTGAATCAGTCAGTGAGAGTGAGTCAGTCAGTGAGTGAGAGTGGGAGAGTCTGCCAGTGAGAGTCTGTCAGTCAGTGAGAGTCTGCCAGTGAGAGTGAGTCAGTCAGTCAGTCAGTGAGAGAGTCAGTGAGAGTTTGTCAGTGAGAGTCAGTCAGTAAGTGAGAGTGAGTCTGTGAGTCAGTGAGAATGAGTCAGTCAGTGAGTGAGAGAGTGGGAGAGTCTGTCAGTGAGACTCTGTCAATGAGAGTGAGTCAGTGAGAGTCTGTCAGTGAGAGTGAGTGAGTCAATGAGAGTCTGAGAGTGAGTCTGTTAGTCAGTGAGAATGAGTCAGTGAGAGTCTGTTAGTGAGAATGAGTGAGTCAGTCAGTGAGAGAGTAGGAGAGTCGGTGAGAGTCTGTCAGTGAGAGTGAGTCAGTGAGAGTGAGTCAGTCAGAGTGAGTCAGTCAGAGTGAGTCAGTCAATTAGTGAGAGTGAGTCTATCAGTCAGTGAGAATGAGTCAGCGAGAGTCTGTCAGTGAGAGTGAGTGAGTCAGTCTGTCAGTGAGAGAGTGGGAGAGTCTGTCAATGAGAGTGAGTCAGTCAGTGAGAGTGTGTCAGTGAGAGTGAGTCAGTCAGTCAGTGAGAGTGAGTCAGTCAGTCAGTGAGAGAGTGGGAGAGTCAGTGAGAGAGTCTGTCAGTGAGAGTGAGTCAGTGATAGTGAGTCAGTGAGAGTGAGTTAGTCAGTCAGAGTGAGTCAGTCAGTCAGTGAGTGAGAGTGAGTGAGTGGGAGAGTCTGTCAGTGAGAGTTTGTCAGTGAGAGTGAGTGAGTGAGTGAGTGAAAGTGAGTCAGTCAGTGAGAGTGAGTCAGTCACTGAGAGTGAGTCTGTCAGTCAGTGAGAGTGAGTCAGCCAGTCAGTCAGTGAGAAAGAGTCTGTCAGTGAGAGTCTGTCAGTCAGTGGGAGTCTGTCAGTGAGAGTGAGTCAGTCAGTGAGAGTCTGTCAGTGAGTGAGTGAGTGAGTGAGTCAGTCAGTGAGAGAGTGGGAGAGTCAGTCAGGGAGAGAGTCTGTCAGTGAGAGTGAGTCAGTCAGTGAGAGTCTGTTAGTGAGAGTCAGTCAGTCAGTGAGAGTGAGTGAGTCAGTGAAAGTGAGTCAGTCAGTGAGAGTGAGTCAGTCAGTGAGTGAGAGAGAGTGGGAGAGTCTGCCAGTGAGAGTATGTCAGTCAGTGAGAGTCTGCCAGTGAGAGTGAGTCAGTCAGTCAGTCAGTGAGAGAGTCAGTGAGAGTTTGTCAGTGAGAGTAAGTGAGTCAGTGAGAGTGAGTGAGTCAGTGAGAGTGAGTCAGTCAGTAAGTGAGAGTGAGTCTGTGAGTCAGTGAGAATGAGTCAGTCAGTGAGAGAGAGAGAGTGGGAGAGTCTGTCAGTGAGACTCTGTCAATGAGAGTGAGTCAGTGAGAGTCTGTCAGTGAGAGTGAGTGAGTCAATGAGAGTCTGTGAGTGAGAGTGAGTCTGTTAGTCAGTGAGAATGAGTCAGTGAGAGTATGTTAGTGAGAATGAGTGAGTCAGTCAGTGAGAGAGTGGGAGAGTCGGTGAGAGTCTGTCAGTGAGAGTGAGTCAGTCAGAGTGAGTCAGTCAGAGTGAGTGAGTCAGAGTGAGTCAGTCAATGAGTGAGAGTGAGTCTGTCAGTCAGTGAGAATGAGTCAGCGAGAGTCTGTCAGTGAGAGTGAGTGAATCAGTCTGTCAGTGAGAGAGTGGGAGAGTCTGTCAATGAGAGTGAGTCAGTCAGTGAGAGTCTGTCAGTGAGAGTGAATCAGTCAGTCAGTGAGAGTGAGTCAGTCAGTCAGTGAGAGAGTGGGAGAGTCAGTGAGAGAGTCTGTCAGTGAGAGTGAGTCAGTGAGAGTGAGTTAGTCAGTGAGAGTGAGTCAGTCAGTCAGTGAGTGAGATTGAGTGAGTGGGAGAGTCTGTCAGTGAGAGTTTGTCAGTGAGAGTGAGTGAGTCAGTCAGTCAGTGGGAGTCAGTCAGTGAGAGTCTGTCAGTGAGAGTGAGTGGGTCAGTCAGTCAGTGAGCGAGTCAGTGAGAGTCTGTCAGTGAGAGTGAGTGAGTCAATGAAAGTGAGTCAGTCAGTGAGAGTGAGTCTGTCAGTCAATGAGAGTGAGTCAGTCAGTCAGTCAGTGAGAAAGAGTCTGTCAGTGAGAGTCTGTCAGTCAGTGGGAGTCTGTCAGTGAGAGTGAGTCAGTCAGTGAGAGTCTGTCAGTGAGTGAGTGAGTCAGTCAGTCAGTGAGAGAGTGGGAGAGTCAGTCAGGGAGAGAGTCTGTCAGTGAGAGTGAGTCAGTCAGTGAGAGTCTGTTAGTGAAAGTCAGTCAGTCAGTCAGTGAGAGTGAGTCAGTCAGTGAGAGAGAGTGAGAGTCAGTGAGAGTCTGTCAGTCAGAGGGAGTGAGTCAGTGAGAGTGAGTCAGTGAGAGTGAGTGAGTCAGTCAGTGAGAGAGTGGGAGAGTCAGTGAGAGAGTCTGTCAGTGAGAGTGAGTCAGTGATAGTGAGTCAGTGAGAGTGAGTTAGTCAGTCAGAGTGAGTCAGTCAGTCAGTGAGTGAGAGTGAGTGAGTGGGAGCATCTGTCAGTGAGAGTTTGTCAGTGAGAGTGAGTGAGCGAGTCAGTGAAAGTGAGTCAGTCAGTGAGAGTGAGTCAGTCAGTGAGAGTGAGTCTGTCAGTCAGTGAGAGTGAGTCAGTCAGTCAGTCAGTGAGAAAGAGTCTGTCAGTGAGAGTCTGTCAGTCAGTGGGAGTCTGTCAGTGAGAGTGAGTCAGTCAGTGAGAGTCTGTCAGTGAGTGAGTGAGTCAGTCAGTCAGTGAGAGAGTGGGAGGGTCAGTCAGGGAGAGAGTCTGTCAGTGAGAGTGAGTCAGTCACTGAGAGTCTGTTAGTGAGAGTCAGTCAGTCAGTGAGAGTGAGTCAGTCAGTGAGAGAGAGTGAGAGTCAGTGAGAGTCTGTCAGTGAGAGGGAGTGAGTCAGTGAGAGTGAGTCAGTGAGAGTGAGTGAGTCAGTCAGTGAGAGAGTGGGAGAGTCAGTGAGAGAGTCTGTCAGTGAGAGTCTCTCAGTGAGAGTGAGTCAGTGAGACTGAGTCAGTCAGTGAGAGTGAGTCAGTGAGAGTGAGTCAGTCAGTGAGAGAGTCAGTGAGTGAGAGAGAGTGGGAGAGTCAGTCAGTGAGAGTCTGTCAGTGAGAGGGAGTCAGTAAGAGTGAGTGAGTGAGTCATTGAGAGAGATTCTGTCAGTCAGTGAGAGACAGTCTGTCAGTCAGTGAGAGTGAGTGAGTCAGTCAGTCAGTGAGAGAGAGTGGGAGAGTCTGTCAGTGAGAGTCTGTCAGACAGTGAAAGTCTGCCAGTGAGAGTGAGTCAGTCAGTAAGAGTCTATCAGTGAGAGGGAGTGAGTGAGTCAGTCAGTGAGAGTGGAAGAGTCAGTCAGTGAGAGAGTTTGTCAGTGAGATTGAGTCAGTCAGTGAGAGTCTGTCAGTGAGAGTAAGTGAGTCATTGAGAGTCAGTCAGTCAGTGAGAGTGAGTCAGTGAGTGAAAGTGAGTCAGTCAGTGAGAGAGAGTCTGTCAGTCAGTGAGAGTGAGTCAGTCAGTCAGTGAGAGTCTGTCAGTGAGAGTCTGTCAGTCAGTAAAAGTCAGTCAGTCAGTGAGAGAGATTCTGTCAGTCAGTGAGAGTGAGTCAGTCAGTCAGTGAGAGTCTGTCAGTGAGTGTCTGTCAGTCAGTGGGAGTCTGTCAGTGAGAGTGAGTCAGTCAGTCAGTCGGTGAGAGAGTGGGAGAGTCAGTCAGTGAGAGAGTCTGTCAGTGAGAGTGAGTGAGTCAGTGAGAGTCAGTCAGTCGGTGAGAGTGAGTCAGTGAGTGAGAGTGAGTGAGTCAGTGAGAGAGTCTGTCAGTCAGTGAGAGTGAGTCAGTCAGTGAGAGAGAGTGGGAGAGTCTGTCAGTGAGAGAATGTCAGTCAGTGAGAGTGAGTCAGTCATTCAGTTAGAGAGATTCTGTCAGTCAGTGAGAGAGAGTCTGTCAGTCAGTGAGAGTGAGTCAGTCACTGAGAGTGAGTCTGTCAGTCAGTGAGAGTGAGTCAGCCAGTCAGTCAGTGAGAAAGAGTCTGTCAGTGAGAGTCTGTCAGTCAGTGGGAGTCTGTCAGGGAGAGTGAGTCAGTCAGTGAGAGTCTGTCAGTGAGTGAGTGAGTGAGTCAGTCAGTGAGAGAGTGGGAGAGTCAGTCAGGGAGAGAGTCTGTCAGTGAGAGTGAGTCAGTCAGTGAGAGTCTGTTAGTGAGAGTCAGTCAGTCAGTGAGAGTGAGTCAGTCAGTGAGAGAGAGTGAGAGTCAGTGAGAGTCTGTCAGTGAGAGGGAGTGAGTCAGTGAGAGGGAGTCAGTGAGAGTGAGTGAGTCAGTCAGTGAGAGAGTGGGAGAGTCAGTGAGAGAGTCTGTCAGTGAGAGTCTCTCAGTGAGAGTGAGTCAGTGAGACTGAGTCAGTCAGTGAGAGTGAGTCAGTGAGAGTGAGTCAGTCAGTGAGAGAGTCAGTGAGTGAGAGAGAGTGGGAGAGTCATTCAGTGAGAGTCTGTCAGTGAGAGTGAGTCAGTAAGAGTGAGTGAGTCAGTCATTGAGAGAGATTCTGTCAGTCAGTGAGAGACAGTCTGTCAGTCAGTGAGAGTGAGTGAGTCAGTCAGTCAGTGAGAGAGAGTGGGAGAGTCTGTCGATGAGAGTCTGTCAGACAGTGAAAGTCTGCCAGTGAGAGTGAGTCAGTCAGTAAGAGTCTATCAGTGAGAGGGAGTGAGTGAGTCAGTCAGTGAGAGTGGGAGAGTCAGTCAGTGAGAGAGTTTGTCAGTGAGATTGAGTCAGTCAGTGAGAGTATGTTAGTGAGAGTGAGTCATTCAGTCAGTGAGAGTGAGTCAATCAGTCAGTGAGAGAGAGTGGGAGATTCAGTGAGAGTAAGTGAGTCAGTGAGAGTGAGTCAGTCAGTGAGTGAGTCAGTCAGTGAGAGTGAGTCTGTCAGTGAGAGTGAGTCTGTCAGTGAGAGTGAGTCTGTCAGTCAGTGAGAGTGAGTGAGTCAGTCAGTCAGTGAGAGAGTGGGAGAGTCAGTGAGAGAGTCTGTTAGTGAGAGTGAGTCAGTGAGAGTGAGTCAGTGAGAGTGAGTCAGTGAGAGTGAGTCATTGAGAGTCAGTGAGCCCGTCAGAGTGAGTGAGTGAGTCAGTGAGTGAGAATGAGTGGGAGAGTCAGTAAGTGAGAGTGAGTGAGTGGGAGAGTCTGTCAGTGATAGTCCTTCAGTGAGAGTCCTTCAGTGAGAGAGAGTCAGTCAGTCAGTTGGAGTCTGTCAGTGAGAGTGAGTCAGTCAGTGAGAGTCTGTCAGTGAGAGTGAGTGGGTCAGTCAGTCAGTGAGAGAGTGAGAGAGTCAGTGAGAGTCTGTCAGTGAGAGTGAGTGAGTCATTGAGAGTCAGTCAGTCAGTGAGAGTGAGTCAGTGAGTGAGAGTGAGTCAGTCAGTGAGAGAGAGTCTGTCAGTCAGTGAGAGTGAGTGAGTCAGTCAGTGAGAGAGAGTGGGAGAGTCTGTCAGTGAAAGTCTGTCAGTCAGTGAAAGTCAGTCAGTCAGTGAGAGAGATTCTGTCAGTCAGTGAGAGTGAGTCAGTCAGTCAGCAGTGAGAGTCTGTCAGTGAGAGTCTGTCAGTCAGTGGGAGTCTGTCAGTGAGAGTGAGTCAGTCAGTCAGTCAGTGAGAGAGTGGGAGAGTCAGTCAGTGAGAGAGTCTGTCAGTGAGAGTCAGTCAGTCAGTGAGAGTCTGTTAGTGAGAGTCAGTCAGTCAGTCAGTGAGAGTCAGTCAGTCAGTGAGATAGTGAGAGTCATTGAGAGTCTGTCAGTGAGAGGGAGTGAGTCAGTGAGAGTGAGTCAGTGAGAGTAAGTCAGTCAGTGAGAGTGAGTCAGTCAGTGAGTGAGATAGAGTGGGAGAGTCTGCCAGTGAGAGTCTGTCAGTCAGTGAGAGTGAGTCAGTCATTCAGTCAGTTAGAGAGTAGGGGTCAGTCAGTCAGTGAGAGAGTCAGTGAGAGTTTGTCAGTGAGATTAAGTGAGTCAGTGAGAGTAAGTGGGTCAGTGAGAGTGAGTCAGTCAGTGAGTGAGAGTGAGTCTGTCAGTCAGTGAGAATGAGTCAGTCAGTGAGAGAGAGAGAGTGGGAGAGTCTGTCAGTGAAAGTCTGTCAATGAGAGTGAGTCAATGAGAGTTTGTGAGTGAGAGTGAGTCTGTTAGTCAGTGAGAATGAGTCAGTGAGAGTCTGTTAGTGAGAGTGAGTGAGTCAGTCAGCCAGTGAGAGAGTGGGAGAGTCAGTGAGAGAGTCTGTCAGTGAGAGAGATTCTGTCAGTCAGTGAGAGACAGTCTGTCAGTCAGTGAGAGTGAGTGAGTCAGTCAGTCAGTGAGAGAGAGTGGGAGAGTCTGTCGATGAGAGTCTGTCAGACAGTGAAAGTCTGCCAGTGAGAGTGAGTCAGTCAGTAAGAGTCTATCAGTGAGAGGGAGTGAGTGAGTCAGTCAGTGAGAGTGGGAGAGTCAGTCAGTGAGAGAGTTTGTCAGTGAGATTGAGTCAGTCAGTGAGAGTATGTTAGTGAGAGTGAGTCATTCAGTCAGTGAGAGTGAGTCAATCAGTCAGTGAGAGAGAGTGGGAGATTCAGTGAGAGTAAGTGAGTCAGTGAGAGTGAGTCAGTCAGTGAGTGAGTCAGTCAGTGAGAGTGAGTCTGTCAGTGAGAGTGAGTCTGTCAGTGAGAGTGAGTCTGTCAGTCAGTGAGAGTGAGTGAGTCAGTCAGTCAGTGAGAGAGTGGGAGAGTCAGTGAGAGAGTCTGTTAGTGAGAGTGAGTCAGTGAGAGTGAGTCAGTGAGAGTGAGTCAGTGAGAGTGAGTCATTGAGAGTCAGTGAGCCCGTCAGAGTGAGTGAGTGAGTCAGTGAGTGAGAATGAGTGGGAGAGTCAGTAAGTGAGAGTGAGTGAGTGGGAGAGTCTGTCAGTGATAGTCCTTCAGTGAGAGTCCTTCAGTGAGAGAGAGTCAGTCAGTCAGTTGGAGTCTGTCAGTGAGAGTGAGTCAGTCAGTGAGAGTCTGTCAGTGAGAGTGAGTGGGTCAGTCAGTCAGTGAGAGAGTGAGAGAGTCAGTGAGAGTCTGTCAGTGAGAGTGAGTGAGTCATTGAGAGTCAGTCAGTCAGTGAGAGTGAGTCAGTGAGTGAGAGTGAGTCAGTCAGTGAGAGAGAGTCTGTCAGTCAGTGAGAGTGAGTGAGTCAGTCAGTGAGAGAGAGTGGGAGAGTCTGTCAGTGAAAGTCTGTCAGTCAGTGAAAGTCAGTCAGTCAGTGAGAGAGATTCTGTCAGTCAGTGAGAGTGAGTCAGTCAGTCAGCAGTGAGAGTCTGTCAGTGAGAGTCTGTCAGTCAGTGGGAGTCTGTCAGTGAGAGTGAGTCAGTCAGTCAGTCAGTGAGAGAGTGGGAGAGTCAGTCAGTGAGAGAGTCTGTCAGTGAGAGTCAGTCAGTCAGTGAGAGTCTGTTAGTGAGAGTCAGTCAGTCAGTCAGTGAGAGTCAGTCAGTCAGTGAGATAGTGAGAGTCATTGAGAGTCTGTCAGTGAGAGGGAGTGAGTCAGTGAGAGTGAGTCAGTGAGAGTAAGTCAGTCAGTGAGAGTGAGTCAGTCAGTGAGTGAGATAGAGTGGGAGAGTCTGCCAGTGAGAGTCTGTCAGTCAGTGAGAGTGAGTCAGTCATTCAGTCAGTTAGAGAGTAGGGGTCAGTCAGTCAGTGAGAGAGTCAGTGAGAGTTTGTCAGTGAGATTAAGTGAGTCAGTGAGAGTAAGTGGGTCAGTGAGAGTGAGTCAGTCAGTGAGTGAGAGTGAGTCTGTCAGTCAGTGAGAATGAGTCAGTCAGTGAGAGAGAGAGAGTGGGAGAGTCTGTCAGTGAAAGTCTGTCAATGAGAGTGAGTCAGTGAGAGTCTGTCAGTGAGAGTGAGTGAGTCAATGAGAGTTTGTGAGTGAGAGTGAGTCTGTTAGTCAGTGAGAATGAGTCAGTGAGAGTCTGTTAGTGAGAGTGAGTGAGTCAGTCAGCCAGTGAGAGAGTGGGAGAGTCAGTGAGAGAGTCTGTCAGTGAGAGTGAGTCTATCAGTGGGAGTCTGTCAGTGAGAGTGAGTGAGTCAGTCAGTGAGTGAGTGAGTGGGAGAGTCTGTCAGTGATAGTTTGTCAGTGAGAGTGAGTCAGTCAGTCAGTGGGAGTCTGTCAGTGAGAGTGAGTGAGTCAGTGATAGTCTGTCAGTGAGAGTGAGTGAGTCAGTCAGTCAGTGGGAGTCTGTCAGTGAGAGTGAGTCTGTCAGTGAGAGTGAGTGAGTCAGTGAAAGTGAGTCAGTCAGTGAGAGTGAGTCAGTCAGTGAGTGAGAGAGAGTAGGAGAGTCTGCCAGTGAGAGTATGTCAGTCAGTGAGAGTCTGCCAGTGAGAGTGAGTCAGTCAGTCAGTCAGTGAGAGAGTCAGTGAGAGTTTGTCAGTGAGAGTAAGTGAGTCAGTGAGAGTGAGTCAGTCAGTAAGTGAGAGTGAGTCTGTGAGTCAGTGAGAATGAGTCAGTCAGTGAGTGAGAGAGAGTGGGAGAGTCTGTCAGTGAGACTCTGTCAATGAGAGTGAGTCAGTGAGAGTCTGTCAGTGAGAGTGAGTGAGTCAATGAGAGTCTGTGAGTGAGAGTGAGTCTGTTAGTCAGTGAGAATGAGTCAGTGAGAGTCTGTTAGTGAGAATGAGTGAGTCAGTCAGTGAGAGAGTGGGAGAGTCAGTGAGAGTCTGTCAGTGAGAGTGAGTCAGTCAGAGTGAGTCAGTCAGAGTGAGTGAGTCAGAGTGAGTCAGTCAATGAGTGAGAGTGAGTCTGTCAGTCAGTGAGAATGAGTCAGCGAGAGTCTGTCAGTGAGAGTGAGTGAGTCAGTCTGTCAGTGAGAGAGTGGGAGAGTCTGTCAATGAGAGTGAGTCAGTCAGTGAGAGTCTGTCAGTGAGAGTGAATCAGTCAGTCAGTGAGAGTGAGTCAGTCAGTCAGTGAGAGAGTGGGAGAGTCAGTGAGAGAGTCTGTCAGTGAGAGTGAGTCAGTGATAGTGAGTCAGTGAGAGTGAGTTAGTCAGTCAGAGTGAGTCAGTCAGTCAGTGAGTGAGAGTGAGTGAGTGGGAGAGTCTGTCAGTGAGAGTTTGTCAGTGAGAGTGAGTGAGTCAGTCAGTCAGTGGGAGTCAGTCAATGAGAGTCTGTCAGTGAGAGTGAGTGGGTCAGTCAGTCAGTGAGCGAGTCAGTGAGAGTCTGTCAGTGAGAGTGAGTGATTCAGTGAAAGTGAGTCAGTCAGTGAGAGTGAGTGTGTCAGTCAGTGAGAGTGAGTCAGTCAGTCAGTCAGTGAGAAAGAGTCTGTCAGTGAGAGTCTGTCAGTCAGTGGGAGTCTGTCAGTGAGAGTGAGTCAGTCAGTGAGAGTCTGTCAGTGAGTGAGTGAGTCAGTCAGTCAGTCAGTGAGAGAGTGGGAGAGTCAGTCAGGGAGAGAGTCTGTCAGTGAGAGTGAGTCAGTCAGTGAGAGTCTGTTAGTGAAAGTCAGTCAGTCAGTCAATGAGAGTGAGTCAGTCAGTGAGAGAGAGTGAGAGTCAGTGAGAGTCTGTCAGTGAGAGGGAGTGAGTCAGTGAGAGTGAGTCAGTCAGTGAGAGTGAGTTTGTCAGTGAGAGTGAGTCTGTCAGTCAGTGAGAGTGAGTCAGTCAGTCAGTCAGTGAGAGAGTGGGAGAGTCAGTGAGAGAGTCTGTTAGTGAGAGTGAGTCAGTGAGAGTGAGTCAGTGAGAGTGAGTCAGTGAGAGTGAGTCATTGAGAGTCAGTGAGCCCGTCAGAGTGAGTCAGTGAGTCAGTGAGTGAGAATGAGTGGGAGAGTCAGTAAGTGAGAGTGAGTGAGTGGGAGAGTCTGTCAGTGATAGTCTGCCAGTGAGAGTCCTTCAGTGAGAGAGAGTCAGTCAGTCAGTTGGAGTCTGTCAGTGAGAGTGAGTCAGTCAGTGAGAGTCTGTCAGTGAGAGTGAGTGGGTCAGTCAGTCAGTGAGAGAGTGAGAGAGTCAGTGAGAGTCTGTCAGTGAGAGTGAGTGAGTCATTGAGAGTCAGTCAGTCAGTGAGAGTGAGTCAGTGAGTGAGAGTGAGTCAGTCAGTGAGAGAGAGTCTGTCAGTCAGTGAGAGTGAGTGAGTCAGTCAGTGAGAGAGAGTGGGAGAGTCTGTCAGTGAGAGTCTGTCAGTCAGTGAAAGTCAGTCAGTCAGTGAGAAAGATTCTGTCAGTCAGTGAGAGTGAGTCAGTCAGTCAGTGAGAGTCTGTCAGTGAGAGTCTGTCAGTCAGTGGGAGTCTGTCAGTGAGAGTGAGTCAATCAGTCAGTCAGTGAGAGAGTGGGAGAGTCAGTCAGTGAGAGAGTCTGTCAGTGAGAGTCAGTCAGTCAGTGAGAGTCTGTTAGTGAGAGTCAGTCAGTCAGTCAGTGAGAGTCAGTCAGTCAGTGAGAGTGAGGAAATATGAATTTTATGATCAGTTATGTCCCCTATCTTAGACCCCAACGACTCCATGTACATGCTACAAGTACATGTATGTTCCCTCCAGTTCCAGCTATGAAGACGCAAATACATGTGCGTCCAACGCCAACATGTCCTCTTTCAGATCCGCCATGAATGGGTCAAATAGTCCATTCCTAAGTATGATTGGCCACCGACTTTATATGGTTCACTTTTCACGTTTTACAGTTCAGGCGAGTAGGCCCTGAATTCTGTCATCAAGCCTTTTCCTGCTTCTGCCTCTGAAATGCTCCAGCCTGGACCTGCATCCGTGTCCATGAACTTTGTCTTACTCCCTGCGCGGCTAGCGGTGCCTGACGCGGCCTGTTGCCTGCCAAAAACTGTATTCAGCCTTCAAGTTATCTGCTCCGCTCCTCATCCAATACATTCCTGTCTAGCAGTTTAGGTAAACATCCTTCCAGCTACCGAGCAAAAGGCTCGGCCACGCTATCTCTATGCAAGTAATTCATAGCTCCTGTTACCATGGAAGATTCCTGCCCCCTCGCATCTCATGTAGACACATAGACGCTTGTACATGCACTAACAGTCAGTATAGAATAGATTCCGTCCGAGAGACCTTTCCTTCTGGATAAAACAGTTCCTTAAACAAAGATATTAGATACGATTTGGGATTAGGTTGACCTGACCCCCCAGACTTCTGTCTCCATATGTAGAGCTAAATGTCAATTCCCCTTCACCCTCTAGTTGCACGTCAATCACACGTCAATCACACGTCATGCGGCTGCGCGCGCATCTCTGCCAAATATTTCTGCTGACACTGCAGGATTCTCTTATGGATCCACCCACTTGTGACATCATTTTAAATTACGTTTCTAGTATACGCCTGTATTTACGCCTATTTTCATTACGTATGTGTATTCTTATCTGTATTATCAGCTGTTACGCCTCCTGCATCTGTCTTAATGCAATGTTTTTCATATATATATTGTTACTTGTCAATAATGTATTGCCTATCCCTTCCTGAACCTTCGTGGTGATGGAATATGATTGCCTGGTTCGAACCATAATTCCTTTGTAAGGAATAAAGTCCTTTTCAGAACCTCTAATACCACGGATTCTGCCTCTTATTTTGACTGAGTTATTCTTACTAGACTTTACCGCATAAAAAATAGTACAGGTAATTTAAATATTTACCACATAAATTGGCGCCCGAACAGGGACACTTTCTCATCTCACGCGCCGGAGGTGCGTTGCAGGCCCGGTCCCCTGCCACAGCTGAACGGACAAAAACGCGTACCCGCAGGATTTCCTGTATCTCCCTCCGGCCAAGCGGGGGTGACTGAGGCTGCGATCAACACCCAGACGAGGCGGTGAGAAGTGCGAAGTATCCCGACCAGAGCCTAGCTGAGAGAGCAAGATCCGAGGTATACAGAGGCCCACCAGGTTCCGAAGTTCCGAGTCGAGTCGAGTCCAGTCCAGTCCAGTCCGGTCCAGTTCAGTTCAGTTCCGAGGCCTTCCGTTCCACGCTACCCGGTGAGTACCGTTGCCGGGGAGGCATTTAGACGTGCACATTAATTTGTGCCGGTCATGACGGGTTTGGGTACACAAATCCGGTCTGCACTGTTTTAGCAGTGTATCTGTACTGTTTAGCAGTATATCTAGTATGTTCATGTATATAATTCAGTATTATCTAGTATTAGTATTATGTCAGTAACTAGTTTTCTTCTAATTATCATTGTTCGTTAAATATTAAATGTTAAATGTTAAATATTTTACTGTGTTTAAAAATTGTGGTATGAATGAGTGTTCATTATTGTGTTTATCGTATTAATTGTGTTCAAGTCCAGTTTGAGTAAGAATCAAGTAGCAAGGTTTAAAGATGCCGTTCTTTTCAAAATTAAGACAGATCAAAACTAGAAAAGGAGTACTCGAAGAAGCTGTTCCCATTCCACCTAGGGACACTCCAGGGTACTTTATGTATCATAAACATGGCCTAGATGCCGTATTATATCTTGACTTATGGGTGGACTACACCAAGGATCTAGCAGAAAGTCAGAGGTGGCCCGCAGCTGGGACATGGGATGCAGATTGCATCATGAGAGTAGAAGAAGAATTATGGAAAAAGAAAGCCAGACAGTCACAGAAAGATGCCATTGAACTATAGCGCAAAGAGTCGCATAGGCGCACAGAGAAAGCGCTCAGACAGGAAGAGAAAAGTAGGGAGAACTCTAATAAAGCCCGAGAAAACGTATTAGTTGAGGAAGGTATCCGAGTAAAAACAGAACAAGTAGACAGACAACGGAACACTCTTATGAATGGTATGTATCCTCTTTTGGCCGAAGGTTTACCTAAGGCCACCCCGGAAATACCGAAAGATTTGACACCCCCATTACTCCCGACTAAAGCACATCCCAAGACCGCAAAAGATATTTTCCTTTCCTCCTATTTAGACGATGTAGCTCCCGAATATGTTAATGATCCACCACACACGCCACCTGTCGATGGTGCTCAACCCCGAGATCATCTACCCCCACCTCCGCAACAACAAACTCCTCCGCACAATCCAACAGGTTCATCTGTTTCCACCGCTTTTCCTGCATCCACAGTTTCTACCTTACATCCCACAAATCCTTTCGTGCCTAGCACCTCAGAAGGTGCGATAGGAGGTGCGACAGCAGTTTTTGCCACGCCACCGTCACGAAGTAAATCGTCTCTTAGAGATTTAGCAAACCAACGTACACCCCAAATAGCAACGTCCGACATGTTTAAGGAACATCTTGTAGATTGTAGATATGATCCAGTGCCCGGTAAAAATGACAGAATGCTGCTATCATCACTACGTATACGACGAGCTTCAATGTATTTAACGACACTACCAGGAATGATTAAACTTTTAGACAATATATATCGCTTTGTCCAAACAGGGCAAGGCCCTGAAAGTATTGACGAAGCCATGGAATACCAGAAAGTGGATATACAGAGACTACTGTTACGTTTCTTCATAAACTGCTTGATCAGAGACAGAGATAGGTCCGAGGTAGATCAGGATGAAATGCAAGTACTTACCAGATGGGGTCAGAATATATCTGAGGGAAAACATGATAAACAGACGTGTATAGTAGCTATGTGCCGGAAGATCCGCAAAGAAGTAGAACGAATACATAAAGCCAGATTGGAGGCAGACAAAACTGAATCAGAGGGAGAGGAGGAGGAAGAATCAGAAATGCCCACAGGACAATTAGAAACGATAGCTTATGTAGGTAGGGGAAGACCTTGTAACAATACCAGATACTTTAATGACCCGATACGTCCGATACGTCCAGAATGTAACAGACATTTTCAAGCCCCTATGCTAAATACGAAGTCCCCTGAACACTTATTCCAGGCTGCTGATAAACTACTCCGAGACCGAAGGGGGTATCATATGCTCGATTCCATGGATGAACAAGAATTAGCCAGGTCAGCAGTACAATGGGCTGACAGTCCTGAAAAATACAGTGATGATGCGCTAGCACACACGTTTTTGAACCTTACCCCAGACGAACAGCGTTTAGCTGGTATATACATGATACAACACCTCGTTATATTGTATAGAAGCCAACATTCCGATCCTGGTCCCCTACCTGATATACTGATAGAATTACTCACGAATAAATGGAGAGGTTCAGGTACTGATTTAATTAAAGAAATTCTAGAATATCGACACCAGTACATTGTCTTCGTATGCCAAGAACATGTTTCAGTTCCCCCCAAGTTGGAAAGAAAAACGTATCACATAGACAGACAGAATCCCTTACGCGAAGTACACCCAATCAGAGGTGAAGACAATACTTTTAAACGCGTGTTTGTGTACACGCCCATAACTAAAATTGAATTATTAGAAATGAAGAAAGTAGTACCTAGCCATGACAAAGACCCAGCAGGTTTCCACCGTGAGATAAAAGACATGTTACTCATGGGAGAGTATACTTATCCTGACATTATGAAAGTATTGAAAGTTTTATTGCCTGCCGGTATTTACGAGAAACTCAAAGAAAAGGAATGGGAGGTGGGAGACCAAAAGATAGATTGGACAGCATTAGAAAACGAAGAAAAGGCCCGAGCTGCAGGTTCAGGGCTTGGGGAAAAGACTACAGTATTACCAGGATTATTAGTGCAGGTACTACCACGTTTATTAACTACGAAAAAGGAAGACTGGGGTGCAATCTCAGCCTGTAAACAAAAACAAGATGAAGACACCAGTGATTTCTATTCCCGATTTGAAAAATGTTTTGGTATTAATAGTGGCATAAAAGCAAGTAGTGAGTCGTATCCACATCTGTTTGTGACAAAATTAGTTGAAAATTCCCTGCCCCAAGTTAAGAGTAGAGTATTAAAATTCGAGAGTACTTGGCAAGGTAACACACCGTCACAGATGTTACAAATGTTACAATATCATCACAATAGAATAAGAGAAGAACAAGAACATGAACAAAGACGTATGAAAGACACGAAAATGAAAATGCTTGTTGCTCAGTCAGTTCCAGCTGACGGTCATAAAAAGGGTACGACACAGTCCAATGATTCGTAGGTCCTGTTAGAGGGACATGCAACTATTGTAAACAGCCAGGTCATTATATACACGATTGCGCAGTTCTAAAACATAATATCTCTACGGGTATAACGAAAGAGAGACCACGTCCACCTAGACAGGATCAGATCCAACAACAAGTCCCTCAGCATGCGCAACCTATGCCAGCTCCACAACAGACCGCACCACAACAACAACAGCAACCACAACAACAGCCACAGCCTATTGCTGCAACACAAAACACGACACAACAGATGTACCAGTATGCACAAAATGACTATCCAGAGTATCAGCGCTACACATGAAATAGCCTAGAGAGGGAAGTTGGCCTACCCCTTATTGAGGTTCCCGTAGATCAAGAAGGTCCTTACGTACAGAGTCAAGTATTAGGGAAAGACAGAAAGTTTCTACTCGATACAGGGGCAAGCAGAACCACTATCAGTCACAGCGAAGTCCCAGGGGCACCCCTCTCAGGCTCACAAAATATTTCCCTTGGTTTCTCAGGAAAGCCCACTATTAATGAAGTATCGCAACCACTTGCATTCACAGTCGGTCCATTAACACGGACTACAGATCTATTGCTTACTAAATCATGTCCAGAAAACTTGTTAGGTATAAAAACATTGAAGGCTCTAGGAGCTGTAATATGTTGTTCTCCGGAAGGAGTACGACTGTTTTTGCGTGACTTTAAAGGTCACTACGTGTCTAGAGACATGGATCACCGGTTACAGAATCTACCTGCACATTTATGGGCGCAAGGCCCCACTGATGTAGGTTGTATGCATATTACACCATATCGAGTCACACTCAAAACAGGAGTGGTACTACCACGAATACGACAATACAAGTTACCTCCAGATGCTGTTGTGGCTTTACTGCAAATCATTGACGAGCTCATTGCACAAGGAGTGGTTGTAGAAACCGACTCCAATGTATGTAATTCCCCGATAATTCC
The DNA here is from genome assembly GCF_964204655.1 of Triturus cristatus. Lineage (NCBI taxonomy): Eukaryota > Metazoa > Chordata > Amphibia > Caudata > Salamandridae > Triturus > Triturus cristatus. Next base: position 1,111,902,848 of record NC_140579.1, read on the forward strand.
GATTCTTAAACGAACTGATCCACAAGCACCACCAGTATATCGATTAGTTATTGATCTGCGAGAATTAAATAAATGCATCGTAGCACAATACCCCGTGGTCCCAGATATCTCTTCATTGCTAACAGCTATAGATTCAGAAGCAACGTTCTTTACTGTAATTGATCTTAAAAACGCTTTCTTTAGCGTCCCAATCGATCCGGAAAGCCAATATTTGTTCGGATTCAGTTTGAATGGACGAAGTTTTAAATTCGCACGCGCACCTCAAGGATTCACAGAAAGCCCCAGCATCTATAGCCAAGCACTGAAAAGAGAACTTGACAGTATCCACATGCCAGCTAACACTGCCCTACTTCAATACGTCGATGATCTGCTGATCACCGCCCGAAGCGAACCTGAATGTGAAAAAGCATCACTGACGGTTTTACTTTTCTTAGCTGACAAGGGGCACAAAGTGTCCCCTTCAAAGCTGCAATTCTGTGTCCAGCAAGTTGTGTACCTTGGGCACTTGCTGTCCAAGGGGGGAAGACAGCTTACACCCGACCGTATCCAGTTAATTGTTAACATGCCGCCACCCAAGACACAAAAGGAGGTACGGGCATTCATAGGCCTCACTTCGTACTGTAGGCAGTGGATCCCTCAATATGCATTTCTAGCGAAACCACTCATTCAGTTGACAACACAGGAGGCAGCGACATCGACTGTCCTCCCTTGGACTCAGGAACATACGCAAGCTTTTGAAAGCTTAAAGAAAGCTTTATGCCAAGCACCTGTTTTAGCAACACCATGTTACAGCAAACGTTTTACACTTTTTGTTACAGAACGTGAAGGTACTGCTTTGTCAGTACTCACGCAGGAACAAGCAGGATCACACAAGCCATGTGCTTATTTTTCCAGTACATTAGATCCCGTAGCTCAGGCTCTTCCTGCGTGCCTGAAATCAGTCGCGGCAACAGCTTTAGCAATCAGACAAAGCGATGCCATAGTGCTAGGACATCAATTGACAGTACAAGTACCACATGCAGTAGAGGTTCTTTTGAACCGGACCCAAACACAACACTTGACTATAGCAAGACTGACGGGTTATGAATTGACATTGTTCCAGCCACACATAGAAATCAGACGTTGTAGTACATTAAATCCTGCCACACTTTTGCCATTAAGTGGAACAGACCCATTGGCACATGATTGTATTGAAGTTATCACTATTACGACGAAACCCAGACAAGACTTGACAGATATTCCATTATCAGATCCAGATCTGACATTGTATGTAGATGGTTCATGCATGAGAACAAGTACAGGAGAGTTAGTGGCCGCTTATGCAGTCACAACAGACACTGAAATTATTGAAACAAATTGTATCGATACCTTGTCAGCTCAAGCAGCAGAGCTCATCGCTCTGACACAAGCCTGTATTCAAGCCAAAAATAAGAAAGTCAACATATACACAGATTCACGTTATGCATTCGGAGTCGTCCATGACTTCGGCGTGCTTTGGCGAGAGAGAGGTTATTTAACTTCTCACGGTGCCCACATCCAGCACGGTCCCCTTATTCAAGCTCTGTTAGATGCAATACATCTGCCGACTGCAATATCGATTATGAAGTGTAAAGCCCATACAAAAGTGACTGACATTATTTCTCAGGGTAACGACCTAGCTGACAGAACAGCTAAACAGACTGCTCAGAATCAGACTCATACAACTGACACGACAAAGACAATAGTTCCGACACCAACACACTGCATGACAGTTAAGGATCCCGCCCTTGATGTAATTGACATACAGACACATGCTACACCAGAAGAAATAAAGAGATGGACTGAATTAGGAGGGATCCAAACGGATCAAGGATGGATGACGAAGGGAAAATCTATATGGTTTCTCCCCGACTCAATGGTTCAAGTCATCATTAACACAATACATAGTCCAGCGCACCTAGGAGAGAAAGCTATGCTAGACAGTATTCAACACATTTGGTTCAATAAACACTTGCGAGCAGCAGCTAAACAGAAAGTACGTACCTGTATGATTTGTTGTCAGTTCAATCCAGGAAAAGGCGTACCTGTAGAACAGGGTGGATTTCAACCCCCCGATCACCCTTTTGAAGTCCTCCAGATGGATTATATCCAGATGGAACGATGTCGAGGATTCAAATATGTCCTCGTAGTTGTATGCGCTCTTTCCCGGTGGACAGAGGCGTATCCCGTCTCAGATTACACTGCCCCGACTACTGCCAAACAGTTAGTTCGAGAATTCTTCCCACGGTATGGTTTGCCCCGTGTCGTGTACTCAGATAATGGCCAACCGTTCTCATCCGAGCTAATGAAACATGTTTCACTTTTGTTAGGCTATCAATGGAAATTCCACTGTGTCCGACATCCCGAGGCAGCAGGTCTCGTGGAGCGGCATAATCAAACTTTGAAAATTAGACTGTCCAAAGTATGTAGAGAAAAAGGTGTCGACTGGATAGTAGCTTTACCAGTTGCGCTCTTTTACATGAGAATGATAGCACACTCTCGAACAGGGCTATCCCCGTATGAGGTGATCTTCGGTAGACCACCAAATATGTGGGGGACGCCTATACCCCGTAAAATAACTGATGTTGATTGTAATATGCTGACAGATTACCTGGCTTCCTTGATGTCTGCACTACAATCTTGTCGTTCACAGGTAGCTGCAGCTTTTCCCGATAACACTGAGGTGAAGCCCCATGACGTGGTTCCGGGAGATCTTGTACTTATAAGGAACTTCGACAGAAGGAACCCGCTGGAGCCTCGCTGGCAGTCACCTAAACTCGTCTTATTGACTACAAGGACAGCTGTGAAGATTGAGGGACGTAAAGGGTGGTTGCACTCGAGCCATATCAAAAAATTTCATGGACTATCATCCGACTTGAATTATCAGCCCTGCATTCCCTCACAGACTGACTCAAAACTCCCCCTGGTTGACAAGACAGAAAAAGAAAACTATAAACTGAAACTAAGGTCTAGCAAGTCAGACAATTTGATTGTTTAAGTCCTCTCCAAGGTGAATCGGTTGAATTTGTCTCTGACATGTATCCTCTAGACCGAAATAGAGAGAGAAATAGACAGAAACAGCTCAAGAAACATGCGTACTGTAAATCACTTCGTAGTCACTGCATAGTGACATTGTTAATTATGTTTTTTCTAAGTCTTCTGAGTATCATTGCCAGTATATTATTACACATGTATTACACTATTTCCAAGCGTGCTTCCAATGCTACTGCCGAACATTCTTTTAGCGAATTACCCCCGCATGAGTTGTCCTATAGATTTGGGCTGCGCAACAACACATTCATTAGTATGTTACATCATTCTCATCAGACCAGCAATGCTACAAATTGTTGGATATGTGGCCGACTCCCTCCCTATCAGAAATATAGGGGAGTTCTGCCCCTCTTTCCGTATCCATTCACACACAATGGCTCCTGTGGAGCATGGTTTAGTTTGATTAATTCCCTAGATTCAAATTCAGTAGTTTATCAAGACAACTGGGTTTGGGGAAACCTGAACCTAGTTTTACTTAAAGTCTGCTACCCTAACAAGGAGGGACTTCCCAAAAGAACAGGAACTGATCTAGAAAATGAAGTATATGGACTAGGTAACTTTACACTTAATCTCATGATCCTGAATGTTGAATCCGAAGCTACACCAATCTTGCCCGCTATGTCAGTATTTCCAGTTAGAGGCGAATTATGTGTAAGAAAGAACGGTTCAATACACATGGGCCATAGTAAATGTACCACTGTAATAGAATTCAATGATAAAGGCAAGTCTACATTTAGAGCTTCTCGTCACTCCTACTTCATCTGTGGTCACACCGCATACATACGCCTACCCCTAGATTGGGATGGTACCTGTTACATTGCATTCCTTCTACCACCTGTTTTCCTAGCCCCGCCTGATTACCATAGGAATACCCATTTAGTACACAATAGACAGCAGAGAGATCTCCCGATTGTCGACTACACCGAAACAGCATGGGAGCAATACACAGATTTCAATAAAGGTTTCTTTCCCTACATAGGTACAGTCACTAATAGTAAGTTGATACGTAGATTAACTAGAACCCTTGAAGCAGTAGTGAATGAAACTACTTCCGCCTTAGGCAACTTAACAGAGGAGCAGTCTGCGATGCGGATTGTTGTTCTTCAAAATCGTCTTGTCCTTGACGTCATCCTGGCCGATAGGGGCGGAGCTTGTAGGGTCATCGGATCAAGTTGCTGTGTTTTCATACCAGAAAACGCGCCGTCAGTATATAAAGCCATAACTCGACTTCATAAGATCGTAAGCCAGATACACCAGAATCCAGGCACCTGGACTTGGTCCGGTTGGTTCTGGAGCGTGTTGTCAGCCTGGGGATGGAGGATCCTATCCTTCCTAGGTATTGGCTTTCTCATACTATTCAGTTGCTGCCTGTGTCTACAATGTGGGCCAGCGATTTGTGGTCTGTGTGCCACATCGTGTATCCCGCCTTCAAATTTTCATTCGAGATCCCGGAAGAAGAAAGAAGAACAAATGATGCTATATGAACAGATTGATGGATTGATGAAAATGGATATTTCATAAGGGTCCGTAGGGGACAAGGAGGGAATGAGGAAATATGAATTTTATGATCAGTTATGTCCCCTATCTTAGACCCCAACGACTCCATGTACATGCTACAAGTACATGTATGTTCCCTCCAGTTCCAGCTATGAAGACGCAAATACATGTGCGTCCAACGCCAACATGTCCTCTTTCAGATCCGCCATGAATGGGTCAAATAGTCCATTCCTAAGTATGATTGGCCACCGACTTTATATGGTTCACTTTTCACGTTTTACAGTTCAGGCGAGTAGGCCCTGAATTCTGTCATCAAGCCTTTTCCTGCTTCTGCCTCTGAAATGCTCCAGCCTGGACCTGCATCCGTGTCCATGAACTTTGTCTTACTCCCTGCGCGGCTAGCGGTGCCTGACGCGGCCTGTTGCCTGCCAAAAACTGTATTCAGCCTTCAAGTTATCTGCTCCGCTCCTCATCCAATGCATTCCTGTCTAGCAGTTTAGGTAAACATCCTTCCAGCTACCGAGCAAAAGGCTCGGCCTCGCTATCTCTATGCAAGTAATTCATAGCTCCTGTTACCATGGAAGATTCCTGCCCCCTCGCATCTCATGTAGACACATAGACGCTTGTACATGCACTAACAGTCAGTATAGAATAGATTCCGTCCGAGAGACCTTTCCTTCTGGATAAAACAGTTCCTTAAACAAAGATATTAGATACGATTTGGGATTAGGTTGACCTGACCCCCCAGACTTCTGTCTCCATATGTAGAGCTAAATGTCAATTCCCCTTCACCCTCTAGTTGCACGTCAATCACACGTCAATCACACGTCATGCGGCTGCGCGCGCATCTCTGCCAAATATTTCTGCTGACACTGCAGGATTCTCTTATGGATCCACCCACTTGTGACATCATTTTAAATGACGTTTCTAGTATACGCCTGTATTTACGCCTATTTTCATTACGTATGTGTATTCTTATCTGTATTATCAGCTGTTACGCCTCCTGCATCTGTCTTAATGCAATGCTTTTCATATATATATTGTTACTTGTCAATAATGTATTGCCTATCCCTTCCTGAACCTTCGTGGTGATGGAATATGATTGCCTGGTTCGAACCATAATTCCTTTGTAAGGAATAAAGTCCTTTTCAGAACCTCTAATACCACGGATTCTGCCTCTTATTTTGACTGAGTTATTCTTACTAGACTTTACCGCATAAAAAATAGTACAGGTAATTTAAATATTTACCACAAGAGAGTGAGAGTCATTGAGAGTCTGTCAGTGAGAGGGAGTGAGTCAGTGAGAGTGAGTCAGTGAGAGTAAGTCAGTCAGTGAGAGTGAGTCAGTCAGTGAGTGAGATAGAGTGGGAGAGTCTGCCAGTGAGAGTCTGTCAGTCAGTGAGAGTCTCCCAGTGAGAGTGAGTCAGTCATTCAGTCAGTTAGAGAGTGGGGGTCAGTCAGTCAGTGAGAGAGTCAGTGAGAGTTTGTCAGTGAGATTAAGTGAGTCAGTGAGAGTAAGTGGGTCAGTGAGAGTGAGTCAGTCAGTGAGTGAGAGTGAGTCTGTCAGTCAGTGAGAATGAGTCAGTCAGTGAGAGAGAGAGAGAGTGGGAGAGTCTGTCAGTGAAAGTCTGTCAATGAGAGTGAGTCAGTGAGAGTCTGTCAGTGAGAGTGAGTGAGTCAATGAGAGTTTGTGAGTGAGAGTGTGTCTGTTAGTCAGTGAGAATGAGTCAGTGAGAGTCTGTTAGTGAGAGTGAGTGAGTCAGTCAGCCAGTGAGAGAGTGGGAGAGTCAGTGAGAGAGTCTGTCAGTGAGAGTGAGTCTATCAGTGGGAGTCTGTCAGTGAGAGTGAGTGAGTCAGTGAGTGAGTGAGTGAGTGAGTGGGAGAGTCTGTCAGTGATAGTTTGTCAGTGAGAGTGAGTCAGTCAGTCAGTCAGTGGGAGTCTGTCAGTGAGAGTGAGTGAGTCAGTGATAGTCTGTCAGTGAGAGTGAGTGAGTCAGTCAGTCAGTGGGAGTCTGTCAGTGAGAGTGAGTCTGTCAGTGAGAGTGAGTGAGTCAGTGAAAGTGAGTCAGTCAGTGAGAGTGAGTCAGTCAGTGAGTGAGAGAGAGTGGGAGAGTCTGCCAGTGAGAGTATGTCAGTCAGTGAGAGTCTGCCAGTGAGAGTGAGTCAGTCAGTCAGTCAGTGAGAGAGTCAGTGAGAATTTGTCAGTGAGAGTAAGTGAGTCAGTGAGAGTGAGTCAGTCAGTGAGAGTGAGTCAGTCAGTAAGTGAGAGTGAGTCTGTGAGTCAGTGAGAATGAGTCAGTCAGTGAGTGAGAGAGAGTGGGAGAGTCTGTCAGTGAGACTCTGTCAATGAGAGTGAGTCAGTGAGAGTCTGTCAGTGAGAGTGAGTGAGTCAATGAGAGTCTGTGAGTGAGAGTGAGTCTGTTAGTCAGTGAGAATGAGTCAGTGAGAGTCTGTTAGTGAGAATGAGTGAGTCAGTCAGTGAGAGAGTGGGAGAGTCAGTGAGAGTCTGTCAGTGAGAGTGAGTCAGTCAGAGTGAGTCAGTCAGAGTGAGTGAGTCAGAGTGAGTCAGTCAATGAGTGAGAGTGAGTCTGTCAGTCAGTGAGAATGAGTCAGCGAGAGTCTGTCAGTGAGAGTGAGTGAGTCCGTCTGTCAGTGAGAGAGTGGGAGAGTCTGTCAATGAGAGTGAGTCAGTCAGTGAGAGTCTGTCAGTGAGAGTGAATCAGTCAGTCAGTGAGAGTGAGTCAGTCAGTGAGAGAGTGGGAGAGTCAGTGAGAGAGTCTGTCAGTGAGAGTGAGTCAGTGATAGTGAGTCAGTGAGAGTGAGTTAGTCAGTCAGAGTGAGTCAGTCAGTCAGTGAGTGAGAGTGAGTGAGTGGGAGAGTCTGTCAGTGAGAGTTTGTCAGTGAGAGTGAGTCAGTCAGTCAGTCAGTGGGAGTCAGTCAGTGAGAGTTTGTCAGTGAGAGTGAGTGGGTCAGTCAGTCAGTGAGCGAGTCAGTGAGAGTCTGTCAGTGAGAGTGAGTGATTCAGTGAAAGTGAGTCAGTCAGTGAGAGTGAGTCTGTCAGTCAGTGAGAGTGAGTCAGTCAGTCAGTCAGTGAGAAAGAGTCTGTCAGTGAGAGTCTGTCAGTCAGTGGGAGTCTGTCAGTGAGAGTGAGTCAGTCAGTGAGAGTCTGTCAGTGAGTGAGTGAGTCAGTCAGTCAGTGAGAGAGTGGGAGAGTCAGTCAGGGAGAAAGTCTGTCAGTGAGAGTGAGTCAGTCAGTGAGAGTCTGTTAGTGAAAGTCAGTCAGTCAGTCAGTGAGAGTGAGTCAGTCAGTGAGAGAGAGTGAGAGTAAGTGAGAGTCTGTCATTGAGAGGGAGTGAGTCAGTGAGAGTGAGTCATTGAGAGTGAGTGAGTCAGTCAGTGAGAGAGGGGGAGAGTCAGTGAGAGAGTCTGTCAGTGAGAGTCTCTCAGTGAGAGTGAGTCAGTGAGACTGAGTCAGTCAGTGAGAGTGAGTCAGTGAGAGTGAGTCAGTCAGTGAGAGAGTCAGTGAGTGAGAGAGAGTGGGAGAGTGTTGGAAGGCGGACCTCGGGGAGTCGGAGAGACCACCCAGAGGGGCCCCCACACTGTATGAAGTAGCCGAGCGCTGCAGAGAAGCCTCCTGGGAGATCCTTCTCCTATTATGTACTAGCACAGTAACACCACCACACAGGACTCAAGGAGGTTGTCTCAAGACGAGCAGTTCTTTATCCGCACTTAAAGGTTACGGGATCAATATTTACACGAAAAGGGATCAAGGGATCCACAAAAGTCTCAGTGTCTCTTTAGAAGGGAAGGGGTAGCGGGACAGTCTTTGGCAGGAGCTTGGTACGAGGGTACCTGGGGCCCAGTTCTTATCCTCAAGCTGGAGGGCCTCCGGAACTCGGAGGGGTCGAGCCGCGACGGCGTCAGCAGGGCTCTGGCGTTCAGTTCGTGGAAAGCCGCGACCAGGTCAGTGGGGCTCTCAAGAGGGTTTCTGCTCAGCTCGAGCCGCGACGTCGTCGGCAGGGCTCCGAGGGAGGTTTCAGCGAGGGTGGGCCGCGACAGCGTCAGCAGGGCCCCGATGTTCCGGGGGGCTTCAAGGTTTCAGCAAGAAGGAGCCGCGACGTAGTCTGCAGGGCTCGTGGTGGTTTCAAGCAAGAGTTCTTTTCCGTAGGGTCGGCCGCGATTCAATCAGCAGGGCTCTCGACTCCGGGATACAACTGCCGGTCTGTTGCGGGGTCGCCCCAGATATAGGCCTGGAGCCCTTTGAAGTCCGGACCCTTGCGCCCGGAGGGGCGGAGAGGCCGGCTTGGGAGCGGCCAGACGCCCAGCAGGAGAGGCGCCGGGCCCAGGAGAGATGGAGGCCGATCGCACCTCAGTGTGTGGGGATGGTTGGGGGTCCCATCGATACCGCCCTCCGCCAGGGCGATGAGGTGTTCACGTGATACCCCCTGGCCAGCTCTTGGTGCCTCAATGTCTGGGCCTCGCTGGGGCCGAGGCCGGGTTGAGCGGAGTCAGGTGGACTGGTGTGCAGGGTCACGTGGCAGGCAATGGTGGAGCCCCGAGGTGTATGCGACCTCGTGCGGCTCGAACGGGTGGCCCGTGGAGGCCAGGGCGGGGAACGGGCCCAACCCCAGGGAAGTCAGGACCACGCCACGAGGCCGGGTCCAACAGGCGTCCCCCCAGCCGAAGGCAGGGAGAGTCACCCATCTTCTTGGGGATTCTCCTCGTCAAGGCGGAAGAAGCGGGACAGCCCGTCAGCGTTGGCGTGGTCATTGCCGGGTCAGTGCTCAACCGAAAAGTCCATCCCTTGCAGGGCAATGGACCATCGCAGCAGCTTGGGATTCTCGCCTCTCATTTGCATTAACCACCGCAAAGGCCGGTGGTCGGTCTGGACCCGAAAGTGGGTACCGAAGAGATAGGGCCGGAGCTTCTTAAGGGCCCACACTACAGCGAAGGCCTCGCGCTCGATGGTGCTCCATCGTTGCTCCCGGGGTAGCCGCCGTCGGCTGATGAAGGCCACTGGGCGGTCGAGTACCTTCTCATCAACCTGAGACAGGACGGCCCCAATCCCATATTTGGAGGCGTCTGTCTGTACGATAAACTCTTTACTGTAGTCAGGGGCCTGGAGCACAGGGGCAGTGCACATCGCGGCCTTGAGAGTCTCGAAAGCTGATTGGCAGCGGGGAGTCCAGTGCACCTTCTTGGGCTGCTTCTTCGAGGTGAGCTCCGTGAGAGGCCCCACCATGCTCCCATAGTCCCGGATGAACCACCGGTAGTATCCGGTGAGGCCAAGGAAGGCCCGCACAGCGGTCTGGGTAGTGGGAGGTTCCCATGCCTGGATGGCATCGACTTTTGGCTGGAGGGGGGCCACCTGACCGCTTCCCACCTGATGGCCCAGGTAGGTCACCGATCCTTGGCCGACCTGGCATTTGCTGGCCTTAATCGTGAGCCCAGCCCTTTGGAGGGCGGCCAGGACGGCCTTGAGGTGAACTAGGTGCTCAGCCCAGTGGTTGCTGTACACGGCGATGTCATCCAAATAGGCCGCGCTGAAGGCCTCAAGCCCGGCCAGGACCTTGTTTACGAGTCTCTGAAAAGTGGCCGGGGCATTCTTCATGCCGAAGGGCATCACCCGAAAGTGGTAATGCCCATCAGGGGTAGAAAAGGCGGATCTTTCTCGGGCGCCGGGGGTAAGCCGAATCTGCCAGTACCCGGCGGTGAGGTCCAGCGTGCTCAGGTAGCGGGCGGACCCCAAGCGATCGATGAGTTCGTCGTCCCGGGGTATAGGATGGGCGTCCGTCTTGGTCACAGCATTCAGGGCCCGGTAGTCTACACAAAATCGCAGCTCCGGGGGATGGCCGGGGGCTGCGGCCTTTGGTACTAGGACGACAGGGCTGGCCCACGGGCTATCAGAGGGCTCGATGACCCCGAGGGCCAACATCTTCGCTACTTCGGCCTGGATGCATGCCCGTACTCGGTCGGGTACCCTGTAGGCTCGGTGTCGCATGGGGGGGCTGTCCCCGGTGTCGACGTCATGGACGCACCAGTGGGTCACCCCCGGGGTGAGGGAGAAGTGGGCTGCGTAGTCCTGCAGCAGTTGTTGACAGTCGATGCGCTGTTCCGGGGTCAGGGAGGAGGCGAGCTGGACACCTTTGATGGATCCGTCGTGGACGTCGTTCTGCAAGAGGTCGGGTAGGGGCTCGGAGTCGTCCTCGCCCCCCTCGTCAGTCGCCAGCAGCAGGCTCAGTTCGGTTCGGGCGAAGTAGGGTTTGAGCCTGTTAGCATGTAGAACCCGGAGGGGGTTCCGGGGGGACTCTAGGTCAACTAGGTAGGTGACGGGGCTCTTCTTTTCCACCACCTTGAAGGGCCCAGTCCACTTGTCCTGGAGGGCGCAGGGCTCAACAGGGGCCATGACCCAGACTCGCTGGCCTGGCTCGAACTCGACGGTAGAGGTGTTCCGATCGTACCACCGCTTCATGTCCTCCTGGCTGGCCTCGAGGTTGGCTTCGGCCATGGCTCGGAACTTGCGGGTCTGGTTTCGTAGGGTCAGGAGGTATCGGTAGACGTCAGGAGGGGCGCCTTGGAGCTTCGTCTCCCAGCCCTCCTTGACCAGGCTGAGCGGTCCGCGGACCGGATGTCCGTACAATAGTTCAAACGGGCTGAACCCCAGGGACTTCTGCGGGACCTCCCGATAGGCGAACAGGAGGCATGGTAGTAGGACATCCCATCTCCGCCGGAGGGGCTCCTCCAAGCCCTGAATCATCCCCTTCAGGGTTCTGTTAAAGCGCTCGACCAGCCCGTTCCCCTGAGGGTGATGGGGGTTGTGAATTTGTACGTGACCCCGCACTGCTGCCACAGGGACCGCATGTACTTGGAGATGAAGTTTGTGCCCCTGTCGCTCACCACTTCGCGGGGGAATCCTACTCGGGAGAAGATCCCCATCAAGGCCTGGCCTACCACGGGGGCCGTTACAGTTCTTAGCGGGACCGCCTCCGGGTACCTGGTGGCGTGGTCCACGAGGACCAGGATGAAGCGGTGGCCCAGGGCGGTCCGGGGGTCCAGGGGCCCCACGATGTCGATCCCGACCCATTCGAACGGGGTGCTGACGGCTGGAAAGGGCTGGAGGGGGGCCTTGACCCGACCCCCGTCTTCCCGCTGGCTTGGCAGGTCCGGCAGGACCGGCAGTGGTTGTCCACGTCTCTCCGCATCCGGGGCCAGTAGAAATGGGTCACCAGACGGCTGTAAGTTTTGTCTTGCCCTAGGTGTCCGGCGAGGGGCACGTCATGTGCCAGGTTGAGAAGGAACTCCCGGAAGCGGAGGGGGACCACCAACACGCGGCTGGCCCCGAGTTCTGCCACTTTCTGTTCACTGTACAACAGGCCCTCGGCCCAGTAGACCCAGTGGGTGCCGGTCTGGTCCCCGTTGGCTTGTGCGGACGCTTGTTGTCGGACCCCTTCGAGAGAGGGACAGGACTGCTGTTCTTGCTGGAACTGCTCACGGGTGGGGCCCCCTTCGTGGCGCCATTGTGCAAGTTCTGGTAGGGCGCCGAGGGAAGCAATCTCTTCGGGGGAGGGTTCAGTAGGTCCAGTGTCGGTGTCCGCCTCCCCCTCGCTGCAGGCGGGGGGTGGTGCGAGCCCCTCGGGCTGGGCGGCACCGGGGGCCAAGGACGAGCGGGGGGCCTGGGCGGTCATGGACCGGGTGATGGCGCAGGCCCATTCGCATAGTCCCAGCATTCGGAGGTGCTCTCGTCGCTCCACTTGAGCCCAGGGGGAACTCTCCAGGTCGTTCCCCAGGAGGCAGTCTACTGGTGCATCGTCGCGGACAGTCGCTTTTAGTAGGCCTGTCACCCCTCCCCACTCGAAGGGGACCAGGGCCATCTGGCACAGGCTTTCGCTGTTGTCGGCCGTCCGGACGGGGCACAGCACATTGGGTAGGATCTGTTCGGGGGTCACCAGGTGGCAGCGGACAGCGGTGACACTGGTGCCGGTGTCACGAAGGACTTCGGCCCGTTGTCCATTGACGGTGACCTGCTGCCGGTACTTCTGGGTGTTGCTTGGGATGGGGGTGCGGGGCACTATTTCTCGGCTGCCCAGGCAGACCAGGGACATGGCCGCCGGTTCCCATTCGGTGGTTCCTCGGTCGAGGGTTTCTTCTTCCCCTTCCCCCAGGGCGGCGGCCGCCAGCTGTCGGGGCGGGGGCCCGCCGGCCCCGCTTCTTCGGTTCAGGGGGCAGACCGGATCGCTGGCATAGAGTCCGGTTTGTTGGCAGCCGTAGCATGTTACTGGGGGCCGTGGTCCGGTTCTGGCTGGGGTCGCCCCTCTTCGGGCTATGCTCGGGGAGAGGGGTTGCTGCAGCGGCCCTCGAGGTGGGCTCCTGGGGGACCCGGCGGGGGGGTCCCGGTTCCTGTTCGGCCCTCCCCCTCCACCGCGTTGGCGGGGAGGTCCGGTGGGGTTCCTCTGGTACTCCCCCATCGAGTTCCGGGGGACTCGGGTGTTGACCCATCGATCGGCCTCGACGGCGAGTTTTCGTGGGTCGGTCATCTTGTTGTCGAGGAGGTGTTGCCTTAGCTCCACGAAGCAATTGTTGGAGAGATGTTCCCAAACAATGAGGTCGACCAGTTGCCCGTAGGTGGTGACTTTGCTACCCTTGATCCATCCTTCTAGGGCCCGGCTGAAAAAGTCCACATATTCCACCCAGGTAGTACCCGGGATCTTCTTGCAGTCTCTGAACCGCTGGCGGTACATTTCCGCGGTTAGCCCGTAGCGGGTGAGCAGGGCCTCCTTCATGTGGTCGTAGGAGGTCATCACCTCCTCTGGCAGCTGGAGCAGTGTGTCTCGACCTTCACTCAGGAACCGACCCCACAGGCCGGCGCCCCAGTCCTTTCGGGGCACCCGATGGGAGTTCATGGCCACCTCGTATGCCTTGAACCATTGTTGGATGTCGTCATTCTTATAGTACTCCCTGACGACATCTTTCGGGATATGTACCTTGGCCTCGGCAGGCGGTAGGGTGTCTCTATTACTGGGGGTGTCGGTCCCCCCGTTCTTTGCCTTGATTTCGAGCTCCTTGAGACTTCGCTCGTGCTCAAGGGTCAGTCTTTTTTCCTCCAACTCTCGGTGCCGTCTCTTCTCTTCTATCTCCTCTTGTAGCCATAGCTGCTCTAGGGCCAGTTTCTTTTCCACCAGCTGGAGTTCGCCGTCCAGCCGCAGTCGTGCGAGCTCTAGTTCGTGGTTCCGGACCTTCTCCCGCTCTCGTATCTCCTCTTCGGAGAGGCCGGTTTCTAGGCTCTTTCCTCCTCCGGTTGCCGGAGTCGGTGCGGTTGATGTGGCCACCGTCAGGGGCAGGGGACCTTCTTCCTGGGAGTGGCCTGCCTCGGCCTCCAGCCAGGTCCTCAGGGCTTTCTGCATCTCCTCTTTGGTACCTAGGCCGGTGGTTGCAAGGCCTTTGTCCTTGCAGAACTGTTTCAATTCTTTGTGCGTGTATTCCTCCAACCGTTCGGGCTGGAACTCCGTGGTCGCGTTGTTTCCTTGGTTGCTCATGACTTCTGTTTGTCTGGATGGGTAGCTAGTGGGTTACTGGCTGGTACGTACTGCGTTCGGCTCGGATCCCGTCGCTGGCCACCAAATGTTGGAAGGCGGACCTCGGGGAGTCGGAGAGACCACCCAGAGGGGCCCCCACACTGTACGAAGTAGCCGAGCGCTGCAGGGAAGCCTCCTGGGAGATCCTTCTCCTATTATGTACTAGCACAGTAACACCACCACACAGGACTCAAGGAGGTTGTCTCAAGACGAGCAGTTCTTTATCAGCACTTAAAGGTTACGGGATCAATATTTACACGAAAAGGGATCAAGGGATCCACAAAAGTCTCAGTGTCTCTTTAGAAGGGAAGGGGTAGCGGGACAGTCTTTGGCAGGAGCTTGGTACGAGGGTACCTGGGGCCCAGTTATTATCCTCAAGCTGGAGGGCCTCCGGAACTCGGAGGGGTCGAGCCGCGACGGCGTCAGCAGGGCTCTGGCGTTCAGTTCGTGGAGAGCCGCGACCAGGTCAGTGGGGCTCTCAAGAGGGTTTCTGCTCAGCTCAAGCCGCGACGTCGTCGGCAGGGCTCCGAGGGAGGTTTCAGCGAGGGTGGGCCGCGACAGCGTCAGCAGGGCTTCGATGTTCCGGGGGGCTTCAAGGTTTCAGCAAGAAGGAGCCGCGACGCAGTCTGCAGGGCTCGTGGTGGTTTCAAGCAAGAGTTCTTCTCTGTAGGGTCAGCCGTGATTCAATCAGCAGGGCTCTCGACTCCGGGATACAACTGCCGGTCTGTTGCGGGGTCGCCCCAGATATAGGCCTGGAGCCCTTTGAAGTCCGGACCCTTGCGCCCGGAGGGGCGGAGAGGCCGGCTTGGGAGCGGCCAGACGCCCAGCAGGAGAGGCGCCGGGCCCAGGAGAGATGGAGGCCGATCGCACCTCGGTGTGTGGGGACGGTTGGGGGTCCCATCGATACTGCCCTCCGCCAGGGCGATGAGGTGTTCACGTGATACCCCCTGGCCAGCTCTTGGTGCCTCAATGTCTGGGCCTCGCTGGGGCCGAGGCTGGGTTGAGCGGAGTCAGGTGGACTGGTGTGCAGGGTCACGTGGCAGGCAACAAAATGGTGGAGCCCCGAGGTGTATGCGACCTTGTGCGGCTCGAACGGGTGGCCCGTGGAGGCCAGGGCAGGAAACGGGCCCAACCCCAGGGAAGTCAGGACCACGCCACGAGGCCGGGTCCAACAGAGAGTCAGTCAGTGAGAGTCTGTCAGTGAGAGTGAGTCAGTAAGAGTGAGTGAGTCAGTCATTGAGAGAGATTCTGTCAGTCAGTGAGAGACAGTCTGTCAGTCAGTGAGAGTGAGTGAGTCAGTCAGTCAGTGAGAGAGAGTGGGAGAGTCTGTCAGTGAGAGTCTGTCAGACAGTGAAAGTCTGCCAGTGAGAGTGAGTCAGTCAGTAAGAGTCTGTCAGTGAGAGGGAGTGAGTGAGTCAGTCAGTGAGAGTGGGAGAGTCAGTCAGTGAGAGAGTTTGTAAGTGAGATTGAGTCAGTCAGTGAGAGTCTGTTAGTGAGAGTGAGTCGTTCAGTCAGTGAGAGGGAGCCAATCAGTCAGTGAGAGAGAGTGGGAGATTCAGTGAGAGTGAGTGAGTCAGTGAGAGTGAGTCAGTGAGTGAGTGAGTCAGTGAGAGTGAGTCAGTCAGTCAGTCAGTGAGAGAGTGGGAGAGTCAGTGAGAGAGTCTGTTAGTGAGAGTGAGTCAGTGAGAGTGAGTCAGTGAGAGTGAGTCATTGAGAGTGAGTGAGCCCGTCAGAGTGAGTGAGTGAGTCAGTCAGAGAGAATGAGTGGGAGAGTCAGTGAGTGAGAGTGAGTGAGTGGGAGAGTCTGTCAGTGATAGTCTGCCAGTGAGAGTCCTTCAGTGAGAGAGAGTCAGTCAGTCAGTGGGAGTCTGTCAGTGAGAGTGAGTCAGTCAGTGAGAGTCTGTCAGTGAGAGTGAGTGGGTCAGTCAGTCAGTGAGAGAGTGAGAGAGTCAGTGAGAGTCTGTCAGTGAGAGTGAGTGAGTCATTGAGAGTCAGTCAGTCAGTGAGAGTGAGTCAGTGAGTGAGAGTGAGTCAGTCAGTGAGAGAGAGTCTGTCAGTCAGTGAGAGTGAGTGAGTCAGTCAGTGAAAGAGAGTGGGAGAGTCTGTCAGTGAGAGTCTGTCAGTCAGTGAAAGTCAGTCAGTCAGTGAGAGAGATTCTGTCAGTCAGTGAGAGTGAGTCAGTCAGTCAGTGAGAGTCTGGCAGTGAGAGTCTGTCAGTCAGCGGGAGTCTGTCAGTGAGAGTGAGTCAGTCAGTCAGTGAGAGAGTGGGAGAGTCAGTCAGTGAGAGAGTCTGTCAGTGAGAGTCAGTCAGTCAGTGAGAGTCTGTTAGTGAGAGTCAGTCAGTGAGAGTCAGTCAGTCAGTGAGAGAGTGAGAGTCATTGAGAGTCTGTCAGTGAGAGGGAGTCAGTCAGTGAGAGTGAGTCAGTGAGAGTAAGTCAGTCAGTGAGAGTGAGTCAGTCAGTGAGTGAGAGAGAGTGGGAGAGTTTGCCAGTGAGAGTCTGTCAGTCAGTGAGAGTCTGCCAGTGAGAGTGAGTCAGTCATTCAGTCAGTTAGAGAGTGGGGGTCAGTCAGTCAGTGAGAGAGTCAGTGAGAGTTTGTCAGTGAGATTAAGTGAGTCAGTGAGAGTGAGTGGGTCAGTGAGAGTGAGTCAGTCAGTGAGTGAGAGTGAGTCTGTCAGTCAGTGAGAATGAGTCAGTCAGTGAGTGAGAGAGAGTGAGAGAGTCTGTCAGTGAAAGTCTGTCAATGAGAGTGAGTCAGTGAGAGTCTGTCAGTGAGAGTGAGTGAGTCAATGAGAGTCTGTGAGTGAGAGTGAGTCAGTCAGCCAGTGAGAGAGTGGGAGAGTCAGTGAGAGTCTGTCAGTGAGAGTGAGTCAGTGAGAGTGAGTCAGTGAGAGTGAGTCAGTGGGAGAGAGTCAGTGAGAGTGAGTCAGTCAGAGTGAGTCAGTCAATGAGTGAGTGAGAGTGAGTCTGTCAGTCAGTGAGAATGAGTCAGCGAGAGTCTGTCAGTGAGAGTGAGTCAGTCAGTCTGCCAGTGAGAGAGTGGGAGAGTCTGTCAATGTGAGTGAGTCAGTCAGTGAGAGTCTGTCAGTGAGAGTGAGTCAGTAAGTCAGTAAGAGTGAGTCAGTCAGTCAGTGAGAGAGTGGTAGAGTCAGTGAGAGTCTGTCAGTGAGAGTGAGTCAGTCAGAGTGAGTCAGTCAGAGTGAGTCAGTCAATGAGTGAGTCAGTCAATGAGTGAGAGTGAGTCTGTCAGTGAGAGTGAGTGAGTCAGTCTGTCAGTGAGAGAGTGGGAGAGTCTGTCAATGTGAGTGAGTCAGTCAGTGAGAGTCTGTCAGTGAGAGTGAGTCAGTAAGTCAGTGAGAGTGAGTCAGTCAGTCAGTGAGAGAGTGGGAGAGTCAGTGAGAGAGTCTGTCAGTGAGAGTGAGTCAGAGTGAGTGAGTCAGTGAGTGAGTGAGAGTGAGTGAGTGAGTGAGTGGGAGAGTCTGTCAGTGATAGTCTGTCAGTGAGAATGAGTCAGTCAGTCAGTCAGTGGGAGTCTGTCAGTGAGAGTGAGTCAGTCAGTGATAGTCTGTCAGTGAGAGTGAGTGAGTCAGTCAGTCAGTGGGAGTCTGTCAGTGAGAGTGAGTCTGTCAGTGAGAGTGAGTGAAAGTGAGTCAGTCAGTGAGAGTGAGTCAGTCAGTGAGTGAGAGAGAGTGGGAGAGTCTGCCATTGAGAGTCTGTCAGTCAGTGAGAGTCTGCCAGTGAGAGTGAGTGAGTCAGTCAGTCAGTGAGAGAGTCAGTGAGAGTCTGTCAGTGAGAGCAAGTGATTCAGTGAGAGTGAGTGAGTCAGTGAGAGTGAGTCAGTCAGTAAGTGAGAGTGAGTCTGTCAGTCAGTGAGAATGAGTCAGTGAGTGAGAGAGAGTGGGAGAGTCTGTCAGTGAGAGTCTGTCAATGAGAGTGAGTCAGTGAGAGTCTGTCAGTGAGAGTGAGTGAGTCAATGAGAGTCTGTGAGTGAGAGTGAGTCTGTTAGTCAGTGAGAAGAGTCAGTGAGAGTCTGTTAGTGAGAATGAGTGAGTCAGTCAGTGAGAGAGTAGGAGAGTCAGTGAGAGTCTGTCAGTGAGAGTGAGTGAGTCAGTCAGTGAGAGAGTGGGAGTGAGTGGGAGAGTCTGTCAGTGATAGTTTGTCAGTGAGAGTGAGTGAGTCAGTCAGTCAGTCGGAGTCAGTCAGTGAGAGTCTGTCAGTGAGAGTGAGTGAGTCAGTGAGAGTGAGTGAGTCAGTGAAAGTGAGTCAGTGAGTGAGAGTGAGTCAGTCAGTGAGAGTCAGACTGTCAGTGAGAGATTCTGTCAGTCAGTGAGAGAGAGTCTGTCAGTCAGTGAGAGTCAGTGAGTCAGTCAGTCAGTGAGAGAGAGTCTGTCAGTGAGAGTCTGTCAGTGAGAGAGAGTCTGTCAGTGAGAGTCTGTCAGTGAGAGTGAGTCAGTCAGAGTGAGTCAGTCAGAGTGAGCCAGTCAGTGAGTGAGAGTGAGTCTGTCAGTCAGTGAGAATGAGTCAGCGAGAGTCTGTCAGTGAGAGTGAGTGAGTCAGTCTGTCAGTGAGAGAGTGGGAGAGTCTGTCAATGAGAGTGAGTCAGTCAGTGATAGTCTGTCAGTGAGAGTGAGTCAGTCAGTCAGTGAGAGAGTGGGAGAGTCAGTGAGAGAGTCTGTCAGTGAGAGTGAGTCAGTGAGAGTGAGTCAGTGAGAGTGAGTTAGTCAGTCAGAGTGAGTCAGTCAGTCAGTGAGTGAGTGGGAGAGTCTGTCAGTGATAGTTTGTCAGTGAGAGTGAGTGAGTCAGTCAGTCACTGGGAGTCAGTCAGTGAGAGTATGTCAGTGAGAGTGAGTGGGTCAGTCAGTCAGTGAGCGAGTCAGTGAGAGTCTGTCAGTGAGAGTGAGTGAGTCAGTCAGTGAAAGTGAGTCAGTCAGTGAGAGTGAGTCAGTCAGTGAGAGTGAGTGAGTCTGTCAGTCAGTGAGAGTGAATGACACAGTCAGTGAGAGAAAGTGGGAGAGTCTGTCAGTGAGAGTGAGTCAGTCAGTGAGAGTCTGTTAGTGAGAGACAGTCAGTCAGTCAGTGAGAGTGAGTCAGTCAGTCAGTAAGAGAGAGTCAGTGAGAGTCTCTCAGTGAGAGGGAGTGAGTCAGTGAGAGTGGGTCAGTGAGTGAGAGTGAGTCAGTCAGTGAGTGAGAGTGAGTCAGTCAGTGAGAGTGAGTATGACAGTCAGTGAGAGTAAGTGAGTCAGTCAGCAAGAGTGAGTGAGTCAGTCAGTGAGAGAGAGAGTGGGAGAGTCTGTCAGTGAGAGTCTGTCAGACAGTGAAAGTCTGCCAGTGAGAGTGAGTCAGTCAGTAAGAGTCTGTCAGTGAGAGTGAGTGAGTGAGTCAGTCAGTGAGAGTGGGAGAGTCAGTCAGTGAGAGAGTCTGTCAGTGAGATTGAGTCAGTCAGTGGGAGTGAGTCTGTCAGTCAGGGAGAGTGTGTCAGTCAGTCAGTGTGAGAGTGGGAGAGTCAGTGGGAGAGTCTGTCAGTCAGTGAGAGAGAGTGGGAGAGTCTGTCAGTGAGAGTCTGTCAATGAGAGTGAGTCAGTGAGAGTCTGTCAGTGAGAGTGAGTGAGTCAATGAGAGTCTGTGAGTGAGAGTGAGTGAGTCAGTCAGTGAGAGAGTGGGAGAGTCAGTGAGAGTCTGTCAGTGAGAGTGAGTCAGTCAGAGTGAGTCAGTCAGAGTGAGTCAGTCAGAGTGAGTCAGTCAATGAGTGAGAGTGAGTCTGTCAGTCAGTGAGAATGAGTCAGTGAGAGTCTGTTAGTGAGAATGAGTGAGTCAGTCAGTGAGAGAGTGGGAGAGTCAGTGAGAGTCTGTCAGTGAGAGTGAGTCAGTCAGAGTGAGTCAGTCAGAGTGAGTCAGTCAGAGTGAGTCAGTCAATGAGTGAGAGTGAGTCTGTCAGTCAGTGAGAATGAGTCAGCGAGAGTCTGTCAGTGAGAGTGAGTGAGTCAGTCTGTCAGTGAGAGAGTGGGAGAGTCTGTCAATGAGAGTGAGTCAGTCAGTGAGAGTCTGTCAGTGAGAGTGAGTGAGTCAGTCAGTGAGAGTGAGTCAGTCAGTCAGTGAGAGAGTGGGAGAGTCAGTGAGAGAGTCTGTCAGTGATAGTGAGTCAGTGAGAGTGAGTCAGTGAGAGTGAGTTAGTCAGTCAGAGTGAGTCAGTCAGTCAGTGAGAGAGTCAGTGAGAGTTTGTCAGTGAGATTAAGTGAGTCAGTGAGAGTGAATGGGTCAGTGAGAGTGAGTCAGTCAGTGAGTGAGAGTGAGTCTGTCAGTCAGTGAGAATGAGTCAGTCAGTGAGTGAGAGAGAGTGGGAGAGTCTGTCAGTGAAAGTGTGTCAATGAGAGTGAGTCAGTGAGAGTCTGTCAGTGAGAGTGAGTGAGTCAATGAGAGTCTGTGAGTGAGAGTGAGACTGTTAGTCAGTGAGAATGAGTCAGTGAGAGTCTGTTAGTGAGAGTGAGTGAGTCAGTCAGCCAGTGAAAGAGTGGGAGAGTCAGTGAGAGAGTCCGTCAGTGAGAGTGAGTCAGTCAGTGAGAGTCTGTCAGTGAGATTGAGTCAGTCAGTCAGTGAGAGTGAGTGAGTCAGTCAGTGAGATAGTGGGAGAGTCAGTGAGAGTCTGTCAGTGAGAGTGAGTCAGTCAGAGTGAGTCAGTCAATGAGTGAGTGAGAGTGAGTCTGTCAGTCAGTGAGAATGAGTCAGCGAGAGTCTGTCAGTGAGAGTGAGTGAGTCAGTCTGTCAGTGAGAGAGTGGGAGAGTCTGTCAATCAGAGTGAGTCAGTCAGTGAGAGTCTGTCAGTGAGAGTGAGTCAGTAAGTCAGTGAGAGTGAGTCAGTCAGTCAGTGAGAGAGTGGGAGAGTCAGTGAGTCTGTCAGTGAGAGTGAGTCAGAGTGAGTGAGTCAGTCAGTGAGTGAGAGTGAGTGAGTGGGAGAGTTTGTCAGTGATAGTCTGCCAGTGAGAGTCCGTCGGTGAGAGAGAGTCAGTCAGTCAGTCAGTGAGAGAGTGGGAGAGTCAGTGAGAGTCTGTCAGTGAGAGTGTGTGAGTCAGTGAGAGACAGTCAGTCAGTGAGAGTGAGTCAGTGAGTGAGAGTGAGTCAGTCAGTGAGAGAGTCTGTCAGTCAGTGAGAGTGAGTCAGTCAGTGAGAGAGAGTGGGAGAGTCTGTCAGTGAGAGTATGTCAGTCAGTGAGAGTGAGTCAGTCAGTCAGTGAGAGAGATTCTGTCAGTCAGTGAGAGAGAGTCTGTCAGTCAGTGAGAGTGAGTCAGTCAGTCAGTGAGAGTGAGTCAGTCAGTGAGAGTCTGTCAGCGAGAGTGAGTGAGTGAGTCAGTCAGAGAGAGGGAGTCAGTCAGTCAGTGAGGGAGTCAGTCAGTCAGTGAGAGAGAGTCAGTCAGTGAAAGTCAGTCAGTGAGAGTCTGTCAGTGAGAGTGAGTCAGTCAGTCAGTGAGAGTGAGTGAGTCTGTCAGTGAGAGAGTGGTAGAGTCTGTCAATGAGAGTGAGTCAGTCAGTGAGAGTCTGTCAGTGAGAGTGAGCCAGTGAGAGTGAGTCAGTCAGTGAGAGTGGGAGAATCAGTGAGTGAGAGAGTGAGAGAGTCTGTCAGTGAGAGTCTGTCAGTAGGAGTGAGTGAGTCAGTCAGTCATTGAGAGTGAGCCAGTCAGTCAGTCAGTGAGAGAAGTTGGGTGAGTCTGTCAGTGAGAATCTGTCAGTGCATCTGTCAGTGAGAGTGAGTCAGTGAGAATGAGTCAGTGAGAGTGAGTCAGTCAGTGAGAGTGAGTCAGTCAGTCAGTGAGAGTGAGTCAGTCAGTGAGAGTCTGTCAGCAAGAGTGAGTGAGTCAGTCAGTCAGAGAGAGGGAGTCAGTCAGTCAGTGAGAGAGAGTCAGTCAGTGAAAGTCAGTCAGTGAGAGTCTGTCAGTGAGAGTGAGTCAGTCAGTCAGTGAGAGTGAGTGAGTCTGTCAGTGAGAGAGTGGGAGAGTCTGTCAATGAGAGTGAGTCAGTCAGTGAGAGTCTGTCAGTGAGAGTGAGCCAGTGAGAGTGAGTCAGTCAGTGAGAGTGGGAGAATCAGTGAGTGAGAGAGTCTGTCAGTGAGAGTCTGTCAGTGAGAGTGAGTGAGTGAGTCAGTCATTGAGAGTGAGCCAGTCAGTCAGTCAGTGAGAGAGGTTGGGTGAGTCTGTCAGTGAGAATCTGTCAGTGCATCTGTCAGTGAGAGTGAGTCAATGAGAATGAGACAGTGAGAGTGAGTCAGTCAGTGAGAGTGAGTCAGTCAGTCAGTGAGAGTGAGTCAGTCAGCGAGAGAGAGTGGAAGAGTCAGTCAGTGAGAGAGAGTGAGTCAGTCAATCAGTGAGAGTGAGTCAGTGAGAGTGAGTCAGTGAGAGTGAGTTAGTCAGTCAGAGTGAGTCAGTCAGTCAGTGAGAGAGTCAGTGAGAGTTTGTCAGTGAGATTAAGTGAGTCAGTGAGAGTGAATGGGTCAGTGAGAGTGAGTCAGTCAGTGAGTGAGAGTGAGTCAGTCAGTGAGTTAGAGAGAGTGGGAGAGTCTGTCAGTGAAAGTCTGTCAATGAGAGTGAGTCAGTGAGAGTCTGTCAGTGAGAGTGAGTGAGTCAATGAGAGTCTGTGAGTGAGAGTGAGACTGTTAGTCAGTGAGAATGAGTCAGTGAGAGTCTGTTAGTGAGAGTGAGTGAGTCAGTCAGCCAGTGAGAGAGTGGGAGAGTCAGTGAGAGAGTCTGTCAGTGAGAGTGAGTCAGTCAGTGAGAGTCTGTCAGTGAGATTGAGTCAGTCAGTCAGTGAGAGTGAGTGAGTCAGTCAGTGAGATAGTGGGAGAGTCAGTGAGAGTCTGTCAGTGAGAGTGAGTCAGTGAGAGTGAGTCAGTGAGAGTGAGTCAGTCAGAGTGAGTCAGTCAGAATGAGTCAGTCAATGAGTGAGTGAGAGTGAGTCTGTCAGTCAGTGAGAATGAGTCAGCGAGAGTCTGTCAGTGAGAGTGAGTGAGTCAGTCTGTCAGTGAGAGAGTGGGAGAGTCTGTCAATCAGAGTGAGTCAGTCAGTGAGAGTCTGTCAGTGAGAGTGAGTCAGTAAGTCAGTGAGAGTGAGTCAGTCAGTCAGTGAGAGAGTGGGAGAGTCAGTGAGTCTGTCAGTGAGAGTGAGTCAGAGTCAGTGAGTCAGTCAGTGAGTGAGAGTGAGTGAGTGGGAGAGTTTGTCAGTGATAGTCTGCCAGTGAGAGTCCGTCGGTGAGAGAGAGTCAGTCAGTCAGTCAGTGAGAGAGTGGGAGAGTCAGTGAGAGTCTGTCAGTGAGAGTGTGTGAGTCAGTGAGAGACAGTCAGTCAGTGAGAGTGAGTCAGTGAGTGAGAGTGAGTCAGTCAGTGAGAGAGTCTGTCAGTCAGTGAGAGTGAGTCAGTCAGTGAGAGAGAGTGGGAGAGTCTGTCAGTGAGAGTTTGTCAGTCAGTGAGAGTGAGTCAGTCAGTCAGTGAGAGAGATTCTGTCAGTCAGTGAGAGAGAGTCTGTCAGTCAGTGAGAGTGAGTCAGTCAGTCAGTGAGAGTGAGTCAGTCAGTGAGAGTCTGTCAGCGAGAGTGAGTGAGTCAGTCAGTCAGAGAGAGGGAGTCAGTCAGTCAGTGAAAGAGAGTCAGTCAGTGAAAGTCAGTCAGTGAGAGTCTGTCAGTGAGAGTGAGTCAGTCAGTCAGTGAGAGTGAGTGAGTCTGTCAGTGAGAGAGTGGGAGAGTCTGTCAATGAGAGTGAGTCAGTCAGTGAGAGTCTGTCAGTGAGAGTGAGCCAGTGAGAGTGAGTCAGTCAGTGAGAGTGGGAGAATCAGTGAGTGAGAGAGTGAGAGAGTCTGTCAGTGAGAGTCTGTCAGTAGGAGTGAGTGAGTGAGTCAGTCATTGAGAGTGAGCCAGTCAGTCAGTCAGTGAGAGAGGTTGGGTGAGTCTGTCAGTGAGAATCTGTCAGTGCGTCTGTCAGTGAGAGTGAGTCAGTGAGAATGAGTCAGTGAGAGTGAGTCAGTCAGTGAGAGTGAGTCAGTCAGTCAGTGAGAGTGAGTCAGTCAGTGAGAGTCTGTCAGCAAGAGTGAGTGAGTCAGTCAGTCAGAGAGAGGGAGTCAGTCAGTCATTGAGAGAGAGTCAGTCAGTGAAAGTCAGTCAGTGAGAGTCTGTCAGTGAGAGTGAGTCAGTCAGTCAGTGAGAGTGAGTGAGTCTGTCAGTGAGAGAGTGGGAGAGTCTGTCAATGAGAGTGAGTCAGTCAGTGAGAGTCTGTCAGTGAGAGTGAGCCAGTGAGAGTGAGTCAGTCAGTGAGAGTGGGAGAATCAGTGAGTGAGAGAGTCTGTCAGTGAGAGTCTATCAGTGAGAGTGAGTGAGTGAGTCAGTCATTGAGAGTGAGCCAGTCAGTGAGAGAGGTTGGGTGAGTCTGTCAGTGAGAATCTGTCAGTGCATCTGTCAGTGAGAGTGAGTCAGTGAGAATGAGTCAGTGAGAGTGAGTCAGTCAGTGAGAGTGAGTCAGTCAGTCAGTGAGAGTGAGTCAGTCAGCGAGAGAGAGGGGAAGAGTCAGTCAGTGAGAGAGAGTGAGTCAGTCAATCAGTGAGAGTGAGAGTCAGTCAGTGAGTGAGAGTGAGTGAGTGGGAGAGTCTGTCAGTGATAGTCTGTCAGTGAGAGTCTGTCAATGAGAGTGAGTCAGTCAGTCAGTGAGAGAGTGGGAGAGTCAGTCAGTGAGAGAGTCTGTCAGTGAGAGTGAGTCAGCCAGTGAGAGTCTGTCAGTGAGAGTGAGTCAGTCAGTGAGAGTAAGTGAGTGAGTCAGTCAGTGAGAGAATGGGAGAGTCAGTGAGAGAGTCTGTCAGTGAGCATGAGTCAGTGAGAGTGTGTCAGTGAGAGTGAGTCAGTGAGAGTGAGTCAGTCAGTCAGTCAGTCAGTGAGAGAGTGGGAGAGTCAGTGAGAGAGTCTGTCAGTGAGAGTGAGTCAGTGAGAGTGAGTCAGTGAGAGTGAGTCATTGAGAGTGAGTGAGTGAGTCAGTGAGTGAGAATGAGTGGGAGAGTCAGTGAGTGAGAGTGAGTGAGTGGGAGTGCCTGTCAGTGATAGTATGCCAGTGAGAGTCCTTCAGTGAGAGAGAGTCAGTCAGTCAGTGGGAGTCTGTCAGTGAGAGTGAGTCAGTCAGTGAGAGTCTGTCAGTGAGAGTGAGTGGGTCAGTCAGTCAGTGAGAGAGTGAGAGAGTCAGTGAGAGTCTGTCAGTGAGATTGAGTGAGTCATTGAGAGTCAGTCAGTCAGTGAGAGTGAGTCAGTGAGTGAGAGTGAGTCAGTCAGTGAGAGAGAGTCTGTCAGTCAATGAGAGTGAGTGAGTCAGTCAGTGAGAGAGAGTGGGAGAGTCTGTCAGTGAGAGTCTGTCAGTCAGTGAAAGTCAGTCAGTCAGTGAGAGAGATTCTGTCAGTCAGTGAGAGTGAGTCAGTCAGTCAGTCAGTGAGAGTCTGTCAGTCAGTGGGAGTCTGTCAGTGAGAGTGAGTGAGTCAGTCAGTGAGTGAGTGAGTGGGAGAGTCTGTCAGTGATAGTTTGTCAGTGAGAGTGAGTCAGTCAGTCAGTCAGTGGGAGTCTGTCAGTGAGAGTGAGTCAGTCAGTGATAGTCTGTCAGTGAGAGTGAGTGAGTAAGTCAGTCAGTGGGAGTCTGTCAGTGAGAGTGAGTCTGTCAGTGAGAGTGAGTGAGTCAGTGAAAATGAGTCAGTCAGTGAGAGTGAGTCAGTCAGTGAGTGAGAAAGAGTGGGAGAGTCTGCCAGTGAGAGTCTGTCAGTCAGTGAGAGTCTGCCAGTGAGAGTGAGTGAGTCAGTCAGTCAGTGAGAGAGTCAGTGAGAGTTTGTCAGTGAGAGTAAGTGAGTCAGTGAGAGTGAGTGAGTCAGTGAGAGTGAGTCAGTCAGTAAGTGAGAGTGAGTCTGTGAGTCAGTGAGAATGAGTCAATCAGTGAGTGAGAGAGAGTGGGAGAGTCTGTCAGTGAGACTCTGTCAATGAGAGTGAGTCAATGAGAGTCTGTGAGTGAGAGTGAGTCTGTTAGTCAGTGAGAATGAGTCAGTGAGAGTCTGTTAGTGAGAATGAGTGAGTCAGTCAGTGAGAGAGTGGGAGAGTCGGTGAGAGTCTGTCAGTGAGAGTGAGTCAGTCAGAGTGAGTCAGTCAGAGTGAGTCAGTCAATGAGTGAGAGTGAGTCTGTCAGTCAGTGAGAATGAGTCAGCGAGAGTCTGTCAGTGAGAGTGAGTGAGTCAGTCTGTCAGTGAGAGTGTGGGAGAGTCTGTCAATTAGAGTGAGTCAGTCAGTGAGAGTCTGTCAGTGAGAGTGAGTCAGTCAGTCAGTGAGAGTGAGTCAGTCAGTCAGTGAGAGAGTGGGAGAGTCAGTGAGAGAGTCTGTCAGTGAGATTGAGTCAGGGATAGTGAGTCAGTGAGAGTGAGTTAGTCAGTCAGAGTGAGTGAGTCAGTCAGTGAGTGAGAGTGAGTGAGTGGGAGAGTCTGTCAGTGAGAGTTTGTCAGTGAGAGTGAGTGAGTCAGTCAGTCAGTGGGAGTCAGTCAGTGAGAGTCTGTCAGTGAGAGTGAGTGGGTCAGTCAGTCAGTGAGCGAGTCAGTGAGAGTCTGTCAGTGAGAGTGAGTGAGTCAGTGAAAGTGAGTCAGTCAGTGAGAGTGAGTCAGTCAGTGAGAGTGAGTCTGTCAGTCAGTGAGAGTGAGTCAGTCAGTCAGTCAATGAGAAAGAGTCTGTCAGTGAGAGTCTGTCAGTCAGTGGGAGTCTGTCAGTGAGAGTGAGTCAGTCAGTGAGAGTCTGTCAGTGAGTGAGTGAGTCAGTCAGTCAGTGAGAGAGTGGGAGAGTCAGTCAGGGAGAGAGTCTGTCAGTGAGAGTGAGTCAGTCAGTGAGAGTCTGTTAGTGAGAGTCAGTCAGTCAGTCAGTGAGAGTGAGTCAGTCAGTGAGAGAGAGTGAGAGTCAGTGAGAGTCTGTCAGTGAGAGGGAGTGAGTCAGTGAGAGTGAGTCAGTGAGAGTGAGTGAGTCAGTCAGTGAGAGAGTGGGAGAGTCAGTGAGAGAGTCTGTCAGTGAGAGTCTCTCAGTGAGAGTGAGTCAGTGAGACTGAGTCAGTCAGTGAGAGTGAGTCAGTGAGAGTGAGTCAGTCAGTGAGAGAGTCAGTGAGTGAGAGAGAGTGGGAGAGTCAGTCAGTGAGAGTCTGTCAGTGAGAGTGAGTCAGTAAGAGTGAGTGAGTCAGTCATTGAGAGAGATTCTGTCAGTCAGTGAGAGACAGTCTGTCAGTCAGTGAGAGTGAGTGAGTCAGTCAGTCAGTGAGAGAGAGTGGGAGAGTCTGTCAGTGAGAGTCTGTCAGACAGTGAAAGTCTGCCAGTGAGAGTGAGTCAGTCAGTAAGAGTCTATCAGTGAGAGGGAGTGAGTGAGTCAGTCAGTGAGAGTGGGAGAGTCAGTCAGTGAGAGAGTTTGTCAGTGAGATTGAGTCAGTCAGTGAGAGTCTGTTAGTGAGAGTGAGTCATTCAGTCAGTGAGAGTGAGCCAATCAGTCAGTGAGAGAGAGTGGGAGATTCAGTGAGAGTGAGTGAGTCAGTGAGAGTGAGTCAGTCAGTGAGTGAGTCAGTCAGTGAGAGTGAGTCTGTCAGTGAGAGTGAGTCTGTCAGTGAGAGTGAGTCTGTCAGTCAGTGAGAGTGAGTCAGTCAGTCAGTCAGTGAGAGAGTGGGAGAGTCAGTGAGAGAGTCTGTTAGTGAGAGTGAGTCAGTGAGAGTGAGTCAGTGAGAGTGAGTCAGTGAGAGTGAGTCATTGAGAGTCAGTGAGCCCATCAGAGTGAGGGAGTGAGTCAGTGAGTGAGAATGAGTGGGAGAGTCAGTGAGTGAGAGTGAGTGAGTGGGAGAGTCTGTCAGTGATAGTCTGCCAGTGAGAGTCCTTCAGTGAGAGAGAGTCAGTCAGTCAGTTGGAGTCTGTCAGTGAGAGTGAGTCAGTCAGTGAGAGTCTGTCAGTGAGAGTGAGTGGGTCAGTCAGTCAGTGAGAGAGTGAGAGAGTCAGTGAGAGTCTGTCAGTGAGAGTGAGTGAGTCATTGAGAGTCAGTCAGTCAGTGAGAGTGAGTCAGTGAGTGAGAGTGAGTCAGTAAGTGAGAGAGAGTCTGTCAGTCAGTGAGAGTGAGTGAGAAGAAGGCAAGATGGCATCGCTGTGAGAGGACGCCGCTGCTGCTCCTGCCTTTGATGTCGATTTCTTCTGTCATATGTCGTCTTCAGCCTGTTTAGGTTATTGAAATACCCCCGGAATGCCTGGGTGACCCTGGATGTCTTGATGAGAGAGTTGTGGATTTATGGTCACCTTTGAATGATCGGGCTGGAGACAGAGTGGGTGATGGAGATGGAGCTGAGCTGAGCTGAGAGAAAAGAACATCGGCGTTCTCCGTGCTGACCGGAGCTAATGAGAGCAGAGGAGCAGAGGAACAGAGGAATGGAGCAGAAGGCATTAACAGGTACACGAGTACACGAGTGAAAAGTGTGAAGATAGAGCGGGCAGATCAAATTAACTATTACTTTACCTGATTTTTTGAGCTCTGATTTCAAGAGGTCGCGGTGTGATCGCGGTGTGATCGCGGGGTGATCACGGTATGGCACGGGTGTGCGGTGGATTAAAGAGGCCTTACGGAGCTTGAATTTAATTTGAGCCTGAACATATACACTTCACCAGTGCCGGACTGTGCCGGACTGTGTTGCCAAAAGTTGCCTGTTTCAGACATTATAAACACCAATTAACCTCTTAACCGCTCGATGTGCCAAACACACTTTCTACCTATCATTGATTCACATACCTTGTTTTAGCCCGCTTTACCCGAGAAGTCGAAGCGCCGCTGAAGGTATCAACTCAATCTCATCAATCCTATCTATTTCCTCTGTTTCCCTCTGTCTCACCTCGAATTCACCTCGAATTACTTAAGGAGGCGACCCGGCTGGCTGACTGATCAAAACTAAACAAAACTAACCAAAACAATCAAACCGTCAGAACGCCAATCGCTAATTGTTAAGTCATCAAGTCATCAAGCCTGCAAAATTAACAAAATCAGCAAGTGATATAGCTCCGCTCCACCTCATCTCTCTGGCATGTAAGCATGTAAGCACTCTGGTGGCTTAGAGGAGAGGAGAGAAGAGGCTCGATAACAATTAAAAAAAAAAAACGCGAGATAACACCTACGTTGTCTGTCTGTTGTTCAGTTGTTCTATCGGATCCAAGTCCAGGTCGACTCTACGGTTCTCCCGGTTCGCTTCCCGGCTTGTGCGCTCCGCTTGTCAGTCCGGTCTCCATTAGTCTCAGCTCGGCCCGGCCCGTTTCTGCGTCATACGTCATCTGTAAACTCTTAAGACAAGTAAAAATAATACTCTGATTCTGATTCTGACTTTGACTTTGACGGCATTGTTGAGCAATAATCAAGCTCCATGTATCTCATCACAGCTGGTGAAACTAAAATAACCAAAATAAAGTTGGGAAAAAGCGGAAAAAGGAGAATAAATAACGAAGCAATATGCCTGCAACCTCTCCGAGATTCTCCTAAGCCCGTGAGTGGTACCCCGAGTGAATTTATACTCAAAAACAAAACGGAAATAATTAATCCACTTGAGAGAAGCAAAGTCAATACTGTTCTGTCCCCATTACGAGTTATAAAAGCTACCGGCATCAATTTCTATCTTAGACCTGTTAATTCTAGAGTACTGCCAGCGGTTACCCTCAAAGCAATTTATTCTAAATCAGAGATTCAGACAACGGCAAATCTACCTAGCTCCTCGCCCGGATCTCTCTGCTCATCCTATCTCTCTCAAATAATTATAATAACTGCAAGAACAAGGAAAGTAAGCAAAGTGAGCAAAGTGAGCAAAGTGAGCAAAACAAATAAAGGGGCTGAAGAGGCAGCACATATCTCGTACCGCTCAACAGCAGCAACGATGGGCGGGAACAAATCGAAAACAGTAATGGCAAGTCAGATTGACTCATCAAACGCAGAAAACGACATCCACGAAGGGTCTGATGGACAAGGAGAGGCAAATATTAAAAGCGGAAAAGTTATCTTGTTAACTCCTGAGATTCTTGGTGTGGAAGAAGCTACTCAAAATCAAATCTACACTCAGACCCTAATTCACACAAAGGCTCAAACTAAAATTCTGGTCTCTGAAGACCAAGAGAAACATCGAAAACAAAATAATCAAGAGAAAACAAAGAGTCCAGATGATGGCGCAGGAAATACTAAGGAAACAACCAATATGCAAGGACCCTCGAAAATAAAAGAATCGCAAAGACGCCCCGAAACCAGGGGATATAAACCAACGGAAAGCAACGATGAAAGGAAAGAAATCAACTTAAGAGTCAGTAATAAAGATGGAAAAGAAGGAAAAGATAGAGCCCTCGAGTATGAACAAAAACTTCAGAAAGAAAGAGAAAAGCCATAAAGAAAAGCTCTGGAAAGAGAAAAAGTAAAAAAGACGGAAAAGGAAGTAAATACGGAAATAGAACAAACGAGTAATGAGAAGCTTGATCTCTTGGCAAAGAAAAAAAAAAGACTAGAAACGATTAAGAATTTAAAAATTGCAGCTAAAACCTCCGGGTATATACAAGACTCTCAACCAAGAATTACAAACATATTTAGTCCAGCAATTAAAGTCAAATCTCAGGTTTGTTCTCTCAATGATACAGCACCAATGCTTATGGATCAACAAGGTGCAAACCATGTAACACAGACTCAAGACCATCCCGAGCAGGACGCTCTGAGAAAAAAATTAAGCACAGATCCCCACATGGATGCATATACAACGAAAAAATTAATGAAAGAAGGACCTGTCACAAGAGAAATCTCCGATGGATCTGAATCTGAGATATATGAGACAGGAGTATCTACCTCAAGTGAATCAAGCGAGGAGAGCGATACGAGTGACGACCCGAGTTTAGCCGAACCTGTGGGTATAAGATCTTCTACTACAGATCTCGAGAAAAGAGATACCTCTATATATGACATTTCAACAACAAAAAAATCAGGAAAAAAAAGGAATAGACATAAAAGATATTCAAAATTAAACTACGATGAAACTACTGATCCTGGTAGTACTACCGAACAAATCATAGGTAGAACTAAATCAACACGAAAAAGTCTACACGGGAAATTAAACCCTGAATCCAAAAGACTCGAGAACTCTATAGCTATACGGGAAGATCCAGAGAAGACAAAACAAAGAGAGCCCTTACTTAGCGAAGTTCTTAATTCCATAAAAACTTTTCATCACGATGTTAAAAAAGATAGCCAAAGGAATCATATTGCCATCCAAAAGCTAGAAGGTGCTATCAACAAAGTGGGCAGCACATGTTTGGAGATCTCTGACAGAATGTGCTCAGTAGAAACCCGGGCAGAAAATCTGGAAACAGACGTGGATATACTACAAAAACAGATTAAAGAGCATGAAGGCTTCATTAAGGATCTAAGGATAAAATCAGAAGATCAAGAAAATCGAGCGAGAAGGAACAATCTCCGATTTCTTGGGATACCAGAGGGTTCAGAGGGAAATGACCCAAGAGGCTTTATGTGCAGTTTGTTGAAATCAGCATTCCCGGAGATAAGCTCCTGGGAAATAGACAGAAGTTTGTAGAGCACATCGCTTCCCTCTGTTTCTACCTAAACGCTCAGATAAACCATCGCAATATCCCAGGGCGTTCTTGGTTAATTTCGGAAACTATCTATTGCGGGATACTTTATTCGATCTGGCGAGACCCACGTCGACAAGAGAATATAAGGGCTTTAAGTTCTTTGCAAGGCCGGATTTCGCACATTCCACTGTGGAAAGACGATGGCGTATGCGCCAACTTTTCACTCCCTTGTAAAAACTGGGAGCTACCGTCTTCCTACAGAATCTGGCACGCTTAAAAGTTATCTATAAAGGCTCCACGAGAATTTTTGTAAGTGAAATCGAGGCGGAGGCATACCTCAAGGATCTGGGAGAGAGACGGAAGCAAAGCAATGATAACTGAAGTGACATACAATAGATAAGATACATTATCTGTTGTTACTCAAAATTGTTTATAAATGACACAAATATAAAAGTGACATATTATGAATATCGAAATAACTCATTAAATGAATGTGCTGATTATCTACTATCTACTATTAGTTAATATAGGGACGACAACCTAGATATTGTTACTGAATCAGGCAGGGGGCAAGCTTAGGCGTACGGATCACACGCCCATCCACAACTGGGTGAGTCAAAACCCAGGCTGCCTCATAGTTGGGGAAGGGGTGGGGGGTTAGCGGGTGGGACCTTGAGTGGGGCGGGGGAGGGTAGGGAACAAATAATTAAAAAAAATTTGGGTGGACTCAGTTGCAAATATGATAATAAAAATAGAAAAAGGGCTATTATAATTAAAGATGTTAGGACTTTTCTTATTTTCATGATAAGTAGACTTGGCTTGAAAATCAAATACAATGTAATATGGCGAAAATAAAACTGTGCTCATGGAATGTGGCGGGCTTAAATAACAGAAAAAAAAGGGATGAAATGTGGGGGTTAATAAGATCTAACTCATTAGATATAATATGTCTCCAGGAGACCCATATACCTTGGGCAGAGCGAGAAGCATTAAAAGCTCCAGGATATAACCTATTAGTCTGTACTAGTCAAACTACAAGGACAAGGGGGGTCTCAATTTTGGCAAGAACGATTTTGGGAGAGGCTACACGCAAACTGGCAGATCCTCTAGGTAGATGGGCGATTGTCGAACTCAAAAGTGGAATGACAATATGCTCTATCTATGCTTCTAATTACGACGATCCCGTAATTTTTAATGACCTTGAGATCGAACTATCAAGCTGGCCTCAGGAGCTGATTTTTTGTGGAGACTTTAACATTTCTCTCCCTGGAAAAAATACATTATCAACACAAAATCAACTATTATATGCTGGTTATAAGCCAAGGGTATTTAAAGCCGCCGTCCAATTAAAAGAGAGCCTAGGCCTTGTTGATTTATGGGACTTGAAGCAGGGGTTAGACCCTGGATATACATACTTTTCTCATCCCCATCAGAAATATGTTCGTATTGATTATATTTGGATATCAAAAACTCAGTCCAGTACTGCACAAATTAATAAACTACCAAAAACTATTTCGGATCATAATCCTCTTATACTCACTGTACATATAAGTAATATCCATAGACCTCGTTCAACTTGGTCTTTTGATAGGAAACTACTGGTAAACAACGATTATGTAGCGTATATGAAAAAGTGGACACAAAGATTTATTGAAGACAATCGATACAGTACATCTAGAGGAATGGTGTGGGATTGCTTTAAGGCTGCAATACGGGGAGAGACAATTAGTTATGTAGCCAGAAAGAAAAAAGAGGAGGTCAGCTATAATGACCTACAGCTACGAAAATTAGCGGAACTAGAAGAGAAACATATTAAGCTTATTGTTCAAGGTATGGATGGTGGTCCTACTATAAGGGAAATGGCG
Source organism: Triturus cristatus (assembly GCF_964204655.1). Taxonomy (NCBI): domain Eukaryota; kingdom Metazoa; phylum Chordata; class Amphibia; order Caudata; family Salamandridae; genus Triturus; species Triturus cristatus. The sequence goes on from NC_140579.1 coordinate 1,111,936,440, forward strand.
ATACTTAAAGCCGAGATTAATACCAAACTTACTCAAAAGCAGGCTGAGCTATTCCAATCACATAGAAATAAGATTTATGAAACAGGGGAGAAGGTAGGTAAGCAGCTAGCACTTCGAACTCGCCAGAGTCAATCTATTAATCTTATCGCATGTATCGAACAAGAAGGCCAAGAATATACAACACCAGAATCGATACTAGAGGTTTTCCAAAATTATTATGGTAACCTATATAAAAATGAGGACTCTTTGAATTTTTCCACAATTAAAGAAATTATATCTAGATGGGCAACTGAGCAGGAAACTGGACCAGCTATAGATAACATCACGAGGCTTGAATTAGACCAAGATATAATGCAAACTGAATTGGAAATTGCCCTAGCAGAACTCGCAATAGGAAAGGCAGCCGGGCCGGATAAAATACCCCTTGAGTTCTATAAAATTATGGGCAATAGTATAATGCCTCTATTACTTGACTTATTTATTGGGATTCAGATAAGTGGAATTCCACCTAGATCTTGGCAAGAAGCGAATATAGTAATCTTCTGTTAGAAAGACAAACCGACCCATCTCCCCTCCTCGTACCGACCTATCTCCCTTATAAATTCAGATTCGAAACTCTACTCTAAGATCCTGGCTAATCGGCTCAGGGGGGTCGTCGAGTGCTTGGTCTCCCCGTGGCAACATGGCTTTATCCCGGACAAAGGTACTACAGATCACACGCGATGTGTTATTACGCTGTTCGATGCCGCGAGTGCTACGGGAGACCCGGTATCGATGATCCTCCTAGACGCCGAAAAAGCCTTCGATAGGGTATCTTGGGCTTTTTTGTGGGCTATATTAGAACAAACAAATATTGGACCATGTTTTATGAAAGCTCTAAAGGCAATGTATGTCTTACCTAGAGCAAGGGTAGTGGCAATGGGACAAGAATCAGGATTCTTTAACATATGTCGCGGGACTAGGCAGGGGTGTCCATGCTCACCTATCCTTTTTGCCCTCTATATAAACCCTCTTATCCTGAAATTGCTAAAATCAGAAGCTATCAAATCGGTAATAATGGGCCAACATTATACAAAAATATTAGCTTATGCTGATGATATCGCAGTATTGACACCACAACCAACCGAGGCTATACTTGCAATAGAACATATTACTCAAATATTTAATAAGATATCTGGCTACTCCTTAAATAGGGATAAAACGATGGTTATTTGTACCAATAACGTTAACTTTGCTGATCCTAGAAGGGTTGATTCTGCTGTCTATCTAGGAGTTCGAATAACTGCCAAAATAGATGAAATAATTAAGATAAATTATGAACCATTGTTACAAAAAGTAAAGAAAGATCTGAAAAGGATCGATGTACTACATTTATCGATCATAGGAAGGGGGAATTATCTTAAAATGAATATTCTGCCACGGATTCTCTATCTTTTTCGTGCAGTCCCTCTTTTAGTTGATGACACAATCTTAAGGGGCTTCGAATCCCATCTGGGAAAATTCATGTGGGGCTACAGGAAGATTAGGAGATCTATTAAAAAACTTTCCCTACCTATTATTAGAGGAGGATTAGCAATTCCGGATTTGAGATTATATCTATGGGCTGCACTTCTCCAACAGATGAAGCCATTATTTGAGATTAGACCAACTGGAAATGAAGGAGTCACAAATTATATACCCTCAATATTTGAACTATCTATTGGAGAAAAGGCCAATGGCTTGTTAATTAAACAGATTGAACCATCCTATTTTAAGAAAGTGAAATTTAAGGTCATAAAAAACGCCTGGTCTTTATGGAGAAGAATTATGAGATACATGAAAATACCAAAATATAATAGATATGTTTCCCTATGGCATTCATCAATATTACCACCTCTTATCTATGACACTATCTCTAGACTCTGGGAAAATTTAGGAATATTGACGATAGGAGATTTTTTACATACCCCCCATGGGCCTAGTTTTCAACAATTGCAATCTAAATTTTCGATTCCAATGAATAGTGTATTTAAATTCATACAAATAAATTCAATCTTAAATTTGAAAGCCGCTGATATATCTTTGGATACTATCGCCTTAATCGATTGCACGTTGAGATCTAAGACAAAGATTGGCAATTTATATGATTTATTAATAGAAAATAGACAAGACGATCTGGAATACACCGAAGTAGGATGGTCTCGGAAATTAAATAATCCTAATGTCGATATAGATTCATCTCTGACCTTATCGACCCAGTTGTTTATGGCATCCAATTTAAAGGCTCAACTTTATAAAACCATTTTTGACCTATACTTTACTCCGGCAAAGCTTCACTCTTGGGGGAAAAGGCCTACATCAGACTGTCCAAGATGTGACAGCACAGCAGCTAACTTAATACATATGTTATACGAATGTGATAAATTAACGACATTGCGTACAATGATTGCTGATTTTTGGCAGGAGGTGTTTGGGCACCCCGTAGCGGAATCACCAACGCTATATATTTTGGGTAAAGATAACACACTCAACCATACTAAAGCAGAAGAAATCTCTCTTTTCCTCGGTACCTCAGTCTATAGAATAATAATTACTGCCCGATGGAAAGATATCGACCCTCCTAATTTTCAGATCTGGCTCTCTAGACTTTTAGGGATGTATAACCAGGAAAAGGCGATCTTTACATGTAAAGGTATTAAAGCAAAAATACGCGGTATCGAAATTTGGAAACCAATCGAGAATTGGAAAAACGATAACATAAATGGTATATAATTAAGCTCAATGTGGATGTAGCTAAGTCTTAATGCTCTCTCTTTAATTACCAGTATTATATTGTATATCATATGTATTGAATTTGCTTTTTTTGGCTATTGTATTATGTTTTTTTGCAACTGTGATGCCCAAATAAAACATAAAGAAAAAAAAAAAAAGAGAGTGAGTGAGTCAGTCAGTGAGAGAGAGTGGGAGAGTCTGTCAGTGAGAGTCTGTCAGTCAGTGAAAGTCAGTCAGTCAGTTAGAGAGATTCTGTCAGTCAGTGAGAGTGAGTGAGTCAGTCAGTGAGAGTCTGTCAGTGAGAGTCTGTCAGTCAGTGGGAGTCTGTCAGTGAGAGTGAGTCAGTCAGTCAGTCAGTGAGAGAGTGGGAGAGTCAGTCAGTGAGAGAGTCTGTCAGTGAGAGTCAGTCAGTCAGTGAGAGTCTGTTAGTGAGAGTCAGTCAGTCAGTCAGTGAGAGTCAGTCAGTCAGTGAGAGAGTGAGAGTCATTGAGAGTCTGTCAGTGAGAGGGAGTGAGTCAGTGAGAGTGAGTCAGTGAGAGTAAGTCAGTCAGTGAGAGTGAGTCAGTCAGTGAGTGAGATAGAGTGGGAGAGTCTGCCAGTGAGAGTCTGTCTGTCAGTGAGAGTCTGCCAGTGAGAGTGAGTCAGTCATTCAGTCAGTTAGAGAGTGGGGGTCAGTCAGTCAGTGAGAGAGTCAGTGAGAGTTTGTCAGTGAGATTAAGTGAGTCAGTGAGAGTAAGTGGGTCAGTGAGAGTGAGTCAGTCAGTGAGTGAGAGTGAGTCTGTCAGTCAGTGAGAATGAGTCAGTCAGTGAGAGAGAGAGAGTGGGAGAGTCTGTCAGTGAAAGTCTGTCAATGAGAGTGAGTCAGTGAGAGTCTGTCAGTGAGAGTGAGTGAGTCAATGAGAGACTGTGAGTGAGAGTGAGTCTGTTAGTCAGTGATAATGAGTCAGTGAGAGTCTGTTAGTGAGAGTGAGTGAGTCAGTCAGCCAGTGAGAGAGTGGGAGAGTCAGTGAGAGAGTCTGTCAGTGAGAGTGAGTCAGTCAGTGAGAGTCTGTCAATGAGATTGAGTCAGTCAGTCAGTGAGAGTGAGTGAGTGAGTCAGTGAGAGAGTGGGAGAGTCAGTGAGAGTCTGTCAGTGAGAGTGAGTCAGCGAGAGTGAGTCAGTGAGAGTGAGTCAGTCATAGTGAGTCAGTCAGAGTGAGTCAGTCAATGAGTGAGTGAGAGTGAGTCTGTCAGTCAGTGAGAATGAGTCAGCGAGAGTCTGTCAGTGAGAGTGAGTGAGTCAGTCTGTCAGTGAGAGAGCGGGAGAGTCTGTCAATGAGAGTGAGTCAGTCAGTGAGAGTCTGTCAGTTAGAGTGAGTCAGTAAGTCAGTGAGAGTGAGTCAGTCAGTCAGTGAGAGAGTGGGAGAGTCAGTGAGAGAGTCTGTCAGTGAGAGTGAGTCAGAGTGAGTGAGTCAGTGAGTGAGTGAGAGTGAGAGTGAGTGAGTGAGTGGGAGAGTCTGTCAGTGATAGTCTGTCAGTGAGAGTGAGTCAGTCAATCAGTCAGTGAGAGAGTGGGAGAGTCAGTGAGAGAGTCTGTCAGTGAGAGTGAGTCAGTGAGAGTGAGTCAGTGAGAGTGAGTCATTGAGAGTGAGTGAGCCCGTCAGAGTGAGTGAGTGAGTCAGTGAGTGAGAATGAGTGGGAGAGTCAGTGAGTGAGAGTGAGTGAGTGGGAGAGTCTGTCAGTGATAGTCTGCCAGTGAGAGTCCTTCAGTGAGAGAGAGTCAGTCAGGCAGTGGGAGTCTGTCAGTGAGAGTGAGTCAGTCAGTGAGAGTCTGTCAGTGAGAGTGAGTGGGTCAGTCAGTCAGTAAGAGAGTGAGAGAGTCAGTGAGAGTCTGTCAGTGAGATTGAGTGAGTCATTGAGAGTCAGTCAGTCAGTGAGAGTGAGTCAGTGAGTGAGAGTGAGTCAGTCAGTGAGAGAGAGTGGGAGAGTCTGTCAGTGAGAGTCTGTCAGTCAGTGAAAGTCAGTCAGTCAGTGAGAGAGATTCTGTCAGTCAGTGAGAGTGAGTCAGTCAGTCAGTCAGTGAGAGTCTGTCAGTCAGTGGGAGTCTGTCAGTGAGAGTGAGTGAGTCAGTCAGTGAGTGAGTGGGAGAGTCTGTCAGTGATAGTTTGTCAGTGAGAGTGAGTCAGTCAGTCAGTCAGTGGGAGTCTGTCAGTGAGAGTGAGTCAGTCAGTGATAGTCTGTCAGTGAGAGTGAGTAAGTCAGTCAGTCAGTGGGAGTCTGTCAGTGAGAGTGAGTCTGTCAGTGAGAGTGAGTGAGTCAGTGAAAGTGAGTCAGTCAGTGAGAGTGAGTGGGAGAGTCTGCCAGTGAGAGTCTGTCAGTCAGTGAGAGTCTGCCAGTGAGAGTGAGTCAGTCAGTCAGTCAGTGAGAGTTTGTCAGTGAGAGTAAGTGAGTCAGTGAGAGTGAGTGAGTCAGTTAGTGAGAGTGAGTCTGTGAGTCAGTGAGAATGAGTCAGTCAGTGAGTGAGAGAGAGTGGGAGATTCTGTCAGTGAGACTCTGTCAATGAGAGTGAGTCAGTGAGAGTCTGTCAGTGAGAGTGAGTGAGTCAATGAGAGTCTGTGAGTGAGAGTGAGTCTGTTAGTCAGTGAGAATGAGTCAGTGAGAGTCTGTTAGTGAGAGTGAGTCAGTCAGAGTGAGTCAGTCAGAGTGAGTCAGTCAGAGTGAGTCAGTCAATGAGTGAGAGTGAGTCTGTCAGTCAGTGAGAATGAGTCAGCGAGAGTCTGTCAGTGAGAGTGAGTGAGTCAGTCTGTCAGTGAGAGAGTGGGAGAGTCTGTCAGTGAGAGAGTGGGAGAGTCTGTCAATGAGAGTGAGTCAGTCAGTGAGAGTCTGTCAGTGAGAGTGAGTCAGTCAGTCAGTGAGAGAGTGGGAGAGTCAGGGAGAGAGTCTGTCAGTGAGAGTGAGTCAGTGAGAGTGAGTCAGTGAGAGTGAGTTAGTCAGTCAGAGTGAGTGAGTCAGTCAGTGAGTGAGAGTGAGTGAGTGGGAGAGTCTGTCAGTGAGAGTTTGTCAATGAGAGTGAGTCAGTCAGTCAGTCAGTGGGAGTCAGTCAGTGAGAGTCTGTCAGTGAGAGTGAGAGGGTCAGTCAGTCAGTGAGCGAGTCAGTGAGAGTCTGTCAGTGAGAGTGAGTGAGTCAGTGAAAGTGAGTCAGTCAGTGAGAGTGAGTCAGTCAGTGAGAGTGAGTCTGTCAGTCAGTGAGAGTGAGTCAGTCAGTCAGTCAGTGAGAAAGAGTCTGTCAGTCAGTGGGAGTCTGTCAGTGAGAGTGAGTCAGTCAGTGAGAGTCTGTCAGTGAGTGAGTGAGTCAGTCAGTGAGAGTCTGTTAGTGAGAGTCAGTCAGTCAGTCAGTCAGTGAGAGTGAGTCAGTCAGTGAGAGAGAGTGAGAGTCAGTGAGAGTCTGTCAGTGAGAGGGAGTGAGTCAGTGAGAGTGAGTCAGTGAGAGGGAGTGAGTCAGTCAGTGAGAGAGTGGGAGAGTCAGTGAGAGAGTCTGTCAGTGAGAGTCTCTCAGTGAGAGTGAGTCAGTGAGACTGAGTCAGTCAGTGAGAGAGTCAGTGAGTGAGAGAGAGTGGGAGAGTCAGTCAGTGAGAGTCTGTCAGTGAGAGTGAGTCAGTAAGAGTGAGTGAGTCAATCATTGAGAGAGATTCTGTCAGTCAGTGAGAGACAGTCTGTCAGTCAGTGAGAGTGAGTGAGTAAGTCAGTCAGTGAGAGAGAGTGGGAGAGTCTGTCAGTGAGAGTCTGTCAATCAGTGAAAGTCTGCCAGTGAGAGTGAGTCAGTCAGTAAGAGTCTGTCAGTGAGAGGGAGTGAGTGAGTCAGTCAGTGAGAGTGGGAGAGTCAGTCAGTGAGAGAGTTTGTCAGTGAGATTGAGTCAGTCAGTGAGAGTCTGTTAGTGAGAGTGAGTCATTCAGTCAGTGAGAGTGAGTCAATCAGTCAGTGAGAGAGAGTGGGAGATTCAGTGAGAGTGAGTGAGTCAGTGAGAGTGAGTCAGTCAGTGAGTGAGTCAGTCAGTAAGAGTGAGTCTGTCAGTGAGAGTGAGTCTGTCAGTCAGTGAGAGTGAGTCTGTCAGTCAGTGAGAGTGAGTCAGTCAGTCAGTCAGTGAGAGAGTGGGAGAGTCAGTGAGAGAGTCTGTTAGTGAGAGTGAGTCAGTGAGATTGAGTCAGTGAGAGTGAGTCAGTGAGAGTGAGTCATTGAGAGTGAGTGAGCCCGTCAGAGTGAGTGAGTGAGTCAGTGAGTGAGAATGACTGGGAGAGTCAGTGAGTGAAAGTGAGTGAGTTGGAGAGTCTGTCAGTGATAGTCTGCCAGTGAGAGTCCTTCAGTGAGAGAGAGTCAGTCAGTCAGTGGGAGTCTGTCAGTGAGAGTGAGTCAGTCAGTGAGAGTCTGTCAGTGAGAGTGAGTGGGTCAGTCAGTCAGTGAGAGAGTGAGAGAGTCAGTGAGAGTCTGTCAGTGAGAGTGAGTGAGTCATTGAGAGTCAGTCAGTCAGTGAGAGTGAGTCAGTGAGTGAGAGTGAGTCAGTAAGTGAGAGTGAGTCAGTCAGGTAGAGAGAGTCTGTCAGTCAGTGAGAGTGAGTGAGTCAGTCAGTGAGAGAAAGTGGGAGAGTCTGTCAGTGAGAGTCTGTCAGTCAGTGAAAGTCAGTCAGTCAGTGAGAGAGATTCTGTCAGTCAGTGAGAGTCTGTCAGTGAGAGTCTGTCAGTGAGAGTGAGTCAGTCAGTCAGTGAGAGTGAGTCAGTCAGTCAGTGAGAGAGTGGGAGAGTCAGGGAGAGAGTCTGTCAGTGAGAGTGAGTCAGTGAGAGTGAGTCAGTGAGAGTGAGTTAGTCAGTCAGAGTGAGTGAGAGTGAGTGAGTGGGAGAGTCTGTCAGTGAGAGTTTGTCAGTGAGAGTGAGTGAGTCAGTCAGTCAGTGGGAGTCAGTCAGTGAGAGTCTGTCAGTGAGAGTGAAAGGGTCAGTCAGTCAGTGAGCGAGTCAGTGAGAGTCTGTCAGTGAGAGTGAGTGAGTCAGTGAAAGTGAGTCAGTCAGTGAGAGTGAGTCAGTCAGTGAGAGTGAGTCTGTCAGTCAGTGAGAGTGAGTCAGTCAGTCAGTCAGTGAGAAAGAGTCTGTCAGTGAGAGTCTGTCAGTCAGTGGGAGTCTGTCAGTGAGAGTGAGGCAGTCTATGAGAGTCTGTCAGTGAGTGAGTGAGTCAGTCAGTCAGTGAGAGAGTGGGAGAGTCAGTCAGGGAGAGAGTCTGTCAGTGAGAGTGAGTCAGTCAGTGAGAGTCTGTTAGTGAGAGTGAGTCTGTCAGTCAGTGAGAATAAGTCAGTGAGTGAGAGAGAGTGGGAGAGTCTGTCAGTGAGAGTCTGTCAATGAGAGTGAGTCAGTGAGAGTCTGTCAGTGAGAGTGAGTGAGTCAATGAGAGTCTGTGAGTGAGAGTGAGTCTGTTAGTCAGTGAGAATGAGTCAGTGAGAGTCTGTTAGTGAGAATGAGTGAATCAGTCAGTGAGAGAGTGGGAGAGTCAGTGAGAGTCTGTCAGTCAGAGTGAGTCAGTCAGAGTGAGTCAGTCAATGAGTGAGAGTGAGTCTGTCAGTCAGTGAGAATGAGTCAGCGAGAGTCTGTCAGTGAGAGTGAGTGAGTCAGTCTGTCAGTGAGAGAGTGGGAGAGTCTGTCAATGAGAGTGAGTCAGTCAGTGAGAGTCTGTCAGTGAGAATGAGTCAGTCAGTCAGTGAGAGAGTGGGAGAGTCAGTGAGAGAGTCTGTCAGTGAGAGTGAGTCAGTGAGAGTGAGTTAGTCAGTCAGAGTGAGTCAGTCAGTCAGTGAGTGAGAGTGAGTGAGTGGGAGAGTCTGTCAGTGATAGTTTGTCAGTGAGAGTGAGTGATTCAGTCAGTCACTGGGAGTCAGTCAGTGAGAGTCTGTCAGTGAGAGTGAGTGGGTCAGTCAGTCAGTGAGCGAGTCAGTGAGAGTCTGTCAGTGAGAGTGAGTGAGTCAGTGAAAGTGAGTCAGTCAGTGAGAGTGAGTCAGTCAGTGAGAGTGAGTCAGTCAGTGAGAGTGAGTGAGTCTGTCAGTCAGTGAGAGTGAATGAGTCAGTCAGTGAGAGAAAGTGGGAGAGTCTGTCAGTGAGAGTGAGTCAGTCAGTGAGAGTCTGTTAGTGAGAGACAATCAGTCAGTCAGTGAGAGTCAGTCAGTCAGTCAGTCAGTAAGAGAGAGTCAGTGAGAATTTCTCAGCGAGAGGGAGTGAGTCAGTGAGAGTGGGTCAGTGAGTGAGAGTCAGTCAGTCAGTGAGTGAGAGTGAGTCAGTCAGTGAGAGTGAGTCTGACAGTCAGTGAGAGTGAGTCAGTCAGTCAGCAAGAGTGAGCGAGTCAGTCAGTGAGAGATAGTGGGAGAGTCTGTCAGTGAGAGTCTGTCAGACAGTGAAAGTCTGCCAGTGAGAGTGAGTCAGTCAGTAAGAGTCTGTCAGTGAGAGTAAGTGAGTCAGTCAGTCAGTGAGAGTGGGAGAGTCAGTCAGTGAGAGAGTCTGTCAGTGAGATTGAGTCAGTCAGTGAGAGTGAGTCTGTCAGTCAGGGAGAGTGTGTCAGTCAGTCAGTGGGAGAGTCAGTGGGAGAGTCTGTCAGTCAGTGTGAGAGAGTGGGAGAGTCTGTCAGTGAGAGTCTGTCAATGAGAGTGAGTCAGTGAGAGTCTGTCAGTGAGAGTGAGTGAGTCAATGAGAGTCTGTGAGTGAGAGTGAGTCTGTTAGTCAGTGAGAATGAGTCAGTGAGAGTCTGTTAGTGAGAATGAGTGAGTCAGTCAGTGAGAGAGTGGGAGAGTCAGTGAGAGTCTGTCAGTGAGAGTGAGTCAGTCAGAGTGAGTCAGTCAGAGTGAGTCAGTCAGAGTGAGTCAGTCAATGAGTGAGTGAGAGTGAGTCTGCCAGTCAGTGAGAATGAGTCAGCGAGAGTCTGTCAGTGAGAGTGAGTGAGTCAGTCTGTCAGTGAGAGAGTGGGAGAGTCTGTCAATGTGAGTGAGTCAGTCAGTGAGAGTCTGTCAGTGAGAGTGAGTCAGTAAGTCAGTGAGAGTGAGTGAGTCAGTCAGTGAGAGAGTGGGAGAGTCAGTGAGAGAGTCTGTCAGTGAGAGTGAGTCAGAGTGAGTGAGTCAGTGAGTGAGAGTGAGTCAGTGAGTGAGTGGGAGAGTCTGTCAGTGATAGTCTGTCAGTGAGAGTGAGTGAGTCAGTCAGTCAGTGGGAGTCTGTCAGTGAGAGTGAGTCTGTCAGTGAGAGTGAGTGAAAGTGAGTCAGTCAGTGAGAGTGAGTCAGTCAGTGAGTGAGAGAGAGTGGGAGAGTCTGCCAGTGAGAGTCTGTCAGTCAGTGAGAGTCTGCCAGTGAGAGTGAGTGAGTCAGTCAGTCAGTGAGAGAGTCAGTGAGAGTTTGTCAGTGAGAGTAAGTGAGTCAGTGAGAGTGAGTGAGTCAGTGAGAGTGAGTCAGTCAGTAAGTGAGAGTGAGTCTGTCAGTCAGTGAGAATGAGTCAGTGAGTGAGAGAGAGTGGGAGAGTCTGTCAGTGAGAGTCTGTCAATGAGAGTGAGTCAGTGAGAGTCTGTCAGTGAGAGTGAGTGAGTGAGTCAATGAGAGTCTGTGAGTGAGAGTGAGCCTGTTAGTCAGTGAGAATGAGTCAGTGAGAGACTGTTAGTGAGAATGAATGAGTCAGTCAGTGAGAGAGTGGGAGAGTCAGTGAGAGTCAGTCAGAGTGAGTCAGTCAGAGTGAGTCAGTCAGAGTGAGTCAGTCAGAGTGAGTCAGTCAATGAGTGAGAGTGAGTCTGTCAGTCAGTGAGAATGAGTCAGTGAGAGAGTGAGAGTGAGTGAGTCAGTCTGTCAGTGAGAGAGTGGGAGAGTCTGTCAATGAGAGTGAGTCAGTCAGTGAGAGTCTGTCAGTGAGAGTGAGTCAGTCAGTCAGTGAGAGTGAGTCAGTCAGTCAGTGAGAGAGTGGGAGAGTCAGTGAGAGAGTCTGTCAGTGAGAGTGAGTCAGTGAGAGTGAGTCAGTGAGAGTGAGATAGTCAGTCAGAGTGAGTGAGTCAGTCAGTGAGTGAGAGTGAGTGAGTGGGAGAGTCTGTCAGTGATAGTTTGTCAGTGAGAGTGAGTCAGTCAGTCAGTCACTGGGAGTCAGTCAGTGAGAGTCTGTCAGTGAGAGTGAGTGAGTCAGTGAAAGTGAGTCAGTCAGTGAGAGTGAGTCAGTCAGTGAGAGTGAGTCAGTCAGTGAGAGTGAGTGATTCTGTCAGTCAGTGAGAGTGAATGAGTCAGTCAGTGAGAGAAAGTGGGAGAGTCTGTCAGTGAGAGTGAGTCAGTCAGTGAGAGTCTGTTAATGAGAGACAGTCAGTCAGTCAGTGAGAGTGAGTCAGTCAGTCAGTAAGAGAGAGTCAGTGAGAGTCTCTCAGTGAGAGGGAGTGAGTCAGTGAGAGTGGGTCAGTGAGTGAGAGTGAGTCAGTCAGTGAGTGAGAGTGAGTCAGTCAGTCAGTCAGTGAGAGAGTGGGAGAGTCAGTCAGTGAGAGAGTCTGTCAGTGAGAGTCAGTCAGTCAGTCAGTGAGAGTCTGTTAGTGAGAGTCAGTCAGTCAGTCAGTGAGAGTCAGTCAGTCAGTGAGAGAGTGAGAGTCATTGAGAGTCTGTCAGTGAGAGGGAGTGAGTCAGTGAGAGTGAGTCAGTGAGAGTAAGTCAGTCAGTGAGAGTGAGTCAGTCAGTGAGTGAGATAGAGTGGGAGAGTCTGCCAGTGAGAGTCTGTCAGTCAGTGAGAGTCTGCCAGTGAGAGTGAGTCAGTCATTCAGTCAGTTAGAGAGTGGGGGTCAGTCAGTCAGTGAGAGAGTCAGTGAGAGTTAGTCAGTGAGATTAAGTGAGTCAGTGAGAGTAAGTGGGTCAGTGAGAGTGAGTCAGTCAGTGAGTGAGAGTGAGTCTGTCAGTCAGTGAGAATGAGTCAGTCAGTGAGAGAGAGAGAGTGGGAGAGTCTGTCAGTGAAAGTCTGTCAATGATAGTGAGTCAGTGAGAGTCTGTCAGTGAGAGTGAGTGAGTCAATGAGAGACTGTGAGTGAGAGTGAGTCTGTTAGTCAGTGATAATGAGTCAGTGAGAGTCTGTTAGTGAGAGTGAGTGAGTCAGTCAGCCAGTGAGAGAGTGGGAGAGTCAGTGAGAGAGTCTGTCAGTGAGAGTGAGTCAGTCAGTGAGAGTCTGTCAATGAGATTGAGTCAGTCAGTCAGTGAGAGTGAGTGAGTGAGTCAGTGAGAGAGTGGGAGAGTCAGTGAGAGTCTGTCAGTGAGAGTGAGTCAGCGAGAGTGAGTCAGTGAGAGTGAGTCAGTCATAGTGAGTCAGTCAGAGTGAGTCAGTCAATGAGTGAGTGAGAGTGAGTCTGTCAGTCAGTGAGAATGAGTCAGCGAGAGTCTGTCAGTGAGAGTGAGTGAGTCAGTCTGTCAGTGAGAGAGCGGGAGAGTCTGTCAATGAGAGTGAGTCAGTCAGTAAGAGTCTGTCAGTTAGAGTGAGTCAGTAAGTCAGTGAGAGTGAGTCAGTCAGTCAGTGAGAGAGTGGGAGAGTCAGTGAGAGAGTCTGTCAGTGAGAGTGAGTCAGAGTGAGTGAGTCAGTGAGTGAGTGAGAGTGAGTGAGTGGGAGAGTCTGTCAGTGATAGTCTGTCAGTGAGAGTGAGTCAGTCAATCAGTCAGTGAGAGAGTGGGAGAGTCAGTGAGAGAGTCTGTCAGTGAGAGTGAGTCAGTGAGAGTGAGTCAGTGAGAGTGAGTCATTGAGAGTGAGTGAGCCCGTCAGAGTGAGTGAGTGAGTCAGTGAGTGAGAATGAGTGGGAGAGTCAGTGAGTGAGAGTGAGTGAGTGGGAGAGTCTGTCAGTGATAGTCTGCCAGTGAGAGTCCTTCAGTGAGAGAGAGTCAGTCAGTCAGTGGGAGTCTGTCAGTGAGAGGGAGTGAGTGAGTCAGTCAGTGAGAGTGGGAGAGTCAGTCAGTGAGAGAGTTTGTCAGTGAGATTGAGTCAGTCAGTGAGAGTCTGTCAGTGAGAGTGAGTGGGTCAGTCAGTAAGAGAGAGTGGGAGAGTCTGTCAGTGAGAGTCTGTCAGTCAGTGAAAGTCAGTCAGTCAGTGAGAGAGATTCTGTCAGTCAGTGAGAGTGAGTCAGTCAGTCAGTCAGTGAGAGTCTGTCAGTCAGTGGGAGTCTGTCAGTGAGAGTGAGTGAGTCAGTCAGTGAGTGAGTGGGAGAGTCTGTCAGTGATAGTTTGTCAGTGAGAGTGAGTCAGTCAGTCAGTCAGTGGGAGTCTGTCAGTGAGAGTGAGTCAGTCAGTGATAGTCTGTCAGTGAGAGTGAGTGAGTCAGTCTGTCAGTGAGAGAGTGGGAGAGTCTGTCAGTGAGAGAGTGGGAGAGTCTGTCAATGAGAGTGAGTCAGTCAGTGAGAGTCTGTCAGTGAGAGTGAGTCAGTCAGTGAGAGAGTGGGAGAGTCAGGGAGAGAGTCTGTCAGTGAGAGTGAGTCAGTGAGAGTGAGTCAGTGAGAGTGAGTTAGTCAGTCAGAGTGAGTGAGTCAGTCAGTGAGTGAGAGTGAGTGAGTGGGAGAGTCTGTCAGTGAGAGTTTGTCAGTGAGAGTGAGTGAGTCAGTCAGTCAGTGGGAGTCAGTCAGTGAGAGTCTGTCAGTGAGAGTGAGAGGGTCAGTTAGTCAGTGAGCGAGTCAGTGAGAGTGAGTGAGTCAGTGAAAGTGAGTCAGTCAGTGAGAGTGAGTCAGTCAGTGAGAGTCAGTCTGTCAGTCAGTGAGAGTGAGTCAGTCAGTCAGTCAGTGAGAAAGAGTCTGTCAGTCAGTGGGAGTCTGTCAGTGAGAGTGAGTCAGTCAGTGAGAGTCTGTCAGTGAGTGAGTGAGTCAGTCAGTGAGAGTCTGTTAGTGAGAGTCAGTCAGTCAGTCAGTGAGAGTGAGTCAGTCAGTGAGAGAGAGTGAGAGTCAGTGAGAGTCTGTCAGTGAGAGGGAGTGAGTCAGTGAGAGTGAGTCAGTGAGAGGGAGTGAGTCAGTCAGTGAGAGAGTGGGAGAGTCAGTGAGAGAGTCTGTCAGTGAGAGTCTCTCAGTGAGAGTGAGTCAGTGAGACTGAGTCAGTCAGTGAGAGAGTCAGTGAGTGAGAGAGAGTGGGAGAGTCAGTCAGTGAGAGTCTGTCAGTGAGAGTGAGTCAGTAAGAGTGAGTGAGTCAATCATTGAGAGAGATTCTGTCAGTCAGTGAGAGACAGTCTGTCAGTCAGTGAGAGTGAGTGAGTCAGTCAGTCAGTGAGAGAGAGTGGGAGAGTCTGTCAGTGAGAGTCTGTCAGACAGTGAAAGTCTGCCAGTGAGAGTGAGTCAGTCAGTAAGAGTCTGTCAGTGAGAGGGAGTGAGTGAGTCAGTCAGTGAGAGTGGGAGAGTCAGTCAGTGAGAGAGTTTGTCAGTGAGATTGAGTCAGTCAGTGAGAGTCTGTTAGTGAGAGTGAGTCATTCAGTCAGTGAGAGTGAGTCAATCAGTCAGTGAGAGAGAGTGGGAGATTCAGTGAGAGTGAGTGAGTCAGTGAGAGTGAGTCTGTCAGTGAGAGTGAGTCTGTCAGTGAGAGTGAGTCTGTCAGTGAGAGTGAGTCTCTCAGTCAGTGAGAGTGAGTCAGTCAGTCAGTCGGTGAGAGAGTGGGAGAGTCAGTGAGAGAGTCTGTTAGTGAGAGTGAGTCAGTGAGAGTGAGTCAGTGAGAGTAAGTCAGTGAGAGTGAGTCATTGAGAGTCAGTCAGTCAGTCAGTCAGTGAGAGAGTGGGAGAGTCAGTGAGTGAGTCAGTGAGTGAGAATGAGTGGGAGAGTCAGTGAGTGAGAGTGAGTGAGTGGGAGAGTCTGTCAGTGATAGTCTGCCAGTGAGAGTCCTTCAGTGAGAGAGAGTCAGTCAGTCAGTGAGAGTCTGTTAGTGAGAGTGAGTCATTCAGTCAGTGAGAGTGAGTCAATCAGTCAGTGAGAGAGAGTGGGAGATTCAGTGAGAGTGAGTCAGTGAGAGTGAGTCAGTCAGTGAGTGAGTCAGTCAGTAAGAGTGAGTCTGTCAGTGAGAGTGAGTCTGTCAGTGAGAGTGAGTCTGTCAGTCAGTGAGAGTGAGTCAGTCAGTCAGTCAGTGAGAGAGTGGGAGAGTCAGTGAGAGAGTCTGTTAGTGAGAGTGAGTCAGTGAGAGTGAGTCAGTGAGAGTGAGTCAGTGAGAGTGAGTCATTGAGAGTGAGTGAGCCCGTCAGAGTGAGTGAGTGAGTCAGTGAGTGAGAATGACTGGGAGAGTCAGTGAGTGAGAGTGAGTGAGTTGGAGAGTCTGTCAGTGATAGTCTGCCAGTGAGAGTCCTTCAGTGAGAGAGAGTCAGTCAGTCAGTGGGAGTCTGTCAGTGAGAGTAAGTCAGTCAGTGAGAGTCTGTCAGTGAGAGTGAGTGGGTCAGTCAGTCAGTGAGAGAGTCAGTGAGAGTTTGTCAGTGAGAGTGAGTGAGTCATTGAGAGTCAGTCAGTCAGTGAGAGTGAGTCAGTGAGTGAGAGTGAGTCAGTCAGTGAGAGAGAGTCTGTCAGTCAGTGAGAGTGAGTGAGTCAGTCAGTGAGAGAAAGTGGGAGAGTCTGTCAGTGAGAGTCTGTCAGTCAGTGAAAGTCAGTCAGTCAGTGAGAGAGATTCTGTCAGTCAGTGAGAGTCTGTCAGTGAGAGTCTGTCAGTGAGAGTGAGTCAGTCAGTCAGTGAGAGTGAGTCAGTCAGTCAGTGAGAGAGTGGGAGAGTCAGGGAGAGAGTCTGTCAGTGAGAGTGAGTCAGTGAGAGTGAGTCAGTGAGAGTGAGTTAGTCAGTCAGAGTGAGTGAGTCAGTTAGTGAGTGAGAGTGAGTGAGTGGGAGAGTCTGTCAGTGAGAGTTTGTCAGTGAGAGTGAGTGAGTCAGTCAGTCGGTGGGAGTCAGTCAGTGAGAGTCTGTCAGTGAGAGTGAAAGGGTCAGTCAGTCAGTGAGCGAGTCAGTGAGAGTCTGTCAGTGAGAGTGAGTGAGTCAGTGAAAGTGAGTCAGTCAGTGAGAGTGAGTCAGTCAGTGAGAGTGAGTCTGTCAGTCAGTGAGAGTGAGTCAGTCAGTCAGTCAGTGAGAAAGAGTCTGTCAGTGAGAGTCTGTCAGTCAGTGGGAGTCTGTCAGTGAGAGTGAGTCAGTCAGTGAGAGTCTGTCAGTGAGTGAGTGAGTCAGTCAGTCAGTGAGCGAGTGTGAGAGTCAGTCAGGGAGAGAGTCTGTCAGTGAGAGTGAGTCAGTCAGTGAGAGTCTGTTAGTGAGAGTCAGTCAGTCAGTCAGTGAGAGTGAGTCAGTCAGTGAGAGAGAGTGAGAGTCAGTGAGAGTCTGTCAGTGAGAGGGAGTGAGTCAGTGAGAGTGAGTCAGTGAGAGGGAGGGAGTCAGTCAGTGAGAGTGTGGGAGAGTCAGTGAGAGAGTGGGAGAGTCAGTGAGAGAGTCTGTCAGTGAGAGTCTCTCAGTGAGAGTGAGTCAGTGAGACTGAGTCAGTCAGTGAGAGAGTCAGTGAGTGAGAGAGAGTGGGAGAGTCAGTCAGTGAGAGTCTGTCAGTGAGAGTGAGTCAGTAAGAGTGAGTGAGTCAATCATTGAGAGAGATGCTGTCAGTCAGTGAGAGACAGTCTGTCAGTCAGTGAGAGTGAGTGAGTCAGTCAGTCAGTGAGAGAGAGTGGGAGAGTCTGTCAGTGAGAGTCTGTCAGACAGTGAAAGTCTTCCAGTGAGAGTGAGTCAGTCAGTAAGAGTCTGTCAGTGAGAGGGAGTGAGTGAGTCAGTCAGTGAGAGTGGGAGAGTCAGTCAGTGAGAGAGTTTGTCAGTGAGATTGAGTCAGTCAGTGAGAGTCTGTTAGTGAGAGTGAGTCATTCAGTCAGTGAGAGTGAGTCAATCAGTCAGTGAGAGAGAGTGGGAGATTCAGTGAGAGTGAGTGAGTCAGTGAGAGTGAGTCAGTCAGTGAGTGAGTCAGTCAGTAAGAGTGAGTCTTTCAGTGAGAGTGAGTCTGTCAGTGAGAGTGAGTCTCTCAGTCAGTGAGAGTGAGTCAGTCAGTCAGTCGGTGAGAGAGTGGGAGAGTCAGTGAGAGAGTCTGTCAGTGAGAGTGAGTCAGTGAGAGTAAGTCAGTGAGAGTGAGTCATTGAGAGTGAGTGAGCCTGTCAGAGTGAGTGAGTGAGTCAGTGAGTGAGAATGACTGGGAGAGTCAGTGAGTGAGTTGGAGAGTCTGTCAGTGATAGTCTGCCAGTGAAAGTCCTTCAGTGAGAGAGAGTCAGTCAGTCAGTGGGAGTCTGTCAGTGAGAGTGAGTCAGTCAGTGAGAGTCTGTCAGTGAGAGTGAGTGGGTCAGTCAGTCAGTGAGAGAGTGAGAGAGTCAGTGAGAGTCTGTCAGTGAGAGTGAGTGAGTCATTGAGAGTCAGTCAGTCAGTGAGAGTGAGTCAGTGAGTGAGAGTGAGTCAGTCAGTGAGAGAGAGTCTGTCAGTCAGTGAGAGTGAGTGAGTCAGTCAGTGAGAGAAAGTGGGAGAGTCTGTCAGTGAGAGTCTGTCAGTCAGTGAAAGTCAGTCAGTCAGTGAGAGAGATTCTGTCAGTCAGTGAGAGTCTGTCAGTGAGAGTCTGTCAGTCAGTGGGAGTCTGTCAGTGAGAGTGAGTCAGTCAGTCAGTCAGTGAGAGAGTGGGAGAGTCAGTCAGTGAGAGAGTCTGTCAGTGAGAGTCAGTCAGTCAGTGAGAGTCTGTTAGTGAGAGTCAGTCAGTCAGTGAGAGTCAGTCAGTCAGTGAGAGAGTGAGAGTCATTGAGAGTCTGTCAGTGAGAGGGAATGAGTCAGTGAGAGTGAGTCAGTGAGAGTAAGTCAGTCAGTGAGAGTGAGTCAGTCAGTGAGTGAGAGAGAGTGGGAGAGTCTGCCAGTGAGAGTCTGTCAGTCAGTGAGCGTCTGCCAGTGAGAGTGAGTCACTCATTCAGTCAGTTAGAGAGTGGGGGTCAGTCAGTCAGTGAGAGAGTCAGTGAGAGTTTGTCAGTGAGATTAAGTGAGTCAGTGAGAGTGAGTGGGTCAGTGAGAGTGAGTCAGTCAGTGAGTGAAAGTGAGTCTGTCAGTCAGTGAGAATGAGTCAGTCAGTGAGTGAGAGAGAGTGGGAGAGTCTGTCAGTGAAAGTCTGTCAATGAGAGTGAGTCAGTGAGAGTCTGTCAGTGAGAGTGAGTGAGTCAACGAGAGTCTGTGAGTGAGAGTGAGTCTGTTAGTCAGTGAGAATGAGTCAGTGAGAGTCTGTTAGTGAGAGTGAGTGGGTCAGTCAGCCAGTGAGAGAGTGGGAGAGTCAGTGAGAGAGTCTGTCAGTGAGAGTGAGTCAGTCAGTGAGAGTCTGTCAGTGAGATTGAGTCAGTCAGTCAGTGAGAGTGAGTGAGTCAGTCAGTGAGAGAGTGTGAGAGTCAGTGAGAGTCTGTCAGTGAGAGTGAGTCAGTGAGAGTGAGTCAGTAAGAGTGAGTCAGTCAATGAGTGAGTGAGAGTGAGTCTGTCAGCCAGTGAGAATGAGTCAGCAAGAGTCTGTCAGTGAGAGTGAGTGAGTCAGTCTGTCAGTGAGAGAGTGGGAGAGTCTGTCAATGTGAGTGAGTCAGTCAGTGAGAGTCTGTCAGTGAGAGTGAGTCAGTAAGTCAGTGAGAGTGAGTCAGTCAGTCAGTGAGAGAGTGGGAGAGTCAGTGAGAGAGTCTGTCAGTGAGAGTGTTTCAGAGTGAGTGAGTCAGTGAGTGAGTGAGAGTGAGTGAGTGAGTGGGAGAGTCCGTCAGTGATAGTCTGTCAGTGAGAGTGAGTCAGTCAATCAGTCAGTGGGAGTCTGTCAGTGAGAGTGAGTCAGTCAGTGATAGTCTGTCAGTGAGAGTGAGTGAGTCAGTCAGTCAGTGGGAGTCTGTCAGTGAGAGTGAGTCTGTCAGTGAGAGTGAGTGAAAGTGAGTCAGTCAGTGAGAGTGAGTCAGTCAGTGAGTGAGAGAGAGTAGGAGAGTCTGCCAGTGAGAGTCTGTCAGTCAGTGAGAGTCTGCCAGTGAGAGTGAGTGAGTGAGTCAGTCAGTGAGAGAGTCAGTGAGAGTTTGTCAGTGAGAGTAAGTGAGTCAGTGAGAGTGAGTGAGTCAGTGAGAGTGAGTCAGTCAGTAAGTGAGAGTGAGTCTGTCAGTCAGTGAGAATGAGTCAGTGAGTGAGAGAGAGTGGGAGAGTCTGTCAGTGAGAGTCTGTCAATGAGAGTGAGTCAGTGAGAGTCTGTCAGTGAGAGTGAGTGAGTCAATGAGAGTCTGTGAGTGAGAGTGAGTCTGTTAGTCAGTGAGAATGAGTCAGTGAGAGTCTGTTAGTGAGAATGAGTGAATCAGTCAGTGAGAGAGTGGGAGAGTCAGTGAGAGTCTGTCAGTGAGAGGTAGTCAGTCAGAGTGAGTCAGTCAGAGTGAGTCAGTCAATGAGTGAGAGTGAGTCTGTCAGTCAGTGAGAATGAGTCAGCGAGAGTCTGTCAGTGAGAGTGAGTGAGTCAGTCTGTCAGTGAGAGAGTGGGAGAGTCTGTCAATGAGAGTGAGTCAGTCAGTGAGAGTCTGTCAGTGAGAGTGAGTCAGAGTGAGTGAGTCAGTGAGTGAGTGAGAGTGAGTGAGTGAGTGGGAGAGTCTGTCAGTGAGAGTTTGTCAGTGAGAGTGAGTGAGTCAGTCAGTCAGTGGGAGTCAGTCAGTGAGAGTCTGTAGGTGAGAGTGAAAGGGTCAGTCAGTCAGTGAGCGAGTCAGTGAGAGTCTGTCAGTGAGAGTGAGTGAGTCAGTGAAAGTGAGTCAGTCAGTGAGAGTGAGTCAGTCAGTGAGAGTGAGTCAGTCAGTGAGAGTGAGTGATTCTGTCAGTCAGTGAGAGTGAATGAGTCAGTCAGTGAGAGAAAGTGGGAGAGTCTGTCAGTGAGAGTGAGTCAGTCAGCGAGAGTCTGTTATTGAGAGACAGTCAGTCAGTCAGTGAGAGTGAGTCAGTCAGTCAGTAAGAGAGAGTCAGTGAGAGTCTCTCAGTGAGAGGGAGTGAGTCAGTGAGAGTGGGTCAGTGAGTGAGAGTGAGTCAGTCAGTGAGTGAGAGTGAGTCAGTCAGTCAGTCAGTGAGAGAGTGGGAGAGTCAGTCAGTGAGAGAGTCTGTCAGTGAGAGTCAGTCAGTCAGTGAGAGTCTGTTAGTGAGAGTCAGTCAGTCAGTCAGTGAGAGTCAGTCAGTCAGTGAGAGAGTGAGAGTCATTGAGAGTCTGTCAGTGAGAGGGAGTGAGTCAGTGAGAGTGAGTCAGTGAGAGTAAGTCAGTCAGTGAGAGTGAGTCAGTCAGTGAGTGAGATAGAGTGGGAGAGTCTGCCAGTGAGAGTCTGTCAGTCAGTGAGAGTCTGCCAGTGAGAGTGAGTCAGTCATTCAGTCAGTTAGAGAGTGGGGGTCAGTCAGTCAGTGAGAGAGTCAGTGAGAGTTAGTCAGTGAGATTAAGTGAGTCAGTGAGAGTAAGTGGGTCAGTGAGAGTGAGTCAGTCAGTGAGTGAGAGTGAGTCTGTCAGTCAGTGAGAATGAGTCAGTCGGTGAGTGAGAGAGAGTGAGAGAGTCTGTCAGTGAAAGTCTGTCAATGAGAGTGAGTCAGTGAGAGTCTGTCAGTGAGAGTGAGTGAGTCAATGAGAGTCTGTGAGTGAGAGTGAGTCTGTTAGTCAGTGAGAATGAGTCAGTGAGAGTCTGTTAGTGAGAGTGAGTGAGTCAGTGAGTGAGAGTGAGTCTGTCAGTCAGTGAGAATGAGTCAGTCAGTGAGAGAGAGAGAGTGGGAGAGTCTGTCAGTGAACGTCTGTCAATGAGAGTGAGTCAGTGAGAGTCTGTCAGTGAGAGTGAGTGAGTCAATGAGAGACTGTGAGTGAGAGTGAGTCTGTTAGTCAGTGATAATGAGTCAGTGAGAGTCTGTTAGTGAGAGTGAGTGAGTCAGTCAGCCAGTGAGAGAGTGGGAGAGTCAGTGAGAGAGTCTGTCAGTGAGAGTGAGTCAGTCAGTGAGAGTCTGTCAATGAGATTGAGTCAGTCAGTCAGTGAGAGTGAGTGAGTCAGTGAGAGAGTGGGAGAGTCAGTGAGAGTCTGTCAGTGAGAGTGAGTCAGCGAGAGTGAGTCAGTGAGAGTGAGTCAGTCATAGTGAGTCAGTCAGAGTGAGTCAGTCAATGAGTGAGTGAGAGTGAGTCTGTCAGTCAGTGAGAATGAGTCAGCGAGAGTCTGTCAGTGAGAGTGAGTGAGTCAGTCTGTCAGTGAGAGAGCGGGAGAGTCTGTCAATGAGAGTGAGTCAGTCAGTGAGAGTCTGTCAGTTAGAGTGAGTCAGTAAGTCAGTGAGAGTGAGTCAGTCAGTCAGTGAGAGAGTGGGAGAGTCAGTGAGAGAGTCTGTCAGTGAGAGTGAGTCAGAGTGAGTGAGTCAGTGAGTGAGTGAGAGTGAGTGAGTGAGTGGGAGAGTCTGTCAGTGATAGTCTGTCAGTGAGAGTGAGTCAGTCAATCAGTCAGTGAGAGAGTGGGAGAGTCAGTGAGAGAGTCTGTCAGTGAGAGTGAGTCAGTGAGAGTGAGTCAG